>NC_091283.1:728758536-730041175 GCF_032444005.1 Ranitomeya imitator
GAAGCAGCTGGTCCCGGCTGTACCCAGCGATCTTCTAGCTTAGGGAGACTTCGCTTCTCCCGGAAGGCACCTGGAATATGCAAATTAGCCTCCTGAAGCTTGAATCCCTGGTTTGGTGATGCTTTCGAAGCAGCTGGTCCCGGCTGTACCCAGCGATCTTCTAGCTTAGGGAGACTTCGCTTCTCCCGGAAGGCACCTGGAATATGCAAATTAGCCTCCTGAAGCTTGAATCCCTGGTTTGGTGATGCTTTCGAAGCAGCTGGTCCCGGCTGTACCCAGCGATCTTCTAGCTTAGGGAGACTTCGCTTCTCCCGGAAGGCACCTGGAATATGCAAATTAGCCTCCTGAAGCTTGAATCCCTGGTTTGGTGATGCTTTCGAAGCAGCTGGTCCCGGCTGTACCCAACGATCTTCTAGCTTAGGGAGACTTCGCTTCTCCCGGAAGGCACCTGGAATATGCAAATTAGCCTCCTGAAGCTTGAATCCCTGGTTTGGTGATGCTTTCGAAGCAGCTGGTCCCGGCTGTACCCAGCGATCTTCTAGCTTAGGGAGACTTCGCTTCTCCCGGAAGGCACCTGGAATATGCAAATTAGCCTCCTGAAGCTTGAATCCCTGGTTTGGTGATGCTTTCGAAGCAGCTGGTCCCGGCTGTACCCAGCGATCTTCTAGCTTAGGGAGACTTCGCTTCTCCCGGAAGGCACCTGGAATATGCAAATTAGCCTCCTGAAGCTTGAATCCCTGGTTTGGTGATGCTTTCGAAGCAGCTGGTCCCGGCTGTACCCAACGATCTTCTAGCTTAGGGAGACTTCGCTTCTCCCGGAAGGCACCTGGAATATGCAAATTAGCCTCCTGAAGCTTGAATCCCTGGTTTGGTGATGCTTTCGAAGCAGCTGGTCCCGGCTGTACCCAGCGATCTTCTAGCTTAGGGAGACTTCGCTTCTCCCGGAAGGCACCTGGAATATGCAAATTAGCCTCCTGAAGCTTGAATCCCTGGTTTGGTGATGCTTTCGAAGCAGCTGGTCCCGGCTGTACCCAGCGATCTTCTAGCTTAGGGAGACTTCGCTTCTCCCGGAAGGCACCTGGAATATGCAAATTAGCCTCCTGAAGCTTGAATCCCTGGTTTGGTGATGCTTTCGAAGCAGCTGGTCCCGGCTGTACCCAGCGATCTTCTAGCTTAGGGAGACTTCGCTTCTCCCGGAAGGCACCTGGAATATGCAAATTAGCCTCCTGAAGCTTGAATCCCTGGTTTGGTGATGCTTTCGAAGCAGCTGGTCCCGGCTGTACCCAGCGATCTTCTAGCTTAGGGAGACTTCGCTTCTCCCGGAAGGCACCTGGAATATGCAAATTAGCCTCCTGAAGCTTGAATCCCTGGTTTGGTGATGCTTTCGAAGCAGCTGGTCCCGGCTGTACCCAACGATCTTCTAGCTTAGGGAGACTTCGCTTCTCCCAGAAGGCACCTGGAATATGCAAATTAGCCTCCTGAAGCTTGAATCCCTGGTTTGGTGATGCTTTCGAAGCAGCTGGTCCCGGCTGTACCCAACGATCTTCTAGCTTAGGGAGACTTCGCTTCTCCCAGAAGGCACCTGGAATATGCAAATTAGCCTCCTGAAGCTTGAATCCCTGGTTTGGTGATGCTTTCGAAGCAGCTGGTCCCGGCTGTACCCAACGATCTTCTAGCTTAGGGAGACTTCGCTTCTCCCAGAAGGCACCTGGAATATGCAAATTAGCCTCCTGAAGCTTGAATCCCTGGTTTGGTGATGCTTTCGAAGCAGCTGGTCCCGGCTGTACCCAACGATCTTCTAGCTTAGGGAGACTTCGCTTCTCCCGGAAGGCACCTGGAATATGCAAATTAGCCTCCTGAAGCTTGAATCCCTGGTTTGGTGATGCTTTCGAAGCAGCTGGTCCCGGCTGTACCCAGCGATCTTCTAGCTTAGGGAGACTTCGCTTCTCCCGGAAGGCACCTGGAATATGCAAATTAGCCTCCTGAAGCTTGAATCCCTGGTTTGGTGATGCTTTCGAAGCAGCTGGTCCCGGCTGTACCCAGCGATCTTCTAGCTTAGGGAGACTTCGCTTCTCCCGGAAGGCACCTGGAATATGCAAATTAGCCTCCTGAAGCTTGAATCCCTGATTTGGTGATGCTTTCGAAGCAGCTGGTCCCGGCTGTACCCAACGATCTTCTAGCTTAGGGAGACTTCGCTTCTCCCGGAAGGCACCTGGAATATGCAAATTAGCCTCCTGAAGCTTGAATCCCTGGTTTGGTGATGCTTTCGAAGCAGCTGGTCCCGGCTGTACCCAGCGATCTTCTAGCTTAGGGAGACTTCGCTTCTCCCGGAAGGCACCTGGAATATGCAAATTAGCCTCCTGAAGCTTGAATCCCTGGTTTGGTGATGCTTTCGAAGCAGCTGGTCCCGGCTGTACCCAGCGATCTTCTAGCTTAGGGAGACTTCGCTTCTCCCGGAAGGCACCTGGAATATGCAAATTAGCCTCCTGAAGCTTGAATCCCTGGTTTGGTGATGCTTTCGAAGCAGCTGGTCCCGGCTGTACCCAGCGATCTTCTAGCTTAGGGAGACTTCGCTTCTCCCGGAAGGCACCTGGAATATGCAAATTAGCCTCCTGAAGCTTGAATCCCTGGTTTGGTGATGCTTTCGAAGCAGCTGGTCCCGGCTGTACCCAGCGATCTTCTAGCTTAGGGAGACTTCGCTTCTCCCGGAAGGCACCTGGAATATGCAAATTAGCCTCCTGAAGCTTGAATCCCTGGTTTGGTGATGCTTTCGAAGCAGCTGGTCCCGGCTGTACCCAACGATCTTCTAGCTTAGGGAGACTTCGCTTCTCCCAGAAGGCACCTGGAATATGCAAATTAGCCTCCTGAAGCTTGAATCCCTGGTTTGGTGATGCTTTCGAAGCAGCTGGTCCCGGCTGTACCCAACGATCTTCTAGCTTAGGGAGACTTCGCTTCTCCCAGAAGGCACCTGGAATATGCAAATTAGCCTCCTGAAGCTTGAATCCCTGGTTTGGTGATGCTTTCGAAGCAGCTGGTCCCGGCTGTACCCAACGATCTTCTAGCTTAGGGAGACTTCGCTTCTCCCAGAAGGCACCTGGAATATGCAAATTAGCCTCCTGAAGCTTGAATCCCTGGTTTGGTGATGCTTTCGAAGCAGCTGGTCCCGGCTGTACCCAACGATCTTCTAGCTTAGGGAGACTTCGCTTCTCCCGGAAGGCACCTGGAATATGCAAATTAGCCTCCTGAAGCTTGAATCCCTGGTTTGGTGATGCTTTCGAAGCAGCTGGTCCCGGCTGTACCCAACGATCTTCTAGCTTAGGGAGACTTCGCTTCTCCCAGAAGGCACCTGGAATATGCAAATTAGCCTCCTGAAGCTTGAATCCCTGGTTTGGTGATGCTTTCGAAGCAGCTGGTCCCGGCTGTACCCAACGATCTTCTAGCTTAGGGAGACTTCGCTTCTCCCAGAAGGCACCTGGAATATGCAAATTAGCCTCCTGAAGCTTGAATCCCTGGTTTGGTGATGCTTTCGAAGCAGCTGGTCCCGGCTGTACCCAACGATCTTCTAGCTTAGGGAGACTTCGCTTCTCCCGGAAGGCACCTGGAATATGCAAATTAGCCTCCTGAAGCTTGAATCCCTGGTTTGGTGATGCTTTCGAAGCAGCTGGTCCCGGCTGTACCCAACGATCTTCTAGCTTAGGGAGACTTCGCTTCTCCCAGAAGGCACCTGGAATATGCAAATTAGCCTCCTGAAGCTTGAATCCCTGGTTTGGTGATGCTTTCGAAGCAGCTGGTCCCGGCTGTACCCAACGATCTTCTAGCTTAGGGAGACTTCGCTTCTCCCAGAAGGCACCTGGAATATGCAAATTAGCCTCCTGAAGCTTGAATCCCTGGTTTGGTGATGCTTTCGAAGCAGCTGGTCCCGGCTGTACCCAACGATCTTCTAGCTTAGGGAGACTTCGCTTCTCCCGGAAGGCACCTGGAATATGCAAATTAGCCTCCTGAAGCTTGAATCCCTGGTTTGGTGATGCTTTCGAAGCAGCTGGTCCCGGCTGTACCCAACGATCTTCTAGCTTAGGGAGACTTCGCTTCTCCCAGAAGGCACCTGGAATATGCAAATTAGCCTCCTGAAGCTTGAATCCCTGGTTTGGTGATGCTTTCGAAGCAGCTGGTCCCGGCTGTACCCAACGATCTTCTAGCTTAGGGAGACTTCGCTTCTCCCAGAAGGCACCTGGAATATGCAAATTAGCCTCCTGAAGCTTGAATCCCTGGTTTGGTGATGCTTTCGAAGCAGCTGGTCCCGGCTGTACCCAACGATCTTCTAGCTTAGGGAGACTTCGCTTCTCCCGGAAGGCACCTGGAATATGCAAATTAGCCTCCTGAAGCTTGAATCCCTGGTTTGGTTTTGCTTTCGAAGCAGCTGGTCCCGGCTGTACCCAACGATCTTCTAGCTTAGGGAGACTTCGCTTCTCCCAGAAGGCACCTGGAATATGCAAATTAGCCTCCTGAAGCTTGAATCCCTGGTTTGGTGATGCTTTCGAAGCAGCTGGTCCCGGCTGTACCCAACGATCTTCTAGCTTAGGGAGACTTCGCTTCTCCCGGAAGGCACCTGGAATATGCAAATTAGCCTCCTGAAGCTTGAATCCCTGGTTTGGTGATGCTTTCGAAGCAGCTGGTCCCGGCTGTACCCAACGATCTTCTAGCTTAGGGAGACTTCGCTTCTCCCAGAAGGCACCTGGAATATGCAAATTAGCCTCCTGAAGCTTGAATCCCTGACGGGTGAAGTTTCCAAAATTTCAATGATTTTGTGCTAAAATCATATTTGTGGGGAAAATTTGAATTTTTTTATTTTTACGGCTCAACGTTTTAAACATCTGTGAAGCACCTGAGGGTCCATTGTGCTCACAGCAAAACTAGATCAATTTCCTGAGGGTCTAGTTGCCAAAATGGTGGGCGATTTTCAATGTTTAGGCACATCAGGGGCTCTCCAAATGTGACATGGCATCCGCCATTTGTTCCACCAAATTTTGCATTCAAAAAGTCAAATGGCTCTACTTCGCTTCCGAGCTCTGCCGTGAGCCCAAACAGTGGTTTTTGTAAAAATTGGCCTGGTCATTAACGTGCAAATCACCTTCAGGGTAAAGGGGTTAATAAAGTTTGATTTTTTTTTTATTAATTTGATCGTGTATACTCCTTCAATATCATTGTAGGTTTGTTCTTACTATTATAGATAATGGAATTTTAGTTTTGTCAATGAGACTTGTGTCTGTTCAACCCCCTTCCAATGGATTAATTGAAAGAGATGAACTGTCAACCTTTGTAATTGGATGACATGGATCTGGAGGATATGGAGTACACTATTGTAATCACTAGCTGTGTTACTATCTTTGTAACCAATGTGGTAGGAGAACTGTACTTCAGCTGTGATAATGTCATTGTAAACCACTGCAAATCATGAGGTGGTAATCAGGTGGTGGAGAGGGGGAAGCAAGAAGCTCAGACCAATTCTAAAGGTACCGTTACACTAAACGACTTACCAACGATCACGACCAGCGATGTGACCTGGCCGTGATCGTTGGTAAGTCGTTGTGTGGTCGCTGGGGAGCTGTCACACAGACAGCTCTCTCCAGCGACCAACGATCCAGGGAAAGACTTCAGCATCGTTGAAACTGTCTTCAACAATGCCAAAGTCCCTGGGTAACCAGGGTAAACATCGGGTGACTAAGTGCAGGGCCGCGTTTAGTAACCCGATATTTACCCTGGTTACCATTGTTAAAGTAAAAAAAAAACCACTACATACTCACATTCCGATGTCTGTCATGTCCCCCGCCATCAGCTTCCCTGCACTGACTGTGTCAGCGCCGGCCATAAAGCAGAGCACAGCGGTGATGTCACCGCTGTGCTCTGCTTTATGGCCGGCGGCGCTGACAGTCAGTGCAGGAAAGCTGACGGCAGGGGACGTGACAGACATCGGAATGTGAGTATGTACTGTTTTTTTTTTTCACTTTTACAATGGTAACCAGGGTATATATCGGGTTACTAAGCGTGTCCCTACACTTAGTAACCCGATATTTACCCTGGTTACAAGTGAACACATTGCTGAATTGGCGTCACACACGCCAATCCAGCGATGACAGCGGGTGATCAGCGACCAAAAAAAGGTCCTGATCATTCCCCATGACCAACGATCTCCCAGCAGGGGCCTGATCATTGGTCGCTGTCACACATAAGGAGATCGTTAGCGAGATCATTGCTACGTCACAAAAAAGCATGACGTTGCAACGATATCGTTAACGATATCGTTATGTGTGAAGGTACCTTAAGGATTCTTTGGTGGACATGACCTGAGAACCAGTTGGGGTGCAGATGAGACATCATCAGAGGAAAAGTGTATTGGCATTGGCAATACAGAGCTGAATCGACATGCGGCTAAAAGATTCTCTTCAGGAAAATCTACTTCTTCAGCAGACATTTCTATATCAGGTGATGCTCTACGTACTGTTGATTGTAGAGGCTCAAAAGTGCCTCAAAGCTCTGGTCTTGGTAATGCTAAATCATACATGTTAATATCTCATGTGTAGCAGTTCTTTTGCACAAGACTATCAGACAATGTTAAAATGATTAAAACAATGATAACTCTGGGCAAGACGTGGCCTAGTTTCTATGGGTGCTATGTTATGTACAGCCTCCTGTGACCTGTCAGTGTGCTTTATCCTATTCTAAATGGTGCAGTTACTTCTGCTATCCATTAAAACACATCTTTAACCCTTTTCCAATCTGTTGTATAGCTTTACTGTACAGCTCCTTGTATGCATACCCTCTTCATGGTACACAATCATGAACATGCTCTCAAAATAGAGACATTTTTAAGCTTTTGAAAATCTATTTCTTCTCTATTTTGAAAACAGCTAATCTGTTCCTAAATTATGGGACAATTTTGACAGCTTTATAAGCAGCCTTTGTAATTTTTTAGCAATTTTGAATATTGGAAACCTGTTGCAAATTGCAAAAAAGGTGTATATTTTTTTTACTCTTACCATAAAATCCATTATTTCTTCTATTTCAAAATGGCACATCTGTTTCTGATCCTTAAATAAAAGGACAATTTTTGTACACCATGTGAAAAAGCTATCTGTCAATCTGTCTAAAGAAGGCATGCATTTTGGAACTTCTTTTTACAGTTTAAGAAGTCTAAAAAGTCTGTTAGTGTAACATGTTGTTAGTAACCACCAGTTAGCTTCCATTTTTCTTTAGCCAGATATGTTAAGCTCACGTAGACATTTTTAAGGCTGTGTTTGCATTAAAAAGCTTGGGAGGGGGTAAACACAGTGCTAGGAGATCTCAAAGTGTGAGACATGTCTCTTCCAGGCACTTAGAGATTATGCAATTTTGTGATTTACTGCATCTCTGTACACTGCAAATGATTTTTTTTAATCAAAGCTGACAAATTTGAAATTCAAAAGATTTGCAAATTTTTATGAGGTACCCATTCTGTTTGGATGTAGTTTCAGCCTACACTGATACAAACTGAGATCCACACTGATCTAGCAGTTGTCAAACTAAGACTTTAGTTTTTAGAGTTATCGAAGGCATAATCTATCTACAGGCCAATCAGCTGATTGTCAACAGTAGTGGGAGCAAAACAAAAAGCTGAATTTGCAGTGGATGAAACATGAGTCAACTAGCTAGAGGTTTTCCATTTAACACAATCCATCTTAGCCTTTCAAGATTTTCTATAGTTAATTTTATAAGCCTTGTGTAGAATAGCATTCAGTAGCATTATAATCTTTATCATTGTAAAACTGCTCTTTACAGAGTAACTAAACTTTTTTTTATGTATTTTTTATATGTGTGTGCCATTTTGTTTTTTGCAAGCAGATTAGTGGCAGTCTTAACCTGAGACCTAAAATGATTTCTCAAAAAACCATGAGACAGGAGCACACAGACAGAGCAAAGTATGCATGAAATAGAAAAACAGCATTCCCCCAACACAAGAAGTGTGTAGTTCAGGAGATGGAAACACAAAGCTCTTTCCTAAACATGAAGACACAAAAGCACACAGCGAGGTAAAAAATACTATGTTGTAAAAAAGTCACAGTAAATAAGCAAGTGCTAGTCAAAAAAATGAAAAAAATACAGGGTATTTAGTTAATACGTTTTTTTTGCAAAAAAAATGTATATTAAGCTGCTCCACCAATCGTCAAGGTATACCAATAATAGAGCAGTCCTATCTAATGTATATAATCCCTATCTGATGTATTTAAAAACATGATCATCTGTATAGTACCTGTATAAGCAGGGTTTAGAGAGAAAATGTTTTTGGTTCTTTCCTAAACATGAAGACAGAATACAGATAATAATAATAATCTTTACTTTTATATAGCGTCAACATATTCCGCAGCGATTTATAGTTTGCACACATTACAATACATATCCCATGTGAATGTTTTCTGCTGTATTCTTACTGCATATTGAGTCTGCTTTCTGGCAGTAGCTGTGCACTTCATCCTCTTGAGTAGCAAATCGTTATGAGGATTTTACTGTGGGTGTCAAAACCCAGACCACTACTGACACATTTGCAATTAAGAGGGCACAGAACTATAAAGGAAAAAAATCTACGATTCTGCTATTTTTTAATCTTTGTCAACACCCACTATACTACTCAAGAGTACAGCTACAGCTAGAAAACATTTAGGCAGGTAAAGACCTTAGCAGCTATACAGTAAGTGAATGTGCCAAAATTTAAATTTTTACAGCTTTCTCGAATTTGTTGTGGAAATTAGGTTCACATCAAAGTTATTAGACATAAATAGAGTGTTTGTAATCATACTCTTGGGTCTTTGTAGACTCCAGGGCATAATAATAATAGGATAAAAAGAAAATACTCTTCTCATCTGTCATCTGTGTCACCACTAGGGTTGAGCAACTTTTACTTTTTTAGGGTCGAGTCGGGTTTTGCGAAACCCGACTCTCAAAAGTCGAGTCGAGTGAAATCGGCCGATTATTGCGTAAAGTCGGGGTCGGGATCGACCGAAACACGAAACCCAATGCAAGTCAATGGGGGAGCATAGTCGGCAGTGAGTGGAGGCCAGGAAAACACCTACAGTGCCCATTTTAATGACAAAAACATCCATTCTTGCTACTGAAGCTTGTCAATCTTAATTTACCTTATAATAATAGTTAGGCATTGGACATTGGGGGTCATTTGGCTAAAGTTGTAGGGGGTATGGTGGTTCAAGTATTTAGTGGGCCCAGGAAATCTGGACCACGTCACTGCAGTGGAGCAGGGAGAGGTAAGTATTTCAACTTTGCAAGTGCTGTGATCCTGAGCAAGCAGGGGGGTCTCAGTCGTTCGCATTTGCACTGGCACAGGGCCCTTCAAAGTACGGTGGTGTGTTTGCACAGCGGGGACGCCTCCCACCGGCAGTGACACTTTTGCGTACTATGAGGGGCCCTGTGCCATTGACGTCGCCAACGAGTATCCCACCACACCTGATGAAGGAACCTGCACTTTCATCTGCACCTTCCTCTTTGTCCCCGTGTAAGGTGGTATAGTATGCGAGAAGGGGAACCTCACTTTCAGCAGGGCCAGAATCTGGCTGTGTAGCATGCAAGGGGAATGTAGCGGTCTGGGTCAATGTACCAGCAGAGTCATCTAGCACTGGCTGGGCAATGGGCAGGATGAGGAGGAAACACAGATATAGTCCCAAATACAAAAGTAGGCTAAAAGCAGTTCAAAATTGGTAACTGGACTAAACAGGCAGCATTGCTTTGTTCAGTGGAGGACAACTGTATTGAGAGGCTGGCACAGTGAGTAGGCCCAAATCAGTAAGTAGTCTAAATGCAGTTCAAAATTGGTAACAGTAGTAAACAGGTGGCACTGCTTTGTTCAGTGGAGGAGAAAAGCAAGGAGCGGCAGACACCGTTAGTAGGCCTCAACCCAACTAGTAGGCCAAATGCAGTGTAATATTAACAAATACTTAACGAGAGCCTGAAAATGGAAGTTCAGGACAGGAAACCAGGAGAACAGCAAGGAGCGGCAGACACCGTTAGTAGGCCCCAACCAAACTAGTAGCCCCACTACAGTTGTTCCATTTAACAACTATTTAACAAGAGCCTGAAGATCAGCTCAGGAAAGGCAACCAGGAGAACACCTTGGAGCGGCAGACACTGTTAGTAGGCCCCAACCAAGCTAGTAGCCCCACTGTAGTTTTAAAATTCCGATAGGTTGAAAACCTGATAATTGCAGGTCCTTTTTTTTTTTTAAGAGGACAGCTGTATTGAGTGGCGCAGCCAGACACTGCTAGTAGGCCTTACACCACAAAGTTGGAGGTTTAAAAAAGGTTACATGGGTACACGGTCAGCATTGGTGTGGTCAGTGGAGGACTATTGGAAGGAGTGACCGCAGACAGACTTAGTAGGCCTAAAATAAAAAAAAGATGGCTCTATGCACTTTTAAATAGCATCCAGGGGTACACAGGCAGCACTGGTGTGGTCAGTGGAGGACTATTGGAAGTAGGGACCGCAGACAGACTTAGTAGGCCTAACATAAAAAAGTAGGCTCTATGCACTTTTAATTAGGTTCCAGGGGTACATAGGCAGCATTGGTGTGGTCAGCGGAGGACTATTGGAAGGAGGGACCGCAGACAGACTTAGTAGGCCTAAAATAAAAAAAAGGTGGCTCTATGCACTTTTAAATAGCATCCAGGGGTACACAGGCAGCATTGGTGTGGTCAGCGGAGGACGATTGGAAGGAGTGTCTGACACAGTTAGTACTCAAAAAGAATACATAGATGTTAATGTCTCGCAAAAAAACAAAACCCCCCAAAAAAGAGTGGCATACTTAGGTACAGGGGTGGCCTCCTCTTCTTACTTTCAGACATTGTTATTTGGCGCAAAGTATTTACTGGTGTAAATGTAGGACAGGGCCACTGAATATTTTAAGTAGCATCATACATGTCAACAAATTGGTATTGTCAGTGGCAGGCATTGAAGGATTTCACCGCATAGACTAAACAGCGGTGGAGCAGTGACAGATAATTTTGCAAGTGGTAGAGCACAGTTTGAGCTGGGGGGTGGGGGGCACTCTCATGCCCGACGGTACTGGCCAAAGGCCCCTCATGTTACAACGGTTTGTCTGACATTGGGTGCGTGCCACTACCATCAGAGACACTTCATTGTACTATGAGGGACCCGGTGCCAGTGCCGTCGACCAAAAGTGGGCACACCCACCTCTTCAGATAAAAAGGCACTCTCATGGGTGCTTTCGCCAAGTGGCGAGACCATGGCCCCGTGGAAGTGTCAGCCCATTTAGGGAGGTGTAAACGTGTCGTATGCTGGACATACAGCAGCTGCAAATGGAGAAATTGAAACACTCAGTAAGACCAGTCCAAAAGCAAGACCTTTTTAAAGGAAAGCTAGGTGTAATCCGGGAAAGGTGGGGCAAAATAAATAGAAATCCATGAGTAGTTCATTTTAATGAAGGTTAGATCATCAACATTTTGGTAGCCAGACGAGTCCTTTTTTCGGTCAGTATTGAACCAGCAGCACTGAATACTCTTTCTGATAGCACACTAGCTGCTGGGCAAGCGAGCTCCTGCAATGCATATTCGGACAATTCAGGCCAGGTGTCTATTTTGCATGCCCAGTAATCAAATGGAAATGACGGGTGAGGGAGAACATCGATAGGGGAGGAAAAATAGTTAGTAACCATACTGGACAAATGTTGTCTCCTGTCACTTTGAATTGATGCTGCAGTACCTGTCGTGTCTGCGGTCATAGCAAAATCACTCCACAACCTGGTCAGAAAACCCCTCTGTCCAACGCCACTTCTGATTTGTGCACCTCTAGCACCTGTGCCCTGTTGCCCCCTGCAGCTCGTGTGAGAACCATCACCGGCGCTGTGTGCAGGGAATGCCTGAATCAAACAGTCAACAAGAGTTGCTTGTTTGGTTGCCAATATTTGTTCAAGGTTCTCATGTGGCATGATATTTTGCAGTTTCCCCTTATAACTTGGATCTAGGAGGCAGGCCAAAAGGTAACCGTCATCGGTCATCATTGTTATAATGCGGGGGTCCCTTTTGAGCATACGCAAGGCATAATCCACCATGTGGGCCAATGTTCCAGTTGTCAATTCACTGCTTGTGCTGGGTTGAGGAGCACTTTCGGGCAAATCAATGTCACTTGCCTCCCTCAAAAACCCTGAACCTGGCCTTGCAATGCCACCAGTTTCTATTGCCCCCTGAGAAGCTTCCTCATCCAAAAAATACTCATCCCCTTCATCCTCCTCGTCCTCCTCCTCTTCGGCTGCCACCTCGCCCAGTAGACTTCCCTGACCAGACAATGGCTGACTGTCATCATGGCTTCCCTCGTCCTCGGCTGCAGATGCCTGCTCCTTTATGTGCGTCAAACTTTGCATTAGCAGATGCATTAGGGGGATGCTCATGCTTTTTATGGCGTTGTCTGCACTAACTAGCCGTGTGCATTCCTCAAAACACTGAAGGACTTGACAGAGGTCTTGTAGCTTCGACCACTGCACACCTGACAACTCCATGTCTGCCATCCAACTGCCTGCCTGTGTATGTGTATCCTCCCACAAATACATAACAGCACACCTCTATTCGCACAGTCTCTGAAGCATGTGCAGTGTGGAGTTCCACCTTGTTGCAACATCGATGAATAGGCGATGCTGTGGAAGGTTCAAAGATTGCTGATGGTTGTGCATACGGCTGGAGTGTACGGGCGAACGGCGGATGTGCGAGCAAAGTCTGCGCACGTTCAGGAGCAGGTCAGGTAACCACGGATAACTTTTCAGGAAGCACTGCACCACCAGGTTTAAGGTGTGAGCCAGGCAAGAAATGTGTTTCAGTTGTGAAAGGGCTATGGCAGCCATAAAATTCCTTCCGTTATCACTCACTACCTTGCCTGCCTCAAGATGTACACTGCCCAGCCATGACTGAGTTTCTTGATGCAAGAACTCGGACAAAACTTCCGCGGTGTGTCTGTTGTCGCCCAAACACTTCATTGCCAATACAGCCTGCTGACGCTTGCCACTAGCTGTGCCATAATGGGTCACCTCGTGTGCAACAGTGGCAGCTGTGGATGGAGTGGTCATGCGACTGTGGTCTGTGGACGAGCTGTCGCTTCTGCTGGAGGATGAGGAGGAGGAGGAGGGGGGCCAACGCCTACAGCCAACAGTTTCCTAGACCGTTGGCTAGGCAGAACTGTCCCAATATTGCTGTCCCCTTTGGACCCGGCAACCACCACATTAACACAGTGTGCAGTGATGGACACGTAACGCCCCTGGCCATGCCTACTGGTCCATGCATCTGTTGTCAGGTGCACCTTTCTACTCACAGATTGCCTGAATGCATGGACAATGCGGTCTTTTGCGTGCTGGTGGAGGGCTGGGATGGCTTTTCTCAAAAAGAAGTGTCAACCGGTGTAGCTCGTAGCGTGGTACAGCATAGTCCATCAGGGCTTTGAAAGCGTTGCTTTCAACTAACCGGTAGGGCATCATCTCTAACGAGATTAGTCTAGCAATGTGGGCGTTCAAACCCTGTGTTCGCGGATGAGAGGATGAGTACTTCCTTTTCCTAATGAGAGTATCTTGTAGTGTGAGCTGGACTGGAGAGGTGCATATGGTGGTACTAGCAGGGGTGCCGGTGGACATGGCAGACTGAGAGAGGGTTGGTGATGGTATTCTTGCTGTTGGCCTACATACAGCTTTTCCTACCAAGAACCTGGTGATTCCCTGACTGCTTTGGCCTTGCGACAAAACCTCCACATTTGCTGCAGGTGGTGTGGTAAACGTTGGGCTTACAGTGACGGAAGGGATGTAGCGTTGCTGACTAGTTTCATTGTGAGAGGGTGCAACAACGTTAAGGGACGTTTGGTAGTTAGTCCAGGATTGCAAGTGCATGGTGTTTAAATGTCTACGCATGCAACTTGTATTTAGACTTTTAACATTCTGACCTCTGCTGAAGGTCCTTGAGCATTTTTTACAGATGACTTTGCACTGATCATTTGGATGTTGGTTAAAAAAATGCCAGACTGCACTCTTCCTACTATTGGATACCTTTTCAGGCATTGTACACTTATCTACTTTAACCGGATGGCCACGCTGTCCTACAACTGGTTTGGGTTTATCCACACGTTTTTGGCCAGATACGGGCCTGCCAGATGGAACCTGTTGCAATGTCGATGCCTGCTGCGGCTCCTCCTCCTCCACTTCAGAGCTACTGCCGGCTGCACCCTGTTCCCCCAATGGCTGCCAATCACGGTCAACAACTGGGTCATCTATGACCTCCTCTTCTATCTCGTGTGCAACTTCGTCTGTGTCACCGTGTGAGCCGGTGCTATAGCGTTCGTGACAGGGCTCCATAGTCTCATCTGGGTCAGATTCTGGATCAGTACACTGGGAGGGCAATGTTGTGATCTGAGTCAAAGGAACAGCATAAGAATCTGGCTGTGGCTGTGCATCTGTGCACTCCATGTCAGATTCATCTTGTAATGGGCATGACCTGTTAACAATTTCCCTTTCTAACCCAGGAACGGTAAGTGTAAAGAGCTCCATGGAGTAACCCGTTGTGTCACCTGACGCATCCTTCTCTGTTGTTCTGGGTGAAGAACGCAAGGAAGCAACTTGTCCCTGACCGGGAACATCCACTGACGACACGCTGCTTTAACATTTTGCAGTTTCCGAAGAGGAGGCAAAAGGGCTAGAGGCAGAGTAAGCAAGGAAAGCCAAAATTTGTTCCTGCTGCTCCGGCTTTAAAAGCGGTTTTCCTACTCCCAGAAAAGGGAGCGTTCGAGGCCTTGTGTTGCCAGATGATGACGGTGGGTGAACAACTCGAGACTTAGGTGCTATATTGCTTTTCCCATGACCACCTGATGCTCCACCACCACTACCATCATTACCAGCTGGCAATGACCGCCCACGGCCACGACTTCTTCCACCAGACTTCCTCATTCTTGGAAATATGTAACCAAACTTACAAACGTTATTTGGTATTGTAAAACCTGTTACAAGGTGGACGCAAAATTGTTGTGAATTTAAATCTCCCTTTATAGGTGTGTGAGAGTGCAGGGAATATCAGGGCCACTGTATTACAGTACACAGTTTCAGTGGCACACAGTGGCTGACAGATATGCCACTAACAGGACTGATGCAGATGCACAGATTTGCCAATATTAATCTCCCCTTCTTTTTTTGGGGGGATGGGAGACTAGTGAATCAATCTGGTCCAGAGTTTTACAGTAGTGTTTTAGTGGCTGACAGATATGCCACTAACAGGACTGACGCAGATGCACAGATTTGCCAATATTAATCTCCCCTTCTTTTTTTGGGGGGATGGGAGACTAGTGAATCAATCTGGCCCACAGTTTTACAGTAGTGTTTCAGTGGCTGCCAGTGGCTGACAGATATGCCACTAACAGGACTGACGCAGATGCACAAATTTGCCAATTTTAATCTCCCCTTCTTTTTTGGGGGGGATGGGAGACTAGTGAATCAATCTGGCCCACAGTTTTACAGTAGTGTTTCAGTGGCAGCCAGTGGCTGACAGATATGCCACTAACAGGACTGACGCAGATGCACAGATTTGCCAATATTAATCTCCCCTTCTTTTTTGGGGGGGATGGGAGACTAGTGAATCAATCTGGCCCACAGTTTTACAGTTGAGTTTCAGTGGCAACCAGTGGCTGACAGATATGCCACTAACAGGACTGATGCAGATGCACAGATTTGGCAATATTAATCTCCCCTTCTTTTTTGGGGGGATTGGAGACTAGTGATTCAATCTGGCCCACAGTTTTACAGTTGTGTTTCAGTGGCAGCCAGTGGCTGACAGATATGCCACTAACAGGACTGACACAGATGCACAGATTTGCCAATATTAATCTCCCCTTCTTTTTTTGGGGGGATGGGAGACTAGTGAATCAATCTGGCCCACAGTTTTACAGTTGTGCTTCAGTGGCAGCCAGTGGCTGACAGATATGCCACTAACAGGACTGACACAGATGCACAGATTTGCCAATATTAATCTCCCCTTCTTTTTTGGGGGGGGATGGGAGACTAGTGAATCAATCTGGCCCACAGTTTTACAGTAGTGTTTCAATGGGAGACAGTGGCTGACAAATATGCCACTAACAGGACTGACGCAGATGCACAGATTTGCCAATATTAATTTCCCCTTCTTTTTTGGGGGGGATGGGAGACTAGTGAATCAATCTGGTCCACAGTTTTACAGTTATGTTTCAGTGGCAGATAGTGGCTGACAGATATGTCACTAACAGGACTGACGCAGATGCACAGATTTGCCAATATTAATCTCCCCTTTTTGTTTTTAAATGGAAGACTAGTGAATAAATCTCGCCCACTGTTTTACGGTATTGTTTCTGTGGCAGAAAATGACTGACAGATACAACAGACTGGACTGGCACAGATGCACTGATTGGCAATATAAATGTCCCTTTTTAGGCGTGGGACAGTGCAGAAAAATACAGGCCCATTGTTTCACACTACACAGTTTCAGGGGCAGAAAGTGGCTTGAAGATATATATATAAAAAAGGGACTGTACTACAATTACTATCTCCCTACAGTAATCTCAGAAAAGTATGGCAGGCAGCAATAAAAAGGACTGCTGCACACAAAAGTGTGGACAAACAAACAAGATAGCTGTGCAGAAAGGAAGAAACAACAGGATTTGTGCTTTGAAAAAAGCAGTTGGTTTGCACAGCGGCGTACAAACAGCAATGCAGCTATCAGGGAGCCTTATAAGGCAGCCTAATAAGCTACAGAGCTGATGCACTGAAATCTAGCCTCCACTGTCCCTGCAAGGAAAAGGTGGTGTTGGACAGTGGAAATCGCTACAGCACAAGCGGTTTGGGGGTTTATATTCCCTGTCTAACGCTATCCCTGCTTCTGACAAAGCGGCAGCAACCTCTCCCTATGCTCAGATCAGCAGCAGTAAAATGGCGGTCGGCGTGCATGCCCCTTTATAGCTCCTGTGACGCCGCAGAAAGCAAGCTAATCACTGCCATGCCCTTCTCTAAGATGGTGGGGACCGAGAACCATGTCATCACGCTGCCCACACTCTGCGTCCTTCATTGGCTGAGAAATGGCGCTGAACACGTCATATGAAACGCGACTTTGGTGCAAAGGTCACGTACCGCATGGCCGACCCCACACAGGGATCGGGTCGGGTTTCATGAAACCCAAATTTGCCAAAAGTCGGCGACTTATGAAAATGACCAATCCGTTTCGCTCAACCCTAGTCACCACCACAGCCCCCATTTGGTTATCCGGATGTCATCTTTTGCTCCTCCATCAACTTCTGAATTCCAGTGCTACATAGGTCTCAGATTTCATGAAACTAGTCACGACCTCCAGCAGTGCACAATGTGACATCTTGATGTGCCAATTCTTATCGCATGGGTCACTGACTAGGCATTGGATGACATGCATCATAATGTCATGAGGTCACAATACAAATCATGACTTCTGAAACTTAATCAGCACTGAACTCCTCAATATAGATGAGGAAAGAGCTAAAAAGGAGGATCATTACAATAGATGTGTAAAGGACAGGATACACAAAGGATTGGATGATGTCTACAGTGCTGACGTGGGTGAATAGAGATTTTTTTATCAGCCTTTTACAATTCTGCAAAATGGCTGTCAGCACTAGTGATGAGCGAATATACTCATTACTCGAGATTTCCCGAGCACGCTCGTGTGTCCTCCGAGTATTTTTTAGTACTCGGAGATTTAGTTTTCATCACTTGAGCTGAATGATTTACATCTCTTAGCCAGCATAAGTATATGGGGGGATTCCCTAGCAACCAACCAACCCCCACATGTACTTATGCTGGCTAGTAGCTGTAAATAATTCAGCTGCAGTGATGAAAACTAAATCTCCGAGCACTAAAAAATACTTGGAGGACACCCGAGCATGCTCGAGAAATCTCGAGTAACGAGTATATTTGCTCACCTCTAGTCAGCACAAAGCAAATTGACTACAAAATCAGAGTAACATTTTGGAGTTCATCAGTGGGTAGTTGAGAGGTTTCCATGCACGTTAGCTGGTAGGCTGGTCCCAGCAAAAATTGAAGTATAACAGACAGTAATATATATGGGAGATTTAGGCTGCGTGCACACATTGCTAATTTTTCATGTTTTTTTCATGTTTTTTCACTATAAAAACGCTATAAAACCACAACAAAAAGCATACATTATGCATCCCATCATTTAGAATACATTCCGCAATTTTTGTGCACATGATGCGTTTTTTCCACGAAAAAAATGCATCACGGTAAAAAACGCAGCATGTTCATTAATTTTGCAGATTTTTTGCGGATTTCCCACTATATAATGCATTGGAAAATGTCCGGAAAAATCCGCAAAAAAAAAAAGCACCAAAAACGCGGTAAAAACACATGCAGATTTCTTGCAGATTTCTTGCAGAAAATTTCTGCAAGAAATCCTGAACGTGTGCACATAGCCTAAGACCAGCATCACACTAGCGAGTTTTACGGACGTATGAGGGAAGAAAATATGTCTAGAAAATACGCATTGCACATGGCCCAATGATTCTCTATGGCCCAGCTCCTATCTGCCGTATTTTACGGATCCGTATTGTACGGTCTTGTACGGCCATAGAAAATCGCAGCATGCTGCGTTTGTCACCGTATTGCGCAAAAATGGCAATGAAAGTCTATGGGGGCGAGAAAAATACGGATTACACACGGACCAGCAGTGTGACTTGCGAGAAATACGCAGAGGTGTTCTCTAGAAAAGCCGCCAATTCAGTGTGGTGTACAGTAAAATCACACTGACAGAATAGAATAAAATTGGTAGAATAAATGTGTACATATAGAATAGATATATATATATATATAGATCTATATATACAGTATATGTGTCAGTGAGACATATATATATATATATATATTTAATTCAGCGCTAGATAGCATCTTCCAGATGTGCCTTTTCTGGGGTGGCTGAGGGTAGATGTTTTTAGCCGGGGGGAGGGCCAATAACCATGGACCCTCTCTAGGCTATTAATTTCTGCCCTCAGTCACTGGCTTTCCCACTCTGGCGGAGAAAATTGGAGCCCACACAAATTTTTTCCGGGATTTAACCCTTTAATTTAATAGCTAGAGACCCCAAATTTTACACAGAGACACATGTTACATTAGTAAAGAGGAATATGTAATAAAATAAGGGATATGAAATGGTTTACTCTATGTAAACCATGTCTCATATCCTGTCGGGTTTGTGAAGGAGATAGGAAAAGCCGGCAATTGAAATACCGGCTTTTCTGCTATCTAGCGCTGTATGAAATATAATATATATATATATATATATATATATATATATATATATATATATACATATATATATATGTATATATATATAGAGAGAGAGAGAGAGAAAAAAGTGAAAAAAAAGAGAAAAAAAACCAACCAGCACTCCCAATGTGAACACATGCAAGCTGCAAGCTGTATCATATAGATATAAAAGAACACAGCAGCACATGTACATGAATCTAGGCCATGTGAAAACACAGACAAATGCTCGATATGAATCATATTTCTCAAAAATATTTTTCCATAAAAAATTTTTAAAAATTTTTTTTTCATAAAACTTACAGTTATAGAAAAAATGAAGATTCTTAGCGCATAAATTGGCCAATTCATGTGTGCCCATCAACCACGGCAAGGTGATCTCCCTCTGATGGGTCCTACTCTACTGTACATGCCACTCTTGGGCCACCAGCCTACAACTTTGGACAAACATGTCACTCTGGGCTATATATATATATATATATATATATATATATATATATATATATATATATATATATATATATACTAGCTATTGAACCCGTTCTACGCCCAGGTGGCGAGCATTTATATTGGTATATGGTCTCCATCCTGGTATGTGCTGCTCCATCCTGCGTCCCCAATCTGTCATGTGCTGCTCCATCCTGCGTCCCCATCCTGTCATGTGCTGCTCCCATCCTGCGCCCCCATCCTGACATGTGCTGCTCCATCCTGCGCCCCCGTTCTGTCATGTGCTGCTCCCATCCTGCGCCTCCGTCCTGTCATGTGCTTCTCCCATCCTGCGCCCCATTCTGTCATGTGCTGCTCCATCCTGCGCCCCCATTCTGTCATGTGCTGCTCCATCCTGCATCCCCATCCTGTCATGTGCTGCTCCCATCCTGCGCCCCCGTTCTGTCATGTGCTGCTCCCATCCTGCGCCCCCGTCCTGTCATGTGCTGCTCCCATCCTGCGCCCCCGTTCTGTCATGTGCTGCTCCCATCCTGCGCCCCCGTTCTGTCATGTGCTGCTCCCATCCTGCGCCCCCGTTCTGTCATGTGCTGCTCCCATCCTGCGCCTCCATTCTGTCATTTGCTGCTCCCATCCTGTCATGTGCTGCTCCCATCCTGCGCCCCCGTTCTGTCATGTGCTGCTCCCATCCTGCGCCCCCGTTCTGTCATGTGCTGCTCCCATCCTGCGCCCCCGTTCTGTCATGTGCTGCTCCCATCCTGCGCCCGTTCTGTCATGTGCTGCTGCCATCCTGCGCCCGTTCTGTCATGTGCTGCTCCCATCCTGCGCCCCATTCTGTCATGTGCTGCTCCATCCTGCGCCCCCATTCTGTCATGTGCTGCTCCATCCTGCATCCCCATCCTGTCATGTGCTGCTCCCATCCTGCGCCCCCGTTCTGTCATGTGCTGCTCCCATCCTGCGCCCCCGTCCTGTCATGTGCTGCTCCCATCCTGCGCCCCCGTTCTGTCATGTGCTGCTCCCATCCTGCGCCCCCGTTCTGTCATGTGCTGCTCCCATCCTGCGCCTCCATTCTGTCATTTGCTGCTCCCATCCTGTCATGTGCTGCTCCCATCCTGCGCCCCCGTTCTGTCATGTGCTGCTCCCATCCTGCGCCCCCGTTCTGTCATGTGCTGCTCCCATCCTGCGCCCCCATTCTGTCATGTGCTGCTCCCATCCTGCGCCCGTTCTGTCATGTGCTGCTGCCATCCTGCGCCCGTTCTGTCATGTGCTGCTCCCATCCTGCGCCCGTTCTGTCATGTGCTGCTCCCATCCTGCGCCCGTTCTGTCATGTGCTGCTGCCATCCTGCGCCCGTTCTGTCATGTGCAGCGCCCATCCTGCGCCCCCGTTCTGTCATGTGCTGCTCCCATCCTGCGCCCGTTCTGTCATGTGCTGCTGCCATCCTGCGCCCGTTGTCATGTGCTGCTCCCATCCTGCATCCGTTCTGTCATGTGCTGCTGCCATCCTGCGCCCGTTCTGTCATGTGCTACTGCCATCCTGGGCCCGTTCTGTCATGTGCTGCTGCCATCTTGCGCCCATTCTGTCATGTGCTGCTGCCATCCTGCGCCCGTTCTGTCATGTGCTGCTGCCATCCTGCCCCCGTTCTGTCATGTGCTGCTCCCATCCTGCTCCACCATTGTATGATATGCCCCCCATAAGACGCTCCAGTGTGTATGCCCCCGTATGCTGCTGCCATATAAAAAAGAAAAATACCATACTCACCTATCATCTGGCTCCACTGCAGGTGTGTCTTCAAGAAAATGGCGCCGGAAAGCGCGGACTGCGCATGCGCCGATTCCGGCAGCAGGAATCGGCGCCTGCGCAGTCCGCGCTTTCCGGCGCCATTTTCTTGAAGACACACCTGCAGTGGAGCCAGAGTGTGTCTTCAAGAAAATGGCACCGGAAAGCGCGGACTGCGCAGGCGCCGATTCCGGCAACAGGAATCGGCGCCTGCGCAGTCCGCGCTTTCCGGCGCCATTTTGTTGAAGACACACTCCGGCTCCTCTGTGTAAGGATTTGGACTGTACATCTGTTCCTGTCTGCTGTTGCCCTCAGTTCGGTTACTTTCGCCCTTACCTAAGATGGAGTCACTGGCCTCACGGGGGCCATCTTGCTTCCTGTCAGACTTTCCTTGTTCCTGTCTGTGGTGTATATAAGGGAGCTCTGTATATTACTCATTGCTTGAGTATCTTGTTCCTGGACTTGTGATCAAGCTGGAAGAACTGCTATCTTGCTGGTTTCTTCATTACCTTGGGATACCCCATCTGTCTCCGGATCTACATCTCTTCATCATAAGACTTGTTTCCCTGGATCTGCTCTGCACTCATCTCTGCTGCTGGACTGTTCCCTGCTAGGAGGCTGGCCTGGTCTCCAGGTCTCTGGATCTCACATACTTGGACTTCCACGGTCTGTACACGTGCTTACTGCTTATCCAGCTCTGTCTGCTACTAACTTGCTGTGTCATAGCTGTTTACCTGCATACCATCATAAATATTATTGAACTCTTAACCTGTTGTCTCTCGGCCTCTTTTCTGACCCATGATACTGATCTCCACTGCACTTAGCACTAAGTTTATAACACTCTGCCTGTGACTGGTAAGTCAGAGGGCGGCGCTGGCGCGCATTAAGCGCGTCATCGCGCCCTCTGAACTGTCACAGCAGAGGAGCCGGGAGACGGAGCACCACGCAGCGCTGGAACGGGGAAAGGTAAATATACTTATCCTCCTGGCGGTCCCTGACTCTCCGGTGGAGATCGCGGTATGCGTTCAGTGTTTACGCATACCGCGATCTCCTGGGAGCGTCACTCTGTGGGGGCCAGACTGCGCCGGCGCTAGCGCAGTCTATAAAGGCTTCGGACAGAGTGACGCTCCCAGCGTTATATTATAGATATATATAGATAGAATGTATATATGTTTTTAATAATATTTGAGCCGATGGATCCATGATATGTCCATTTTGCAAGCCTGCGAGAAAAAAACGCCATACGGAAGCCATACGGATGACACACGGATAAATTTGTGCGTAAAAATCGTATCCTCACATTGAATACGGAACAGTGTTTTGGGACAATTACTGCGTATTGCGGCTGTAAAAAACGGACCGTATTTTCATACGCGGAGTGTGACACTGGCCTTAGTCTGTATGATTTTATAATACATTGTCAAGCATATACTAATTAAGGATGCAGAACCAGATTCTGTTGAGTACATTATACACATAAATGTCCTCCAATTGAAGTAAACATCTATGAGAGCACATTTTTATGCATATGGTATCTAAGGAAGCATGCTACTTTTATGCTGGAGTCATACAAAATCTGGAAGAAAAAAAAAGCACTTCTGCATTCTATTATTTGAATTTGGACAAATCTGAAGATTTAGTAAAGGCCACATACACCTCAACTGGAGCTCTGTTATGGCTCCATACAGAGATCAGACAATACAGCTATGCGCATGATACCTTCTTTAGTGCTTGGTTCTGTGAACTGTTTTGCTTAAATTTTATGGAACATTTCAGGCTAAGTTCTATTAGTTTTACAGAAAAAAAGAAAATAAAGTAATACAAAAAATGCTTATGCAATTAGTCAAATAATGTCCTTATGACCTTTACAGCTGCTGTTAAATACTATGTCTGTCTGCCTATATTTTTCATTTTGCTTAAAATAGAAAAGTAACTGTGTTACATATTTGCTCTGTGAGTGGTCTTCACATAATAGGATTCCAAAGTAAAAGTAATGCTTAGAAATCAGCTTGTTCTTCCGTTACTATAACAACAGACAATATGACATTGAAAATGCTAGACACTGTTATGTACTTAAAAAAAAATTAAAAGCATTCCCTTCTTTTTCCAGTAATTTTCAAAAGCAGTGTACAAATTGTCACATTCGAATTTTTGTGTATTCGTGACTATGTAATGTATTATTCTGTTAGCTTTATTCACTTGATATCAATCCAACTTTTTACCTGCTGTTTTTGCTAATCTATCAGGACTATTTTTGTTTGTGTATTATTTTTGTTTATTATTGGTTTAATTTAATAAGAGCCAATGTCCAAAATATGGGAAAATTGCTGCAAACTATGCTTTAAAAATAGAAGAAATAATAGTTAAATTTTATCAATTAACAAAATGCAAAGTGTGTGGGCAAAAAGGAAACTAAAGCAAATCAACTTTTGATTTGGCCACTGTTTTGTCTTCAAAGCAGCATGAATTCTTCTAAGTTCACTTTCACACAGTTGTTGATTGAACTTGGCAGGAAGGTAGTTACAAACATTTTTAGAACTAACCACAGATCTTCTGTGGCTGTAGACGTGTGCCAATCTTTCTGTCTCTTCATCTGACCACAGACAGAGTTGATGATGTTGAGCTTAGGTACTGTGGAGTAGGGTTGAGCAAAACGGATCGGACAAATTCAGAAATCGCCAACTTTCGGCAAAGTCGCTTTTCGTGAAACCCGACCCGATCCTAGTGTGGGATCGGCCATGAGGTCGGCGATCTTCGCGCCAAAGTTGCGTTTCGTATGACGCTTTCAGTGCCATTTCTCATCCAATGAAGGAGGACGCAGAGTGTGGGCAGCGTGATGACATAGGTCTCGGTCCCCACCATCTTAGAGAAGGGCCTTACAGTGATTGGCTTGCTTTCTGCAGTGTCACAGGGGTTATGAAGGGGCATGCACGCCGACCGCCATCTTACTTCTGCCAATCTTAGCATAGGGAGAGGTTGCTGCAGCTTCATCAGAAGAAGGGATATAGTTTGGGAGGGAAGATTAACCCCAAAACTGCTTGTACTGTAGCGATTTCCACTGTTCAACACCACCTTTTCTTTGCAGGAACAGTGGAGTTTTTTGTTTGTGCATCAGCTCTGTAGCTTATTAGGCTGCCCTATAAGGGTATGTGTCCACGTTCAGGATTGCATCAGGATTTGGTCAGGATTTTATGCAGGTAAAATCCTGACCAAATCTGCACCTGAGGTCACTGGCAGGTCACCTCCTTGCATTGTTTCTGCAATGTAAGGACATGCTGCGTTCTTAAAAGACGCGCCGCATGTGCGTTTTCGCGGGTATGCCGCATGCATCTTTTAATGCATAGTGGAGACGGGATATCATGAAATCCCTCCACTATGCTGTAACATCTGGACGCTGCGTTTTTGACGCTGCGGCTCAATGCAGCATCAAAAACGCAGCGTTTCCTGAATGTGGAAACATACCTTAAGGCTCCCTGATAATATCGCTGCATTGCTGTTTTTACGCCGCTGTGCAAACCAACTGCTTTTTTAAAAGCAAAAATCCTGTTGCTCCTTTCTGCACAGTTCTCTTGTTTTTTTGTCCACTCTTTTGTGTGCAGCAGTCCTTTTTATTGCTGGAAAAAAGCAAGCCAGCTCACCAGTATCCACCGCAGGTGCCCGGAACTCCGCTGCAGACAAACGTTGTAGTCAGAAAGAAAAAAAAAGGGTGTAGTTCCAGCTCCTTAAAAATTCCTTTTATTTATATTATATATTAAAAAACACAGTGTGCATGGTGTACATGCTCCCTAGAATAAATGCCGACCACCAACACAGGCACAGTGGCAACGCGTTTCGATCTCAACGATCTTTGTCAAAGCCATACCATGATCTGCATGCTGCTCCCTATATAGGGGAAGACATCCAATAGGGATCACAGTCGTTTGTCACATGACTTATTGCAAGGTCCTAGGCATTATAACGAACAACTTGATTTAACGATAAGAACAAATCAATACTATTAAAATTAAAATACAAAACATAGTTAACAGTAGTGCAGAATTAATTAGTTGCGTTTATTCAGTCCTGCTGGGTATCTGGTATCTAAATGATAAATCCAAAAGGCTTGTCGTGTAAGGAGACACCGTCTGATGTCTCCCCCACGATACGGCACATGAACGTGCTCTATCCCTTGGACTCGGAAATGTGTTGTGCTGCGGGCATGGTATGTGATAAAGTGTCTGGATGCTGCCGACACATTCCTCTCTACATTCTGAGTGTTATTTATATCGTACAGATGCTCTCTGCAGCATGCAGATCATGGTATGGCTTTGACAAAGATCGTTGAGATCGAAACGCGTTGCCACTGTGCCTCTGCTGGTGGTCGGCATTTATTCCAGGGAGCATGTACACCATGCACACTATGCTTTTTAACATATGATATAAATAAAAGGAATTTTTAAGGAGCTGGAACTACAACCTTTTTTTCTTTTTATTGCTGCCATACTTGTCCTGAGATCATTGTAGGGAGATTGAAATTGTACTACAGCCCTTTTTTTTTATATATCTTCCAGCCACGTTCTGCCACTTACAATGTGTAGTGTAATACACTGGGCCTGAGTTTTGTTGCAGTCTCCCCCAAATAAAAGGGAGATTTAAATTGGCACTAAGTGGATCTACGTCACAGTTCTGTTAGTTTGTCGTATATCTTCCAGCCACGTTCTGCCACTTACATTGTGTAGTGTAATACACTGGGCCTGAGTTTTGTTGCAGTCTGCCCCCCAAAAAAGGGAGATTTAAATTGGCACTAAGTGGATCTACGTCACAGTTCTGTTAGTTTGTCGTACATCTTCCAGCCACGTTCTGCCACTTACATTGTGTAGTGTAATACACCGGGACTGAGTTTTGTTGCAGTCTCCCCCCCAAAAAAAGGGAGATTTAAATTGGCACTAAGTGGATCTACGTCACAGTTCTGTTAGTTTGTCGTATATCTTCCAGCCACATTCTGCCACTTACATTGTGTAGTGTAATACACTGGGCCTGAGTTTTGTTGCAGTCTGCCCCCCAAAAAAGGGAGATTTAAATTGGCACTAAGTGGATCTACGTCACAGTTCTGTTAGTTTGTCGTACGTCTTCCAGCCACGTTCTGCCACTTACATTGTGTAGTGTAATACACCGGGCCTGAGTTTTGTTGCAGTCTCCCCCCCAAAAAAAGGGAGATTTAAATTGGCACTAAGTGGATCTACGTCACAGTTCTGTTAGTTTGTCGTACATCTTCCAGCCACGTTCTGTCACTTACATTGTGTAGTGTAATACACTGGGCCTGAGTTTTGTTGCAGTCTCCCCCCAAAAAAAAAGGGAGATTTAAATTGGCACTAAGTGGATCTACACCACAGTTTTGTTAGTTTGTCGTACATCTTCCAGTCACGTTCTGCCACTTACATTGTGTAGTGTAATACACTACGCCTGAGATTTGTTGCAGTCTCCCCCAAATAAAAGGGAGATTTAAGTTGGCACTAAATGGATCTATGTCACAGTTCTGTTAGTTTGTCGTACATCTTCCAGCCATGTTCTGCCACTTACATTGTGAAGTGTAATACACTGGGCCTGAGTTTTGTTGCAGCCTCCCCCAAATTAAAGAGAGATTTAAATTGGCACTAAGTGGTTCTACATCACATTTCTGTTAGTTTGTCGTACATCTTCCAGTCACATTCTGCCACTTACATTGTGTAGAGTAATACACTACGCCTGAGTTTTGTTGCAGTACCCCCCCCCCGAAAAAAAAAAGGGAGATTTAAATTCTCTACAAGTTTATATACACCTTCTACCTTGTTTCACAGTACCATATATCGGTTGTTATTTTGGTTAGATTTTTCCTAAAATGAGGAAGTCTGGCGGAAGAGGCCGTGGGCGGGCGTTGTCAGCTGGTACTGATGGTGGTGGTAGTGGTGGTGGAACATCTGGTGGTAGTGGGAAAAGCAAAATAGCACCAAAGGCTCGAGGTGTTGAGCCAGCATCATCGTCTGGCTACACAAGGCCTCAAAGGCTCCCTTATCTGGGAGTAGGAAAACAGGTTTTAAAGCCGGAGCAGCAGGAAAAAGTTTAGGCTTTCCCTGCTGACTCAGCTTCTAGCTCTTTCGCCTCCTCTTCAGAAGGTTCGAAATCTAAAAGCAGCGAGTCGTCAGTGGTTGCTCCAGGTCAGGAACAAGTCGCTTCCTTGTGTTCTTCACCGAAACCAAAAGTGAAGGATGCAGCAGGCGAAACTACAGTTTACTCCATGGCGCTCTTTACACATACCGTGCCTGGGTTAGAGAGGGAAATTGTTAAAAGCCCATAACAAGATGAATCGGACATGGAGTGCACAGATACACAGCCACAGCTAGATTATTATGATGTTCCATTGACTCAGATCACTACATTGCCCTCGGTGTGTACTGAGCCAGAATCTGACCCCAATGAGACCATGGTGCCCCGTCGCGAACGCTATAGCACCTTACACGGTGACACAGAGGAAGGTGCACATGAAATTGAAGAGGAGGTGAGAGATGACACAGTTGTTGACCCAGATTTGCATCCATGGGGGAAGAGGCTTCCGCTGCCAGTTGCTCAGAAGCGGAGGAGGATGATCCACAGCAGCCATCTACTTCGCAACAGCTTTCATCTGGCAGGCCTGTATCTGGACAAAAATGTTTGTCAAATCTAAAAACTGTTTTAGGACACCGTGGCCATCTGGTGAAAGTAGCACAGCGTGCAATGCCTGAAAAGGTAATCCATAATAGGAAGAGTGCAATATGGGCATTTTTTAACCAAATCTGAATGATCAGTGCAAAGTTATCTGTAAGAAGTGCTCAAAGACTTTTAGCAGAGGGAAGAATCTCCTAAATTTAAATACAACGTGCATGCGTAGACATTTAGCCAGCATGCGCTTGCAAGCCTGGACTAACTACCAAACGTCCAGTACCGTTGGTGCACCTGCTCAGAATGAAGGTAGTCAGCAATGCAACATTGCTTTCCTCACAGTAAGCCCACTGGTTGGGACACCACCAGCAGCAAATGTGGAGGTATCGTCGCAAGGCTAAAGCAGTCAGGGAATCACAAGGTTCTTGGTAGGAAACACTGTAGGTAGGCCAACATCAAGATCACCATCACCAACCCTCTCTCAACTCTCTCAATCTGCCATGTCCACCACCACCTCTCAGCTCTCCAGTCCAGCTCACCCTACAAGAGACTCTTGTTAGGAAAAGGAAGTACTCATCCTGTCATCCACGTACACAGTGTTTGAACGCCCACATTGCTAGACTAATCTCATTAGAGATGATGCCCTACCGGTTGCTTGAAAGCAAAGCTTTCAAAGCCCTGATGGCCTACGCAGTACCACGCCTTGACCTACCCAGTCGACACTTCTTTGCGAGAAAAGCCATCCCAGCCCTCCACCAGTATGTCAAAGACCGCATTGTCCATGCACTGACGCAATCAGTCAGTAGAAAGGTGCACCTCACAACAGATGCATGGAACAGTAGGCATGGCCAGGGATGTTACGTGTCCATCATGGCGCACTTGGTTAATGTGGTGGATGCAGGGTCCACAGGGGACAGCCATAGTGGGACAGTTCTGCCTAGCCCAAGGTCTAGGAAACAGTTGGCTGCATGCGTTCGCCACCGCTCCTCCTCCTCCTCCTCCAGAAGTGAAAGCTCATCCACAGAGCGCAGTCGCACAACCACTCCATCTGCAGCTGCCAGTGTTGCACACGAGGTGTCCCATTATGGAACAGCTAGTAGTAAGCGTCAGCAGGCTGTGCTACAAATGAAGTGTTTGGGCGACAACAGACACCCCGCGGAAGTACTGGCCAAGTACTTGCAGCAAGAAACTCAGTCATGGCTGGGCAGTGTACATCTTGAGGCAGGTAAGGTAGTCAGTGATAACGGAAGGATTTTTATGGCTGCCATAGCCATTTCAGAACTGAAACACATTCCTTGCCTGGCTCACAACTTGAACCTGGTGGTGCAGTGCTTCCTGAAAAATTATCCGGAGTTACCAGCCCTGCTCCTGAAGGTGCGAAGACTTTGCTAGCACATCCGCTGGTCGCCCGTACACTCCAGCCGTATGCAGAACCATCAGCGATCGCAGAATTTTCCCCAGCACCGCCTAATAATCGATGTTGCAACAAGTTGAAACTCAACACTGCACATGCTTCAGAGGCTGTGCGAACAGAGGCATGCTGCCATTTATTTGTGAGAGGATACACATACACGGGCAGGCAGTTGGATAGCAGACATGGAGTTGTCTGGTGTGCAGTGGTCGAAGCTCCAAGACCTCTGTCAAGTCCTTCAGTGTTTTGAGGAATGCACATGGCTGGTAAGTGCAGATGACGCCATCATAAACATGAGCATCCCACTAATGCATCTGCAGATGCAAAATTTGACACACATCAAGGAGCAGGCATCTGCAGCCGAGGAGGAGGGAAGCCTTGATGACAGTCAGCCATTGTCTGGTAAGGAAATTCTCCTGGTTGAGGTGGCGGATGAAGAGTAGGAGGATGATAGGGATGAATATTTATGGGAGGAGAATGCTTCACAGGGGGCAATAGAAACTGGTGGCATTGCAAGGTCAGGTACAGGGTTTTTGCGGGCCACAAGTGATGTTGATTTGCAAGAAAGTGCTCCTCAACACAGCACAAACAGTGACTTGACACCTGGAACATTGGCCCACATGGCAGGGTATGCCTTGCGTATCCTAAAAAGGGACCCCCGCACTATCAAAATGATGACCGATGACGATTACTGGTTGGCCTGCCTCCTGGATCCACGATACAAAGGAAAATTACAAAATATCATGCCACATGAGAACCTGGAGCAAATATTGGCTACCAAACAAGCAACTCTTGTAGACCGTTTGGTTCAGGCATTCCAAGCACACAGAGGCAGTGATGGTTCTCACACGAGCTGTAGGTGGTAACATAGCAGAGGTGTTAGAGGTGCACAAATCCGAAGTGGCGTTGGACAGAGGAGTTTTATGACCAGGCTGTGGAGTGATTTCGCAATGACCGCAGACACAACAGGTACTGCTGCATCAATTCAAAGTGACAGGAGACAGCATTTGTCCCTCGCAGGTCATTCCCCTTTGATTACTGGGCATCTAAAATAGACACCTGGCCTGAATTGGCAGAATATGCATTACAGGAGCTTGCTTGCCCTGCTTCTAGTGTGCTATCAGAAAGAGTCTTCGGTGCTGCTGGTTCAATACTGACCAAAAAAAGGACATGTCTGGCTACCCAGAATATTGATGATCTAACCTTCATTAAAATGAACCAACCTTGGATTTCAAATTAATTTGCTCCACCTTCTCCTGCTGACACGTAGCTTGCCTGAAAAATGTCTTGCTTTTGGCCTCCTCTTACTGACTTCTCCAATTCCGCCATTTGCAGCTGCTGAATGTCCACCATAGGCCATTTTTATACCTCCCTAAATGGGCTGACTCCCCCCACAGGGCCGTGATCACCACCTGGCGTGAGCACCCGTGTGAGTGCCGTTTGCCTGGACAGGTGGGCACGCCCACGCTTGGGCGACGGCACTGTCACAGGGTCTCTCATAGTATAATGAAGTGTCTCTGACGGTGGTGGTGCATAGCCAACGTCAGACACACCGTCATAATATGAGGGGCCCTGTGCCAGTACCGCCGCCCACGAGAGAGTGTTCGCCCAGCTCGAACAGTGCTCTACCACTTGCAATACTTACCTCTCCCTGCTCCACCACTGTGTAGTCTGTGCTGTTAAATCCTTCAAAGGCACTGCCAATACAAATTTGTTGAAATGATAGATGATAGTTAAAATATATAGGGGCCCTGGCCTACATTTAGACCAGTTAATAATTTGTGCCTACTACCACTGTCTGCTACTCAGCAAAGGAGCCCACCCCAGTACCTAGCTATGCCACCTGTTTAGTCCTGTTACCAATTTTGAACTGCTTTTAGAGTACTTTTGTATTTGGGCCTACTAACCAAGTCTGCACCACTCATTACAGTTGTCCTCCACTGAACAAATCTATGCCGCCGGTTTAGTCCTGTTACCAATTTTGAACTGCATTTAGCCAACTTTTTTATTTTGGGCCTACTAGCTGTGTCTGCGCCACTCATTACAGTTGTCCTCCACTGAATGAAGCAATGCCGCCTGTTTAGTCCTGTTACTAATTTTGAACTGCATTAAGCGTACTTTTTTATTGTGGGCCTACAAACTGTGTCTGTGCCACTCATTACAGTTGTCCTCCACTGAACAAAGCTATGCCGCCTGTTTAGTCCTGTTACCAATTTTGAACTGCATTTAGCCTACTTTATTATTTGAGCCTATATCTGTGTTTCCTCCTCATCCTGCCCATTGCCAAGCCACTGCTAGATGAGTCTGCTGGTACATTGACCCAGACCACTACATTCCCCTTGCACTCTACACAGCCAGAATCTGACCCTGCTGAAAGTCAGGTTCCCCTTCCCGCATACTATACCACCTTACACGGGGACAAAGAGGAAGGTGCAGATGAAAGTGCAGGTTCCTTCATCAGGTGGGGGGCATACTCGTTGGCGACATCACTGGCACAGGGCCCCTCATAGTACACAAAAGTGTCTCTGGCAGTGGGTGGCGCCACCTGCCATCAAACACACCACCGTACTATGAGGGGCCCTGTGCCAGTGCCAAGTGCCAATGAGTGGGCCCCCCTGCTTGCTCAGGATCACAGCACTTGCAAAGTTGAAATACTTACCTCTCCCTGCTCCACCGCTGTGACGTATTCCGCGTTTCCTGGGCCACAAAAATCCTGAGCCAGCCCTACCCCCCCACAACTTCAGCCAAATGACCCCCTGTAGTTAAGATTGACAAGCATAAGAAATAAGAATTGATGTTTTTGGCATTAAAATGGGCACTGTAGGTGTTTTCCTGTCCTCCACTCACTGCCAACTTTGATTCCCCATTGACTTGCATGGGGTTTCATGTTTTAGTCAGCCCCCGACTTTTCAAAATAATCGGCCGATTTCACCCGACCCGACTTTTGACAAAGTCAGGTTTTGCGAAACCCGACTCGATCCTAAAAAAGTAAAAGTCGCTCAACTCTACTGGTAATTAGTGACATTTCGGTAGGTGAGCAGTTTTTGTGCCAGTCGAACAACTGCTAGGTAAATATTAGCTACTTCAGCAATAGGCAAGGAATACTAATTAGCATTTAACTTTTAACCCCTTAATGACCGCCCATACGTCTTTTAACTGACCTGAGATATAAGAGAATAGCCTCCCCATACAGGTGACAATCCAGCAGCTATCAGCTGTACATTATAGCTGACAACTTGCTGCATCAGCCATCATTAGTGTTTGCACCGTCCAAATTTGTTTAACCCCTTTGATGCTGCTGTCAATAGTGACTACATCATTATAAATAGTTAATAGAGTGTGGGGGCTTCCTCTTTATCCAAATTGGTGCCCCCAGATCATGATTTCGTGGTCCTGATGTTTGCGATGGCATTTCATGGCCAAATAGTGGCCTTAGAGTCTGATGGATGTAGAGTCAGAGGCATTTAGGTGGTAAAAATACACATTTTCATTTCTGTCATACCACTTTGCATTAATTCCTGTAAAGCACCTGAAGGGTTAATAAACTACCTGACAGCAGTTTTCAATATGTCAGGGGTGCTGTTATTAAAATGGTATCATGTTTGGGGGTTTTCCAATATATGAGACCATTAAAGTCACTTCAAGCATGGATAAGTCCCTAAAAAAAATTTTTTGTAAATTTCCTTGAAAAAATTAAAAATGAAAAATTACTGCTACATTTTTAAACCTTCTAAAATGCTAACAAAATAAAATAACATTTTACAAATGGTGCTGAAGTAAAGCAGATTTAAGGGAAATGTTATTTATTAATGGTTTGCTGTGGTATGACCATCTGGGTTAAAGGGATAATCATTCGAATTTTGAAAATTGCTAATTTTTTAAAATTTTTCTAAAATTTTTGATATTTTTTAAAAATAAAGACAAAACATATTGACCTAAATTTACCATTATCATAAAGTATAATGTGTCACGAAAAAAACAATCTTAAAATCACTGAGATTTGTTGAAGCGTTGCAGAGTTATTACCACATAAAGTGACACCAGTCAGATTTCAAAAATTTGGCTCCATCACTAAGGGGTTAAAAAGGATGTTTACTATATGCTGGCACTGATGAATATTATTTAGCTGTCAAAAAAATATATGATGGTACGCAGGAATATTATATAGCTCCCCAAAAAATTGTTTAGTATATATTTTTGCCAACTAATATTATTTGTCTCCAAAAAGAACTGCTTGTATATTATGGTAGTGAATGAAACCCTACCTATCTCTCCGTAATCTTACAGTCTGTTCCTAAACTATACAACAAGCTGCTACTAGCAGAGATCTCCAGCATGTACTTGCATTGATGATTGATAACACACTGTTGCTTGCCTTTCACTCTCCCTCTATGAAATCTCTCCCTAGTCCTAACGCTATCTGCACCTAACAAATAACAAAAGCCAAAATCTCAATTTTTAGGGTACTGCCCTTCGTCAGTTCAAAAAAATGAAAGATCTGGTTTGACTGGATGAGAGGCATCCGACAGGGATCCAATAGATAACATTTCACTAGCGTTCTAGTCATTGCAGAGTGACATGTCAAATCTGATATGCGAAGGTGAGGAGATTTTTAAGCCGTGCCATGCTCTTATGGGAAATATGAAAATTGTCTCTTCGGAGAGAAGGGGGACTAGAACTCTAATAAAAAGTTACCTCATGGATTATGGTTAGAGACCACTTACCCAGCCATACCAGATCTCACACTTTGCATTGATGAGGGGCAGTAACGCAAAGCACTGTGCTTGCTAATTGAGATTGTAGATTTGGCTTTTATCCTTCGTCATGTCTTGTTAAAGGGTTGATATTGACTTTTATGATTACTAATTTCAATAGGTGGCACTAGAGTTCTAGTCCTCTTTTTCTCTAAAGGGACAATTTGCATATATCCCAGAGGAGCACTGCAAGGCTTGAAAAATCTCCTCTCCTTGGCAATATCCTCTGCAAGGAGAAATGTTACCCCTTGGACATTTTATATAGGCATTCAAAACAATGGTCACATTGCAGTATATTTATCACTCAGTAAGAAATATTTCAGTACTTGTGTACCGTACAGTGAAGTGTTCAAAAACAATCTGGTAGCTGCATAAAATTCCATGCCTGTGGGAGACAGGATATAATAGCTATAACAGAGTAAAAAGCTCTGATATCAAGTGTAACCAAAGGGGCACTGTAAACAATGGCTTCTCAGGAAAAATAACACAATTCTCAGTAGCAGGAGAGAATTCAAATATAAGCATATACATCAGATTCCCCCCATTCTCCAGTGTGTGCTCAATAGATTTGTGTTCCTTCTTGCTCACAAGACCATAGCAAGATAATTCTTTTCCTGAGCTTATCAGGGGTTTTATGTGGCATTCTTAGTCCTTTTGGTTCATGTAATGTGTCTCAAGCTATGCCAGCGTCAATAGGTTTTCTGTCTTAACTGTCACGAAGTATACAGCTTGTAGACAGAATGAAGTGGTGTGAAGAGCTGTTTGAAATCTCTGTGAAAGGAGTCAAGCATTATCTACACCTTTGTTATGTTTTATAAATTCAATTTTAATCAGAAATTTCACTCAAATAAAAAAAAACAACAGCTGGTAGGAATTTAGTTTCCAGTTATCCAAATAGAACAAGTTTAAGCTTAACAATGTCAAACAAAAAAGGTTAAACGCTAATTCAGGATGCATATTCATATATTTGGTACTCTTCAAAATGTGAAAGGATGAAGTATTTACATAGGAGCAGAGACTGGATGAGAGAAAGGACCAAAGGTGGGCAGACGAGCTAAGAGAAATGTTTTATGTTTGATATATTAAATAAAATATACATTGATAAAGTAAAATGCCAGCGATATGTTTTATCAGACAACTTAAAAACTATGACTACAAGAGCTAATCTAAAAGTATGCGTACGATTTTATAAGTAAGCAAAAATAGGAAATAACATTCTTCACAGACTTAATTGATCTAACATAGCAAAAATATAGCAAGTAACGTAATAATCTAACACATTTACTCACTGATTAGACATGAATATGTTTTCAATTTTTCTCTTATTTCCCTTTAGGCAAATGTATTCTGCCATGAAACACAGTAAAGACTTAGATATTGATTATTATTTTATTAAGGAATTATTATTTTTCATGTATAGACAAATTGACAACAGACAAAGTTTGCAGTTTCAATCTTATCTAACATAGAGCTAATTTTGCATATCAGCCTTGGGGAAAAATGATGTGAGATGCAGCATATATTAGAAAAAGAGGCCTTTGGTTTATTTGCTCTTTTAATTAATTATTGTTAGAGTTCAGTAAGACATTTAAATGAGTTGGTCACTATACTTTCTACAGTCTTCCTACAATGTGCACTGACAGCACACTCTCTTACCAATTCATCACTTTTCATAAAAGCCCACAACTTAGCACACTGCAACTGTGCTGTGCATTATAAAGAATATTGCACAGTGACAAGATCCTACTGTGGCTGTTAAATTAGCCATTATGTGTGGAGAAAAATGTGGGCTCTGCATGTGAGCCCGGGTCAAAGGCAAGGACACGACATATGATGTAAATGTACATCATATTCTGTGAAGGAGTTAAAATGAAAAAAACCTTAACCTTGAAATCAAAATCTTTTGGGGTCAGATACATTATTTTGTACTTGTCTGCAAATCCACGAAAATCACTGAAATTTCTTGCACGGGGAACAACTCAGAATTTACCTACCATGTCCTTTGCTGGACACAAAACCTAATTTAGCATGCATTTTATAACCGATGCACACATGATCCTGGTGTTTATAACAGCCATCCATGATTATGGCAATGACACTGTCTGTGTATACTAACAAGTTTGAATACTACTTTGTGTGAAACATGGGGTCCAGACCAAGGGAAACCAACAATTAAGGTTCTATTTCTCCATTTATTATCCTCCCCATTCATGTGACTTAGTGCCAACAAATGGCAATTTTAAATAAGGAACCAGTATTGGAGAATTGTGTTGTTTTAGCTGAAAAGCAGGAAATATATACTTAGTCACGAGGTGAAATAGCCGTTCCTAATGGAAATTAAATTCTGTTAAACTTGAAGAAATTATTTTTATTAAGATAACTTTTAAATATAGATTTGCAACCTCTTAGGCTAGGTTCACATTTGCAGCTGAGTCCGCAGCGTTTCGTACGCAACCGCAAACGCATTGCAAAATGCATGATAACGCTGCGTTTTTTATCCGCATAAACCTACGCATGATGGATAAAAAAACGCAAAGTTTGCATGCGTTTTTGCATGTGCTTGTGTTGTTTCTGCGCATGCGTTTGTTAGGTAAACATTTTCAAGGAGAATTTCCTTGACACAAGCCATGCCCAAAGGCTCATGGGATTTCCGTATATAGACCCTTGTGCAAACGCAAGCGAATGCATGTCCTTGTGTTCCTATGCATTCCTATAGACTGTAATGCATTTTTTTGATGCACTTCTTCCGCAAGCATCCACATGCGTATGGTCGCGGAAATATGAAGCCAAAAAAATTCCAAGGCAGACTTCACACTAGCATTCGGCAGGGCTGCGGGCGGCAGCCTTCTACCTCTGTGAAGCACCGCCCACTGTCACGTCTCTTCCTTCAGCTCCGCTTATGTCTGCATGCTTTCTGTGTACCCTATCTTTAACATTGGGTACGCAGGTCATGTGGATGTATGCGGATGCTGACCTGGGTCAAACGCAACATGTTAGGATTTTGTTGCGGTCGGCGCAGCTTCAAAACGATGCATGCGGAGGCATCAGCATACATCCGCATGACCTGCGTACCCAATGTTAAACATAGGGTACGCAGAACGCATGCAGATGTAGGCGGAGCTGAAGGAAGAGGTGCAGCAGCAGGCAGGGCTTCACGGAGGATGAAAGATTTCATCTGCAGCCCTGCTGTATGCTATTGTGAAACTAGCCTTACATGGTGCATCAGCCGTGCCCAGACGCACACTGCCAAAATATGCATGCATAAGCAAACAGGGGCGAACGCATGCAAACTCATGCACCTGCGTCTACAATGTTAAAGATAGGAAATCAAGACACATGCGGATGTATGCTTCAGCATCGCTGGGGACACAACCACAAATGTGAAACCAGCCTTAATGATGTATCCGACAATACTGAGCAGGATTTATGTCTCTAATAAGCTATCTTTATTGGTTTCATAGTAAATATAATGAACATAAATAAACACTACGATAGCCTTTTATGTTCCAAGTCATGTTTAGGAGCCTAATCCAATGCAAGACTCTATCAGAAAACCTTACCCCAAAAATAATTATGCAAACAAAAATTTAATATGTTGCTCAAGGAAATTACATTAATGGAAGACGATGAATTTTATTTTGCTCACATATAAAATTGTTTACGTTTGTGTTATTCCTGTAAAGGACAAAATTCTGTGCAGAAACATACTTGATGACTTCACCACTGTTTGTGACTCCCAGAAATGTTTTTTTTCACTAAAAATTATTAAGAAGGTGAGAATAAAAGAAACTTGGGAATCATTGAAGCCTCCCTTTTTTTTACTAGCACATTTGTACAAAAAAAATTAATTTTGTTAAAGAACATTTTATTAAAATAATACCAAGAATTTTTGTTTGCAAGTTTGCTACAATTGTTGCCCATCCATTCACAGGAGTTCAGTTCTGCACTGGGTTCTATTAGGGGAATTTAACCCAGATGCTGCCCCCTTTCCCCAGTAAATTTCAATTTACCCCAAAATTGATAGCGAAGCAAACACATTAAGAAATTTCGAAGTCAGTCATAGAAGCCCAATAATATTGTTGCAACAATATTTGGCTTTTATGCCCATTCCTCTGCAGGGGTCAATTCCCTAAGTCCCTGTCATGCCCCTGTAATGCTCCTGTCCCAACAAGGACAGGCCCCACGTGAGCCCTGCTATGAACGCCCGCCAAGTGTAGATGAAAGTTGAAAAAATGCCTTTTTTTCAAATTTCATCTACACTTGGTGGGCATCCATAGCAGGGCTCACGTGGGGCCTGTCCTTGTTAGGACAGGAGCATTACCGGGGCACGACAGGGACTTAGGGAATTGACCCCATTTATTTCCCCCTTTGCCCCCCCTTTTTGTCTCCCTGCTTTATGGACCCCAGATGTATTCCGCTGATTGACTGTGGATATCCGTTCGTATACATTTGGTGAGACCAAGCCAATTTTTATCCTTGAGCACTGTTTTTGGCACAAGCACTTTATTTGTGTCTGGTTGGAGTTATGTGTTAACCATTTTTAATATTTACAATAAAAGTTATATTTTATAGTTTTGGAAGACTCTCCAAGCTATATTATATTGATAATCCTGAGGGTTGTACAACAGTTTGGTTACCCCACAATGAAGCTGATTGCCCATTGCTCTGCAGGGGCCAAATCATGTGCAGGGTTCTACACTGTGAATTTACTTCAGACACTCACCTCCAAAATGTTATTTAAAAAACAAATAAGAACTCTGAGACATACCAAAAATGTCAAAGTCACGAAGTACCAAGAATTTTGTTTTTGCACCTTATGCCCTTCTCTACACAGGTGCTCCATCTTGTGAATGGCACTACCTGGGAAATAAGACACAGATGCCTCCCCAAAAATATAATTTAGGTAAAAATGAATAGGCACACTGAAAATTGGAGACAAGGAAGAGATAGAGTTTTGTACCCTCCTTCAAAGCTTCAGTAAGTGACACATAATGCATATCAACTATCAATGGCTTAAGTTTGTTTGTTGCATAATTTTAAGGAATTATGTTGCATCACGTTCCAATTTCATGGCTCACCTTTACCAGTCTGTTACTGAACATTCTGGTGGTCATTCATCACCATGTAAGAATGATTGAAGTGCTCACACACTCTTCAGGCAATAAACACAACTTAAAGTGAGTAAATTTCAAAATAAGCTGCACAATCAAACTGAGAACTTGTTCCATGCAGAAAGCATATATTACTTTACCTAATGCTGATTTTAAAACTGTGGCTGTTATGCTCATGTGGTAGAAAACCTGGGGATAAAAGATCTAACTATGAAAAAGCTGCACAAACCTCACCAGGTACCTGTACAGACTATAGTATCCAGAAACATGGGCCCTAGCAGCTTCAGCGTGACCTGAATAAGCCCTGAAGGTAAAAACTAGAGAAAACAACTCAGACCTGGCTCCTTAAAAGCCAGTCATGTATATCACATAACTACATAGGAGGGAGCGTGCAGCATAAGAAAGACACCCCTGCAGTTTACTTATCTGACTGACCAACTAATTCTCCTACCCTAAAAATAGGAACCCTCCTACATCTATGGTTAGCAGTTCTATCAGCCCACTCACAAGTCGCCAAAATACCTTTTGCAACTTCCTTCCAAACCTTAATCAAGTATGAAGAAAATTTCTCTTCCTCAGGTATAAAAAGACTGCAGCCCCGGAAAATTCACCCAAAGCAGGATGAAACCTCCACAACAAAAAAGTTGAGGTACCGGTAGCTGTGGAGGTGCGATTATTGAAAGCAAACTCAGGAAGAGGTAGAAATCTAATCCAACCCTGATTAGATAAATTAAAGCATCTTAAGTAATGTTCAATTTCTTGATTCATTCTCTGTGAGACCATTAGTCTTAGGGTGGTAACCTGAGGAGAACGATAACTTAATACCTAATCTGGAGCAAAAACTGGGCCAGAAGCTTGCCAAAAACTGGACCCTTCTGTCAGAAATAATTTTCTTTAAAACACCATGTAATTTAACGATGCGCGAGATGAATAACACAGCCAGGTTATTAACCATTGGCAGTTTCTGCAATGGAATCAAATTCACCATTTCACTGAAATGGTCCATCACCATCCACACTACTCTATTACCTGTGAAGTAGGAAGATCAGTGATGAAGTCCATGGACAAGTGTGCCTTGAACTGAGATGAGATTGGCAGTCATCATCATTGAGAGCATTTTGCCACCTAGCTATAGCTCTACAGGTGGTCGAAGAACACAACTGCCCGGCCAACACAGAATCATGTACTTTGTCAAGATGATCTGCGAGAAACAAGGAGATACCACCATTTTGAGCATCTCGAATGTGTTTAAGATTGTTCCCCAAAGCAACCACCACCACCTCATCACTAAAAATATTGATAGAATTCTCGTCACTCAACTGCAGAACAATACTACATGACAAAAAATGAGCTTTGACATTCTTAGATTCAGGGAGATAAGTCATTGAAAAGTAAAACCAAGCAAAGAAAAGAGCCCACTGGACTTTTCTAGTATTAAGACATATTGCGGAGTCAATATACAGCAGGTGTTTATGATTCATAAAGACAGTTATCTTCTGTCCAGCCCCCTTCAAACAATGTTTCCATTCCTCAAATGCCCTCTTAACCACCAACATTTCTTGGTTCCCATCATCATAAAAAAGACTCAAAAATTGACCTTGGATTAACTTGGTATACATGCAATACATAAATACATGTTCACATTGGCGCAGAAAACCTGCAAAAAACAAAATAAGCAAAAAACCCTACTGTAAAAAGCAAGTGCATTTAAATAACTCAAGATTCTTAGTAATACTGTTGTTGATCAAAAATAACATAAAAGCCATCCCACCATCGTCAAGGTGCCCTGATTGGGACGGTACTACTCTGTCTAATATTAAAAACCTTATGTGTCAGAATTGACCTCAGTGTATGAATAAGGGCAGACAAAAAGACAAAAAGTCTGCGTCCCAATCTATGATTTTTAAGGTTTTTAATACAACCCCTGACAAAAAGTATGGATTCACTGGCCTTTGAGGATGTTCATTCAGTTGTTTAATTTTGTAGAAAAAAAGCAGATTACAGACATGGCACAAAACTAAAGTCATTTCAAATGGCAACTTTCTGGCTTTAAGAAAAACTAAAAGAAATTGAGAACAAAAAATGTGGTAGTCAGTAATGGTTAATTTTTTTAACCAAGCATAAGGGGAAAAAAATTATGGAATCACCCTGTAAATTTTCATACCAAAAAATAACGGGTTGTATTAGACAGAGTAGGACCTTCCCAATCTGGGCACCCTGACAATGGTGAGATGGCTTTTATGCTATTTTTCATCAAAAACCGTATTATTAGGAACAAGTGATGAGCGAGCATGCTCGCCACTACTCAGTACTGGCCCGAGCATCTCACTCCTTGGAGCTTGCCGAGTATTTCCAGGGAGGATCGGCGGGGGCTCGGGTCTCATCCCTGAATGTTTGGCGCTCTTTAGAGAGCCAATGAACATGCAGGAATTGTCTGCCACACCCTGAAATGCTGCAGCCATGTTGATTGTGTCACTACAGTGATTGGCTGGCCACACAGCGTCAGCAGGTCCATATCAGACCTGGCGCCGCCATGCTCGTCACAGTCTACTATGAAATCAGGCAGTGTAGGGAGAGTTGCTGCTGAGCTAGGGAGAGATTTGTTTGTTTTTTAATTAGTGTGGGTATACCATATATTATACATATATCCATATCAACTAATAATCCTTCTGAGGACTAACAAAACTGCATAGATATCAGCGCTAGGCAGGCATGCAATGTATGTGGCAGACTGTAGTGCATATAGCAAGAAGGTCCATTCCAGTTCTGTCTGCTGCTACTATTACAGATATTTTTAGACATAGCCCCAGGTTTCAGGGGCCAAAATAATTTTTTAGAGGCCAGCTACTATTTAATCAGAGATACATTTTGTTGCAGTGTGATAGCAAAGTTATTGACACCTGTTTGCTGGTAAAAATAGGTACATACAGGCCAGCTATTTAAAACTGTGGTTTATCTGTCACACACGGATCAGAGATAAAAAAAAAGTGTGCTGCAAATTCTGCCATTTCTGGCCTCCCTTTAAATTTTGTTGCAGTATGTTGGCAAAGTTATTGACACCAGTTTACTGGTAAAAATAGTTTCCTACAGGCAAGCTATGTAAAACTATGGTTTGTCCATCACACGGATCACATACAGTATAAGTTCGCTCCAAATTCTGCCATTTGCAGTGAACATGGAAAATATTGTCCTCCTTTAAAATGGGCAAGGTGCATGACAAGGAACAGGGAACTTGATATAATGGTGATGGTGCATGCAGAGACCGATGCCGTGGCCGTTGGCAAGCAGAAATTGTGCACACGAAACACCCACATCTTCTCGCCCAACCTCCCTGTATGAATTAATAGGGGACCGAAGCACACCACTATTGAACCCAGAGCAGTGTCAAAAGTTTGCTGGTTGGATAGCGGCTAATGCTTCCAGTCATTTTGCCACCACACCATTGCCCTGTCTTCCACACGGTCAAGTCTCAGTAGCCTTGAGTCTGGACCACACATTCCTCACCCTGATCCTCCTTCCTCCCACTATGCCAAGTGCCCAGAGACAACTGATCCCACACTTGGACACTCCAAACAGCTTTTCTCTTTTCCATTTATAGATTCGGGCCTCTCGCCCGGTCCACTTGAAGTGGAGCAAGATGAGATCGCATGTAGCGAAGCCCACATATTTGAGCAGCCACGGTCACATGAAAGCGATGGTGGGAAAGTGTCACAAGAGGTGGATGATGATGAGACACAATTGCCAAAAAGTCAGGAGGAGGACCAGGATGCGGAAAAAAGTGGAAAACAAGGTGGTGAATGATATAGTAACTGACCCAAACCTGGCAGGAGGACATGCAGCACACAGGAGGAGGGAGAGGTAGCATCACAACAGGCAGGGAGAGGCAGTGTGGTGGCCGCAGATAGAAGGCTAGAAACTGTTCCCCATAACACCAACACAACGGAAGTTGGAAGGCCAGCTTCAGTAGGGGTAGCAAAGCTACCTGCCTGACCACCACCAGCATGATCAGGCACATGGCAGCAAAGCACCTTACTTTGTGGGCCGATCTCCAGAGTCCAGCAACAGTGTCTGCGAGTGACACCACTGTTTTTTCCACATTTGTGTGTGCAAGCCAATCCCCTGTCCATGGTGCATGTGGAGATATCTTCTGCTCCGCACCTGTCATTGCACACACTCACCTAGCACCATCAGCAAGCACGTCCACGTCCTTGTCCAAGCGCAGTGTTCAGTTGTCCATTCCCCAGTACTTGGAACGCAAATGCAAATACGCCGTCAATGCCCCACAGACCACACTACTAAATTCCCAAATTTTGCGATTACTTGCGCTCAAAATGTTGCTTTTAGGCTTGTGGAAATGAAAGCTTTCCACAACCTGATGGCTGTGGCCATCCCTCGGTGCCCAGTCCCTAGTCACCACTATTTCTCTTGATGTGCTGTCCAAGCATTACACAAGAATGTTTCCGACAACATTAGCCATGCCCTCAACAATGCAGTTATTGGGAAAGTCCACCTAACCATTAACACATGGAGAAATGCTTGTGGGCAGGGGTATATCTCACTGACAGCACATTGGGTTATCATAGTGGAAGCCGGGGCCCAATTAAACCTTGTGATAAAACACATGTTCACAACTCCCAGAATTGCGGGCCCTAGGTCAATCAGGGTTGCCCCCACAGTCTACAGCTCCTGCACCTCATATTCCTCCTCCTCTTCAGCCTCCATCTGCAAAATGATCACATCAGTGACAAGCTGGAAGCACTATAGTAGTGCCTCAGCCAAGCGGCAGCAGGAAGTGCTGAGGCTAAAATGCTTAGGTGACAAAATGCACAATGCTGAAGAGTTGTGGATAGCGCTGAAAGAGCAGGCAGATCTGTAGCTAACACCGCTGAACCTACCACCAGGCATGATCATATGTGACAATGGCCAGAACCTGGTGGCAGCTTTGAGGAGAGCTCACAAACGTACCATGCCTGACCAATATACTTAACCTCATTGTTCAATGGTTTCTCAAAAGCTACCCGGGGCTGCCAGATCGGCTTGTCAAAGTATGCTGCCTGTGTGCCCATTTTAGAAAGTCAACTACAGCTTCCTCCTCCCTTGCCATGCTTCAGCAGTGCTTGCAGCTTCCGGCTCACCAACTGTTGCGTGATGTCCCTATGCATTGGAACTCTACACTGCAGGTGTTTGGAAGTATTTGTGAGCAGAATAGGGCAGCTGTTGACTACCAGCATCAACATCGATACTCAGTTCAGACATATGTACCATCCTCCAAAACTTTGAGGACTCTACCAAAGTGGTGAGAGGCAATGATGCCATAATTAGCATTACCATGCCACTTCTTTGCATTCTGAAACACTCCCTGCTCACAATCAAAGAGGATGCATTGCAAGTGGAGCACGATGAGATGGAACAAGGAAACATACAGGGTGATTTCACACAGCCCAGCCTCATCTCATTCCAATGTCGATTGGGTGAAAAGGAGGAGGAGGAAGCAGGAGAGCTAGTTTCATGCACTATAGACGGTATTACCTGCACAACTGTCATACAGTCTGTTCAGCGTGGATGGCCTGAGGACAAGGAGGAGGAGGAGGAGGAGAGCATGGTCAGTTGTCCTTTTGGTGAGGACTCAGAAGTCTTGCCTGTTAGCAGTCTGGCATGCATGGCTGAGATTATGATGCGCTGCCTTTCCTGTGACTCCTGCGTTCTCAAAAGTTTGGGTGACAGTCAATTCTATAATCCTAGTACTTACTGCTGATGTAGTTGCAGACATAGTGTGCATACTTTCTTGTACCCCTGTGGATGGGTGTGTTTGGCTTCAAGCTGTAACGGCGGATTTTAGAAGGGGGGAAGATGACCTAGTGTGACAGTGAGAATGTAGAAAATCTTGTAAACGATAATACGTAGGTAGTACTCACTGACTGGTCCACTGGTGTTAAAGGGCTAAATGGCGTACCTCAATCCCAGGAAGCTGTGATGTTTCTAAATGGAGATCGCAGGACCACAAGCAGAGAGCATGCGGTCGCCAAGCTGAGAGCCGGCAAATCCTAGTGTGCTCCGTCCAGAAGCAGCACTTGAGGGAGCCGAGGGAGAGGAGGGAGTGGAGTTGCTAGGGTGACGTCACCAGTTGGGGGAAAGGACAAATGCACAGGAGGATCACTATACCAGCGCGTTTCGAGAGTCAGCAGCCCTCTTCATCAGGGTAGTTACCCTCTGGGTCTAAGTGCATCCTTTTATAGAGGAAGTCTCTCCTCCATGTGTTGGTACTTTTGGCAGTGTGGAAAGGTGGCAAGTCCTTTTTGAGAATTAAATTTCCATCTCTACAAAGGTTGTCAGCAGAGGGAAGCATGAAATGTTCTAAAATTTCCGGGTAGTCGGTGTTAGGGTTGGCAGAAGGTACCGAATATATTTATTAAATGAGATAGGTGCGTTCACAACCTGGGATCCACCGTGCAGGAAAGAACCTGCTGCTAAGTAAGGTGGTGAAACAAATTAGAATAAACGAACTCTTACTTCATAGAGCCCGTAGTAAAGAGAACGCTGTGTCCTGTTTAGCTCACAGGGGACACAGCTACTGTGTAGAGCCGACAGTGGTCATGCAGTCCAACCAACACACATAAACTCCTCGCCGGAGGTGCCAGCATTCTAGGGGCTTATTTCAGCCAGGTCCCTGACTGCATACACAAAACTCCTCGCTGGAGGTGCCAGCATTCTAGGGGCTTATTTCAGCCGGGTCCCTGACTACACACATGACCACACTGGCGCTGAGCTCGTACATATTTGATACTAGCGCATGGCCGTGTGGTCATGAGAACCTTTTATGGCTGTAGCACCTACAGGACCATCCAAGAAGGACCAATGGAAGGCTGCCACAGAACTTGATCAGGTACAGGACCTTCCTAGAGGACCAATGGAAGTTGCTGCAGTACCTGAGCATGCAACCCTTGATCTCCACTGAGAGATCTTACCCTGGGCATGCTCAGTGTGTGCAAAGCAGGACTTAGTTCCAGAAAAGCCTGCTCGCCGCAGACCAGTGCAGGGTACAATAGCAGAGCCTGGAGAGACAGCAGTAACCCTTTGCACAGTATCAGATTCAGTGAGACGCTGGGACCGATGTCTCCGCTGAGCAGGCTCCACTATGTCCGATTCAGAATGGGATTAAGTAAATAAGGCAGCACACTGCAGCGCTAAAACATGCAAACTTGAAAACACAAAATTTGAACTGCATTACTGCACTAGAAATATGAAAAATGAGAGCTTTTAGCGCATAAAAATGGCCAATTTTATGTGTACCTGGTAGCCTCTTTACGGCATCTCTCTTATACCAGGTCCTACGCTTGCCCTACCTCGCTGAGAATAAACGTCTCCATCTGAATGGGTGCATGTGAAACCTCTTCTTAGACTAAAATTCTCTCTCTCTTCCTCTATCTGCAGTACCTGAGCATGCAACCCTTGATCTCCACTGAGAGATCTTACCCTGGGCATGCTCAGTGTGTGCAAAGCAGGACTTAGTTCCAGAAAAGCCTGCTCGCCGCAGACCAGTGCAGGGTACAATAGCAGAGCCTGGAGAGACAGCAGTAACCCTTTGCACAGTATCAGATTCAGTGAGACGCTGGGACCGACGTCTCCGCTGAGCAGGCTCCACTATGTCCGATTCAGAATGGGAGACCGCAGCAGGCATGGTTTGAGATTCCCCCTGTGCAGCGACGGGAACTCAACTCCTAACAGATGGCTGCATTGACATTGTTCTTGATAAAACACAGTGTACCTATACCAGCAGATGTCATAGCTCCCCAAACAATCACTGATTGTGGAAATTTCACACTAGACCTCAAGCAGCTTGGATTATCCTTCTCTCCACTCTTCCTCCAGACTCTAGGACCTTGATTTCCAAGGCCTGGTGTGAAGTATCCACAAACAATGATGGTTTGGGAAGCCATGTCATCTGCTGGTTACACTGCAAGCCGGCAGTGACAACCATATAGGTCTCCATTTTATCGAAAAATGTTTCTTATTTTTTGTCTTTTGTTTATTGTTTAATATCGTTTCTTTTGCTTTTCTGCTCCATTTATTATACTCATTGTTAGGACTGGCGGAACGCACCAAATATAAATAAGAGGCGATATAAGATGCGTTCGCTGTCCGGGGTCCACCGTGCAGAGAAAAGCTCTGCTGCTTGGTAATGGCAGATTATATGGTGGTAGTAAGACAAGACACACACGGGTTAGCTTCACGCGGTATGAAGGAAGTGAACCCTGTTGTGTTACAGAGCCGCGATACCACACAGAGAGTGCAAGCAAGGAGTCACCGAACTTTGCCCCAAGACTCAGGGTCAGAATCCCTCGAGACCTCTTGCGCTTGACACCGCTACAGTGGTGTCAGGAGTAAACTAAACTTAAAATAGATTTAGCACACTGGGTGCATGCAGCGTTTCTCTGGTGAACACCACAAACTGCCCTAAGGACAGGTAAGCGCACTGGTTGCACACGGTGCCACACTGGGTAACATTGCTGTTAGACGCTATAGATTGTGCCTGGTGCTGTTGGCACTAACTGGCGCTAGACAGCTCCAACATTTGCTGTGATACCACACAGAGAGCGAATATGTCACAAGAACAGAGAGGTAGCAGGCACCGCATAAATATATATCACAGGGATCAACCATGTGCATATAACGTGGTACAAAAAAACAAACAAGAAAAAAGATATGCACACTAATGGGATCAGCCAAAAATAATAGATTTTATTTAACATAACACTTCAAAGAAGCAAAACAAGACACACAATTAAAAACATTTAAAAGCCAAATGGCCAGATCGACCGAACCTAATCCCCCCAGAAAAAACACAGATGGAGAATGGACTAATAGCAATACATGAGGTAGTGTATAAAAAGCACATAAGATAATTCAATCAGGTGTGAGTCAAATTTACACAAACAAATAGCTAGATATTAAACATAACTATACTGTGCTTCCAGCTGACCCCAAGTTAATGATATAAGTCAATGTGTGTACTGGTAACTAGGGTTGAGCGAAACGGGTCGTTCATTTTCAAAAGTCGCCGACTTTTGGCAAAGTCGGGTTTCATGAAACCCGATCCGACCCCTGTGCGGGGTCGGCCATGCGGTACGCGACTTTCGCGCCAAAGTCGCGTTTCAATGACGCGAAAAGCGCCATTTCTCAGCCAATGAAGGTAAACGCAGAGTGTGGGCAGCGTGATGACATAGGTCCTGGTCCCCACCATCTTAGAGAAGGGCATTGCAGTGATTGGCTTGCTGTCTGCGGCGTCACAGGGGCTATAAAGGGGCGTTCCCGCTGACCGCCATGTTACTGCTGCTGATCTGAGCTTAGGGAGAGGTTGCTGCCGCTTCGTCAGAAGCAGGGATAGCGTTAGGCAGGGTCCATTAACCACCAAACCGCTTGTGCTGTAGCGATTTCCACTGCCCAACACCACCTTCGGTGTGCAGGGACAGTGGAAGCTACATTTTTTTTTTCCCCTCAGCGCTGTAGCACATTGGGCTGCCCTAGAAGGCTCCCTGATAGCTGCATTGCTGTGTGTACGCCGCTGTTCAAACCAACTGCTTTTTTCAAAGCACAAATCCTCTTGTTCCTTCCTTTCTGCACAGCTATCTTTTTGGTTTGTACACACTTTTTATTTAATTTGTGCATCAGTCCACTCCTTATTGCTGCCTGCCATACCTGGCTGAGATTACTGCAGGGAGATAGTAATTGAAGGACACTCCCTGTTTTTTTTTGTTTTTTTTTGTGGGAGATTAAGATTGACATTTCTGCTAGAGTGCCATCCCTGTCTGTGTCATCTCTCACTCAGTGGGCCATAGAAAGCCTATTTATTTTTTTGCTTGATTTGGGTTATAAAATCTACCTGAAAAAATCACTACATCAATCAGTGGGAGAAAAATATTGGCCTCAGGGCTTGTGTGCCACTCTTGACTCCTGTGTGCATCATCACTCACTCAGTGGGCCATAGAAAGCCTATTTATTTTTTTGCTTGATTTTGGTTCTAAAATCTACCTGAAAAAATCACTACATCAATCAGTGGGAGAAAAATATTGGCCTCAGGGCTTGTGTGCCACTCCTGACTCCTGTGTGCATCATCACTCACTCAGTGGGCCATAGAAAGCCCATTTTTTTTTTTTTTTTGCTTTATTTGGGTTCTAAATTCTACCTGAAAAAATCAATAAATCAATCAGTGGGAGATTAATATTGGCCTTTGGGCTTGTGTGCCAGTCCTGAGCGTGCCATCTCTCTCTCTCAGATAGTGGGCCATAGAAAGCCTATTTATTTATTTTTTTTTGGTTTTATAAATTCTCCCTTAAAAAAAAAGGGAGATTAATATTGGCCTTTGGGCTTGTGTGCCAGTCCTAAGCGTGCCATCTCTCTCTCTCAGATAGTGGGCCATAGAAAGCTTATTTATTTATTTTTTTTTTTAATGGGTTTATAAATTTTCCCTGGAAAAAAAAAAAAAAAGTGGGAGATTAATATTGGCCTCTGGGCTTGTGTGCCAGTCCTGAGCGTGCCATCTCTCTCACATATAGTGGGCCATAGAAAGCCTATTTATTTATTTTTTTTTGGTTTTATAAATTCTCCCTTAAAAAAAGGGAGATTAATATTGGCCTTTGGGCTTGTGTGCCAGTCCTAAGCGTGCCATCTCTCTCTGTCTCTCAGATAGTGGGCCATAGAAAGCCTATTTATTATTTTTTTTATTGGGTTTATAAATTTTCCCTGGAACAAAAAAAAAAAAGTGGGAGATAAATATTGGCCTCTGGGCTTGTGTGCCACTCCTGACTCCTGTGTGCGTCATCTCTCACTCAGTGGGCCATAGAAAGCCTTTTTTTGTTTTATTTGTTTTCTAAATTCTCCCTGAAAAAATCATTTTATTTTATTTGGTTTCTAAATTCTTCCTGAAAAAATCATTTTATTCTATTATTTTTTTTTCCTAAAGTCTCCCTTAAAAAAAAAAAAAAATCAAATCAGTGGGAGATTAATATTTACATTTGTGCTTCAGTGACAGTCCTGCGTGTGTGGCATCTCTCTCATTTGTTGCCACCAACAACAGAGTGTGTAACATTGTGCCTGATTTTCGTTGTGGTCTCACTCACCTGTAAAGGGGTAGCTAAATCATACTGAAGTTATAGCTCACCGTGTAATTTGTGTGACAGCAACAAATACCATTAGTTTGTTTACGTTTTTAAAACAATGAGGAAGTATGGTGGAAGAGGTCGTGGCCGGGGGCGTTCATTGTCAGCTGGTAATGAGGGTAGTGGTAGTGGTGGAGCATCAGCTGGTCGTGGGAAATAAAATATTGCACCTAAGTCTGGAGCTGTGGAGCCAGGTTCGTCGTCTGGCTACACAAGGCCTCGAACGCTCCCTTTTCTGGGAGTAGGAAAACCGCTTTTAAAGCCGGAGCAGCAAGAGCAAGTTTTGGCTTATCTTGCTGACTCAGCCTCTAGCTCTTTTGCCTCCTCTCGTGAAACTGGTAAATGTCAAAGCAGCGCGTCGTTAGTGGATGTTCACGGTCAGGGACAAGTCGCTTCCTTGTCCTCTTCAGCAAAAACAACAGCAGAGAAGAATGCAGCAGGCGACACAACGGGTTACTCCATGGAGCTCTTTACACATACCGTCCCTGGCTTAGAAAGTGAAGCAGTTAACAGTCCATGCCCATTACAAGTTGAATCTGACATGGAGTGCACTGATGCACAGCCACAGCCAGACTACTATGCTGGTCCTTTGACTCAGACCACAACATTGCCCTCGCAGGGTGCTGATCAAGAATCAGACCCTGATGAGACTATGTTGCCCCATCACGAACGCTATACCACCGACCGACACGGTGACACAGACGAAGTTGCACACGAGCTACAAGAAGAGGTAATAGATGACCCAGTTCTTGACCCCGATTGGCAGCCATTGGGGGAACAGGGTGCAGGCGGCAGCAGTTCTGAAGCGGAGGAGGAGGGGCCGCAGCAGGCATCAACATCGCAACAGGTTCCATCTGCCGGGCCCGTATCTTGCCCAAAACGCGTGGCAAAGCCAAAACCTGTTGGAGGACAGCGTGGCCATCCGGTTAAAGCTCAGTCTGCAATGCCTGAAAAGGTATCCGATGCTAGAAAGAGTGCAGTCTGGCATTTTTTTAAACAACATCCAATTGATCAGCGCAAAGTCATCTGTCAAAAATGTTCAACTACCTTAAGCAGAGGACAGAATCTGAAAAGTCTCAATACAAGTTGCATGCATAGACATTTAACCACCATGCATTTGCAAGCCTGGACTAACTACCAAACGTCCCTTAAGGTTGTAGCACCCTCGGCCAATGAAGCTAGTCAGCAACGCAACATCCCTTCCGCCAGTGTAGGGCCACCATTTTCCGCACCACCTGCAGTATCTGTGCAGGTTTCTTTGCCAGGCCAAAGCAGTCAGGGTCAGGGAATCACCAGTTTCGTAGTAGGAAACACTGCATCTAGGTCACCGGTGGCAACAATACCATCTCCCACCGTCTCTCAGTCTGCCATGTCCACCGGCACCCCCGCTAGTTCCACGATCTCCAGCTCTCCAGTCCAGCTCACCCTACATGAGACTATGGTTAGAAAAAGGAAGTACTTAGCCTCGCATCCGCGTACACAGGGTTTGAACGCACACATAGCTAGACTAATCTCGTTAGAGATGATGCCCTACCGGTTAGTTGAAAGCGAAGCTTTCAAAGCCCTGATGGACTACGCTGTACCACGCTACGAGCTACCCAGTCGACACTTTTTTTCCAGAAAAGCCATCCCAGCCCTCCACCAGCATGTTAAAGAGCGCATCGTCCATGCACTCAGGCAATCTGTGAGCAGAAAGGTGCACCTGACAACAGATGCATGGACCAGTAGGCATGGCCAGGGACGTTACGTGTCCATCACGGCACACTGGGTAAATGTGGTGGATGCAGGGTCCACAGGGGACAGCAAGTTTGGGACAGTTCTGCCTAGCCCACGGTCTAGGAAACAATTGGCTGTAGCCGTTCGCACCCCCTCCTCCTCCTCTTCGTCCTCCTGCAGAAGCGAGAGCTCGTCCACAGACCGCAGTCGCACAACCACTCCATCCGCAGCTGCCACTGTTGCACACCAGGTCTCCCATTATGGGGCAGCTACTGGCAAACGTCAGCAGGCTGTATTGGCTATGAAGTGTTTGGGCGACAACAGACACACCGCGGAAGTTCTGTCCGAGTTCTTGCAGAAAGAAACGCAGTCGTGGCTGGGCACTGTAGATCTTGAGGCAGGCAAGGTAGTGAGTGATAACGGAAGGAATTTCATGGCTGCCATCTCCCTTTCCCAACTGAAACACATTCCTTGCCTGGCTCACACCTTAAACCTGGTGGTGCAGTGCTTCCTGAAAAGTTATCCGGGGTTATCCGACCTGCTCCTCAAAGTGCGTGGACTTTGCTCACATATCCGCCGTTCGCCCGTACACTCCAGCCGTATGCAGACCTATCAGCGTTCTTTGAACCTTCCCCAGCATCGCCTAATCATAGACGTTGCAACAAGGTGGAACTCAACACTGCACATGCTTCAGAGACTGTGTGAACAGAGGCGGGCTGTTATGTTTTTGTGGGAGGATACACATACACGGGCAGGCAGTAGGATGGCAGACATGGAGTTGTCAGGTGTGCAGTGGTCGAAGATTCAAGACATGTGCCAAGTCCTTCAGTGTTTTGAGGAATGCACACGGCTGGTTAGTGCAGACAACGCCATAATAAGCATGAGCATCCCCCTAATGCGTCTGCTGATGCAAAGTTTGACGCACATAAAGGATCAGGCGTCTGCAGCTGTGGAAGAGGAAAGCCTTGATGACAGTCAGCCATTGTGTGGCCAGGGCAGTGTACAGGACGAGGTAGAGGGCGAAGAGGAGGAGGAGGACGAGGAGGATGATGGGGATGATTATATTTTTAATGAGGAAGCTTTTCCGGGGCCACTGGAAATTGGTGGCGCGGCAAGGCCGGGTTCTGGTTTTTTGAGGGACACAAGTGACGTGGATTTGCCTGAAACTGCCCCTCAACCAAGCACAACCGCAGATTTGAGAACTGGAACTTTGGCCCACATGGCGGATTATGCCTTACGTATCCTCAAAAGTGACACACGCATAACTAAAATGATGAATGATGACGATTACTGGTTGGCCTGCCTCCTTGATCCTCGCTATAAAGGCAAATTGCAAAATATAATGCCACATGAGAACTTGGAACTAATATTAGCAACCAAACAATCAACTCTTGTTGACCGGTTGCTTCTGGCATTCCCTGCACACAGCGCCCGTGATCGTTCTCACACGAGCTGCAGGGGCCAGCAGACCAGAGGAGTTAGAGGGGCAGAAATCAGAAGTGGCGTTGGCCAGAGGGGTTTTCTGACCAGGTTGTGGAGTGATTTTGCTATGACCGCAGACAGGACAGGTACTGCAGCATCAATTCAAAGTGACAGGAGACAACATTTGTCCAGTATGGTTACAAACTATTTTTCATCCCTTATCGATGTTCTCCCTCAACCGTCATTCCCATTTGATTACTGGGCATCAAAATTAGACACCTGGCCAGAATTGGCAGAATATGCATTGCAGGAGCTTGCTTGCCCGGCAGCTAGTGTCCTATCAGAAAGAGTATTCAGTGCTACAGGTTCAATACTAACAGAAAAAAGGACTCGTCTGGCTACCCAAAATGTAGATGATCTAACCTTCATTAAAATGAACCACAACTGGATTTCGAAATCTTTTGCCCCACCTTGCCCGGCTGACACCTAGCTTTCCTATGAAAAGGTCTTGCCTGTGGACTATTCTGAATGCCTTTTCCAATCTCGTAATTTTCTGCACCTGATTGTCCAGCATACGACATGTTTACACCTCACTAAATGGCCAAACTCCCCACACGGGGCCGTGGTATCGACACTTGGCGACAGCACCCGTGAGAGTGCAGTTTGTCTCAAGAGGTGGGTGAGCCCGCTTTTGGTCGACGGCACTGCCACTGGGTCCCTCCTAGTACAATAAAGTGTCTCTGGCGGTGGTGGTGCGCACCCAACGTCAGACACACCGTTGTAATATGAGGGGCCCTGGGCCTGTACCGCCGGCCACAAGACAGTTTCCCCCCACCCCAGCTCAAACAGTGCTCTACCACTTGCAAAATTATCTCACAGCTCCACCAATGTTTAGTCTATGCGCTGACATCCTTCAATGCCTGCCACTGACAATACCATTGTATTGACATTTTTGTTATGTTAGGCCTTCGATGCCTGTCTGTGGTCACTCCTTCCACTAGGCCTCCACTGACCACACCACTGCTGCCCGTGTACCCCTGTAACCAATTTAAAATTGCCTACAGCCATGTGTTATTATTTTAGGCCTTCGATGCCTGTCTGCGGTGACTCCTTCCACTAGGCCTCCACTGACCACACCACTGCTGCCCGTGTACCCCTGGAACCAATTTAAAATTGCCTACAGCCATGTGTTATTATTTTAGGCCTTCGATGCCTGTCTGCGGTCACTCCTTCCACTAGGCCTCCACTGACCACACTACTGCTGCCCGTGTACCCCTGGAACCAATTTAAAATTGCCTACAGCCATGTGTTATTATTTTAGGCCTTCGATGCCTGTCTGCGGTCACTCCTTCCACTAGGCCTCCACTGACCACACCACTGCTGCCCGTGTACCCCTGGAACCAACATCAGAAAATATAAAAATAAGTATTTTGCTTATAAAAAAGAAAATACTGGAGAGATATCAAATGCAGACATTTTAACATTAAAAACAAACACATACAACAAAAATCTGGTACAGTACTAAAAATGGCCACCAGCTACAATAACTTTCTCCTGCAAGTAGTTAACTGAAAGGTTGTTTCAATTTTAAACACAGATATGGCATCCACCGAGTGTTGTCCTGTCGCGTCTTCTTTATATTATTGCCAAGAAGATGCAAAACAATGAAAATAATAAAATCATTATTTACCAAAAAAATAGAGTAAGTCAAAACCACATTGCAAATAAACATTCATTACAAATAAAGAAGCAGGGCGCGTCCGAGGGTGAGTATATACCTAATAAGAATATAATCACCCTCGGACGCGCCCTGCTTCTTTCCGACAGCCTTCCTTCCTAAGAATCAGCCCTTCCGTGGTGTAGAGAGAGGGTTTGTTACACTCCAAGGTGTTCCCCAGGTTGCCTTTCCTGAGCTTCGATCTTCCGGCTCTCGTTTAGTAGTTGTTGGAAACTACGCTGCATTAGGCCTACAAATTGGGTATGGGGTGTAGAGAGATGGTGTGTTACACTCCAAGGTGTTCCCTGTTGTGAATTCTGTGGCTGAGTTCACTTCTGTGGTCACAAGTGGTATTGCAGTCTCTGGGCTTCCTCCCTCAGGTGTTTTGGTGAGCTCGTTGGCTGCCTTGCTATTTAGCTCCACCAGAGTCTGTCTTCCTTGCTCCTTGTCAATGTTCCAGTGTTGGATCTGAGCTACTGCATCTTTCCTTGGGCCTGCTGCTCTGCTAGATAAGTGCTTCTAGTTTGTTTTCTGTTTTTTCTGTCCAGCTTGCTATTAACTTTTGCTGGAAGCTCTGAGAAGCAAAGGGGTGCACCGCCGTGCTGTTAGTTCGGCACGGTGGGTCTTTTTGCCCCTTTGCGTGGTTTTCGTTTTAGGGTTTTTCGTAGACTGCATAGTTCTCTTTGCTATCCTCGCTCTGTCTAGAATATCGGGCCTCACTTTGCTGAATCTATTTCATTCCTACGTTTGTCTTTTCATCTTGCTAACAGTCATTATATGTGGGGGGCTGCCTATTCCTTTGGGGTATTTCTCTGAGGTAAGTCAGGCTTGTATTTCTATCTTCAGGCTAGTCAGCTCCTCAGGCAGTGCCGAGTTGCATAGGTAGTTGATAGGCGCAATCCACTGCTGCTTACAGTTGTGTGAGGATAGATCAGGTACTGCAGTCTACAGAGATTCCACGTCTCAGAGCTCGTCCTATTGTTTTGGGTTATTGCCAGATCTCTGTATGTGCGCTGATTACTGCACGCTGTGTTGCCTGATTGCCAGCCATAACAGTACAAGGAGCCCTTCAATGATTTCCAATAGAGGGAAAAAAGAAATCCTGACATCATTTTTTTTTCTTAGCTCTGTCTTCAGTCTTTTTTTTCCCCTAGACATTAGAGTGCTTCAGGACACAGCTGTGGACATGGATATTCAGGCTCTGTGCTCCTCAATGGATAATCTCGTTGTAAATGTACAAAAGATTCAAGATACTATTGATCAGAAATCGATGCTAGAACCAAGAATTCCGATTCCTGATTTGTTTTTTGGTGACAGAACTAAGTTCCTGAGCTTCAGAAATAATTGTAAGCTATTTTTGGCCTTGAAACCTCATTCTTCTGGTAATCCTATTCAACAGGTTTTGATTATTATTTCTTTTTTGCGCGGCGACCCACAGGACTGGGCGTTTTCTCTTGCACCAGGAGATTCTGCATTGAGTAATGTTGATGCCTTTTTTACAGGCGCTGGGATTGCTTTACGATGAGCCTAATTCAGTGGATCAAGCTGAGAAAAATCTGCTGGCTTTATGCCAGGGTCAGGATGATGTAGAAGTATATTGTCAGAAATTTAGAAAATGGTCAGTACTCACTCTGTGGAATGAATCTGCACTAGCGGCTTTGTTCAGAAAGGGTCTCTCTGAAGCTCTTAAGGATGTAATGGTGGGATTTCCTATGCCTGCTGGTTTGAATGAGTCTATGTCCTTGGCCATTCAGATCGGTCGTCGCTTGCGCGAGCGTAAATCTGTGCACCATCTGGCGGTATTGTCTGAGAGTAAGCCTGAGCCTATGCAGTGCGACAGGACTATGACTAAAGTAGAACGGCACGAACACAGACGTCTGAACAGACTGTGTTTCTATTGTGGTGATTCTACTCATGCTATTTCTAATTGTCCTAAACGCACTAGGCGGTTCGATAGCTCTGCCGTTATTGGTACTGTACAGTCCAAATTCCTTTTGTCCATTACCTTAATGTGCTCTTTGTCATCATATTCTGTCATGGCGTTTGTGGATTCAGGCGCTGCCCTGAATCTGATGGATTTGGATTATGCTAAACGTTGTGGATTTTTCTTGGAGCCTTTGCGGTGTCCTATTCCGTTGAGAGGAATTGATGCTACACCTTTGGCCAAGAATAAGCCTCAGTACTGGGCCCAGCTGACCATGTGCATGGCTCCTGCACATCAGGAAGTTATTCGCTTTTTGGTACTGCATAATTTGCATGATGTGGTCGTGTTGGGGTTGCCATGGCTACAAACCCATAATCCAGTATTGGATTGGAACTCTATGTCGGTAACCAGCTGGGGTTGTCAGGGAGTACATGGTGATGTTCCATTTTTGTCTATTTCGTCATCCATTCCTTCTGACATCCCAGAGTTCTTGTTGGACTTTCAGGATGTATTTGAAGAGTCCAAGTCTGATGCCCTACCTCCGCATAGGAATTGTGATTGTGTTATCGATTTGATTCCTGGTAGTAAATTCCCTAAGGGTCGTTTATTTAATTTGTCCGTACCTGAACACACCGCTATGCGCAGTTATGTGAAGGAGTCCCTGGAGAAGGGACATATTCGCCCATCGTCGTCACCATTGGGAGCAGGGTTCTTTTTTGTAGCCAAGAAGGATGGTTCGCTAAGACCGTGTATTGATTACCGCCTTCTTAATAAGATCACTGTTAAGTTTCAGTATCCCTTGCCATTGATTTCTGACTTGTTTGCTCGGATTAAGGGGGCTAGTTGGTTTACTAAGATTGATCTTCGTGGTGCGTATAATCTGGTGAGAATCAGGCAGGGAGATGAATGGAAAACGGCATTTAATACGCCCGAGGGTCATTTTGAGTATCTGGTGATGCCGTTCGGACTTGCCAATGCTCCATCTGTTTTTCAGTCTTTTATGCATGACATTTTCCGTGAGTATCTGGATAAATTCTTGATTGTTTACTTGGATGACATTTTGATCTTCTCAGATGATTGGGAGTCTCATGTGAAGCAAGTCAGAATGGTTTTCCAGGTACTGCGTGCTAATTCCTTGTTCGTGAAGGGATCAAAGTGTCTCTTCGGTGTGCAGAAAGTTTCATTTTTGGGGTTCATCTTTTCCCCTTCTACTATCGAGATGGATCCGGTTAAGGTTCAGGCCATCCAGGATTGGACTCAGCCGACATCTCTAAAAAGTTTGCAGAAATTCCTGGGCTTTGCTAATTTTTATCGTCGCTTCATCTGTAATTTTTCTAGCATTGCCAGACCATTGACCGATTTGACCAAGAAGGGTGCTGATTTGGTTAATTGGTCTTCTGCTGCCGTGGAAGCTTTTCAGGAGTTGAAGCGTCGTTTTTGCTGTGCCCCTGTGTTGTGTCAACCTGATGTTTCTCTTCCGTTCCAGGTCGAGGTTGATGCTTCTGAGATTGGTGCAGGGGCGGTTTTGTCACAGAGAGGTTCTGGTTGCTCAGTGTTCAAACCATGTGCTTTCTTTTCCAGGAAATTTTCTGCTGCTGAGCGTAATTATGATGTGGGCAACCGGGAGTTGCTGGCCATGAAGTGGGCATTCGAGGAGTGGCGTCATTGGCTTGAGGGTGCTAAGCATCGCGTGGTGGTTTTGACTGATCATAAGAACCTTACTTATCTTGAGTCTGCCAAGCGCTTGAATCCTAGACAGGCCCGTTGGTCGTTATTTTTTGCTCGTTTTGATTTTGTGATTTCATACCTTCCGGGCTCTAAAAATGTGAAGGCGGATGCTCTGTCTAGGAGTTTTGTGCCCGACTCTCCGGGGTTATCTGAGCCGGCGAGTATCCTCAAGGAAGGAGTCATTGTGTCTGCCATCTCCCCTGATTTGCGGAGAGTGTTGCAGAAATTTCAGGCTAATAAACCTGATCGTTGTCCGGCCGAGAAACTGTTCGTCCCTGATAGGTGGACTAGTAAAGTTATCTCTGAACTTCATTGTTCGGTGCTGGCCGGTCATCCAGGAATCTTTGGTACCAGGGAGTTGGTTGCTAGATCCTTCTGGTGGCCATCTCTGTCACGGGATGTGCGTGCTTTTGTGCAGTCCTGTGGAATTTGTGCTAGGGCTAAGCCCTGCTGTTCACGTGCCAGTGGGTTGCTTTTGCCCTTGCCGGTCCCGAAGAGGCCTTGGACACATATTTCGATGGATTTCATTTCTGACCTTCCCGTTTCTCAAAAAATGTCTGTCATTTGGGTGGTCTGTGATCGCTTTTCTAAAATGGTCCATCTGGTGCCCTTGGTTAAATTGCCTTCCTCCTCTGATTTGGTGCCTTTGTTCTTCCAGCATGTGGTTCGTTTACATGGCATTCCTGAGAATATTGTTTCTGACAGAGGTTCCCAGTTTGTCTCGAGGTTCTGGCGAGCCTTTTGTGGTAGGATGGGCATTGACCTATCTTTTTCCTCGGCCTTCCATCCTCAGACTAATGGCCAGACCGAACGAACCAATCAGACCTTGGAAACATATCTGAGATGTTTTGTTTCCGCTGACCAGGATGATTGGGTGTCATTTTTGCCGTTGGCTGAGTTCGCCCTTAATAATCGGGCCAGCTCGGCTACCTTGGTCTCTCCATTTTTCTGCAATTCTGGGTTCCATCCTCGTTTCTCTTCAGGACAGGTTGAGTCTTCGGACTGTCCTGGTGTGGATTATGTGGTGGACAGGTTGCAGCAGATCTGGACTCAGGTAGTGGACAATTTGACCTTGTCCCAGGAGAAGGCTCAGCTTTTCGCTAATCGCAGACGCCGTGTGGGACCCCGACTTCGTGTTGGGGATCTGGTTTGGTTATCTTCTCGTCATATACCTATGAAGGTTTCCTCTCCTAAATTTAAACCTCGTTTTATTGGTCCGTATAGGATTTCTGAGATTCTCAATCCGGTGTCTTTTCGTCTGACCCTCCCAGACTCCTTTTCCATACATAATGTATTCCATAGGTCGTTGTTGAGGAGATACGTGGCACCTATGGTTCCATCTGTGGAGCCTCCTGCCCCTGTTTTGGTGGAGGGGGAATTGGAGTATATTGTGGAGAAGATTTTGGATTCTCGTGTCTCTAGACGGAAACTCCAGTATCTGGTCAAATGGAAGGGTTATGCTCAGGAAGATAATTCCTGGGTTTTTGCCTCTGATGTCCATGCCCCAGATCTTGTTCGTGCCTTTCATGTGGCTCATCCTGGTCGGCCTGGGGGTTCTGGTGAGGGTTCGGTGACCCCTCCTCAAGGGGGGGGTACTGTTGTGAATTCTGTGGCTGAGTTCACTTCTGTGGTCACAAGTGGTATTGCAGTCTCTGGGCTTCCTCCCTCAGGTGTTTTGGTGAGCTCGTTGGCTGCCTTGCTATTTAGCTCCACCTGAGTCTGTCTTCCTTGCTCCTTGTCAATGTTCCAGTGTTGGATCTGAGCTACTGCATCTTTCCTTGGGCCTGCTGCTCTGCTAGATAAGTGCTTCTAGTTTGTTTTCTGTTTTTTCTGTCCAGCTTGCTATTAACTTTTGCTGGAAGCTCTGAGAAGCAAAGGGGTGCACCGCCGTGCTGTTAGTTCGGCACGGTGGGTCTTTTTGCCCCTTTGCGTGGTTTTCGTTTTAGGGTTTTTCGTAGACTGCATAGTTCTCTTTGCTATCCTCGCTCTGTCTAGAATATCGGGCCTCACTTTGCTGAATCTATTTCATTCCTACGTTTGTCTTTTCATCTTGCTAACAGTCATTATATGTGGGGGGCTGCCTATTCCTTTGGGGTATTTCTCTGAGGTAAGTCAGGCTTGTATTTCTATCTTCAGGCTAGTCAGCTCCTCAGGCAGTGCCGAGTTGCATAGGTAGTTGATAGGCGCAATCCACTGCTGCTTACAGTTGTGTGAGGATAGATCAGGTACTGCAGTCTACAGAGATTCCACGTCTCAGAGCTCGTCCTATTGTTTTGGGTTATTGCCAGATCTCTGTATGTGCGCTGATTACTGCACGCTGTGTTGCCTGATTGCCAGCCATAACAGTTCCCCAGGTTTCCTCTCCATTGCTTCGATCTTCCGGCTCTCGTTTAGTAGTTGTTGGAAACTACGCTGCATTGGGCCTACAAATTGGGTATGGGGTGTAGAGAGATGGTGTGTTCCACTCCAAGGTGTTCTCCAGGTTGCCTTTCCTGAGCTTCGATCTTCCGGCTCTCGTTTAGTAGTTGTTGGAAACTACGCTGCATTAGACCTACAAATTGGGTATGGGGTGTAGAGAGATGGTGTGTTCCACTGTAGAGAGATGGTGTGTTCCACTCCAAGGTGTTCCCCAGGTTTCCTCGCCAATGCTTCAATCATCATGCTCTCGTTTAGTAGTTGTTGGAAACTACACTGCATTAGGCCTACAAATTGGGTATGGGGTGTAGAGAGATGGTGTGTTACACTCCAAGGTGTTCCCCAGGTTTCCTCTCCATTGCTTCAATCTTCCGGCTCTCGTTTAGTAGTTGTTGGAAACTACGCTGCATTAGGCCTACAAATTGGGTATGGGGTGTAGAGAGATGGTGTGTTACACTCCAAGGTGTTCCCCAGGTTTCCTCTCCATTGCTTCGATCTTCCGGCTCTCGTTTAGTAGTTGTTCGAAACTACGCTGCATTAGGCCTACAAATTGGGTATGGGGTGTAGAGAGATGGTGTGTTACACTCCAAGGTGTTCCCCAGGTTTCCTCTCCATTGCTTCGATCTTCCGGCTCTCGTTTAGTAGTTGTTGGAAACTACGCTGCATTAGGCCTACAAATTGGGTATGGGGTGTAGAGAGATGGTGTGTTACACTCCAAGGTGTTCCCCAGGTTTCCTCTCCATTGCTTCGATCTTCCGGCTCTCGTTTAGTAGTTGTTGGAAACTACGCTGCATTAGGCCTACAAATTGGGTATGGGGTGTAGAGAGATGGTGTGTTCCACTGTAGAGAGATGGTGTGTTCCACTCCAAGGTGTTCCCCAGGTTTCCTCGCCAATGCTTCGATCATCATGCTCTCGTTTAGTAGTTGTTGGAAACTACACTGCATTAGACCTACAAATTGGGTATGGGGTGTAGAGAGATGGTGTGTTCCACTCCAAGGTGTTCTCCAGGTTGCCTTTCCTGAACTTCTATCTTCAGGCTCTCATTAAATTGTGGTTAAACGGAACAACTGCATTTGGCGTACTAGTTGGTTTGGGGCCTACTATCGGTGTCTGCCGCTCCTTGCTGTTCTCCTGGTTTCCTGTCCTGAAATTCCGTTTTCAGGCGCTTGTTAAGTAGTTGTTAATGTTAGACTGCATTTGGCCTACTAGTTGGGTTGGGGCCTACTATCGGTGTCTGCCACTCCTTGCTGTTCTCCTCCACTGAACAAAGCTGTGCCGCCTGTTTACTACTGTTGCCAATTTTGAACTGCATTTCGACTACTTACTGATTTGGGCCTACTCTCTGTGTCAGCCTCTCATTCCAGTTGTCCTCCACTGCAATGCCCCCTGATTAGTCCTGTGTTACCAATTTTGAACTGCATTTAGCCCACTTTATTCTTTGGGCCTATATCTGTGTTTCCTCCTCATCCTGCCCATTGCCCAGCCAGTGATAGATGAGTCTGCTGGTACATTGACCCATAACGCAACATTTCCCGTGCACGCTACACTGCAAGATTGTGACCCTGCTGAAAGTCAGGTCCCCCTTCCCGCATACCATACCACCTTACACGGGGACAAACAGGAAGGTGCAGATGAAAGTGCAGGTTCCTTCATCAGGTGGGGGGAGGAATACTAGTTGGCGACGTCACTGGCACAGGGCCTCTCATGGTACGCAAAAGTGTTGCTGCCGGTGGGAGGCGCCCCCGCCGTGCAAACACACCGCTGTACTTTGAGGGGCCCTGTGCCAGTGCCAATGCCAACGAGTGGGCCCCCCCTGCTTGCTCAGGTTCACAGCACTTGCAAAGTTGAAATACTTACCTCTCCCTGCTCCACTGCCGTGACGTGGTCCAGATTTCCTGGGCCCACTAATTACTTGAACCAGCCCTACCCACCACAACTTTAGCCAAATGACCCCCAATTTCAAATGCCTTCCAATTATTATAAGGTAAATTACGCTTGACAAGCTTCATTAAGAAGAATGGATGGTTTTGACATTAAAATGGGCACTCTAGGTGTTTTCCTGGCCCCCACTCACTGCCGACTATGCTGCCCCATTGACTTGCATTGGGTTTCGTGTTTCGGTCGATCCCGACTTTACGTCATAATCGGCCGATTTCACTCGACCCGACTTTTGAGATAGTCGGGTTTCGCGAAACCCGGCTCGACTCTAAAAAGGTCAAGGTCGCTCAACTCTACTGGTAACCCATAATTCAGGTGCAGGAATAGAGAAAATGCAACAAAAAATACCTTTGTTTGTATACAATATAGCACACCTAAATCCTGCCAAGACCAACACCAATGCACTGTCAAATAAATAACCAAATAGTTATATTCACCCTAGCCGCTGTGCAATGTTATCCAAACAGAGGGAAAAGCGTAAAAATAACTCCCTTAGAAGTCCACAAGCGGTCGGTGCACATTAACTATGTGCAAATGACCTAGTTGAAAATGCATTGACAGGTTACCAATTGAAATTCATGGGGGGACCAGGGCCCCATGTGTATCGACGCTGCTAGAGCGTCTTCATCAGGGTTTAACCTGTGCTAGACAGCTCCAACATTCACGAGCATTCATCAACACTAGGGATGGGAATGATTTGGAGTTTTCATCAGAACAGGCATACATCAACACACACACAAAATCTGATTTATATTAGTGCATGGCCGTACAGCCATGCGGACCTTTTATAGCTGTAGCTCTCCACGACCTTCGTAGTGACCAATAGGAGCTGCTACAGGACCTGAGCATGTGACCGCCGACCTCCAATGAGAGGTCGACCCGTGGGCATGCTCAGTAGGGGAAAAGCAGGACATAGTCCCTAGAACATCTGCTCGCCACTGATCAGTGATGGCTACAAAGGCTGAGCCTGGAAAGGCAGCAGTAACCAAGAGCACAGTATCAGCTTGAGCCAGACGCTGGGATTGACGTCTCTGCTGAGCAGGTTCCGCAGCAGCTGGAGTAGAATGGGAGACAGCAGCGGGCATGGTTTGAGATTTCTCCTGTGAAGCGGCAGATACTCCACACCTAACATTTATTTTCTGTTTTTCACATGATTGTGATATTGTAATATTGTTGACATGAACCCTTGATCAACACATTGTATTAATTTATTTTTAGTACACTGAGAAAGCTCAAGATATGACCAAAACGTTTATGTAACTGATGTACTAAACTGTGGAATACATTAAACCTTTGAAATTTAAGTTGAGCGCCAAGTTTATTATATTTATCTGCCTGGTTTGGGACCCTACTTGTGCACCTACACAGTAGTGCCACATTATACTGCTACCACCAACCCTCTGGAGACTAGCGATCACGGGGTCACTGGTGGCCAGATTTCCAGTGCGAATTGCTGAAAGCGCATGTTAAATACCGCTATCAGCGTTTGACAGCAACATTTTAAGGGTTAATAGCCCGGGGTGGATAGCAATTCCACCCGTGGCTGTTCCGGGCACATGTCAGCTGTTCAAAACAGCTGATATGTGCTGGGAAAGATGTTGGCTCACCATCTCTTATACAGATATGTAAGAAACTTAGGGAATTGTTCTCTGTATGTAAATTTAGTAGGCCAAATGGTGCACTTAGCTTTTGGTTATGCTAAGGATGCACCAAAACCCCCTTATTTGTATATGAAATAATCATTTTTTATTGCAACTAATCACTAAAACCTATGGTACATGTATGATTTTATAAGGGCAAAATCCTTTACATAACTCTGTAGGTTTAGTTTAGTCAGCATTTTAAAAAGCATTGCAATAACTTCGGAAATACGCCAGATCAAATTTTTCTAATAGAATCCTTTTTCAGTGGGTTCTACATTATAGCTTCATGTAATTTTATCATCATGAAAAGAATGTCTTATCATAAGAATCCAGGAGGCTGAACTGAAGGGCAGTGACTATACATAAATAAAAATCAGACAGAGGTTGCAAAGTTGTGTTCATGCTGGAGTGCTTCTTTTTAACTAAATCTATAGCAATTAGCTGCTTCATGTGGAAAATAATTATTTCAGTTACTGAACTGAACATGAATTACTATACTTGTTAGAAACAATATACTAATAGGCAAAATTACTTGGCTAATTGTGCTCTGTCCTAAATTGTGGATATGAGATTTAATAGTAACTAACTACTACAATGGTTTAATATTACAGAATGAACCATCACAAGCTATCTATGTGCTCTTTTTTGCTTTCAGTCACCATGGGGGTTTATTGGGACAGATGTTGGTCTTCTCATCTACAGCACTTTACAATCATGAAGCCACCAGGGAAGCTTCATAAAAGACGTTGACTTTACCATTCAGATTATGAGCAGGTCGGAGAGAGCGAAGAAGTACTTTTGTTGAGAATTTATGTAATATTTCTTTTATAAAAATCAATGAGTATAATCTTTTTTTCCAATCTATTAAAATAAATTATGTGAAGAACATGAGGCTGATTATCTGACAACGGGGGTGTTATCTTTGAAGTTCAGATAACTAGGAACATTTGCTAATGGAAAAAGTTCAGATGAAGAGTTCGGTAAAAAGCCAAAGATTTAATTCAGATCCAGAAATTGGTTTAATAATAAGAAAATTTTAAAGAAACCTATAAAAGAACTAAGGTTTTGACTATTACATAATGCAAACGTGCTTCAGAGTGTTGGTTAAAGGCTAGCCTGTTTGCATGTTAATAACATTGTCAAACTTTGGAAATCTGAAATGTGTGTTTCAGGACTTAACTATGGATGTCTTTTTCTCCATGACAAGTTTGGATAGGCTTAATACTATTCACCGAAAGCACCAAATTATATCTCATAATAAGACTTCACTTTTAATAAATTCGTAAAATCTGTATAATAACATCAAAAATTAAATAAAACACCCGCAAAAAAAAGTTCTGGTTTAAACATTTATCTCTACTATACATTTATTGTCTCCCTTCCTACCAGTGAAGGTTGGCACCCTAGGACCTATGCAGTGGCACCCTGTTATGAACTGGTGATTCAGAAACACAATGGACCTGGTGGTTAAGAGCACACAAAGTGACCTGATAGTTACTAATAACATAGGACGAGCTCTGAGACGTGGGAACTCTGCTGACCGCAATCCCTAATCCTATCACACCACACTAGATGTAGCCGTGGAGCGCTCCTGACCAGACCTAGGCGCCTCGGGCACAGCCTGAGAAACTAGCTAGCCCTGAAGATAGAAAAATAAGCCTACCTTGCCTCAGAGAAATTCCCCAAAGGAAAACACAGCCCCCCACATATAATGACTGTGAGTAAAGATGAAAATACAAACACAGAGATGAAATAGATTTTAGCAAAGTGAGGCCCGACTTACTGAATAGACCGAGGATAGGAAAGATAGCTTTGCGGCCAGCACAAAAACCTACAAACAACCACGCAGAGGATGCAAAAAGACCCTCCGCACCGACTAACGGCACGGAGGTGCTCCCTCTGCGTCCCAGAGCTTCCAGCAAGCAAGACAAACCAATATAGCAAGCTGGACAGAAAAAATAGCAAACAAAAGTAACACAAGCAGAACTTAGCTTATGCAGGGCAGACAGGCCACAAGAATGATCCAGGAGAGAGAGCAAGACCAATACTGGAACTTTGACTGGAGGCCAGGAACAAAGAACTAGGTGGAGTTAAATAGAGCAGCACCTAACGACTTAACCTCGTCACCTGAGGAAGGGAACTCAGAAGCCGCAGCCCCACTCACATCCACCAGAGGAAGCTCATAGACAGAACCAGCCGAAGTACCACTCATGACCACAGGAGGGAGCTTGACCACAGAATTCACAACAGTACCCCCCCCTTGAGGAGGGGTCACCGAACCCTCACCAGAGCCCCCAGGCCGACCAGGATGAGCCAAATGAAAGGCACGAACCAGATCGGCAGCATGAACATAAGAGGCAAAGACCCAGGAATTATCTTCCTGACCATAACCCTTCCACTTAACCAGGTACTGGAGTTTCCGTCTCGAAATGCGAGAATCCAAAATCTTCTCCACTATATACTCCAACTCCCCCTCAACCAAAACCGGGGCAGGAGGATCAACGGATGGAACCACAGGTGCCACGTATCTCCGCAACAATGACCTATGGGATACATTATGGATGGAAAAAGAAGCTGGAAGGGTCAAACGAAAAGACACAGGATTAAGAACCTCAGAAATCCTATACGGACCAATGAAACAAGGCTTAAACTTAGGAGAGGAAACTTTCATAGGAATATAACGAGACGACAACCAAACCAAATCCCCAACACGAAGTCGGGGACCCACACAGCGCCTGCGGTTAGCGAAACGTTGAGCCTTCTCCTGGGACAATGTCAAATTGTCCACTACATGAGTCCAAATCTGCTGCAACCTATCCACCACAGTATCCACACCAGGACAGTCTGAAGACTCAAGCTGCCCTGAAGAGAAACGAGGATGGAAACCAGAATTGCAGAAAAACGGCGAAACCAAAGTAGCCGAGCTGGCCCGATTATTAAGGGCGAACTCAGCCAACGGCAAAAAGGACACCCAATCATCCTGATCAGCAGAAACAAAACATCTCAGATATGTTTCCAAGGTCTGATTGGTTCGTTCAGTTTGGCCATTTGTCTGAGGATGGAAAGCCGAGGAAAAAGACAAATCAATGCCCATCCTAGCACAAAAGGCTCGCCAAAACCTCGAAACAAACTGGGAACCTCTGTCAGAAACGATGTTCTCTGGAATGCCATGTAAACGAACCACATGCTGAAAAAACAATGGCACCAAATCAGAGGAGGAGGGCAATTTAGACAAGGGTACCAAATGGACCATCTTAGAGAAGCGATCACAAACCACCCAAATGACCGACATCTTTTGAGAGATGGGGAGATCCGAAATAAAATCCATAGAGATATGTGTCCAGGGCCTCATTGGGACCGGCAAGGGCAAAAGCAACCCACTGGCACGAGAACAGCAGGGCTTAGCCCGAGCACAAATCCCACAGGACTGCACAAACAAACGCACATCCCGTGACAGAGATGGCCACCAAAAGGATCTAGCCACCAAATCTCTGGTACCAAAGATTCCAGGATGACCAGCCAACACCGAACAATGAACCTCAGAGATAACTCTACTCGTCCATTTATCAGGGACAAACAGTTTCTCCGCTGGGCAACGGTCAGGTCTATTAGCCTGAAATTTTTGCAGCACCCGCCGCAAATCAGGGGAGATGGCAGACAAAATTACCCCCTCTTTGAGAATACCCGCCGGCTCAGGCAAACCCGGAGAGTCGGGCACAAAACTCCTAGACAGGGCATCCGCCTTCACATTTTTAGAGCCCGGAAGGTACGAAACCACAAAGTCAAAATGGGAGAAAAACAGTGACCAACGAGCCTGTCTAGGATTCAACCGTTTGGCAGACTCAAGATAAGTCAAGTTCTTGTGATCAGTCAAGACCACCACGTGATGCTTAGCTCCTTCAAGCCAATGACGCCATTCCTCGAATGCCCACTTCATGGCCAGCAACTCTCGATTGCCAACATCATAATTACGCTCAGCAGGCGAAAACTTCCTGGAAAAGAAGGCACATGGTTTCATCACCGAGCCATCAGAACTTCTTTGCGACAAAACAGCCCCTGCTCCAATCTCAGAAGCATCAACCTCGACCTGGAACGGGAGCGAAACATCCAGTTGGCACAACACAGGGGCAGAAGAAAAACAACGATTCAACTCCTGAAAAGCTTCCACAGCAGCAGAAGACCAATTGACCACATCAGCACCCTTCTTGGTTAAATCAGTCAACAATATAGCAATACTAGAAAAATTATTGATGAAGCGACGATAAAAATTAGCAAAGCCCATGAACTTTTGCAGACTCTTCAGAGATGTCGGCTGAGTCCAATCATAAATGGCCTGAACATTAACAGGGTCCATCTCAATAGTAGAAGGGGAAAAAATGAAACCCAAAAATGAAACCTTCTGAACACCAAAGAGACACTTTGATCCCTTCACAAACAAAGAATTCGCACGCAGGACCTGGAACACCATTCTAACCTGCCTCAAGTGAGACTCCCAATCATCCGAGAAGACCAAAATATCATCCAAGTATACAATCAGGAATTTATCCAGGTACTCTCGGAAGATGTCATGCATAAAGGACTGAAATACTGATGGAGCATTAGAAAGCCCGAATGGCATAACCAGGTACTCAAAATGGCCCTCAGGCGTATTAAATGCTGTTTTCCATTCATCGCCCTGTTTAATACGCTATTATGAAAGGTAATTCAGTACCACAATGGACATAGAGGTCAGCGCACATACAGTGACCTGGCAATAAACCAAAAAACAAGAACGAGCTCTGAGACGTGGGAACTCTGTTGACCGCAATCCCTAATCCTCTCCAACAACACTAAAGGCAGCCGTGGATTGCGCCTAACGCTCCCTATGCAACTCGGCACGGCCTGAGGAACTAGCTAGCCTGAAGATAGAAAATAAGCCTACCTTGCCTCAGAGAAATATCCCCAAAGGAAAAGGCAGCCCCCACATATAATGACTGTGAGTTAAGATGAAAAGACACACGTAGAGATGAAATAGATTTAGCAAAGCGAGGCCCAACTTTCTGAACAGAGCGAGGATAGGAAAGGTAACTTTGCGGTCAACACAAAACCCTACAAAAACCACGCAAAGGGGCAAAAAGACCCTCCGTACCAAACTAAAGGCACGGAGGTACACCCTCTGTGTCCCAGAGCTTCCAGCAAGCAGGAAAAAACAAATAGACAAGCTGGACAGAAAAAAAACAGCAACAAATAGCAAAGAATAACTTAGCTATGCAGAGCAGCAGGCCACAGGAACGATCCAGGAGGAGACAGGTCCAACACTAGAACATTGACTGGAGGCCAGGATCAAAGCACCAGGTGGAGTCAAATAGAGCAGCACCCAACGACTTCACCATATCACCTGAGGAAGGAAACTCAGAAGCCGCAGTACCACTTTCCTCCACCAACGGAAGCTCACAGACAGAACCAGCCGAAGTACCACTTGTGACCACAAGAGGGAGCTCTGCCACAGAATTCACAACAGTACCCCCCCTTGAGGAGGGGTCACCGAATCCTCACCAGAGCTCCCAGGACGACCAGGATGAGCCATATGAAAGGCACGAACAAGATCGGGAGCATGGACATCAGAGTCAAAGACCCAGGAATTATCTTCCTGAGCATAACCCTTCCACTTAACCAGATACTGGAGTTTCCGTCTAGAAACACGAGAATCCAAAATCTTCTCCACAATATACTCCAACTCCCCATCCACCAAAACCGGGGCAGGAGGATCAACAGATGGAACCACGGGTGCCACGTATCTCCGCAACAATGACCTATGGAATACGTTATGTATGGAAAAAGAATCTGGAAGGGTCAGACGAAAAGACACAGGATTAAGAACCTCAGAAATCCTATACGGACCAATAAAACGAGGTTTAAACTTAGGAGAGGAAACCTTCATAGGAATATGACGAGAAGATAACCAAACCAAGTCCCCAACCCGAAGTCGGGGACCCACACAGCGTCTGCGATTAGCGAAACGTTGAGCCTTCTCCTGGGACAATGTCAAATTGTCCACTACATGAGTCCAAATCTGCTGCAACCTGTCCACCACAGTATCCACACCAGGACAGTCCGAAGACTCAACCTGCCCTGAAGAGAAACGAGGATGGAACCCAGAGTGGCAGAAAAACGGTGAAACCAAGGTAGCCGAGCTGGCCCGATTATTAAGGGCGAACTCAGCCAAAGGCAAAAAGGAAACCCAGTCATCCTGATCGGCAGAAACAAAGCATCTCAGATATGTTTCCAAGGTCTGATTGGTTCGTTCGGTCTGGCCATTAGTCTGAGGATGGAAAGCCGAGGAAAAAGACAAGTCAATGCCCATCCTACCACAAATGGCTCGCCAAAACCTCGAAACAAACTGGGAACCTCTGTCAGAAACGATATTCTCTGGAATGCCATGTAAACGAACCACATGCTGGAAAAACAATGGCACCAAATCAGAGGAGGAAGGCAATTTAGACAAGGGTACCAAATGGACCATCTTAGAGAAGCGATCACAGACCACCCAAATGACTGACATCTTTTGAGAGACAGGAAGATCTGAAATAAAATCCATAGAGATACGTGTCCAAGGTCTCTTCGGGACCGGCAAGGGCAAAAGCAACCCACTGGCACGAGAACAGCAGGGCTTAGCCCGAGCACAAATCCCACAGGACTGCACAAAAGTACGCACATCCCGCGACAGAGATGGCCACCAAAAGGATCTATCCACTAACTCTCTGGTACCAAAGATTCCAGGATGATCAGCCAACACCGAACAATGAACCTCAGAGATAACTTTATTCGTCCACCTATCAGGGACAAACAGTTTCTCCGCTGGGCAACGATCAGGTTTATCAGCCTGAAATTTTTGCAGCACCCGCCGCAAATCAGGGGAGATGGCAGACACAATTACTCCCTCTTTGAGGATACCCGCCGGCTCAGATAAACCCGGAGAGTCGGGCACAAAACTCCTAGACAGAGCATCCGCCTTCACATTTTTAGAGCCCGGAAGATATGAAATCACAAAGTCAAAATGGGCAAAAAACAACGACCAACGAGCTTGTCAAGGATTCAACCGCTTGGCGGACTCGAGATAAGTCAAGTTCTTATGATCAGTCAAGACCACCACGCGATGCTTAGCTCCTTCAAGCCAATGACGCCATTCCTCGAATGCCCACTTCATGGCCAGCAACTCTCGATTGCCAACATCATAATTTCGCTCAGCAGGCGAAAACTTCCTGGAAAAGAAGGCGCATGGTTTCATCACCGAGCAATCAGAACTTCTCTGTGACAAAACAGCCCCTGCTCCAATCTCAGAAGCATCAACATCGACCTGGAACGGAAGCGAAACATCTGGTTGACACAACACAGGGGCAGAAGAAAAACGACGCTTCAACTCTTGAAAAGCCTCCACAGCAGCAGAAGACCAATTGACCACATCAGCAACTTTCTTGGTCAAATCGGTCAATGGTTTAGCAATACTAGAAAAATTGCAGATGAAGCGACGATAAAAATTAGCAAAGCCCAGGAACTTTTGCAGACTTTTCAGAGATGTCGGCTGAGTCCAATTATGGATGGCTTGGACCTTAACAGGGTCCATCTCGATAGTAGAAGGGGAAAAGATGAACCCCAAAAATGAAACCTTCTGAACACCAAAGAGACACTTTGATCCCTTCACAAACAAAGAATTAGCACGCAGGACCTGAAACACCGTTCTGACCTGCTTCACATGAGACTCCCAATCATCCGAGAAGATCAAAATGTCATCTAAGTAAACAATCAGGAATTTATCCAGGTACTCTCGGAAGATGTCATGCATAAAGGACTGAAACACTGATGGAGCATTGGCAAGTCCGAATGGCATTACTAGATACTCAAAATGGCCCTCGGGCGTATTAAATGCAGTTTTCCACTCATCGCCTCGCTTAATACGCACAAGATTATACGCACCACGAAGATCTATCTTGGTGAACCAACTAGCCCCCTTAATGCGAGCAAACAAATCAGATAATAATGGCAAAGGGTACTGAAATTTAACCGTGATCTTATTTAGAAGGCGGTAATCTATACAAGGTCTCAGTGAACCATCCTTCTTGGCTACAAAAAAGAACTCTGCTCCTAATGGCGACGATGACGGGCGAATATGCCTCTTCTCCAAAGACTCCTTCACATAACTCCGCATAGCGGCGTGCTCAGGCACAGATAAATTAAACAGTCGACCTTTTGGGAATTTACTACCAGGAATCAAATCGAAAGCACAATCACAATCCCTATGCGGAGGTAGGGTATCGGACTTGGGCTCATCAAATAAATCCCGGTAATCAGACAAGAACTCAGGAACCTCAGAAGGGGTGGATGACGAAATAGTCAGAAATGGGACATCACCATGTACCCCCTGACAACCCCAGCTGGACACAGACATGGATTTCCAATCTAATACTGGATTATGGACTTGTAGCCATGGCAACCCCAACACGACCACATCATGTAGATTATGCAACACCAGAAAGCGAATAACCTCCTGATGTGCAGGAGCCATGCACATGGTCAGCTGGGTCCAGTACTGAGGCTTATTCTTGGCCAAAGGCGTAGCATGAATTCCTCTCAATGGAATAGGACACTGCAAGGGCTCCAAGAAAAACCCACAATGCCTAGCATACTCCAAGTCCATCAAATTCAGAGCAGCGCCTGAGTCCACAAATGCGATGACAGAATACGATGACAAAGAGCAGATCAAGGTAACGGACAGAAGAAATTTTGACTGTACCGTACCAATGGTGGCAGACCTAGCGAACCGCTTAGTGCGCTTAGGACAATCAGAGATAGCATGAGTGGAATCACCACAGTAGAAACACAGCCCATTCAGACGTCTGTGTTCTTGCCGTTCAACTCTGGTCAAAGTCCTATCGCACTGCATAGGCTCAGGTTTAAGCTCAGGTAATACCGCCAAATGGTGCACAGATTTACGCTCGCGCAAGCGTCGACCGATCTGAATGGCCAAAGACATAGACTCATTCAGACCAGCAGGCATAGGAAATCCCACCATGACATCCTTAAGGGCTTCAGAGAGACCTTTTCTGAAAATAGCTGCGAGCGCACCTTCATTCCACTGAGTGAGTACGGACCACTTTCTAAATTTCTGACAACATACCTCTATTTCATCCTGACCCTGACACAGAGCCAGCAAATTCTTCTCTGCCTGATCCACAGAATTAGGCTCATCGTACAGCAATCCGAGCGCCAGAAAAAACGCATCAATATTACTTAATGCTGGATCCCCTGGCGCAAGGGAAAATGCCCAGTCCTGAGGATCGCCACGCAAAAAAAGAAATAACAATTCTCACTTGTTGAACTGGATCACCAGAGGAGCAAGGTTTCAAGGCCAGAAACAGTTTGCAATTATTTTTGAAATTCACAAACTTGGCTCTATCACCATAAAACAAATCAGGAATAGGAATTCTTGGTTCTAACATAGGCTTCTGAGCCACCAAATCTTGAATCTTTTGTACATTTATAACGAGATTATCCAATGAAGAGCACAGACCCTGAATATCCATGTCCACACCTGTGTCCTGAATCACCCAAATGTCTAGGGGAAAAAAAAGGCAAAACACAGTGCAAAGAAAAAAAAATGGTCTCAAAACTTCTTTTTTCCCTCTATTGAGAATCATTAGTACTTTGGACCTCCAGTACTGTTATGAAAGGTAATTCAGTACCACAATGGACATAGAGGTCAGCGCACATACAGTGACCTGGCAATAACCCAAAAAACAAGAACGAGCTCTGAGACGTGGGAACTCTGTTGACCGCAATCCCTAATCCTCTCCAACAACACTAAAGGCAGCCGTGGATTGCGCCTAACGCTCCCTATGCAACTCGGCACGGCCTGAGGAACTAGCTAGCCTGAAGATAGAAAATAAGCCTACCTTGCCTCAGAGAAATATCCCCAAAGGAAAAGGCAGCCCCCACATATAATGACTGTGAGTTAAGATGAAAAGACACAAGTAGAGATGAAATAGATTTAGCAAAGCGAGGCCCAACTTTCTGAACAGAGCGAGGATAGGAAAGGTAACTTTGCGGTCAACACAAAACCCTACAAAAACCACGCAAAGGGGGCAAAAAGACCCTCCGTACCGAACTAACGGCACGGAGGTACACCCTCTGCGTCCCAGAGCTTCCAGCAAGCAGGAAAAAACAAATAGACAAGCTGGACAGAAAAAAAACAGCAACAAATAGCAAAGAATAACTTAGCTATGCAGAGCAGCAGGCCACAGGAACGATCCAGGAGGAGACAGGTCCAACACTAGAACATTGACTGGAGGCCAGGATCAAAGCACCAGGTGGAGTCAAATAGAGCAGCACCCAACGACTTCACCATATCACCTGAGGAAGGAAACTCAGAAGCCGCAGTACCACTTTCCTCCACCAACGGAAGCTCACAGAGAGAATCAGCCGAAGTACCACTTGTGACCACAAGAGGGAGCTCTGCCACAGAATTCACAACAATACGCACAAGATTATACACACCACGAAGATCTATCTTGGTGCAAAAACTAGCCCTCTTAATCCGAGCAAACAAATCAGACAGCAGCGGCAAGGGGTACTGAAATTTGACTGTGATTTTATTTAGAAGGCGGTAATCAATACAAGATCTCAGCGAACCATCCTTCTTGGCCACAAAAAAGAACCCTGCTCCCAATGGCGACGACGACGGGCAAATATGACCCTTCTCCAAGGATTCCCTTACGTAACTCCGCATAGCGGCGTGCTCAGGCACAGACAAATTAAACAGTCGACCCTTAGGAAACTTACCACCAGGAATCAAATCGATAGCACAATCGCATTCCCTATGCGGAGGTAGGGCCCTGGACTTGGGCTCATCAAATACATCCCGGTAATCCGACAAGAACTCTGGGACCTCAGAAGGGGCGGATGACGAAATAGACAGAAATGGAACATCACCATGTACCCCCTGACAACCCCAGCTGGACACAGACATTGATTTCCAATCCAATACTGGGTTATGGACTTGTAGCCATGGCAACCCCAACACGACCACATCATGCAGATTATGCAACACCAAAAAGCGAATATCCTCCTGATGCGCAGGAGCCATGCACATGGTCAGCTGGGTCCAGTATTGAGGCTTTTTCTTGGCCAAAGGCGTAGCATCAATTCCTCTCAATGGAATAGGATACTGCAAGGGCTCCAAGAAAAACCCACAGCGCCTAGCAAACTCCAAGTCCATCAAATTCAGGGCAGCGCATGAATCCACAAATGCCATGACAGAATAGGATGACAAAGAGCAGATCAAAGTAACGGACAAAAGAAATTTCGACTGTACCGTACCAATGGTGGCAGACCTAGCGAACCGCTTAGTGCGCTTAGGACAATCGGAGATAGCATGAGTGGAATCACCACAGTAAAAACACAGCCCATTCCGACGTCTGTGTTCTTGCCGTTCAGCTCTGGTCAAAGTCCTATCACATTGCATAGGCTCAGGTTTATGCTCAGGTAATACCGCCAAATGGTGCACAGTTTTACGCTCACGCAAGCGTCGATCGATCTGAATGGCCAAAGACATAGACTCATTCAGACCAGCAGGCATAGGAAATCCCACCATGACATCCTTAAGGGTTTCAGAGAGACCCTTTCTGAAAATTGCTGCCAGCGCACATTCATTCCATTGAGTGAGCACAGACCACTTCCTAAACTTCTGACAATATATCTCTACCTCATCCTGACCCTGACACAGAGCCAGCAAATTTTTCTCTGCCTGATCCACTGAATTAGGTTCATCATAAAGCAATCCGAGCGCCAGAAAAAACGCATCAATATTACATAATGCAGGATCTCTTGTCGCAAGGGAAAATGCCCAGTCTTGAGGGTCGCCACGTAATAAAGAAATAATGATCTTATCTTGTTGAACTGGGTCACCAGAGGAGCGGGGTTTCAAAGCCAGAAACAGTTTACAATTATTTTTAATACTCAGAAACTTAGCTCTATCTCCAGAAAACAAATCAGGAATAGGAATTCTTGGTTCTAACATAGAATTCTGAACCACAAAGTCTTGAATATTTTGTACTCTTGCAGTGAGATGATCCACACAAGAAGACAGACCTTTAATGTCCATCACTACACCTGTGTCCTGAACCACCCAAATGTCTAGGGGAAAAGAAAGACAAAACACAGTGCAGAGAAAAAAAAATGGTCTCAGAACTTCTCTTTTCCCTCTATTGAGAAGCATTAGTACTTTGGGCCTCCAGTACTGTTATGAACTGGTGATTCAGAAGCACAATGGACCTGGTGGTTAAGAGCACACAAAGTGACCTGATAGTTACTAATAACATAGGACGAGCTCTGAGACGTGGGAACTCTGCTGACCGCAATCCCTAATCCTATCACACCACACTAGAGGTAGCCGTGGAGCGCTCCTGACCAGACCTAGGCGCCTCGGACACAGCCTGAGAAACTAGCTAGCCCTGAAGATAGAAAAATAAGCCTACCTTGCCTCAGAGAAATTCCCCAAAGGAAAAGACAGCCCCCCACATATAATGACTGTGAGTAAAGATGAAAATACAAACACAGAGATGAAATAGATTTTAGCAAAGTGAGGCCCGACTTACTGAATAGACCGAGGATAGGAAAGATAGCTTTGCGGCCAGCACAAAAACCTACAAACAACCACGCAGAGGACGCAAAAAGACCCTCCGCACCGACTAACGGCACGGAGGTGCTCCCTCTGCGTCCCAGAGCTTCCAGCAAGCAAGACTAACCAATATAGCAAGCTGGACAGAAAAAATAGCAAACAAAAGTAACACAAGCAGAACTTAGCTTATGCAGGGCAGACAGGCCACAAGAACGATCCAGGAGAGAGAGCAAGACCAATACTGGAACATTGACTGGAGGCCAGGAACAAAGAACTAGGTGGAGTTAAATAGAGCAGCACCTAACGACTTAACCTCGTCACCTGAGGAAGGGAACTCAGAAGCCGCAGCCCCACTCACATCCACCAGAGGAAGCTCATAGACAGAACCAGCCGAAGTACCACTCATGACCACAGGAGGGAGCTTGACCACAGAATTCACAACACACCCCCACTCTTCGGTGGCTATCCCTCCCTCTTCCTAGATAACCCTATAAGATAAACAGGGTGAAAAAGAGCTATCTGTAAGGTACCATATATGGTTAGGTCAATAGATATCCCAATTCTGATACACCATATGGTACGTGAAGAGTATCAGGAGGGTTTTTTGCCAAGAAAGAAAAAACATCTAAAATTCAATAGAAATTGAAATAGTCAGATACTACACAAGTCCCAAAATGTCTAGGGGAATAAGGACTTTTGAGAAAGGGGTTATACCTATTCATTAGATATTAATAGGGATAGCATATACTGTATAGGTCTTCCCAAACCTCCAAAAAATCCCCGACAATATATTTCACAGGGTTCCTATGGTACTATGGGTACTCCCATTAAAATGTATATATCTTCATTTCATCCTTCCATTATATCACCCCATTAGGTATAATCATATGGGGGGGGGGCAACAATGGCCAAATGACCAACTCAGTCTGGTACCATTTTCTTTTGTGGTGACTATATATTTCCACAAGACAATGTATCCCAGTTTAAATATATTGCTCATAAATAACTACAATATGTACAATTTTGTGTCACATTTTACAGGGTTTTAGATTACATATAGCACCAGAGAAACAAATTTTCAGCTATAAAGTGGTAATATTCCACTAATATTTATAGTATGTATTTCCACTAAATATTATCCCATTACCACCTATGGCAGAATATAGCACATTTCCCCTAGGCAGTAAACAAAAAAAGTGACCTCAAATCAAATCCATCACATGTAGATAGCTTCAGCATGCATAATATCAGCCCTATAACATATTTCACAGGCTATCACTTGTGGAAAAGATTTGCACATATTCCTATAAACACTCCCAGTTCAATTGCACCAAATATAAATAATTTCAGCATGTATAATCTCGATGCATTTCCTCATTATTTTGTTCCTCAGGAGAACATACTGATATGTAGTACTACATCAAAATGGACTTATCTTAGAGTTTTGATGAGAGGAGTGTGAGTATAATGCCCATCCGCCTCCGATCCGGAGTTGATATCCTCCAAGGGCATTATGCTCACGCTCTTCTCATCAAGTGTAACAGGAGGCATTTATTTCACGCAAGGCCACGGTACATGCTGCTGATGCCCCTTTGACCAGCCTGTATGGCCTTAACATGCTATCATGGTTCATTGACTCCAGATTTGTCTGCCATCAAAATCCTATATAGAAAAGAAATACCAAAAAATGACCAACCAATTTTATATTAAGGAATATCAAACATCAAATATAATTCGAAAAAGAATATTCATCCAATTCTTTTTTGTAAAATAATTATATTGCTTTATTGATAATTAAGAGGCATGATGACACAAAATATAACATTAACCCATTACTTGCCAAATTAGCAATTTTCATTTTTTTTTTTAATGACAGATTTTTAATTATTTGGGTCCTAATGAATCAGAAACATAATTTGCAAAATTTTTACAAGTACGGATTTTTCAGAAAAGGGCATCCCAATATTCAATTAAAAATGACAATGACATGATTTCCTATTTTGAAAAAATTAATTTTACAAACACAACACAAAAAATTGGACCTAATTATAAAATTATAGCCGCTAGAAGCTAAAGATTAGGCATCCCCAAAAAAGGACATTGGTAGATTATGGGTTAAATATAAAGGATCTTTTATTAAAATTAATTAAAATCAATAAGAAACAAAGCAACAAATAAAATAAATTAAATAATACTGTATGCACAGGACAGGGTATATCAGACCAATTGGTAAAATATCAGAGGAGGTTTATTTTAATAATATTAATTAATATATTGGTCAGCATAACAAAAATTATATATATATATATACTGCTTAAAAAAAAGGGAACAGGTGACCTGCCCTAGAAGATTCCTACTGGATTCCTACCCTACAAACCTTGACTCCAAAGGGTCTCAATAGAGAGTTGGATCTCATCTTCCGTTAATTTCCTATATATTTGTGCGATATTCTGTACTATTGTACTGGATTGTTATTATTCTGAAAATGTGTATCTAATATGCTTTTTCCTCTTTCTTTACCTGTTTCCTTTTCTCCCTGCTTAATATTCTCTTTATTATCTTCACAGACTCATTGACTCTAGGGGGTAAGTACACCTGATCTACCTTTCCAATTTTTATTTTTACTTTTGAAGGGAACCTGTCACCCCCAAAATCAAAGATGAGCTAAGGCTACCAGCATCATGGGCTTATCTACAGCATTCTGGAATGCTGTAAATAAGCCCCCGATGTATCCTGAAAGATGAGAAAAAGAGGTTAGATTATACTCACCTGGGTGGGTCCGGGGCCTCCTATCTTCATACAATGATGTCCTCTTCTGGTCTTCACGCTGCGGCTCCTGCGTAGGTGTACTTTGTCTGCCCTGTTGAGGGCAGAGCAAAGTACTGCAGTGAGCAGGTGTCGGGCCTCTCTGACCTTTCCCAGCGCCTGCATTACTTTGCTCTGCCCTCAACAGGGCAGACAAAGTACACCTACGCAGGAGCCGCAGCGTGAATATAAGAAGAGGACATCATTGTAAGAAGATGGGAGGCCCAGGACCTGACCACGATGCCCATCGGACAGGACCGCATTGAGATCGCCCCTGGGTGAGTATAATATAACCTCTTTCTCATCTTTCAGGATACATTGGGGGCTTATCTACAGCATTACAGAATGCTGTAGAAAAGCCCCTGATGCTGGTGGGCTTAGCTCACCTTCAATTTTGGGGGTGACAGGTTCCCTTTAATATTTTCATTCATTATTTTTCACTTTTTCACTTTTTTTTTTATTTTTTAATTATTGTTTTAGTTTTTATTTTGTTTATTTTTATTATTTTTATTTCAATTTTTTCCGGTTTAAATTTTGCATTTACTGGTATGCGTATTCTCAAACCTAATTCCTTCCTCCCAACCCAAACCCTTTCCCCCCCCCATTTTTTTTACAATCCCTTTTTTCCTACAATTCTTTTCATTTTTTTTATAATTTCTTCCATTTTTTCATCACTAATATTTTTTTGGCTCAACATTTTATTATTATCCTTAACAAGATCTGCGCAGAATTATTTAATTCATTACTATATTATCTGCTTGCCTCCTTTTATCCCCTGTCGCTTGTTGTCATTATTCCCCTGCTGTACTGCTTCACACACTTTTCCAACATGCATCACTGCTCCCCACAGTGCGTTCCACACTGCACAAGCACACTCTCCATTTTTACTCCAAGCCTATATGTGCCTATAATCCAAGCCTCATTATCACACTACAGCGGCACTTCTGGGTTTTGCACTCCGAAACTGCACCGCTGTGTTTGTATTTAAATACACCCACTGCCATCCACCCACACCATTCCAGCTGCACTGCAATACGTGCTCCGTGACAGCATTCCCTATACATATTATTGGTGAGTGTATTAGGCTGCAGAACTGTGCAAGACCATTTATTATGGCAACAGCTCATACATATATTATCCCATATGACCATGTCAACTATGCCCATTTCTTACAATGTCTCTAATGGCTATTTGTTTTATTTCAGCGTACTTTATGCCTCTACACTGCACATTTATTACCCTGTGAGCCATAAAGAATCTACAGTTAGGTCAGTAATACATTACTGCCACACATTATATTCTTTTTTCTTCAAGCTCCCCCAATCATTTCCTCCCTACCCCTCTTCCCAAAGATATTATTTTTTTTGTTTATTTTTTGCTTGCTTGTAAATACTATTATTGCAATTGTGTTACATATTCTGACATATTCTACCAATGTCTGTATTGCTTTTTATTTCCAGCCATCCTGTTTTATTTATTATATTGTATATACCTTACGATTGATTTATATTCGCTTATCTTTCAGCGTTGTTTGAAAAAGACTCTTCAAAGGGTCGAAACGTCACGCTTCTCGATTCTGTGCCTTCTACGTGAAAAATTATTTATTTTATATGGTGTCACTACTCTATTTATTAAACCCTTCATGACCTTGAGATTTTCCGTTTTTCCGGGTTCGTTTTTTGCTCCCCTCCTTCCCAGAGCCATAACTTTTTTATTTTTCTGTCAATATGGCCATGTGAGGGCTTATTTTTTGCGAAACAAGTTGTGTTTTTGAACAACATCATTGGTTTTAGCATGTCATGTACTAAAAAATGGGGAAAAAATACCAAGTGCGGTGATATTGCAAAAAAAGTGCAATCCCACACTTGTTTTTTGTTTGACTTTTTTACTAGGTTCAGTAAATGCTAAAACTGACCTGCCATTATGATTCTCCAGGTCATTACGAGTTCATAGACACCAAACATGTCTATGTTCTCTTTTATCTAAGAGGTGAAAAAAAACTCCACACTTTGCTAAATAAAAAAAAAATTGTGCCATTTTCCGATACCCGTAGCGTCTCCATTTTTCATGATCTAGGGTCGGTTGAGAGCTTATTTTTTGTGTGCCGAGCTGGCATTTTTAATGATATCATTTTGGTGCAGATATGTTCTTTTGATCACCCATTATTGCATTTAAAAACAATGTCGCGGGGACCAAAAAAAATGTAATTCTGGCGTTTCAAATTTTTTTCTCGCTACGCCGTTTAACGATCAGGTTAATCCTTTTTTTATTGATAGATTGGGCGGTTTGTGTAGGTTTGATTTTTTTTATTGATTTATTTTGAATGGGGCAAAAGGGGGGTGATTTAAACTTTTTTTTTTCACATTTTTTTTTACTTTTTTTTTTTTACTTTTGCATTGCTTCAATAGCCTCCATGGGAGGCTAGAAGCTGGCACCACTCAATCGGCTCTGCTACATAGTGTTGCTATGTAGCTTAATAACAGGCTGGCTATGAGCGCCGACCACAGGGTGGCGCTCACAGCTAGCCGGGATCAGTAACCATAGAGGTCTCAAGGACCATCCAACACCCTCAAGCATTCAGTCCATAGCCTCAGCAGTGCTTCCAGGACTCCAGCCCACTTCAGGACAATCCAACACTCAGGCTAATGCAGGACTCACGGTTTCAGTGCTTCCAGGACTCCAGCCCATACCAGGACAATCCAACACTGACCGTTCATCAGGTCCACGGTCTCAGTGCTTGCAGGACTTCTCAAATGCCAGGAGACTCCAACACCGACCATCCAGGACCTTGCACATGGACCAAACAGATCCATACACAGGAACCACACAGGAACATGTGACCCACACCCTGGTCACATTATATACCTGTAACCACTCCCCTGGGTGGGAGTGTGGGTGTGTGTGGCTAGTTTGTCCCGCCCATCTCACACAACTAGCCCTGCCAATCTCCCATTAGAACTACACAATTACTTGTGGGACAACAGGTCCCAGAACACCAACCAAACTTCAGACTGACAGCGCAGAGTGTCTTCCTCTGCAACACACACACTGGCCATTTACACTCCTGCTGGACTTTATCTCATCACATTTATGCCTCCAAGTGCATCTTGAAGTGCACACACAGCGCCCTCTCGCTGTAACGTGGGTCACCGCACCACACATGGGGCAAATGATTGAAGGTTGCTGAACCTATTCATGTGATTGTGGAGCGTCCCCAAGGGCTAGGGAAACTCGGTAGCAGGTCCTTCGGTTCTCAAGGGCGATGTCACGGTGGCTGACCCTGTCTGTGTCCCTTGGGAGGTCCGTTGCAAAGGGGGAAAGGTCTTTAAAGCGGAAATGTTCATGATGCCACCTGTGGTATTTGGTCAGGGTGACCGACGCTGCTTAGGGGTCCGCTGGAGTGATGTTATGGCAGCTGGTTGGTATACCTTCCCACAGGTGAAGTGTGTCCCCAAGGCTTCCCAGTGTGTAAGATGGTGGATGGTGAAAGGCGCAGTGAAGAACAAGGATGCAAGGTTGCAGTCTCTTTACCTTTTTACTGAAGGCTTCAACATCCACAGTCCAGAGCACCAGATCACAGGGCAGGCAGATTCCGTCTGGTTTGGAGGCAACACCAGAGTCCCCTTATCCAGGTGGAAATCAGTTGCCTTCCCTTGCGCTGCTGTGTTGTAGTCCCTTATTGCTAAGCTTCTCATAAGGTCCTCACAACTGTTGAAGATGTTACAGATGTTATCTCTTTCTCTGTCCCCCGGATGGATAGGACAAAACCCATATGACTGGTGGCTTGAGGCTGTTTGTAGGGACTCTAGCATGCCCCGGCCTCTGAGAGGTGCCACCATGCCTCCTGGTTGTAGGTGCAGACAGGTAACTTGCAATTAGCTGTCCTGCCAGTCTCTGAAGTAAAACATAGAGATCCATACTCCCTCGGTATTCTGGCTACCGGATTTCTGCACCTCAGAAGGAGGCAGCCTGCTCCTGGCTGATCTCCCTCAGATATCCTCTCCTTTGCTTTCCTTCACGCTTGCTGCAATATGTTTTGCTTTCTATCTGTCTGTTCCCTAGGAGCTGCAGCACTTCATGCCACAGGGCTCCACTCCCTCTGGGAACTGAACCGTTTCCCTCCAGATCAGGATGTTCTTATAGGGGAGTTCAACTTATACAGGCTTAGAGCTCCCCCTTCTGGTCTGGAGTGTGAACATGTTGCATGCATTGTATTACTTGACAAAGAGTTCTCCTTCATTGCCTTCAAATGTAACACCACTCTCCCCTAGAGGAGAATGATATTACTGCAACAACCAGGACCCTGGGGTGCTGCAGTTGCATGCTTACAGAAAGTGAAAGTGGAGAAAGGTAAAGAGATGGACGCTGTTGGCATGCTTGGATGGATATTCTTGTCTGCATGTAGAAAACAGCATGAGGAAAGAATACGTATGTTAACAAAAGTACAGGAAGTGGAAAAACAGTTGTATGAGGCCCAGAATGCATTGATTATAGCACAATGTCAGAATAACTTATTAATAGTGTTGAGCGATACCTTCCGATATTTGAAAGTATCGGTATCGGATGGTATCGGCCGATACCGGCAAAATATCGGATCTCGACGATACCGATACCCGATACCAATACAAGTCAATGGGACACAAATATCGGAATGTATCCTGGATGGTTCCCAGGGTCTGAAGGAGAGGAAACTCTCCTTCAGGCCCTGGGATCCATATTAATGTAAAAAATAAAAAATAAAAATAAAAAATATGGCTATACTCACCCCTCCAAATGACCCTGGCTGTCACCGCTGCAAGCGTCTGCCTCCGTTCCTGAGAATGTAGTGAGTGAAGGACCTTTGATGACGTCGCGGTCACCTGACCGCTCACGTGACTGGTCACCTAACCGCGACGTCATCGAAGGTCCTTCACTCACTACATTCTCAGGAACGCCTCACCGCGAATGAAGGTAACTACAGGTCATTGACCTAGTTTCCATTCATTCGCTGGGGTTTTACAGTCAGGAACACAGCTGCATTATAGCAGAGCTCCTGGCTGTAAAAAAAATTAACCCCTTCAGATGGATTTACAACGTGGGACGTTACAGATCTACGGAATGTATGTGTATTGTTGGTTTATTATTTTTTCTTTGTCACAGAGCGGGGGTCTTCAGCCAGTGGATTGAGCGTACAATAAAATATTACAACAAATGGTGTGTATATTTCATTAAAATACTTTTTAATAATGTGTGTGTGTTTTTTTAACTCTTTCATACAATTGGATTAATAATGGATAGGTGTCATAATTGACGCCTCTCCATTATTAATCTGGCTTAATGTCACCTTACAATAGCAAGGTGGCATTCACTCTTCATTACCCCATATCCCACCGCTAGACGGGAATGGGAAGAGAGTGGCCAAGTGCCAGAATAGGCGCATCTTCCAGATGTGTCTTTTCTGGGGTGGCTGGGGGCAGATGTTTTTAGCCGGGGGGGCGGGGGGCAATAACCATGAACCCTCTCCAGGCTATTAATATCTGCCCTCAGTCACTGGCTTTACTACTCTGGTGGAGAAAATTGCGCGGGAGCCCACGCCAATTTTTTCCGCCATTTAAACCTTTAATTTAATAGCTAGAATGGACAAATTTTGCACATACACACTACTAACATTAGTAGTGTGGAATATGCAAAAAAAGGGGGATATGACATGGTTTACTGTATGTAAACCATGTCTCAAATCATGTCGGGTTTAGGAAGGAGATAGCAAAAGCCGGCAATTGAATTACCGGCTTTTAAGCTATCTAGCGCTGGATGAAATATTAATATATATACATATATATATATGACCAGCAATTTCTCATTTTTACAACACCATTTTTTTTTAGGGACCACATCACATTTGAAGTCATTTTGAGGGGTCTATATGATAGAAAATAATGAAGTGTGACACCATTCTAAAAACTACACCCCTCAAAGTTCTCAAAACCACATTCAAGAAGTTTATTAACCCTTTACGTGCTTCACAGGAACTTAAACAATGTGGAAGGAAAAAATGAACATTTAACTTTTTTTTTGCAAACATCTTAATTCAGAACCATTTTTTTTATTTTCACATGTGTAAAAACAGAAATCTAACCATAAATTTTGTTATGCAATTTCTCCTGAATATGCCAATACCCCATATGTGGGGGTAAACCACTTTTTGGGCGCACCGCAGAGCTTGGAAGTGAAGGAGCGCCGTTTGACTTTTTCAATGCAGAATTGGCTGGAATTGAGATCGGACGCCTCAAACCTAACCCTAATCCCAATACACCCCTAATCACAACCCTAACCTTAACCCTAATCCCAAACCTAACCCTAATCCCAAGCAAAACCCTAATGCCAACCCTAACCCTAATCCAAACCCTAACCCTAATCCCAACTCTAACCCTAACTTTAGCCCCAACCCTAGCCCTAACTTTAGCCCCAACCCTAACCCTAGCCCTAAGGCTACTTTCACACTTGCGTCGTTTGGCATCCGTCGCAATCCATCGTTTTGGACAAGAAATGGATCCTGCAAATGTACCCGCAGGATGCGTTTTTTGCCCATAGACTTGTATTGCCGACGGATCGTGACGGATGGCCACACGTCGCGTCCGTCGTGCACTGGATCAGTGTTTTGGCGGACCGTCAGCACAAAAAAACGTTCAATCTAACGTTTTTTTGTACGTCGCATCTGCCATTTCTGACTGCGCATGCGTGGCCGTAACTCCGCCCCTCCTCCCCAGGACATAGATTGGGCAGCGGATGCGTTAAAAAACTACATCCGCTGCCCACGTTGTGCACAATTTTCACAACGTGCGTCGTTATGTCGGGCCGATGCATTGTGACGGCCCCGTACCGACGTAAGTTTGAAAGAAGCCTAACCCTAAATTTAGCGCCAACCCTAACCCTAAATTTAGCCCCAACCCTAACCCTAAATTTAGCCCCAACCCTAACCCTAAATTTAGCCCTAACCCTAACCCTAGCCCTAACCCTAACCCTAGCCCTAACCCTAACCCTAGCCCTAGCCCTAACCCTAACCCTAGCCCTAACCCTAGCCCTAACCCTAGCCTAACCCTAACCCTAGCCCTAACCCTAGCCCTAACCCTAACCTTAGCCCTAGCCCTAACCCTAACCCTAGCCCTAACCCTAGCCCTAACCCTAACCCTAGCCCTAACCCTAACCCTAATTTTAGCCCCAACTGCTCTTCTCCTGCCGGCCGGCAGATGGAGACAGATGGCAGGCGCACTGCGCATGCGCCCGCCATTTTCTTTTCCCCGGCGGCCAGGAGGAGCAGCATGAGGACCCAGGGACACCGGTGAGTATGATAGGGTCCCCGAATCCCCCTATTTCTCTGTCCTCTGATGTGCGATCACATCAGAGGACAGAGAATTACACTTTGCTTTTTTTTTTTTTGCGGTCGCCGGTAAACAGTTAATTACCGGCGATCGCAAAACAGGGGTCGGTAAAACCGACCCCGATCATGCTCTGGTAGCTGAGACCCCAAAGATTCCCCCGGGGCCGGCCGGCCGGCGCACTGCGCATGCGCCCGCCATTTTGAAGATGGCGGCGCCCATCGGGAGCCACGAGGAGCACCGGGGGAGACAGGTGAGTATCGGGGGGTGATCGGGGACCCCTTTTCTCTGTCCTCTGATGTGCGATCACATCGTAGGACAGAGAAATTAAAAATTTTTTTTTGCGATCGCCGGTAAACGGTTAATTATCGGCGATCGCAAATGCGGGGTCGGTACAAAACCCCCCGAATCATGTTCTCTGGGGTCTCGGCTACCCCCGGCAGCCGAAACCCCAGAGAAAATCTGACTCTGGGGGGCGCTATACACTTTTTCCACAGCGCCGTTAATTAACGGCGCTGTGGTTTAAGTACCCTTAGCGGCCGCCGTTAAAAGGCGTATCGGCGGTCGCTAAGGGGTTAAGAACTTTTTTGTAGAACTAAAAAAATAACAGTAAAGTACTGCAGTGCAATATTTAACCTGCTATAAATAAGTTCTATAATTAGGAGTGATATAAATTCTACTTTCATTATGTCATACTTTTTTTTACTGAAGAGAATGTTAAAATCCTAATGCAGTGTGTCTGCTGAAAACAGAATACAATCACGTGTCTTTCAAATGAATCCTCTTTTTTATTATTTTAACATGTTGTCTGTGATGATACTACTACATCAAAACGTCAGATTTCATCATTTCTATGAATTACATTAACATATTCACATTGAGAATTGTGTTCTGTCTGCTACTCTTGAAATCCATTATTCACATAACAACAAAGAGAAACATGACTGTGCAATTTTTTTCAAAAAAGACCTTAATTACTTTTTGTATTTTAAAGTGAATCAGGCAGGAATACCCATTTATTTCTACTCATCTAGATTCAAATTAATAGTAGAGATTAGGGTTGAGCGAAACGGGTCGAACATTTTCAAAAGTCGCCGACTTTTGGCGAAGTCGAGTTTCATGAAACCCGATCCGACCCCTGTGCGTGGTCGGCCATGCGGTACGCGACTTTCGCGCCAAAGTCGCGTTTCAATGACGCGAAAAGCGCCATTTCTCAGCCAATGAAGGTAAACGCAGAGTGTGGGCAGCGTGATGACATAGGTCCTGGTCCCCACCATCTTAGAGAAGGGCATTGCAGTGATTGGCTTGCTGTCTGCGGCGTCACAGGGGCTATAAAGGGGAGTTCCCGCCGACCGCCATGTTACTGCTGCTGATCTGAGCTTAGGGAGAGGTTGCTGCCGCTTCGTCAGAAGCAGGGATAGCGTTAGGCAGGGTCCATTAACCACAAAACCGCTTGTGCTGTAGCGATTTCCACTGCCCAACACCACCTTCGGTGTGCAGGGACAGTGGAAGCTCCTTTTTTTTTTTTTTCCTCAGCGCTGTAGCTCATTGGGCTGCCCTAGAAGGCTCCCTGATAGCTGCATTGCTGTGTGTACGCCGCTGTGCAAACCAACTGCTTTTTTCAAAGCACAAATCCTCTTGTTCCTTCCTTTCTGCACAGCTATCTTGTTTGTTTGTCCACACTTTTTATTTAATTTGTGCATCAGTCCACTCCTTATTGCTGCCTGCCATACCTGGCTGAGATTACTGCAGGGAGATAGTAATTGAAGGACAGTTCCTTTTTTATTTTTTATTTTTTTTGTGGGAGATTAAGATTGACATTTCTGCTAGAGTGCCATCTCTGTCTGTGTCATCTCTCACTCAGTGGGCCATAGAAAGCCTATTTATTTTTTTGCTTGATTTGGGTTCCAAAATCTACCAGAAAAAATCACAACATCAATCAGTGGGAGAAAAATATTGGCCTCAGGGCTTGTGTGCCACTCCTTACTCCTGTGTGTGCCATCTCTCACTCAGTGGGCCATAGAAAGCCTATTAATTTTTTTGCTTGATTTGGGTTCTAAATTCTACCTGAAAACATCAATAAATCAATCAGTGGGAGATTAATATTGGCCTTTGGGCTTGTGTGCCAGTCCTAAGCGTGCCATCTCTCTCTCTCTCAGATAGTGGGCCATAGAAAGCCTATTTTTTTATTATTTTATTGGGTTTATAAATTTTCCCTGGAAAAAAAAAAAAGTGGGAGATTAATATTGGCCTCTGGGCTTGTGTGCCAGTCCTGAGCGTGCCATCTCTCTCACAAATAGTGGGCCATAGAAAGCCTATTTATTTTTTTGGTTGATTTGGGTTCATAATTCTACCTGAAAAAATTAATCAATCAATCAGTGGGAGATTAATATTGGCCTTTGGGCTTGTGTGCCAGTCCTAAGCGTGCCATCTCTCTCTCTCAGATAGTGGGCCATAGAAAGCCTATTTATTATTATTTTTTTTATTGGGTTTATAAATTTTCCCTGGAAAAAAAAAAAAATGGGAGATTAATATTGGCCTCTGGGCTTGTGTGCCAGTCCTGAGCGTGCCATCTCTCTCACAAATAGTGGGCCATAGAAAGCCTATTTATTTTTTTGGTTGATTTGGGTTCATAATTCTACCTGAAAAAATCAATCAATCAATCAATCAGTGGGAGAAAAATATTGGCCTCAGGGCTTGTGTGCCACTCCTTACTCCTGTGTGTGCCATCTCTCACTCAGTGGGCCATAGAAAGCCTATTAATTTTTTTGCTTGATTTGGGTTCTAAATTCTACCTGAAAAAATCATTAAATCAATCAGTGGGAGATTAATATTGGCCTTTGGGCTTGTGTGCCAGTCCTAAGCGTGCCATCTCTCTCTCTCTCAGATAGTGGGCCATAGAAAGCCTATTTTTTTATTATTTTATTGGGTTTATAAATTTTCCCTGGAAAAAAATAAAGTGGGAGATTAATATTGGCCTCTGGGCTTGTGTGCCAGTCCTGAGCGTGCCATCTCTCTCACAAATAGTGGGCCATAGAAAGCCTATTTATTTTTTTGGTTGATTTGGGTTTATAATTCTACCTGAAAAAATCAATCAATCAATCAGTGGGAGATTAATATTGGGCTTTGGGCTTGTGTGCCAGTCCTAAGCGTGCCATCTCTCTCAGATAGTGGGCCATAGAAAGCCTATTTATTATTATTTTTTTTATTGGGTTTATATATTTTCCCTGGAAAAAAAAAAATGGGAGATTAATATTGGCCTCTGGGCTTGTGTGCCAGTCCTGAGCGTGCCATCTCTCTCACAAATAGTGGGCCATAGAAAGCCTATTAATTTTTTTGCTTGATTTGGGTTCCAAAATCTACCAAAAAAAATCACTAAATCAATCAGTGGGAGATTAATATTGGCCTCTGGGCTTGTGTGCCACTCCTGACTCCTGTGTGCGTCATCTGTCACTCAGTGGGCCCTAGAAAGCCTATTTTTTGTTTTATTTGTTTTCTAAATTCTCCCTGAAACAATCATTTTATTTTCTTTGGTTTCTAAATTATTCCTGAAAAAAATCATTTTTTTTGTATTTTTTTTTCTCTCAAGTCTCCCTGAAAAAAAAAAAAAAAAATCTGTGGGAGATTCATATTGCCCCTTCTGCTTGTGTGCCAGTCTTGACTCCTGGGTGTGCCATCTCTCTCTCTCTCCCCAATTGTGGGCCATAGAAAGCCTATTAATTTTTTTGCTTGATTTGGGTTCCAAAATCTACCAAAAAAAAACACTAAATCAATCAGTGGGAGAAAAATATTGGCCTCTGGGCTTGTGTGCCACTCCTGACTCCTGTGTGCGTCATCTGTCACTCAGTGGGCCCTAGAAAGCCTATTTTTTGTTTTATTTGTTTTCTAAATTCTCCCTGAAACAATCATTTTATTTTCTTTGGTTTCTAAATTATTCCTGAAAAAAATCATTTTTTTTGTATTTTTTTTTCTCTCAAGTCTCCCTGAAAAAAAAAAAAAAAATCTGTGGGAGATTCATATTGCCCCTTCTGCTTGTGTGCCAGTCTTGACTCCTGGGTGTGCCATCTCTCTCTCTCTCCCCAATTGTGGGCCATAGAAAGCCTATTAATTTTTTTGCTTGATTTGGGTTCCAAAATCTACCAAAAAAAATCACTAAATCAATCAGTGGGAGATTAATATTGGCCTCTGGGCTTGTGTGCCACTCCTGACTCCTGTGTGCGTCATCTGTCACTCAGTGGGCCCTAGAAAGCCTATTTTTTGTTTTATTTGTTTTCTAAATTCTCCCTGAAACAATCATTTTATTTTCTTTGGTTTCTAAATTATTCCTGAAAAAAATCATTTTTTTTGTATTTTTTTTTCTCTCAAGTCTCCCTGAAAAAAAAAAAAAAAAAAAATCTGTGGGAGATTCATATTGCCCCTTCTGCTTGTCTGCCAGTCTTGACTCCTGGGTGTGCCATCTCTCTCTCTCTCCCCAATTGTGGGCCATAGAAAGCCTATTAATTTTTTTGCTTGATTTGGGTTCCAAAATCTACCAAAAAAAAACACTAAATCAATCAGTGGGAGATTAATATTGGCCTCTGGGCTTGTGTGCCACTCCTGACTCCTGTGTGCGTCATCTGTCACTCAGTGGGCCCTAGAAAGCCTATTTTTTGTTTTATTTGTTTTCTAAATTCTCCCTGAAACAATCATTTTATTTTCTTTGGTTTCTAAATTATTCCTGAAAAAAATCATTTTTTTTGTATTTTTTTTTCTCTCAAGTCTCCCTGAAAATAAAAAAAATAAAAAAAATCTGTGGGAGATTCATATTGCCCCTTCTGCTTGTGTGCCAGTCTTGACTCCTGGGTGTGCCATCTCTCTCTCCCCAATTGTGGGCCATAGAAAGCCTATTAATTTTTTTGCTTGATTTGGGTTCCAAAATCTACCAAAAAAAATAACTAAATCAATCGGTGGGAGATTAATATTGGCCTCTGGGCTTGTGTGCCACTCCTGACTCCTGTGTGCGTCCTCTCTCACTCAGTGGGCCCTACGAAGCCTTTTTTTTTTTTTTTCTAAATTCTCCCTGAAACAATCATTTCATTTTATTTGTTTTATAAATTCTTCTGTAAAAAATAATTTTTTTTAAATTTTTTTTTCTTCTGAAGTCTCCCTTTTAAAAAAAACAAACACAAATCAGTGGGAGATAAATATTTACATTTGCGCTTCAGTGACAGTCCTGCGTGTGTGCCATCTCATTTGTTGCCAACAACAACAGAGTGTGTAACATTGTGGCTGATTTTCGTTGTGGTCTCACCCACCTGTAAAGGGGTAGCTAAATCATACTGAAGTTATAGCTCACCGTGTAAGTTGTGTGACAGCAACAAATACCGTTCATTTGGTAACGTTTTTAAAACAATGAGGAAGTCTGGTGGAAGAGGTCGTGGCCGGGGGCGTTCATTGTCAGCTGGTAATGAGGGTAGTGGTAGTGGTGGAGCATCAGCTGGTCGTGGGAAAAAAAATATTGCACCTAAGTCTGGAGCTGTGGAGCCAGGTTCGTCGTCTGGCTACACAAGGCCTCTAACGCTCCCTTTTCTGGGAGTAGGAAAACCGCTTTTAAAGCCGGAGCAGCAAGAGCAAGTTTTGGCTTATCTTGCTGACTCAGCCTCTAGCTCTTTTGCCTCCTCTCGTGAAACTGGTAAATGTCAAAGCAGCGCGTCGTTAGTGGATGTTCACGGTCAGGGACAAGTCGCTTCCTTGTCCTCTTCAGCAAAAACAACAACAGAGAAGAATGCAGCAGGCGACACAACGGGTTACTCCATGGAGCTCTTTACACATACCGTCCCTGGCTTAGAAAGTGAAGCAGTTAACAGTCCATGCCCATTACAAGTTGAATCTGACATGGAGTGCACTGATGCACAGCCACAGCCAGACTACTATGCTGGTCCTTTGACTCAGACCACAACATTGCCCTCGCAGGGTGCTGATCAAGAATCAGACCCTGATGAGACTATGTTGCCCCATCACGAACGCTATACCACCGACCGACACGGTGACACAGACGAAGTTGCACACGAGCTACAAGAAGAGGTAATAGATGACCCAGTTCTTGACCCCGATTGGCAGCCATTGGGGGAACAGGGTGCAGGCGGCAGCAGTTCTGAAGCGGAGGAGGAGGGGCCGCAGCAGGCATCAACATCGCAACAGGTTCCATCTGCCGGGCCCGTATCTTGCCCAAAACGCGTGGCAAAGCTAAAACCTGTTGGAGGACAGCGTGGCCATCCGGTTAAAGCTCAGTCTGCAATGCCTGAAAAGGTATCCGATGCTAGAAAGAGTGCAGTCTGGCATTTTTTTAAACAACATCCAATTGATCAGCGCAAAGTCATCTGTCAAAAATGTTCAACTACCTTAAGCAGAGGACAGAATCTGAAAAGTCTCAATACAAGTTGCATGCATAGACATTTAACCACCATGCATTTGCAAGCCTGGACTAACTACCAAACGTCCCTTAAGGTTGTAGCACCCTCGGCCAATGAAGCTAGTCAGCAACGCAACATCCCTTCCGGCAGTGTAGGGCCACCATTTTCCACACCACCTGCAGTATCTGTGCAGGTTTCTTTGCCAGGCCAAAGCCGTCAGGGTCAGGGAATCACCAGTTTCGTAGTAGGAAACACTGCATCTAGGGCACCGGTGGCAACAATACCATCTCCCACCGTCTCTCAGTCTGCCATGTCCACCGGCACCCCCGCTAGTTCCACGATCTCCAGCTCTCCAGTCCAGCTCACCCTACATGAGACTATGGTTAGAAAAAGGAAGTACTTAGCCTCGCATCCGCGTACACAGGGTTTGAACGCACACATAGCTAGACTAATCTCGTTAGAGATGATGCCCTACCGGTTAGTTGAAAGCGAAGCTTTCAAAGCCCTGATGGACTACGCTGTACCACGCTACGAGCTACCCAGTCGACACTTTTTTTCCAGAAAAGCCATCCCAGCCCTCCACCAGCATGTTAAAGAGCGCATCGTCCATGCACTCAGGCAATCTGTGAGCACAAAGGTGCACCTGACAACAGATGCATGGACCAGTAGGCATGGCCAGGGACGTTACGTGTCCATCACGGCACACTGGGTAAATGTGGTGGATGCAGGGTCCACAGGGGACAGCAAGTTTGGGACAGTTCTGCCTAGCCCACGGTCTAGGAAACAATTGGCTGTAGCCGTTCGCACCCCCTCCTCCTCTTCGTCCTCCTGCAGAAGCGAGAGCTCGTCCACAGACCGCAGTCGCACAACCACTCCATCCGCAGCTGCCACTGTTGCACACCAGGTCTCCCATTATGGGCCAGCTACTGGCAAACGTCAGCAGGCTGTATTGGCTATGAAGTGTTTGGGCGACAACAGACACACCGCGGAAGTTCTGTCCGAGTTCTTGCAGAAAGAAACGCAGTCGTGGCTGGGCACTGTAGATCTTGAGGCAGGCAAGGTAGTGAGTGATAACGGAAGGAATTTCATGGCTGCCATCTCCCTTTCCCAACTGAAACACATTCCTTGCCTGGCTCACACCTTAAACCTGGTGGTGCAGTGCTTCCTGAAAAGTTATCCGGGGTTATCCGACCTGCTCCTCAAAGTGCGTGGACTTTGCTCACATATCCGCCGTTCGCCCGTACACTCCAGCCGTATGCAGACCTATCAGCGTTCTTTGAACCTTCCCCAGCATCGCCTAATCATAGACGTTGCAACAAGGTGGAACTCAACACTGCACATGCTTCAGAGACTGTGTGAACAGAGGCGGGCTGTTATGTTTTTGTGGGAGGATACACATACACGGGCAGGCAGTAGGATGGCAGACATGGAGTTGTCAGGTGTGCAGTGGTCGAAGATTCAAGACATGTGTCAAGTCCTTCAGTGTTTTGAGGAATGCACACGGCTGGTTAGTGCAGACAACGCCATAATAAGCATGAGCATCCCCCTAATGCGTCTGCTGATGCAAAGTTTGACGCACATAAAGGATCAGGCGTCTGCAGCTGAGGAAGAGGAAAGCCTTGATGACAGTCAGCCATTGTGTGGCCAGGGCAGTGTACAGGACGAGGTAGCGGGCGAAGAGGAGGAGGAGGACGAGGAGGATGATGGGGATGATTATATTTTTAATGAGGAAGCTTTTCCGGGGCCACTGGAAATTGGTGGCGCGGCAAGGCCGGGTTCTGGTTTTTTGAGGGACACAAGTGACGTTGATTTGCCTGAAACTGCCCCTCAACCAAGCACAACCGCAGATTTGAGAACTGGAACTTTGGCCCACATGGCGGATTATGCCTTACGTATCCTCAAAAGGGACACACGCATAACTAAAATGATGAATGATGACGATTACTGGTTGGCCTGCCTCCTTGATCCTCGCTATAAAGGCAAATTGCAAAATATAATGCCACATGAGAACTTGGAACTAATATTAGCAACCAAACAATCAACTCTTGTTGACCGTTTGCTTCTGGCATTCCCTGCACACAGCGCCCGTGATCGTTCTCACACGAGCTGCAGGGGCCAGCAGACCAGAGGAGTTAGAGGGGCAGAAATCAGAAGTGGCGTTGGCCAGAGGGGTTTTCTGACCAGGTTGTGGAGTGATTTTGCTATGACCGCAGACAGGACAGGTACTGCAGCATCAATTCAAAGTGACAGGAGACAACATTTGTCCAGTATGGTTACAAACTATTTTTCATCCCTTATCGATGTTCTCCCTCAACCGTCATTCCCATTTGATTACTGGGCATCAAAATTAGACACCTGGCCAGAATTGGCAGAATATGAATTGCAGGAGCTTGCTTGCCCGGCAGCTAGTGTCCTATCAGAAAGAGTATTCAGTGCTGCAGGTTCAATACTAACAGAAAAAAGGACTCGTCTGGCTACCCAAAATGTAGATGATCTAACCTTCATTAAAATGAACCACAACTGGATTTCGAAATCTTTTGCCCCACCTTGCCCGGCTGACACCTAGCTTTCCTATGAAAAGGTCTTGCCTGTGGACTATTCTGAATGCCTTTTCCAATCTCGTAATTTTCAGCACCTGATTGTCCAGCATACGACATGTTTACACCTCACTAAATGGCCAAACTCCCCACACGGGGCCGTGGTATCGACACTTGGCGACAGCACCCGTGAGAGTGCAGTTTGTCTCAAGAGGTGGGTGAGCCCGCTTTTGGTCGACGGCACTGCCACTGGGTCCCTCCTAGTACAATAAAGTGTCTCTGGCGGTGGTGGTGCGCACCCAACGTCAGACACACCGTTGTAATATGAGGGGCCCTGGGCCTGTACCGCCGGCCACAAGACAGTTTCCCCCCACCCCAGCTCAAACAGTGCTCTACCACTTGCAAAATTATCTCACAGCTCCACCAATGTTTAGTCTATGCGCTGACATCCTTCAATGCCTGCCACTGACAATACCATTGTATTGACATTTTTGTTATGTTAGGCCTTCGATGCCTGTCTGTGGTCACTCCTTCCACTAGGCCTCCACTGACCACACCACTGCTGCCCGTGTACCCCTGGAACCAATTTAAAATTGCCTACAGCCATGTGTTATTATTTTAGGCCTTCGATGCCTGTCTGTGGTCACTCCTTCCACTAGGCCTCCACTGACCACACCACTGCTGCCCGTGTACCCCTGGAACCAATTTAAAATTGCCTACAGCCAGCCCAATTTTTTTATTTTAGGCCTTCGATGCCTGTCTGCGGTCCATTCTTTCAACTACTACTACACTGACCAGGGCACTGCTGCCCGTGTACCCCTGGAACCAATTTAAAATTGCCTACAGCCATGTGTTATTATTTTAGGCCTTCGATGCCTGTCTGCGGTCACTCCTTCCACTAGGCCTCCACTGACCACACCACTGCTGCCCGTGTACCCCTGGAACCAATTTAAAATTGCCTACAGCCAGCCCAATTTTTTTATTTTAGGCCTTTGATGCCTGTCTGCGGTCCATTCTTTCAACTCCTACTACACTGACCAGGGCACTGCTGCCCGTGTACCCCTGGAACCAATTTAAAATTGCCTACAGCCATGTGTTATTATTTTAGGCCTTCGATGCCTGTCTGCGGTCACTCCTTCCACTAGGCCTCCACTGACCACACCACTGCTGCCCGTGTACCCCTGGAACCAATTTAAAATTGCCTACAGCCAGCCCAATTTTTTTATTTTAGGCCTTCGATGCCTGTCTGCGGTCCATTCTTTCAACTACTACTACACTGACCAGGGCACTGCTGCCCGTGTACCCCTGGAACCAATTTAAAATTGCCTACAGCCATGTGTTATTATTTTAGGCCTTCGATGCCTGTCTGCGGTCACTCCTTCCACTAGGCCTCCACTGACCACACCACTGCTGCCCGTGTACCCCTGGAACCAATTTAAAATTGCCTACAGCCAGCCCAATTTTTTTATTTTAGGCCTTCGATGCCTGTCTGCGGTCCATTCTTTCAACTACTACTACACTGACCAGGGCACTGCTGCCCGTGTACCCCTGGAACCAATTTAAAATTGCCTACAGCCATGTGTTATTATTTTAGGCCTTCGATGCCTGTCTGCGGTCACTCCTTCCACTAGGCCTCCACTGACCACACCACTGCTGCCCGTGTACCCCTGGAACCAATTTAAAATTGCCTACAGCCAGCCCAATTTTTTTATTTTAGGCCTTCGATGCCTGTCTGCGGTCCATTCTTTCAACTACTACTACACTGACCAGGGCACTGCTGCCCGTGTACCCCTGGAACCAATTTAAAATTGCCTACAGCCATGTGTTATTATTTTAGGCCTTCGATGCCTGTCTGCGGTCACTCCTTCCACTAGGCCTCCACTGACCACACCACTGCTGCCCGTGTACCCCTGGAACCAATTTAAAATTGCCTACAGCCAGCCCAATTTTTTTATTTTAGGCCTTCGATGCCTGTCTGCGGTCCATTCTTTCAACTACTACTACACTGACCAGGGCACTGCTGCCCGTGTACCCCTGGAACCAATTTAAAATTGCCTACAGCCATGTGTTATTATTTTAGGCCTTCGATGCCTGTCTGTGGTCACTCCTTCCACTAGGCCTCCACTGACCACACCACTGCTGCCCGTGTACCCCTGGAACCAACATCAGAAAATATAAAAATAAGTATTTTGCTTATAAAAAAGAAAATACTGGAGAGATATCAAATGCAGACATTTTAACATTAAAAACAAACACACAACTAAAATCTGGTACAGTACTAAAAATGGCCACCAGCTACAATTACTTTCTCCTGCAAGTAGTTAACTGAAAGGTTTTTTAAATTGAAAACACAGATATGGCATCCACCGAGTGTTGTCCTGTCGCGTCTTCTTTATATTATTGCCGAGAAGATGCAAAACAATGAAAATAATAAAATCATTAATTACCAAAATAATAGAGAAAGTCAACACCACATTGCAAATAAACATTCATTCCAAATAAAGAAGCAGGGCGCGTCCGAGGGTGAGTATATACCTAATAAGAATATAATCACCCTCGGACGCGCAATGCTTATTTCCAACAGCCTTCCTTCCTAAGAATCAGCCCTTCCGTGGTGTAGAGAGACGTTGTGTTACACTCCAAGGTGTTCCCTAGGTTGCCTTTCCTGAGCTTCGATCTTCCGGCTCTCGTTTAGTAGTTGTTGGAAACTACGCTGCATTAGGCCTTCAAATTGGGTATGGGGTGTAGAGAGATGGTGTGTTCCACTCCAAGGTGTTCCCCAGGTTGCCTTTCCTGAGCTTCGATCTTCCGGCTCTCGTTTAGTAGTTCTTGGAAACTACACTGCATTAGGCCTTCAAATTGGGTATGGGGTGTAGAGAGAGGGTGTGTTACACTCCAAGGTGTTCCCCAGGTTGCCTTTCCTGAGCTTCGATCTTCCGGCTCTCGTTTAGTAGTTGTTGGAAACTACGCTGCATTAGGCCTTCAAATTGGGTATGGGGTGTAGAGAGAGGGTGTGTTACACTCCAAGGTGTTCCCCAGGTTTCCTTGCCATTGCTTCGGTCTTCCGACTCTCGTTTAGTAGTTGTAGAAAAGTACACTGCATTAGGCCTACAAAATGGGTATGGGGTGGAGAGAGATGGTGTGTTACACTCCAAGGTGTTCCCCAGGTTGCCTTTCCTGAGCTTCGATCTTCCGGCTCTCGTTTAGTAGTTCTTGGAAACTACACTGCATTAGGCCTTCAAATTGGGTATGGGGTGTAGAGAGAGGGTGTGTTACACTCCAAGGTGTTCCCCAGGTTGCCTTTCCTGAGCTTCGATCTTCCGGCTCTCGTTTAGTAGTTCTTGGAAACTACACTGCATTAGGCCTACAAATTGGGTATGGGGTGGAGAGAGATGGTGTGTTCCACTCCAAGGTGTTCCCCAGGTTGCCTTTCCTGAGCTTCGATCTTCCGGCTCTCGTTTAGTAGTTCTTGGAAACTACACTGCATTAGGCCTTCAAATTGGGTATGGGGTGTAGAGAGAGGGTGTGTTACACTCCAAGGTGTTCCCCAGGTTGCCTTTCCTGAGCTTCGATCTTCCGGCTCTCGTTTAGTAGTTCTTGGAAACTACACTGCATTAGGCCTACAAATTGGGTATGGGGTGGAGAGAGATGGTGTGTTACACTCCAAGGTGTTCCCCAGGTTTCCTTGCCATTGCTTCGGTCTTCCGACTCTCGTTTAGTAGTTGTAGAAAAGTACACTGCATTAGGCCTACAAAATGGGTATGGGGTGGAGAGAGATGGTGTGTTACACTCCAAGGTGTTCCCCAGGTTGCCTTTCCTGAGCTTCTATCTTCAGGCTCTCATTAAATTGTGGTTAAATGGAACAACTGCATTTGGCGTACTAGTTGGTTTGGGGCCTACTATCGGTGTCTGCCACTCCTTGCTGTTCTCCTGGTTTCCTGTCCTGAAATTCCATTTTCAGGCTCTCGTTAAGTAGTTGTTAATGTTAGACTGCATTTGGCCTACTATTTGGGTTGGGGCCTACTATCGGTGTCTGCCACTCCTTGCTGTTCTCCTCCACTGAACAAAGCTGTGCCGCCTGTTTACTACTGTTGCCAATTTTGAACTGCATTTCGACTACTTACTGATTTGGCCCTACTCTCTGTGTCAGCCTCTCATTCCAGTTGTCCTCCACTGCAATGCCCCCTGATTAGTCCTGTGTTACCAATTTTGAACTGCATTTAGCCCACTTTATTCTTTGGGCCTATATCTGTGTTTCCACTTCATCGTGCCCATTGCCCAGCCAGTGATAGATGAGTCTGCTGGTACATTGACCCATAACGCAACATTCCCCGTGCATGCTACACAACAACATTGTGACCCTGCTGAAAGTCAGGTTGCTCTTCCCGCATACCATACCACCTTACACGGGACAAAGAGGAAGGTGCAGATGAAAGTGCAGGTTCCTTCATCAGGTGGGGGGAGGAATACTAGTTGGCGACGTCACTGGCACAGGGCCTCTCATAGTACGCAAAAGTGTTGCTGCCGGTGGGAGGCGCCCCCGCCGTGCAAACACACCGCTGTACTTTGAGGGGCCCTGTGCCAGTGCCAATGCCAACAAGTGGGCCCCCCCTGCTTGCTCAGGATCACAGCACTTGCAAAGTTGAAATACTTACCTCTCCCTGCTCCACTGCCGTGACGTGGTCCAGATTTCCTGGGCCCACTAATTACTTGAACCAGCCCTACCCCACACAACTTTAGCCAAATGACCCCCAATTTCAAATGCCTTCCAATTATTATAAGGTAAATTACGCTTGACAAGCTTCATTAAGAAGAATGGATGGTTTTGACATTAAAATGGGCACTCTAGGTGTTTTCCTGGCCCCCACTCACTGCCGACTATGCTGCCCCATTGACTTGCATTGGGTTTCGTGTTTCGGTCGATCCCGACTTTACGTCATAATCGGCCGATTTCACTCGACTTTTGAGATAGTCGGGTTTCGCGAAACCCGGCTCGACTCTAAAAAGGTCACGGTCGCTCAACTCTAGTAGAGATTCTTACAACTCACATTGTAGTTTTTACCACAGATAAATTGTATTTCAGATTTTGAAAGAAATGTAATTTATTGCATCTGTTTATGGGAAGATTATGGAGAATCTACATGTCTTATTCAACATTTTAGCTTGCATACCATGTCAGTATAATTTATTGAGCGTGAAAGAGCCTTGCAGTTTACATAGTCCGATTGTTAATGTACAATTCCTGGATTCCAAAATGTTTATTTATACCATCTAAAAAAAGCAGAACGTTGAATTTTTAAATCAAACAAAATCATTGAAAAGCAAAGAATATTATATGCAGATACAAAGAAAAACAGTTAATATATAAAGATTCAATGAAATTCTGAATATAAAACATTAAAGAGAACCTATCATCAGATTTATGCAGCAGTGCTAACTAGTAAATATGGTTAAGTACAATGTGTCTCCGCTGATTAGCCCGCTCAACATGACTGACAGATATCTCTATTTACACACATACAGTATGGAGAGATTAGTCAGTTGAATGGAAAAGGGCAGTGAGAGGCAGGTCATGGACCCATCTTGGACTGTCCAGGTGAGGCACATGGCGCTTGGCTGGCTGATAAAATAATATTTTCTATGAAATTCCACAGCATTTCAGAGTAAAATACAACTGGGTGCAATTGGGCAGTCAGAGTCTGAGTCACATTGCCTACAATTCAGGCAACATTAGTCTGATGACAGGTTTCTTTTCATATGCATTGTTTTTTTTTAAAACTTATGAAATAGCATAGTGATAGGTCAGAAGTTTTGATGAAAAGATGGTCTGGGTGCTCAGTGTACCACTGGTTCCTGGAACTAAAGTGTTGAGAACCTATGTTGAGCTTCGTGCATCTTTAATCCTCACCTTGGGGAGCCAAAGCTGTTATGAATACCTGCCAAGGACAAAATCCTCCTCCTTTTGTTTCCAGACTGCCCCGCTGCTTTCTCCGTTCTGGGGACGGAACTATCTTGCACTTGGGTGGTGTGACTACAAATGGTGGTTCCTCATTTATGGAAGTGGTGAGCGATAATCAGACAGAAGCTACATTTATTGAGCATATTATTATCAAACACAAAAGAATAATAAAGCAGTGAAACCATAAAAGAGAAGCAACAATAAGAGCAAGCCTCTACATAACAGTCAATTAGATCACCTTATAGCTATTTAAAATAAATGCAACAATACATGGTTCAATGAAGAAAAAAAATTGTTTACATTATTTTGCTCATGTAGGCAACATTTCAGCCCTATATTGATGTACAACTAAACTGTACCTGTACAAATATGTATTTAACCCCATCACAACCTCAATGTATGAAAGGGGTTCCCAACCTTTGATGTATGAGTATGTCATGGAGATCATGAGTGGCATAGGAGTAGTGCCCTCATTATCGCTGTCGGGAGCGATGCTACTGTGAGACCTGGCTGTCACTGCCAGGAGCGGTGCCAGCACTTCCCCTGACTGTTTAACCCCCTAAATAACACAATCAATAATGATCACAGAATTTCAGGGACTAGGAGAGGGTTCCCTATGATCAGCACAAAGCAATGTCATTGTGAGGGCTGTTTGTTAATGACCTCTAGGTCATCAATCTGGAAAGTTCTGAAGTGGCCAGCAATGAGTCCGGATTTGAATTCCATTGAATATCTGTGGAAAGATCTTAAAATTGCTGATGAGAGGCAGCACCCTTCAAGTATGAGAGACCTAGAGCAGTTTGTAGAAGAAGAGTGGTCCAAAATCACCAGATGAGAGGTGTAAGAAGCTTGTTGATGGCTATAGGAAGCAATTGATTGCAGTTATTCATTCCAAAGGATGTCAAAACAAATATTCAGCTGAGGGTGCCAACAATTTTGTCTTGCTCATTTTGGGAGTTTTACGTGAAATGATGTTCAGCTTGCCTTTCATTCTCTATTTACCCTCATGAAAAGGAAAAATTTGGGTCTAAAGCATCACAGCTCAACGTTATGAAATTCTATGATGCACCTGCAGGTCTAACGTGCTCACCACACCTCAAGATCATTGGATTGAGAGGTGTAGTTTCCAAAATGGCATCACTTGTAGCAGAGTTTCCACTGTTTAGGCATATAAGGGGCCCTGCAAACTCAGTATGGTGTCCGTTTTCTATTCTAGCCAATTTTGTGCTCCAAAAGTTGATTGGTTCTCCATTCATTCTGAGCTCTGCTGTGCACACAAACAGTGGTTTTGCACCACATATGGGGTAAAGGCATACTCAGGGTGAACTGCACAATAGATTGTGCAGTCCAATTTCTCCTGTTCTTCTTTTGAAAATGCAAAATTTGAAGCTAAAACAAAAATTTTGTGGGAAAAGGTAAATTTTTCATTTTTTAACATTGCTTAAATTCCGGTGAAGTTTCTAAAGGGCATTGAGCACTTTGAGTTTTTTTGTAAGCAGTGTCACTTTTTGTTCTTTTCTGTCACGCATGCCCCTCAAAGTCCCTTCAAATGGGATGTGGTTCCTAAAATATTGGTTTTGTAAATTTTGCTGGAAAAATGAGAAATTGCTGATAAACTTGTAACTCTTCTTAAAAAAAAGAGTATGCTTAAAAAATGATGTTTGTGAAGAAACCATCTGGTTAAGGTTATTTATTAATCATTTTGTGAGATTTAACTTTCTGGGCATGAAAGTTCAAAATTTGAAATTGGCTAAATTTTCACATATTTTGTACAATTTTCAATATATATATATATATATATATTGTGGTGCAGTGACCAATGTTACAGTCAGGGGACGCTGCATGTGAACTTCAAGGTGCACTTGGAGACATAATTGTGATGTGACTGGTCATGTGATTCATGGCCGATATGTGTCGCAGAGGGAGTCTGTGTGGTAAGTCTGATGTAATGTGGTTATTCTGGGACCTGTAGTCCCTCAACAGTTGGTATAGTGTTGTATAATAAGCAAGGGAGACTTACTAGGCTAGCTGTGTGAGATGGGTGGGACAAACTAGCCACACATCCACACTCCCACCCAGGGGTGTGGTTTCAGGGTATATAATGTGACCAGGGTGTGGGTCACATGGTTGGTCTGAAGGTCCTGAAGTATGTGTTGGATTTCCTGGGAGGAGGAATCCTGAATAGCACAAGGTGGGACTTTGCTACTGGTGGCCTGGGTATTGGACGGTCCCAGCTGGGGATGGACGTCCTGAATAGTACACGGACTGGCCGCCTGTGTGATCCTGTGTAACCTGGGTGTTGGGAGGTCCTGGGAGTAGGGCCGGATCCCTGAATAGCACGAGGTGAGGATCGGGATCTACAGAGCCAGTGACAACTACTGTGTGGGGAAGCTACAGTCCTCCGGTGGGTCTGGACTGACTAGGATATGCCGGCCAGGCAAATTGGTGATCCCCGTGAGGCAGCTTACCTGGAAGAGACGACCGACAGGGAGTCAGCAGGTGGAGCAGGAGCTCCCCTAAGGTACCTCCATAAAGTGTAGGTGCTTACTGAATCATGAAATGTAACGCAGTGGACTGTACGTCATGTGGTTTATGAAGTTTAATAAACCAGATTTATGTGAGGTACCGTGCATATTATGCCAAGCGAGTGTCCCCCAACACACTCAGGTAGCGTATTCCCACAATATATACTGTATATATATATATATATATACTGTATATATATACACAAATAATATTGACCACATTTTTGACTAACATAATGTACAATGTGTCACAAAAGATATTAGAATCATTGGATCTGTTGAAGCATTCCAGAATTATTACTTCAGAAAGTGACAATGGTCAGAATTGAAAAAAATGGTGTGGCTAGGAAGGTGAAAACAGCCTAAAGGGTGAAGAGTTTGAAGAGAATCTGTTACCAGGTTTTCGCTAATTCATTTGTGAGCAGCATCCCTGAAATCAGCATTTCAGCCAATACCTTATGCTGCCTGGAGATTTCATAGCAAAAACCTACTGACAGATTCCCTTTAAATGCATGCAACACACAACACAAACATTCTCACACAAATGAAAATTAGAAAATGTATATCTGCTAAGACATTTTAAACTTTGTGCACTTATACCAGTAATGAAACTAATCTGGTATGTAGGACGTTACGTCACAAATTGCAAGACATCTCTTAAAGTTTATAGGTCTATTCTCCCCAGAATGTTCTGAATAATTTAATGCTCAAATTTACATTGTTGGCTGAAGAGATAATAGCAGATGCTTGGTGCACATAGTGACAGCCACGTCATCTTGTCCTCCTCAAGCAGATGGCTGAGAAAAGGCAATTTGAGGCCGAAAGTAGCAATCATGTTATAAAATTAAAGTAAAATAAATATAATACTTTTTTGTTAACATACGTAAAACTTTAGTGACCTGGATTTACAGTATTCAAGGCCTCTGAAGGCTACTATTTTTTTTTAACTTATAGTAACAGCATTAGTTCCTGACTAATTTGGGTCTTGATGATATAGAATTGGTTTTCTTTTTCAATACCATATACCAAGAAAAATAATTTGCTTTTAATACCAATTTTTATCACTTATAATTGAGAAAAACACAGCAAAAAGTTTCAAAAGCATAAATAATATCAGAAATCCAGTAAAGAATAGGAACAAAATGCTAGTGAAGTAAGCTCAAATTAGCTCCAGTTAATTAAACTGTAGCAGTTTAAATAGGTACTGGTGCAAATGGCTGGTGTAAACTTGTACATGTATATCAAAGTAGGGGAAGAAAAACTTTAACTGCCAGTAAATCACTAGATTGCAGGTAACTATCCAATAATGTGGCGAAGTGATGTTGTTTTCAAATATTAACAGACTAAAAATATGGCCAACAAAACAAAGAGGTAATGGCTGTAATAGCTGAATTTATGGCCCTCACAGACCTGCTCGTTTTTCTTCAAGAAGCCCTCTACTCTCCACTCAAAGCCTGTATTTACTTTAAAAAATTGTCAGTGTATCAGATACTTATTTTACCCACTGTATAAATATTTAAACTCATATATTATGTAGAGTCATTACAAACAGAGAGATCTATTTCACTGTTTATTTCTGTTAATGTTGTTGATTATGGCTTACACCCAATAAAAACCCTAAAGTCATTATCTCAGTAAATTAGAATACTTTGTAACACCAGCTTGAAAAATGAGTTTAAAATCCGAAATGTGGGCCTACTGAAATGTACAGTTAGGTCCATATATATTTGGACAGAGACAACATTTTTCTAATTTTGGTTCCAGGAATTGCCACAATGAATTTTAAACAAAACAATTCAAATGCAGTTGAAGTTCAGACTTTCAGCTTTCATTTGAGGGTATCCACATTAAAATTGGATGAAGGGTTTAGGAGTTTCAGCTCCTTAACATGTGCCACCCTGTTTTTAAAGGGACCAAAAGTAATTGGACAGATTCAATAATTTTAAATAAAATGTTCATTTTTAGTACTTGGTTGAAAACCCTTTGTTGGCAATGACTGCCTGAAGTCTTGAACTCATGAACATCACCAGACGCTGTGTTTCCTCCTTTTTGATGCTCTGCCAGGCCTTCACGGTGGCGGTTTTCAGTTGCTGTTTGTTTGTGGGCCTTTCTGTCTGAAGTTTAGTCTTTAACAAGTGAAATACATGCTCAATTGGGTTGAGATCAGGTGACTGACTTGGCCATTCAAGAATATTCCACTTCTTTGCTTTAATAAACCTCTGGGTTGCTTTGGCTTTATGTTTTGGGTCATTGTCCATCTGTAGTATGAAACGACGACCAATCAGTTTTGTTGCATTTGGCTGGATCTGAGCACACAGTATGTCTCTGAATAACTCAGAATTCATTCGGCTTCTTCTGTCCTGTGTCACATCATCAATAAACACTAGTGACCCAGTGCCACTGGCAGCCATGCATGCCCAAGCCATCACGCTGCCTCCGCCGTGTTTTACAGATGATGTGGTATGCTTTGGATCATGAGCTGTACCACGCCTTCACCATACTTTTCTCTTTCCATCATTCTGGTAGAGGTTGATCTTGGTTTCATCTGTCCAAAGAATGTTCTTCCAGAACTGTGCTTGCTTTTTTATATGTTTTTTAGCAAAGTCCAGCCTAGCCTTTTTATTCTTGATGCTTATGAGTGGCTTGCACCGTGCAGTGAACCCTCTGTATTTACTTTCATGCAGTCTGCTCTTTACGGTAGATTTGGATATTGATACGCCTACCTCCTGGAGAGTGTTGTTCACTTGATTGGCTGTTGTGAAGGAGTTTCTATTCACCATGGAGATTATTCTGCGATCATCCACCACTGTTGTCTTCCGTGGGCGCCCAGGTCTTTTTGCATTGGTGAGTTCACCAGTGCTTTCTTTCCTTCTCAGGATGTACCAAACTGTAGATTTTGGCACTCTTGTAGCAATTTCTCGGATGGGTTTTTTTTGTTTTTGCAGCTTAAGGATAGCTTGTTTCACCTGCATGGAGAGCTCTTTTGACTGTATGTTTACTTCACAGCAAAACCTTCCAAATGCAAGCAACACACCTCAAATCCACTCCAGGCCTTTTATCTGCCTAATTGAGAATGACATAACGAAGGGATTGCCCACACCTGTCCATGAAATAGCCTTGGAGTCAATTGTCCAATTACTTTTGGTTCCTTTAAAAACAGGGTGGCACATGTTAAGGAGCTGAAACTCCTAAACCCTTCATCCAATTTTAATGTGGATACCCTCAAATAAAAGCTGAAAGTCTGAACTTCAACTGTATCTGAATTGTTTTGTTTAAAATTCATTGTGGTAATGTCTAGAACCAAAATTAAAAAAATGTTGTCTCTGTCCAAATATATATGAACCTAACTGTATGTTCAGTAAATGCACTCAATACTTGGTCAGGGCTCCTTTTGCATCAATTACTGCATCCATGTGGCGTGGCATGGAGGTGATCAGCCTCTGGCACTGCTGAGATGTTATGGAAGCCCAGGTTGCTTTGAGAGCAGCCTTCAGCTCATATGCATTGTTGGGTCTGATGTCTCTCATCTTACTCTTGGCAATACCCCATTCAGTAGATTAGCCGAGTTTGCTGGCCAATCAAGCACATTGATACTGTTGTTTTCAGTACTTTCGGCTGTGTGGACAGGTGCCAAGTCCTGCTGGAGAATGAAATTCCCATCTCCAAAAAGCTTGTTGTCAAAGAAGCATGAAGTGTTCTAAAACTTTATGGAATATACGGCATATATACAAGTGCTTCTCACAAGATTAGAATATCATCAAAAAGTTAATTTTTTTCAGTTCTTCAATACAAAAAGTAAAACTCATATATTATATAGTCATTACAACCAGAGTGATTTATTTCAAATGTTTATTTTTGTTAATGATGAATATTATGGCTTACAATGAAAACCTAAAAGCAATTATCTCAGTAAATTAGAACAATTAACAAGAAACACTTGCAAAGGCTCCTAAGTGTTTATAAAGGTCCCTTAGTCTATATATATATATATATATATATATATATATATATATATATATATATATAAATATATATATATATATATATATATATATATATATATATATATATATAAATAATCCACTAGATTTCTAAAACTTAGCATGGACAAAACAGAATTCATCATCTTTCCCCCATCTCACACGACCTCCCCAACGAACCTATCCATTACAGTAAACGGCTGCCCGCTTTCCCCAGTCCCACAAGCCCGCTGTCTTGGGGTAATCCTTGACACTGATCTCTCCTTTAAACCACATATCCAAACCCTTTCCACTTCCTGCCGCCTCCAACTCAAAAATATTTCACGGATCCGCACATTCCTAAACCAAGAATCTGCAAAGACCCTAGTCCATGCCCTCATCATCTCCCGCCTTGATTACTGTAACCTCCTGCTCTGTGGCCTCCCCTCTAACATTCTTGCACCCCTCCAATCTATTCTAAACTCTGCCGCCCGACTAATCCACCTGTCCCCCCGATATTCCCCGGCCTCTCCCCTCTGTCAATTCCTGCACTGGCTCCCCATCACCCAGAGACTCCAGTACAAAAGCCTAACCATGACATACAAAGCCATCCACAACCTGTCTCCTCCATACATCTGTGACCTCGTCTCCCGGTACTTTCCTGCACGCAACCTCCGATCCTCACAAGATCTCCTTCTCTACTCCCCTATTATCTCCTCTTCGCACAATCGCATACAAGATTTCTCTCGTGCATCCCCCCTACTCTGGAATTCTCTACCACAACATATCAGACTCTCGCCTACCATCGAAACCTTCAAAAAGAACCTGAAGACCCACCTCTTCCGACAAGCCTACAACCTGCAGTAACCACCGATTGACCAAACCGCTGCACGGCCAGCTCTACCCTCACCTACTGTATCCTCACCCATCCCTTGTAGATTGTGAGCCCTCGCGGGCAGGGTCCTCTCTCCTCTTGTACCAGTTGTGACTTGTATTGTTCAAGATTATTGTACTTGTTTTATTATGTATACCCCTCCTTACATGTAAAGCGCCATGGAATAAATGGCGCTATAATAATAAATAATAATAATAATATATATATATATTTCAATTTGGAAATATGAAAAATTGATTAAACTACAGAAAGACTACTAACGTACGAATATACTATATTCATATGTTGAGTATAGTTTATTTATTAGTGACTAATGCCAATAGACTGCAATTATACTGTATATAAACCTCTTAATGTGAGTAGAAAAAAAAGAGTGGAACAATTAATGAAAGGGAAATATAATTACTACTATGGCATTGTTTTTGTAAGTCAAATCATAATTTTGCGCAACTTTTTCATTAAAGGGGTTGTCCAGTTAAAACAGTTATTAACTATCCATTGAAAGGTGATAGCTTATTGTCCAGTGAACATCCCAACATTATGCCCTGTTTTGGTCATCAGATTGGGGAATTTTTTCCATGGAACATAACTTTCATCCCTGCTGCAAAATGACACAAGTAGGTAGGACCCCTGACCAATTTTCCATTCATTCGGTATGGGGTTCCTGAGAAAAAAAAAACAAGTACAGTGTTTTGCAGCTCCATAGGGAATAAATGCAGCGCAAGTCCAACATGTGCACTGCTGCTTCAATCTAATGGAGATAAAAGTTTCACATTCTGCTGATTGGTGGAGATCCCAGTAGTCAGACCTAAACAAATTAAAAAGTTATCATCTATTCAATGGTTAGCTGACAACTTGCTTTCACTGAGCAACCATTTCATATTTAGCATTATTTTGTGTTTTAACTTTATAGCATTCATTATGCAGCACACGTAATGTTTCACTTTAAATCTATAGTTATTGTTTAGGAAAGATATTTCATCTTTTCAATTATATTATTACCTTTTGGCATGGCTAGAATTCATTGTAAAGAATACCATATAAAAAAAGCACCATTTTGAACAATTTATTTTTTTCCTGGGCTAAATCTAAATAGAGGTAAATTGAAGGCTTTATGCAAGATGCCAGGTAAGAGGTAGCACATCTTTTATATTCAGATTTCCAATGTTACGACCTTCCTTAAAGGGACACTGTCACCTGAATTTGGAGGGAACAATCTTCAGCCATGGAGGCGGGGTTTTTGGGTGTTTGATTCACCCTTTCCTTACCTGCTGGCTGCATGCTGGCTGCAATATTGGATTGAAGTTCATTCTCTGTCCTCCATAGTACACGCCTGCGCAAGGCAAGATACTTGCAGCCACCAAGATTTTTTGGGGGGTGAAAAAAGAATTTAGTAAAAAAATTTAGATTAATTGATAAAAGTAGATTAAGAACAGTAAAAATATGCTGTAGTAATTGTCATCTACTACAGTATTTGTTTACTGAATTGAGTTAGTGTCAGCTTGGAAATAAAGAACCATCCGTGCATCCGTCCTACAGCCGTTGAGCGCTGATCACTGTCGCACATCAGTTCAATATCCAGGTGTTTTTTTTGTTTTTTTTTTTAAGAATAAAAATAAAATTTAGATTATAAAAATAAGCTATAAAAATATATTGTAGTAATCGTTGTATAATGCAGTATTTTTTACTGAGTTGAATTAGGGTTAGTGTCAGCGTGGAAAAGATCCCACCTTCTTTTATTTTTCTGATTTCTCCTCTTCTTCAAGTGATACTGACTCCCCAAGCTGTATAATAGCTTCTGAATTACTCATCAAGCTGTATAGTGGTGCTGGCATTAGTCCACTAGCTAACAACACTGAAGGCTGAAATGTAATTAAACAAATCAATCCAAGGAGAGAACCCAGTGACCAGACCTTGACTAGACACATTAGCAATACCTCTTCCATCACCTATAGGAGATCCAAAAATCTAAAGGACATTTTGGTCCACAGCTACTACCCTGGAGAGGATCCAAATAAGGCGTTTGGGTCTAAGGGACCAAAATGGGGCTTTTTCCCATGCAATGATTGCATTGCATGTCCTGATATGCAGAAGGCATCTGGGTTTGAATCCAGTGATGGAACCAAAAACTTTACCATCACTCAACACATAACATGTAACTCGTTTGGCGTGATTTATTACGCAAAATGTCCGTGCGGCAAAATCTATGTAGGTTTAACCTCGAGACCACTGAGACTACGAGTAAGAGAGCATGTCAGGGATATTGTAAATGCACGGGAAGTAAATGACATGACGGAATTGAAACCGATACCCCGACACTTTAAACACATACATGACTGCAATGCAAAATTACTAAAAGTGTCGGGAATCGACAAAGTCTTCATTAATCAAAGAGGTGGTGATTGGAAAAAGACCCTCGCACAATTAGAAACTAGGTGGATTAAGAAGATTGACTGCGTTTATCCGAAAGGTTTAAATGAAAAATTGAGTTATGCCCCCTTTCTTTAACTTTTATTTTCGTGTGGTTTTATGGGTTTTAACATATCTGCTTTACTGTATTCTTTACTAGTTTTTAACCATTTCTTTCTCTCAGTTTTGTCCTTAGAATACATATACTTACCTCTGTCCATTGGTGGTTTGTGGCAGTTGTTGTGGAGGTCAGGGATATCCGGTGATAAGCTATGGATCAGGAGCGGAGAGCCTGGAGTGGATTTGTACCCTTGAATGACACTACAAAAATAAAAGGAAAGCAAGTTAAATTAGAAGAATCTGCGTCAGAAGTCAGAGAATTTTGTAAATTTTACTATGTATATGTATAATCCTGTTGAGCCCAGCATTCATAGGTTAATATGCACTATATGCACTTTATTACTGTCATGTCTTTTTATGCAATGTTATAAGAATGAGGAGATTTATTATATATTTGATGTATGCCTTATTGCTGACATTCAGCAATTCACTGCACTAGTCACTTTTATGGAATAAATATGGTTTATGTGTTACACTTTGTTCTATGAATATATAATTAATATCATTTTTAGAGATATATACACAGCACGTATATGTAATTTATATATATATATTTTTTTCAATATATATACTTTTTTCAGTATAGGTTATTTCTTTCCTAAGTATATGGTGGGTAATAGATGTTTTTTATATGTAGTCACGAGTGGTGGATGCTGCAGGGCTTGCACGTGCTGTCCTTGGACCTTATACGCTCATATACCCCGAGTAGCGTCTGACCACCCCCTCCCCTGAATCCCCTCCTTTGTCCTGGTACATATCAGGTTAGCTACACCACTATACACATCTCCTCTTGGTGGGATATAGCTTTATCCTCTTCGCCGACCTATTTTCATTCCCGTGTATTCTTGATTATACCTGTCATAAGATCGCTTCACCATTACCAGGGCTCTCACTATACTGCGCTTTGTATGATACTTGTATGCCAGTATTTGCATCTCTTTCCCTCCCCCTGATACCTAGTTACCATCGCATTGTGCCAACATTTACTCCTCCCTCCCTCCCCCTGTTACTTAGTTACCACCGCGTCTTCACGCTCTCGTCATATGTGCGACGTGAGCGCTCCATCGTTGTCCGGGTTACTGCTCGGCTTCGGTGACGCATCCGGAGCGCTGCTGGCCCCGCCCCCCGTCTTCACGCGTCAGACGGGGAAGCGGGACAGTGACGTAGGACGCCGATCTGGGCATGTGCTGTGACCCGGGTCAGCGATGAGAGCGCCAATACAACGCCGCTGTCACCAATGTGAGACAGGGCTATAAATAGCCCAAACATGTATCGGACCACACATACACTCCCCCGGAAGAAGCAATACGCGAAACGTGCGTTGGGGCTCTCAGGACTGCAAGTGCACGTGATGTATTGCATCCACACTCCTTATTGATTTGTTGTATCATGCTGTGGGTATTTACCCTTTAAGCACTGGCGGATTTGTGTATGAGCATGCTGTAATGGTTGCTGTGTGTGGTAGTTTATATGGCACTGCCTGCACTTTTATTAGTATAACCACCACAGCGTAAACAGATAACCATTCAACTTGCTCATATAATAACTATCACCATCTATTTTGGACACTGTGTCCTTAGGATATATATTATATATGGTTTGATGTCAACAGTGCATGTAACAATAACCACCAGCTTACTATGTTGTTAGTGATATCTATGATATCTGTGATGGAGATTTAGTTAGGTGTGTACATGGCTCTGTACTTGCAGTCTTATATTGCATGTGTATCCCACCGAGGACAGTATATATATGTTTTACCTCTTTAGATGTTATGTTTGGTAAACTTTGTTTTTGTATTAAATAAAGATCTTGTTTTGATTTTATATACTTTGACGTTTGCTTCCTAAAATTTCTCTTTTTGGTTTGGTCTGTATTTATGGGAAGAGTCAATCTAATAGGCCAGGTTCATTATATATGATTACTTAAAATTGCAAGTTTATTAATCAAGAATTAAAAAGGTCACAGAACATGATTACCGAGATACCCTGAAGGGGAACCACATAGGAATCATCCTAAAAATCCAAGTATAAATCTACCCAATAGCCCTTGGTCAGGTAAAATAATCTTATAAATAAAGGTGGGATACATAAATACTCTATGTAGTATAATGTTCTCTATTAAGATCTTTACAATGTACAATCCTTATTATAGTAAGTTGCCAAAAAGGTATCCCATTATAAGTACATCACAATTGAGAGCCCCCAATTACATATAAGTAAGTATGTCAAATTTATAAAAAGACATTTTACCTGAACACTTATAACATACTAGATGGCAGCCCGATTCTAAAGAATCGGGAGTCTAGAATCCATATATACTTTATTTATTCAAATGTAAGAATAATACAATTAATAAATAATAGTAAGAAAGAACAAAAAATGGCTGCACTCACCAGCTCTTGACAATTCTTGTTATTTAAGGTACAGTTACACAGGATCCATGAACATGCTTATGAGGGGAGGGATGAAAGACATCAGACGACAACTTTGCGTGTTTGAATGCAGATATTAATAAATAGGCAGTTTATATTGCAGAGAAATTGCTGGGCAATAATGGACAATGTCCTTATGTGGCAAATAATAGAGCAATATACCCAATGTGGCAAAGAAGAGGTTAATAAACGGCAGTCTCTCAGTATAACAGTCAGTGAATAATAGGCAGTATATGGATAAAACACCAAACAAAAGTTCAAAATTGGTGTGAAAATGTCACTGAACGACTTCACAACTAAATATATATAGTTTTGGTAAATGGTATTATCATTTTTTTGACGAAATTCGGCAGGAGCTTGAAGAGCAACGTCACTGGGCCCGCCTCCACGCAGTAGAAACTTGCTGTGAGGTAAAAATTCAAAAATCACACCAAAATGGCGGGCGGAGTGTGTCACAGTACGGCACGTTTCTGATTAGTCGCTCGCAGCAGGCGGCAACCAATCAGACACTGGACACTGTTGACGTCACTTATCTCCGGACATTAGCTCCGGACATTAGCTCCGGACATTAGCTCCGGACTTTAGCTCCGGACATTAGCTCCGCACATTAGCTCCGGACATTAGCTCCGGACATTAGCTCCGGACAAAGCCACGGAAGTTGGCACAAATTGCAGGAAGTAGTATTCTAGGCAATTAATCTCCGGACATTAGCTCCGGACATTAGCTCCGGACATTAGCTCCGGACAAAGCCACGGAAGTTGGCACAAATTGCAGGAAGTAGTATTCTAGGCAATTATATATTAGATTAGAGACTGCTGGGTGATTGAGATAGCGGTGATCCGAGGGTTCCCCTGCGACCCAACGTGCGTTTCACTCATAGCTTCTTCCGGGGGCTAGGCAAGGCAACATACCATCAAAGCGCTGATTCACAGACCAAATGTCAGAGTTCTGATGTGGCACAATGTCACCATACCAGGACTCTGACATTTTGTGCTTGTGCCAGCACCTCGGTCATTCTGTAGACTGTAGACATAAAGGGAACCTGTCACCCACCAGACGTTTGTAACTAAAAGAGCCACATTGTGCAGCACTAATGGTGCATTTGGACAAGGTGGCTCTTTTAGTTATGCTCCCTGCATTCGCTGAAATAAACACTTATAAAATGTGCCCCCTCATACCGTGAAATCACCAGGGAGGCAGGACTTTCCTTCCTAATCAGACGCAGCACAGCCATCATTCATACCCCCTTGGCGCTGGGAGCCGCCTCCTCAGCATTGTTTGAATCTGTCCCGAAGCATGCGCTGCTATGTGATCCCTTGAGCATGCGCAGCTAGCGCTGCCCGTCCTCTGACATCATTTGATGTCAGGCTGACTGTGCCTGTGCGGCTGCGCTTCCCGAGATCCCGCCCCGTAGTGTCTTCTGATTTATTCACGTTGCGGGGCTGGGATTCCTGGGCATACGCAGTGCATATCTTCACCTCTAACTCTTCTTCCTCCGCCATCTTCAGACTGTGCGGCGTCAGCTGATTCCTAATCACCGTGGCATGCGAATAGGGATCAGCTGACGCCGCACAGTCTGAAGAAGGTGGAGGGAGATGAGTGAGAGGCGAAGATATGCACTTTGCATGCCCATAAATCCCAGCCCCACAGTGTGAATAAATCAGAAGACACTGCAGGCTGGGATCTCGGGCAGCACGGCCACACAGGAGCAGTCAGCCTGAAATCAAATGATGTCAGAAGACGGGCAGCGCTAACTGCGCATGCCCAAGGGATCACATAACAGCACAGGCTCCGGGACAGATTCAAACAACGCTGAGGAGGTGGTGCCCGGCACCAGGGGGGTATGAATGACGGCTGTGCTGTGTCTGATTAGGAAGGAAAGTCCTGCCTCCCTGGCGATTTCATGGTATGAGGGGGCACATTTTATAAGTGTTTATTTCAGCGTGTGCAGGGAGCATAACTAAAAGAGCCACCTTGTCCAAATGCAGCATTAGTGCTGCACAAAGTGGCTCTTTTAGTTACAAATGCCTTGGGGGTGACAGATTCCCTTTAAAGTGACCTGAGTTCCACAGAGTGAACAGTGATAGTGCTCTACCACAGGACTTAACTGTATCAGAGTGCTATGCACACCAATAGAGTTGAAGAGTTTGTCCACTACTATATCAGTGGGGGAAATAAGTATTTGTTTCCTTGCTGATTTTGTAAGATTGCCCACTGAAAAAGACATGAACAGTCTATAATTAAATGAGTAGCTTATTTTTAACATTGAGAGATAGTATATCAACAATAAAATCGAGAAAATCACATTGTATATAGAATAAATAACTTTATTTGCATTTTGCACTGAAAAATAAGTATTTGACCCTTCTGGCAAACAAGAATTAATACTTGGTGGTAAAACCCTTGTTGGCAAGCACAGCAGTCAGACGTTTTTTACAGTTGATGATGAGGTTTGCGAACATATCAGGAGGAATTTTGGTCCACTCCACTTTGCAAATCATCTCTAAATCATTAAGATTCTGAGGATGTCGCGTGGCACCTTGGAGCTTCAACTCCCACCATAAGTTTTCAAAGAGATTATGGTCTGGAGAGTGGCAAGGCTGATCCATGACCATAATTTGCATCTTTAAGAGCCACTCCTTTGTTGCCTTGGCTGTATGGATGTGTCATTGTCTTGCTGGAAGACCCAGCCATGACCCATTTTTAATGTCCTGGCAGAGGGAAGGAGGTTGTCACTCAGGACTTTACGGTACATAGTTCCATCAATACTCCCATTGATGCAGTAAAGTAATCCTGTGCCCTTAGCAGAGAAACACCCAAAAACATAATGTTTCCACCTCCATGCTTGACCAAAGACCTCAATTTTTGTCTCATCTGACCACAGCACCTTCTCGCAATCACTCACTGAATCATCCAGGTGTTCATGGGTAAACTTCAGATAGGCCTGTATTGCCTTCTGGAGCAGAGAGACCTTGTGGGCACTGCAGGATTTTAAACCTTTATGCATAATGTGTTATCAATGGTTTTTTGGTGATTGTAGTTCCAGCTGCCTTGAGATCATTAACAAGTTCCCCCTTGTAGTATTAGACTGATCTCTCACCTTCATCATGATTAAGGATACCCCAGGTGAGATTTTACATGGTGCCACAGATCAATGTTCCTTTTGTATTTCTTCTATTTTCTTACTATTGCACCAACAGTTGTCTCCTCATCCAGCCTCTTACTTATGGTTTAGTAGCCTATTCCAGCTTTGTGCAGGTCTATGATTTTATCCCTGACATCCTTATAAACCTTTTGGTCTTGCCCATGTTGTACAGGTTAGAGTCTGACTGAGTTTGTGGACAAGAGTCTTTTATAAAGGTGACTATGTAAGACAGCTTTCTTTAATGCAGGTAAGGAGCTGATTAGAAGTGTCTAACTGGTTAGTAGGAGTCAGAACTCTTAGTGGTTGGTAGGGGATCATATACTTATTTCTCACTGCAAAATGCAGATAAATGTAAAGAATTTATACAATGTGATTTTCTGGATTTATTTTTGATATTCTATTTCTCAATGTTAAAATAAACCTGCCGTTTAAATTATAGACCGATCATGTCTTTGTCAGTGGGCAAATTTACAAAGTCAGCAAGGGAACAAATTCTTACCATATATACTCGTGTATAAACCAAGTTTTTCAGCACATTTTTTGTGCTGAAATTGCCCCACTCAGCTTATACATGAGTAAGTTGTCCCAGAGGCTGGCAGGGGAGGGGGAGAGGCGGAGCAGCGGGTCACAGAGGCAGGAGCCGGTAGCTGTGGTTAAAGCCTGTGCTGCTGCTGTAATAGTGCACAGTGTCAGCCGCAGCCCCCGACTTCCAGCACACATCCTACTCACCTTCCGGTGTTCCCTCGCTGGCAAAGCATCTCATTCGTTCTGGCCCCAGAAGCTTTTTCAGCCGAGCGATCACATGGCCCCGCTCATTAAGGTAATGAATATGCACGTCTCTCCACTCCCATAGGTGTGGAATGATACCTCCAGTATGTAGATAGAGTTCTTTACCTCACTGAATGTTGGGGTTGAAAAGAAATAAATAGATTCCTCTTATTGTTGGTGAAAGTAGAATTCAAATGTGGAAGGGATGGTAATGTCTTGCTACCTTCCAACACCAGATGATGATTAATTGCCATATCAAAGCTTCCATTTATTAAGCTGTAAAAGTCACTGAATGTATGATGAATAAGTCGCTAAAATACTCACAGCTGTGTTCAACTGTTATACTGCAGATTTCAGGTACTTGGTACTGTGTTGCTTCCAAGGTGTGGAGTCGTGTCACTTGGAGTTGTCCAAAATGGAGCTAGGGGTTTGAAGCTGTGGATTGAGTATGAAACAGGGTCTATTGCTTCTAAAACTTGAGAAATGGTAACGCCATGCCCACCCTAAGCCTTTGCCAGCTCTCTTCTTCATTACATAATTATTTTAATCCATGACAACCCTTCACAAAGAATAGCCCAATAGGAAAATTCAAGATACAGTAACTGAAGAGAAGTAGATAAATGTTAAGCCAATCCAAACAAATGCCCTTCCAGTTGCATACAAAAACATGTAATAACTTCATATCAATCCAGTTTGAAGCACATTATACTGAACATCATTGTCTATATCACATTTACTCTTCTTGAAAAGGAAGAGGGTACAAAATGGAATTGACTTGTACAAAATGGAATTGACTTTCAATACAAATCCTCACAAGCATTGAAAGCATATCTTAAATCAGATGCATTTCTAATAAGCATACCTGTAAGATGTATCTTTTGTATCTATTGCTCTAAATAAGAATAACCTTTTCAGTTTCTTTCCCAGGCCTCTAATAATTCAGAAAGAGATCAGCATTTTCATTGGATGTCCTTACATATAGATCAAAACAGATGCATGATACAAAAGAGAAATCAGAATAGGAAGAAAAAAACTATTTTTCATATCACTTATACCTTCTTGGTTCTCTCAGTCCTCATTCCACTCCACTCCCTAACTTTATAAACCAGCATGTATAGCATATGTATATATACATATATAGAGTTTTTTATATACTGTTCAAAAAGTAAAAGTTATGGAACAATACAAATCCCAAAAAAGAAAACAGCTCATCACTAGTGTTGAGTAGGGTTGAGCGAAACGGATCGGACAATTTCAAAAATCGCCGACTTTTGGCAAAGTCAGGTTTCGTGAAACCCGACCCGATCCTAGTGTGTGATCGGCCATGAGGTCGGCGATCTTCGCGCCAAAGTCGCGTTTCGTATGACTCTTTCAGCGCCATTTCTTGTCCAATGAAGGAGGACGCAGAGTGTGGGCAGCGTGATGACATAGGTCTCAGTCCCCACTATTTTAGAGAAGGGCATTACAGTGATTGGCTTGCTTTCTGCAGTGTCACAGGGGCTTACTTCTGCTGATCTTAGCATAGGGAGAGGTTGCTGCAGCTTCATCAGAAGAAGAGATATAGTTAGGGAGGGAAGATTAACCCCGAAACGGCTTGTGCTATAGCGATTTCCACTGACCAACACCACCTTTTGTTTGCGGGGACAGTGGAGTTTTTTTTTGTGCATCAGCGATGAAGCTTATTAGGCTGCCTATAAGGCTCCCTGATAGCTGCATTGCTGTTTGTACGCCGCTGTGCAAAAAAAAACCTGTTTTTTTTAAAGCAAAAATCCTGTTGCTCCTTTCTGCACAGTTCCCTTGTTCCTTTGTCCACACTTTTGTGTGCAGCAGTCCTTTTTATTGCTGCCATACTTGTCTTTTGATCATGGTTGGGATATTGAAATTGTACTACAGCCCTTGCATTTTTTTATATATCTTCCAGCCAAGTTGTGCCACTTACATTGTGTACTGTAATACACAGGGCCTGTTTTTTGCTGCAGTCTCCCCCCAAAAAAAGTGAGATTTAAATTGACAACAAGTTTCTATATGTCAGTTCTGTTGGTCGTATATCTGCCAGCCACGTTGTGCCATTTACATTGTGTAGTGTAATACACAGGGCCTGTTTTTTGCTGCAATCTCCCCCCAAAAAGTGAGATTTAAATTGACAACAAGTTTCTATACGTCAGTTCTGTTTGTCGTATATCTGCCAGCCACGTTGTGTCACTTACATTGTGTAGTGTAACACATGGGGCCTGTTTTCTTCCGCAGTCTCCCCCCCAAAAAGTGAAATTTAAATTGCCAACAAGTTTATATACACCTTCTACCTTGTTTTACAGTAACATATAACGGTTGTTATTTTGGTTAGATTTTCCCAAAAAATTAGGAAGTCTAGTGGAAGAGGCCGTGGGCGGTCGTTGCCAGCTGGTACTGATGGTAGTGGTGGTGGAGCATCTGGTGGTAGTGGGAAAAGCAAAATAGCACCTAAGGTTGGAGGTGTTGAGCCAGCGTCATCATCTGGCTACACAAAGCCTCGAAGGCTCCCTTATCTGGGAGTAGGAAAACAGCTATTAAAGCCAGAGCAGCAGGAAAAAGTTTTGGCTTTCCTTGCTGACTCAGCCTCTATCTCTTTCGCCTCCTCTTCCGAAAGTTCAAAATATAAAAGCAGCGAGTCGTCAGTGGATGCTCCCGGTCAGGACCAAGTCGCTTCCTTGTGTCCTTCACGCAAACCAAAAGGGAAGGATGCGGCAGGCGACACTACAGTTTACTCCATGGAGCTCTTTACACATACCGTGCCAGGGTTAGAAAGGGAAATTGTTAACAGCCCATTACAAGATGAATCAGACATGGAGTGCACAGATGCACAGCCGCAGCTAGATTATTATGCTATTCCATTGACTCAGATCACTACATTGCCCTCGCAGTGTACTGAGCCAGAATCTGACCCTGATGAGACTATAGTGCCATGTCCCGAACGCTATAGCACCTTACACGGTGGCACAGAGGAAGGCGCACATTACATTGAAGAGGAGGTGATAGGTGACCCAGTTGTTGACCCAGATTGGCAGCCATTGGGGGGCAGGGTGCCGCTGGCAGTAGCTCTGAATCGGAGGAGGATGATCTGCAGCAGGTATCTACATCACAACAGTTTTCATCTGGCAGGCCCGTATCTGGCCAAAATCGTTTGACAAAACCAAAAACACCTTTAGCACAGCGTGGCCTTCCGGTGAAAGGAGAACAGCGTGCAATGCCTGAAAAGGTATTTGATAGTAGGAAGAGTGCAGTGTGGGAATTTTTTAACCAAGATCCGAATGATCCGCATAAAGTTATCTGTAAGAAATGCTAAAAGAACTTTAGCAGAGGGAAGAATGTCCAAAACTTAAATACAATGTGCATGCGTAGACATTTAACCAGCATGCACTTGCAAGCCTGGACTAACTACCAAACGTCCCTTACCGTTGGTGCACCCGCTCAGAATGAAGGTAGTCAGCAACGCTACATTGCTTCCCTCACTGTAAGCCCACTGGTTAGGAATAGTGTTGAGCACTCCGATACCGCAAGTATCGGGTATCGGCCGATATTCGCGGTATCGGAATTCCGATACCGAGTTCCGATACTTTCAGTGTATCGGAAACCGGAATCGGAAATTCCCATCATGCAAACTCCCGTTTTTTTATGAATCAGCCAATGAGGAATGATTTCAAGTGTGGGCACATCCTGTTCTGCATGGTGGGCATGTACAGTGGGGCAAAAAAGTATTTAGTCAGTCAGCAATAGTGCAAGTTCCACCACTTAAAAAGATGAGAGGCGTCTGTAATTTACATCATAGGTAGACCTCAACTATGGGAGACAAACTGAGAAAAAAAAATCCAGAAAATCACATTGTCTGTTTTTTTAACATTTTATTTGCATATTATGGTGGAAAATAAGTATTTGGTCAGAAACAAAATTTCATCTCAATACTTTGTAATGTATCCTTTGTTGGCAATGACAGAGGTCAAATGTTTTCTGTAAGTCTTCACAAGGTTGCCACACACTGTTGTTGGTATGTTGGCCCATTCCTTCTTGCAGATCTCCTCTAGAGCAGTGATGTTTTTGGCTTTTCGCTTGGCAACACGGACTTTCCACTCCCTCCAAAGGTTTTCTATAGGGTTGAGATCTGGAGACTGGCTAGGCCACTCCAGGACCTTGAAATGCTTCTTACGAAGCCACTCCTTCGTTGCCCTGGCGGTGTGCTTTGGATCATTGTCATGTTGAAAGACCCAGCCACGTTTCATCTTCAATGCCCTTGCTGATGGAAGGAGGTTTGCACTCAAAATCTCACGATACATGGCCCCATTCATTCTTTCATGTGCCCGGATCAGTCGTCCTGGCCCCTTTGCAGAGAAACAGCCCCAAAGCATGATGTTTCCACCACCATGCTTTACAGTAGGTATGGTGTTTGATGGATGCAACTCAGTATTCTTTTTCCTCCAAACACGACAAGTTGTGTTTCTACCAAACAGTTCCAGTTTGGTTTCATCAGACCATAGGACATTCTCCCAAAACTCCTCTGGATCGTCCAAATGCTCTCTAGCAAACTTCAGACGGGCCCGGACATGTACTGGCTTAAGCAGTGGGACACGTCTGGCACTGCAGGATCTGAGTCCATGGTGGCGTAGTGTGTTACTTATGGTAGGCCTTGTTACATTGGTCCCAGCTCTCTGCAGTTCATTCACTAGGTCCCCCCACGTGGTTCTGGGATTTTTGCTCACCCTTCTTGTGATCATTCTGACCCCACGGGGTGGGATTTTGCGTGGAGCCCCAGATCGAGGGAGATTATCAGTGGTCTTGTATGTCTTCCATTTTCTAATTATTGCTCCCACTGTTGATTTCTTCACTCCAAGCTGGTTGGCTATTGCAGATTCAGTCTTCCCAGTCTGGTGCAGGGCTACAATTTTGTTTCTGGTGTCCTTTGACAGCTCTTTGGTCTTCACCATAGTGGAGTTTGGAGTCAGACTGTTTCAGGGTGTGCACAGGTGTCTTTTTATACTGATAACAAGTTTAAACAGGTGCCATTACTACAGGTAATGAGTGGAGGAAAGAGGAGACTTAAAGAAGAAGTTACAGGTCTGTGAGAGCCAGAAATCTTGATTGTTTGTTTCTGACCAAATACTTATTTTCCACCATAATATGCAAATAAAATGTTAAAAAAACAGACAATGTGATTTTCTGGATTTTTTTTCCTCAGTTTGTCTCCCATAGTTGAGGTCTACCTATGATCTAAATTACAGTCGCCTCTCATCTTTTTAAGTGGTGGAACTTGCACTATTGCTGACTGACTAAATACTTTTTTGCCCCACTGTAACTACTGGCATGGCTGTGATTGGCTGCTGAAATGATGTTACGACACCCTTTAAAAGTCGCCGCCGCCATTTTGTGCTCACTCCGCTGTGAATTCAGTTAGGGACAGGACGCTGTGTTCTGACTGAGGGCCAGTTGAGAGATTGCGATTTGCTTAATTGTGCTTAATCCAGGCTAAATTAGCAACCGCTGTGTGTTCACCTTGCTTTTGCCTTGCAGCGCTGTTCATAGCTGTCTGCAAGGTCTGTGTGTGTGAGTGCAGCTCACTCTGCTGTCTGTCCATAGCCACAGCCGGTTGTGGTCAGCTCAGGGTGCTTCACTGCCTCATACTGCTAAATCCTTTTTTTTTTGCAATTAGTGCAGCCTGCTGCACATTTTTTAAAATATTATATTAGTGGATTTCCATCTGTATCCTGCTAGATTGTGAAAAATCACTATATAGGGTTAGATAGAGGAGCTGTGTTTGGCCTTGCAGGACTGTTCACGGCTGTCTGCATGGTCTATGTGAGTGCAGCTCACTCTGTAGTCTGTCCTCAGCCACAGCCAGTTGTGTTCAGCTCAGAGTGCGTCACTGCCTCATACTACTGAATCCATTGTCCTAAATTGCAATTAGTGCAGCCAGCTGCACCTTTTTTCAATAATATCCTATTAGTGTATTTCCATACGTATCATGCTAGATTGTGCAAAAACACTATATAGGATTAGATAGAGGAGCTCTTCTTGGCCTTGCAGCACCGTTCACAGCTGTCTGCATGGTCTGTGTGTGAGTACTGCACTCACTCTGTAGTGTCTGTTCTGCGAAACAAACCCAAAGTTCACCAAACACTCCACTTTACTGTTGTGTAGGCCACATAAGCTCATAATAAAGTCTAGTCCACACTCCATAAAATAATTGTTTCTTATACCTGTTAGCAGCTGTGCAGGAATAAGCACACTAAGCCGTTAGTACTTTTCTGCCTATCTTTATCATTCAGTCTATCACGATGAAGAAGGCAGGGAGTAAGGCACGTGGGTGTGGGCGTGGAGCAGGGAGAGGACGTGGGGATTCTGCGCCAGCTGCTGGCACCGGTGACTCATCATCCCCCAGTTTCAGCAGGGAGCAGACCTTCATGCGCAGCTTTGTCGGAGCTCACCGTACACCGCTGCTGCGGGACGAACAAATTGAAGCTGTTGTCTGATGGATGGCAGCTAACGCATCGACTTCAATTAGTGCCACATCCTCTCAGGCACAGAGCACTGATGAGCAACCATCTGTCTCTTCACCACCTGCCAAACTGCACAGGCAGTCAGAGAGCCCAGGACATGAGCCATCTCTCCTTCTGTTCTCTGAATCTCTTGGCTTGGAAACAGGGGGCCAGCCAAGCAGCATTAGAGAATCAGAAGAAGAGGCTGTATGCAGTGATGCCCAACAGCTTTGTCTCTCTGAATCAGAAGAGGCGGGTGGGACAGTGCCTCTGATTACAACTTCTCAGTACGCATTAGATGATGAGACTCAGGTGCCAGTCTGGTGCGTACTGTGCTGCCGACACTACCCAGGAGAAGCAGTTGGTGGCAGAGGGTAGCGTAGATGATGAAGTCCTCGACCCATCATGGCGTGAGGAACAGGAAGGTGGTGGGAGCAGCTCTGAGGAAGAGATTCCCCGAACGGCTGGGAGAGGGAGGGGGAAGACTTCGGCGCCTGGAGCCTCCACTTCGGCACCCATTAGGAGCATGTCTCTTCCAAAAGCCAAAGCGGGCACTCCCAAGACTTGCAGTGCCTGGTCCTTTTTTGACACAGTTGCAGATGACATTTGCTTTGTCAAATGCAAGCTGTGTAGTCAGAAAATCAAACAAGGTAGAAATGTCAGCAACCTCAATACCTCAAACATGTGGAAACATGTGCGGACCAAGCACTCGGTGGAGTGACAAAAACACACTGAAGACCTAAGCCAGCCTACAGCAGCACCTACTACCTCTTCAGCTCGTGTTGTTGCCTCTTCCTCCAGCTCACACACTGCTGGTTCGGCTTCCTCACAAAATCGCCATGGAAGAACCTCTGGCACTGTTGTCCAGAGACCCAGTGTAATTCCACCCACAGCACCACGTTCCCAGTCATCCTCAAACTCCCTGTCCAGTCTACAGCCATCAGTAGCACAGGTTTGGGAGAAAAGGCGGCCATTCTCGGCAAACCACCCACTAGCACAGGCTCTGAATGCAGGCTGTTGTGAATTCCGCTTTGGGCTCCCTCCGGTGGTTGTAAGTGGCACTTTTGTGAGTTCTGCTCTTGGGCTCCCTCTGGTGGTTTTAAGTGGAATGGCTGCTCCTTGGATTTAGCAGTCAGCAGCTGCTTCCACTGATTGTCTATTCTGCTCGGCTATTTAGCCTGGCTCTTTCCTTCAGCTTGTGCCACTTGACAATGGTTCCTGGTTGGATTCACATCTCTTTGGATTTCCCTGTTATCCTGACCAGTTCAGCAAAGCTAAGTCCTTACTTGTTCTTTTCTGTCCACAGGTTGTGGACTTATCCGTTCTGTGCTTTCTATGTTTGTCCAGCTTGTTAGTATGAATTAATTCTGTGTAGCTGGAAGCTCTGGGAAGCAGATTTACCCTCCACACCTTTAGTCAGGTGTGGAGATTTTTGTAAACTCTGTGTGGATTTTTTGTAGTGTTTTATACTGACCGCACAGTATTCCATCCTGTCCTATCTATCTAGCAAGACTGGCCTCCTGTGCTCATCCTGGTTTCATTCTGTGTATGTCTTTTCCCTCTCCACTCACAGTCATTACTTGTGGGGGGCTATCTATCCTTTGGGGATTTTCTCTAAGGCAAGATAGTTTTCCTGTTTCTATCTTTAGGGGTCGTTAGTTCTCAGGCTGTGAAGAGGTGCCTAGGGAGTGTCAGGAGCATCCCACGGCTACTTCTAGTGTTGTGTTGAGCTTAGGGACTGCGGTCAGTACAGGTACCACTTCCTTCAGAGCTCGTCCCATGTTGCTCCTAAACCACCAGATCATAACAGCAAGCATTGCCAAACTTCTGTCACTGGAAATGCTCTCATTCAGGCTGGTGGAGACTGACAGCTTCCGTAACTTGATGGCATTGGCAGTCCCACAATATAATATGCCCATCCGCTTTTATTTCAGCAGGCAAGCCGTCCCTGCCCTGCAAAAGCATGTGGAGGCAAACATCAAACATGCGCTACTAAGTGCCGTTAGTAGCAAGGTCCACCTCACCACCGATGCGTGGACGAGTCACCATGGACAGGGACGATACCTTTCCCTCACTGCCCATTGGGTCAATGTTGTGGAGCCGGGTACAGACATGGCGAGTGGCGCTGTACGTGTACTGCCAATGCCAAGGATTGCAGGAATCCAGTCTGTGCACATTGACTCCTCCTCATACTCTAGTTCCTCAGAATCATCGCTGCAGGAGCCGTCACGGTCTACCTCCACCTTGACCCGTGAACGCTTACCTGTTACAACCGATATGAGCACAGCTGTGGCCAAACGTCAACAGGCTGTACTTAAATTAATTTATTTGGGAATCGAAGCCACACACAGCGCAGGAGCTCTGGAATGCCATCAATTCTGAGAGTGACAAGTGGTTTGCGCCAGCGAATCTCCAGACAGGCATGGTAGTGTGTGACAATGGCCGAAATCTGGTGGCAGCTCTGGCCCTTGGCAACCTCACTCACATCCCATGTCTGGCACATGTGCTCAATTTGGTTGTGCAGAGTTTTCTGAGGGACTATCCGGATCTTGATGCACTGCTGCACAAGGTCCGCCTTGAGTGTGCTCACTTGTGGCGTTCCAGTATGGCCAGATCGCGCATTGCAAGTCTGCAGCGCCGATTCCATCTTCCGGAACATCACATCATATGTGACCTCCCCACCAGGTGGAATTCCACGTTACATATGTTGGAGTGGTTGTGTGAGCAGCAGCCAGCAGTAATGGAGTACCAACTGCATCAGGCGCAAAAAAGTCACTGTGCGCGCCGTTCAGACTTCACAACCACTGAGTGGGCCACTATGAAGGACATCTGCCAGGTTTTGTGGGCCTTTGATGAATCCACGCGGATGGCGAGTGCAGATGATGCACTAGTCAGCATGACTGTCTCCCTTATCTGCCTGCTTGAAAGAACCCTGCAAGCGCTAAGGGATGAGGTGGTGGAAGAGATTGAGGATGAAGAGTCAGAAATGCCATCGGCTTCTGGACAGTCTGCGCGACGTGGTTCCTCACAAAGGAATAGGCAGGGGACCCTTTTGTGAGGAGGATGAGGAGGAGTCAATGGAGGAGGAAGACATCTTTCCAGAGGAGGGAGTTACACAAATCTCCAGTAGTCAGTATGTAGAGCAAGGGTGGGGTGATGCAGAGCAGGCAGACATTACGCCTCAAGCAGGGGGCAGCGTTTCTTGGCCAGTTGGTAGTCTGCAGCACATGGTTGATTTCATGCTGCAGTGCCTGAGAAACGACCGCCGCATCGCCCACATTCTTACCACGGCTGATTATTGGGTGTACACCCTCCTCGACCTGCGCTACAGGAACAATTTACAAACCCTCATACCACCGTTGCAGTGGAGCGTAAAATGCGGCTGTACCAAGACACACTGGTGCAGTCCATCATCTTCTCCAGTCCAATCGAGAGAAGTGCTGCGCCTGCTACTGCTAGTGCTTTACAAAGCAGCACTGTGTGTAGAGGCAGTGGAGGAATCTCTGAACAAAGAGGGAGCAGAAGCAGTGGCCCAGCACAAGCCAAGACCAGTCTGTTCCAACAGTGGCAAAGTTTTGTGTGCCGGGACAATTGTCTACACCGTCACTGATGGTGACAGATCCAGTCAGCAGGAGGCCACGTTTCCGTCAGATGGTGACAAACTACATGTCTTGCACTCTCAGCGTACTCCCAGACGGCTATTCCCCCTTAAAGTTTTGGGTCTCTAAGCTGGATACATGGCCAGAGCTTAGCCAGTATGCATTGGAGGTGCTGCCTTGCCCTTCTGCCAGTGTATTATGGGAACGCGTCTTTAGTGCTGCAGGTGGTGTACTAACAGACTGTCGCATGCGACTATCATCCGATAACTTTGACCGGCTTACTTTTTTGAAAATGAACAAAGCCTGGATCTCACAGGAATTTACCACTCCTCTTGCCGATTAAATAATTGGTTGCCAACAGTATCCAGGTCTCCGGCTGTGTTCATGCTTCAAACACCTGAACTTTAATCCCTGGGCTCCAACACCGCCAGTTGCTGCCCAGAAGTGCCGGATGCACAGACAACACATGACCCAGTGTTATTGGGTTTCAGTAACGTCCGCTGATCCCCTGCTGTGTATTCGGCAACATGTCCAGCGACCGCCACGCTGGCACTACAACAGCAATTAAAGGGAACCTGTCTCCCCCAGGCATCTGTAACTGAAAGAGCCACCTTGTGTAGCACAAATGCTGCACAAGGAACAGGTGGCTCCTTTAGTTCTGCATCTTGCACACGTTGCACTTAACACTTATAAAATATGTGTCCCCTCATACCGTGAAACCGTCCCGTAGGAGGGACTTTCCTTTGCTATGAGACATAGCACAGCCGGCATTCATACCCCCATGGTGCCGAGCGCCGCCTCCTCAGCGTTGTTTGCATCTGTCCCGGAGCCTGTGCTGTTATGTTTAACCTTGGGCATGCACAGTTAGTGCAGCCCATCTTCTGACATCAGTTGATGTCATGCTGACTGTGCCTGTGCCGGCGCGCTGCCAGAGTTCACGCCCCGCAGTGTCTTCTGATTTTGTCACACTGTGGGGCTGGGATTCCTGGGCATGCACAGTGCATATCTTCGCCTCTCCCTCTTCTCCCTCCGCCTTCTACAGACAGTGTGGCGTCAGCTGATCCCAATTCACATGCCACGACCGTGGCGCCGCACACTCTGAAGAAGGCGGATGGAGAGTAGTCAGAGGCGAAGATATGCGTTGCGCATGCCCAGGAATCCCAGCCTTGCAGTGGGACTAAATCAGAAGACACTGTGAGGTGGTTTCTTGGGTGGTGTGGCCGCACAGGAACAGTTACCATGACACCAAATGATGTCAGAAGACGGGCAGCGCTAACTGCGCATGGCCAGGGTTTAACATAACAGCGCGGGCTCCGTGACAGATACAAGCAACGCTGATGAGGCGGCGCCCAGCACCATGGGGGTGTGAATGCAGGCTGTGCTAGCGTAAACGTAAAAAAAACAAACATTAAATACTTACATTCCTTGTCTGTCTTCCGGCGCTGTGCTTTCCTCTGCACTGTCAGCGCCGGTCAGCCGTAAACCAGAGGACAGACACGGAAGGTAAGTATGTAATGTTTGTTTTTTTTACGTTTACGCTGGTAACCAGGGTAAACATCGGGTTACTAAGCGCGGCCCTGCGCTTAGTAACCCGATGTTTACCCTGGTTACCAGTGAAGACATCGCTGAATCGGCGTCACACACGCCGATTCAGCGATGTCAGCGAGAGATCCATCAACGAAATAAAGTTTCAGACGATCTGCTACGACGTACGATTCTCAGCGGGGTCCCTGATCGCAGTAGCGTGTCAGACACAGCGAGATCGTAATGATATCGCTGGAATGTCACGGATCGTGCCGTCCTAGCGATCAAAGTGCCACTCTGTGACGGTACCCATACTTACCTTCTGTGTCTGTCCTCCGGAGCTGTGCTTTCCTCTGCACTGTGAGCGCCGGCCAGCCAGAAAGCACAGCGGTGACGTCACCGCTCTGCTTTACGGCTGACGACACTGACAGTGCAGAGGAAAGCACAGCGCCAGGGACAGACACGGAATGTAAGTATGTAGTGTTTGTTTTTTTTACGTTTACGCTGGTAACCAGGATAAACATCGGGTTACTAAGCGCGGCCCTGCGCTTAGTAACCCGATGTTTACCCTGGTTACCAGGGAACTTCAGGATCGTTGGTCGCTGGAGAGCTGTCTGTGTGACAGCTCTCCAGCGACCAAACAGCGACGCTGCAGCGATCGACATCGTTGTCATATCGCTGCAGCATCGTTTCAGTGTGACGGTACCCTAACACTGCTAGTTGGTGCCTGGAAGTGCTGGCTGCACAGTTAACACTTGCTGCCATGTTATTGGGTTTCAGTAGCGTCAGCTGATTCCCAGCTGTGTCTCTGGCAAAACCTCCTATCTGCTCCTCCTGCTGTCCCTGGGCTCTAACACCGTCAGTTGGTGCCTGGAAGTGCTGTCCGTACAGTCAACAGTCGCTCCTCTGTTATTAAAGTTCAGTAACGTCAGCTGTTCCCCAGCTGTGTGTGTGGCAATACCTCAAATCTGCTCCTTCTGCTGTCCCTGGGCTCTTACACCGCTAGTTGGTGCCTGGAAGTGCTGGCTGCACAGTTAACACTTGCTGCCGTGTTGTTGGGTTTCAGTAACGTCAGTGGCACAAGGCCACCACACAGAACTATACTACTGTGGAAATTTGATTTTTTCAAAAATATACCAGGACGCAGTCTGACTTAACAGACTGTATTAATGTGTTTTTTGCTTTTTGGTGAATGTAAACAAACAAAATTTGACCAAGGCTAGCATACAGAACTATGCTATGTATGCCTACGGAAATACGATTTTTCCAAAAATGAAACACCAGCCCTCAGCCTGACAGCCCTCAGCAGACTGTATTAATTTGTTTTTTGGCTTTTGGGTGAATTTATAGAAAAAAAATAGTTGAATAAGGCTAGCACACACAACTTTGCTACGTATGCCTGACAAACTATGATATTTAAACAGATGTACCAGTCCTCATTCTGACATAACAGACTGTTTATTTTTTTTGGGGGGATGAATTTTTTGAAAAATGAAAAAAAAATAAAACTGCAACTAGGTAAACAGTAAATAAGCAGCACCAGCAGCAGCAGACAGTTATGGAGCTTTGGGAGGGATGCAGTGGGAGCTATGTAAGCACATACAGTGCCTGCAGGCCTTGCACTGATGTGGATATGCCGTGCCCTGCCTACCTAGCGCTGCAATCTCGGGACCCACAAATTAGCCCTAGAAAGGAATGTTGGTTTCTCAGGAATTGTGGATTTAACAGTTGCAGACCTACACTAACTATTAAAACCACGATTCTGACCCTATCTCGGCAGCAGCTCTCCCTACTCTCGCTAAATCCGGAGATGAATGCGATGAGCAGGGCAGCGCCAGATCTCTTATACTCAGGATGAAGCCAATCACTGCACGACCACAACAAAGATGGCTGCGGCGTTTCATGGCCTGGCAGACAATCCCTGCAGCATGATTGGGTCTCTAAAGTCCGCCAAAAATACTGGGTGGAGACTCCACTTACCGCCAAATAATCCCAGAAATGCTCAGTGCTCGCCGAGTACACTGATACTCGTGCGAGTAACGCGTAGTGGCGAGCATGTTCGCTCATCACTAGCAATAACCAATACACTTCTCTAGTAGTCAACTCACGTTTGACCCAATTACCTCCTCTGAGATGTTTCTTCACTTTCTCAATGCCCAAAAATTCATAGCTTTTTATATCTCAATTATGCGTTGAAACTAAATGTTTAGAAACCCCTCAAACTTTACCTTCTTTGTTATTTATATGTTCTGATATATGGGTTTTTAATTTGCAGGTGGATCACCCAATGTAGAGTGTGCAATAAACCATGTAGACTATGTGATGACTGTCACTATTTATAAATGATTGAATTTTAAAATTTTGTTTGTGATCAATGCTTTAAAAAACTATATTTTTGGTTCTAATGCACATATTGCATTTAGCTCTATCGCAATGAAAAAAAAAATCTTTTGGGATAACCATGTTTTATTGTAATTTTTACATTGGGTCAAACTTGGTGAGACCATATCTTTCACATTTCAGGTTTTTCAGTCAAGGCTTCTTCATTCTTAACTGTTCATTCTTGCACTGATTAGACCCAGGACAGTTCTCTGTATCAGTCATATCAAGTTAAAACATTGTAAAATTAGGTGCACTTGTAGAAAAATGTTCCTAACTGCATCACAGTCTGAAGTCCTGGCTTAGCGTGAAAAGACCAGGGAATTCAGCTCTCACAGCGACAATCAGATGCGACAAGGAACAGATGGTTGATCGTGAGGAAAGGAAGGGATGTAGAGGTAAATGGTTAGATGAGTTGACTATTTTTTACAACTTGTATTATGCTCTGGTGTCTTGAGAAAGCCGACAAATAAGGGACTTTCAATTTGCAGAAAAAAAAACTCTTCTGCAATTTGATTTTCCCAGGAAAATCTGTGCAAACAGGCGAATTTGAAATTTGCCTGACACGCTCACCTCTAATCTACATTTCTTTCTCGAATCAGCTCTGAATGTACCTTTCTTAACTCACTTTTTACCAAGGGTGATCAAATACTAATTTTCCTGTTTCTGGCATTTTTTTTAAAGAAATCTTTGTGCCTTTCTGGATTTTAAGCCTTAGATTTTTAGTTTTGTTGTAATGGGACACGTTCCGTTTTCCTTCCTAGGAAATAAAGAAACCAGAGATGTGTTAATAGAGTTCCTCTTATATTTTTCTTTTTCTTCAAAGCAAAGTTTAGCCTCCTTTAATTCTAATGGGAGGTCACTGTGATTTTAAGTTTAGTTATTTGTAATTTCAGGAGTCACCAAGGGGATTAAAAACATTTTTATACCCCCAAAATATTTTTTGACCACTTTGCATTAATAGAACACAGGTCTAAGGTTTGAGAGAGATGACATGTAAAACAGACATAATCCTCTATGCACTGATTTATTTAATACCAGGTTATCTAGATGTTTATGGCATTTAATAGTCAGCTATAAACATTTATCAAGATACTGTAACAAAAGAAGAGAACTATAGGACCTAATTTCTTGCAGGACATTCTTGTGGTTCAGTGAAGATTCAGCTCCAGAATAATGAAAAAAGGCTGCAACGTGGTCCTGAATGCACAAACTGAGTCATACACAGGTCTTACGAATAGTCCTAAGCATCAGACAAGCCAAGTTTATTGGACATCTCCAATCTATGCTGATAGAAGCACATAGTGACTGCTCCACAACTATGTACCAGGATTTAGCAAGAAGAATGGGTAGAGAGAAGGACAAAGTGGCATGCAACTTTACTTACCATTTCAATACCGATCTGAAGCAAAAAACTTTAATTTCGGCAAGAAGATGTATATCATATGCCAATAATTTTTTTTGTAGTTGATCTTTTAAATCACTAGCCTATCTAAGCTATGACTCTTAACAGATATTGAGTACAACCATTAGGGATTAGCAGATAAAACAAAGTTTGAATTCACCTGTTCACCAAGTTTATCTGCGTAGTTATTTTCTGCTAATTTAATTTACCTTATTACAGTCTGGGATCTCTCCAGACCCCATAATAAAATAAACATAACATGCACAAAATGTATATATTTATATAATATTATATATTAATATATAATATAGTCAGCACCACCAGTCCCGTCCTCACTGCATCTTCTGATCAACCACCTCTCACGTTGGAATCTTTGGTCCTCTTGCACTGTGCCAGACTATCGGATGTCATGGCATCCAGGAGGGTTTTGCACTGACATGCGTGAGGTCAACAGAGTCATGATGTGCAACATGACCTTCTGTGAACCTGCACAGAACCCTTTCAGATTACATGACACCCAGAAGCCTAGGACATTGCAAGAGATTCCATTGTGAGCAGTGGGGGATAAAAAGATGCGGCAAGGACGAGATAGGTGGCAGTGAGTATCGAAGTAGAGACCAGTAAGGTGAGTAAAACTATTTTTTTTATTAATTTTGATGGCCCATTATGGTTCAAAAAATGGCAGTCTGTGAATTAAAAATTTAAATCCAAATTTAGACGAATATGGATTTTTGTAAAATTCGAGTAGAATTCACTTCTATGTGGATTTATGCACTTATATTTAACGAACTTGCTTATGTTGCATAACAGTATGCTTATATTTTGTAAATTTATAATACTGTCTCAAAGCCATTTCCTAATTATTTTAATATTCTCACAAATGCTTTCATTGTTGGTATTTTCATTGGAAATAATTCTGTATTAAAGGTAAAACTCTCTTGATTGCAAAGTGAATAACATTTTAAAGTGACAAGGAGCAAACAGTAATTTTCTTCACATTACACACCATGAGGAACCAATGCACAGTAGATGAAATCCCAGACTATTGTATTTCTTCTTATAATGCTGTAGGATACTACCTTAGATTTGACATTTTACAGAATACCTTATGAGGAATGAATGTTCTCATCTGGGCAATGATAATTTAGCTCTAAAGACAGAATCCTTCATGTAACACATTCACAATAAAGTGCTGCCTCCAGACCAATTTACTCATGCATTACAAGCATGTACGTCAATGTTTGTGACAGTGCATTATCTACTATAGCAATTTTCTACATTAGAACTACAGTAAGCAATTTATACGGTATTCAGTTTTACTATATTCCTCGGTAATTCCATGAACTCTCTCAAGCCTTGAGCAAATGAGTACAAAAACAATTCTCCACACTTTCCTGCTTAAGGGCAAAAAATGAAATTTATATTTTAATGTCATGGTACATGGACATGATTCATGATGGATAAATTCACAGACAACTGACATGCTACCAGTCCTTAGAAGCAATGAAAAACTACATTTAATTAAATCTACATAGAAATACTTTATGCATCATATGTGTTATATCTCAATTAATTTTTTTACAAAAATATATAGTATATTTATTAAAGAAAAATGCCTTCATACTAGGGATGAGCAGACTCGTGGATGTTCGTGTTAGGCTGAACAAGAGTTAAAAGTTCGGTTCAGTATCCGAACATTACCCAAAAATTGACCCTGAACCTGAACCAAATAGAAAATGGTAAACTGAACTTCTGTGCTTTAAAATGGCAATAAAATGGTCATAGTAATGGCTAGGTGGCTGCCAAAGAAACTAAATGGGGGTAAGAGCAGGGCCAATGCCCCGCAAGCAAATTTGGATAGGGACATGACTTAAAATAACAGAATTTCCCCAATGAAGGGCAAATTTTGGGACAAATCTAAAAAGTTTGCGAAGCGGATTTGATTAAAAGTATTTTTGAAGATGAGGCCTTGTACCACAAAGGCCGCGTACACACGGATGGTACAGTGAAACTGCGAATAGTCACTAAGTCAATCAATTGGCATTAAAATGTTTGAATTTCTGGCTACAGATCACCATAAAATTATGAATCGGTAAAGGAATGCATGAACAGTCAGACAGAGGCGCCATATTAGCCCCCATGCCCTCACCTCTCACCAGGATCGACCATGTACATTGCCTTGGGCGGGTTGGTTGGCAAAGCTGGGTGGTTGTGGTGTCCTTTGAAGGACATTCACCTCGCCCTCACCATTCAAGGAGTGTTTTCCCTCAGCCTCCCGCTTCTGGACCTGCTTGCACAGCAAGCCGCTTTCCCATCTTGCCATTCCCTCATGCTGTACGGGCTCCTTTCCTTGGTGCCCATGGGTAATGGAGAATTAGGGGTCAGAGAGGCAGCCTGATAAACAGGTACCACATCCAAGGAAGGCAGCAGTTAAGTAAATTAACCTCTCCTCAACTGAGTCACCATTTGATGTTGCAAAACACAATAGCCATCCATGACAATTTAGAGGCTCTGTAATTGGAATCAGTACTTTAATCCTTTAATGATAATCATTTTTAGGGCAAATCTGGTGGCAGAAGCCATGGTAATTCCTGGAGGGGTTTGTCTCGTAGGTGTGGCCTGTGTGCAGAGCAAGAAGTTGGCTGTTTTTTTTTAACAGAAACAAGGATTTTCCCCTCTAACCCAGGAAGGAGAGAGGGTCCTGGAGCTAAACTCTGTGGCTGAGATCCCATCTTCCAACCCTCAGTCTAAGCCGGCGAGGGGCGGGAACTCATCAATACTGGGGGAGAGGTTCAGGAGATCCACCAGGGCCTGATGAAAGGGAGGAAAGGAGGACCAGGCTTCTTCTGGAAGAATCCCTAAGAGCTGCAAAGTGTCAAGTCTCCTGGGTGTAATTACTGCTGGGAGGCTATTAATCATAGACCTGAAACAGGGACAAGGGGGCATCCTCTGCGGTTGGAGGAAAAAAGGTTTAAGCATAATAACAGACGCGGATTCTTTACTGTAAGAGCAGTGAGACTATGGAACTCTCTGCCGTATGATGTTGTAATGAGTGATTCATTACTTAAATTTAAGAGGGGACTGGATACCTTTCTGGAAAAGTATAATGTTACAGGGTATATACACTAGATTCCTTGATAGGGCGTTGATCCAGGGAACTAGTCTGATTGCCGTATGTGGAGTCGGGAAGGAATTTTTTTCCCCAATGTGGAGCTTACTCTTTGCACATGGGTTTTTTTTGCCTTCCTCTGGATCAACATGTTAGGTTAGGCTATGGGTTGAACTAGATGGACATATAGTCTTCCTTCAACCTTAATAACTATGTAACTATGTAACTATTTGCTTAAGTAAGAGGGCCCAGAGCAGAACAGCAGAGAACTCACTGGGTAGCAAGCATGACCTGAACCATGTGACCAAGGGGGAATGGCCAGGGATAGAGCCAGACACTGGGGTGCAAAGGAGGCGAACGGCACCGGAGAGTAGTCAAGCGTGCTGAGGTCAATAACCAGGGGATAAATGAGGTACCGGAGGGTGAGACGGATAGTATCTTTAGCTTGATATTATGGGTGGATAACCACACCTTATCTCCTACTACAAATGTCGGGCCTGGCCCCCTCCTCCCGTCTGCAAATCATTTGTACCTTTTCTGGGCTTTAGAGATGTTCATCTGAAACTCCCTCCAAAGAGTTCTCAAACGCTGTACCATGCGCTCAGGTCCAGAACAACCTGAATCCATGTGGGAAAATTCCCCAAAATGTTTGTCAAACCCATAATTGATCTGAAAGGGAGTCTTTCCCTTGGACTGCCTCACACGAGAGTTGAACGCAAATTCTGCCATGGGCAATACCTCACACCATTCCTCCTGTGTGGAAGAGACCAGGCATCTCAAAATTTGCTCATAGGATTGGTTCGTGCATTTAGTCTGTCCACTAGACTCCGGGTGATAGGCAGAGGAGAAAAACAGCATAATCCACAGTTTATTACTTAAAGCTCTCCAAAACCTGGCCACAATTTTAACAGGAAGCCTGACTGTCCCTATCTTATTAAGAGTCACCACTCGGGCATCGATCAGGTTAATGGTAGAACCGCAGTTAACAAAGGCGGTGGTCATGATAGGACCGCCAACAAGCTCCAATTCCACCTAAAGCAAAAATTTAGCGATTGAGGAAAAATGTACCTGGTAGTCTGGGTAACTTCCTCGATCGTTACCCAGACTTAAGCATTTCCCGAAGGCTTAGCAGAAGAAGGACAAGAAGGACACTCCCTTTTCCAAAGTCCACAGGCTCCACATTAAAAGCATAGTTAGTTGTCTGCGGTGTCTTCTCTCTCTTTCATTCATTGAGATAGCCCCAACCTCCATGGGTTCAGGGACAGATGCAGTGTCACACAGATTGGAGTATAATGAGGCCTCCTGCTGCAACACTCCTCTAGCACAGAGCCTCCAGTCCATATGCACCGCCCATTTCATGGTGTCCTCCAGGGTATCGGGGGAGAGTGTAATGCCAGAGCAGGACTGTAAATGGTTGGACAGGCCCCTGCGAAACAAGCCCCTCAGGGGAGCATCGTTCCAGGATACATCAGTGACCCAGCGTCTAAACTCTGAGCAGAATCATTCGGCTGAGTGCTTCCCCTGTGTCACACTCATCCCTTTACCTTCTGCCAGATGCACTCTATCAGGCTCGTCATAAATGTGCCCCAAAACCTCAAAGAACAGATTCACCTACATACGTTCAGAAGCAGAGAGAGAGAAAGCCGATGCCTGTGGAGCCAACTTAGCAAGGCATAATGATCCCCACCCTCTGCCTTTTATTACGAGAAGCACGAGGACACAACTCAAAAAACAACTTGCATCCCTCTTTAAAAACCCTAAAAAAAAATGTATCCCTGGAAAAATTGTCAGGTAACTTTACCGGTGGTTTGGAGTCCACCAGGGATAGTGGGGCCCCCATCTCGAGTCCTCAATGGAAAAGGACCCTGTAAAGCACCCGCCACATCTCTCTCACCAGAAAAAGCATAGAGAGCAAAGAAACAACAAAGTATGCACACACACACCAGGGGTCAAGCACACAGACAAAATAAAAGTATAACTGACATAGAATCCTAGTCCAGTGTGGTATAAATATCCCTCCCAGATCCAAAAGGAAGCCACAACAATTAACCCTGAGAGGGCAGGGCATTAACCCTGTCCAAATCATGACACAAAGCCCTTAGGGCTGAAGTCAGGGTCCTGGCAGGCACCCCACTGCAGTGTGAGTATAAAAATAGCTATTTTGAGTCCATATTGAAATATACAGAATACATTCAGACCATTACAGAACAGCATTGCTGGTCATACATTTACAGACAAACAATGCTCATAGTGACACATTCTTGAGAACTGTTAACTTATTGTCTGAAGCCCTTTCAAACATGAAGGTTTATTTAACCTCTATCTGTGGTGGAGTTATCTAATCCATGAGGGCTGCTCATTGTTTGATGTTCGCCTGGTATCTCGGTTCCCTCTTATCTTGAAAGCTGGCCACTGGAAGGTCATGGTGAAATCAGAGTTACACAGTTTAAATCACTATATAAGGCCAGAGAAACATGACTAAGAAAAAGCAGAAGTTTGTACCTGTACACGTGTAGTGTTGTGTTACCTGCATAAGTGTGGATGCCCAAGCAGTATTGTGAATTTCCCAGGCATTCTCTGCCTTGGTGCAGGCTTCATTGAGATTCCAGACTCCAGACAGATGAGGTTTAAAAGCCCCTTGGTGATGATGTAAGCATACGTGATTAATCTTCACATGTACTTAATCATTTTATGTATTTAATTTTATATGTACTTAACCTTTGTATGTTAAAGGGAACCTGTTACCCCCCCGCCCTGCAGTGTGAATAAATCAGAACACACTACGGGGTGGGATCTCGGGCCTTGGGTAGACACAGGCACAAGATGAATTCCATCAGGTGATGTGAGTTGAAGGGCGGCGCAAACGGCGCATGCCTGAAAAAGAAAAACACAGCGTAGGCGCCGGGTACATTACTGAAGACAGAGGAGGCGGCGCCCGGTACACGAAGGGGCTGACTGATGGCTGGGAGACGGTTGTGTCCAGGGGAAAAGACGTGCCCCCGGAAAGACTAAAGGCATGGCGCGAAAATTATAAATATTAATATTGCTGCGTTGGAAGGAGCACAAAAAAGAGGAGCCACATTCGAGGAACATTAGTGCTGCACAAGGTGGCACTTTTAGGTAAAAATGCCAGAGAGTGGTGACAGGTTCCCTTTAAAATATACAAAAGTGTAGCAATCAAACTATTCAATCATAATATTCCTTTAATTTTGTACTTTCAAATACATTTTTGTGATATTGCAAGTAGTAGCCTTCTTTAAAGCAGTGTTTGAACCTTAGTGTTAAAAACTTGGCAATACATAATTTGGTGTAGTCGGAAGGATACGCAGAAGGTTCAGAAGTTTTTTTATTAACATTAACAGGAATCTGTGTGATAGTGTGATACTGCGTAAAGCATGCCTCTCCTTAAGAAAAAGGTGACTGTGAGTGAGTTAATTGAGGTTCCAGGTGGGGAACAGGTTCCTGATGCTGAACCTGTTGATGTCTTTAGATGCTTACAGAAAGTGAAAGTGGAGAAAGGTAAAGAGTTGGGCACTGTTGGGAGGCATGGATGGATATTGTTGTCTGCATGTAGAAATCAGCATGAGGAAACAATATGTATGTTAAAAAAGCACAGAAATTGAAAAACAGTTGTGTGAGGCCCAAAATGCATTGGTTAGAGCACAATGTCAGAATACGTTATTAATGGACAGATGTGATGAATATCAAAATGTTGCAGAAAAGGCTGCTGTACGGGTAGCAAAGTATAAATACGGAAAGAGGCAAGGGAAGGAGAATAAAAAGGAGCTTTGACCATAGCCAAAGCAGGGATAGAGTGGACCCCAGATCAGTGGCACCAAAAACATCACCGATCCCAAGTTGGAGGATGAACATTTCCATGGTAAGAGGGAAATTAATCTTCCTCTTAACCCACTGAAAGTTCATCCTATATATCAGACAGATTGTAGAGACAGCTGCAGGTAAACAGAATGAGAATGCAGCAGAGGACTAGTCAGAAGGAGCTTAATAACCTATAGTATCATTTTTCTCAGAAGCCAAATGAACCCCTGTTAGCTAGGGCAGTCAGAATATGCGAGATCGGGGCTCATGGAGTACAGGTGGACACTGTAGATGGCCCAAAACTTGTCCAACTCAGTCATGGGCCTGTAGGGAAGGAGGCATTCCATACATTGATAATTCAGCAACCACATGTGGTGTGTAGTATGCTTGATGTTGTGGGTATGGCATGTTAAAAACTTGGCAATACATCCACACAGAGGTAAGCAGAGTACCACCAGAGTTATGGCAACCATGTACAGGGATTGGGACACCAGAGTTGAGCGGGAGCCTGTGACCTCCCAGGGCTCCCAAATCCATGCATACCTCAGCGATTTCGAGGAGGCTTGGAAAAAGCTGAGGAGTCTCTGGGAACAGTTGCGGGTAGTTAGGCTCAGTGACAACAGATCCTAAAGCAGCAAGAGGCCATCTTTGTTTGCTACGATCATCAGACTGAAAGGAGACATCAGCATGCTGGAGGGGAGAAGGCTGGACATCATGTCCAACAGAAAGCTGATCAGGGAGAAACTGGAGAACGGAGATTGATTCTACAAAATGGCAGCTGTCCATGAGCCAGAGGGGTCTCAGCGTCCAACCAAGGTGGATGAAGAGGAGGATGATGTGGAGGAGGATAAGGAGCTGAATCCACCTGGGGGCTTGGTAAGTTATCTCAAAGCAATGCACAGTGGGATAGCTCCTGAACATATTGTTCTCCCATTGAACTCCAGTTCATCAGAGGAAACCTTGCCACATTGATCAGGAGAGCTTTAAATTAGAGCAATCAATATGGGATAGGAAGTATATACTGCCAGGAAAAATATGCAGTTAATGAATTATTTTTAGAACTCTGTTATTAGAAGTGGAAATAACGAACAAAAACTACAAACTCTGAATGAAAATATATGAGCAAGAGAAACCAACTACAAACTAACATGTGTCTATACTAATGCACAGAGCATGGGAAACAAACAAGGAGAATTGGAGCTGCCAACAGAGGAAGCGAGATAAGTCATAGTCATCATCACTGAAACTTGGTGGGATGATGCACTTGATTGCAATACAAACCTTGAAGTCTACAACCTATTTAATAGAAAGAAGGGAGAATGTGTTGCACTGTATATTAGGAAAATGGATTTCTCCAGAGATTCAGCTTCAGAAAATGTTAGCTCTGTTGAAACTGTTTAGGTAAGAATACAAGAAGAGAACAACAGAAAGAACACTATCATAGGTTTTTACTATAGGCCACCTGGACAGACTGAAAATACAGATGTACTCTATTTACATCACATGTCTATGTTCTCCAAAAAGTATGACATAGTGATCATGGGAGATTTTACCTACTGTAAGGCACCGATAGCAGTGAAGAGGCAGTGACCCACAAAGTTCAAACATAAAAGTCCCTTTAATGTATTATCTTCACATAGAAATGGTTCCAATCCACTCAAATGCAAATAACTTCAGTGTTCAATTCACACCAGTTCATAACAGCATCCTTTAGATTGCAGTCACTACACACGCTAGTCCTCCTCTGACTAGTTCTGTGGGTGTCTTGCACTGCTCTATCACAGTCTCTAGTCACAGCCATACACAGACCTTGACATCCTCCTGTCTGCAGCTGTGGCACACGCCAGTCCATCCTTCAGGCACAGGACAGTCTACCACTGATTTTCCTCCGGGCATAAGACCTGTCCACATCCGCGAACAGTCATCGTGGACACCAGCACCACTATGTATGCTGTGTGTTGTCAGGCCTTACTCTGGCTCTGACACACTTGAGACTACTCAGCACTCAACTCTAAAACCTCTCTATACTACATTGTTTTTAACTATTGCAATCCCAGCTACACCTGCTACTACAACGCGCGATCATGGCATCACTATGCCTCTGTGGGCATCCTGGGGAGAACAAACAGCATCCCCTAAATGTAACAGGGGTCACTGTCTCACATATCTCCTCTTTAACCTGTGGGGTTGAATACTTGTCACCCCACATGGGCTCGAGACAGGGCATTTGCATGCCCCTATGATGTCCCCGCCTGACACTAAACCAAAGTAGGGACCAGAAACATTGATCGGCACATGCATCCCTCCCCATTGCGTTTCTCCTCCATACTTCCTTACGGGACCACCCACCACTCTGGTGTCCATTGCTGATGACATGCTCACAGTCATGCTTTACCGTAGGTTTGGGCCAGTTTTGGGTGGTCTCGACCTTGTTTATTTTGGGTTTGCTAACCCCACAGCTCATCCTGTCACCTAAATACCTGCCTTAGGGCCCTTGGTACCGTTTACTCTGTACCCTTACCCTTGCCCCGGTGACTATGTCATGCTGGAATGTTGCGGACCGTGCCGGCAACTCTGAGGATATGTCTGTATTATGTCGCACCCGAACCTAAGCCTTCAACACTGCTGTCTAGCGAGCGCTCTATCTAATTTATCCTGACCCCGGCCCCATCTTTGGCCGGTGCCAGAATGCTCCGTATGCACACATCTCCAGTTGCCTCCACGACCATACACTCCCACCTCTCCTCAGCACCCTTTCTATTTGTACGTTTCTTATATCTGCATCTCCCTGTGGGACCCTGGATCTGAGCTGTCTCAAAATTACCAGGGAACACCTCCAGCTCTGGGTTCAATGGGGTCCCCATGACCTCTACTGCCACAACCTCTAGGGAGAGCCTATTTTGGTTACACTCTAACCCTAAATTGGCGACCCCTGTGGCAGACATTTTAGCATCTTCAGGTTTTATGCCAGAAACAACATTTTCAATTTCTCCTGGCATTACCTCTAGAGGGAGCCTATCAGGATTACACTCATTACACTTAACAGGGCTCACTGCCTCACACTACAGAGATAATTATTGGCAATCTCTCTTGCTAACAACTTCATCTTTAAAAAGGTAGAACAAGAGGATCTTCAATCTTGGACCTAACTCTTACCATTAGGGAGCAAATGGTTGAGGAAGTAAAGGTGGCTGGGAATTTAGGAGGTAGCGATCATGCTATCCTCAAATTTTTGGATTACAAGAGGAGGAAGACAAGTAAAGACTCAGACTTTAAAGTTCAACTTCAGAAATGCAGATTTATTGGACAAAGAAAGAGGATGGGAAAGGTCCAATAGCTGGGTGTTCTAAAGCAGGGGTCCCCAACTCCAGTCCTCAAGGCCCACCAACAGGTCATGTTTTCAGGATTTCCTTTGCATTGCACAGGTGATGCAATTAGTACCTGGGCAAGACTAAGGAAATCCTGAAAACATGACATGTTGGTGGGCTTTGAGGACTGGAGTTGGGGACCCCTGTTCTAAAGGACAGAAATGTCTAAGAAGGATGGGGGATTTTGCTAAAGGAAATTCTCACTGCACAATCGATAAGGCTGGATTCACATTGCGTTAGTGGCAGTACGCTAACAGGATCTGTTACATAGTGCCACTAACGCAATATAACGGATCCATTAGCGCACCCATTGACCGCAATGTATCTAACGCATCGCTAACGTATGCCATTTTTGGCATGCGTTAGCGATGTCCCGTTATTTTCTGACGGACCTCGAATGCTGCTTGCAGCGTTTTTCGGTCTGTTCTCGCTAGCGCAGATCGGGCATCTGTGCTAGCGGGAACGCAATCCCTTTTTGTACATTGCGTTAGCGCATTCCGTTCGCATATGTGCTAAATGGATTGCACTAACGCAATGTGAACCTAGCCTAACTATCCTGAAAAGAAGAGAGAATTTGAAGCATTTAAAAAGACCTGGATGGATGAACAGAGAATGTAATCACTTGTTCTAAAGGAAAATATATATATATATATTAAAAAGAAAGATGGAAGACCTATCTAAAGATGGACATAATGCTGTTTGCAAGGAATGTATTATGGTCTGTATGTGAATTCTGGTTTTGCACTGCAGGGATTAATGCTTCTGGCCTCTCTCTGGTTCTTGGAGGGCTTTTAATAGCCTCAATTGGGCTCTGTGTGTTGTCAGTGATACTTTTGAACTTGGCTTAGTTCCTGACCCCTGTGTATCTGGGAATACAGTCTGCCTGTGTATGCTTGCTCGTGTATGACCCGGTCCATTCCTGTTTCTGATATTTCTGCCTGACTCTGTACTTGTTTCGCCTCTCTGTTATGGCCTTTGCCTGTCCTTGACCTTCGGTTCTGTTACTCCTACATGTACTGCGCTGCTATGTCTGGTTTCCAGGCTCTACTTTGTCACTGACCCTGTCCCTGTCTTGCCCCTCATGTACCATACCATCTCCTGGTTTAATCCCGCATCTGTCTGATTACTCTCTGGGTATCCCTAGCCCAAGCACCATCTCTGTAGTGCCAGGGCTTGTCTCTGCCCCCACACACTCCACCAGCAGTCACATGCTTCAGGTCCTGTTTGCCTGAAGCATGCATCTCCACCGCTGCCGCCCCCACTCCACAGGTATCTTTAACCCCTTAGTGACAGAGCCAATTTGGTACTTAATGACCAGGCCAATTTTTGCAATTCTGACCACTGTCACTTTATGAGGTTATAACTCTGGAACGCTTCAACGGATCCCGCTGATTCTGAGATTGTTTTTTCGTGACATATTGTACTTCATGTTAGTGGTAACATTTCTTCGATATTACTTGCGATTATTTATGAAAAAAACGGAAATATGGCAAAAATTTTTAAAATTTTGCAATTTTCAAACTATGTATTCTTATGCCCTTAAATCAGAGAGATATGTCATAAAAAATAGTTAATAAATAACATTTCCCACATGTCTACTTTACATCAGCACAATTTTGGAAACAAAATTTTTTTTTGTTAGGGAGTTATAAGGGTTAAAAGTTGACCAGCAATTTCTCATTTTTACAACACCATTTTTTTTTAGGGACCACATCACATTTGAAGTCATTTTGAGGGGTCTATATGATAGCAAATAATGAAGTGTGACACCATTCTAAAAACTACACCCCTCAAGGTTCTCAAAACCACATTCAAGAAGTTTATTAACCCTTTACGTGCTTCACAGGAACTGAAACAATGTGGAAGGAAAAAATGAACATTTAACTTTTTTTTGCAAACATCTTAATTCAGAACCATTTTTTTTATTTTCACAAGTGTAAAAACAGAAATGTAACCATAAATTTTGTTATGCAATTTCTCCTGAATACGCCAATACCCCATATGTGGGGGTAAACCACTGTTAGGGCGCACCGCAGAACTTAGAAGTGAAGGAGCGCCGTTTGACTTTTTCAATGCAGAATTGGCTGGAATTGAGATCGGACACCATGTCACATTTAGAGAGCCCCTGATGTGCCTAAACAGTGGAAACTCCCCACAAGTGACACCATTTTGGAAACTAGACCCCTTAAGGAACTTATCTAGATGTGTGGTGAGCACTTTGAACCCCCAAGTGCTTCACAGAAGTTTATAACGTAGAGCCGTGAAAATAAAAAATCGCTTTTGTTTACACAAAAATGATCTTTTTGCCCACAAATTTTTATTTTCACAAGGGTAACAGGAGAAATTAGACCACAAAAGTTGTTGTGCAATTTCTCCTGAGTACGCTGATACCCAATATGTGGGGGTAAACAACTGTTAGGGCGCACCGCAGAGCTTGGAAGAGAAGGAGTGCCGTTTTACTTTTTCAATGTAGAATTGGCTGGAATTGAGATCGGACGCCATGTCGCGTTTGGAGAGCCCCTGATGTGCCTAAACAGTAGAAATCCCCCACAAGTGACCCCATTTTGGAAACTAGACCCCCCATGGAACTTATCTAGATGTGTGGTGAGAACCTTGAATGCCCAAGTGCTTCACAGAAGTTTATAATGCAGAGCCGTGAAAATAAAAAATTTTTTCCACAAAAAAGATTTTTTAGCCACCAAATTTTTATTTTCACAAGGGTAACAAGAGAAACTGGACCCCAAAAGTTGTTGTCCAATTTGTCCTGAGTATGCTGGTACCCCATATGTGGGGGTAAACCACTGTTTGGGCGCACGGCAGAGCTCGGAAGGAAGGAGCGCCGTTTTGGAATGCAGACTTTGATAGAATGGTCTGCGGGTATTATGTTGCATTTGCAGAGCCCCTGATGTACCTAACCAGTAGAAACCCTCCACAAGTGACCCCATTTTGGAAACTAGACCCCCCAAGGAACTTATCTAGATGTGTGGTGAGAACTTTGAATGCCCAAGTGCTTCACAGAAGTTTAGAATGCAGAGTCGTGAAAATAAAAAATATTTTTTTTTCCACAAAAAAGATATTGTAGCCCCCAAGTTTTTATTTTCACAAGGGTAACAGGAGAAATTGGACTGCAATAGTTGTTGTCCAATTTATCCCGAGTATGCTGATGCGCCATATGTGGCGGTAAACCACTGTTTGGGCGCACGGCAGAGCTCGGAAGGGAAGGAGCGCCTTTTTGGAATGCAGACTTTGATAGAATGGTCTGTGGGCATTATGTTGCGATTGCAGAGCCCCTGATGTACCTAAACTGTAGTAACCCCCCACAAGTGACCCCATTTTGGAAACTAGACCCCCCAAGGAACTTATCTAGATGTGTGGTGAGAACTTTGAATGCCCAAGTGCTTCACAGAAGTTTAGAATGCAGAGTCGTGAAAATAAAAAATATTTTTTTTTTCACAAAAAAGATTTTGTAGCCCCCAAGTTTTTATTTTCACAAGGGTAACAAGAGAAATTGGACCCCAGAAGTTGTTGTCCAATTTATCCCGAGTACGCTGATGCCCCATATGTGGGGGTAACCCACTGTTTGGGCGCACGGCAGAGCTCAGAAGGGAGGGAGCACCATTTGACTTTTTGAGCGCAAAATTGGCTGTCGTGTTTGGAGACCCCCTGATGTACTTAAACAGTGAAAAACCCCCCAATTCTAGCTCCAACCCTAACCCCAACACACCCCTAACCCTAATCCCAACCTCATCCATAATCCTAATCACTAACCCTAACCATAATCACAACCCTTACCCCAAAACAACCCTAATGTCAACCCTAACCATAACCCTAATCAAAACCCTAAATCCAACACACCCCTAATCCTAATCTCAACCCTAACCTCAAACCTAACCCTAATCCCAATACACCCCTAATCACAACCCTAACCTTAACCCTAATCCCAAACCTAACCCTAATCCCAAGCGTAACCCTAATGCCAACCCTAACCCTAATACGAACCCTAATCCAAACCCTAACCCTAATCCCAGCTTTAACCCTAACTTTAGCCCCAACCCTAGCCCTAACTTTAGCCCCAACCCTAACCCTAGCCCTAGGGCTACTTTCACACTTGCGTCGTTTGGCATTCCGTCGCAATCCGTCGTTTTGGACAAGAAACGGATCCTGCAAATGTGCCCGCAGGATGCGTTTTTTGCCCATAGACTTGTATTGCCGACGGATCGTGACGGATGGCCATACGTCGCGTCCGTCGTGCACTGGATTAGTTGTGTTTTGGCGGAGCGTCGGCACAAAAAAACGTTCAATGAAACGTTTTTTTGTACGTCACATCCGCCATTTCTGACCGCGCATGCGTGGCCGTAACTCCGCCCCCTCCTCCCCAGGACATAGATTGGGCAGCGGATGTGTTGAAAAACTACAGCTGCTGCCCACGTTGTGCACAATTTTCACAACGTGCGTCGGTATGTCGGGCCGACGCATTGCGACGGCCCCGTACCGACGCAAGTGTGAAAGAAGCCTAACCCTAAGTTTAGCCCCAACCCTAACCCTGAATTTAGCCCAAACCCTAACCCTAAATTTAGCCCCAACCCTAGCCCTACCCCTAACCTAACCCTACCCCTACCCCTAACCTAACCCTACCCCTAACCCTACCCCTAACCCTACCCCTAACCTAACCATAACCAAACCCTAACCCTACCCCTAACCCTAACCCTACCCCTAACCCTAACCCTACCCCTAACCCTAACCTAACCCTAACCCTAACCCTAACCTAACCCTACCCCTAACCCTACCCCTAACCCTAACCTAACCCTAACCCTAACCCTACCCCTAACCCTAACCTAACCCTACCCCTAACCCTAACCTAACCCTACCCCTAACCCTACCCCTAACCTAACCCTAACTCTACCCCTAACCCTAACCCTAACCCTACCCCTAATTTTAGCCCCAACTGCTGTTCTCCTGCCGGCTGGCAGATGGAGACAGATGGCGGGCGCACTGGGCATGCGTCCGCCATGTTCTGCTGCCGGCGGCCAGGAGGAGCAGCAAGAGGATCCAGGGACCTAGGTGAGTATGCTAGGGTCCCCGAATCCCCCTATTTCTCTGTCCTCTGATGTGCGATCACATCAGAGGACAGAGAATTACACTTTACTTTTTTTTTTTTTTTTTTTTGCGGTCGCCGGTAAACAGTTAATTACCGGCGATCGCAAAACAGGGGTCGGTAATACCGACCCCGATCGTGCTCTTTGGGGTCTCGGCTACCCCCGGCAGCCGAGACCCCAAAGATTCTCCCGGTGCCGGCCGGCGGGCGCACTGCGCATGCGCCCGCCATTTTGAAGATGGCGGCGCCCACCGGGAGACACGAGGAGCATCGGGGGAGCTAGGTGAGTATTGGGGGGCCACCTGGGACCCCTTTTCTCTGTCCTCCGATGTGCGATCACATCGGAGGACAGAGAAATTAAAAAGAGATCGCTTTTTTTTTTTTTTTTTTTGCGATCGCCGGTAAACGGTTAATTACCGGCGATCGCAAATGCGGGGTGGGTTAAAAAACCCCGAATCATGTTCTCTGGGGTCTCGGCTACCCTCGGCAGCCGAGACCCCGGAGAAAATCGGCCTCTGGGGGGCGCTATGGACTTTTTCCACAGCGCCGTTAATTAACGGCGCTGTGGTTTAAGTACCCTTAGCGGCCGCCGTTAAACGGCGTATCGGCGGTCGCTAAGGGGTTAAGCATAGTTTGTTTGTTTTTCAGGACATGCACACTGGCTCAGTGAGCAAGTGCAGAGCAGTGTTCCTGACAGAATGCAGATCAAGCATTAGATTAACTAAAGCCAGCAGAAGTGAGGCTTGCAAGAAAGACCAAAAGCAGTAAAAAAGGATTTTGGGGGTGTGTGAAAAGCAAAAGAACAGTCAAAGATGCTATAGGATTTTTACAGGATGAAAAGAGTGAAGTGGTAACAAATAATGATGAGAAGGCCAAACATTTAAATTCCTATTTTGCATCTCTGTTCTCTAAGCAAATGTAATGTCAACTGATCTTCACTGTGCCATCCAAGGAATAAAATAATCCACACTATCTATAAACAGAAAGATGGTGAGGAATAGAGTTGAGCGACTTTTACTTTTTTAGGATCGAGTCGGGTTTCAAAAGTCGGGTCGGGTGAAATCGGCAGATTATTGCGAAAAGTCAGGGGTCGGCCGAAACACGAAAACCAATGCAAGTCAATGGAGAATCAAAGTCGGCAGTGAGTGGAGGACAGGAAAACACCTACAGTGCCCATTTTAATGCCAAAAACATCAATTCATATTTCTTAAGCTTGTCAATCTTAATTTACTTTATAATAATAGTTAGGCATTGAAAACAGGGGCTCATTTGGCTAAAGTTGTGGGGGTAGGGCTGGCTCAAGATTTTCGTGGGCCCAGGAAATGCGGAATACGTCACGGCGGTGGAGCAGGGATAGGTAAGTATTTCAACTTTGCAAGTGCAGATCCTGAGCAAGCAGGGGGGCCCACTAGTTGGCACTGGCACAGGGTCCCTGATAGTACGGCGGTGTGTTTGACGGCAGGCGGCGCCTCCCACTGCCAGAGACACATTTGCGTACTATGAGGGGCCCTGTGCCAGTGCCAAAGAGTATGCCCCCCCACCTGATGAAGGAACCTGCACTTTCATCTGCACCTTCCTCTTTGTCCCCGTGTAAGGTGGTATAGTATGCGGGAAGGGGAACCTAACTTTCAGCAGGGTCAGATTCTGGCTGTGTAGAGTGCAAGGGGAATGTAGTGGTCTGGGTCAATGTACCAGCAGACTCATCTAGCAGTGGCTGGCCAAAGGGCAGGATGAGGAGGAAACACAGATATAGGCCCAAATAAGAAAGTAGGCTAAATGCAGTTCAAAATTGCTAATAGGAGTACACAGGCGGCATAGCTTTGTTCAGCGGAGGAGGACAACTGTTACGAGAGGCTCACACAGTTACTAGGCCCAAGTAAGTAAGTAGGCTAAATGTAGTTCAAAATTGGTAAGAGGAGTACACAGTCGGCATAGCTTTTTTCAGCGGAGGAGGACAACTGTTATGAGAGGCTCACACAAACTTAGTAGGCCTAAAATAAAAAAGTAGGCTAAATGCAGTTCAAAATTGGTAACAGGAGTACACAGGCGGCATTGCTTTGTTCAGTGGAGTACAACTGTAATAAGTGGGTCAGACAGACTGAGCAGGCCTAAAGTAAAAAAAAATTGGCTAAATGCAGTTGAAAATTGGTAACAGGAGTACACAGGCGGCATTGCTTTGTTTAGTGAAGGACAACTGTAATAAGTGGCTCAGACAGACTTAGTAGGCCGAAAATAAAAAAGTAGGCTAACTGCAGTTCACAATTGGTAACACAGGCGGCATAGCTTTTTTCAGAGGAGGAGGACAACTGTTATGAGAGGCTCACACAGTTACTAGGCCCAAGTAAGTAAGTAGGCTAAATGCAGTTCAAATTGGTAACAGGAGTACATAGGCGGCATTGCTTTGTTCAGTAGAGGACAACTGTAATAAGTAGTTCAGACAGATTGAGTAGGCCTACAATAAAAAATTTGGCTTAATGCAGTTCACAATTGGTAACAGGAGTACACAGGCGGCATTGCTTTGTTCAGTGGAGGACAGCTGTAAAAAGTGGCTGCCACAGTTAGAAGGCCAAAATAATAAAGTGGGCTAAAAGTCAGCCAAAAAAATGTTCATAAATAAACTGGTGGAACAGCTAGGTACAGGGGTTGGCTCCTCTGCTGAGTAGCAGACAGTGGTAGTTGGCACAATTAACTGGTCTAAATGGAGGCCAGGGCCCCTGTATATTTTTACTATCATCTATCATTTCAACAAATTTGTATTGGCAGTGCCATTGAAGGATTTAACAGCACAGACTACACAGTTGTAAAGCAGGGAGAGGTAAGTTTTGCAAGTGGTGGAGCACTGTTCGAGCTGGGGGGACACTCTTGTGGGCGGTGGTACTGGCACAGGGACCCTCATATTATGACAGTGTGTCTGACGTTGGTTGTGCACCACCACCATCAGAGACACTTCATTGTACTATGAGGGACCCTGTGCCAGTGCTGTCGCCCAAGTGTGGGCACACCCACCTGTCCAGGCAAACGGCACTCGCACGGGGATTTGCGACAAGTGGTGACCACAGCCCTGTGGGGGAGTCAGCCCATTTAGTGAGGTATAAAAATGGCCTATGGTGGACATTCAGCAGCTGCAAATGGAGGAATTGGAGCAGTCAGTAAGAGGAGGCCAACAGCAAGACATTTTAAGGCAAGCTACGTGTCAGCAGGGGAAGGTGGGGCAAAATAATTTGAAATCCATGATTGGTTAATTTTAGTGAAGGATAGATCATCAACATTTCGGGTAGCCAGACGTGTCCTTTTTTCGGTCAGTATTGAACCAGCAGCACTGAAGACTCTTTCTGATAGCACACTAGTAGCTGGGCAAGCGAGCTCCTGTAATGCATATTCTGACAATTCAGGCCAGGTGTCTATTTTAGATGCCCAGTAATCAAAGGGGAATGACCTGTGAGGGAGAACATCGATAAGGGAGGAAAAATAGTTGGTAACCTTACTGGACAAATGCTGTCTCTGTCACTTTGAATTGATGCAGCAGTACCTGTCATGTCTGCGGTCATTGTGAAATCACTCAACAATCTGGTCATAAAACCCCTCTGTCCAACGCCACTTCGGATTTGTGCACCTCTAATCCCTCTGCCATGTTGCCCCCTACAGCTCGTGCATGTGAGAACCATCACCGCCTCTGTGTGCTGGGAATGCCTGAACCAAATGGTCTACAAGGGTTGCTTGTTTGGGAGCCAATATTTGCTACAGGTTCTCATGTGGCATAATATTTTGTAATTTTCCTTTGTATCGTGGATCCAGGAGGCAGGCCAACCAATAATCGTCATCGGTCATCATTTTGATAATGCAGGGTCCCTTTTTAGGATACGCAAGGCATACTCAGCCTTGTGGGCCAATGTTCCAGGTGTCAGTTCACTGCTTGTGCTGGGTTGAGGAGCACTTTCTTGAAATCAACATCACTTGTGGCCCTCAAAATCCCTGTAGCTGCCCTTGCAACACCACCAGTTTCTATTGCCCCTTGAGAAGCATCCTCCTCCCATAAATATTCATCCCCATCCTCCTCCTCCTCCTCCTCTTCATTCCGCCACCTCATCCAGGAGAGTTCCCTGAGCAGACAATGGCTGACTGTCATCAAGGCTTCCCTCCTCCTCGGCTGCAGACGCCTGCTCCTTGATGTGCGCCAAACTTTGCATCAGCAGACGCATTAGTGGGATGCTCATGCTTATGATGGCGTCGTCTGCACTTACCAGCCGTGTGCATTCCTCAAAACACTGAAGGACTTGACAGAGGTCTTGTAGCTTCGACCACTGCACACCAGACACCTCCATGTCTGCCATCCAACTGCCTGCCCGTGTATGTGTATCCTCCCACATATAAGTGACAGCACGCCTCTGTTCACTCAGCCTCTGAAGCATGTGTAGTGTGGAGTTCCACCTTGTTGCAACATCAATTATTAGGTGGTGCTGGGGATGATTCCGCAATCGCTGATAATTCTGCATACAGATGGAGTGTACAGGTGACCAGCGGATGTGCGAGCAAAGTCTTTGCACCTTCAGGAGCAGGGCTGGTAACTCCGGATAATTTTTCAGGAAGCACTGCACCACCAGGCTCAAGGTGTGAGCCAGGCAAGGAATGTGTTTCAGTTCTGAAAGGGCTATGGCAGCCATAAAATTCCTTCCGTTATCACTGACTACCTTGCCTGCCTCAAGATGTACACTGCCCAGCCATGACTGAGTGTCTTGCTGCAAGTACTCGGCCAGTACTTTCGCGGTGTGTCTGTTGTCGCCCAAACACTTTATTTGAAGCACAGCCTGCTGACGCTTACCACTAGCTGTTCCATAATGGGACACCTCGTGTGCAACACTGGCAGCTGTGGATGGAGTGGTCATGCGACTGCGCTCTGTGGACGAGCTTTCACTTCCGGATGAGGAGGAGGAGGAGGGAAGGCGAACGCCTACAGCCAACTGTTTCCTAGACTGTTGGCTAGGCAGAACTGTTCCAATATGGCTGTCCCCTGTGGACCCTGCATCCACCACATTAACCCAGTGCGCCGTGATGGACACGTAACGTCCCTGGCCATGCTTACTGGTCCATGCATCTGTTGTGAGGTGCACCTTTCTACTGACTGATTGCCTCAGTGCATGAACAATGCGGTCTTTGACATGCTGGTGGAGGGCTGGGATGGCTTTTCTCGCAAAGAAGTGTTGACTGGGTAGGTCATAGCGTGGTACTGTGTACGCCATCAGGGCTTTGAAAGCTTCGCTTTCAACCAAACGGTAGGGCATCATCTCTAACGAGATTAGTCTAACAATGTGGGCGTTCAAACCCTGTGTATGTGGAAGACAGGATGAGTACTTTCTCTTCCTAACGAGAGTCTCTAGTAGGGTGAGCTGGACTGTAGAGCTGCATATGGTGGAACTAGCGGGGGTGGTGGTGGACATGGCAGATTGAGAGAGGGTTGGTGATTGTATTCTTGATGTTCGCCTACCTACAATGTTTCCTACCAAGAACCTTGTGATTCCCTGAGTGCTTTGGCCTTGCGACGATAACTCCACAATTGCTGCTGATGGTGTCCTAACCGGTGGACTTACTGTGAGGGAAGCAATGTAACGTTGCTGACTACCTTCATTCTGAGCAGGTGCACCAACGGTACTGGACTTTGGAGTTTCTTCCCTCTGCTAAAGGTCTTTGAACACTTCTTACAGATAACTTTGCACTGATCATTCGGATCTTGGTTAAAAAATGCCCACACTGCACTCTTCCTACTATGGATTACCTTTTCAGGCATTGCACGCTGTGCTACTTTCACTGGATGGCCACGGTGTCCTAAAACTGTTTTTGGATTTGACAAACATTTTTGGCCAGATACGGGCCTGCCAGATGAAAGCTGTTGCGATGTAGATGGCTGCTGCGGATCCTCCTCCTCCGCTTCTGAGCTACTTTAAGCTGCACCCTCTTCCCCCAATGGCTGCCAATATGGGTTAACAACAGGGTCATCTATCACCTCCTCTTCAATTTCATGTGCACCTTCCTCTGTGTCACTGTGTAAGGTGCTATAGCGTTCGTGACAGGGCACAATAGTCTCATCAGGGTCAGATTCTGGCTCAGTACACTGCGAGACCAATGCAGTGATCTGAGTCAATGGAACAGCATAATAATGTAGCTGTGGCTGTGCATCTGTGCACTCCATGTCCGATTCATCTTGTAATGAGCTTTTAACAATTTCCCTCTGTAACCCAGGCACGGTATGTGTAAAGAGCTCCATGGAGTAAACTGTAGTTTCGCCTGCTGCATCCTTCACTTTTGGTTTGGGTGAAGGACACAAGGAAGCGACTTTTTCCTGACCGGGAGCATCCACTGACAACTCACTGCTTATAGATTTCAAACATTCTGAAGAGGAGAGGAAAGAGCTAGAGGCTGAGTCAACAAGGAAAGCCAAAACTTTTTCCTGCTGCTCCAGCTGTAAAACCTGTTTTCCTACTCCAAGATAAGGGAGCCTTTGAGGCCTTGCATAGCCAGACGATGACGCTGGCTCAACACCTCGAGTCTTTGGTGCCATTTTGCTTTTCCCACTACCACCAGATGCTCCACCACCACCAACACCACCATCAGTACCAGCTGGCAACGCCCGCCCACGGCCTCTTCCACCAGACTTCCTCATTTTTGGAAAAATCTGACCAAAATAACAACCGTTATATGGTACTGTGAAACAAGGTAGAAAGTGTATATAAACTTGTGGAGAATTTTAATCTCCCTTTTTTTCAGGGGGAGACTGCAACAAAACTCATGCGTAGTGTATTACACTATGTGGCAGAACGTAGCTGAAAGATGTACGACTAACTAACAGAACTGTGACGTAGATCCACTTAGTGCCAATTTAAATCTCCCTTTTATTTGGGGGAGACTGAAACAAAAATCAGGCCCAGAGTATTACACTACAAAATGTACGTGGCAGAACGTGGCTGGAAGATATATAAAAAAAAGGGCTGTAGTACAATTTCAATCTCCCTACAATGATCCCAGGACAAGTATGGCAGCAATTAAAAGGACTGCTGCACACAAAAGTGTGGACAAAGAAACAAGAGAACTGTGCAGGAAAGAGCAACAGGATTTTTGCTTTTAAAAAAGCAGTAGAATTGCACAGCGGCATACAAACAGCAATGCAGCTATCAGGGAGCCTTATAGGGCAGCCTAATAAGCTACAGAGCTGATGCACAAAAAAATAAACTCCTCTGTCCCTGCAAAGAAAAGGTGGTGTTGGACAGTGGAAATCGCTACAGCACAAGCAGTTTCGGGGTTAATCTTCCCACCCCAACTATATCCCTTCTTCTGATGAAGCTGCAGCAACCTCTCCCTATGCTAAGATCGGCAGAAGTAAGATGGCGGTCGGCGTGCACGCTCCTTTATAGACCCTGTGACGCCACAGAAAGCAAGCCAATCACTGTAATGCCCTTCTCTAAGATGGTGGGGACCGAGACCCATGTCATCACGCTGCCCACACTCTGTGTCCTCCTTCATTGGATGAGAAATGGCGCTGAAAGCGTCATACGAAACGCGACTTTGGCGCGAAGATCGCCGACCTCATGGCCAATCCCACACTAGGATCGGGTCCAGTTTCATGAAACCCGACTTTTCCAAAAGTCGGCGACTTTTGTATTTGTCCGATCCGTTTCGCTCAACCCTAGTGAGGAACACTTAGCTATTGTAAATTACTTTAAATCTCTTGGTACAGATAAATTACATCCTAGGGTACTGAATTAGCAGAGGAAATTGCAAAACCACTTGCCAGAATCTTTGAAAGTCCTGGGAACAGGAGAAGTACCAGAAGATCAGAGAAGGGCAAATGTTGTCCCTATCTTCATAAAAGGAAAAAAGATTGACCCAGGAAATTACAGACCAGTGAGCCTTACTTCTATACCAGGAAAGATCTTTGAATAAATTATTAAACAGCATGTATGTACAGTAAATACTTGGATAAAATTACAGTAATTAACCAGAGCCAGCATGCATTTCTAGCAAACAAGCTATGTCAGACTAATCTAATTTCCTTCTATGATGTTGAATAGGGAAATGCGGTAGATATAGTATATCTGAACTTCAGCAAAGCTTTTGGTAAAGTATCTCATACTAGCCTTATTCAAAAAGTGACCAAGTAAGGAATTGAAAAGGCTATGGTTAGGTGGATTCATAACTGTCTCAGTTATTGTACTCAAAGTGTAGTAAGAAATAGAGATGAGTGGTGTTCGAACCGTTCGCCAATTTCAAATTCGAGCTGTTTTGGGCGGTGTTCGAGTCGTTCGACGAACCCGAACAATTTGCTTAAAATTCGGCTGTTCAAGTTTCTGTTCGATAACTGTTCATTCACCAAAAGCCTAGCTTGATTTGCACATTAAAACTGTTTATCATTGTTAATAGACTGTTTCAGTGTATAGTGGGTGGGGCAGGGGATAGATCTGTGCTGAAATAACGCCGATTTCCATTTTTTTTTCTTTCTCGCATTTACAGTGGGGCAGTGCAGTCTCTCAGCCTATCAGCAGTGCGCACACACACAGCATTGTGCATGTGATGCACACAAGCAAGGGAATGTGTCATTGGCTGAGTATGTCACATGTCCTCCTTGCCCTATAAGAACCAGCCATTTGCTACGCCGCCACCATTTCCTCACTGCTGCAGCTTAGTGTTAGATGGCACCGCTCCAGCTGTGGGTGCTATACAAAGTAAGGGTGTTTTTTTGGAGCGAATTGTCAGAGAGATAGGTTTAGGGAGTCGGGAGAAGTCGGACTAGTTGTATTATTAGCCCTTTTCAGGGTAGGTTACAGCAGTTCATAGCACTGTTTGCCAAGCAGGTCTGTGCCAGTGCTGTGCAAGTATTTGTCACAGCATTTGGTGTAATCTAGCTCAGCCAATCCTTTGGGCAAGTAGCATTGTCTGATAGTCATCTGAGTAGCCCGCCTGTGAAGCTAGCTACACCAGCTGTGTATCTCAATTTTTACTGCATCTAACCCAGTGTGCAGTGTCTGCACATCAGCAGAGTAGCCTGCCTGTGAAAGTAACTACACCGCCTGTGTATCTCAATTTTCACTGCATCTAATCCAGTTATTACTTTTGGGATTAGGAGCAGTGTCTGTACGTCAGCAGAGTAGCCCGCCTGTGAAACTAACTACACCGCCTGTGTATCTCAATTTTCACTGGATCTAATCCAATTAATAGTTTAGGGCCTAGGAGCAGTGTCTGCACGTCAGCAAAGTAGCCTGCCTGTGAAATTAACTACACCGCCTGTGTATCTCAATTTTTATTGCATCTAATTCAGTTCATAGTTTTGGGCCTAGGAGCAGTGTCTGCACATCAGCAGAGTAGCCCGCTTGTGAAACTAACTACACCGACTGTGTGTCTCAATTTTTATTGCATCTAATCCAGTTAATAGTTAAGGGCCTAGGAGCAGTGTCTGCACGTCAGCAGTATAGCCCGCCTGTGAAACAAACTATACCGCTTGTGTATCTCAATTTTCAGTGCATCTATTCCAGTTATTACTTTTGGGCTTAGGAGCAGTGTCTGTACGTCAGCAGAGTAGCCGGCCTGTGAAACTAACTACACCGCCTGTGTATCTCAATTTTCACTGCATCTAATCCAGTTATTAGCTTTGGGCCTAGGAGCAGTGTCTGCACGTCAGCAGAGTAGCCCGCCTGTGAAACTAACTACACCGCCTGTGTATCTCAATTTTCACTGCATCTAATCCAGTTAATAGTTTTGGGCCTAGTACCACAGTTTGACCACTTAGTTCTGCTCGGTTTTCATCCATCGGTTGCTGTGACAACAGCTACAGATACAGAGTTGCCAATTAGTTAAGCACTAAAATGAGTGGCAAAAGGCCTGCTGCTGGTTGAAAGGAGAATAGGCATGTTGGAAAGGGAAAAAAGGTTGTGTCCATGGGGTAGGTGGTAAAGCAACAGTAACATCTGCAAAAGAAAGACCATCTTCCAGCCAAAGTAAGATATCTACTTCTTTTCGTGGATAATCTGATATGATCCCTATCTTACGACCATCACTACAAGCATCGCCAAAAATTCCAGATGAGGCACAAAAACAGCAGGTGCTTAAACGGATATCAAGTGCTCGTTCAAGTGGGCTCTCCTCCATGTCAACTTCAACATCACAACTACTCCAGTCCTCAGAGTTGTCACCCCAATCGCACTTGCTTCCTCACAGCTCCCAAGTCTCCAGCTGCCCGTCTGAGCATGGGTTAACACACATGGTTGAGTCTGTAGAGCTGTTTACGCATACTATAGCCTGGGAATCAGAGGTATGCTCCAGAGCTTCTGTGAATCCAGATGAGGAAATGATCTGCACTGATGCCCAGAATCTTTGTGAGTCGGATCCAGGCCCAGATGAAGAAGGTTCTGAGAATAATGTAGACCCTAGTTCCAAAACTGTAACTCCTGTTGGTGGAGACAATGAGAAAGATGATGATGAGACTGAGATACCTAATTGGAACGAAAACTTGACTTTTCGGTCGGGGCAGGAAGAGGTTGGCTCTGAGGACGACGGGTGTGAAAACACACAGGATGATCATGACGAGGCTGTAGACCCCACTTACTGTCAACCCCCAGTTTGCTAGTCCATGAGGTCTGCATAGGAGGTGGAGGAGGATGCTAGAGATGAGTCTGATGATGAGGTAACGATGCGCCTTCCTGGACAGAGACAGAGTACTGGAAGCACGTCAACAACTGCATCCTTAACCCCAACTGTGCCTCAGACCAGAAGTCATGGTGGCACTTCAGGTCGCACGGGCTCTAAGCCTTGCATAGCCTGGGCATTTTTTGACATCGCAAAGGATGACCCAACTCATGTTGTCTGTAAGATTTGTCAACAAAATCTCAGTAGAGGCCAAAAAATCACTAGCTTAAGTACTTCATGCATGAACCGTCACATGGATATGTGTTATGTCTGCTAATGAAAGGTGTAATGAAGGCAATCCAGAAACACAGTGTGCCTAGCAATCAGAGCGCACACAGTGATCTGACAAATACCCAAAAACAAAGAACGAGCTCTGAGACGTGGAAACTCTGTAGACTGCACACCTACCTATCCTAAACACAACTAAAAGCGGCTGTGGATTGCGCCTAGCAACTACCTATGCAACTTGGCACAGCCTAAGAAACTAGCTAGCCTGAAGATAGAAAAATAGGCCTGACTTGCCCCCAGAGAAATACCCCAAAGGAAAAGGCAGCCCCCCACATATAATGACTGTGAGTAAGATGAAAAGACAAAACGTAGGGATGAAATAGATTCAGCAAAGTGGGGCCCGATAATCTTAGACAGAGCGAGGATAGTAAAGCGAACTTTGCAGTCTACAAAAAACCCTAAAGCAAAAACCACGCAAAGGGGGCAAAAAAGACCCACCGTGCCGAACTAACGGCACGGCGGTACACCCTTTGCTTCTCAGAGCTACCAGCAAAACAAAAGACAAGCTGGACAAAAAAAAACAACAAAATAGCAAAAAAGCACTTAGCTATACAGAGCAGCAGGTCACAGGAACAAGCAGTAGAAGCTCAGATCCAACACTGGAACATTGACAAGGAGCAGGGATAGCAGCATCAGGCGGAGTTAAGTAACGAAGCAGTCAACGAGCTCACCAGAACACCTGAGGGAAGAAGCTCAGAAGCTGCAGTACCACTTGTGACCACAGGAGTGAATTCAGCCACAGAATTCACAACAGTACCCCCCCCTTGAGGAGGGGTCACCGAACCCTCACCAGAGCCCCCAGGCCGACCAGGATGAGCCGCATGAAAGGCACGAACAAGATCGGGAGCATGAACATCAGAGGCAAAAACCCAGGAATTATCTTCCTGAGCATAACCCTTCCATTTAACCAGATACTGGAGTTTCCGTCTAGAAACACGAGAATCCAAAATCTTCTCCACAATATACTCCAATTCCCCCTCCACCAAAACCGGGGCAGGAGGCTCAACAGATGGAACCATAGGTGCCACGTATCTCCGCAACAACGACCTATGGAATACATTATGTATGGAAAAGGAGTCTGGGAGGGTCAAACGAAAAGACACAGGATTGAGAACCTCAGAAATCCTATATGGACCAATAAAACGAGGTTTAAATTTAGGAGAGGAAACCTTCATAGGAATATGACGAGAAGATAACCAAACCAGATCCCCAACACGAAGTCGGGGACCCACACGGCGTCTGCGATTAGCGAAAAGTTGAGCCTTCTCCTGGGACAAGGTCAAATTGTCCACTACCTGAGTCCAGATCTGCTGCAACCTGTCCACCACAGAATCCACACCAGGACAGTCCGAAGACTCAACCTGTCCTGAAGAGAAACGAGGATGGAACCCAGAATTGCAAAAAAATGGAGAAACCAAGGTAGCCGGGCTGGCCCGATTATTAAGGGCGAACTCAGCCAACGGCAAAAAGGACACCCAATCATCCTGGTCAGCAGAAACAAAACATCTCAGATATGTTTCCAAGGTCTGATTGGTTCGTTCGGTCTGGCCATTAGTTTGAGGATGGAAAGCCGAGGAAAAGGATAGGTCAATGCCCATCCTACCACAAAAGGCTCGCCAAAAACTTGAAACAAACTGGGAACCTCTGTCAGAAACAATATTCTCAGGAATGCCATGCAACCGAACCACATGCTGAAAGAACAAAGGTACCAAATCAGAGGAGGAAGGCAATTTAGCCAAGGGCACCAGATAGACCATTTTAGAAAAGCGATCACAGACCACCCAAATGACTGACATCTTTTGAGAAACGGGAAGGTCAGAAATGAAATCCATCGAAATATGTGTCCAAGGCCTCTTTGGGACCGGCAAGGGCAAAAGCAACCCACTGGCACGAGAACAGCAGGGCTTAGCCCTAGCACAAATCCCACAGGACTGCACAAAAGTACGTACATCCCGTGACAGAGATGGCCACCAGAAGGATCTAGCCACTAACTCTCTGGTACCAAAGATTCCAGGATGACCAGCCAACACCGAACAATGAAGTTCAGAGATAAGTTTATTAGTCCACCTATCAGGGACGAACAGTTTCTCCGCTGGACAACGATCAGGTTTATTCGCCTGAAATTTTTGCAGCACCCGCCGCAAATCAGGGGAGATGGCAGACACAATGACTCCTTCCTTGAGGATACCCGCTGGCTCAGATAAACCCGGAGAGTCGGGCACAAAACTCCTAGACAGAGCATCCGCCTTCACATTTTTAGAGCCCGGAAGGTACGAAATAACAAAGTCGAAGCGGGCAAAAAATAACGACCAACGGGCCTGTCTAGGATTCAAGCGCTTGGCAGACTCGAGATAAGTCAAGTTCTTATGATCAGTCAATACCACCACGCGATGCTTAGCTCCTTCAAGCCAATGGCGCCATTCCTCGAATGCCCACTTCATGGCCAGCAACTCTCGGTTGCCCACATCATAATTACGCTCAGCGGGCGAAAACTTCCTGGAAAAGAAAGCACATGGTTTCATCACTGAGCAATCAGAACCTCTCTGTGACAAAACCGCCCCTGCTCCAATCTCAGAAGCATCAACCTCGACCTGGAACGGAAGAGAAACATCTGGCTGACACAACACAGGGGCAGAACAAAAACGACGCTTCAATTCCTGAAAAGCTTCCACAGCAGCAGAAGACCAATTAACCAAATCAGCACCCTTCTTGGTCAAATCGGTCAATGGTTTGGCAATGCTAGAAAAATTACAGATGAAGCGACGATAAAAATTAGCAAAGCCCAGGAACTTTTGCAGACTTTTCAGAGATGTCGGCTGAATCCAATCCTGGATGGCTTGGACCTTAACAGGATCCATCTCGATAGTAGAAGGGGTAAAGATGAACCCCAAAAATGAAACTTTCTGCACACCGAAGAGACACTTAGATCCCTTCACAAACAAAGAATTAGCACGCAGGACCTGAAAAACCATTCTGACCTGCTTCACATGAGACTCCCAATCATCTGAGAAGATCAAAATGTCATCCAAGTAAACAATCAGGAATTTATCCAGATACTCACGGAAGATGTCATGCATAAAAGACTGAAACACAGATGGAGCATTGGCAAGTCCGAACGGCATCACTAGATACTCAAAATGACCCTCGGGCGTATTGAATGCAGTTTTCCATTCATCTCCTTGCCTGATTCTCACCAGATTATACGCACCCCGAAGATCTATCTTAGTGAACCAACTAGCCCCCTTAATCCGAGCAAACAAGTCAGATAACAATGGCAAGGGATACTGAAATTTAACAGTGATCTTATTAAGAAGGCGGTAATCAATACACGGTCTCAGCGAACCATCCTTCTTGGCTACAAAGAAGAACCCTGCTCCCAGTGGTGATGATGATGGGCGAATATGTCCCTTCTCCAGGGATTCCTTCACATAACTGCGCATAGCGGCGTGTTCGGGCACGGATAAATTAAATAATCGACCTTTAGGGAATTTACTACCAGGAATCAAATTGATAGCACAATCACAATCCCTATGCGGAGGTAGGGCATCGGACTTGGGCTCTTCAAATACATCCTGATAATCAGACAAGAACTCTGGGACCTCAGAAGGGGTGGATGACGAAATCGACAAAAATGGAACATCACCATGTACCCCCTGACAACCCCAGCTGGATACCGACATGGAATTCCAATCCAATACTGGATTATGGGTTTGTAGCCATGGCAACCCCAACACGACCACATCATGCAGATTATGTAGCACCAGAAAGCGAATAACTTCCTGATGTGCAGGAGCCATGCACATGGTCAGCTGGGCCCAGTACTGAGGTTTATTCTTGGCCAAAGGTGTAGCATCAATTCCTCTCAATGGAATAGGACACCGCAAAGGCTCCAAGAAAAACCCACAACGTTTAGCATAATCCAAATCCATCAGATTCAGGGCAGCGCCTGAATCCACAAACGCCATGACAGAAAACGACGACAAAGAGCATATCAAGGTAATGGACAGACGGAATTTGGACTGTACAGTACCAATGACGGCAGACCTAGCGGACCGCTTAGTGCGCTTAGGACAATCAGAAATAGCATGAGTGGAATCACCACAGTAGAAACACAGCCCATTCAGACGTCTGTATTCCTGCCGTTCAACTCTGGTCATAGTCCTATCGCACTGCATAGGCTCAGGTTTAACCTCAGGCAATACCGCCAAATGGTGCACAGATTTACGCTCGCGCAAGCGTCGACCGATTTGAATGGCCAAAGACAAAGACTCATTCAAACCAGCAGGCATAGGAAAACCCACCATGACATCCTTAAGAGCCTCAGAGAGACCCTTTCTGAACAAAGCTGCCAGCGCAGATTCATTCCACTGAGTGAGTACTGACCATTTCCTAACTTTCTGACAATATACTTCTATATCATCCTGACCCTGGCACAAAGCCAGCAAATTTCTCTCAGCCTGATCCACTGAATTAGGCTCATCGTACAGCAATCCGAGCGCCAGGAAAAACGCATCGACACTACTCAATGCAGGGTCTCCTGGCGCAAGAGAAAATGCCCAGTCTTGAGGGTCGCCGCGCAAAAAAGAAATAATAATCAAAACCTGTTGAATAGGATTACCAGAAGAATGAGGTTTCAAGGCCAGAAATAGCTTACAATTATTTTTGAAACTTAGAAACTTTGTTCTATCTCCAAAAAACAAATCAGGAATAGGAATTCTTGGTTCTAATATAGATTTCTGATCAATAGTATCTTGAATCTTCTGTACATTTAAAACGAGATTATCCATTGAAGAGCACAGACCCTGAATATCCATGTCCACACCTGTGTCCAGAATCACCCAAATGTCTAGGGGAAAAAAAAAAAAATGAACACAGAGCAGAGAAAAAAAAAAAAAAAAAAAATGATGTCAGAACTTTTTCTTTCCCTCTATTGAGAATCATTAGTTGGCTCCTTGTACTGTTATGTCTGCTAATGAAAGGTGTAATGAAGGCAATCCAGAAACACAGTGTGCCTAGCAATCAGAGCGCACACAGTGATCTGACAAATACCCAAAAACAAAGAACGAGCTCTGAGACGTGGAAACTCTGTAGACTGCACACCTACCTATCCTAAACACAACTAAAAGCGGCTGTGGATTGCGCCTAGCAACTACCTATGCAACTCGGCACAGCCTAAGAAACTAGCTAGCCTGAAGATAGAAAAATAGGCCTGACTTGCCCCCAGAGAAATACCCCAAAGGAAAAGGCAGCCCCCCACATATAATGACTGTGAGTAAGATGAAAAGACAAAACGTAGGGATGAAATAGATTCAGCAAAGTGGGGCCCGATAATCTTAGACAGAGCGAGGATAGTAAAGCGAACTTTGCAGTCTACAAAAAACCCTAAAGCAAAAACCACGCAAAGGGGGCAAAAAAGACCCACCGTGCCGAACTAACGGCACGGCGGTACACCCTTTGCTTCTCAGAGCTACCAGCAAAACAAAAGACAAGCTGGACAAAAAAAAACAACAAAATAGCAAAAAAGCACTTAGCTATACAGAGCAGCAGGTCACAGGAACAAGCAGTAGAAGCTCAGATCCAACACTGGAACATTGACAAGGAGCAGGGATAGCAGCATCAGGCGGAGTTAAGTAACGAAGCAGTCAACGAGCTCACCAGAACACCTGAGGGAAGAAGCTCAGAAGCTGCAGTACCACTTGTGACCACAGGAGTGAATTCAGCCACAGAATTCACAACAGATATGAGGCATAAGTTGCAGTGGGAAGCTCACTGTGCTACAATGCGGCCTAGTGGGCCGGGTCATCCACCGTCTGCCCGATCAAGTGCATCTGCGTCCTCTTCATTCTCTGTGACTGTGGGGACAGCAGTCGCACATGGTTTTGGACGGAGACCTTACACCTTTTTACCCGCAACAGCCAGTGTGATTGGCAGGTCATCAGGAGATTTGCAAGTGGAAACACCTGCTGTTGTTGAGCGCTCTCCGACATCGACACCACATTTTGATCAAGGCAACATAACATCTCCGCCTGCAGCTTCCTCACAAACCAGCAGTTTGCCGGGGACACCCTACTCAACTCCGTCTATGCACAGCAGCCAGCCCTCAGTCTCTCAGATGTGGACAAGTAAAAGACCATTTCCTCCTAGCCATGACAAAGCTAAGAGGTTGAATTTCTCCATCTGCAAGCCGTTGGCTACAGATATGCTGCTTTTCCGTCTTAGTGACACAGAGGATTTTCGAAACCTCATGTCCGTCGCAGTGCCCCAGTACCAGATGCCCAGTCGCCACTACTTCTCAAAGAAAACTGTGACTGTGCTACACCAGCATGTCGCACACAACATCACTGATTCCTTGAGAAACTCTCTGTGTGAAAGGGTGTATTTCACCACAGACACTTTGACGAGTAGACATGGACAGGGGCATTGCATGCACGTCAGCAGAGTAGCCCGCCTGTGAGTTGCTTGTCGATGCTCTGTATCTAGAAGTTCCTCCACTGCTTCTGCCTCCTCAACCTTCTCACGTTCCTCCACCTGCACCCAAAGCCTGTATGGCAATGCCACCCACGTTGTAACTGCGCAGAAGGAATCCTGAACACCTCCTCACTATGCTGTCACCAGGGCTCAACGGTATCAGGCAGTGTTTACATTGAAATGTCTGGGAAATGTGAGTCACACAGCTGAGGAGTTGTGGTCAGCTCTGGAGACCGAGTTCCATCAATGGTTGTCTCATCCCTCAACCTGCAGCCAGGGAAGGCTGTGTGCGACAATGCTGCAAGTATGGGTGCGGCCCTTCGCCGGGGCAATGTCAAAAACATACCTTGTATGGCTCACGTTTTAAACCTGATTGTCCAGCAATTTTTATCCCACTATCCCGGACTAGATGTGCTTCTGCAAAGGGCACGGTCACTGTGTGCTCACTTCCGCCGTTCGCATCCCACAGCTCGACTACTTGCATCTCTACAGAAGTCGTTGGGCCTGCCAGTTCACCGGCTGAAATGCGGTGTGCCCACAGGGTGGAATTCAACTCTGCACATGTTGCAGCGACCGTGGCAGCACCAACGAGCCCTGGAGCAATACGTTATAACGTATAGCCTGGGCCAACGAGATCAAGAGGTGGGGAAAATCATGCTGCAGGAGTGGTCTCAGATCAGGGACCTATGCACCCTTCTGGACAGTTTTGAAATAGAGACGAAGATGTTTACTGCTGACGATGCCATTGTCAGCATGACCATTCCCGTGATTTACATGTTGGAGCACACCTTATACAGTGTTCGGAGTCAGGTGGTGGAACAAGAGGAGGAGGAGGAGGAGGAACAGGAGGAGTCATATGCGGAAGGGATCATATCTCCAAGGTCAAGAAGGTTGGCAGCACCAAGGCAGCTGGCATTGGAGGCTGGGGGATAGGGATTACCGAGGGCGCATGGTAGCAGCCAAACTGTTGAGGAAGGTGCAGGAGGTGAGGAAGAAGAGGAGGACGAACTGGTGCTGGGCATGGAAGACTCATCAGAGGAGGGTGCTACTCAGCAGCGTACTTCACCCACGAAGCAAGCTACATCGCCTGTTTACCTAACTACTATTTTGTAACAGCATCTAGCCCAGGAAATCCTTTTGGGCCTAATAGAATTTGGTGCTACTCAGCAACGTACCCCAATCATGAAGCAAGCTACACCGCCTGTTTACCTAAGTACAATTTTTTAACGGCATTTGGCCCAGGAAATCCTTTTGGGCCTAGTAGCAATTTCTGCTACTCAGCAGAGTACCCCACCCATGAAGCAAGCTACACCGCCTTCTTTCTTTCTCAATCTAACCCCTAGGCTCTGGGGTGTTCACTCTCACTCCAGCTCACTCTCTCCTTCTCACAGGTGGACTACTGTTGTGAATTCAGCTTTTGGGCTCCCTCCGGTGGTTGTAGAAGGTAATGCAGTTGTGCCTGGACTGCAGGAGTGGACAGGTGTGTCTACTAATTGCAAAACTGACTGGGGTATATAGCTTTGCTGGATCCTTTGGTCAGTGCCAGTTGTCCATTGTTCTGGAAGGATTCACTTCCCTGCTGGTCTCTCCAGGTTGCTGTGTTTTTCTACAAAGATAAGTCCTGGCTTTGTTTTTGCTGTCCACCTGCTGTGGACCTATAGTTCTGTGCATATTCATGTTTTTGTCTTGTCCAGCTTAGTCTGTGAAGGATTTTTTGCAGCCTAGCTATTTCTCTGGAGATGCAGATATACCCCCCATGTCTTTAGTCAGATGTGGTGATCCGTATTTTCTGTGGTGGATATTTTCTAGTGTTTTTATACTGACCGCATAGTACTCTGTTCTATTCTTTCTTTTAAGCTAGTATGGCCTCCTATGCTAAAATCTGATTTCATATCTGCGTATGTTATTTCCCTCTCCTCTCACAGTCAATATTTGTGGGGAACTATCTATCCTTTGGGGATTTTCTCTGAGGCAAGATAGGTTTCCTGTTTCTGTCTTTAGGGGTAGTTAGATCTTAGGCTGTGCCGAGGGGTCTAGGGAGTGTTAGGTAACCCCCACGGCTACTTCTAGTTGCGCTGCTAGGTTCAGGGTTTGCAGTCAGTACAGGGACCACATTCTCCAGAGTCCGTCTCATGCTGCTCCTAGGCCACCAGATCATAACAGTACAACTGGCCAATAATGAGTTAATTGCATCTCAGAAGAAGGGCGGGAAGCTATTGAGCCATTTTTTTTCCTTTGCCTGTTTGGTATTTTCCTCCCTCTTTACCTCTGGGTGGCTACGGAGTCTAGTATTAACATGAATGTTCAGGAATTAGTTTCTCGGGTGGATCGGCTTGCTGCTAGGGTACAGGGCATTTCAGATTTCATTGTTCAAACTCCTGCCTTAGAACCTAAGATTCCCACTCCTGATTTATTCTTTGGTGACAGATCCAAATTTTTGAGTTTCAAAAATAACTGTAAACTGTTTTTTGCATTAAGACCCCGGTCTTCTGGTGATCCTATTCAGCAAGTTAAAATCATCATATCTCTGCTGCATGGTGACCCACAGGATTGGGCATTTTCCCTGGAATCTGGCAATCCTGCTTTGCTTAATGTGGATTCGTTCTTTCAGGCATTGGGGTTGTTGTATGATGAGCCTAATTCTGTGGATCAGGCTGAGAAAATCTTGTTAGCCCTGTGTCAAGGTCAAGAAGCGGCAGAATTGTATTGCCAGAAATTTAGAAAATGGTCTGTACTGACTAAATGGAATGAGGATGCCTTGGCGGCAATTTTCAGAAAGGGTCTTTCTGAATCCGTTAAAGATGTTATGGTGGGGTTCCCCACGCCTGCTGGTCTGAGTGATTCTATGTCTCTGGCCATTCAGATTGATCGGCGCTTGTGCGAGCGCAGAGTTGTGCACACTGTGGCGTTGCCCTCTGAGCGGAGCCCTGAGCCTATGCAGTGTGATAGGATTTTGTCTAGAGCTGAACGTCAAACATTCAGGCGTCAGAATAGGTTGTGTTTTTACTGCGGCGATTCTGCTCATGTTATTTCTGATTGCCCTAAGCGTACTAAGAGAATCGCTAGTTCTGTTGCCATCAGTACTATACAACCTAAATTTCTGTTATCCGTGACCTTGATCTGCTCATTATCATCATTTTCTGTCATGGCATTTGTGGATTCAGGCGCCGCACTGAACTTAATGGACTTAGAATTTTCCAGACGTTGTGGTTTTCCCTTGCAGCCTTTGCAGAACCCTATTCCTTTGAGGGGCATTGATGCTACACCGTTGGCTAAAAATAAACCTCAGTTTTGGACACAGCTGACCATGCGCATGGCGCCAGCCCATCAGGAAGATTGTCGTTTTCTGGTGTTGCATAATTTGCATGATGATATTGTGCTGGGTTTTCCATGGTTGCAGCTATATAATCCGGTGTTAGATTGGAAATCCATGTCTGTGACTAGTTGGGGTTGTCAGGGGGTTCATGATCAGGTTCCTTTGATGTCAATTTCCTCTTCCCCCTCTTCTGAAGTTCCTGAGTTTTTGTCTGACTTCCAGGATGTATTCAATGTGCCCAAATCCAGTTCCCTTCCACCGCATAGGGGCTGTGATTGTGCTATTGACTTGATTCCAGGTTGTAAGTTCCCTAAGGGCCGACTTTTCAACCTGTCTGTGCCTGAACATACCGCCATGCGGAGCTATATTAAGGAGTCTTTGGAGAAAGGGCATATTCGGCCATCTTCTTCACCGTTGGGAGCGGGGTTCTTTTTTGTTGCCAAGAAGGATGGCTCCTTGAGACCCTGTATTGATTATCGCCTCTTGAATAAGATCACGGTTAAATTTCAGTACCCCTTGCCTTTGCTTACTGATTTGTTTGCTAGGATTAAGGGGTCTAGCTGGTTTACTAAGATTGACCTTCGAGGGGCATATAATCTTATTCTTATCAAGCAGGGTGACGAATGGAAAACTGCATTTAATACGCCCGAAGGCCATTTTGAATACCTTGTGATGCCATTCGGACTCTCTAATTCCCTATCTGTGTTCCAATCCTTCATGCATGATATCTTTCGGAGTTATCTTGATAAATTCATGGTTGTATATTTGGATGATATTTTGATTTTTTCCAATGATTGGGAGTCTCATGTGAAACAGGTCAGATGGTATATCAGATCCTCCATAATAATGCTTTATTTGTGAAGGGGTCAAAGTGCCTCTTTGGAGTGCAGAAGGTTTCTTTTTTGGGTTTCATTTTTTCTCCCTCATCTATAGAAATGGATCCGGTTAAGGTTCAGGCCATTCATGATTGGATTCAGCCCACATCTTTGAAGAGCCTTCAGAAATTCTTGGGCTTTGCTAATTTTTATCGTCGTTTCATTGCCAACTTCTCCAGTGTGGTTAAACCTCTAACCGATTTGACCAAGAAAGGCGCTGATGTGACGAATTGGTCCTCCGCGGATGTTTCTGTCTTTCAGGGGCTTAAACGCCGATTTACTTCTGCCGCTGTGTTGCGTCAGCCGAATGTTTCTCTTCCATTTCAGGTTGAGGTTGACGCGTCTGAGATTGGGGCAGGGGCCTGTTTGTCTCAGAGGAATTCTGATGGTTCCTTGATGAAACCGTGTGCCTTCTTTTCTCGGAAGTTTTCGCCTGCGGAACGCAATTATGATGTCGGCAATCGGGAGTTGTTGGCTATGAAGTGGGCATTTGAGGAGTGGCAACATTGGCTTGAGGGGGCCAAGCACCATATTGTGGTCCTGACCGATCATAAGAATCTGATTTACCTCGAGTCTGTCAAACGGCTGAATCCTTGACAGGCTCAATGGTCCCTGTTTTTCTCCCATTTTGATTTTGTGGTCTCGTACATTCCTGGTACTAAGAATGTTAAGATGGATGCCATCTCTAGGAGTTTTTTCCTGATTCCCCTGGGGTTCTTGAGCCGGTCGGCATTTTGAAGGAAGGGGTGATTCTGTCTGCCATCTCCCCTGATTTGCGATGGGTTCTTCAGGAATTTCAGGCTGATAAGCCTGACCGCTGTCCTGTGGGGAAACTGTTTGTTCCTGATAGATGGACTAGTAAAGTGATTTCTGAGGTTCATTGTTCTGTGTTGGCTGGCCCTCCTGGGATTTTTGGTACCAGAGATTTGGTTAGTAGGTCCTTTTGGTGGCCTTCTTTGTCACGGGATGTGCATTCTTTTGTGCAGTCCTGTGGGATTTGTGCGCGGGCTAAGCCTTGCTGTTCCCACGCTAGTGGGTTGCTTTTGCCATTACCGGTCCCTGAGAGACCTTGGACGCATATTTCTATGGATTTTATTTCCGATCTTCCTGTTTCCCAAAGAATGTCGGTTATCTGGGTTGTCTGTGACCGATTTTCTAAGATGGTTCATTTGGTGCCTTTGCCTAAATTGCCTTCTTCTTCTGATTTGGTTCCTTTGTTTTTTCAGCATGTGGTGCGTTTGCATGGTATTCCAGAGAATATTGTGTCCGACAGAGGTTCCCAGTTTGTTTCCAGGTTTTGGCGGGCCTTTTGTGCCAAGCTGGGCATTGATTTGTCTTTTTCCTCTGCATTTCATCCTCAGACAAATGGCCAGACTGAGCGAACTAATCAGACCTTGGAGACCTATTTGAGATGCTTTGTGTCTGCTGATCAGGATGATTGGGTGGCTTTTTTGCCATTGGCCGAGTTTGCCCTTAATAATCGGGCTAGTTCGGCTACTTTGGTGTCGCCTTTTTTTTGTAATTTTGGTTTTCATCCTCGTTTTCCTTCTGGGCAGGTTGAGCCTTCTGACCTTCCTGGTGTGGATTCTGTGGTCGACAGGTTGCAGCAGATTTGGGCTTATGTGGTGAACAATTTGGTGCTGTCTCAGGAGGAGGCTCAGCGTTTTGCTAACCGTCGTCGGTGTGTTGGTTCCCGGGTTCGGGTTGGTGATCTGGTTTGGTTATCTTCCCGTCATGTTCCTATGAAGGTTTCTTCCCCTAAGTTTAAGCCTCGATTTATTGGTCCTTATAGGATTTCTGAGATTATTAATCCGGTGTCCTTTCGCCTGGCGCTTCCGGCCTCTTTTGCTATTCATAATGTATTCCATAGATCTTTGTTGCGGAAATATGTGGAGCCCGTTGTTCCCTCTGTTGATCCTCCGGCCCCTGTATTGGTCGATGGGGAGTTGGAATATGTTGTTGAGAAGATTTTGGATTCCCGTTTTTAGAGGCGGAGGCTTCAGTACCTTGTCAAGTGGAAGGGTTATGGCCAGGAGGATAATTCTTGGGTTTCTGCCTCTGATGTCCATGCCATTGATTTGGTTCGTGCCTTTCATCGGGCTCATCCTGATCGGCCTGGGGGCTCTGGTGAGGGTTCGGTGACCCCTCCTCAAGGGGGGGGTACTGTTCTGAATTTAGCTTTTGGGCTCCCTCCGGTGGTTGTAGAGGGTAATGCAGTTGTGCCTGGACTGCAGGAGTGGACAGGTGTGTCTACTAATTGCAAAACTGACTGGGGTATATAGCTTTGCTGGATCCTTTAGTCAGTGCCAGTTGTCCATTGTTCTGGAAGGATTCACTTCCCTGCTGGTCTCTCCAGGTTGCTGTGTTTTTCTACAAAGATAAATCCTGGCTTTGTTTTTGCTGTCCACCTGCTGTGGACCTATAGTTCTGTGCATATTCATGTTTTTGTCTTGTCCAGCTTAGTCTGTGAAGGATTTTTTGCAGCCTATCTATTTCTCTGGAGATGCAGATATACCCCCCATGTCAGATGTGGTGATCCGTATTTTCTGTGGTGGATATTTTCTAGTGTTTTTATACTGACCGCATAGTACTCTGTTCTATTCTTTCTTTTTAGCTAGTATGGCCTCCTATGCTAAAATCTGATTTCATATCTGCGTATGTTATTTTCCTCTCCTCTCACAGTCAATATTTGTGGGAGGCTATCTATCCTTTGGGGATTTTCTCTGAAGCAAGATAGGTTTCCTATTTCTGTCTTTAGGGGTAGTTAGATCTTAGGCTGTGCCGAGGGGTCTAGGGAGTGTTAGGTACCCCCCACGGCTACTTCTAGTTGCGCTGCTAGGTTCAGGGTTTTCGGTCAGTACAGGGAGCACCTTCTCCAGAGTCCGTCTCATGCTGCTCCTAGGCCACCAGATCATAACAGACTACCGCGTGTTTTCACACTGTGGTGAATCTTTTGGGCCAAGGCATAAGAAGTCGTCGAGTTAATGGATAATATGTGCCTAACAAAAGTCCATGACGACACATTCAAGGAAGCAACTAAATGCCTTAAATAGTGAGCATGATATGGAGCACCCCATGGGCAAACAGAGATCTATGTAGTATGCTCCTTCACAGAAGCAGCCCAATGGGAGGACACTATTCGGAGGCACAGGTAGCAACCGGAACGCCTCCTCAATGTCTGTTTTGGCCATTTAGGGTTCCCCTTACCAACTTCTTGACCCGCCTGATTGCCTCCTCAAAGGAGGTACAGTACATAGTACTTTACATCGTTCCGCGTTGATGTTGTCGTTTACTGACCTGCCCCTTGGATATGACAAATGGTGGATTAGTCTGAATGTATTGGGTTCATTTTTTGGCACAACTCCCAATGGGGGTACCACTACGTCTTCTAAGGAAAGTGTTCTGAATGGACCCGCCGCCATGCTACCTAAAGATATTTCTTTTTTTACTTTTTTTGTCAAGAAGTCTTGGTGTTGGTAGAGTGAGTTTACATTTTTACTCCAGCCTTTCTTAATTTTAGAAGGGCATGACATGCCTATATCTGTGTCTCCTCCTCCTTTTACTCCTCAACCTCTTTTCTTTTCGCATGACTATATGTAGTTGTGACTTTTCCATGTGTTTGTTGTGTCTTCTGAGCAGTATGTGAGCTTTTGGACACCTTTTAAGGTGTTTTCTACGTGTTTTCCTTGTGTTTGTATGTGTTTGTGTTTGCCTGCCATTGATTTCAATGGGGTTCGACGGTGTTCGTCGAACGTTCAATGAACATTTCATCGAAAACGTCCCTGCTCGGTGAACCGAATCGAACCCGAACACTAGTGAGGTGGCTCAACACTAGTAATAAATAGTTGCACATACAATTGGAAGAATGTCCTTGCTCCAATGTTGTTAAACATTTTAAAATGATCTAGATAAGGGAACTGAAGGTAAACTAATCAAATTTGCAGACAATATAAAGCTAGAAGGGAAGGGCAGACAAAAGATTCAGAATGATCTGCATAGGCTTGAACAATACAATAGACAGCGACTAATAGACTGACACCCCGCAGCAATGCCTACGATTGGTGCTAGCACCAATCATGAGCATTTAACCCTTCTGATGCTGCTGTCAGTAGTGACAGCAGCATAAAGAAGCATCATGCAGGGAGGGGGCTCCCTGGGCACTCACACTGGAACAACGTGATGCAATCGCGCTGTTCTGGTGTCTCCATGGAGACTCCCGGCTCCAAGATGGCTGCAGGGTCCTTCCGGGTCCTGCAAGGTGATTTCTTGTGAGCGCCTGCTGACAATAGGTCCCGGAAAATCTACTTCAATGACTGTCAGATTGCTGATCTGACACAGTGCTATGCAAAGTGTAAAATCAGAGATCTAACTTGATATAGTGATGTCCCAATCTGGGACAATGTTATAAAGTTATAAAGTAAAAAAAAAAAAATTATAACGTGTAAAAATATTTTTTTTAAATCCTCAAATAAAGAAAAAAAATATTTTTCAAATAAATCAATTTATTTATGTAAATAAAAAAACAATAAGAGTACACATATTTGGTATTGCCACGTCCGTAATGACCCTGTCTACAAAACTGCCCCACCAGTTAACCCCTTCAGTGATCACTGTAAAAAAAAAAAAAAATGAGGCAAAAAACAATGCTTTATCATCATACAACCAATCAAAAAGTGCAATAAAACGTGATAAAGAAATTGTAAATAAAAATGGTGCTGCTGAAAACATCATCTTGTCACGCAGAAAACAAGCCTCCATACAGCTCCATCAGCAGAAAAATCTAAAAGTTATAGCTCTCAAAATAAAGCAATGCAAAAATAATTATTTATTCTATAAAATAGTTTTTATTGTGTAAAAGCGACAAAACATGAAAAAAGAAATAAGTGAGGTATCGCTGTAATCATACTGACCCGAAGAATAAACCTGCCTTATTAATTTAACCATAAGCAGAACGGTGTAAACGCCCCCCCCCCAAAAAAAAAAAAGAAATTTAGGAATTGCTGGTTTTTTGCTCATTCTGACTCCAAAATATTGGAATAAAAATGTCATGTGCCCAAAAATGGTAACAATAAAAACGTCAACTCATCTCGCAAAAAACAAGACCTCAGATGACTCTGTGGACTAAAATAAGGAAAAATTATAGCTCTCAAAATGTTGTGATGCAAACACTATTTTTCGCAATAAAAAGCGTCTTTTAGAGTGTGACAGCTGCCAAAACATAAAAATCTGCTAAACATATGTAAATCACCCGCCCCCCCCCCCTTATACTCCTTAGTTAGGGAAAAAAGTATATATATTTATTTCCATTTTCCCATTAAGGTTAGGGATAGGATTAGGTTTGGGGATAAAGTTAGAGTTAGGGTTGGAGCTAAAGTTTTGGTTAGGGTTGGGGCTAAAGTTAGGGTTGGAATTAGAGTTAGGGTTGGAATTAGGATTAGGGTTGGAATTAGGGTAAGGCCGGGGACACACACAACGTAGAAAAAAATTGTCCGTTTTTGACGGACGAGAATCGCACAAATGTTACCAAAACAGTAATCTGTGTGCAGTGCGAGGATGCGATTTTCTCGCATCAAATGATCCGTATGACATCCGTGTGACATCCGTATGGCATCCGTATGGCAAGATTTTCTCACACACTTGCAAAATGAGCAAATAATGGCTGAGCCTTTCCTGTCACCTGCCCAATGCATGAGAATTTCTCGCAAGTCACACTGATGGTCCGTGTGCTGTGCTATTTTTTCTCACCCCCATAGACTTTCATTGGCGATTCTCGGCCGAGATATGCGGACATTCGCAGCATGCTGCGATTTCACTCGGATCCTGAATACAGCCGAGAAAATATCGGATGATGGGAGCTGCCCCATAGATTAACATTGGGACGAGCGCTATGCGTTTTTTATCGCATTGCACTCGTCCGTATTACGGTCTAGTGTGACCCCGGCCTTAGGGTTGGGATTAGGGTTGGGGTTGAGATAAGAGTTAGGGTTGGGATTAGGGTTAGGTCTCCCATGCACCCAAACAGTGGTTTACCAGCATACATGAGGTATCAGCGTACTCAGGACAAATTGTACAACAACTTTGGGGTCCAATTTTTCCTGTTACCCTTAGTGAAATAAAACAAATTGAATCAGAAGTAATTTTTTTGGGAAAAATTAGTTAAATGTTCATTTTTTTAAAAATACATTCCAAAATTTCCTGTGAAGCACCTGAAGGATTAATAAACTTCTTGAATGTGGTTTTGAGTAGCTTGAGGGGTGCAGTTTTTATAATGGTGTTAATTTTGGGCATTTTCTGTCATATAGGCCCCTCAATGTCACTTCAAGTGTGAAGTGGTCCCTTGTGAAGAGCAGAACAAAAATGATTACCTCAATGAACAAAAATAAAAAAAAGGAATTTGTGATAAATATTGACCTGTCCATTCAAGGACATTTTAGCTATAGTATGAAATCCTGTTTTTCTTGTCTGTGGAATTGCCTTTGTACTGTTTGTTGTGAAACTGCCGCCCACGAAACTGTTTTCTTTTCTTTTCTTTCTTTCCTGTTTTGTCTCTTTGTTTAAACATGCAAAACTTGTATAACCACTAAACCTACTGAAAACAACTATATAAAGAAGGGATAGCACTTTGAAGGCAGGCGTGCTTCAGAGACTTCCCAGTGATACACTATACAAGACGTGTCTTGTGTATTATTTCTGGTGATTCTCCAGTTCCAAAGGCTGCTCCGACTGAGTGTGATCCCGACATTTCCTGGCGCCCGAACAGGGACCCGAGGTCTGTGTATTCCTTCAAGAACACCGGCAGAATACGAACGAAAAGAGAATCTGGGATAATGGACGGCAGATGAACAAAAACCTGGCCAGGTAAGAGACACTGTTAGATCTCTTATATCTGCCCTGCACTGTCCGTAAGATTTTCTGTGTCGTGTTCTTTAGCGGGTAGTTCTAGTAGAGGAGGATACCTATAGCTCGGGTTCTTGAACTATTTAGGAATTGATCACCTCACGGAGTACGGCATTGAATGAGAGTGAATGTGAATAGAAGGTGTGTGGAAGTTGGGAATAGCCCTATAAGCCGCCCAGGGGGTTGAAACAGAAGAAGTGACTGTCCCACTGGGCAACGTGGTTGCGTCCTTTCGGGGAGACCTCCGCGCCTATGTTCAATCTCTGATCCTGTCTTTGACAAAAACCTGGTGACGGATAAGTGTATGATAGTATGAGCCCAGGACAGATAAATTAGCCTGGGACAAGAATACGTTGTATGTGATAGTATAAGCCCAGGACAGATAAATTAGCCTGGGACAAGATACGTTGTATGTTCTTTTTCTTTTTCTGTCTGGTTGCATTTGTGTTGTTTGCTATAGGTGTAGGAATCAGGATTTTCTTACATCAACACAGTTTAAACATCCTAGCTCCTTAGGAAGAAGGTAATGAGGTATTCTCATACCCAAACGCCACCTAGGGCAAGAAAAAAGACATCCTAGCTCCTTAGGAAGAAGGTAACGAGGTATTCTCACACCCAAACGCCACCTAGGGCAAGAAAGCTCAGGATAAGAAAATGGGGAATAAGCAAACAAAGTCGGAACCAGAAGAATTAGATATCTATACTATCATAAAGGAGAGAAGTGGTGAAGATGCCACTAAGGGGCTGAAAAAGATTTTTAGTAAGTTTGGAGTTACTAGGGCAGAAGCTTTTAGTAGAAAACTATGGGAAGGAATTCAGGAAAGGAAAAAAGGCATAATCAGAGACAAGAAATGGATAGATCAGATCCAAGCATTGATTGATGTCTCTAGGGTAGCAGAAAATGAGGGATGGACATATAATCAACAGAGTAAAAAGTGGTGTATTAGACCCACAGGCTGTGGAGAAAAACAAAATGTGGAATCTAAAAATACCCCACCCCCATACCTTAACCCACATGCCCCATCTTTTCTCCAAACACCACCTCAAAGTTTAGCCGGACCAGGAGGATGGGTATGTCCGCACTGTGGACAACAAAATCCAGACTGGAGAAATGATTGCCTAGCCTGTGGTACACCTAGACATGGCGCTGTACTTGCCCCTGTTAGGGTAGTACCAAGACCCTTTAGGGAACCTGGTGCTGACGGAGTAATGGGAACTAGATATCACCAAACTCGACAATATTTCCCTTGGTCCCCCGCTGAAGGCATGTCTCTCTTGCACAACGCACCAGATCCCACCCAGTGTCCAGTTAGATTTGCACAATATATACAGCAAATTATGCAGACTCACGCTGGAGTTTGGGCAGATGGAGAAGAATTATGTAGAATGAAAATGACTCCTGGACCCTTCCAGGAGCTATTAGCAAATCTACAGGTACATAGGCCCCAAGCAGGAGATGGTGCCTTACAAACGATAGAATCAGGTACACAATTTGTAGATCACTTAATGGTTTTCATGAGGGAGAGACAGAGGCAGAGAGGAACAACGGGAGTGGTGGCTCAGAAATCTGGACAATCAGTAGACGAATATTATCTAAGTGTAGAAAATAATTTCAGAGATGAAGGCATGGATCTAACCGCTCCAGGAATGATGAGGTTAGTTACAAAAACCTTTATAGATGGATTGTCTCCAAAACTGAAGGAAAAGCTTAAGGCCGCAACCCCTGATTGGAGAACCTTGGAAGACCCACACCTGGCTAGACAGAAAGCTGAATGGATAGAAATGGACTTAAGAGAAAATTCTAAGCCAGTAAGAATTGCACAGGCTAATACTGGCTCTGCTAATCAAAAGTTTACTTGTCATTACTGTAAGAAGCCAGGACATTTCCAAAGGGAATGTAGGAAGAGAAAAACAGATATAGATTCAGGAACCTTTGTACCCAAAAATAGGATAAATAACCCAGTGCCTGATCAAACAGACAGCTCAGAATGACTGAAAGTTATGCAGGTCTCTCTTCCTTCTAGAAGACCAATAATACAAGTTGAAGTTGAGGGTAAAAATGTACCTTTTCTGATAGATACGGGAGCAACATCCTCCATTTTAAATCAGGACTTTTTACCATATCCTGACAATATATCCTCAAAGGTTACATATGCAGAAGGGTATGATGGTAAAATTCAGGCGTTGCCCTTTACAAAACCTTTAAATGTGAGCTTTGGCCCTAAAACTTTTGTATCCAAATTTTTATTTGCTAAAGGTGCACCTACCTGCTTGTTGGGTACTGATGTCTTAAGTAAAATGCATGCAAACATCCATTTTAGAGAAGATGGCACAGTTATGCTGACCATCCCTGAAGATGCAGAAACTCTGGAACCATATGTTAGAATACAGGCAATGGAGGATTTTCCCGAAATTTACACTCAACAAGCAAAAATTGACTTGTCTCGGGTTCCTGACAGCCTATGGGCAAAAGGAGACACTGATGTAGGATTTTTATCAGTAGCTCCTATACTGTTAGAAACTGCCCCGGGAACCATATTACCTCAGCTTAGGCAATACCCCATCAGCGCCCAGCAAGAACAGGCGATTTCTCAACAAATTCAGGATTATGTGTTACAAGGTGTTTTGGTAGAAATCAGGTCACCCGCCAATACACCCTTATATCCTGTTAAAAAGAAAGTGTCCTCCAAAGAAACTATGGTGAAATATCGCATGGTGCACGACTTACGGGAAATCAATAAGGTTTTGGCACCGGTCACCCCTGTGGTACCGAATCCTCATACCTTACTGTCTCAAATTCCCAGCACTGCTGCATATTTTACGGTAATTGACTTATCAAACGCATTTTTTTCTGTGCCACTACATAAGAACTGTTGGCATTTGTTTGCCTTTACATTCAAGGGTAAACAATTAGCATGGACAAGATTGCCACAAGGTATGGTACACTCACCAACTTTGTACTCTGAAGCAATGCAGACCGTGCTAAAAAATTTCATCCCAGAACCAGGAGTAGTCATTCTACAGTATGTAGATGACTTACTTATTTGTTGCCCTGATGAGCAGACGGCAGTTACCTCAACTGTTAATTTCTTAATTTTCCTAGCGCAAGAAGGCTGTAAAGTAAATAGACAGAAACTCCAGGCTTGTCAACAAACAGTCGTGTTTTTAGGTCACTGCATATCACAGGGCATCAGACACCTCACACCTCAACGTACGGAAGCCATACGTAACATGCTTGAACCCAGGAATCACAAACAGCTGCGTGCTTTCCTAGGTATTGTTTCACACTGTAGACAGTGGATCATACATGCAAGTCAACTCATGCAGCCTTTATATGACTGTATTGCCAACACACCATATTCACTCAGTGAAGAGGCTAAACAGTCATTTTCCTCTTTGAAAACAGCACTGGTATCAGCTCCGGCTTTGGGACTCCCAGACTACACTAAACCTTTTCAATTGATGGCAGCTGAGATATCCTCACATGCTACAGGGGTGCTCACACAAAAACATGGAAACAAACAGAGACCTGTGGCATACATATCAGCTCATCTGGACCCTGTAGCTAGAGCCGCACCTTCTTGTGTAAGAGTAATAGCCGCAATTTCACTGTTATTAGATAAAGCTTCTGAGATTGTTCTTGATCACCCACTTCTAGTTCAGACCACTCATGATGTACATGGCATTCTTAACCAGGTCCAACCTAAACATATTTCAATGGCCAGACACCTCCGTCTCCAATGTTCCCTACTACTGCCGCCCAACATTTCCTTTGCCAGGATTCAGACTCTTAATCTCGCGTCTTTGCTCCCTTTAGAGTCTGAGGGGGGTACCATACCTGAGGAAACTGCACTCTCCAACTCCTTTGAAACTGCACTCTCCAACTCCTTTGACCCATCAAAGTCAATGCATGATTGTGTACAATTAATGGAACAAGAGACTCAGGGCTTATGTAATGTACGTGACAAGCCACTCTGTAATGCTACATTTGAACTTTTCATAGATGGCAGTAGATATGCAGATAGGAATGGACAATTTCATACAGGTTATGCGGTAGTAACTCAGCATGAAGTGCTGAAAGCAGAACCTCTCCCTGCTAATCAGTCTGCACAAGAAGCAGAACTTACGGCATTAGTTGAAGCTCTAAAAATAGCCAAAGATCAGACAGCAAACATATACACTGATTCTAGATATGCACATGGCATTATTTTCGATTTTGGCGTAATATGGAGAGCCAGAGGTTATATGACTGCTTCAGGCCAACCTGTTAAACATGCCTCCCTCATTAGACAGATTCTGGAGGCAGCACAAGAAACTAAAGAAATAGCGGTGATAATGGTAGCTGCACATGTGAGACTCGACACCGAGGAAGCCAGGGGTAACGATAAAGCCGATAAGGCAGCAAAACAGGCAGCACGTAAACCCTTACATCATGCCCACACACTAGATAGCTCTGAAGATGATGAGGAAAGATTGAAGGAAGCTCAGAAACAGGTAGATGACGAAAAACGAGGGCAGTGGCAGAAAAAAGGGGCAGAAGATCAGCAAGGATTATGGAAAAAAGGAACTTTGTTGTGTTTACCCAGAGCCTGGTACCCCGCAGTGGCAAGTGACCTCCACCTACCCACGCATGTGTCGGCAAATGGTATGACGCTCAAGGTAAAAGAAAGGTGGTTGGCTCCAGGCTTTGGTAATTTTGCTCGGAACATGTGTGCTGCATGCGCTATATGCCTGGCACACAATCCAGGTCAGGCCATTAAAACCCCAACCAAGCATCATGTAAGACCACTGTATCCCTTTCAAAGACTCCAGATCGACTACATCCAACTTCCTAGGTACAATGGATACGAATATGTGCTTGTGTGTGTGGACATGTTCTCAGGGTGGCCAGAGGCTTATCCAGTTCGTAAAGCCTCAGCAAAAACTACTGCCATTAAAATAGCACATGAACTGATACCCCGTTACGGCATGCCTGAGGTGATCGAGTCAGATAGGGGTACCCATTTTACTGGGGAAATATTCCAGAATGTTATGAAAATGTTGGGAGTAGAAAACCAGTTTCACACTCCATATCATCCACAGAGTTCAGGTAAAGTGGAAAGATTAAATGGGACAATAAAATTAAAAATCCAGAAGGCCATGGCAGAAACAGGAAAGCCTTGGACCGAGTGTCTACCACTTGCCCTGTATTCCATCCGAAACACCCCAAGGGGGAAGGCTAAGCTGTCACCACATGAGATTCTTTTTGGTAGAGCAGCAAATTTGGGTTGTTATTTTCCACAACAACTGATGTTGAATACTGAGACTTTAACTGCTTATGTACAAGAATTACAAAAACGTTTAACTAAAGAGCATTCGCAAGTTTTTGCTTCCCTTCCAGATCCAGAAAATCTCGAAGGAGGCCACAAATTGGAACCTGGTGATCAAGTCTACGTGAAAAGACACACCAGAAAGACTCTGGAACCGAGATTTGACGGACCTTTCCAAGTCTTGTTAACAACTCCAACAGCAGTCAAGCTTGAAGGAAAGGCATCATGGATACATGCAAGCCATTGCAAAAAAGCAGTATAAGACTCATGATATTGATGTTAATAATGTTAACCTCAACGGAGGCATGGGAAAGACTGAATTCTCTAGCCCCTTTGAACAATAGATTCATACAACGACTCAGGGATCAGTATGACAAAGACAATGACCAAAATAAGGATAGCTGGTGGTCAGATACCTTTTCTTTTCTTAACCCGGCCAATTGGTTCAGAGGGATCGGTGGGTGGGTTACCGGGATTATGCAAAGCCTAATACATACAGTTATGGTTATTGTAATTATATATGTATTATTCAAGGTTGTACTCAAGGGTATCTCGGTATGCACAAATAAATTTTGTGTAATGGATGCGAGAATATAAAGTTTTTTTTTGTAATATCACAAAAAGAATGACTAAAATGATCGACAAGGTTTTGAATGGAATATGTCAAAGGGGGGATTGTGAAGAGCAGAACAAAAATGATTACCTCAATGAACAAAAATAAAAAAAAGGAATTTGTGATAAATATTGACCTGTCCATTCAAGGACATTTTAGCTATAGTATGAAATCCTGTTTTTCTTGTCTGTGGAATTGCCTTTGTACTGTTTGTTGTGAAACTGCCGCCCACGAAACTGTTTTCTTTTCTTTTCTTTCTTTCCTGTTTTGTCTCTTTGTTTAAACATGCAAAACTTGTATAACCACTAAACCTACTGAAAACAACTATATAAAGAAGGGATAGCACTTTGAAGGCAGGCGTGCTTCAGAGACTTCCCAGTGATACACTATACAAGACGTGTCTTGTGTATTATTTCTGGTGATTCTCCACTTCCAAAGGCTGCTCCGACTGAGTGTGATCCCGACATCCCTAAAAAAATGGTTTTGCAAATTTTGTTGTAAAAATGAGAAATTGCTTGTCAACTTTTAACCCTTATAACTTCCTAACAAAAAAAATATGTTTCCAAATTTGTGCTGATGTAAAGCAGACATGTGGGAAATGTTTTTTTTTTAGCTATTTTGTGTGATAAGACTCTCTAACTTAAGGGTATAAAAACTAAAAGATTGAAACTTGCAACATTTTCAACATTTTTGCCAAATTTCCAATTTTTTCATAAATAAATTTTACCACTATAATAAAGTACAATATGTCACGAGGAAAGTCTAAGAATCTCTGGGATCTGTTGAAGTGTTTCCGAATTATGACATCATAAATTGACAGTAGTCAGAATTGTAAAAATTGGCCTGGTCATTAAGGTGAAAATAGGGTTTGTCTCAAATGGGTTAACAGGGAGAAGTGCAAGATTCTACATCTGGTTTAGAAAAATGAAAATTACATCAACAGAAAGGGAGGTATTTAACTTTGCAACAGCATGTGTGAAAAATACTTGGGTATACTAATACATCACAGACAGAACATGATTAGTGTTGAGCATTCCGATACCGTAAGTATCGGGTATCGGCCGATATTTTCATTATGGGAATTCCTCTCCTTCAGACCCTGGGATCCATTACAGGATACCTTCTGTTAGGGTTGGCGGAACGCACCAAATATATTGTTTATTAAAAGGAATTGGTGCGTTCGCAACCCGGGATCCACCGTGCAGGAAAGTACCTGCTGCTAAATAATGGCGGCTCTATATGGCGGTATATACTAACTCTGTTAGCTTCACAGATTAACCGCGAGAGGTGAGCTCTGTGCCCTGTTAGACTTTCACAGAGGCACAGGCCAACTACCCAGATGTGAGCAGTGAGTGGTCATGCATGCATACACAATCTCCTCGCCGGAGGAGCCAGCATTCTAGGGGCTTATTTCAGCCGGGTCCCTGAACACACTTATACACAATCTCCTCGCCGGAGGTGCCAGCATTCTAGGGGCTTATTTCAGCCGGGTCCCTGAACACATACAAACACATGACCACATTGGCGCAAAGCATATAGCAAAAGACGATACTAGCGCATGGTCGTGCGGTCATGCGCAGTTTATATAGTTGCAGCACAGGAAGCTGCTACTGAAGTTTTTGCCCTTTCAGGACCTTCCAGAAGGACCAATGGAAAGTGCTGCAGTACCTGAGCATGTTTTGCCCTTTCAGGACCTTCCAGAAGGACCAATGGAATGTACTGCAGCACCTGAGCATGTGACCGAACATGTGGCCCTCGACCTCCAATGGGAGACCCTGCCCTGGGCATGCTCAGTGTGAGTAAACAAGGACTTAGTCCCAGAGAGGCTCGCTCGCCACAGATCAGTGCAGGGTACCATAGGAAAGCCAGAAAAGGCAGTAGTGACCCTATGCACCGAATCAGCCCCAGCGAGACGCTGGGAGCGACGTCTCCGCTGAGCAGAGCCCACTGCGGCCGATACCGAATGGGAGACCGCAGCAGACACGGATCGAGATTCCCCCTGTGCAGCAGAGGAAACTCGACTCCTAACATTACCCCCCCCCTCCTAGGGCCCCCCCCTCCTTGAGCCTCACTACGCTCAAAAGCTGCGATAAGCAGCAGAGCCCGAATGTGCTCCACAGGCTCCCAGGTTCTATCCTCTGGGCCGTGACCCTTCCAGTCCACCAGATAAAATTTCTTGCCACGTACCACCTTCCACCCCACAATAGCATTCACCTCAAACTCATCCGTGGATGAACTGGATGTACCAGCAGATGACTCAGAAAACCGGGACAAATGAACGGGCTTTAAGAGGGAAACGTGGAAAGTATCGGTGATACCAAGGCGTGGAGGAATAGCCAAACGGTAGACCCCAGGGTTGACCTGTTCCAGAACCTTAAACGGGCCAATGTAGCGAGGAGCAAACTTAGTGGACTCAACTCGCAGCCTGATGTTACGGGCGGAGAGCCACACTAAGTTGCCAGGAGCAAAGACCGGAGCGGGGCACCGGTGTGTATCAGCCGAAACCCTCATTCTCTCCTTGGAGGCCCGGATGGCATCCTGTGTGCGGTCCCAGATGTCACGTGCCTCCACCGCCCAGTCTGCCACCCTAGAATCGGTGGATGACACGGGCATGGGCACAGGGACACGCGGATGCTGGCCGTAATTAAGGAGAAAAGGAGTTTGACCAGTGGAATCGGCTACGGCGTTGTTCAGGGCAAATTCCGCCCAATGTAGCAAAGATGCCCAGTCATCCTGCCTAGCAGAGACGAAGTGTCACAAATATGTCACCAGAGTCTGGTTGGTTCTCTCCACCAACCCATTCGTCTCGGGATGGTATGCAGAAGAGAGGTTTAACTCTATGCTGAGTAAACGGCAGAGCTCTCTCCAAAACCGAGATGCGAACTGGGGACCCCGATCGCTGACAATCTTATCAGGCATACCATGCAAACGGAAAACATGTTTAATGAACAACACCGCCAAGGCCCGTGCTGAGGGTAACCGAGGAAGCGGCACCAAATGCACCATCTTGGAGAAATGGTCGGTGACAACCCAAATAATGGAGCAGCCACGCGACTTGGGTAGACCCACCACAAAGTCCATCCCGACCATCTCCCAGGGCCTGTCTGCCACCGGTAGAGGGTAAAGCAACCCAACAGGCCGTTGCCAAGGAGACCGATTCTGGGCGCAAGAAACGCACGCCTGAATATAGTCCTTGACATCTCGGGCCATATGCGGCCACCATTATGTTCTCGCCAGAAGCTCAGATGTCCTCTTGGTCCCAAAATGCCCACCCACTCTGGAGGAGTGAGCCCAAGAGAGAACCTCCGGTCGCAAGTTAAGGTACCTTCACACATAACGATATCGTTAACGATATCGTTGCTATTTGTGACGTAGCAACGATATCGTTAATGAAATCGTTATGTGTGACAGCGACCAACGATCAGGCCCCTGCTGGGAGATCGTTGGTCGCTGAATAAAGTCCAGAACTTTATTTCGTCGCTGGACTCCTGCTGACATCGCTGGATCGGCGTGTGTGACACCGATCCAGCGATGTCTTCACTGGTAACCAGGGTAAACATCGGGTAACTAAGCGCAGGGCCGCGCTTAGTAACCCGATGTTTACCCTGGTTACCATGCTAAAAGTAAAAAAAAACAAACACTACATACTTACCTACAGCCGTCTGTCCTCCAGCGCTGTGCTCTGCTCTCCTCCTGTACTGTCTGTGAGCCGGAAAGCAGAGCGGTGACGTCACCGCTCTGCTTTCCGGCTCCCAGACAGTACAGGAGGAGAGCAGAGAAGCAGAGCACAGCGCTGGAGGACAGACGGCTGTAGGTAAGTATGTAGTGTTTGTTTTTTTTTACTTTTAGCATGGTAACCAGGGTAAACATCGGGTTACTAAGCGCGGCCCTGCGCTTAGTTACCCGATGTTTACCCTGGTTACCGGCATCGTTGGTCGCTGGAGAGCGGTCTGTGTGACAGCTCTCCAGCGACCAAACAGCGACGCTGCAGCGATCCGGATCGTTGTCGGTATCGCTGCAGCGTCGCTTAATGTGAAGGGGCCTTTAGCTGGTACGAAAGTCTTGCCCGGGGGCACAGACTCTAGCGAAACCGGAGCTACAGTTCTCAGGCTCTCAGAAGGGACAATAAGCCGAGGCTCCTCCTCCTCCGATGACACCACGGAGCGGGAGAGAGCGTTAGCACGAACGTTCTTCTCCCCGGAGAGGAAATGGAGAGTAAAATGGAACCGGGAGAAGAACAGGGACCATCTAGCCTGGCGAGAATTCAGCCGCTGGGCCGTTTGCAGATACACCAAGTTCTTGTGGTCAGTGAAGACTTGGAAGGGAAAGCGAGCTCCCTCCAAGAGATGTCTCCACTCTGAAAAAGCCAACTTCATGGCCAGCAACTCCCTGTCCCCGATGGAATAATTCCTCTCGGCTGGTGTGAAGGTCTTGGAGAAGAAGAAGCAAGGATGCTTCCGACCTTGAGCATCCTTTTGGAAAAGGACTGCTCCAGCACCAACGGATGACGCATCCACCTCCAAGATAAATGGCTTATCAACATCGGGGCGATGTAGGATGGGAGCGCTAGCGAAGTGTGACTTGATCGAGAGAAAGGCTTTGGAGACCTCCTCTGACCACAACTTGGGATTTGCTCCCTTCTTGGTGAGGGCTACCAAAGTTGAGAAGTGTGGAATGAACTGGCGATAGTAATTAATGAACCCCATAAAGCGCTGCACCGCTTTAAGAGAATGGGGTTCCTGCCAGTCCATTACAGCTTGTAGCTTGGCAGGATCCGTAGCCAAACCCTGGGCAGAGATGATATAACCAAGGAAAGGCAAGGACTCCTGCTCAAACACACACTTCTCCAACTTGGCATAGAGGGAGTTTGCCCGTAAGAGGTCGAAGACTTTGCGAACATCTCTCCGATGGGAGTCAATATCTGGAGAAAAGATGAGAATATCATCCAGATAGACTACGACCGAGGTGGTGAGCATACCCCGGAAGATGTCGTTCACAAAGTCTTGGAAAACGGCTGGGGCATTACAGAGCCCGAAGGGCATCACCAGATATTCATAGTGCCCATCCCTGGTGTTAAAAGCCATCTTCCATTCACCCCCTCACGGATGCGAATCAGGTTGTAAGCACCCCGCAGATCTAACTTTGTAAATTCCCTCGCTCCCCGTAGCCTATCAAACAGCTCAGATATCAGGGGTAGTGGGTACTTGTTCTTAACGGTGATGGCGTTAAGACCCCTGTAGTCTATGCATGGGCGTAAGTCTCCAGTCTTCTTCTGTACGAAGAAGAACCCTGCCCCTGCCGGTGACACTGACTTCCTAATGAATCCTCTTGCCAGATTCTCCTGGATGTACTGGGACATTGCCTCCGTCTCCGGGAGAGATAACGGATAGACTCGACCCCAGGGAGGCTCAGCACCAGGCAAGAGGTCAATAGGACAGTCATAGGGGCGGTGAGGCGGAAGGGTCTCCGCAGCTCTTTTGGAGAACACGTCTGCATAGGGCCAATAGTGCTTGGGGAGAGAGGAAAGATCTGCGGGTACCTTTGTAGTAGCAACCTGAACGCACTCCCTCAGACATCTACCCTCGCAAGATTTACTCCAACCCAAAATTCTCCCAGAGGACCACTCAATATGAGGAGAATGGTAGCGAAGCCATGGTATCCCCAACAGGACCTCATCAATTCCCTCAGGAATGACTAATAGGGAGATTATCTCCTGATGTGATGGAGACACAGATAGCGTGAAAGGAATGGTTTGGTGGGTAATCTGTGAAGGTAGTGTTGACCCATTTACTACTCGAACGGTTACCGGCTTGGCGAGCATCACCAAGGGTATTGCGTGACGCTGGGCAAAAGCGGAAGACATAAAGTTACCCTCTGCCCCAGAATCCACGCATAGCTCGACCATAAGAGTGGATGGGCCTATGGTAATTGTCCCCTTGAAGGACAACTTTGAGGCAAACGTCGCCGTGTCTAGTGTACCTCCTCCAACTGCCACTAGACGCTGACGTTTCCCCGACCGCTGAGGACCCTTAGAGGCAAGGTGTCCTGACTGCTGGCAAACATGACGGACCTTATGTGCACGGGCAGACTGAGACTTTGATCCCGCTCGTGTCACCTCTAAGGCCTCATGTGACTCGGATGCCTGGACCGGAGATTCCAAAGGTTTGGCAAAGGTGGGAGCCAGCCGAAACCTCTGCCTACACTGGGCTCGCTCCAACCTCCGCTCGTTAAAACGGAGGTCAGTACGAGTAGATACGGCTATGAGCTCCTCCAGTGTGGCGGGAATCTCCCTAGTGGCCAAAGCGTCCTTCACATGGTCAGCCAGCCCCCTCCAAAACACGGGAATGAGGGTTTTATCTGGCCATTCCAACTCACACGCTAATGTCCGGAAGTGAACAGCAAAATGGCTGACCATGGTTGAACCCTGAGTCAAAGCCAGCAGTTGGAGCGCTGTATCATGGGTGACTTGAGGTCCTAAAAAGACCTGTTTCAGAGTGTCCAGAAACCTAGGAACACTCCGCACCACATGATCGTTGCGCTCCCACAGCGGCGTAGCCCACTCCAACGCTCTGTCCGACAGGAGAGAGATTATGAATCCCACCTTTGCCCGCTCAGTAGGGAAACGTGCAGCCAGAAGCTCGAGGTGTATACCACATTGGCTCACGAAACCCCTACAGGACTTACTGTTCCCAGAGTATCTCTCAGGCAAAGGAAGGTGAGATAGGGTCGGAACAGAGGTGGCAGTGGGTAAAGCTGCTGCAGCCACGCTAGCAGCCTGAACAGCTATTGCGGTAACATCCACCGCCGAGGTTGCACGCTCAAGAGATGCCAACCGGCCCTCCAGCAGCTGGATGTACCCCTGCAATCGCTGTTCATCCGCCATTACTTAGCCATATCCTGGCGCTAGTATACTGTTAGGGTTGGCGGAACGCACCAAATATATTGTTTATTAAAAGGAATTGGTGCGTTCGCAACCCGGGATCCACCGTGCAGGAAAGTACCTGCTGCTAAATAATGGCGGCTCTATATGGCGGTATATACTAACTCTGTTAGCTTCACAGAGTAACCGCGAGAGGTGAGCTCTGTGCCCTGTTAGACTTTCACAGAGGCACAGGCCAACTACCCAGATGTGAGCAGTGAGTGGTCATGCATGCATACACAATCTCCTCGCCGGAGGAGCCAGCATTCTAGGGGCTTATTTCAGCCGGGTCCCTGAACACACTTATACACAATCTCCTCGCCGGAGGTGCCAGCATTCTAGGGGCTTATTTCAGCTGGGTCCCTGAACACATACAAACACATGACCACATTGGCGCAAAGCATATAACAAAAGACGATACTAGCGCATGGTCGTGCGGTCATGCGCAGTTTATATAGTTGCAGCACAGGAAGCTGCTACTGAAGTTTTTGCCCTTTCAGGACCTTCCAGAAGGACCAATGGAAAGTGCTGCAGTACCTGAGCATGTTTTGCCCTTTCAGGACCTTCCAGAAGGACCAATGGAATGTACTGCAGCACCTGAGCATGTGACCGAACATGTGGCCCTCGACCTCCAATGGGAGACCCTGCCCTGGGCATGCTCAGTGTGAGTAAACAAGGACTTAGTCCCAGAGAGGCTCGCTCGCCGCAGATCAGTGCAGGGTACCATAGGAAAGCCAGAAAAGGCAGTAGTGACCCTATGCACCGAATCAGCCCCAGCGAGACGCTGGGAGCGACGTCTCCGCTGAGCAGAGCCCACTGCGGCCGATACCGAATGGGAGACCGCAGCAGACACGGATCGAGATTCCCCCTGTGCAGCAGAGGAAACTCGACTCCTAACACCTTCCGATATTTGTGTCCCATTGACTTGTATTGGTATCGGATATCGGTATCTGCGATATCCGATATTTTTCGGATATCGGCCGATACCATCCGATACCGATACTTTCAAATATCGGACGGTATCGCTCAACACTAAACATGATTCAATAGTGTGATGCAGCAGCAAAACAGTTCTAGGATGAATTAAGAGAATCACAGAGTCTACACTCGTATATTATGTGAAGTAATTATACCCCTCTACTCCTCCTTGATTATTCCTCATCTGGAATACTGTGTCAAGTTCTGGGCACCACATTTTAAAAAAGACATTGAAAAACTGGAGCAAGTTCATAGAAGAGCAGGATGGTGAGCAGACTGCAAAGTATATCCTATGAGGAACAATTAAAGGATCTGTGAATGTGTAGCTTGCAAAAAAGAAGGCTAAGAGGATACTTTATAGCTGTCTACAAATATCTGAAGGGATGTCACAGTGTTGAGATATCATCCTTATTCTCATTTGCATATGGAAAGATGAGAAGAAATGGAATGAGATTGAAAGGGTAAAGATACAGTTTAGATATTAGAAGAAAACTGTTTGACAGTGAGAATAATCAGTGAGTGGTACAGGCTGCCAAGAGAGGTGGTCAGTTCTTTATCAATGGAAATATTCAGAGGGTATAAAGACATCTGTCTGAAATGGTTTATTGAATCCTGCACTGCACTGAGCAGGGTTTGGGCATGAAGACCCTTGAGGTTCCTTCAAACTCTAACATTCTATGATTCTATGATGGGAGTGATGACAGTAAAGTGGATGGAATTATCAGTGAGGGGGGTTGTCTCGTCATGCAGCAGATCGGTCAGCTTGAATTTCCAGTAAGCTTTAACAAATTTGCTTGTAGGGATGAGGTCTGAAAAGCTTATGCACTTCTCTCTGTCTGAGTTCCCCATATCCCGCTGTATGGAACTGCTGCCGACCCTGGCTTGGACCCTGCTGTTGGTCTGCAGCAAGTGGTGAGGAGAGCATAGCCTGTGTAACCAAAGGTGCCATCTCTGCTTGTGGTAGCAGAGGCTGCAATTAAAGAGATGAGGCAGTAAAGTCATACACTGGTTATGTGACAAGTGGCCCGGCGGCAGGCAGGAGCGGTACTGAGGGCGCAGGTGCTAGGGCATGGTCCTCATTGAGAGGACCTCACATTTTATACTGGTGCTGATGCTCGAGCAGCGGGTGGGAATGAAGAAAAATTAGCAAAAGCAGCTGTCTTCCACCCCGCTGCTGTCAGTAGTTAAAGTGTCAGCTGGAGCCGCATCCCCAGCTGTGGGTGTTGGTCTGTCAGAGTCAACTATGGGCTAGGCATGGGGAATTATGATCTAGAAAAGCATTCACAGCTTTAAATTGAAGTTTCAATGAAGACCTGATGGATAAGGAAGCAGTGTAAGTATTATTTGCTGTAAGTCCTGATACCTCATGCAACAGCTCCAATTTATTTCCCAGCTGCACTCAGATGGCACAAACATAAGTTTCATAGAGTACTATTGGTAGAAAAATGTAAAGAAAGTAACACAGGTTGTTGACTGGTCAACTGACCAACAGTAGAACCTTTTATAATCTCACAGAAACAGTCAGCCTTGTGCCCTGCTTGAGGCAATGTAAGTGGCAGAAAGTGGCAGAAAGTGGCGGGCTGATATACCACAAACTAACAGGACTGAAATATATCCACTTTGTGATAATTTGAATATCACTTTTTTTTGGGGGGGAGACTAAACCAAACATCAGGCCCTGTGCATAAAACAACACAATGTAAGTGGCAGAAAGTGGCTGGCTGATATACCACAAACTAACAGGTCTGCAGTATATCTACTTTGTGATAATTTGAATCTCAAGTTTTTGGGGGAGAGGCTAAACCAAACCTCAGGCCCTGTGCATAAAACAACACAAGAAAGTGGCTGGAAGATATATGAAAAAATACAAGGACTGTAGTACAATTTCAATCTCCCTACAATGATCTCAGGACAAGTATGGCAGCAATAAAAAGGACTGCTACACACAAAAGTGTGGACAAATAAACAAGATAACTGTGCAGAAAGGAGCAACAGGATTTTTGCTTTTAAAAAAGCAGTTGGTTTGCACAGCGGCGTGCAAACAGCAATGCAGCTATCAGTGAGCCTTATAAGGCAGCCTAATAAGCTGATGCACAAAAATATGAACTCCACTGTCCCTGCAAAGAAAAGGTGGTGTTGGACAGTGGAAATCGCTACAGAACAAGCAGTTTCAGGGCTTAATCTTCTCTCCCTAACTATATCCCTTCTTCTGATGAAGCTGTAGCAACCTCTCCCTATGCTATGATCGGCAGAACTAAGATGGTGGTCAGCGTGCATGCCCTTTTACAGCCCCTGTGACACCGCAGAAAGCAAGCCAATCACTGTCATGCCCTTCTCTAAGATGGTGGGGACCGAGACCTATGTCATCACGCTGCCCACACTCCTCCTTCATTGGCTGAAAAATGGCGCTGAAAGCGTCATTCGAAATGCGACTTTAGCGCGAAGATTGCCGACCTCATGGCCGATCCCACACTAGGATCAGGTCGGGTTTCATGAAACCTGACTTTGCCGAAAGTCGGCAATTTTTGAATTTGTCCGATCCGTTTCGCTCAACCCTAGTAGGCACCCTTGCTCCCCAAAGCCTATCAAAGAGCTCAGATATCAAGGGTAGTGGGTACTTATTCTTAATGGTGATGGCGTTAAGACCCCTGTAGTCTTTGCATGGACGTAGTTCTCTGTTCTTCTTCTGCATGAAGAAGAACCCAGCCACTGTGGGTGACATTGACTTCCTAAGGAATCCTCTTGCCAGATTCTCCTGGATGTACTGAGGCATTGTCTCCATCTCCGGGAGAGATAATGGATAGACTCGATCCCGGAGAGGCTCATCACCAGGCAAGAGGTCAATAGGACAGTCATAGGGGCGGTGAGGCGGAAGGGTCTCCGCAGCTCTTTTGGAGAACACGTCTGCATAGGGCCTATAGTGCTTGGGGAGAGAGGAAAGATCTGTGGGTACCTCAGTAGTAGCAACCTGTACGAACTCCCTCTGACATCTACCCTCACAAGATTCACTCCATCCCAAAATTCTGCCTTGAACCACTCTATATGAGAGGATTGGCACCGTAGCCAAGGTATCCCTAACAGGAACTCATCAATTTCCTCAGGAATGACGAGTAAAGAGATAATCTCCTGATGGGATGGTGACATAGAAAGAGTAAATGGGATGGTCTGGTGTGTTATCTGTGAAGGCAGTGTCGATCCATTCACCACACGTATGGTCACTGGTTTGGCGAGCATCACTTGAGGTATTGCGTGCCATTGGGCAAAGGCAGAAGACATGAAGTTCCCCTCCGCCCTGGAATCCACACAAAGCTCTACCATATGAGTGGATGGGCCTAAGGCAATTGTCCACTTGAAGGACAATTTGGAGTTAAACGTTGCTGTGTCTAGTGTACCTCCTCCTACTACCATTAGACGCTGACAATTTCCCCACCTCTGGGTACCTTCCCTGGCATAATGTCCTGACTGCTGGCAGACTGGACAGACCTTGAGTGCACGAGCGGTCCGGGACTTAGACCCCACTTGTGACACCTCCATGGCCTCATATGGCTCAGATGCCTGGACCAGAGATCCAAGAGGTTTGGTGAATGTGGGAGCCAGTGACAACCTCTACCTACACTGGGCTAGCTCCAACTTTCGCTGATAAAAAAGAAAGGTCGTTGTGGGTAGATACAGTTATTAGCTCCTCCAGTGTGGCAGGAATCTCCCTAGTGGCCAAGGCGTCCTTCACATGGTCTGCCAGCTCCCTCCAAAATACAGGGATGAGGGATTTATCCAGTCACTCCAGCTCAGACCCTACAGTCCGGAAGTGGACGGAAAAATGACTGACCATGGATGAACCCTGTGTCAATGCCAGCAGTTGGAGCGCCGTATCATGGGTGATGTGGGGTCCCAAAAAGACATGTTTCATAGTGCTCAGAAACCATGGAGCACTCTGCACCACATAATCATCACGCTCCCACAGCGGCATAGCCCGCTCCAAAGCCCTGTCCGACAGGAGAGATATAATGAATCCCACTTTAGCCCGCTCTGAGGAGAAACGTGCAGCCAGGAGCTCAAGGTGAATCGCACACTGGTTCATGAATCCCCTACAAGACTTGCTATCACCAGGGAATTTATCTGTCAGCAGGAGGCAGGATAAGGTCAGAACATGGGTAGCACTGGGCAAAGTGGCTGCAGCCGCTGTAGCAGCCTGAACAGCTACTGCGGTAACATCCACAGCTGAGGTTGTGCGCTTGAGAGCAGCCAACTTGCCCTCCAGCTGTTGTATGTACCACTGCAGTCGCTGTTCGTCCACCATTACTAACCAGACCCTGGTGCTAGTGTAATGTTAGGACTGGCTGAGCACACCAAATAACAATTAGAGAGGATATGAGGTGCATTCGCAGTCTGGGGTCCACCGTGCAGAAAGGACACCTGCTGCTCGGTAGTGGCGGACTAGATGGCGGTATAATGTGAATACACACACAGTTTAGCTTCACCCTGTATGAAGGAAGCGAACCCTGTTGCGTCACAGGGCCACGATACCGCACAGAGAGTGCAAGTAAAGGTTCACAGAACTCTGTCCCAAGACACGGGGAAAGAGTTCCTCTAGACATCTTACACTCGACACCGTTACTGTGATGTCAGAGATAGAACTGAACTTACAATAATAATTTATGTGAATGATTCAGAGCTTTCATCCATCGACAGGTATTCATCTACACACACACAAGTAAACAAGTTTACACTAGCGCATGTGTTATGACCTGGTGGTCAGGACAATAATGGACCTGGTGGTTAAGAGCACACGGAATGACCTGATAGTTACTGATAATAAGGACGAGCTCTGGGACGATGGAACTCTGCTGACCGCAATCCCTAATCCTATCAAACACACTAGAAATAGCCGTGGATTGCGCCTAACGCTCCCTATGCAACTCGGCACAGCCTAAGGAACTAGCTAGCCCTGAAGATAGAAAAATAAAGCCTACCTTGCCTCAGAGAAATTCCCCAAAGGAAAAGGCAGCCCCCCACATATAATGACTGTGAGTAAAGATGAAAATACAAACACAGAGATGAAATAGATTTAGCAAAGTGAGGCCCGACTTACTGAACAGACCGAGGATAGGAAAGGTTACTTTGCGGTCAGCACAAAAACCTACAAAAAGACCACGTAGAGGGCGCAAAAAGACCCTCCGCACCGACTCACGGTACGGAGGCGCTCCCTCTGCGTCCCAGAGCTTCCAGCAAGCAAGACAACAATAAAAATAGCAAGCTGGACAGAAAAATAGCAAACCAAAGAAATACAAGCTGGAACTTAGCTTCTGCTGGGAAGACAGGTCACTAGAACGATCCAGGAGTGAACGAGACCAATACTGGAACATTGACAGGTGGCATGGAGCAAAGATCTAAGTGGAGTTAAATAGAGCAGCCAGCTAACGAATTAACCTCGTCACCTGTGGAAGGAAACTCAGAAACACCCACCAGAGGAAGTCCATGGACAGAACCAGCCGAAGTACCATTCATGACCACAGGAGGGAGCCCGACAACAGAATTCACAACACGCATGGCCGAGTGGCCATGCAAACTTTTTATAGCAATAGCACTCCGGGACCTTCCTGATGGTCCAATAGGAGCAGCAACAGGACCTGAGCATGTGACCCCAACCTCCAATGGGAGGTCGTGCCGTGGGCATGCTCAGTATGGGAAAAGCAGGACTTAGTCCCAGAAAGGCCTGCTTGCTGCTGATCAGTGCTGGCTACAAAGGCAGAGCCTGGAAAGGCAGTACTAACCATTTGCACAGTGTCAGCTTGAGCCAGACGCTGGGACCATTGTCTCCTCTAAGCAGGTTCCACTGAGGCTGTAGTAGAATAGGAGATCGCAGCAGATGTGGTTTAAGATGTCCCCTGTGCAGCAGTGGGAACTCGACACCTAACAAACTGTTTTGGAAATCTTTTAATTGCAGTGATTGCCTCAAAAGGTTGTGCAGCAAAATATTAAGTTAAGAGTACCATCATTTCTGTCCAGGTCTATTTCATAAGTTTCATATTATAAAATATTCTGTTGAAGCATCGTTGAAAAGCAAAGTCTGACTTTCATTTGTTCATTTTCATAGAGCTTTTATTTATTATTACTTTGTCAGATTCAAGTTATTTCTGTGATCATTGTGGGTTTTTCTGTCAATAAACGAGGGGTACCAACAATTTTGACCACGTGTGTATCTTTGCACATTTATATTCAAACAATTCAGTTTTGTGTTTCATATAAAAATGAAAGTTAACACCTTTATTATAAACATGATGGCAGAAAATAAACCTCATTGATATCTGGTAGGGAGCACAGCACATAACTCCACCTTGATGAAAAGTGAGCACAGCATTGAAAGAGAACCTTCCGGCAGGAAGTAAAGTGTAGACATTGTCATATTGAATCTGTTACGTTGATTAAAATGATACCTGCTGTTAAGAAATTTGTTTTGTTGATTTTGTTTAACCTGTGTTCTAAGTTTTCTTATAATCATATCTCTGCTCATCAGGGCAACACTGTGAGGGGGAACTGAGGGTATTGTCCTTAGCTATGCTGTGACCCCTCTGTTGACGTTGGTGTTTATCAGTTTCCTGTTTAAAATTTTGCACTGGCACAGGTGTGATCTCGTGGTAGGCTCCGGTAAAATGGTGCTGGTGGCATTGAACAATTTGGGAATGCGCAGCCACCAGTTCCACTTTCCTGAAGAGTACCAGGAGATCAAAATTGCCGGGGCTCTGCCGTAACATCTTTTGAAAGCCCAGAACCCCCGCAGTGACATAGTTTCCTATGCGGTGGACTGGAATCCGAAAAAATGGCTGCCAGCCGGGGGTGGCGCATGCGCAGATGGACATCTCGGCACCAAGATCTAGGAAGATGAGATATTAGCCCTGAGATCTCATCTCCCAAGATCTTAGTGCCGAGATCTCCATTTTCCTGAAGTCCAGTCAACCGCATAGGAAACCATGTCACTGTAGGGGCTCTGGACTTTTGCAAGATGTCGGCAGAGCCTTCGCAGCCCCGGACACCCGCAGTGGCACGCTGCACCACACATCAGAACACCCCCTCATCCCAGCCTGCAGCCAGTAAGGTATATACGCATTATAAGATGCACCCCCATTTTCACCCAAAATTTTTTGGGAAAAAAGTGTGTCTTATAATCTGAAAAATACAGTATCTCTAATCTGCTATTATATGGAAAACATAGCGGACATCATAGCAATCCAACTGCAATGCAGAGATAGCAGGTGATCCAACACGTTAATAAAAACAGGTTTTTATTTGAAATGTTAAAAAATGTATAGTATGAAATGGCAAGAATAGAAACAGAAGGGAAAAAACTATGTATAAGAAGTGTTTCTTCGAAACACGTTGTTAGGACTGGCAGAACGCACCAAGAAAGATGTAATAGATGCGTTCGCAGTCCGGGGTCCACCGTGCAGGTAAAAACCTGCTGCTAGTAAATGGCAGCGTAATATGGCGGTGGAAGTGAACCCGGTAAAACCACAGGTCCGCAATACCGCACTAAAGAGTGCAAGCAAGGAGTCAGCGAACACAACCCCAAGACACAGGATTGAAGTCCGATTAGACCACTTGCTGACACAACACCGCAACAGGGTGTGTTAGGCAACTCTTATAATTAGAGCACCGAAGTGCGAACTGTGCCGTGCTGGCAGGCACCACTAAGCACCCAGACGTGGGTCAGGAAGCGCACTACTGGCGCGTGGCGCCGCACTGGCGGTCACAGCAATAGACACTGATACGTGTGTGACACGTTGAGTGATTAGTCGGGCGCTAGATAGCAGCCATACTCCATACGCGAATAGTCATACAATAGGGTAGGGGTATTTAATGAACGACTTGCACTCACAACAAACACACGTATTCAATTGTAAGACAATACTAGCGCATGGCCGTGCGGTCATGCGCAGTTTATATAGCAGCAGCACAGGAAGTGGCTACAGTACCTTTGCCCTTCCAAGACCTGCCAAAAGGACCAATGGAATGTGCTGCAGAGCCTGAGCACATGACCCTCGATCTCCAACGGGAGATCTTACCCTGGACATGCTCAGTACGTGCAGACAAGGACTTAGTCCCAGAGAAGTCCGCTCGCTGCTGACCAGCACTGACTTTAATGGCAGAGACTGGAGAAGCAGCAGTAACTCTCAGAACAGAGTGAGAATGAGCAAGACGCTGGGACCGACGTCTTTGCTGAGCAGACTCCACTGCGGCTGGACAAGAATGGGAGACCGCAGCGGAGGTGGCTCGAGATTCCCCCTGTGCAGAAGCGGGAACTCGACCCCTAACACACGTCATCAATAGAGTTGAGCGACCTTGACCTTTTTAGAGTCGAGCCAGGTTTCGCGAAACCCGACTATCTCAAAAGTCGGGTCGAGTGAAATCGCCCGATTATGACGTAAAGTCGGGATCGACCGAAACACGAAACCCAATGCAAGTCAATGGGGCAGCATAGTCGGCAGTGAGTGGGGGCCAGGAAAACACCTAGAGTGCCCATTTTAATGTCAAAACCATCCATTCTTCTTAATGAAGCTTGTCAAGCGTAATTTACCTTATAATAATTGGAAGGCATTTAAAATTGGGGGTCATTTGGCTAAAGTTGTGGTGGGTAGGGCTGGTTCAAGTAATTAGTGGGCCCAGGAAATCTGGACCACGTCACGGCAGTGGAGCAGGGAGAGGTAAGTATTTCAACTTTGCAAGTGCTGTGAACCTGAGCAAGCAGGGGGGGCCCACTCGTTGGCATTGGCACTGGCACAGGGCCCCTCAAAGTACAGCGGTGTGTTTGCACGGCGGGGGCGCCTCCCACCGGCAGCAACACTTTTGCGTACCATGAGAGGCCCTGTGCCAGTGACGTCGCCAACTAGTATTCCTCCCCCCACCTGATGAAGGAACCTGCACTTTCATCTGCACCTTCCTGTTTGTCCCCGTGTAAGGTGGTATGGTATGCGGGAAGGGGGACCTGACTTTCAGCAGGGTCACAATCTTGCAGTGTAGCGTGCACGGGAAATGTTGCGTTATGGGTCAATGTACCAGCAGACTCATCTATCACTGGCTGGGCAATGGGCAGGATGAGGAGGAAACACAGATATAGGCCCAAAGAATAAAGTGGGCTAAATGCAGTTCAAAATTGGTAACACAGGACTAATCAGGGGGCATTGCAGTGGAGGACAACTGGAATGAGAGGCTGACACAGAGAGTAGGGCCAAATCAGTAAGTAGTCGAAATGCAGTTCAAAATTGGCAACAGTAGTAAACAGGCGGCACAGCTTTGTTCAGTGGAGGAGAACAGCAAGGAGTGGCAGACACCGATAGTAGGCCCCAACCCAACTAGTAGGCCAAATGCAGTCTAACATTAACAACTACTTAACGAGCGCCTGAAAACGGAATTTCAGGACAGGAAACCAGGAGAACAGCAAGGAGCGGCAGACACCGATAGTAGGCCCCAAACCAACTAGTACGCCAAATGCAGTTGTTCCGTTTAACCACAATTTAATGAGAGCCTGAAGATAGAAGTTCAGGAAAGGCAACCTGGAGAACACCTTGGAGTGGAACACACCATCTCTCTACACCCCATACCCAATTTGTAGGCCTAATGCAGCGTAGTTTCCAACAACTACTAAACGAGAGCATGATGATCGAAGCATTGGCGAGGAAACCTGGGGAACACCTTGGAGTGGAACACACCATCTCTCTACAGTGGAACACACCATCTCTCTACACCCCATACCCAATTTGTAGGCCTAATGCAGCGTAGTTTCCAACAACTACTAAACGAGAGCCGGAAGATCGAAGCAATGGAGAGGAAACCTGGGGAACACCTTGGAGTGTAACACACCATCTCTCTACACCCCATACCCAATTTGTAGGCCTAATGCAGCGTAGTTTCCAACAACTACTAAACGAGAGCCGGAAGATCGAAGCAATGGAGAGGAAACCTGGGGAACACCTTGGAGTGGAACACACCATCTCTCTACAGTGGAACACACCATCTCTCTACACCCCATACCCAATTTGTAGGCCTAATGCAGCGTAGTTTCCAACAACTACTAAACGAGAGCCGGAAGATCGAAGCTCAGGAAAGGCAACCTGGGGAACACCTTGGAGTGGAACACACCATCTCTCTACACCCCATACCCAATTTGTAGGCCCAATGCAGCGTAGTTTCCAACAACTACTAAACGAGAGCCGGAAGATCGAAGCTCAGGAAAGGCAACCTGGGGAACACCTTGGAGTGTAACAAACCCTCTCTCTACACCACGGAAGGGCTGATTCTTAGGAAGGAAGGCTGTCGGAAAGAAGCAGGGCGCGTCCGAGGGTGATTATATTCTTATTAGGTATATACTCACCCTCGGACGCGCCCTGCTTCTTTATTTGTAATGAATGTTTATTTGCAATGTGGTTTTGACTTACTCTATTTTTTTGGTAAATAATGATTTTATTATTTTCATTGTTTTGCATCTTCTTGGCAATAATATAAAGAAGACGCGACAGGACAACACTCGGTGGATGCCATATCTGTGTTTAAAATTGAAAAAACCTTTCAGTTAACTACTTGCAGGAGAAAGTTATTGTAGCTGGTGGCCATTTTTAGTACTGTACCAGATTTTTGTTGTATGTGTTTGTTTTTAATGTTAAAATGTCTGCATTTGATATCTCTCCAGTATTTTCTTTTTTATAAGCAAAATACTTATTTTTATATTTTCTGATGTTGGTTCCAGGGGTACACGGGCAGCAGTGGTGTGGTCAGTGGAGGCCTAGTGGAAGGAGTGACCGCAGGCAGGCATCGAAGGCCTAAAATAATAACACATGGCTGTAGGCAATTTTAAATTGGTTACAGGGGTACACGGGCAGCAGTGGTGTGGTCAGTGGAGGCCTAGTGGAAGGAGTGACCGCAGACAGGCATCGAAGGCCTAAAATAATAACACATGGCTGTAGGCAATTTTAAATTGGTTCCAGGGGTACACGGGCAGCAGTGGTGTGGTCAGTGGAGGCCTAGTGGAAGGAGTCACCGCAGACAGGCATCGAAGGCCTAAAATAATAACACATGGCTGTAGGCAATTTTAAATTGGTTCCAGGGGTACACGGGCAGCAGTGGTGTGGTCAGTGGAGGCCTAGTGGAAGGAGTCACCGCAGACAGGCATCGAAGGCCTAAAATAATAACACATGGCTGTAGGCAATTTTAAATTGGTTACAGGGGTACACGGGCAGCAGTGGTGTGGTCAGTGGAGGCCTAGTGGAAGGAGTGACCGCAGACAGGCATCGAAGGCCTAAAATAATAACACATGGCTGTAGGCAATTTTAAATTGGTTCCAGGGGTACACGGGCAGCAGTGGTGTGGTCAGTGGAGGCCTAGTGGAAGGATTCACCGCAGACAGGCATCGAAGGCCTAAAATAATAACACATGGCTGTAGGCAATTTTAAATTGGTTACAGGGGTACACGGGCAGCAGTGGTGTGGTCAGTGGAGGCCTAGTGGAAGGAGTGACCGCAGACAGGCATCGAAGGCCTAAAATAATAACACATGGCTGTAGGCAATTTTAAATTGGTTCCAGGGGTACACGGGCAGCAGTGGTGTGGTCAGTGGAGGCCTAGTGGAAGGAGTGACCACAGACAGGCATCGAAGGCCTAACATAACAAAAATGTCAATACAATGGTATTGTCAGTGGCAGGCATTGAAGGATGTCAGCGCATAGACTAAACATTGGTGGAGCTGTGAGATAATTTTGCAAGTGGTAGAGCACTGTTTGAGCTGGGGTGGGGGGAAACTGTCTTGTGGCCGGCGGTACAGGCCCAGGGCCCCTCATATTACATTGGTGTGTCTGACGTTGGGTGCGCACCACCACCGCCAGAGACACTTTATTGTACTAGGAGGGACCCAGTGGCAGTGCCGTCGACCAAAAGCGGGCTCACCCACCTCTTCAGACAAACTGCACTCTCACGGGTGCTGTCGCCAAGTGTCGATACCACGGCCCCGTGTGGGGAGTTTGGCCATTTAGTGAGGTGTAAACATGTCGTATGCTGGACAATCAGGTGCAGAAAATTACGAGATTGGAAAAGGCATTCAGAATAGTCCACAGGCAAGACCTTTTCATAGGAAAGCTAGGTGTCAGCCGGGCAAGGTGGGGCAAAAGATTTCGAAATCCAGTTGTGGTTCATTTTAACCCCTTCACCCCAAAGCCTGTTTTCACCTAAGTGACAGGGCCAATTTTTACAATTCTGACCACTGTCACTTTATGAGGTCATAACTCTGAAACGCTTCAACGGATCCTGGTGATTCTGACATTGTTTTCTCGTGACATATTGTACTTCATGATAGTGGTAAAACTTCTTCGATACGACTTGCATTTATTTGTGAAAAAAACAAAAATTTGTCGGAAATTATGAAAATTTAGCAATTTTCAAACTCTTAGTTTTTATGCCCTTAAATTAGAGAGTTATATCACATAATATAGTTAATAAACAACATTTCCCACATGTCTGCTTTACATCAGCACAATTTTGGAAACATAATTTTTTTTTGTTAGGACGTTATAAGGGTTAAAAGTTGACCAGCGATTTCTCATTTTTGCAACAAAATTTACAAAACCATTTTTTTACGGACCACCTCACACTTGAAGTGACTTTGAGGGGTCTATATGACAGAAAATGCCCAAAAGTGACACCATTCTAAAAACTGCACCCCTCAAGGTACTCAAAACCACATTCAAAAAGTTTATTAACCCTTCAGGTGCTTCACAGGAATTTTTTGAATGTTTAAAAAAATTGAACATTTAACTTTTTTTTCACAAAATTTTTAATTCAGGTCCAATTTGTTTCATTTTACCAAGGGTAACAGGAGAAATTGGACCACAAAAGACGTTGTACAATTTGTCCTGAGTACGCTGATACCCCATATGTGGGGGTAAACCACTGTTTGGGCACATGGCAGAGCTCGGAAGGGAAGGAGCGCCATTTGACTTTTCAATGCGAGATTTGCTGGAATTGAGATCGGAGCCCATGTCACGATTGGAGAGCCCCTGATGTGCCTAAACAGTGGAAACCCCCACAAGTGACACCATTTTGGAAAGTAGACCCCCTAAGGAACTAATCTAGATGTGTGGTGAGCACTTTGAACCTCCAAGTGCTTCACAGAAGTTTATAATGTAGAGCCGTAAAAAAAAAATTATATTTAATTTTCACAAAAAATGATCTTTTTGCCCCAAATTTTTTATTTTCCCAAGGGTAAAAGGATAAATTGGACCCCAAAAGTTGTTTTGCAATTTGTCCTGAGTACGTCGATACTTCATATATAGGGATAAACCACTGTTTGAGCGCATGGCAGAGCTCGGAAGGGAAGGAGCGCCATTTGACTTTTCAATGCAAAATTGGCTGGAATTGAGATCGGACGCCATGTCGCATTTGGAGAGCCCCTGACGTGCCTTAACAGTGGAAACCCCCCACAAGTGACCCCATTTTGGAAAGAAGACCCCCTAAGGAACTTATCTAGATGTGTGGTGAGCACTTTTAACCCCCAATTGTTTCACTAAAGTTTAGAATGTAGCATTGTGAAAATTAAAAAATCATTTTTTCTTTCCACAAAATGATGTTTTAGCCCGCAATTTTTTTTTCTCCCAAGGGTAACAGGAGATAGTGGACCACAAATGTTATTGTCCAATTTGTCCTGAGTACGCTGATACCCCACATGTGGGGGGGAACCACCGTTTGAGTGCATGGCAGAGCTCGGAAGGGAAGGAGCACCGTTTGAAATGCAGACTTAGATGGAATGGACTGCAGGTGTCATGTTGCATTTGCAGAGCCCCTGATGTACCTAAACAGTAGAAACCCCCCACAAGTGACCCCATATTGGAAACTAGACCCCCCAAGGAACTTATCTAGATGTGTTGTGAGAGCTTTGAACCAACAAGTGTTTCACTACAGTTTATAACGCAGAGCCGTGAAAATAAAAAATATATTTTTTTCCACGAAAATGATATTTTATCCCCTATGCTTTCATTTTCCCAAGGGTAACAGGACAAATTGGACCCCAAAAGTTGTTGTCCAACTTGTCCTGAGAACGCTGATACCCCATATGTTGGGGGGAACCACTGTTTGGGTGCACGGCAGAGCTCGGAAGGGAAGGAGCGCCATTTGAAATGCAGACTTAGATGGATTGGTCTGCAGGCGTCATGTTGCATTTGCAGAGCCCCTGATGTACCTAAACAGTAGAAACCCCCCACAAGTGACCCCATATTGGAAACTAGACCCCCCAAGGAACTTATCTAGATGTGTTGTTAGAGCTTTGAACCAACAAGTGTTTCACTACAGTTTATAACGCAGAGCGGTGAAAATAAAAAAAAATTTTTTTCCACGAAAATGATATTTTATCCCCTATGCTTTTATTTTCCCAAGGGTAACAGGACAAATTGGACCCCAAAAGTTGTTGTCCAACTTGTCCTGAGAACGCTGATACCCCATATGTTGGGGGGAACCACTGTTTGGGCACACAGGAAAACTCGGAAGGGAAGGATCCCTGTTTTACTTTTTCAAAGCAGAATTGGCTGGAATTGAGATCGGACGCCATGTCGCGTTTGGAGAGCCCCTGATGTGCCTAAACAGTGGAAACCCCCAATTATAACTGAAACCCTAACCCCAACCCTAACCCTAACCCTAGCCCTAGCCCTAACCCTAACCCTAACCCTAGCCCTAACCCTAGCCCTAACCCTAGCCCTAACCCTAATGGGAAAATGGAAATAAATACATTTTTTTACATTTTATTATTTTTCCCTAACTAAGGGGGTGATGAAGGGGGGTTTGATTTACTTTTATAGCGTTTTTTTGGCGGATTTTTATGATTGGCAGCTGTCACACACTAAAAGACGCTTTTTATTGCAAAAAATAGTTTTTGCATCACCACATTTTGAGAGCTATAATTTATCCATATTTTGGCCCACAGAGTCATATGAGGTCTTGTTTTTTGTGGGACGAGTTGATGTTTTTATTGGTAACATTTTCGGGCAGATGACATTTTTTGATCGCTTTTTATTCCGATTTTTGGGAGGCGGAATGAACAAAAACCAGCAATTCCTGAATTTCTTTTAGGGGGGGCGTTTATACCGTTCCACGTGTGGTAAAATGGATAAAGCAGTTTTATTCTTCGGGTCAGTACGATTACAGCGATACCTCATTTATGTAATTTTTTTATGTTTTGGCGCTTTTACACAATAAAAACTATTTTATATAAAAAAATAATTGTTTTTGCATCGCATTATTCTGAGAGCTATAACTTTTTTATTTTTCTGCTGATGATGCTGTATGGCGGCTTTTTTTTTGCGGGACAAGATGACGTTTTCAGCGGTACCATGGTTATTTATATCCGTCGTTTTGATCGCGTGTTATTCTACTTTTTGTTCGCCTGTATGATAATAAAGCGTTGTTTTTTGCCTTGTTTTTTTTTTTTTTTTTTTGCGGTGTTCACTGAAGGGGTTAACTAGTGTGATAGTTTTATAGAGCGGGTCGTTACGGACGCGGCGATACCAAATATGTGTACATTTATTGTTTTTTTTTTTTTTACATAAATAAATGTATTTATTGGGAAATGTTTTTTTTTTTTTAATTTGGGGATTTTTTTAAATTTTTTTTTTACACATTCTATTTTTTTTTTTTTACTTTCTAACATTGTCCCAGGGTGGGACATCTCTGTATTAGATCAGATCGTTGATCTGACACTGTGCATAGCACACTGTCAGATCAACGATCTGACAGGCAGCTTAGCTGGCTTTCCAGCGCCTGCTCTTAGCAGGCGCCGGCTAGCCAGGTCACTTCATGACCCGGAAGGAGTCCGGCGGCCATCTTGGATCCGGGGACTCCTTCCGGGTCACCGGAGCAACGCCCCTGCGCGATCCCCCTCTATGCCGCTGTCACTACTGACAGCGGCATCAGAGGGGTTAAATGCCCGCGATCGGCGATAGCGCCGATCGTGGGCATTGCTGCGGGGTGTCAGCTGTCATATACAGCTGACACCCGCACCCGATCACCGCGGCGCTCAGCGCGAGACCGCGGTGATCGGTGCGCCGTACTAGTACTGCTGCTGGCACTTATGCAGTGCCGGCAGCGCAGTACTAGTACGGCGGCTGGCGCGAAGGGGTTAATGAAGGTTAGATCATCTACATTTTGGGTAGCCAGACGAGTCCTTTTTTCTGTTAGTATTGAACCTGCAGCACTGAATACTCTTTCTGATAGGACACTAGCTGCCGGGCAAGCAAGCTCCTGCAATGCATATTCTGCCAATTCTGGCCAGGTGTCTAATTTTGATGCCCAGTAATCAAATGGGAATGACGGTTGAGGGAGAGCATCGATAAGGGATGAAAAATAGTTTGTAACCATACTGGACAAATGTTGTCTCCTGTCACTTTGAATTGATGCTGCAGTACCTGTCCTGTCTGCGGTCATAGCAAAATCACTCCACAACCTGGTCAGAAAACCCCTCTGGCCAACGCCACTTCTGATTTCTGCCCCTCTAGCTCCTCTGGTCTGCTGGCCCCTGCAGCTCGTGTGAGAACGATCACGGGCGCTGTGTGCAGGGAATGCCAGAAGCAAACGGTCAACAAGAGTTGATTGTTTGGTTGCTAATATTAGTTCCAAGTTCTCATGTGGCATTATATTTTGCAATTTGCCTTTATAGCGAGGATCAAGGAGGCAGGCCAACCAGTAATCGTCATCATTCATCATTTTAGTTATGCGTGTGTCCCTTTTGAGGATACGTAAGGCATAATCCGCCATGTGGGCCAAAGTTCCAGTTCTCAAATCTGCGGTTGTGCTTGGTTGAGGGGCAGTTTCAGGCAAATCCACGTCACTTGTGTCCCTCAAAAAACCAGAACCCGGCCTTGCCGCGCCACCAATTTCCAGTGGCCCCGGAAAAGCTTCCTCATTAAAAATATAATCATCCCCATCATCCTCCTCGTCCTCCTCCTCCTCTTCGCCCGCTACCTCGTCCTGTACACTGCCCTGGCCAGACAATGGCTGACTGTCATCAAGGCTTTCCTCTTCCTCAGCTGCAGACGCCTGATCCTTTATGTGCGTCAAACTTTGCATCAGCAGACGCATTAGGGGGATGCTCATGCTTATTATGGCGTTGTCTGCACTAACCAGCCGTGTGCATTCCTCAAAACACTGAAGGACTTGACACATGTCTTGAATCTTCGACCACTGCACACCTGACAACTCCATGTCTGCCATCCTACTGCCTGCCCGTGTATGTGTATCCTCCCACAAAAACATAACAGCCCGCCTCTGTTCACACAGTCTCTGAAGCATGTGCAGTGTTGAGTTCCACCTTGTTGCAACGTCTATGATTAGGCGATGCTGGGGAAGGTTCAAAGAACGCTGATAGGTCTGCATACGGCTGGAGTGTACGGGCGAACGGCGGATATGTGAGCAAAGTCCACGCACTTTGAGGAGCAGGTCGGATAACCCCGGATAACTTTTCAGGAAGCACTGCACCACCAGGTTTAAGGTGTGAGCCAGGCAAGGAATGTGTTTCAGTTGGGAAAGGGAGATGGCAGCCATGAAATTCCTTCCGTTATCACTCACTACCTTGCCTGCCTCAAGATCTACAGTGCCCAGCCACGACTGCGTTTCTTTCTGCAAGAACTCGGACAGAACTTCCGCGGTGTGTCTGTTGTCGCCCAAACACTTCATAGCCAATACAGCCTGCTGACGTTTGCCAGTAGCTGCCCCATAATGGGAGACCTGGTGTGCAACAGTGGCAGCTGCGGATGGAGTGGTTGTGCGACTGCGGTCTGTGGACGAGCTCTCGCTTCTGCAGGAGGATGAAGAGGAGGAGGAGGGGGTGCGAACGGCTACAGCCAATTGTTTCCTAGACCGTGGGCTAGGCAGAACTGTCCCAAACTTGCTGTCCCCTGTGGACCCTGCATCCACCACATTTACCCAGTGTGCCGTGATGGACACGTAACGTCCCTGGCCATGCCTACTGGTCCATGCATCTGTTGTCAGGTGCACCTTTGTGCTCACAGATTGCCTGAGTGCATGGACGATGCGCTCTTTAACATGCTGGTGGAGGGCTGGGATGGCTTTTCTGGAAAAAAAGTGTCGACTGGGTAGCTCGTAGCGTGGTACAGCGTAGTCCATCAGGGCTTTGAAAGCTTCGCTTTCAACTAACCGGTAGGGCATCATCTCTAACGAGATTAGTCTAGCTATGTGTGCGTTCAAACCCTGTGTACGCGGATGAGAGGCTAAGTACTTCCTTTTTCTAACCATAGTCTCATGTAGGGTGAGCTGGACTGGAGAGCTGGAGATCGTGGAACTAGCGGGGGTGCCGGTGGACATGGCAGACTGAGAGACGGTGGGAGATGGTATTGTTGCCACCGGTGCCCTAGATGCAGTGTTTCCTACTACGAAACTGGTGATTCCCTGACCCTGACGGCTTTGGCCTGGCAAAGAAACCTGCACAGATACTGCAGGTGGTGCGGAAAATGGTGGCCCTACACTGCCGGAAGGGATGTTGCGTTGCTGACTAGCTTCATTGGCCGAGGGTGCTACAACCTTAAGGGACGTTTGGTAGTTAGTCCAGGCTTGCAAATGCATGGTGGTTAAATGTCTATGCATGCAACTTGTATTGAGACTTTTCAGATTCTGTCCTCTGCTTAAGGTAGTTGAACATTTTTGACAGATGACTTTGCGCTGATCAATTGGATGTTGTTTAAAAAAATGCCAGACTGCACTCTTTCTAGCATCGGATACCTTTTCAGGCATTGCAGACTGAGCTTTAACCGGATGGCCACGCTGTCCTCCAACAGGTTTTAGCTTTGCCACGCGTTTTGGCCAAGATACGGGCCCGGCAGATGGAACCTGTTGCGATGTTGATGCCTGCTGCGGCCCCTCCTCCTCCGCTTCAGAACTGCTGCCGCCTGCACCCTGTTCCCCCAATGGCTGCCAATCGGGGTTAAGAACTGGGTCATCTATTACCTCTTCTTGTAGCTCGTGTGCAACTTCGTCTGTGTCACCGTGTCGGTCGGTGGTATAGCGTTCGTGATGGGGCAACATAGTCTCATCAGGGTCTGATTCTTGATCAGCACCCTGCGATCAGCACCTGTTGTGGTCTGAGTCAAAGGACCAGCATAGTAGTCTGGCTGTGGCTGTGCATCAGTGCACTCCATGTCAGATTCAACTTGTAATGGGCATGGACTGTTAACTGCTTCACTTTCTAAGCCAGGGACGGTATGTGTAAAGAGCTCCATGGAGTAACCCGTTGTGTCGCCTGCTGCATTCTTCTCTGTTGTTGTTTTTGCTGAAGAGGACAAGGAAGCGACTTGTCCCTGACCGTGAACATCCACTAACGACGCGCTGCTTTGACATTTACCAGTTTCACGAGAGGAGGCAAAAGAGCTAGAGGCTGAGTCAGCAAGATAAGCCAAAACTTGCTCTTGCTGCTCCGGCTTTAAAAGCGGTTTTCCTACTCTCAGAAAAGGGAGCGTTCGAGGCCTTGTGTAGCCAGACGACGAACCTGGCTCCACAGCTCCAGACTTAGGTGCAATATTTTTTTTCCCACGACCAGCTGATGCTCCACCACTACCACTACCCTCATTACCAGCTGACAATGAACGCCCCCGGCCACGACCTCTTCCACCATACTTCCTCATTGTTTTAAAAACGTAAACAAACTAACGGTATTTGTTGCTGTCACACAAATTACACGGTGAGCTATAACTTCAGTATGATTTAGCTACCCCTTTACAGGTGAGTGAGACCACAACGAAAATCAGGCACAATGTTACACACTCTGTTGTTGGTGGCAACAAATGAGAGAGATGCCACACACGCAGGACTGTCACTGAAGCACAAATGTAAATATTAATCTCCCACTGATTTGATTTTTTTTTTTTTTTTCAGGGAGACTTTAGGAAAAAAAAAAAATAGAATAAAATGATTTTTTCAGGAAGAATTTAGAAACCAAAGAAAATAAAATGATTTTTTCAGGGAGAATTTAGAAAACAAATAAAACAAAAAAAGGCTTTCTATGGCCCACTGAGTGAGAGATGACGCACACAGGAGTCAGGAGTGGCACACAAGCCCAGAGGCCAATATTTATCTCCCACTGATTGATGTAGTGATTTTTTCAGGTAGATTTTGGAACCCAAATCAAGCTAAAAAAAATAATAGGCTTTCTATGGCCCACAATTGGAGAGAGAGAGAGAGATGGCACACCCAGGAGTCAAGACTGGCACACAAGCAGAAAGGGCAATATTAATCTCCCACTGATTTGTTTTTTGTTTTGTTTTTTTCAGGGAGACTTTAGGAAAAAAAAAATAGAATAAAATAATTTTTTCAGGAAGAATTTAGAAACCAAAGAAAATAAAATGATTTTTTCAGGGAGAATTTAGAAAAGAAATAAAACAAAAAAAGGCTTTCTATGGCCCACTGAGTGAGAGATGACGCACACAGGAGTCAGGAGTGGCACACAAGCCCAGAGGCCAATATTTATCTCCCACTGATTGATGTAGTGATTTTTTCAGGTAGATTTTGGAACCCAAATCAAGCTAAAAAAATAATAGGCTTTCTATGGCCCACAATTGGAGAGAGAGAGAGAGAGAGATGGCACTCCCAGGAGTCAAGACTGGCACACAAGCAGAAAGGGCAATATTAATCTCCCACTGATTTGTTTTTTTTTTGTTTTTTTCAGGGAGACTTTAGGAAAAAAAAAAAAATAGAATAAAATGATTTTTTCAGGAAGAATTTAGAAACCAAATAAAATAAAATGATTTTTTCAGGGAGAATTTAGAAAACAAATAAAACAAAAAAAGGCTTTCTATGGCCCACTGAGTGAGAGATGACGCACACAGGAGTCAGGAGTGGCACACAAGCCCAGAGGCCAATATTTATCTCCCACTGATTGATGTAGTGATTTTTTCAGGTAGATTTTGGAACCCAAATCAAGCTAAAAAAAATAATAGGCTTTCTATGGCCCACAATTGGAGAGAGAGAGAGAGATGGCACACCCAGGAGTCAAAACTGGCACACAAGCAGAAAGGGCAATATTAATCTCCCACTGATTTGTTTTGTTTTTGTTTTTTTTCAGGGAGACTTTAGGAAAAAAAAAATAGAATAAAATGATTTTTTCAGGAAGAATTTAGAAACCAAATAAAATAAAATGATTTTTTCAGGGAGAATTTAGAAAACAAATAAAACAAAAAAAGGCTTTCTATGGCCCACTGAGTGAGAGATGACGCACACAGGAGTCAGGAGTGGCACACAAGCCCAGAGGCCAATATTTATCTCCCACTTTTTTTTTTTTTGTTCCAGGGAAAATTTATAAACCCAATAAAAAAAATAATAAATAGGCTTTCTATGGCCCACTATCTGAGAGACAGAGAGAGATGGCACGCTTAGGACTGGCACACAAGCCCAAAGGCCAATATTAATCTCCCTTTTTTTTTAAGGGAGAATTTATAAAACCAAAAAAAAATAAATAAATAGGCTTTCTATGGCCCACTATTTGTGAGAGAGATGGCACGCTCAGGACTGGCACACAAGCCCAGAGGCCAATATTAATCTCCCACTTTTTTTTTTTTCCAGGGAAAATTTATAAACCCAATAAAAAAAAAAATAAATAAATAGGCTTTCTATGGCCCACTATCTGAGAGAGAGAGATGGCACGCTTAGGACTGGCACACAAGCCCAAAGGCCAATATTAATCTCCCACTGATTGATTTATTGATTTTTTCAGGTAGAATTTAGAACCCAAATAAAGCAAAAAAAAAAAAAAAAAGGGCTTTCTATGGCCCACTGAGTGAGTGATGATGCACACAGGAGTCAGGAGTGGCACACAAGCCCTGAGGCCAATATTTTTCTCCCACTGATTGATGTAGTGATTTTTTCAGGTAGATTTTAGAACCAAAATCAAGCAAAAAAATAAATAGGCTTTCTATGGCCCACTGAGTGAGTGATGATGCACACAGGAGTCAAGAGTGGCACACAAGCCCTGAGGCCAATATTTTTCTCCCACTGATTAATGTAGTGATTTTTTCAGGTAGATTTTATAACCCAAATCAAGCAAAAAAATAAATAGGCTTTCTATGGCCCACTGAGTGAGAGATGACACAGACAGGGATGGCACTCTAGCAGAAATGTCAATCTTAATCTCCCACAAAAAAAAAAAAAAAACAGGGAGTGTCCTTCAATTACTATCTCCCTGCAGTAATCTCAGCCAGGTATGGCAGGCAGCAATAAGGAGTGGACTGATGCACAAATTAAATAAAAAGTGTGTTCAAACCAAAAAGATAGCTGTGCAGAAAGGAAGGAACAAGAGAATTTGTGCTTTGAAAAAAGCAGTTGGTTTGCACAGCGGCGTACACACAGCAATACAGCTATCAGGGAGCCTTCTAGGGCAGCCCAATGAGCTACAGCGCTGAGGGGGAAAAAAAAAAAAAAAGTAGCTTCCACTGTCCCTGCACACCGAAGGTGGTGTTGGGCAGTGGAAATCGCTACAGCACAAGCGGTTTGGTGGTTAATGGACCCTGCCTAACGCTATCCCTGCTTCTGACGAAGCGGCAGCAACCTCTCCCTAAGCTCAGATCAGCAGCAGTAACATGGCGGTCGGCGGGAACTCCCCTTTATAGCCCCTGTGACGCCGCAGACAGCAAGCCAATCACTGCAATGCCCTTCTCTAAGATGGTGGGGACCAGGACCTATGTCATCACGCTGCCCACACTCTGCGTTTACCTTCATTGGCTGAGAAATGGCGCTTTTCGCGTCATTGAAACGCGACTTTGGCGCGAAAGTCGCGTACCGCATGGCCGACCCCGCACAGGGGTCGGATCGGGTTTCATGAAACCCGACTTTGCCAAAAGTCGGCGACTTTTGAAAATGAACGACCCGTTTCGCTCAACCCTAGTCATCAATAAAAACTTTTTGTGGGACATTTATCCTCTGTCTCTGATCTTATCATGTCATATATGTTTTGACTTATAAAAAAGGACATTCAGATATTAGAGTTCAAAGGCGGTCAACTATATTACTACAGGGGTAGGAAGGCTTCTCATATGATGAGAGGTTGAAAAAATTGGGATTGTTTAACTTCGAAAAAAGACACCTCAGAGGGGATCTCATTTAAATGTATAAATATATGTGTGATCAGCACAGAGGACTGGCGCATGACTTATTCCTTTCAAACACCATACTAATTATCAGGGGGCATTCATTACAGAGGTGGAAGAAAGGCGATTCCGACAGCTAAATAGGAAAGGGTTCTTTAAAGTTAGAGCAGTCAGAATGTGGAATGCCTATCACAAAAAATAGTAATACTAGGCAGACACTATAACAGCTTTTAAAAAAGGTTGGATTATTTCCTCAATGCACATAACATTGCGAGTTACAGTTAATTTAGTGGCAAAAAAGCAAAGAGAATTGTTGAACTTGATGGACCTAAGTTGTTTTTCAACCTATGTTACTTGTTATGGTCTGGTGATTAAGGAGCGACATGCGACTAGCTCTGAGCAGGTGGTAACTATACTGACCGCAGTCCCTAAGCTCGACACAACACTAGAAGTAGCCGTGGATGCTCCTAACTCTGCCTAGGCATCTCGTCACAGCCTAAGAGCTAACTACCCCTAAAGATAGAAGTAGGAAAACTATCTTGCCTCAGAGAAAATCCCCAAAGGATAGATTAGCCCCCCACAAGTAATGACTGTGAGAGGAGAAGGAAATGACATACGTAGTATGAAACAAGATTAAGCACAGGAGGCCACTTCTAGCTAGATAGAAATAGTACAGGACAGAATGCTGTGCGGTCAGTAATAAAAACTAGAAAAAGTCCACCGCAGAGGAATGCAAAAATCTCCACACCTGACTAAAGGTGTGGAGGGCAAACTCTGCTGCCCAGAGCTTCCAGCCTAGCTGAATAGATCCATACTGATAAGCTGGACAAATGAACAAAACATAGAAAGTGCTGAACAACATAGTCCACAACAAGTGAACTGCAAAAGGACAAGCAAGGACTTAGCTTTTGCTGAACTGGTCAGAGTGTCAGGAAAATCCTAAGAGCAATGACTCCAGGCAGGAACAATTGACAACTGGCATTGAATGAGGGATAAGGCCAGACTAATATATCCGAGCCAAAAAGACGATCAGTGAAAACAGCTGCTGAAGCTAAATCCAAGAAGCAGCCATACCACTCAAAACCACAGGAGGGAGCCCAAGAGCAGAACTCACAAAAATGCTACTTACAACCACCGGAGGGAGCCCAAGAGCGGAATTCACAACAGTTACTATGTAACTATGTTACTATGACATTTCAAATAAAAGTCTGTTTTTACAGGAGTTTTACCGTAGATCATCTGCTATCTCTGGATTGCATTTGGATTTCTATTATTGTCGACATTGATCAGTGCACCCACTAGACAGGTGAGCTAGTTATTTTCTTTATATTTGCACAGCTGACATTATACAGGTCCTTCTCAAAAAATTAGCATATAGTGTTAAATTTCATTATTTACCATAATGTAATGATTACAATTAAACTTTCATATATTATAGATTCATTATCCACCAACTGAAATTTGTCAGGTCTTTTATTGTTTTAATACTGATGATTTTGGCATACAACTCCTGATAACCCAAAAAACCTGTCTCAATAAATTAGCATATTTCACCCATCCAATCAAATAAAAGTGTTTTTTAATAACAAACAAAAACACCAACAAATAATAATGTTCAGTTATGCACTCAATACTTGGTCGGGAATCCTTTGGCAGAAATGACTGCTTCAATGCGGCGTGGCATGGAGGCAATCAGCCTGTGACACTGCTGAGATGTTATGGAGGCCCAGGATGCTTCAATAGCGGCCTTAAGCTCATCCAGAGTGTTGGGTCTTGTGTCTCTCAACTTTCTCTTCACAATATCCCACAGATTCTCTATGGGGTTCAGGTCAGGAGAGTTGGCAGGCCAATTGAGCACAGTAATACCATGGTCAGTAAACCATTTACCAGTGGTTTTGGCACTGTGAGCAGGTGCCAGGTCGTGCTGAAAAATGAAATCTTCATCTCCATAAAGCATTTCAGCCGATGGAAGCATGAAGTGCTCCAAAATCTCCTGATAGCTAGCTGCATTGACCCTGCCCTTGATGAAACACAGTGGACCAACACCAGCAGCTGACATGGCACCCCACACCATCACTGACTGTGGGTACTTGACACTGGACTTCAGGCATTTTGGCATTTCCTTCTCCCCAGTCTTCCTCCAGACTCTGGCACCTTGATTTCCGAATGACATGCAAAATTTGCTTTCATCAGAAAAAAGTACTTGGGACCACTTAGCAACAGTCCAGTGCTGCTTCTCTGTAGCTCAAAAGTGGCTTTACCTGGGGAATGCGGCACCTGTAGCCCATTTCCTGCACACGCCTGTGCACGGTGGCTCTGGATGTTTCCACACCAGACTCAGTCCACTGCTTCCTCAGGTTCCCCAAGGTCTGGAATCGGTCCTTCTCCACAATCTTCCTCAGGGTCCGGTCTCCTCTTCTCGTTGTACAGCGTTTTCTGCCACATTGTTTCCTTCCAACAGACTTACCATTGAGGTGCCTTGATACAGCACTCTGGGAACAGCCTATTTGTTGAGAAATTTCTTTCTGGGTCTTACCCTCTTGCTTGAGGGTGTCAATGATGGCCTTCTTGACATCTGTCAGGTCGCTAGTCTTACCCATGATGGGGGTTTTGAGTAATGAACCAGGCAGGGAGTTTATAAAAGCCTCAGGTATCTTTTGCATGTGTTTAGAGTTAATTAGTTGATTCAGAAGATTAGGGTGATAGGTCGTTTAGAGAACCTTTTCTTGATATGCTAATTTATTGAGACAGGTTTTTTGGGTTATCAGGAGTTGTATGCCAAAATCATCAGTATTAAAACAATAAAAGACCTGACAAATTTCAGTTGGTGGATAATGAATCTATAATATATGAAAGTTTAATTGTAATCATTACATTATGGTAAATAATGAAATTTAACACTATATGCTAATTTTTTGAGAAGGACCTGTATATATATGTAATATATACTTAGCATATATGTATATGACTAAGCAATGTGACAAATTCAGCTGAGCTGCATCAAAACACTTCACTGTGCTGCACTATTAAATTGCCCCCCCCAAAAAAAAATAAATACATAAATAAATAAATAAATAAATAAATTAAAAAATCTAAATTTCTGAGGTTTTACAGCTTAATTGCAACATTACAAAGAACCATTGTGGAAACGGCGGCTGGCGCAGGATTTCAAATTAAAACATTATAAAGATAAAGTTTTTCTATTTATTTTTGTTAAATTATGGATCCAAAATAATACACAGCTAACATTTATTTCTTTTATCCATGTTCAAAATATTCTTCTTTCAATACTTTTTGGTAGATAGGAAATTCAAAAACAGACTAAATGCAATTAATTTGTGAAACATAACAATTTTTTTTTTATAGTTTTAGACAATTGGAAAGAATCATTACTATCTTTTTTGGCATAGTCCTGATTTGAAGCTCCATGGTGAAGTGAAGCTTCAATGATTGCCTTAATTATAATTACATGAAAGAAAATATAATCAAATTAGTTAGTTTAAGTCGGGTCAATCTTAAAGCTTCAGAATTGTTTTTAAAAGTAAATGCAGAGAATGGAAACATTACATATTAGTGCTAGTATTTAACTCTTGGCATTATACATCAGAAAAACAGACGTTGCCATGAAATGAGGCTTCTATTAAAATCTTTCTCTGCACACCAATATTTCTTCAAAATATACATCGCTCTAATTAGCTGTGAGCATTAAGCCTGTTAAATCAATTCTATAATATTCTATGCTTTTTTTCTTGATCTCGTCTATTAGTTCCTACCACCAGAAATGAACAAATCAATTCAAATTTCTCAGCTATGCCAATATTTCCCCCAAAACATGATTTGAATTTCAATACTATAAAGTTTCTAATTGCCTAGACAATGCTTATTTAACACTCTGAGGTCTGCTAGGACTCTATTGAACACGTTTTGTGAATATTTAACCCCTTTCTGACCTTAGTCGTACTATCCCGTCGAGGTGGGGTGGGCCTATCTGACCCTCGACGGGATAGTACGTCATATGCGATCGGCAGCGCTCACAGGGGGAGCGCCGCCGATCGCGGCCGGGTGTCAGCTGCCTATCGCAGCTGACATCCGGCACTATGTGCCAGGAGCGGTCTCGGACCACCCCCGGCACATTAACCCCCGGCACACCACGATCAAACATGATCGCGATGTGCCGGTGGTACAGTTAGGGCCAGAAATATTTGGACAGTGACACAAGTTTTGTTATTTTAGCTGTTTACAAAAACATGTTCAGAAATACAATTATATATATAATATGGGCTGAAAGTGCACACTCCCAGCTGCAATATGATAGTTTCCACATCCAAATCGGAGAAAGGGTTTAGGAATCATAGCTCTGTAATGCATAGCGTCCTCTTTTTCAAGGGACCAAAAGTAATTGGACAATGGACTCTAAGGGCTGCAATTAACTCTGAAGGCGTCTCCCTCGTTAACCTGTAATCAATGAAGTAGTTAAAAGGTCAGGGGTGGATTCCAGGTGTGTGGTTTTGCATTTGGAAGCTGTTGCTGTGAACAGACAACATGCGGTCAAAGGAACTCTCAATTGAGGTGAAGCAGAACATCCTGAGGCTGAAAAAAAAGAAAAAATCCATCAGAGAGATAGCAGACATGCTTGGAGTAGCAAAATCAACAGTTGGGTACATTCTGAGAAAAAAGGAATTGACTGGTGAGCTTGGGAACTCAAAAAGGCCTGGGCGTCCACGGATGGCAACAGTGGTGGATGATCGCAGCATACTTAATTTGGTGAAGAAGAACCCGTTCACAACATCAACTGAAGTCCAGAACACTATCAGTGAAGTAGGTGTATCTGTCTCTAAGTCAACAGTAAAGAGAAGACTCCGTGACAGTAAATACAAAGGGTTCACATCTAGATGCAAACCATTCATCAATACCAAAAATAGACAGACCAGAGTTAAATTTGCAGAAAAACACCTCAAGAAGCCAGCTCAGTTCTGGAAAAGTATTCTATGGACAGATGAGACAAAGATCAACCTGTACCAGAATGATGGGAAGAAAAAAGTTTGGAGAAGAAAGGGAACGGCACATGATCCAAGGCACACCACATCCTCTGTAAAACATGGTGGAGGCAACGTGATGGCATGGGCATGCATGGCTTTCAATGGCACTGGGTCACTTGTGTTTATTGATGACATAAGAGCAGACAAGAGTAGCCGGATGAATTCTGAAGTGTACCAGGATATACTTTCAGCCCAGATTCAGCCAAATGCTGCAAAGTTGATTGGACGGCGCTTCATAGTACAGATGGACAATGACCCCAAGCATACAGCCAAAGCTACCCAGGAGTTCATGAGTGCCAAAAAGTGGAACATTCTGCAATGGCCAAGTCAATCTCCAGATCTAAACCCAATTGAGCATGCATTTCACTTGCTCAAATCCAGACTTAAGACGGAAAGACCCACAAACAAGCAAGACCTGAAGGCTGCGGCTGTAAAGGCCTGGCAAAGCATTAAGAAGGAGGAAACCCAGCGTTTGGTGATGTCCATGGGTTCCAGACTTAAGGCAGTGATTGCCTCCAAAGGATTTGCAACAAAATATTGAAAATAAAAATATTTTGTTTGGGTTATGTTTATTTGTCCAATCACTTTTGACCTCCTAAAATGTGGAGTGTTTGTAAAGAAATGTGTACAATTCCTACATTTTCTATCAGATATTTTTGTTCAACCCTTCAAATTAAACGTTACAATCTGCACTTGAATTCTGTTGTAGAGGTTTCATTTCAAATCCAATGTGGTGGCATGCAGAGCCCAACTCGCGAAAATTGTGTCACTGTCCAAATATTTCTGGCCCTAACTGTATAGTGAAGCATCACGCAGGGAGGGGGCTCCCTGCGGGCTTCCCTGAGCCCTCCGCTGCAACGCGATGTGAGATCGCTTTGCTGCGAGGGTCTCCTACCTCCTTCCTCGCTGCAGGCCCCGGATCCAAGATGGCCACAGCATCCGGGTCCTGCAGGGAGGGAGGTGGCTTCACAGAACCTGCTCAGAGCAGACACTGTGAAGCCTGCAGTGCTGCATGTCAGATCGGTGATCTGACAGAGTGCTGTGCAAACTGTCAGATCATCGATCTGTGATGTCCCCCCCTGGCACAAAGTAAAAAAGTAAAAAAAAATTTTTCCAAATGTGTAAAAAAATATATATATATATTCCTAAATAATGAATAATGAAAAAAAATATTATTCCCATAAATACATTTCTTTATCTAAATAATAAAAAAACAATAAAAGTACACATATTTAGTATTGCCGCGTCAGTAACGACCCCACCTATAAAACTGGCCAACTAGTTAACCACTTCAGTAAACATCGTAAAAAAAAAATAAACGAGGCAAAAAACAATGCTTTATTATCATACCGCCGAACAAAAAGTGGAATAACACGCGACTAAAAAGACAGATATAAATAACCATGATACCGCTGAAAACGTCATCTTGTCCTGCAAAAAACGAGCTGCCATACAGCATCATCAGTGAAAAAATAAAAAAGTTATAGTCCTGAGAATAAAGCGATGCAAAAATAATTATTTTTTCTATAAAATAGTTTATATCGTATAAAAGCGCCAAAACATAAAAAATGATATAAATGAGGTATCGCTGTAATCGTACTGACCCAAAGAATAAAACTGCTTTATCAATGTTACTAAACGCAGAACGGTATAAACGCCTCCCCCAAAAGAAATTCATGAATAGCTGGTTTTTGGTCATTCTGCCTCACAAAAATCGTAATAAAAAGCGATCAAAAAATGTCACATGCCCGAAAATATTACCCATAAAAACGTCAACTCGTCCCGCAAAAAACAAGACCTCACATGTCTCTGTGGACCAAAATATGGAAAAATTATAGGTCTCAAAATGTGGTAACGCAAAAAATACTTTTTGCAATAAAAAGCGTCTTTCAGTGTGTGACGGCTACCAATCATAAAAATCCGCTAAAAAACCCACTATAAAAGTAAATCAAACCCCCCTTCATCACGCCCTTAGTTAGGGAAAAATTAAAAAAATGTATTTATTTCCATTTTCCCATTAGGGCTAGGGCTAGGGTTAGGGTTAGGGCTAGGGTTAGGGCTAGGGTTAGGGCTAGGGTTAGGGTTAGGGCTAGGGCTAGGGTTAGGGCTAGGGTTAGGGCTAGGGTTAGGGTTAGGGCTAGAGTTAGGGTTAGGGCTAGGGTTAGGGCTAGGGTTAGGGTTAGGGTTAGGGTTAGGGCTAGGGCTAGGTTTAGGGTTAGGGCTAGGGTTAGGGTTAGGGTTGGGGCTACAGTTAGGGTTGGGGCTGAAGTTAGGGTTGGGGCTAAAGTTACGGTTAGGGTTTAGATTACATTTACAGTTGGGATTAGGGTTAGGGGTGTGTCAGGGTTAGAGGTGTGGTTAGGGTTACTGTTGGGATTAGGGTTAGGGGTGTGTTTGGATTAGGGTTTCAGTTATAATTGAGGGGTTTCCACTGTTTAGGCACATCAGGGGCTCTCCAAACGCGACATGGCGTCCGATCTCAATTACAGCCAATTCTGCGTTGAAAAAGTAAAACAGTGCTCCTTCCCTTCCGAGCTCTCCCGTGTGCCCAAACAGGGGTTTACCCCAACATATGGGGTATCAGCGTACTCAGGACAAATAGGACAACAACTTTTGGGGTCCAATTTCTCCTGTTACCCTTGGGAAAATACAAAACTGGGGGCTAAAATATAATTTTTGTGGGGAAAAGAAGGATTTTTTATTTTCAGACTCTGCGTTATAAACTGTAGTGAAACACTTGGGGGTTGAAAGCTCTCACAACACATCAAGATGAGTTCCGTAGGGGGTCTAGTTTCCAGAAATGGTGTCACTTGTGGGGGGTTTCTACTGTTTAGGTACATTAGGGGCTCTGCAAACGCAATGTGAAACCTGCAGACAATTCCATCTAAGTCTGCATTCCAAATGGAGCTCCTTCCCTTCCGAGCCCTCCAGCCCTCCCATGTGCCCAAACAGTGGTTCCCCCCCACATTTGGGGTATCAGCGCACTCAGGACAAATTGGACAACAAATTTTGGAGTCCAATTTCTCCTGTTACCCTCGGGAAAATACAAAACTGGGGGCTAAAAAAATAATTTTTGTGGGAAAAAATTTTTGTTTTATTTTTACAGCTCTGCATTATAAACTTCTGTGAAGCCCTTGGTGGGTCAAAGCGCTCACCACACTTCTAGATTAGTTCCTTATGGGGTCTAGTTTCCAAAATGGTGTCACTTGTGGGGGGTTTCTACTGTTTAGGTACATTAGGGGCTCTGCAAACGTAATGTGACACCTGCAGACCATTCCATCTAAGTCTGCATTCCAAATGGCGCTCCTTCCCTTCCGAGCCCTCCCATGCGGTCAAACAGTGGTTCCCCCAACATATGGTGTATCAGCGCACTCAGGACAAATTGTACAACAAATTTTGGGGTCCAATTTCTCCTGTTACCCTCGGGAAAATACAAAACTGGGGGCTAAAAAATAATTTTTGTGGGAAAAAATTTTTGTTTTATTTTTACGGCTCCACATTATAAACTTCTGTGAAGCCCTTGGTGGGTCAAAGCGCTCAAATCACATCGAGATAAATTCCTTATGGGGTCTACTTTCCAAAATGGTGTCACTTGTGGGGGGTTTCAATGTTTAGGCACATCAGTGGCTCTCCAAACGCAACATGGCGTTCCTTCCCTTCCGAGCTCTCCCATGTGCCCAAACAGTGGTTTACCCCCACATATGGGGTATCAGCGTACTCAGGACAAATTGTACAACAACTTTTGGGGTCCAATTTCTTATCTTACCCTTGATAAAATAAAAAATTGGGGGCAAAAATATAATTTTTGTGAAAAAATATGATTTTTTATTTTTACGGTTCTGCATTATAAACTTCTATGAAGCACTTGGTGGGTCAAAGTGCTCACCACACCTCTAGATAAGTTACTTAGTGGGTCTACTTTCCAAAATGGTGTCACTTGTGGGGGGTTTCAATGTTTAGGCACATCAGAGGCTCTCCAAACGCAACATGGTGTCCCATCTCAATTCCAGTCAATTTTGCATTGAAAAGTCAAATGGCGCTCCTTCGCTTCCGAGCTCTGTCATGCACCTAAGCAGTGTTTTACCCCCACATATGGGGTATCAGTGTACTCAGGACAAATTGTGCAACAACTTTTGGGGTCCATGTTCTCCTGTTACCCTTGGTAACATAAAACAAATTGGAGCTGAAGTAAATTTTTTGTGAAAAAAAGTTAAATGTTCATTTTTATTTAAACATTCCAAAAATTCCTGTGAGGCACCAGAAGGGTTAATAAACTTCTTGAATATGGTTTTGAGCACCTTGAGGTGTGCAGTTTTTAGAATGGTGTTACACTTGGGTATTTTCTATCATATAGACCTCTCAAAATGACTTCAAATGAGATGTGGTCCCTAAAAAAAAATTGTGTTGTAAAAATGAGAAATTGCTGGTCAACTTTTAACCCTTATAACTCCCTAACAAAAAAAAATTTTGGTTTTAAAATTGTGCTGGTGTAAAGTAAACATGTGGGAAATGTTACCTATTAAGTATTTTGTGTGACATATCTCTGTGATTTAATTGCATAAAAATTCAAAGTTGGAAAATTGCGAAATTTTCATAATTTTCGCCAAATTTCCATTTTTTTCACAAACAAACGCAGGTACTATCAAATAATTTTTACCAATATCATGAAGTACCATATGTCCCGAGAAAACAATGTCAGAATCACTGGGATCCGTTTAAGCGTTCCAGAGTTATAACCTCATAAATGGACAGTGGTCAGAATTGTAAAAATTGGCCTGGTCATTAACGTGCAAACCACCCTTGGGGGTAAAGGGGTTAAGCAAACACAGGCTTTAATTTAAGATAATTTGAACTTTGCTGCCTGGCTGGGAAAAATGGATGGTAACCAAAAGACTATGGAATAATACAATGAAATAGCAGACTTTTTAGGCTGATTGAATTGGAAAAGACGTAAAAAAATATTTACTTTTGAGACAAGCTACCTGACTTGCTGTTCCCACACAGGTGGTGCAGCCTTTTTCAAACTGAGCGTTGCAAAGTTATCCCTGTTTATAGTGCTCCTTTTTTCTTGCTAAACAAAGTAGGGATAGTTTTTTTCATAAGCTGCCCAAAAATAATCACTATTGCTAAGAATCAAAAACAATATGTGCTTTCAAAGCGAGAAAGTAATAGCTTCTCGACAAGGAGAGAAAATATCCCATTGTTAAGATCAGCAAGATAAGGTTTGCTATTCTCAAAATGATTAGACAATTAGAAAGGCATTTTATAAATTTGTCCAAAAGTTATCGAATTTTTACATAGAATCTAGGAGCAATATCAACAACACGATCTGCATGGTAGAACGATATGAGGCAAGGATATGTCTGGCAGTTTATGGCCAGCTCTTGCAGGAGTAGTACTACAGTGTAGATGACATAGTGAATAAGGATTAGATGCTAATAGTGGGCTATTATATCTGGCAGTAGCAGAACAAGGTGGAAAACACATAAGTGAAATTCTGGAAGGCAGATGGTATGGCCTATTTAATCACTGGCATAAGCCATAGGTGAATGAAACTCTGAACTGATCCATATCTGTCTGTTTCTGGCTTTCGGCATGACAATGCATATGTTTGCTTTAACCCTTTACTCTTTTCCCCCTAATTTGAGCTGGGATACTGTTGGCTGTTACCTGGATGGAGCCTTCTCAGTTCCATGCTCTGCTGCGCAGTCGTACAAGGGTGTTTAGGTATTTGCCCTGCTGCATACCTTCCTCATGTGCGGTCCCTGGTTGCTGCTGTGAAGCTGTCCGCGGGTTGTGATGTCATTTGAAGCTGGTGCATGTCTTTCCACGTGGGTCAGTGCATGCAGTTTCAGTCAGGTGCCCTGAGCCTCAGATCCTGCACTGTTTGTGCTGTAGTGGTTTCTGTTTGTGCTTAGGGCGTGCCCGGCCACACCTCTGCTTTTATCAGGGTGAGGGTGTGTACTTCAAATGCTGTCCACAGCCAATTGCTGAGGGGCAGCTCCTATATAAAGTTCCCCTTGCCCTATGGGCGGGGCCTGAGATACTCAAAAAGCTCCTGAACTTTGCTATGTGTGTTTGTGTTCCTGCACCTCTCCTGTCTATGTTTTGGTACCAAAGTCCTTGCCTTGATTCCTGTTTTGTCCTGTTCTGGTGCCTGTCCTGGAGGTTGTATATTCAGGCCCGAATCCTTGATCCTGTACCTGTCCTGTACCTGAACCTGTCTGAACTGTGTCTGCTGTGATTATGTTCCTGGAATCCCTCTGCATCTGGAGCCTCATTCCCAGTAACTTTGAGTCTCTTGAAACCGGTGTTTCTGCTGAGCATCTACTACTCTGTGCTCTGACTACCATGCGGTGTTAACCCCGTGTGGCTCATGTCCAGTTTGGCGGTGCTTACACCATCATGCTTGAGTTCTTTCCTAGGTCCAATGCCCGGAGCCTGACGACCACAGTCTGGAACCTGATGACCGCTGTCTGGAGCTTGGAGCCTGATGACTCTGGTGGTGCCTGTAGGTCGTGTCAGATATCCGAAACCGAACGACTCCTGTCTGATGTCTGCCGTGACCCTGGGTCCAGATGTCCTTATGTCCTGTCTGTACACTGATGTCCTGCCTGTGTTTTGATGACCTCATGGACCCTGATGCCCTGATATCCTGTCTGTTCCCTGATGTCCTCCCTGTGTCTGATATCCTGATGTAACTGATGCCCTGGGCTGTCACACCAGTGTCCCAGCTGACGACCTGGGCTGCCACCTTAGTGTCCCAGATGTCTATCAGGTATCCCTGATGTCCTGATTTAACCTGATTACCTGGGCTGCCACGCCAGTGTCCCAGCTGATGACCTGGGCTGCCACCTTAGTGTCCCAGATGTCTATCAGGTATCCCTGATGTCCTGATTTAACCTGATTACCTGGGCTGCCACACCAGTGTCCCAGCTGATGACCTGGGCTGCCACGCCAGTGTCCCAGATGTCTGTCCAGTATTCCTGTGTCCTGATGCCCTGCCTGTGTCCTGATGTCCTGAGGTCTTTCCTGAGTCCAGATGTCCTGTCTGTATCCTGATTTCTTGCCTGCGCCCTGATGTCCTCGTGTATCCTGATGTCCTGCCTGTGTCCTGATTTCCCGCCTATGTGTGCCTCGGTGATCCGTTGGTGCCTTGGGGTCCACTAGGTGGTTCTCTTCTGAGGTGGGGAATCGGGATCCTGGCATCGTCATGTGGTGTTTATGTACTGTGTGACTTTACTTTAGTAAACTTTACTTTATCTATACCTGAAGTCCTACATGTCTCTTTCCTTGTCCACATGCTCAGCTGCCACAGAACCCCGGACTCTGCCCTCCCCTAGTTTGGGTAGGCTGCGTCGCCCTCTGTGGTTTAAAGGGTCCATATTGTGTCCCCAGGGGATGCGCGCCCCATGCCTTCTGAGGCTGGTCGGCTTGGGGGCGTCTATGGGTTGGGCCGCATCTGTGGCCGCAGTTGTCCGTGACACTAGGCACACGTGAACCTAAATTTTCAGTCAGTGCAACCCAGTATGCTGAAGTGTTTCAGGTAGGTGCAGTGACAGATAAAACACCTGGTTGATCATGTCAAATATGCTATAGCTGTTTCTGCCTCAGATACTTGTGGTAGCCCTAATTCTGGCCCAGGTAGGGAATGTCAGAACTCTCGCGATCGCTAGAGGGGTCTCCTAATCAATTGTTTAATCGGAGTTGTGCGATTGATGTAATCTTCAAATGAGAAATAACACAGCTTATCTTGGTAATAAATCAATTATTATTCCCTTTTAAAAATAGGAAAATGCCCCCATTTACCTTTGATAGCAATAGATGACAAGCATGACTATAAATTATTTATTCCTTTGCTTGATCATAGCAATACACCTGTCATCCCACAATCCCACAAGCATATCAGCATAAAGTTTGATATTGTATACAAGCACAACCAAGGACCATGTTGTTTGACTTTCATCACCCTAGTGTGATGTTTGGTTGTCATGGTCAGTATCAGCGTCATCATCATTTTCATTCAATTAGCCTTTTTCCTTGACTGTGCCAACTCTATTTCCTGTCACACATCCATCTTCTTCTGCTACTTCCATTTCTTTTGACATCCTACAGCATTTATCATGGACCTTCAGGGTCCTCAAAATGATACAGAGTAGCAATGAACATGTACAAGTTGCTGTTCTTCTTCCATACCAGCAAGTGTTTTTTTTCAGGATAAATTTTAGGGGGATTATATATTTGATTCAAGAATTGTCCCTACTGACAAATTTTGTCAACTGTTTGAAGGGTTTCATTAGGCAACATGTGTCCCTCATCAGCTGCTAATGGAAAACCTTAAAATAACCTATACTCTAGTTATTTTGCTGCATGATACAATCCATCATCACTAGAATCTGTACATATAGAGTATCGAATTTCAGTGTGATGCAAAATTGCAAACCAAGACACACTGGTAGACTGGTCTGTGCCTGAAAAGCACCAAGATATCAGTATGCTATAACAGTTTAAAAGAAAACATAAATGCATTAGAGCAATTATAAAAGTGAATTTGGCCCATCCATTTACTTTTCTAAGCTTTCTCAGTAGTTGTTTTAAATAACATGAATTAATTTTTAGCATTTCTGAAACAAATTGAATGAATATGTAATAACAAAGTCATGTGAACATTAGAGATGAGTGGTGTTCGAGTCGAACTGTTCGCCAATTTCAAATTCGAGCTGTTTTTGGCGGTCTTCTAGTCATTCGACGAACCCAAACAATTAGCTAAAAATTCAGCTGTTCGAGTTTATGTTCGATAACTGTTCATTCACCAAAAGCCTAGCTTGATTTGCACATTAAAACTGTTTATCATTGTTAATAGACTGTTTCATTGTGTAGTTGGGCGGGGGATAGATCTGTGCTGAAATAACGCCAATCTCCATTTTTTTTCTTACCCGCATTTACAGTGAGGCGGTGCAGTCTCTCAGCCTATCAGCAGTGCACACACACAGCAATATGCATGTGATGCACACAAGCAAGGACATGTGTCATTGGCTGTGTATGTCACATGTCCTTGCCCTATAAGAACCAGCCATTTGCCCCGTCACCACCATCTCCTCACTGCTGCAGCTTAGTGTTAGATGGCACCGCTGCTGTGGGTGCTATACAGACTAAGAGTGTTTTTTTGGAGCGAATTGTCAGAGAGATAAGTTTAGGGAGGCGGGAGGAGTTGGGACTAGTTGTAATATCAGCCCTTTTCAGGGTAGGTTACAGCAGTTCATAGCACGGTTTGCCAGGCAGGTCTGTGCCAGTACTGTACAAGTGTTTGTCACAGCATTTGGTGTAACCTAGCTCAGCCAATCCTTTGGGCAAGTGGCATTGTCTGATAGTCATCTGAGTAGCCCGCCTGTGAAGCTAGCTACACCGCCTGTGTATCTCAATTTTTACTGCATCTAGCCCAGTTGATAGTTTTTGGCCTAGGAGCAGTGTCTGCACTTCAGCAGAGTAGTCCGACTGTGAAACTAACTACACCGCCTGTGTATCTCAATTTTTACTGCATCTAACCTAGTTAATAGTTTTGCGCCTATGAGCAGTGTCTGCACGTCAGTAGAGTAGCCCGCCTGTGAAACTAACTATACCGCCTGTTTAAATCAATTTTTACTGCATCTAATCCAGTTAATAGTTTTGGGCCTAGGAGCAGTGTCTGCACATCAGCAGAGTAGCCCGCCTGTGAAACTAACTATACCGCCTGTGTATCTAAATTTTTAATGCATCTAATCCAGTTACTAGTTTTGGGCCTAAGAGCAGTGTCTGCACGTCAGCAGAGTAGCCCGCCTATGAAGCTAACTATACCACCTGTGTATCTCAATTTTTACTGCATCTAATCCAGTTAATAGTTTTGGGCCTAGGAGCTGTGTCTGCACGTCAGCAGAGTAGCCCGCCTGTGAAACTAACTATACCGCCTGTGTATCTCTATTTTTACTGCATCTAATCCAGTTAATATTTTTGGGCCTAGGAGCAGTGTCTGCACGTCAGCAGAGTAGCCCGAATGTGAAACTAACTACACCGCCTGTGTATCTAAATTTTTACTGCATCTAATCCAGTTAATATTTTTGGGCCTAGGAGCAGTGTCTGCACATCAGCAGAGTAGCCCGACTGTGAAACTAACTATACCGCCTGTTTAAATCAATTTTTACTGCATCTAATCCAGTTAATAGTTTTGGGCCTAGGAGCAGTGTCTGCACATCAGCAGAGTAGCCCGCCTGTGAAACTAACTATACCGCCTGTGTATCTAAATTTTTAATGCATCTAATCCAGTTACTAGTTTTGGGCCTAAGAGCAGTGTCTGCACGTCAGCAGAGTAGCCCGCCTGTGAAGCTAACTATACCACCTGTGTATCTCAATTTTTACTGCATCTAATCCAGTTAATAGTTTTGGGCCTAGGAGCTGTGTCTGCACGTCAGCAGAGTAGCCCGCCTGTGAAACTAACTACACCGCCTGTGTATCTCTATTTTTACTGCATCTAATCCAGTTAATATTTTTGGGCCTAGGAGCAGTGTCTGCACGTCAGCAGAGTAGCCCGAATGTGAAACTAACTACACCGCCTGTGTATCTAAATTTTTACTGCATCTAATCCAGTTAATATTTTTGGACCTAGGAGCAGTGTCTGCACGTCAGTAGAGTAGCCCGCCTGTGAAACTAACTATACCACCTGTGTATCTCTATTTTTACTGCATCTCACCCAGTTAAAAGTTTTGGGCCTAGGAGCAGTGTATGGATGTCAGCAGAGTAGCCCGCCTGTGAAACTATCTATACCTCCTGTGTATCTAAATTTTTACTGCACCCAAACCAGTTAATAGTTTTGGGCCTAGGAGTAGTGTCTGCATGTCAGCAGAGTAGCCCGCCTGTGAAACTAACTATACCGCCTGTGTATCTCTATTTTTACTGCATCTAATCAAGTTAATAGTTTTGGGCCTGGGAGCAGTGTCTGCACGTCAGCAGAGTAGCCCGCCTGTGAAACTAACTATACCGCCTGTGTATCTCTATTTTTACTGTAGCTAATCCAGTTAATAGTTTTGGGCCTAGGAGCAGTGTCTGCACATCAGCAGAGTAGCCCGCCTGTGAAACTAACTATACCGCCTGTGTATCTAAATTTTTACTGCATCCAATCCAGTTAATAGTTTTGGGCCTAGGAGCTGTGTCTGCACTTCAGCACAGTAGCCCGCCTGTGAAACTAACTATACCGCCTGTGTATCTCTATTTTTACTGCATCTAATCCAGTTAATATTTTTGGGCCTAGGAGCAGTGTCTGCACGTCAGCAGAGTAGCCCGAATGTGAAACTAACTACACCGCCTGTGTATCTAAATTTTTACTGCATCTAATCCAGTTAATATTTTTGGGCCTAGGAGCAGTGTCTGCACATCAGCAGAGTAGCCCGACTGTGAAACTAACTATACCGCCTGTTTAAATCAATTTTTACTGCATCTAATCCAGTTAATAGTTTTGGGCCTAGGAGCAGTGTCTGCACATCAGCAGAGTAGCCCGCCTGTGAAACTAACTATACCGCCTGTGTATCTAAATTTTTAATGCATCTAATCCAGTTACTAGTTTTGGGCCTAAGAGCAGTGTCTGCACGTCAGCAGAGTAGCCCGCCTGTGAAGCTAACTATACCACCTGTGTATCTCAATTTTTACTGCATCTAATCCAGTTAATAGTTTTGGGCCTAGGAGCTGTGTCTGCACGTCAGCAGAGTAGCCCGCCTGTGAAACTAACTACACCGCCTGTGTATCTCTATTTTTACTGCATCTAATCCAGTTAATATTTTTGGGCCTAGGAGCAGTGTCTGCACGTCAGCAGAGTAGCCCGAATGTGAAACTAACTACACCGCCTGTGTATCTAAATTTTTACTGCATCTAATCCAGTTAATATTTTTGGGCCTAGGAGCAGTGTCTGCACATCAGCAGAGTAGCCCGACTGTGAAACTAACTATGCCGCCTGTGTATCTAAATTTTTACTGCATCTAATCCAGTTAATATTTTTGGACCTAGGAGCAGTGTCTGCACGTCAGTAGAGTAGCCCGCCTGTGAAACTAACTATACCACCTGTGTATCTCTATTTTTACTGCATCTCACCCAGTTAAAAGTTTTGGGCCTAGGAGCAGTGTATGGATGTCAGCAGAGTAGCCCGCCTGTGAAACTATCTATACCTCCTGTGTATCTAAATTTTTACTGCACCCAAACCAGTTAATAGTTTTGGGCCTAGGAGTAGTGTCTGCATGTCAGCAGAGTAGCCCGCCTGTGAAACTAACTATACCGCCTGTGTATCTCTATTTTTACTGCATCTAATCAAGTTAATAGTTTTGGGCCTGGGAGCAGTGTCTGCACGTCAGCAGAGTAGCCCGCCTGTGAAACTAACTATACCGCCTGTGTATCTCTATTTTTACTGTAGCTAATCCAGTTAATAGTTTTGGGCCTAGGAGCAGTGTCTGCACATCAGCAGAGTAGCCCGCCTGTGAAACTAACTATACCGCCTGTGTATCTAAATTTTTACTGCATCCAATCCAGTTAATAGTTTTGGGCCTAGGAGCTGTGTCTGCACTTCAGCACAGTAGCCCGACTGTGAAACTAACTACACCGCCTGTGTATCTCTATTTTTACTGCATCTAATCCAGTTAGTATTTTGGGGCCTAGGAGCTGTGCCTGCACGTCAGCAGAGTAGCCCGCCTGTGTAACTAACTACGCCACCTGTGTATCTTAATTTTTTCTGCATCTAATACAGTTAACAATTTTGGGCCTAGGAGCAGTGTCTGCACATCAGCAGAGTAGCCCGCCTGTGAAACTAACTATACCGCCTGTGTATCTAAATTTTTACTGCATCTAATCCACTTAATATTTTGGGCCTAGGAGTAGTGTCTGCATGTCAGCAGAGTAGCCCGCCTGTGAAATTAACTATACCGCCTGTGTATCTCTATTTTACTGCATCTAATCAAGTTAATAGTTTTGGGCCTAGGAGCAGTGTCTGCACGTCAGCAGAGTAGCCCATCTGTGAAACTAACTATACCGCCTGTGTATCTCTATTTTTACTGCAACTAATTCAGTTAATAGTTTCGGGCCTAGGAGCAGTGTCTGCACGTCAGCAGTGTAGCCCGCCTGTGAAACTAACTATACCGCCTGTGTATCTCAATTTTTACTGCATCCAATCCAGTTAATAATTTTGGGCCTTGGAGCTGTGTCTGCACGTCAACACAGTAGCCCGCCTGTGAAACTAACTACACCACCTGTGTATCTCTATTTTTACTGCATCTAATCCAGTTAATAGTTTGGGGCCTAGAAGCAGTGTCTGCACGTCAGCAGAGTTGCCCACCTGTGAAACTAACTATACTGTCTGTGTATCTCTATTTTTACTGCAACCAATCCAGTTAATAGTTTCGGGCCTAGGAGCAGTGTCTGCACGTCAGCACAGTAGCCCGCCTGTGAAACTAACTATACCGCCTGTGTATCTCTATTTTTACTGCAACTAATCCAGTTAATAGTTTCGGGCCTAGGAGCAGTGTCTGCACGTCAGCAGAGTAGCCCGCCTGTGAAACTAACTACGCCGCCTGTGTATCTCAATTTTTTGCTGCATCTAATACAGTTAATATTTTTGGGACTAGGAACAGTGTCTGCACGTCAGCAGAGTGGCCCGCCTGTGAAACTAACTATGCCGCCTGTGTATCTCTATTTTTACTGCATCTAATCCAGTTAATAGTTTGGGCCTAGGAGCAGTGTCGGCGCGTCAGTAGAGTAGCCCGCCTGTGAAACTAACTACACCACCTTTGTTTCAAAATTTTTACTGCATCTAACCCAGTTAATGAGTGACAAAAGGACTGCTGCTAATGGTGGAAAGGGGAATAGGTGTGTTGGAAAGGGAAAAAATGTTGTGTCCGTGGGGTAGGTGGTAAAGCACCAGTAACATCTGCAGAAGGAAAACCATCTTCCAGCCAAGGTAAGATGTCTACTTCTTTTCGTGGACAATCTGATATGATCCCTTTCTTACGACCATCGCTACAAGCATCGCCAAAAATTCCAGATGAGGCACAAAACAAGCATGTGCTTGAACGGATATCAAGTGCTCGTTCAAGTGGGCTCTCCTCCATGTCAACTTCAACATCACAACTACTCCATTCCTCAGAGTTGTCACCCCAATCGCACTTGCTTCCTCACAGCTCCCAAGTCTCCAGCCGCCTGTCTGAGCATGGGGTTACACACATGGTTGAGTCTGTAGAGCTGTTTACTCATACTATAGCCTGGGAATCAGAGGTCTGCTCCAGAGCTTCTGTGAATCCAGAGGAGGAAATGATCTGCACTGATGCCCAGAATCTTTGTGAGTCGGATCCAGGCCCAGATGAAGAAGGTTCTGAGTATAATGTAGACCCTCGTTCCCAAACTGTAACTCCTGTTGGTGGAGACAATTAGGAAGATGATGATGAGACTGAGATACCTGATTGGAACAAAAACTTGAGTTTTCGAACAGGGAAGTAAGAGGTTGGCTCTGAGGACGACGGGTGTGAGAACACAAAGGACGATGGTGACGAGGTTGTAGACCCCACTATCTTTCAACCCCCAGTCCGCCAGTCCATGAGGTCAGCAGAGGAGGTGGAGGAGGATGCTAGTGATGAGTCTGAAGACAAGGTAACGGTGCACCTTCCTGGACAGAGACGGAGTACTGGAAGCACGTCAACAACTAAATCCTCAACCCCAACTGTGCCTCAAACCAGAAGTCGTGGTGGCTCTTCAGGTCGCACGGGCTCTAAGCCTTGCATAGCCTGGGCAATTTTTGACATCGCAAAGGATGACCCAACTCATGTTGTCTGTAAGATTTGTCAGCAAAATCTCAGTAGAGGCCAAAAAATCACTAGCTTGAGTACTTCATGCATGAACCGTCACATGGATATGAGGCATAAGTTGCAGTGGGAAGCTCACTGTGCTACAATGCGGCCTAGTGGGCAGGATCAACCACTGTCTGCCCCATCAAGAGCATCCGCGTCCTCTTCATCCTCTGTGACTGTGGGGACAGCAGTCGCACATGGTTTTGGACAGAGACCTTACACCTTTTTACCCGCAACAACCAGTGTGATTGGCAGGTTGTCAGGAGATTTGCAAGTGGAAACACCTGCTGTTGTTGAGCACTCTCCAACATCGACACCACATTTTGATCAAAGCAACATAACATCTCCACCTGCACCTTCCTCACAGACCAGCAGTTTGCCAGGGACACCCAACTCAATTCTGTCTAAGCACAGCAGCCAGCCCACAGTCCCTCAGATGTGGACAAGTAAATGACCATTTCCTCCTAGCCATGACAAAGCTAAGAGGTTGAATTTCTCCATCTGCAAGCTGTTGGCTACAGAAATGCTGCCTTTCCACCTGGTGGACACAGAGGATTTTTGAAACCTTATGTCCGTCGCAGTGCCCCAGTACCAGATGCCCAGTTGCCACTACTTCTCAAAGAAAGCTGTGCCTGCGCTACACCAGCATGTCGCACACAACATTACCGCTTCCTTGAGAAACTTTGTGTGTGACAGGGTGCATTATACCTCAGAAACTTGGACGAGTAGACATGGACAGGGGCGTTACATGTCGGTGAATGGGCACTGGGTAACTATGGCGAAATCAGAAGGGGCTGCTGTCCAATTCTTGCCGTCCCCATGAGTTGCTCGTCACTCCTCTGTATCTAGAAGTTCCTCCACTGCTTCTGCCTCCTCAACCTCCTCTCGGTCCTCCACCTGCAAACAAAGCCTGTCTGGTAATGCCACCCGCGTTGTAACAGCACATAGGAACCCTGCACACCTCTTATGCTGTCACCAGGGCTCAACGGCATCAGGCAGTGTTTACATTGAAATGTCTGGGAAATGTGAGTCACACAGCTGAGGAGTTGTGGTCAGCTCTGGAGACCGAGTTCCATCAATAGTTGTCTCCACTCAACCTGCAGCCAGGGAAGGCTGTGTGCAACAATGCTGCAAACCTGGGTGCGACCCTTCACCGGGGCAATGTCACACACGTGCCTTGTATTGCTCACATTTTGAACCTGGTTGTCCAGCAATTTTTATCCCACTATCCCAGACTAGATGGGCTTCTGCAGGGGGCACGGTCGCTGTGTGCTCACTTCCGCCATTCGCATCCCGCAGCTCAACGACTTACATCTCTATTGAAGTCGTTGGGACTGTCAGTTCACCAGCTGAAATGCGATGTGCCCACACGGTGGAATTCAACTCTGCACATGTTGCATCGACTGTGGCAGCAACGACGAGCCCTGGTGCAATACGTTATGACGTATAGCCTGGGCCAACAAGATCAAGAGGTGGGGCAAATCACGCTGCAGGAGTGGTCTCAGATCAGGGACCTATGCACCCTTCTGCACAGTTTTGAAATAGCAACGAAAATGTTTAGTGCTGACAATGCCATTATCAGCATGACCATTCTGGTGATTTACATGCAGGAGCACACCTTAAACTGTGTTCGGAGTCAGGTGGTGGAACAAGAGGAGGAGGAGGAGGAACAGGGGGAGTCGTATGCCGAAGGGATCATATCTCCAAGGCCAAGAAGGTTGGCAGCACCAAGGCGGCTGGCATTGGAGGCTGGGGCAGAGGGATTACCGAGAGTGCATGGTAGCAGCCAAACTTTTGAGGAAGGTGCAGGAGGCGAGGAAGAAGTGTAGGACGAACTGGCGCTGGGCATGGAAGATTCATCAGATGAGGGAGACCTTGATCAAATTTCTGTTGTGTGAGTTTGGGGGGAGAGGGCAGACAAAGGAAGCATGATTCTCACCTTGCCACCACCAAGACAACAAGGACTTGGTCCTTCTGGATGCGCAAGATACATGAGTGCCTTCTTGCTGCACTACTTGCAACATGACCGTCGGATTGTCAGAATCCAAAGTAATGCCGACTACTGGGTTGCCACACTCTTAGATCCCCGGTACAAAAGTAAATTTGGCGAAATAATTCCTGCCATAGAAAGGGATTCACGCATGCAGGAGTATCAGCAGAGACTGTTACAGAATCTAACATCTGCTTTTCCACAAAGCACCAGTGGTGAACGTAGTGAATCTCTGAGTTCTAACTTGCCAACCGTGGGACTATCGAGTCATCACTCAAACCGTAACAGTAACATCGTATCTGGTGGCAACAGCAATTTTTTCCAATCGTTTCAAGATTTTTTTAGACCATCCTTTGCAAGGCCACAGGAGACAAGAAGTCTGACGCACAGCCAACGCCTAGAGATGATGGTACAAGAGTATCTCCAAGTTAACATCAATGCCATGACTGTGGAACTGGACCCTTGCTCATTTTGGGCTTCCAATCTTGAAAAATGGCCTGAACACTCCACTCACGCCTTGGAGATCTTGCCGTGCCCTGCAGCCAGCATTCTATCTGTGTGTTCAGCGATGCTGGTTGTATGCTGACAGATAAGCGCACGCGGCTGTCCAGTGACGATGTAGACAGTCTAACGTTCATCAAGATGAACAAATCCTGGATCCGCAAGGACTTTTCTACCCCTGTGTCATCTTGGGGAGACTAAAAGCTTGATGATTTTTGAAAATCACCTCACCAACCATTTAAAAAAAAACTCTGGTGAAATTGATGCCACTTAAGTGGTGTCTGTGGCCGAATTTTTGGAAAAAATGGAGACTTTTTATTTAGCTCCCCTGCTGAGTTCTACATGACATTGCCATCATCAATTCCAGGTGGGTGGGGTCATCTGCAGAGTTGTTTACTCATACTATGGCCTGGGATTCAGAGGTCTGCTCCAAAGCTTCAGTGTCTGCTAGTCAGCAGAGTAGCCCAGCCATCCACCGCCTGTTTACCTAAGTACTATTTTTAACGGCATCTGGCCTAGGAAATCCTTTTGGACCTAGTAGAATTTATTGCTACTCAGCAGCGTACTTCACCCATGAAGCAAGCTACACCGCCTGTTTACCTAACTAGTAATTTATAATGGCATCTAGCCCAGGAAATCCTTTTGGGCCTAGTAGAATTTGGTGCAACTCAGCAGCGTACCCCACGCATGAAGCAAGCTACACCGCCTGTTGATCTAATGACTAATTTTTAACTGCATCTAGCCAAGGAAATTGTTTTGTAACTAATAGCATTTTGTGCTACTCAGCAGAGTACCCCACCCATGAAGCAACCAACACCACCTGTTGATCTAATGACTAATTTTTAACTGCATCTAGCCCAGGAAATCGTTTTGTGCCTAATAGCATTTTGTGCTACTCAGCAGAGTACCCCACCCATGAAGCAAGCTACACCACCTGTTTACCTAAGTACTATTTTTTAAAGGCATCTAGCCCAGGAAATCCTTTTGAGCCTAGATGAATTTAGTGCTACTCAGCAGCGTACCCCACCCATGAAGCAAGCTACACCGCCTGATTACCTAACTATTTTGTAATGGCATCTAGCCCAGGAAATCCTTTTGGGCCTAGTAGAATTTAGTGCTACTCAGCAGCGTACCCAGCCATGAAGCAAGCTATACCGCCTGTTTACCTAACTACTATTTTGTAACTGCATCTAGCCCAGGAAATCCTTTTGGGCCTAGTAGAATTTAGTGCTGCTCAGCAGCCTACCCCACCCATGAAGCAAGCTACACCGCCTGTTTACCTAACTACTATTTTGTAACGGCATCTAGCCCAGGAAATCCTTTTGGGTCTAGTAGAATTTGGTGCTGCTCAGCAGGGTACTTCACCCGTGAAGCAAGCTACAATGCCTGTTTACCTAAGTACTATTTTTTAAAGGCATTTGGCCCAGGAAATCCTTTTGGGCCTAGTAGCAATTTCTGCTACTCAGCAGAGTACCCCACCCATGAAGCAAGCTACATCGCCTTCTTTCTTTCTCAATCTAACCCCTCGGCTCTGGGGTGTCCACTCTCCCTCCAGCTCTATCCTTCTCACAGGTGGACTAACGCGTGTTTTCACACTGTGGCGAATCTTTTGGGCCCAGGCATAAGAAGTAATTGAGGTAATGGATAATATGTGCCACCTTACAAACGTCCATAACGACACATTAGAGGAAGCAACTAAACGCCTCAAATAGTGAGCAGGATATGGAGCACCCCATAGGCAAACAACGATATATGTAGTATGCTCCTTCACAGAAGCAGCCCAATGGGAGGACACTATTCGGAGGCACAGGTAGTAACCAGAACGCCCCCTCAATATCTGTTTTGGCCATTAGGGTGCCCCTTACCAACTTCTTGACCCACCTGATTGCCTCATCAAAGGAGGTACAATACATAGTACTGTACTTGGTTCTGCGTCGATGTTGTCGTTTACTGACCTGCCCCTTGGACATGACAAATGGTGGATTAGTCTGAATGTATTGGGTTCATTTTTTGGCACAACTCCCAATGGGGGTACCACTGCGTCTTCTAAGGAAAGTGTTCTGAATGGACCTGCCACCATTCTACCTAAAAATATTTATTTTTTGATTTTTTTTGGCAAGACGTCTGGGTGTTGGTAGAGTGATTTTAGATTTTTAATCCATTCTTTCTTGATTTTAGAAGGGCATGACATGCCTATATCTGTGTCTCCTCCTCCTTTTACTCCTCCACCTCTTTTCTTTTCCCATCACTATATGTAGTTGTGACTTTTCCATGTGTTTTTTGTGTCTTCTGAGCAGTTTGTGAGCTTTTGGACACCTTTTAAGGTGTTTTCTATGTGTTTTCCTTGTGTTTGTATGTGTTTGTGTTTGCCTGCCATTGGTTTCAATGGGGTTCGACGGTGTTCGTCGAACGTTCGACGAACATTCGTCGAACACGTCCCTGTTCGACGAACCGAACCCGAACACTAGGGAGGTGGCTCAATACTACTGCTAAGGACAGGCAACAAGCAGAAGAGACTTGTTTGGGCTAAAGAACGCAAGAATGGACATTAGACCAGTGGAAATCTGTGCTTTGGTCTGATGAGTCCAAATTTGAGATCTTTGGTTTCAACCACCATGTCTTTGTGTGACACAGAAAAGGTGAACGGATGGACATGCCTGGTTCCCACCATGAAGCATGGATTAGGAGGTGTGATGGTGTGGGGGGGCTTTGCTGGTTACACTGTTGGGATTTATTCAAAATTGAAGGCATACTGAACCAGCATGGCTACCGCAGCATCTTGCAGCGCCATGCTCTTCTATCCGGTTTGCATTTAGTTGGACCATCATTTATTTTTCAACAGGACAATGATCCCAAACACACCTCCAGGCTATGTAAGGGCTATTTGACCAAGAAGGAGAGTGATGGGGTGCTACGCCAGATGACCTGGCCGCCACAGTCACCAGACCTGAACCCAATCGAGATGGTTTGGGGTGAGCTGGACCGCAGAGTGAAGGCAAAAGGGCCAACAAGTGCTAAGCATCACTGGGAACTCCTTCAATATTGTTGGAAGACCATTCCCGGTGACTACCTCTTGAAGCACATCAAGAGAATGCCAAGAGTGTGCAAAGCAATCATCAAAGCAAAAGGTGGTTACTTTGAAGAACTAGAATATAAGACATAATTTCAGTTGTTTCACACTTTTTTTGTTAAGTATATAATTCCATATGTGTTTTTTCATAGTTTTGATGCCATAAGTGTGAATGTACAATTTTCATAAATAATAAATTACTTGGCACTCAGGAGATAGTTTTTGCTGCGCTTTTCATGCGCAGGCGCCATTCAGCCCTGATCGTCTCATCCCTTCTGCACACACGCAGCCGACCCGGTCACGTGTCTCCTATGACGCGACGGGTCAGGTGATCGCCGGGCGGCGCGCACTTAAACCCGGAAGTGCCGCCGCCTGGCACCAGCCCCGGGAGTCTCGCAGCCTCTGCAGCACGGCATCGGCGTCCTCCGGTGTAACAGGATTCCTGGACCACGGTGTGAATTACTTGTACGATGGACTCCTCGCCAGAGACGGACTACACCTCAACAAACCTGGGAAACACACATTCGCCAGAAGACTCGCTACACTCATCAGGAGGGCGTTAAACTAGAAGAAGAGGGGACGGGAAGAAAAACATTAGACTTGAACAAAGAAGATCCAGGAAAACATACTCAGAAGGGAGGTAAGAACATTTCTAAAACAATCCACAGCGAGGAGATTGGAACAAAACAAAATCCTCTAAACTGCATGCTCGCAAACGCCAGAAGCCTGACAAACAAGATGGAAGAACTAGAAGCAGAAATATCTACAGGTAACTTTGACATAGTGGGAATAACCGAGACATGGTTAGATGAAAGCTATGACTGGGCAGTTAACTTACAGGGTTACAGTCTGTTTAGAAAGGATCGTAAAAATCGGAGAGGAGGAGGGGTTTGTCTCTATGTAAAGTCTTGTCTAAAGTCCACTTTAAGGGAGGATATTAGCGAAGGAAATGAGGATGTCGAGTCCATATGGGTCGAAATTCATGGAGGGAAAAATGGTAACAAAATTCTCATTGGGGTCTGTTACAAACCCCCAAATATAACAGAAACCATGGAAAGTCTACTTCTAAAGCAGATAGATGAAGCTGCAACCCATAATGAGGTCCTGGTTATGGGGGACTTTAACTACCCGGATATTAACTGGGAAACAGAAACCTGTGAAACCCATAAAGGCAACAGGTTTCTGCTAATAACCAAGAAAAATTATCTTTCACAATTGGTGCAGAATCCAACCAGAGGAGCAGCACTTTTAGACCTAATACTATCTAATAGACCTGACAGAATAACAAATCTGCAGGTGGTCGGGCATCTAGGAAATAGCGACCACAATATTGTACAGTTTCACCTGTCTTTCACTAGGGGGACTTGTCAGGGAGTCACAAAAACACTGAACTTTAGGAAGGCAAAGTTTGACCAGCTTAGAGATGACCTTAATCTGGTAGACTGGGACAATATCCTCAGAAATGAGAATACAGATAATAAATGGGAAATGTTTAAGAACATCCTAAATAGGCAGTGTAAGCGGTTTATACCTTGTGGGAATAAAAGGACTAGAAATAGGAAAAACCCAATGTGGCTAAACAAAGAAGTAAGACAGGCAATTAACAGTAAAAAGAAAGCATTTGCACTACTAAAGCAGGATGGCACCATTGAAGCTCTAAAAAACTATAGGGAGAAAAATACTTTATCTAAAAAACTAATTAAAGCTGCCAAAAAGGAAACAGAGAAGCACATTGCTAAGGAGAGTAAAACTAATCCCAAACTGTTCTTCAACTATATCAATAGTAAAAGAATAAAAACTGAAAATGTAGGCCCCTTAAAAAATAGTGAGGAAAGAATGGTTGTAGATGACGAGGAAAAAGCAAACATATTAAACACCTTCTTCTCCACGGTATTCACGGTGGAAAATGAAATGCTAGGTGAAATCCCAAGAAACAATGAAAACCCTATATTAAGGGTCACCAATCTAACCCAAGAAGAGGTGCGAAACCGGCTAAATAAGATTAAAATAGATAAATCTCCGGGTCCGGATGGCATACACCCACGAGTACTAAGAGAACTAAGTAATGTAATAGATAAACCATTATTTCTTATTTTTAGGGACTCTATAGCGACAGGGTCTGTTCCGCAGGATTGGCGCATAGCAAATGTGGTGCCAATATTCAAAAAGGGCTCTAAAAGTGAACCTGGAAATTATAGGCCAGTAAGTCTAACCTCTATTGTTGGTAAAATATTTGAAGGGTTTCTGAGGGATGTTATTCTGGATTATCTCAATGAGAATAACTGTTTAACTCCATATCAGCATGGGTTTATGAGAAATCGCTCCTGTCAAACCAATCTAATCAGTTTTTATGAAGAGGTAAGCTATAGGCTGGACCACGGTGAGTCATTGGACGTGGTATATCTCGATTTTTCCAAAGCGTTTGATACCGTGCCGCACAAGAGGTTGGTACACAAAATGAGAATGCTTGGTCTGGGGGAAATTGTGTGTAAATGGGTTAGTAACTGGCTTAGTGATAGAAAGCAGAGGGTGGTTATAAATGGTATAGTCTCTAACTGGGTCGCTGTGACCAGTGGGGTACCGCAGGGGTCAGTATTGGGACCTGTTCTCTTCAACATATTCATTAATGATCTGGTAGAAGGTTTACACAGTAAAATATCGATATTTGCAGATGATACAAAACTATGTAAAGCAGTTAATACAAGAGAAGATAGTATTCTGCTACAGATGGATCTGGATAAGTTGGAAACTTGGGCTGAAAGGTGGCAGATGAGGTTTAACAATGATAAATGTAAGGTTATACACATGGGAAGAAGGAATCAATGTCACCATTACACACTGAATGGGAAACCACTGGGTAAATCTGACAGGGAGAAGGACTTGGGGATCCTTGTTAATGATAAACTTACCTGGAGCAGCCAGTGCCAGGCAGCAGCTGCCAAGGCAAACAGGATCATGGGGTGCATTAAAAGAGGTCTGGATACACATGATGAGAGCATTATACTGCCTCTGTACAAATCCCTAGTTAGACCGCACATGGAGTACTGTGTCCAGTTTTGGGCACCAGTGCTCAGGAAGGATACAATGGAACTAGAGAGAGTACAAAGGAGGGCAACAAAATTAATAAAGGGGATGGGAGAACTACAATACCCAGATAGATTAGCGAAATTAGGATTATTTAGTCTAGAAAAAGATGACTGAGGGGCGATCTAATAACCATGTATAAGTATATAAGGGGACAATACAAATATCTCGCTGAGGATCTGTTTATACCAAGGAAGGTGACGGGCACAAGAGGGCATTCTTTGCGTCTGGAGGAGAGAAGGTTTTTCCACCAACATAGAAGAGGATTCTTTACTGTTAGGGCAGTGAGAATCTGGAATTGCTTGCCTGAGGAGGTGGTGATGGCGAACTCAGTCGAGGGGTTCAAGAGAGGCCTGGATGTCTTCCTGGAGCAGAACAATATTGTATCATACAATTAGGTTCTGTAGAAGGACGTAGATCTGGGGATTTATTATGATGGAATATAGGCTGAACTGGATGGACAAATGTCTTTTTTCGGCCTTACTAACTATGTTACTATGTTACTATGTATGTTACAGTTTCCCAGTCCAGCGTCGCTCACCTTTTTCTGCATTTTCCTCGGCCCAGTCACTTAGTTACCCATTACCTGCCTTCATTCCACAGCGCTCCTGCTCCTGCGATTATCTCGCTTCCCACAGCGCTCACCTCTCCTACCCTCAGATTCACAGGTAACAGTGACTATTTTAAGGGGGGTATTCCTACACTGGGCTACATAGGCAGCATCTTGCAATGTATTCCTCTGTCTCTCCCTGTCCTCCCTAGGCGCCTTCCCTCTCCCAGGACTGCTCTGATGCTGGCAACTTATGGGCCTTTTCAGATTTTCTACGTCATCCAGGTAGTTATTTTTGGGACTCTCTTAGACTATCCCTCCAGAGTACATGGTGTTCTGTGGATTTTACTGGCTATTCTTTGATCAATGTTTGCAGGCTCTAGGTGGTCACACTTCAGGACTGGTCCTTATGCCCTTAAGGTCCCACGGGGCTTTTTGCCCAGGCATATTGCACAATCCCTGCACAATGGCATCAATGTATTATTTACATTCTCGTGTTTTTATATTTTAGGCTGTTCACTTTGCACCTTAGCCCATCGACCACTAGTCATGAAGGTCACCGCACTCTCTGTATCCTTTTGGGGGTGGTCAATCCGCAGTCCACTCGCCCGGTTCCTTAGCAGGCCTTGATATTCTTCTTTTTATTATTCCTATACACGTCCACAGTCTTTAGCATTTCTTCTACGAAGCTCACAACTCACGGAGCACCAGGCCGGATCCGTTTAGACCGCCACTGTTTTTGTCTTTCATCCAACAATTGATGTCTATTTTTTTTTTTATTTCGTCGAGCAATATGTATTAGATTTGTATTTACTCTGTGCATCATTTTTCTAAAACATTCCTTTGTGTTTTTCTACGCATGTATTACAGTACTCAATAACCATTTCTGATGAAGGTCTTATGATTAGACCGAAAACGTTTATATGTGGAACTGGATGCACCTAATAAACAAATTGTTCACTTCTTATCTCGCAAAAACTATCTCCTGAGTGCCAAGTAATTTATTATTTATGATTGATGGGTTGGATACCTAACTTGTGCACCTCCAACAAGCCATGAGTGCCGTGTCCTCTATTACTACGAACAATTTTCATAGTCATGAAAATACAGAAAAATCTTTAAATCAGAAGGTGTGTCCAAACTTTTGGTCTGTACTGTATGTCCTGTGAACATACTGATAGCCATTTTGATAAATTTGTCATAATTTGCTACAATATGTTAATGTATGCATCCTATAACACTGCTAGTATATCTTTCTTATTACATTTTTTGGACCGCAAGTCATTGAGGTGAAGAACTGACTTTGCTGCACAAACAAAACATCTGTAGATTATAACTTGAAGTAGATAGATCAATATCTGATTGATTGCATTCATCCATACAGTAGGTATAAGTCTGTATGGCCAATATTACATTTTCTAAAATTTAATAAACTGAACATTAGTCACACTCATCAATTGTTTGATGATAGAGGTTAGGCATCATAACAATGCAGATGGCTTAACTTTATGTAAGAAGTTATCTCTTCTCTAAAAAGGAATGAAGCAAATATTTGAACTGCAGATTTCATTTTCCTCCGCACTTCAGGCATTTATTATTCATGCATATTCTAAATATGTTAACACTAAAACCTCTACTTCTCAAAAGAGATGGAACTGGATGACTTAAATAGAAATGCTGATAAACTGACATGTGCATTACCATATTTTTATGCACATTAAGGCTATATATATTGCCTAAGCACTGACAAGCTTTCCATTCTGTGTTCCTCAGTAAAGCACACAGAATGTTTTCAATTCCCAGGATAGAAAACAAGAGACCATGACACACAAAAAACAAGCTAAATTGTAGACGTCACATGCAAGTCTCTGCAATGACAAGGGAGCAGGGCATGAAAGTATAATAAGTTATGCTATCATGGGAGGAATACATTTTTTATTACACTATAAAAGACTGTTATGATTTTTTGGGGGATAAGGAACATAATTTGCACTCATTTAAATTATCTGAGTTTTCCTAACAATGTTCAAATCATATTGAAATAAATGCCTGAATAGACAGTTTTGGTCTCAGGTTAACTCCTAGGTGTGGCTTTTTGCACCCATTCAAATAGATTCCTAAGACAACATTCACTACACTTTATCACTATTCAATATGTTTTTATTCTGTCTTTAAAATGAAGCTATTGTTTCACTTTGTGGCTCTCTCTCTATGGATTTTTAAAATATGCAACTGTTTAAAGGGAATTTGTCACCAGGTTTTGCTACCTCTTCCAAGAGTAGTATAATGAAGGTAAAGAGAAGCTGAATCCAATGATGTACTGGTTGCAAACATTCTAACACAATCAGAGCTTTTAGATTTAGAATGAAGCAGAGCTGAGAAAGCTAACCCCACCCATACTTTGCTCTCTGGAGACAGAGAGGTGCTTATCATAAGTAGGGTTGTTGCTGCACTAAAGTTAATGTATTAGTGATAAATCCTTTACAGTTATTAAACAACATACACTTTGACAAGTGACACATCCCTGAATTCTGTGTTTCAGCCTCTATCTCCTCCTCTCGTCAGATTACATAGCAAAAACCTGCTGACAGATTCCCTTTAAAGCTCTATCCCATAATCCAATGGAGTAAAACAAGCCTTGCAGAGCTCTTTTACCTCACTGCCTTACACTAGCAGTCAACAGTTACCAATAATAAGCCATGAGCTTAAAGAATGGTGAGAAGATCCACCCAAAGGCTATAGGCATGACATCTACGCCTTAAAGGGAACCTGTCACCCCCCAGGAGTTTTCAACTAATAGAGCCACCTTGTGCAGCAGTAATGCTGCATTCTGACAAGGTGGCTCTTTTAGTTCTGGGTGTTGTAACTGCCGAAATAATCAGTTTTGTAATTTGTCCTAAATACCTTTTCTTCAGTCAAGGAGGCAGACCTTTCCCCCCTGCTGCAGATGCCACACAGCCATCACTCAGATCTTCTTGGCGCCGGGCGCCACCTCCTCGCCACTGTTTTGAAATGAGTCAGCGCCTGCGCTCTTTTTTCCTGCCTTGTGCATGCGCAGTGAGTGCTGTCCGTCTGTCCTCACATGCAGTCCAGCTGACTGCGCCTGTGCGGACGCCCTGCCTGTGAATCCCAGCCACGCAGTGTCTTCTTATTAATTCATACTATGGGGCTGGGATTCACAGGCAGGGTGTCCGCACAGGTGCAGTCAGCTGGACTGCATATGAGGACAGACGAGCAGCGCTCACTGCACCTGCCCAAGGCAGGAGAAAAGAGCGCAGGTGCCGTCTCATTTTAAAACAGCGGTGAGGAGGCGGTGCCCGGCGCCAAGAAGATTTGAGTGACGGCTATGTGGCATCTGCAGCAGGGGGGAAAGGCATGCCTTCTTGACTGAAGAAAAGGTATTTAGGACAAATTACAAAACTGATTATTTCGGCAGTTACAGCACCCAGAACAAAAAGAGCCACCTTGTCAGAATGCAGCATTACTGCTGCACAAGGTGGCTCTATTAGTTAAAAATGCCTGGGGGTGTGACAGGTTCCTTTTAATTCTGTTCTCCCTATTGTGGATGTGCACACGTTAAGTACAGCTGAAGCTAGAAGTCTACATGCACCCCCATCCATAGATAGCCTGTATAGTATACTGCAGGCCCCATATGCAGCCTCTATAGCACGATGCAGCTCCATAAAAAAATAAATCCAATGCTCATCTCTCTTCCTCCTGTTCCTCTGCTGCTCTGAACACCTGCACGTCTCCGGACCGCTGACGTCATTGCAGCCTCCTGACAGTGTTGGCATCTGTGATGTCAGAAGCTGAGAGGGGGATGATGGGAGAGGGAGCATTACGCTCCTTCTCTCATCAATGTGGTCAGCTGTATCAGATAGATGCCGATACAGTTGAACCTGCAATGACGGGCGGGGGCCCACAGCTAGCACCGGGGCCCCCTGCCTGCTCAAGGGCCCCATAGTGACCAGGTGGCAGAGAAGGGAGATCGATTCTCCCTGCTCTGCTGCAGAATGTAACTGTATCAGCAGTTACAGTAGCGTAGCTCTAGGTTGGCCCCCTCAGGGTGCCCCCCGATAGCTATGCTACTGATTACCCTGGAAATGATGTCCCTTTACATAAATCCCAGGAAAATCCATTTTGGTTTCGCTTTTGTTTGTGTTATTGTGCTCCTGTAAAAGTGACGTAAGACTCTGACAACTTTGTTCCCAGCGGTGACCTGTGAGTCAGAAATGCTTCCAGGGGTCTTCCCCATGATGTTCCCATGTTATTTGAGCACAGTTCCTATCGATTTCAGACGTTCAGACCCTAATTGGACCCCCGAGGAGGGGGGGGGGGGGGTCGCGGCAAAAACGCTCAGTTTTGCCATAGACTTATATTTGGTTCTTTGCTCGGGTCACCCGAGCATCCCATATTGCTCAACCTGAGCAACAAGCACCCGAGCATTTTAGTGCTCGCCCATCACTACTAATAACATGATACTGTATGGGACAGATTGATCTACTACTGATCATTGTGTGCTCATCATTCTTTGTTAGCCCATGTAACGGGGCCAGTAAACAAGCACCGAACGTCTTGAATATTGTCAATTGCGCTTATTTTATGGCCTGAACTCAGCTGACGTAAGTGTAGTCTCAATATCACTGTGTATTGGTGCAATACAGTATGTTTAATTTTTGAACAGTGCCCCACTTTGTCTAAAACTGGCCCAGCCCCATTAATACTGAATTGCAACCTGCTACCTATGCTCAGTGTACACAAAAAACTGTCAATCAGCGGTCTGTGCAGGGTTATAAAGAGATCAGCATCTAGAGAACTGCTAGATCTGCAGCAGACAGTAAAAAAATATATATTTTATCATAACTTCATCTAGCAGCCCAGTAAGTTCTGGAATTGGAGTCAGATGGGGTAATTAAAATCTTTTGACATATTACTTTTAAGGATGAATCACAAAACAAAATAATTGAAATTTAATAAAGACTTACATTTAATTACTAAATATAGTGTTTAAGGGGTCAACGAGTAAAAGTAACCAATAAAATGAGAAACAGTTTTCTTCTATTATGAAGTTATATGGGTGCCTGAAGCAATTTTGACAGCTATCCGAGTACACAGCAAATTGCTCTTAGCAACCAAGTTAGCTGCACTTCTGTCAACTAACCTCCTTGTCTAAATTTGCAGTTGAGACTTCTCCTCGTCTCGCCTAATGACATTCTTTGTATAGCTTTGTATATACTTTCTGCAGACACCCACAGATCAGTAGGATGACTCCATATCCTATTATAATCTGCCAGGTAGAAATAGATAAATCTATTAGCCTGCTTTCTGCTTGTTTCATCATTCTGACGGCCTCCCATGAGCCTGAATTCATCAACTCCTTCAGAACAGCCAGCCTCTGCATCTTCTGACAGCTAAATCTCCAAGACAGAACTTCAGGTTAATTGATCTTTAATCTCTATTTAATTACTCATTAATAATCATGCTCCTGATTCAGTGTTTAATTAATTGTTAGTTGTTTATTTGGGGAAGCTAGGTAGGGAAACTTACTGCTACGTTATCTTGTATAACAAGGGAGCTATGGTAACACCTGTTGGGGCTAGTAGTTTAAGAATTGCTAGTGTGAGTTAAATTTCATGCAATTATTAACCATAAAAAGCAGTGCTCCAAACTGTCCTGGATCCAGTGGGACAGTGCCGGATTTGGGTCTCTGTCCTGCTGACCCGAGCAGTGATCTAAATGTCCCTTCTGCGCTCCTTAGAATAGTGCTGCACAGCGTGAACACTGACCGTCTGAGCTCACACTGCACAGTGCTGAGTGTCCCCTGAGATGTCAAAAGTGGTTTATCTCCTTTCTTTGACTTCTTTTCTTCAGGCACAAAGTGCCAATTAGAAGCTTCCACACAAGCAAGGCTACTGTTACCCTCTGCGTTTACTTGGCTGACACAGAGCTGCCGGGTCCTAGCAGACCCAGGTCACCTCTGCCACCGACTTATCACCGGATATTTCCCCTATAGGTGGTGTTCCTAGGGATGCATCAGCTAAAGAGGAAAATATGTACAGTAAAGAAAAAATAATTTTTAGTCCCCCAGAGATCTGCTACGAGTAGTGTTGAGCATTCCGATACCGCAAGTATCGGGTATCGGCCGATACTTGCGGTATCGGAATTCCGATACAGAGTTCCGATACTTTTGTGGTATCGGGAATCGGTATCGGATCCATAGTGATGTGTAAAATAAAGAATTAAAATAAAAAATATTGATATATTCACCTCTCCGGCGGCCCCTGGACATCACCGCTGGTAACCGGCAGGCTTCTTTGTTTAAAATGAGCGCCTTTAGGACCAGAGAATGACATCGCGGCTTCTGATTGGTCGCGTGCCGCTCATGTGACCGCCACGCGACCAATCACAAGCCGCGACGTCATTCTCAGGCACTAAACTCCTCATTCTAGGAATTTTAGGACCTGCGAATGACGTCGCGGCTTCTGATTGGTCGTGTGGCGGTCACATGAGCGGCACGCGACCAATCAGAAGCCGCGACGTCATTCTCAGGTCCTAAACGCGCTCATTTTAAACAAAGAAGCCTGCCGGTTACCCGCGGTGATGTCCAGGGGCTGCCGGAGAGGAAAATATATCAATATTTTTTATTTTAATTCTTTATTTTACACATTAATATGGATCCCAGGGGCCTGAAGGAGAGTTTCCTCTCCTTCAGACCCTGGGAACCATCAGGATACCTTCCGATACTTGGTGTCCCATTGAATGGAATTGGTATCGGATATCGGTATCGGCGATATCCGATACTTTTCGGGTATCGGCCGATACTATCCGATACCGATACTTTCAAGTATCGGACGGTATCGCTCAACACTAGCTACGAGCTTTTGTTGGACAAATTGTGAAAAATAAATATCTATCTTTATTATCACATATTATCTATCTATTTATCAACATATTTGTCTATGTATCTATTATATGACATTGATCTATATCTATCTATCAAATATTTGTCTATCTAAAATCAAACTATTAATCTACCCTATCACAGATATTATCCAAAGCAATAGCCTAAAAATAAAGCACTCCCAAATTTCAACAAATATCACAAAATAGAACCACAACGGAAGCTTAGATGCCAATAAAAAACTAAATTTTATTAATAGTACAATTAAAAATTCTATTAGAGTCCAATTACAGTCAGTGGAGATACATGAGACAGAATTATACTGTCTGCTGAGGAAAATACATACAATACCTAATATAAATCATATGATCCCAAATAAATACATATAAAATCCACAGGAATCAATAAGGCATGAGTGTTACACAGTACATCTATATATAAAGGCCATAAGTGTGCCATAAAAGGAAAAATGCCTAAGGGATATGAGCTGGATTAATATGCCTACAAGAGCAATGGCTGCTGACAAATGTCACAGATACCAAGGGTTAAATCAAATGTATGTTGGCAGACAAAGCTAGCCTAACACATAAGGTGTATAAACCTAAAAAATCCCTGAATAATACTACTGTATCTATTCACATAGTAGCCAAAAAGTGCATGCTGTGCAAAAGTGCAAATATATATCCACAGGGGTCAATAAGGCATGAGTGTTACACAGTACATCTATATTATAAGGACCATAAGTGTGCCATAGAAAAAGAAAAAGAAATGCCTAATTGGATATGGGCTGAATAAATATGCCTAAGAGAGCAATGGCTACTGAAGAGTGTCACAGATACCAAGGGTTAAATAAAGTGTATATTGGCAGACAAAGCTAGCCTAACACATAAGGTATATGAACCTAAAGGATCTCTGAATGATACAGCTATATCTATTCACATAGTAGCCAAAACATGCATGCTGTGCTAAAGTGCAAAGGCATAAATGGAGGTAGGAATGTATTTACCTATAGCAGCAGACCAGTAGATGGATCCCGACGCGCGTTTCGCGGTTAAGCTTCGTCCAGGGGGATAGTCTCACTATAGACGAAGCCTGGACGAAGCTTAACCGCGAAACGCGCGTCGGGATCCATCTACTGGTCTGCTGCTATAGGTAAATACATTCCTACCTCCATTTATGCCTTTGCACTTTAGCACAGCATGCATGTTTTGGCTACTATGTGAATAGATATAGCTGTATCATTCAGAGATCCTTTAGGTTCATATACCTTATGTGTTAGGCTAGCTTTGTCTGCCAATATACACTTTATTTAACCCTTGGTATCTGTGACACTCTTCAGTAGCCATTGCTCTCTTAGGCATATTTATTCAGCCCATATCCCCTTAGGCATTTCTTTTTCTTTTTCTATGGCACACTTATGGTCCTTATAATATAGATGTACTGTGTAACACTCATGCCTTATTGACCCCTGTGGATATATATTTGCACTTTTGCACAGCATGCACTTTTTGGCTACTATGTGAATAGATACAGTAGTATTATTCAGGGATTTTTTAGGTTCATACACCTTATGTGTTAGGCTAGCTTTGTCTGCCAACATACATTTGATTTAACCCTTGGTATCTGTGACATTTGTCAGCAGCCATTGCTCTTGTAGGCATATTAATCCAGCTCATATCCCTTAGGCATTTCTCCTTTTATGGCACACTTATGGCCTTTATATATAGATGTACTGTGTAACACTCATGCCTTATTGATTCCTGTGGATTTTATATGTATTTATTTGGGATCATATGATTTATATTAGGTATTGTATGTATTTTCCTCAGCAGACAGTATAATTCTGTCTCATGTATCTCCACTGACTGTAATTGGACTCTAATAGAATTTTTAATTGTACTATTAATAAAATTTAGTTTTTTATTGGCATCTAAGCTTCCGTTGTGGTTCTATTGTTTGATACCTATCACAGATATGTCTATCTCAAATCAATCCATCCTGTCAAATATCTGTCTATCTCAAATCAATCTATTGTCTGATTAAATATAGGTCTATCTATCTTATCACATACAGTGCCTTGAAAAAGTATTACTTCCCCATGAATTTTTTAAACGTTTTTTCACATTGTACACACAAACTTAAATTAATTTTATGTACTTTAACAGCACAATGTGGCAAGAATTTGTGAAGTGTAAAGGAAATGATACTGGGTTTTCTATATATTTCAAAATTTTAAATCTTAAAATTGTGACATACATTTGTAATTATCCCACCTGAGTCAATACTTTGTAAGACCACCTTTCACTACAATTACTGCTACAAGTCTTTTGGGTTATATCTCTACCAGATTTGGACATCTAAAGGAGGAATTGCTTGTCCATTTTTCTTTGCAAACTAGCTCAAGCTCAGTGAAATTGGACTGTGAGTGCCCATGAACAGCAATTTTTAAGTCTTTGCCACAGATTCTCCATGAGATTTAGGTCTGGACTTTGACTATACCAGTCAGAGACCTAAATATGCTTTGATCTAAACTTTCCATTGTGGCTCTGGCTGCAGGTTTATGGTTGTTTTTCTGCTGGAAGGTGAACCTACACCCTAGTGTTAAAGGTTTTGCAGCCTACAACATATTTTCCTCTAGGATTAACCCTGCATTTAGCTCCATCCATCTTCACATCAACTTTAACCAACTTCCCTGTCCTTTCTGAAGAAAAGCATCCACACAGCCTGATGCTGGGACCACCTTGTTTGATGATAGAGATTGTGTTTTTAAGGTGATCTGCAATTTTTTTCCCACTCTATACAGCGTTTTGCATTTAGCTCCAAAAGTTCTGCTTTGGTCTCATCTGACCAGAGCACCTTCATCCACATGCCGCGTACGGGACATAGATAGCAAGTGTGTCGCCATCAAGAATGGAGATAGAAGCAGTGAGTGACACCAGTGTTGCTCTTTAGCTTCTAGCAACACCCTCAGATAAACAGTCATCAGGGGGGTGTCACTGGTGTCACTCACTGTTTCTATCACCACCCCTGATGGCAACATCTTCTTTCACAAAAGCTACTGCATTGAAGACAAAAGCAAAAATCACTGCACTCACATCTACAAAGGCGTACATCTCTCAGGGTCCAGGATGTCTTCAGAGAAGGTTGCCATGCAAAAAAACTAGTGAGTAACTACAGCACTGCCCCTGTAATGTCCTGTTCCAGGAGTGAAGATGTATGCTGCGAGTAACGAATGCAGCCCTGGCCTCTTGTGATATTTTTGAGTTTGAGTTTGAGACTCCTCTCAAAGAAAGTGTCAAAGCAAACACAGTAAAAAAAAAAAACGGTTAGAGATTAGGTAGATAGGAAAAAGTGTTGGGCATTGTGTAATAAAGCTCATTACAAAATGTTTAGGGTGTAAATTTTAGGTTCCAAAACACCCTTCTAGATATGACGATTCAATAAAATTATTTATGTACAAATTTTGGGGACAATATGTTTCCTGTGCCCTAAAAAGACCACATAAAAATAATGCCAAAAAGCACTAACATTACCTAAAAATGCTACAGTAGAGAACACTACTATTATGTGGTGTACCCTTGCCAAAATGGAATAATAACATAAGTAGGCATAAAAGAAATCAAGCATATCTGTGTTTATTATTTTTTCTCTTTTCTTTTGAAGCTATAATTATGTGTCACTAAGTAGGTACACTCTCTGAAAGCAATTTGCGATATTAGCCATTAGAAATGTTCTGACAGCTGTAATTGTTAAAACAATTGTCACACCTCTACATTCTGTTTATTTATTGATTGATTTTTTTATACTTATATATATATATATATTTTTTTTTATTATTATTATTATTTTTAACCAAGCTGAAACATAATTTAAGGTAATCAAGACAACATCTAAAGTAGAAAATTAAAACAGGTATTCTAAAATAAAGAAACCTCTCTTTTTAAAAAAAGAATAAAACAGCTACGTGTCATTTACAAAATTGGATGATAAAAGAAAGCCTAGGTAAAATCATTTCTCAAAAACATCTGCAAGTGACCACTGTATTTACAGTGGCATGCAAAATTTTGAGCACCCCTGGTCAAAATTGCTATAATTGTGAACAGTTTTATCAAGTTGAAGATGAAATATTTTCCAAAAGGCCTAAAGATAAAGATAGCACATTTCCTTTGTATTTAAGGCAACAATAAATATATATATATATATATATATATATATACAGCATGTGTATATATATATATATATATATATATATATATATATATATATATACACACATACTGTATATATAATTTTTTTATCTTAAAAGTAACAAAAAGGAAAGTGGGCCAATGCAAAATCGGAGATTTGTGTGCTCAGATTACTTTGAACAAAGTTCAAAGGCCCATTTCAAGTTCACCAATGACTATCTGGATGATCCAGAGGATAAATATAGAAGGCATGTGGTCAGAGACCAAAATAGAACTTTTTCATGTCAACTCCACTAGCCGTGTTTGGATGAAAAAGAAGGATGAGTACAACCCCAAGAACACCATCCGAACTGTGAAGCATGGTGGGGGAAACATCATACTTTGGGAGTGTTTTTATGCAAAGGGGACAGGAAGACTGCACCATTTTGAAGGAAGGATGGATGGGATCATGTATAGCGAGATTTTGGCCAACAAACAACCTCCATCTCTCAGTAATAGCATTGAAAATAGGCTTTGGCTGGGTTTTCCAGCATAACAATGACTCAAAAAACAGCCAGGGCAACTAAGGAGTGGCTCTGTAAGAAGCATTTGAAGGTCCTGGAGTGGTGTAGCCAGTCTCCAGACCTGAACTCATTAGAAAATCAATGGAGTGAGCTGAAACATTAAATTGCCCAGCTACAGCCCCAAAACCTGAAAGATTTGAAGATCTGTATGGAGGAGAGGCCAAAATCCCTGCTGCAGTGTGTGCACAATCCCTGCTGCAAGTGTACCTGTGACAAAATTTACAGAACTTTCCATTAGAGATGAGCAAGCACTAAAACTCTCAGATGCTCATTACTCCAAAAGAGCAATTCCTGATGCTCGAATGCTTATTTTGAGTAACAAGTGTAATGGGAGTCAATGGAAAATCTGAACATTTTTCCAGAAGACCCTACAAAGGGTCAGTGAAAATGTTTAAATGGATGGAAAAAGTGCTGAGTGGAAGGAGAAAAGGATGTGGAAGACCCCTAGAAGCATTTCTGACTCCCAGAATGCTGCTAAGAGCAATGGTGTCACACTTTTTCTCCACTGTAAAGACTGGCAATAAAACATTCAAAATCCACAGAAAATTGGAGTTTGCAAGCAAAAAATGTTTAGAAACATTCTGTCTTGTATAATGACTTTTACACTACCATTCAAAAGTTTATGGTCAATTAGAAATTTCCTTATTTTTTAAAGAAAAGCACAGTTTTTCCACTGAAGCTAACATTAAATGATTCAGAAATACACTGCATATATTAATAATGTAGTAAATGACTATTAGAGAACCTATAAACCTGACCTTCCTTTGAGCTAGTAGAGAATCTGGATAATTACATTTGTTGGTTCAATTAAACTCTCAAAATGGCCAGAAAAAAAGAACTTTCATGTGAAACTAGACAGTCTAATCTTGTTCACATAAATGAAGGCTATTCCATGCGAGAAATTGTCAAGAAACTGAAGATTTCCTACAACAATGTTTACAAACTCCATTCAGAACTGATCACAAACAGGCTCTAACCAGAGTAGAAAGGGAAGTGGGAGGCCCCGCTGCACAACTGAGGAACAAGACAAGTACATTAGAGTCTGTAGTTTGAGAAATTGACGCCTCACAGGTCCTCAACTGGCAGCTTCATTAAATTGGACACGCAAAATGCCAGTGTCAACATCTTCAGTGAAGAGGCGATCCGGGAAGCTGGCCTTCAGGGCAGAGTGGCAAAGAAATAGCCATATCTGAGACTGGCTAATAAAAGGAAAAGATTAATATTGGCAAAAGAATACAGACATTGGACAGAGGGAGATTGAAAAAAAGGGTTATGGACAGACAAATCAAAGTTTGATGTGTTTGTATCACACAGAAGAGCATTTTTGAGACAAAGAACAACTGAAAAGATGCTGGAAGAGTGCATGACACCATCTGTCAAGCATGGTAGAGGTAATGTGATGTCTGGGGTTGCTTTGGTGCTGGTAAAGTGGGAGATTTGTACAAGGTAAAATGGATTTTGAATTTTGAAGGCTGTCACTCCATTTTGCAATGTCATGCCATACCATGGGGACAGCCGCTTGATTGGAGCCAATTTCATCCTACAACAGGACAATGACCCAAAGCACACCTCCAAATTATGCAAGAACTATTTAGGGAAGAAGCAGGCAGCTGGTATTCTATCTGGAATGGAGTGACCAGCGCAGTCACCAGATCTCAATACCATATGGCACGCAAAAAGCCTTCATCAAGCCAAACCAACTTGTGGGAGGGGAAGCATGGGGTGAAATTTCTTCAGATTACCTCAGCAAATTGATACTGATGAATTTGACCTCCACAAAATTAGAAGGTAAGATATGGTGTGCTGTATCATGTTTGTAACAGAAAAACAAAGTTTTTATTTACAGCTCTGCACAAAAATGAGTTTCACCACCACTAAATGACAAGATCACATATGCCTTGCTGAATCACGTTTAGCAATTGAAAAAAAATGATTTTGAAAGGTCTACTTGTGTATGGAGCACAACAGAAGCAGTGCACAACACACTTCTATAATACTACAATACATTCTACACTGCTGTTTTTGTCTGTGGACCTAACTAATGGCACAAGAAAAAAATTTGCTGGAGGGTCAATTTCCCAGCCACACAGGCCAATAGCTATCTAAACTATCTTATTTACAACAACCGCCTAGCTAACTAGCTAAAATCTATCAGCACCCAGGACCAGCATCTGGAGCATCCTCCTTGTGCTGTTATGCTGACAAAATCGAGCTAAAACAAGATGTCCACTCTTTATGTAGAGAGGGACATGTGATATCATCAGCCAATGGCACAAGCCATTGTGTCTGGACAGTGTGGATGTTTTCTGTGCCCTGATTGGCGAGCCGCAATGTGCATAAAGTTAGAAAAATAGAAATTAATACGCATGCCATTCCTCTGAGCTGTCCCCACCCTCTCTTCTCATCAAATATATACTATCCTAGCCAAAGTGCTAAACATACTTTGGTAACAACAGAAATATTTTCCCGCACTTTTACCAAATGTTACCAATTATTCTCGGTTTTATGAAAATTTGCTCATGTTTCCGATCATGAATGTGCCATATTTGCGCCAAATTTATGTTTGACGATAGTTTTCCAAACACATTTGATCATAGTCATGTCGTGCACACAACCTTTCAACACCGACTCTAGGCCACGATGTCGAGCCGTGACTAGAACTGGGATGTCTCTGATCGTGTGCAGGGACATCCCAGGCCTTTTCATTGACAGAAATTCCAGAATATCATGAAGATGACTGGAGTTTCTTTTCATTAGTTTTCATTTCTACATCTTACAGTTATAATTCCATGAGGTCTCCACAATCCCTGGTACAATAAGGGACATTCAATCAGTGGCGAATATATTGGCTGCAAATCGAATTTCCCAGTAAGATCTACACAATTTGAATCTCTGATCTGCTTGTCTCTAATTAAAAGGTGAAATTAAAGATACCATTCAAATCTGCAACTTGTCCCTCAAAAAACAAGTTATCAAGCGACTATATTGACAGACAAAATAAAAATATGTAATAAGAAGACCAAAGATAAAAACAGAAATTCGTCATATCGAGATGACCCAGAAGATGAAAAAAATGAAAAATGTGCCTATTTTCTCATTCTTTAGACATCATTTTCTGCATGTGATTGAAATAATTTCAATAATTTCAGAGACAGTATAAGTTATTGTTATCCTTGTGATCGTTTTCATATTTAAAGTGCATTCAGCTAGAGGAGTTGAATTTAGCAAAGGGAAAAGACTTATTTATAGTTTCCTATTGAAGAGAGAGCAGTAAAATTATCTCCTTCTCTGTATTATAAAATTTCGGATGTTTTCTGTCAAGTTATGAATGATCTCCTGAGGCGCATGCAAAAGAATTGTGTATTTTCTGTTTATTATTTAACTTTATCATATTAATGTTACTTTTCAATACTATTGAAAAAAATAGAGGAATGTTTGATACACTTTTTGAAGCATGGCAAAGAAAATGTAATAGTACAGATCTGCTTTCATGCAGTTATGAAGGGAAATTTAGCGCATTTTTACAAAGCATTTATTTTTATTTTTCAGGTGGACTTGGAAAAGGTCTGCTTTAAAATCACTTCAAAAACAACTCGGAAGATGCTCAATCATTTATTATAGAAGTCAGTAAAAAGTCTAAAATGTAGCTGGAAGATGACCAAATGTCCTTTTTACTTAAAAACACAAGTGTCTTTTTCATTGATCGAGATTTTAAAAAACTTCCAAAAAATGACCATAAAATGCACAAAAAAGCACTCAAAAAGCTCAAGATAAACTGCTGGCAGTAGAAATCCTCATAAAAAAATTAATTGATAAAAAAAACTAACATAAGATGCTAAGGGCAAAAAAAAAGCTGCAAAGAAAAGATTTCTCAAGCACCTTCCACTTTTAAAAAGGACAATTTTAGCTTGTTCATAAAAATCCTATGTGCAGAAATGCTGGTTCAGAAAGCGTGGACTATTTTATTATGAGAAACCTCAATGAGAAAAAAATGTTTTAGAAAACAATGTATGCAAAATAATCTAACTTAGCTGACTGAAGGAAATATTACAGTACATTGCCTTTGGTCCCTTAAGAGCATGGAAAATAAGGGGTTAATGGTTGTCATAAGTTGACTGTAGAAATAATGAAATGTAAAACATTGTTATATAATTTTGTTACCTAAGAGAAGGATGTTTTAACCTTCTCAGCAGATATAAAAAAAAAAGAAAATGTTTGCTTATCCTGCCCATAGTCACTAAAACTTGTCATATCCCAATAAATAGAAATAGATTTTGGAGATTACTAAGAAGTATTTTAGTTAACATTAGAGGTGAATTGTCAAACACGCCATAAAAATGCAGGTCTGTTCAAGTGCACTCAGCAGTTTTCATTTTACTATGTTCAGAAAAGTAATCTGCATGAAATGTGACTTTTCGCATTTCTTCTGTAAATTGAAGAAAGTGTCTGACTTGTACTTCTATTTTTTTTTACATTTTTTAATACGTCAGAAAAATTAAGGAAGTAGATGTGAAATAATGACATTTCTCTATATACTCGTACTACTGTATACCGTTTATAAGTGCATTACACTAACATGTAATTAATTTTAAAAAATGATTAATTTACTTTGGTAATTGACCAGCGATGGAAACACAATTTCACAATACACCAATTCTGTAGCACAGGCATCAAGGGACAGTTTAGAGAATTGAATAATACTCTGTTATTCTCTTAGGCATTCTGATGAATAGGACTGTTGAAATGTATGGTGATACCTGTCAATCATGCAAGTGTTGTTTTAGTGACATGTTTATGCAGCAACATCAGCGCCTCTCCCCTCCTGATACTGAAACACGATAAGATTTTAAAGTCAGCCTTTCTGTGTTTTTGACGACAAGAACGTTTGAGTACACAATGTTACTCTTGCCACAAGGTATTATTATTATTATTATTTATTTATTTATTAATATAGCACCATTGATTCCATGGTGCGGTACATGAGAAGGGGTTACATACAAGTTACAGATATCACTTACAGTAAACAAACTAACAATGACAGACTGATACAGAGGGGCGAGGACCCTGCCCTTGCGAGCTTACATTCTACAAATATCAGTTCTAAAGTGAATTTGAAATAGATTTTTTCATTTGTCTCAACTGTGGGTTAAATATTTTACTTTATTAGTTTTCAAACATGAGGATCACATACAACTGAGGATAAAAATCAAGAAACTTGGCAGTCCATGACTGTTTCATGGATAACTGCTTTGTCTGCTCTACTATGTCATGGTGTTACATTTGAATACACTGAGAATGCTGACATGGCAGCTAAATTTCTAATAGGTTTACATATCAATCATGCTGTATTAAGCATTAACTATTATTCCTTACTATAAAAAGAGAAATTACAATATTGTCTTTGACTCTGTATATAGTATACTGTACGTAAAGACAATTCTATCTTTGGAGCCTATCCTACCCATTGCACAGCATCCATTTCACGTCTTGTAGTAATAACACCTTATGTTGATTACCTTCCTGGGCAACATGTTCAATTACCGGAAATCTAATTATAGTAGAATCCCCTTTTTGCACATATTTCATATGATGAATGAAGCATATTGATTCCTCCTCAGTTGCAGTAGACTTAAAATGTTAACTGAAACATAATTGCAAGCATTGTATCTTTTTCCCAATAGAAAAATATCCACAAGGACAGATATTACAAACATTATGAAATTAGCTTTACAAGTTTAGTAAAATGTTTTTCTGTATGTGTGACATTAAAAATCTACATTATTTTAAATCTCATGGTATTTTAAAACTAAGGAAAGACGTCAAATTTAGAAAAAATCTGCTTTTTCCAGAGAAATCAGAGATATTTTGCTAATCTCAAAAGCATGTTTAGAATTAGCTATTAAAAATAACCATAAGGTTTAAACAATAGTAATTGAAAAACAAGAGTGAACAGTGTTTAAACCACTACAGTATTGCCGCACGGTCTCAAAGGTTTGTAATTTATTGCCAATTACTGCTGATTAAATACAAGTAGAAGTAAAAAATCGTCATTAAAGGCAGAGCTGGACTAAGGCAAAAAATTAGGCATGGCATTAAAGAGCGCTCAGGCCCATGCTGCCCCATCTACCACTCAGGACCAGCATTAGAGGTAGAAAAAGCAGGCAATTGCCCAGGATCACTATCCACAAAGTGAGCTCCCTGCTTCTGGAACTCCAACATGAAAGTGGACAGACAGCATTACTTATAGTGTATAATGCTGCCCACAGCCCTGTCATGTGTTCCCCTTCTCATCATTATGTCTGATCCCTCCATGGCTGTCCTGGGATCAGCACAAGTGAAGGAAGGCCAGGCTAGCCTGTAAATGTGTACCATATTTTGCAGACTATAAAACTCAACAAACCAAAAGACACACCCCAAATTTGGGGGAGAAAAATATGAAAAACATTTTAAAAAATAAAATAGTGGTGTGCATTATAGTCTGATTGCAGGAACTTACAGGGGGAGGTGGCATCTGTGGTGGAGCGTGGTCACAAGAAGTTAGTGGTGGCAGGAGTGGGGTGATGCTGTGGGCCCTATGCTGGGAGGAAGGCTGTACAGGTAGTGCAAGGCAGCGAGCCCAAGGCTTTCATAAAATGTTTATGGTCAACATAGCTCCTTCCCTTTGATTTCCCTGTTGTGGGCTTTGGGAACGGCCGGCAGAGGTGACGCATGCACAGATTGACATCTTGGGAACTGACATCTCGTCACCCAGTGGCCATTTACCCGAAACCTATGGCAGGGACATCAATGAAAAGGGGACTAAGCTCACCGCTGACATTTAAAAAAAAACACAGCTCACAGTCTCACCACCGGAACACCCGCTCCTCCCTGCTGGGTCTAGCAGCATTGTCCCACTCCCAGCACCACTGCTGGCCTTCTGCAGCAGTGGCCCTGCCTCCATTGCCCCAACTTCATCGCTAGCCACAGGTGGGTTTGAATGAGCATCACATGCTTGAGAAAAAAGTGGTTTACCCACAATTTTGGAAATGTTTCAACAATTTTGTCCAGACCTTTCGTATGGTATTGTGTGAAATTCTGTCCAATTTGCCTTTTTTCAATTTGTTGTTCCAATGCACACAAAGGAAAAAAATATGTGTATAACAAAACTTGTAATTTAAATTTTGAATTCATTTTCTGGAGTAATACTTCATTTTATTAAACATTTTCAAGGGTATATATATATATGTTTCTACTGTGGCATATTATTATTATTATTTATTGTTATAGTGCCATTTATTCCATAGCGCTTTACATGCGAGGAGCGGTATACATAATAAAAAACAAGTACAATAATCTTAATCAATACAAGTCATGACTGGTACAGGAGGAGAGAGGACCCTGCCCGTGAGGGCTCACAATCTACAAGGGATGGGTGAGAATATAGTAGGCGAGGGTAGAGCTGGTCGTGCAGCGGTTTGGTCCATTGGTGGTTACTGCAGGTTGTAGGCTTGTCAGAATAGGTAGGTTTTTAGGTTCTTTTTGAAGGTTTCCATGGTAGGCGAGAGTCTGATGTGTTGGAATAAATTATAATAATAATAATAATTGGGGTCAGGTCACAGTTGCTTAATCTGTGCAGAATTTGTGCTGAATGTCATTAGCAAATTTCTCCCTATTCTCTCGCATGAGAGAATATATGCTAGTGTGAGCACACCCTAATGCTGAGCCTGCTGTCAGTCAGTACTGGAGCATGGTAACAGCTACCATGCTCTATACACTGTGACTGAAAGGGTAAGCCTGCAGGGAGGAATAACGTTCAATTACTACCTGTAGTGAGGCTCTCAGTACAAGCGTTTCTTGATATCAATACACTATTAACCTGTGGATTAATGCCATTTCTGGTGGTTAATAGCATTATATTATGTGACAGGTTTCCTAAGGAGGCTGTGCACAACTTAGTAGATTTTATGTAAGCAGTGCAGCATGACAAAACCTAATTGTGTGTATTATATGCACAAATCCATAACTCCGCATAGTAATAATCTTCTCCTATTCCTCATTATAGTTATATAGCCCCCTATAGTAATAATGTCCAAGTACCTACTTATACTAATAATCCCACTGATTCAGCAGAATCAGATTTTTTTGTGGCGAAATCAATTGGACTCCAAAAAATGTGCTCATCTATACTTGTATCACATGTAGGCTAAGTCATTTATTTAAGGGCTATTTAAAGTATTACTCACCTACTTGGGCTTTAACTTTTGGATCTCCATCTTTCCACCTTGTCATCCGACTATCTTGGTTCTTTTGCAAACCAACACATATGCACTCAGGTTTACAGGCTGATTCAGGTGATGGCACATTAGTATTCAGGTAGTTTGTCGTGGTTCCACCATTTACTACTCCATTGGACTTTACTACATTGCTGGTGCCATATGGCCTGCTATATTCTGCTATATCTATGGACTCTGCTACAATAATGGAACTTTTTGACCGCCTACTACCCAACTCTACTATAGCATTGGTATACTATGGCTCCAAGTGATTGATAGGTTTATTTCGATATACACAGGCACTTAAAACTATCTTGTCTTTGAACCAAATAATTTTTCATTTCCAGGATATCTTTATGACTTTGGATAGTATTTTTTTAAAACCTATCAAAGACTGTAAGAAGAAAAATAATGAGAATCTTTTAAAACTATACATTAAATCAAAACTCAAACACCATGGCAGCAAAATATATCAGGAAATAAGTATAATGTCAGCAGTTTTCCAGTTACTGGCCTTTAAACCCTTCTTCCACCCAAGCTCAGACCATTTTGGAACCAAACATGGCTTTGGTACTTCTGCTGACACAACTCCAGAGTATGTATTTCACAAATTGTGATATCAATGTCAAATAATGTAGTAAATTGATTCTATTTCATATTAGCATTATAACGTGAAATGTAGTCAGCTAACTTTCTTGAATTCTAATTTAGATAGAATTGAAAACTGCAGCCAGGCAAACTGCTCAAAATATTAATCTCAACTTTTATTTCAGACATTAATATGTATGAAGGAGCACAAGTCTTATCTTCTTATAAAGATGACTCAGGAAAATTACCCTGAATGAGAATGATTATAATAACCTAAGCTTCCTTAGCTGGGAAATTTCTTAATGTCATGGTTAGTGAAAAAAAGATCCATTATAAATGGTTTGTATAGGTTTTACTGTTAAAAATCTATTTAGAGTGGATGGGCAATTTGTTTTAAAAAAGTAGAAATTGTAGTTTATACAAAAACATTAAACTATCAGTGTTTAGCAAATTTCCATATATATTTTACATGATGTCTGACCATCTATTTTTGCATACACAGCTGGAAAAAATGAAGGGAACACTTAAAGGGGTATTTCTATCTTGTACATTTATATCAAATGCGGTGTACCCACAGGATATGGCTTAAATGTATAGTCAATGAATATCCCACAAATGGGACCTGCATCTGATGATCGTACCTCTGATGCACACTATTGTCACTGATTAAATGATTGGAATTCCTATTCATTTGTGAATTTTGACCACCTCTACACTGAAAACTGCATGAGATGGGTCATATTCTCATGATAAATGTTGTATTTCATTGGTTAAACCAACAAGTACTAAAAATTTACATCATATTCGGCATAATTGAACAAATTCTTAAAACTAATTTCATCATGAAGGAACTGGAAGTCAAAAGCTACCCTTCTCTTTCCTAACCTCTCAAGTGCCATTGTGATAATTGATAGCGATATATAATTTATACCAGTCAAATTTTCCGGATCCAACAAAATAGACCCAGTTTGAGGAAGATGTTTCACTGTCCCAGGAGGCTAGGTTTATGTCCCAATTTCAACTCTGTGTCCTAAGACTGGCTGGCTGCAGTATTTCTCAGGGACAGCACTGTAATATTATCATGTCTCATGGCCATGCAGGTCTCTGAATGTGTCTCTGAATGTGTGTTAGGACCTTGGTGGTCCAAAGATTAAAACTCTTGGAAAACAGGTTTTCCCTAATTTAATCTTGTTTCTCAACAGAAACCTTGTGGTTACTCCCCAGACTGCACTCCTCTCTATCGGTTAAGATTATGAAGATCCATCAATTAAGTATGTCTTAATACACATCTTGTTGATGGTCAAAAACTCAATAGCTTTCTGCTAGAAAAAACAAATATACCAAAATTCTCTGAAAATTATAGAAAAGCTTTATCTGCATAGCTCTATGGAATTTAAGTTTGCCATAAGCAAATTGTCTCTTCAGAGGACTAGAACTCTAGTGCCACCAATTGGAAGTAGCAATCCTAACTAGGCTTGAGTGAAACGGATCGTACAAATTCAAAAGTCGCCGACTTTTGGCAAAGTCGGGTTTCATGAACCCCGACCCGATCCTAGTGTGGGATCGGCCATGCGGTCGGCGATCTTCGTGCCAAAGTCACGTTTCGCATGACGCGTTTGGCGCCATTTTTTCAGCCAATGAAGGAGCGTGGGCAGAGTGATGACATAGGTCTTAGGGGCGTGGACGCCTATCGCCATCTTGTCGCTTGTGCGCTGTAGCGATTTGCAATGTGTAACACCAGCTTTTCTGTTCAGGGACGGAGGAGAGAGAGAGAGAGAGAGAAAAAAAAAAGATTTCCCATTGACTTTGCATTGGGTTTCGTGTTTCGGTCGATCCCCGACGTTTCGCCATAATCGTCCGATTCCACTCGACTCGACTTTTGAGATAGTCGGCTTTCGCGAAACCCGACTCGACCCTAAAAAACTAAATGTCGCTCAACCCTAATTCTAACAGTCAATGTCGACCCTTTAACGAGCCTAGTCACATGACTTAGGATAAAAGGCAAGCCAGAATCTCAATTTGCAGACACTGTGTTTCAGGACACTGCCCCTCGTCAGTGCAAAGTGGAGATCTGGGGCAGCACGGTGGCGCAGTGGTTAGCTGTTGTGAATTCTGTTGTCGAACTCCCTCCTGTGGTCGTGAATGGTACTTCGGCGAGTTCTGTCCATGGACTCCCTCTGGTGGCTGTGAGTGAAGCTGCTGCTTCTGAGGTTCCTTACACAGGTGACGTGGTTTATCCTTTGGTTGGCTGCTCTATTTAACTCCACTCAGATCGTTACTCCATGCCAGCTGTCATTGTTCCTGCATTGGTTCAGTTCGCTCCTGGATCTTTCTGGTGACCTGTCTTCTCCAGCAGAAGCTAAGTTCCCGATAGTTATTATTTGTTCATTGTTTCCTTGTCCAGCTGGTTATCATGATTTTGTCTTGCTAGCTGGAAGCTCTGAGATGCAGAGTGGCACCTCTGCACCGTGAGTCGGTGCGGAGGTCTTTTTGCACACTCTTTTGTAGTTTTTGTGCTGACCGCAAAGATACCTTTCCTATCCTCTGTCTGTTTAGTAAGTCTGGCCTCCCTTTGCTGAAATCTGTCTCATTTCTGTGTTTGTGACTTTCATCTTTACTCACAGTCATTATATGTGGGGGCTGCCTTTTCCTTTGGGGAATTTCTCTGAGGCAAGGTAGGCTTTATTTTTCTATCTCTAGGGCTAGCTAGTTTCTTAGGCTGTGTCGAGTTGCATAGGGAGCGTTAGGAGCAATCCACGGCTATTTCTAGTGTGTGTGATAGGATTAGGGATTGCGGTCAGCAGAGTTCCCACGTCTCAGGGCTCGTCCTATATTATTAGTAACTATCAGGTCATTCCGTGTGCTCTTAAACACTAGGTCCATTATTGTCCTTACCACCAGGTCATAACAGTACAGGTGGCCCAAAGTATTAATGCATCTCAATAGAGGGATAAGAGAAGTTCTGAGACCATTTTTTTTCTTTGCAGTGTGTTTTGTCTCTCTTTTCCCCTTTACCTCTGGGTGGTTCAGGATACAGGTGTGGATATGGACATTCAAGGTCTGTCCTCTTGTATGAATAATCTCACTGCAAGGGTACAAAACATTCAAGATTTTGTGGTTCAGAATCCAATGTTAGAGCCTAGGATTCCTATTCCTGATTTGTTTTTTTGGGGATAGATCTAAGTTTCTGAATTTCAAAAATAATAGTAAATTGTTTCTTGCTTTGAAACCTCGCTCCTCAGGTGACCCTGTTCAACAAGTGAAAATCATTATTTCTTTGTTACGTGGCAACCCTCAAGACTGGGCATTTTCCCTTGCGCCAGGAGATCCGGCATTGCGTGATGTTGATACGTTTTTTCTGGCGCTCGGATTGCTTTATGATGAACCTAATTCAGTGGATCAGGCAGAGAAAATCTTGCTGGCTCTGTGTCAGGGTCAGGATGAGGTAGAAATATATTGTCAGAAGTTTAGGAAGTGGTCTGTACTCACTCAGTGGAATGAATGTGCCCTGGCAGCAATTTTCAGAAAGGGTCTCTCTGAAGCCCTTAAGGATGTCATGGTGGGATTTCCCATGCCTGCTGGTCTGAATGAGTCTATGTCTTTGGCCATTCAGATCGATCGACGCTTGCGTGAGCGTAAAGCTGTGCACCATTTGGCGGTATTATCTGAGCATAGACCTGAGCCTATGCAATGTGATAGGACTTTGATCAGAGCTGAATGGCAAGAACACAGACGTCGGAATGGGCTGTTTTTTTACTGTGGTGATTCCACTCATGCTATCTCCGATTGTCCTAAGCGCACTAAGCGTTTCGCTAGGTCTGCTACCATTGATATGGTACAGTCGAAATTTCTTTTGTCCGTTACTCTGATTTGCTCTTTGTCATCCTATTCTGTTATGGCATGTGTGGATTCAGGCGCTGCCCTGAATTTGATGGACTTGGAGTTTGCTAGGCGCTGTGGTTTTTTCTTGGAGCCCTTGCAGTATCCTATTCCATTGAGAGGAATTGATGCTTCGCCTTTGGCCAAGAATAAGCCTCAGTACTGGACCCAATTGACCATGTGCATGGCTCCTGCACATCAGGAGGATATTCGCTTTTTGGTATTGCATAATCTGCAAGATGTGGTCGTTTTGGGGTTGCCATGACTACAGGTCCATAATCCAGTATTGGATTGGAGATCTATGTCTGTGTCCAGCTGGGGCTGTCAGGGGGTACATGGTGATGTTCCATTTTTGTCTATTTCGTCATCCACCCCTTCTGAAGTCCCGGAGTTTTTGTCGGATTACCGGGATGTATTTGATTAGCCCAAATACAGTGCCCTACCTCCTCATAGGGATTGCGATTGTGCTATCAATTTGATTCCTGGTAGTAAGTTTCCTAAGGGCCGACTGTTTAATTTATCTGTGCCAGAGCACGCCGCTATGCGGAGTTATGTAAAGGAATCCTTGGAGAAGGGTCATATTCGCTCGTCGTCGTCACCATTGGGAGCAGGGTTCTTTTTTGTGGCCAAGAAGGATGGTTCTTTGAGACCTTGTATTGATTACCGCCTTCTTAATAAGATCACAGTCAAATTTCAGTACCCTTTGCCGCTGCTGTCGGATTTATTTGCTCGGATTAAGGGGGCTAGTTGGTTCACCAAGATAGATCTTCGTGGTGCATATAATCTTGTGCGTATTAAACAGGGCGATGAACGGAAAACAGCATTTAATACGCCCGAGGGCCATTTTGAGTACCTGGTTATGCCATTCGGGCTTTCCAATGCTCCATCAGTATTTCAGTCCTTTATGCATGACATCTTCCGAGAGTACCTGGATAAATTCCTGATTGTATATTTGGATGATATTTTGGTCTTCTCGGATGATTGGGAGTCTCACGTGAAGCAGGTCAGAATGGTGTTCCAGGTCCTTCGTGTGAATTCTTTGTTTGTGAAGGGGTCAAAGTGTCTCTTTGGAGTTCAGAAGGTTTCATTTTTGGGTTTCATTTTTTCCCCTTCTACTATTGAGATGGACCCTGTTAAAGTCCAGGCCATTTATGATTGGACTCAGCCGACATCTGTGAAGAGTCTGCAAAAGTTCCTGGGCTTTGCAAATTTTTATCGTCGCTTCATCAGTAATTTTTCTAGTGTTGCTAAACCGTTAACTGATTTGAGCAAGAAGGGTGCTGTTGTGGTCAATTGGTCTTCTGCGGCTGTGGAAGCTTTTCAGGAGTTGAAGCGTCGTTTTTCTTCTGCCCTGTGTTGTGCCAGCCAGATGTTTCGCTTCCGTTTCAGGTCGAGGTTGATGCTTCTGAGATTGGAGCAGGGGCTGTTTTGTCGCAAAGAAGTTCTGATGGCTCGGTGATGAAACCATGTGCCTTCTTTTCTAGAAAGTTTTCGCCTGCTGAGCGCAATTATGATGTTGGCAATCGAGAGTTGTTGGCCATGAAGTGGGCATTCGAGGAGTGGCGTCATTGGCTTGAAGGAGCCAAGCATCGCGTGGTGGTCTTGACGGATCACAAGAATTTGACTTATCTCGAGTCTGCCAAACGGTTGAATCCTAGACAGGCTCGTTGGTCGCTATTTTTCTCCCGTTTTGATTTTGTGGTTTCGTACTTTCCGGGCTCTAAGAATGTGAAGGCTGATGCACTGTCAAGGAGTTTTGTGCCCGACTCTCCGGGTGTTCCTGAGCCGGCGGGTATTCTCAAAGAGGGGGTAATTTTGTCTGCCATCTCCCCTGATTTGCGGCGGGTGCTGCAAAAATTTCAGGCTGATAGACCTGACCGTTGCCCAGCGGAGAAACTGTTTGTCCCTGATAAATGGACTAGTAGAGTTATCTCTGAGGTTCATTGTTCGGTGTTGGCTGGTCATCCTGGAATCTTTGGTACCAGAGATTTGGTGGCTAGATCCTTTTGGTGGCCATCTTTGTCACGGGATGTGCGTTCTTTTGTGCAGTCCTGTGGGACTTGTGCTCGGGCTAAACCCTGCTGTTCTCGTGCCAGTGGGTTGCTTTTGCCCTTGCCGGTCCCGAAGAGGCCCTGGACGCATATCTCTATGGATTTTATTTCGGATCTCCCTGTCTCTCAAAAAATGTCGGTCATTTGGGTGGTTTGTGATCGCTTCTCTAAGATGGTCCATTTGGTACCCTTGTCTAAATTGCCTTCCTCCTCTGATTTGGTGCCATTGTTTTTCCAGCATGTGGTTCGTTTACATGGCTTTCCGGAGAACATCGTTTCGGACAGAGGTTCCCAGTTTGTTTCGAGGTTTTGGCGGGCTTTTTGTGCTAGGATGGGCATTGATTTGTCTTTTTCCTCGGCTTTTCATCCTCAGACAAATGGCCAAACCGAACGAACTAATCAGACTTTGGAAACATATCTGAGATTCTTTGTTTCTGCTGATCAGGATGATTGGGTGTCCTTTTTGCCTTTGGCTGAGTTCGCCCTTAACCCCTTCATGACCTTGGGATTTTTTGTTTTTCCGTGTTCGTTTTTCGCTCCCCTCTTTCCCAGAGCCATAACTTTTTTATTTTTCCGTCAATTTGGCCATGTGAGGGCTTATTTTTTGTGGGATGAGTTGTACTTTTGATCGACATCACTGGTTTTAGCATGACGTGTACTAGAAAACGGGAAAAAAATTCCAAGTGCGGTGAAATTGCAAAAAAAGTGCAGTCCCACACTTGTTTTTTGTTTGGCTTTTTTGCTAGGTTCACTAAATGCTAAAACTGACCTGCCATTATGATTCTCCAGGTCAGTTCGAGTTCATAGACACCTAACATCACTAGGTTATTTTTTATCTAAGTGGTGAAAAACAATACCAAACTTTGCTAAAAAAAAAAAAAAATGGCGCCATTTTCTGATACTCGTAGCGTCTCCATTTTTCGTGATCTGGGGTCGGTTGAGGGCTTATTTTTTGCGTGCCGAGATGACGTTTTTAATGATAGCATATCAGTGCAGATACGTTCTTTTGATCGCCCGTTATTGCATTTTAATGCAATGTCGCGGCGACCAAAAAAACGTAATTCTGGCGTTTTGAATTTTTTTCCCGCTACGCTGTTTAGCGATCAGGTTAATGCTTTTTTTTTAATTGATAGATTGGGCGATTCTGAGCGCGGCGATACCAAATATGTGTAGATTTGATTTTTTTTTATGGATTTATTTTGATTGGGGCGAAAGGGGGGTGATTTAAACTTTTATATTTTTTTTATTTTTTTAACATTTTTTTCAACTTTTTTTTTTTCACTTTTGCCAGGCTTCAATAGCTTCCATGGGAGGCTAGAAGCAGGCACAACGCGATCGCCTCTGCTACATAGCAGCGATCTGCTGATCGCTGCTATGTAGCAGAAATGCAGGTGTGCTGTGAGCGCCGTCCACAGGGTGGCGCTCACAGCCACCGGCGATCAGTAACCATAGAGGTCTCAAGGACCTCTATGGTTACAATGGAGACGCATCGCCAACCCTCGATCATGTGACGGGGGACGGCGATGACGTCATTTCCGGCCGCCCGGCCGGATGCGGTTGTTAAATGCCGCTGTCTGCATTTGACAGCGGCATTTAACTAGTTAATAGGTGCGGGCAGATCGCGATTCTGCCCGCGCCTATTACGGGCACATGTCAGCTGTTCAAAACAGCTGACATGTCCCGGCTTTGGTGCGGGCTCACCGCGGAGCCCTGCATCAAAGCAGGGGATCTGACCTCGGACGTACTATCCCGTCCGAGGTCAGATAGGGGTTAATAATCGGGCCAGCTCGGCTACTTTGGTTTCGCCGTTTTTCTGCAATTCTGGTTTATATCCTCGTTTCTCTTCAGGGCAGGTTGAGTCTTCGGACTGTCCTGGTGTAGATACTGTGGTGGATAGGTTGCAGCAGATTTGGACTCATGTGGTGGACAATTTGACATTGTCCCAGGAGAAGGCTCAACGTTTCGCTAACCGCCGGCGCTGTGTGGGTCCCCGACTTTGTGTTGGGGATTTGGTTTGGTTGTCGTCTCGTTATGTTCCTATGGTTTCCTCTCCTAAGTTTAAGCCTCGCTTCATTGGTCCGTATAAGATTTCTGAGGTTCTCAATCCTGTGTCATTTCGTTTGACCCTTCCAGCTTCTTTTGCCATCCATAATGTATTCCATAGGTCATTGTTGCGGAGATACGTGGCGCCTGTGGTTCCATCCGTTGATCCTCCTGCCCCGGTGTTGGTTGAGGGGGAGTTGGAGTATGTGGTGGAGAAGATTTTGGATTCTCGTATTTCGAGACGGAAACTCCAGTAACTGGTCAAGTGGAAGGGTTATGGTCAGGAAGATAATTCCTGGGTCTTTGCCTCCGATGTTCATGCTGCCGATCTGGTTCGTGCCTTTCATTTGGCTCGTCCTTGTCGGCCTGGGGGCTCTGGTGAGGGTTCAGTGACCCCTCCTAAAGGGGGGGTACTGTTGTGAATTCTGTTGTCAAGCTCCCTCCTGTGGTCATGAATGGTACTTCGGCTGATTCTGTCCATGGGCTTCCTCTGGTGGGTGTGAGTGGAGCTGCGGCTTCTGAGTATCCTTCTACAGGTGGCGAGGTTAATTCGTTAGCTGGCTGCTCTATTTAACTCCACCTAGATCATTGCTCCATGCCACCTGTCAATGTTCCAGTATTGGTCTAGTTCTCTCCTGGATCGTTCTTGTTACCTGTCTTCCCAGCTGAAGCTAAGTTCCTGCTTGTTTTTCTCTGGTTTGCTATTTTTCTGTCCAGCTTGCTATTTTGATTTTTGTCCTGCTTGCTGGAAGCTCTGGGACGCAGAGGGAGCGCCTCCGCACCGTGAGTCGGTGCGGAGGGTCTTTTTGCGCCCTCTGCGTGGTCTTTTTGTAGGTTTTTGTGCTGACCGCAAAGTTACCTTTCCTATCCTCTGTCTGTTCAGTAAGTCGGGCCTCACTTTGCTAAATCTATTTCATCTCTGTGTTTGTAATTTTCATCTTTACTCACAGTCATTATATGTGGGGGCTGCCTTTTCCTTTGGGGAATTTCTCTGAGGCAAGGTAGGCTTTATTTTTTTTATCTAGGGCTAGCTAGTTTCTTAGGCTGTGTCGAGTTGCATAGGGAGCGTTAGGAGCGCTCCACGGCTATTTCTAGTGTGTGTGATAGGATTAGGGATTGCGGTCAGCAGAGTTCCCACTTCTCAGAGCTCGTCCTATATTATTAGTAACTATCAGGTCATTCCGTGTGCTCTTAACCACTAGGTCCATTATTGTCCTTACCACCAGGTCATAACAGTGGTCGTTTTGGGGTTGCCATGGCTACAGGTCCATAATCCAGTGTTGGATTGGAAATCTATGTCTGTGTCCGGCTGGGGTTGTCAGGGGGTACATGGTGATGTTCCATTGTTGTCAATTTCGCCTTCCACTCCTTCTGAAGTCCCTGAGTTTTTATCAGATTACCGGGATGTATTTGAAGAGCCCAAATCCGGTGCCCTACCTCCTCATAGGGATTGCGATTGTGCTATTAATTTGATTCCTGGTAGTAAGTTTCCTAAGGGCCGATTGTTTAATTTATCTGTGCCAGAGCACGCCGCTATGCGGAATTATGTAAAGGAATCCTTGGAGAAGGGTCATATTCGCCCGTCGTCGTCACCATTGGGAGCAGGGTTCTTTTTTGTGGCCAAGAAGGATGGCTCTTTGAGACCTTGTATTGATTACCGCCTTCTTAATAAGATCACAGTCAAATTTCAGTATCCTTTGCCGCTGCTGTCTGATTTGCTTGCTCGGATTAAGGGGGCTAGTTGGTTCACCAAGATAGATCTTCGAGGGGCGTATAATCTTGTGCGAATTAAACAGGGCGATGAATGGAAAACAGCATTTAATACGCCCGAGGGCCATTTTGAGTACCTGGTTATGCCATTCGGGCTTTCTAATGCTCCATCTGTGTTTCAGTCCTTTATGCATGACATCTTCCGAGAGTACCTGGATAGATTCAAGATTGTATATTTGGATGACATTTTGGTCTTTTCGGATGATTGGGAGTCTCATATGAGGCAGGTCAGAATGGTGTTCAGGTCCTTCGTGCGAATTCCTTGTTTGTGAAGGGGTCAAAGTGTCTCTTTGGAGTTCAGAAGGTTTCATTTTTGGGTTTCATTTTTTCCCCTTCTACTATCGAGATGGACCCTGTTAAAGTTCAGGCCATTTATGATTGGACTCAGCCGACATCTGTGAAGAGCCTGCAGAAGTTCCTGGGCTTTGCTAATTTTTACCGTCGCTTCATCGCTAATTTTTCTAGTATTGCTAAACCGTTGACTGATTTGACCAAGAAAGGTGCTGATGTGGTCAATTGGTCCTCTGCGGCTGTAGAGGCTTTTCAGGAGTTGAAGCGTCATTTTTCTTCTGCCCCTGTGTTGTGCCAGCCAGATATTTCGCTCCCGTTTCAGGTTGAGGTTGATGCTTCTGAGATTGGAGCAGGGGCTGTTTTGTCGCAAAGAAGTTCTGATGGCTCGGTGATGAAACCATGTGCCTTCTTTTCTAGAAAATTCTCGCCTGCTGAGCGCAATTATGATGTTGGCAATCGAGAGTTGTTGGCCATGAAGTGGGCATTCGAGGAGTGGCGACATTGGCTTGAAGGAGCTAAACATCGCGTGGTGGTCTTGACGGATCACAAGAATTTGACTTATCTCGAGTCTGCCAAACGGTTGAATCCTAGACAGGCTCGATGGTCGCTCTTTTTCTCTCGTTTTGATTTTGTGGTTTCATACCTTCCGGGATCTAAGATTGTGAAGGCTGATGCCCTGTCAAGGAGTTTTGTGCCTGATTCTCCGGGTGTTCCGGAGCCGGCGGGTATTCTTAAAGAGGGGGTAATTTTGTCTGCTATCTCCCCTGATTTGCGGCGTGTGCTGCAGAAGTTTCAGGCTGATAGACCTGACCGTTGTCCTACGGAGAAACTGTTTGTCCCTGATAGATGGACTAGTAGAGTTATCTCTGAGGTTCATTGTTCGGTGTTGGCTGGTCATCCGGGAATCTTTGGTACCAGAGATTTGGTGGCTAGATCCTTTTGGTGGCCTTCTTTGTCACGGGATGTGCGTTCTTTTGTGCAGTCCTGTGGGACTTGTGCTCGGGCTAAGCCCTGCTGTTCTCGTGCCAGTGGGTTGCTTTTGCCCTTGCCGGTCCCGAAGAGACCCTGGACACATATTTCCATGGATTTTATTTCTGATCTCCCTGTTTCTCAAAGGATGTCGGTCATTTGGGTGGTTTGTGATTGCTTCTCCAAGATGGTCCATTTGGTACCCTTGTCTAAGTTGCCTTCCTCCTCTGATTTGGTGCCATTGTTTTTCCAGCATGTGGTTCGTTTGCATGGCATTCCAGAGAACATCGTCTCGGACAGAGGTTCCCAGTTTGTTTCGAGGTTTTGGCGGTCCTTTTGTGCTAAGATGGGCATTGATTTGTCTTTTTTTTCGGCTTTCCATCCTCAGACTAATGGCCAAACCGAACGAACTAATCAGACTTTGGAAACATATCTGAGATGCTTTGTTTCTGCTGATCAGGATGATTGGGTGTCCTTCTTGCCTTTGGCTGAGTTCGCCCTTAATAATCAGGCCAGCTCGGCTATTTTAGTTTCTCCTTTTTTCTGTAATTCTGGTTTCCATCCTCGTTTCTCTTCAGGGCAGGTTGAGCCTTCGGACTGTCCTGGGGTGGATACGGTGGTGGACAGGTTGCAGCAGATTTGGACTCATGTGGTGGACAATTTGACATTGTCCCAGGAGAAGGCTCAACGTTTCGCTAACCGCCGGCACTGTGTTGGTCCCCGACTTCGTGTTGGCGATTTGGTTTGGTTGTCATCTCGTCATGTTCCTATGAAGGTTTCCTCTCCTAAGTTTAAGCCTCGTTTCATTGGGCCATATAAGATTTCTGAAGTTCTAAATCCTGTGTCATTTCGTTTGGACCTTCCAGCTTCTTTTGCCATCCAAAATGTGTTCCATAGGTCGTTGTTGCGGAGATACGTGGCGTCTATGGTTCCCTCCGTTGATCCTCCTGCCCCGGTGTTGGTCGAGGGGGAGTTGGAGTATGTGGTGGAGAAGATTTGGGATTCTCGTGTTTCGAGACGGAAACTCCAGTACCTGGTCAAGTGGAAGGGTTATGGTCAGGAAGATAATTCCTGGGTTTTTGCCTCTGAAGTTCATGCTGCCGATCTAGTTCGTGCCTTTCATTTGGCTCATCCTGATTGGCCTTGGGGCTCTGGTGAGGGTTCGGTGACCCCTCCTCAAGGGGGGGTACTGTTGTGAATTCTGTTGTCGAACTCCCTCCTGTGGTCGTGAATGGTACTTCGGCGAGTTCTGTCCATGGACTCCCTCTGGTGGCTGTGAGTGAAGCTGCTGCTTCTGAGGTTCCATACACAGGTGACGTGGCTTATCCTTTGGTTGGCTGCTTTATTTAACTCCACTCAGATCGTTACTCCATGCCAGCTGTCATTGTTCCTGCATTGGTTCAGTTCGCTCCTGGATCTTTCTGGTGACCTGTCTTCTCCAGCAGAAGCTAAGTTCCTGATAGTTATTATTTGTTCATTGTTTCCTTGTCCAGCTGGTTATCATGATTTTGTCTTGCTAGCTGGAAGCTCTGGGATGCAGAGTGGCACCTCCGCACTGTGAGTCGGTGCAGAGGTCTTTTTGCACACCCTGCGTGGTCTTTTGTAGTTTTTGTGCTGACCGCAAAGATACCTTTCCTATCCTCTGTCTGTTTAGTAAGTCTGGCCTCCCTTTGCTGAAACCTGTCTCATTTCTGCGTTTGTGACTTTCATCTTTACTCACAGTCAATATATGTGGGGGGCTGCCTTTTCCTTTGGGGAATTTCTCTGAGGCAAGGTAGGCTATATTTTCTATCTCTAGGGCTAGCTAGCTCTTAGGATGTGATGAGGCGTCTAGGGAGAGTAAGGAACGCTCCACGGCTATTTTTAGTTGTGTGATAGGATTAGGGGTTGCGGTCAGCAGAGCTCCCACATCCCAGAGCTTGTCCTGTGTGAGTTTAACTATCAGGTCGTGCCAGGTGCTCCTAACCACCAGGTCCATAACAGTTAGCACAGCAGCCTTGCAGCGCTAGAGTCCTGGGTTCAAACCCAACGAAGGGCAACATCTGCAAAGAGTTTGTATGTTCTCTTCGTGTTTGCGTGGGTTTCCTCTGGGTACTCCGGTTTCCTCCCACATTCCAAAGACATACTGATAGGGAATCTAGATTATGAGTCCCAACGGGGACAGTGATGATAATGTGTGCAACGTGTAAAGAGCTGCGGAATATGTTAGTGCTATATAAAAAATAAAGATTATTATTATTATCTGGTATGGCTGAGTGAGAGGCGCGAACTCTAGTGGAGCATTGCAGCTTTAAGTCTTCTCATGTCGACATGCTTAACATATCACTCTCCACAAGGAGAAATTATACTTCTTGCATTCTGGTCAGATGCCTCTCACTCAGCCAAACCAGATCTCCACTTTGCACTGACGAGGGGCAGTACCCCTAAATATAGTATCTGCAAATTGAGATTCTGGTTTGCATTAAATGCTTCTTTCCAGGCACATTGTACTGAAATATAGAGATATATCGTTATATACTGTACCAGTACATTTCTATATACTGTTTATTAGGGGAAAATAAAGCTCAGAGATTTTTTTCTGTCAAATTTCTAAACATAATGAAATATAATTACAGTAATCATTAGTCATAATTTATTAATTCACTATTTTAAAAATAAATGTCACGAAAAGGCAAATAACATGAACATATTTGGTATCCTTGCAATCGTAATAAACCTTAAAATGCAGTGAACATTGGAATGATTGCTGTTACTTCTTTATGAAAACCATACATTTAAAAATATGTGTTTAGAAAAATGGCGCTTAAAACAATACAGCTATTATGAATGTGCAAACAGAAAAAAAAAATCCGCAAGTCCAAACTAGAGATGTTAGGATGTACCTAAATTTAAATTCGTAAACCTATTTGTATGACACAAAACTGAAAAAATGTATGATACAATATCAACTTTTATTATCGCAGATCACAAAATGATGATAAAATCAATAAGGCAACAATATCGACAAGTGGAATAAAATAAGCAGGAGGTGGGCTTTCAGTAATCTGCATATTTAAAACACAATTATAGAATTTAATCAACAAACCAATGGAAGATAAATAACAAGGATCCAATGAATAATTACAAAAATTAATAGGAATTGATAGATTTATACAATTGTATATTATATTATTACAAGTCCAGAAAATAGAATAATATCACACCTGTCTATATCCAATGAATTAGCACAAGGTCAATGTAAATATATTTGTATAAAAATATTAACAAATACACAATTAGTGTTTCACAAAATAATATGGTCAGCGTAAATAGTTTGCATAAGTGTGGCACAAAATAGTGTAGCCCATAGATTTGTACAGTGACAGTACTTAAATTGATAAAGAAGCTACATACTATGGCAAGTAAATTAATGCACATACTGTATATATACAGTAAGTGAGAAGTAGAAGAATAGTGTCAATCCATCAGAATTAGAAAGTGCCAGTCCAAAATAAATAAATAAGCTTACCAGTTGATACAAACCCCATTTTAAAGCCGCAGTCATGTCCGATCCAATGAGATGTGCTAGGTAACAGTTGTTTTCCAGTTTTAATTGTTATTAGCGATTGGCTGCTACCAACATAAATAGCTAGTCTATCTTCTGTACTCTGTTCATTCATGAAAGCTCAGGTGAAATGTGTTTTGGGCAACTGCAGTGCATGTGGGGTTTATATTAACCCCTTAGTAACAGAGCCAATTTGGTACTTAATGACCGAGCCAATGTTTGCAATTCTGACCACTGTCACTTTATGAGGTTATAATTCTGGAACGCTTCAACGGATCCCACTGATTCTGAGAAAGTTTTTTCGTGACATATTGTGCTTCATGATAGTGGTAACATTTCTTCGATATTACTTGCGATTATTTATGAAAAAAACAGAAATATGGCGAAAATTTTTAAAATTTTGCAATTTTCAAACTTTGTATTTTTATGCCCTTAAATCAGAGAGATATGTCACAAAAAATAGTTAATAAAAAACATTTCCCACATATCTACTTTACATCAGCACAATTTTGGAAACAAAATTTTTTTTCTTAGGGAGTTATAAGGGTTAAATATTGACCAGCAATTTCTCATTTTTACAACACCTTTTTTTTTTAGGGACCACATCACATTTGAAGTCATTTTGAGGGGTCTATATGATAGAAAATAATGAAGTGTGACACCATTCTAAAAACTACACCCCTCAAAATTCTCAAAACCACATTCAAGAAGTTTATTAACCCTTTATGTGCTTCACAGGAACTGAAACAATGTGGAAGGAAAAAATGAACATTTAACTTTTTTTGCAAACATTTTAATTCAGAACCATTTTTTTTATTTTCACAAGTGTAAAAACAGAAATGAAACCATAAATTTTGTTATGCTATTTCTCCTGAATACGCCAATACCCCATATGTGGGGGTAAACCACTGTTTGGGGGCACTGCAGAACTTGGAAGTGAAGGAGCGCCGTTTGACTTTTTCAATGCAGAATTGGCTGGAATTGAGATTGGATGCCATGTCACGTTTAGAGAGCCCCTGATGTTCCTAAAAAGTAAAAAAAACCACAAGTGACACCATTTTGGAAACTAGACCCCTTAAGGAACTTATCTAGATGTGTGGTGAGCACTTTGAACCCCCATGTGCTTCACAGAAGTTTATAACGTTGAGACGTGAAAATAAAAATTTCCCATTATTTCTACAAAAATGATCTTTTTGCCCACAAATTTTTATTTTCACAAGGGTAACAGGAGAAATTAGACCACAATAGTTGTAGTGCAATTTCTTCTGAGTACGTTGATACCTAATATGTGGGGGTAAACCACTGTTTGGGTGCACCGCAGAGCTTGGAAGAGAAGGAGTGCCGTTTTACTTTTTCAATGTAGAATTGTCTGGAATTGAGATTGGACGCCATGTCGTGTTTGGAGAGCCCCTGATGTGCCTAAACAGTGGAAACCCCCACAAGTGACCCCATTTTGGAAACTAGACCCCCCATGGAACTTATCTAGATGTGTGGTGAGAACTTTGAATGCCCAAGTGCTTCACAGAAGTTTAGAATGCAGAGTCGTGAAAATAAAAAATATTTTTTTTATCCACAAAAAAGATATTGTTGCCCCCAAGTTTTTATTTTCACAAGGGTAACAGGAGAAATTGGACCACAGTAGTTGTTGTCCAATTTATCCCAAGTACACTGATGTGCCATATGTGGGGGTAAACCACTGTTTGGGCACACGGCAGAGCTCGGAAGGGAAGGAGCGCTGTTTTGGAATGCAGACTTAGATAGAATGGTCTGTGGGCCTTATGTTGCGTTTGCAGAGCCCCTGATGTACCTAAACAGTAGTTCCCCCCCACAAGTAACCCCGTTTTGGAAACTAGACCCCCCAAGGAACTTATCTAGATGTGTGGTGAGAACTTTGAATGCCCAAGTGCTTCACAGAAGTTTAGAATGCAGAGTCGTGAAAATAAAAAAATATTTTTTTTCCACAAAAAAGATATTGTAGCCCCTAAGTTTTTATTTTCACAAGGGTAACAGGAGAAATTAGACCCCAAAAGTTGTTGTTCAATTTATCCCGAGTACGCTGATGCCCCATATGTGGGGGTAACCCACTGTTTGGGCGCATGGCAGAGCTCAGAAGGGAGGCAGCACCATTTGACTTTTTGAGCGCAAAATTGGCTGTCGTGTTTGGAGACCGCCTGATGTAACTAAACAGTGGAAACCCCACAATTCTAGCTCCAACCCTAACCCCAACACAACCCTAACCCTAATTCCAACCCGATCCATAATCCTAATCACTAACCCTAACGATAATCACAACCCTTACCCCAAAACAACCCTGATGTCAACCCTAGCCATAACCCTAATCAAAACCCTAAATCCAACACACCCCTAATCCTAATCTCAACCCTAACCTCAAACCTAACCCTAATCCCAATACACCCCTAATCACAACCCTAACCTTAACCCTAATCCCAAACCGAACCCTAGTCCCAAGCGTAACCCTAATGCCAACCCTAACCCTAATACCAACTCTAATCCAAACCCTAACCCCAAATCTAACCCTAACTTTAGCCCCAACCCAAGCCCTAACTTTAGCCCCAACCCTAACCCTAGCCCTAAGGCTACTTTCACACTTGCGTCGTTTGGTATCCGTCGCAATCCGTCGTTTTGGACAAAAAACGGATCCTCCAAATGTGCCCGCAGGATGTGTTTTTTTGCCCATAGACTTGTATTGCCGATGGGTCGTGACGGATGGCCACACGTCGCGTCCGTCGTGCACTGGATCAGTTGTGTTTTGGCGGACCGTCGGCACAAAAAACGTTCAATGTAACGTTTTTTTGTACGTCGCGTCCGCCATTTCTGACCGCGCATGCGTGGCCGTAACTCCGCCCCCTCCTCCCCAGGACATAGATTGGGCAGCGGATGCGTTGAAAAACTACATCCGCTGCCCACGTTGTGCACAATTTTCACAACGTGCGTCGGTATGTCGGGCCGACGCATTGCGACGTCCCCATACTGACGTAAGTGTGAAAGAACCCTAACCCTGAATTTAGCCCCTACCCTAAACCTAAATTTAGCCCCAACCCTAACCCTAGCCCTAACCCTAGCCCTAACCCTAACCCTAACCCCAGCCCTAAACCTAACTCTAGCCCTAACCCTAACCCTAGCCCTAACCCTAACCCTAACCCTAGCCCTAACCCTAGCCCTAACACTAGCCCTAACCCTAGCCCTAACCCTAGCTCTAACCCTAGCCCTAACCCTAGCCCTAACCCTAACCCTAGCCCTAACCCTAGCCCTAACCCTAGCTCTAACCCTAGCCCTAACCCTAGCCCTAACTCTAAAGGTACCGTCACACTTAGCGACGCTGCAGCGATACCGACAACGATCCGGATCGCTGCAGCGTCGCTGTTTGGTCGCTGGAGAGCTGTCACACAGACAGCTCTCCAGCGACCAACGATCCCGAGGTCCCCGGTAACCAGGGTAAACATCGGGTAACTAAGCGCAGGGCCGCGCTTAGTAACCCGATGTTTACCCTGGTTACCAGCGTAAAAAAACAAACAGTACATACTTACATTCAGCTGTCTGTCCCTTGCCATCTGCTTCCTGCACTGACTGCTGGCCGTAAAGTGAAAGCACAGCACAGCCACAGCGGTGAGTCACCGCTGTGTGACTCACCGCTGTGCTGTGCTTTCACTTTCACTTTACGGTCAGCAGTCAGTGCAGGAAGCAGACGGCAAGGGACAGACAGCTGAATGTAAGTATGTACTGTTTGTTTTTTTACGATGGTAACCAGGGTAAACATCGGGTTACTAAGCGCGGCCCTGCGCTTAGTTACCCTATGTTTACCCTGGTTACCAGTGAAGACATCGCTGAATCGGTGTCACACACACCGATTCAGCGATGTCTACGGGGAGTCCAGTGACAAAATAAAGTTCTGGACTTTCTTCCCCGACCAGCGACAGCACAGCAGGGGCCTGATCGCTGCTGCCTGTCACACTGGACGATATCGCTAGCGAGGACGCTGCAACGTCACAGATCGCTAGCGATATCGTCTAGTGTGACGGTACCTTAACCCTAATTTTAGCCCCAACTGCTCATCTCCTGTCTTCTTTTCCCCGGCAGCCAGGAGGAGCAGCAGGAGGATCCAGGGACACCGGTAAGTATAATAGGGTCCCCGAATCCCCCTATTTATCTGTCCTCTGATGTGCGATCACATCAGAGGACAGAGAATTACACTTTGATTCTTTTTTTTTTTGCGGTTGCCGGTAAACAGTTAATTACCGGCGATCGCAAAACAGGGGTCGGTAAAACCGACCCCGATCATGTTCTTTGGGGTCTCGGCTACCCCCGGCAGCCGAGACCCCAAAGATTCTCCCGGTGCCGGCCGGCGGCGCACTGCGCATGCGCCCGCCATTATAAAGATGGCGGCGCCCACCGGGAGCCACAAGGAGAACCGGGGGAGATAGGCGAGTATCGGGGGGCTATCTGGGACCCCTTTTCTCTGTCCTCTGATGTGCGATCACATCGGAGGACAGAGAAATTAAAAAGAGATCGCGTTTTGTTTTTTTTTGCCATTGCCGGTAAACAGTTAATTACCGGCGATCGCAAATGCGGGGTCGGTAGAAAAAAACCCCGAATCATGTTCTCTGGGGTCTCGGCTACCCCCGGCAGCCGAGACCCCGGAGAAAATCCGACTCTGGGGGGCGCTATTTACTTTTTCCACAGCTAAGTACCCTTAGCGGCCGCCGTTAAAAGGCGTATTGGCGGTCGCTAAGGGGTTAACTGGTCAGCATATGTATTTGTTTTGGCATTGACACATTCTAGTTCTGATGGAGTTACATTATTTACTCTCCTGTTTTTCACATATACAGTGGAGAAAATAAATATTTGATACACTTCCAATTTGGCAAGTTTTCCCACCTACAAAAAATGGAGAGGTCTGTAATTTATATAGCAGAGACACTTCAAATGTGAGAGACATAATCTTATAAAAAAAAATCCAGAATATCGCATTGTATGACACAAAAAGAGGATTTAGAAATCCTCAAACAAATGTTCAAAAAACACCAGAAAAAAGGCAGAGATGCTTACCTGCCCAGGCCTCTAAAAAAATCAGGGTGCAGTTTACCCGATTGAAAATGGCAACTTTTTGAAGTATGTTTGGGCTCATTGTCCTATTGGAAGACCCATGACCTAGGATGCAAACCTTGGTTTCAGACCCCGGTCACTACACTGCATCCCAAAATCCTTCAGGAATCTTCACATTTCAAAGCACCCAGAGCCAGAAGTAGCAAAACAACCCCAAAATATATTTTAACCTCCCCAAATTTAACTGGAACTACTGTGTTCTTTTATTTTAGGCATTATTGCTATTACAGTAAGCTGTAAAATTATGTGCCTTCTAAAAAACTCTATCTTGGTCTCATCTGTCCACAAGACACCTGCTGGCCCTCTAGCAGTAAAGAGGGCCACCTGATGGCCCTTTACAAATAATAATGTCCGGCAGATGGCCATGAAAAAAAAATTGTGACTTTTAATTTGTTTGATTGTCTCACAAACCAACTGGCCAGATAAGGTATTAAAATGATAAAATTACATTTCCTGTTGAATGTTTTTTTTTACCATTGATAATAATGCAAGCGGGCAAAAACACTGCTTGTGGAGGAGCATTTTTTCTCTTTTTATTTTACCTTATATACAAGTCATTATCTTGGAAATAATGTTTCTTGAAATGGATTTGACTGGAAAAAATGTTAAGAGCGCTTTTGTATGTGTTATTGTCTGTCTGTAAAAGTGGTGTAATCCTCTGTTCTCAGCACCGAACTGTAATTCAGAGATTTTTTTTTTCAATTGCTGTTCCCATGCCATTTCAGTGCTGTTTTCATCATTTTCAGCTATTTTTAGACCACATCCAGACCTCCAGAAAAATGCTTCAGTTTCCCTTTGACTTTCACTACACTCGTTACTGGGATCGAGAACCTGAGCATTACAATTTGCTCGACTCAAGTAACAAGTAACCCATCATTTTAGTGCTCGGTCATCACTAATATATATATATATATATATATATATATATATATATATATATATATATATATATATATATATACAGTGTGCAGGATTATTAGGCAAGTTGTATTTTAGAGGATTATTTTTATTATTGATGAACAACTATGCTCTCAATCAACCCAAAAGTCTCATAAATATCAAAGTTTAATATTTTTGGAAGTTGGAGTGTGTTTTTTTAGATTTAGCTATCTTAGGAGGATATCTGTTTGTGCAGGTAACTATTACTGTGCAGAATTATTAGGCAACTTAATAAAAACCAAACATATTTCCATCTAACTTGTTTATTTTCACCGGGTAAACCAATATAACTGCATAAAATTTAGAAATAAACATTTCTGACATGCAAAAACAAACCCCCCAAAATTAGTGACCAATATAGCCACCTTTCTTTATGATGATACTCAACAGCCCTCCATCCATAGATTCTGTCAGTTGCTTGATCTGTTTATTGCGTGCAGCAGCCACCACAGCCTCCCAGACACTGTTCCAAGAGGTGTACTGTTTTCCCTCCCTGTAGATCTCACATTTTATGAGGAACCACAGGTTCTCTATGGGGTTCAGATCAGGTAAACAAGGGGGCCATGTCATTATTTTTTCTTCTTCAAGACCTTTACTGGCCAGCCACGCTGGGGAGTAGTTGGAGGCATGTGATGGAGCATTGTCCTGCATGAAAATCATGTTTTTCTTGAATGATACCGACTTCTTCCTGTACCACTGCTTAAAGAAGTTGTCTTCCAGAAACTGGCAGTAGGTCTGGAAGCTGAGCTTCACTCCATCCTCAACCCGAAAAGGTCCCACAAGTTCATCTTTGATGATACCAGCCCATACCTCAAAGAGTGGAGCTCTCTGTCCTTTACTGATCCAGCCTCTAGCCCATCCATTTGGCCCATTAAGAGTCACTCTCATTTCATTAGTCCATAAAACCTTTGAAAAGTCAGTCTTAAGATTTTTCTTGGTGCAGTCTTCGCGTTTTATCTTATGTTTCTTGTTTAAAGGTGGTCATTTTTCAGCCTTCCTTACCTTAGCCATGTCCCTGAGTATCGTACACCTTGTGCTTTTTGTTACACCAGTAACATTGCAGTTCTGAAATATGGCAAAAACTGGTGGCAAATGGCATCTTGGCACCTTCACGCTTGATATTCCTCAATTAATGGGCAGTTAGTTTGCGCCTTTTTTGGCCAACACTCTTCTTGTGACCCTGTTGGCTATTTGCCATGAAACGCTTGATTGCTCAGTGATCACGCTTCAAATGTTTGGCAATTTCAAGACTGCTGCAACCCTCTGAAAGACATCTCACAATTTTGGACTTTTCAGAGCCTGTCAAATCTCTCTTCTGACCCATTTTGCCAAAGGAAAGAAAGTTGCCTAATAATTAAGCACACCTTATATTGGGTTTTGATGTCATTAGACAACACCCCTCTTCATTACAGAGATGCACATCACCTGATTTACTTAATTGGTAGTTGGCTCTCAAGCCTGAGCAGCATGGAATAGGACAACATGTATAAAAAGTATCACGTGATCAAAATGCAACTTGCCTAATAATTCTGCATGTAGTGCATATATAAAGTACAGACCAAAAGTCTGGACACCCATTCTCATTTAATGATTTTTCTGTATTTTCATGACTATGAAAATTGTAAATTCACACTGAAGGCATCAAAACTATGAATTATATGAATTAACACGTGTAATTATATACTTAACAATAAGTGTGAAGCAACTGAAAATATGTGTTATATTCTAGATTCTTCAAAGTAGCAACTTTTTGCTTTGATGACTGCTTTGCACACTCTTGGCATTCTCTTGATGAGCTTCAAGAGGTAGTCAAGGGGAATGGTCTTCCAACAATCTTGAAGGAGATCCCAGAGATGCTTAGCACTTGTTGGCTGTTTTGCCTTCACTCTGCGGTCCAGCTCACCCCAAACCATTTCGATTGGGTTCAGGTCTGGTGACTGTGGAGACCAGGTCATCTGGCGTAGCACCCCATCACCCTCCTTCTTGGTAAAATAGCCCTGACGCAGCCTTAAGGTGTTTTTGAGGTCATTGTCCTGTTGAAAAATAAATGATGGTCCAACTATATGCAAGCCGGATGGAATAACATGCTGCTGCAAGATGCTGTGGTAGCCATGCTGGTTCAGTATGCCTTCAATTTTGAATAAATCCCCAACAGTGTCACCAGCAAAGCACCCCTACACCATCACACCTCCTCCTCCATGCTTCACGGTGGGAACCAGGCATGTAGAGTCCATCCATTCACCTTTTCTGCGTCGCACAAAGATCTCAAATTTGGACTCATCAGACCAAAGCACAGATTTCCACTGGTCTAATGTCCATTCCTTGTGTTCTTTAGCCCAAACAAGTCTCTTCTGCTTGTTGCCTGTCCTTAGCAGTGGTTTCCTAGCAGCTATTTTACATGAAGGCCTGCTGCACAAAGTCTCCACTTAACAGTTGTTGTAGAGCTGTGTCTGCTGCTAGAATTCTGTGTGGCATACAATCTGAGCTGCTGTTAACCTGTGATTTCTGAGGCTGGTGACTCGATAAACTTATCCTCAGATGCAGAAGTGACTCTTGATCTTCCTTTCCTGGTGCGGTCCTCATGTGAGTTTCTTTGCAGCGCTTGATGGTTATTGTCACTGCACTTGGGGACACTTTCAAAGTTTGCCAAATTTTCAGACTGACTGACCTTCATTTCTTAAAGTAATGATGGCCACTCTTTTTTTTTACTTAGTTGCTTTCTTCTTGCCATAATACAAATTCTAAGAGTTTATTCAGTAGGACTATCAGCTGTGTATCCACCAGACTTCTGCACAATACAACTGATGGTCCCAACCCCATTATAAGGGAAGAAATCCCACTTATTAAACCTGACAGGGCACACCTGTGAATTGAAAACCATTCCCAGTGAATACCTCTTGAAGCTCATGAAGAGAATGCCAAGAGTGTGCAAAGCAGTCATCAAAGCAAAAGGTGGCTACTTTGAAGAACCTAGAATATAAGACATAATTTCAGTTGTTTCACACTTTTTTGTTAAGTATATAATTCCACATGCGTTAAGAGTGATGTGGGTCGATTAAAACTTCATCCTTTTTTACCTGAAATTTTTGGAGTGCTGCCTTCTTTTTACTATTTGGTATACATGTTGGATTAATGTTTGGACCATTTTATCCAGGGGGCTAGGCACCCACCATTGGTGAGCATTGTGCTGTTCTATTTTATATATATATATATATATATATATATATATATATATATATATATATATATATATATATATATACACATAATGTTGCATTTTCTTTTTAATATAAATATCCACTTTTAAATGAAAATACAATGCAAATTGAAGAACTTTAAAATGTAAGAGGATAAGAAAAGCTAGGTAGCTTCACTGCCCAAAGAAAGTACCTGATTTAAGTGCCATGTGTATTTGATTTAATTATGGACTATTACAACTAATTGTGCAAAACATTTTTCTTTTACAACAAGCACATTCTGTGAAATAAACAGTTGTGTTCAACCCCTTAGTGACCACCAATATGACTTTTTACTGAACTGTGATAAAAGAGAATAGTAAACCCTGATGGATGACAATCCAGCAGCTGTCAGCTGTGCACTATAGCTGACAACGTGCTGCATCAGCCACCAGCAGTCCTAGAACCAATTATAGCCATTTATCCCCTTAATTGCTGCTGTCAATAATGACTACAGCATATATACTGTATGATTAACAGAGTGTGAGGTCTTCTTATTTAACCCCATTGGCACACCCATCTCTTGATTTTGTGGTCCTGATGTTTGCCATGGCACTTCATGGCTAGATAATGTCCTTAAAGTCTGCCGGTTACAGTGGCCTCTTCAGAATTTATCAGCATTTAGATTGAAAAAAATAATGTTCTTCATTCCTGTTTACCACATTGCATTAATTCCTGAACAGCACCTGAAGGGTTAATAAACTACCTAATAGCCATTTTGAACAAATAGAGGGGTGTGTTTTTAAAATGGTACCACTTTTTGGGTTTCCAATTGTTTGCAGTGTGTGAAGACTAAAGAAGGCTGTTATAACTGTGCTTTACTGCAGTATACCTTAGATGAATCAATTCATACTCACACTGGGGTCTGTAGAGTTATGGCACTTCTGTTTTAATTTGTCGCAAACCAAATTTTCTAGACAGATTTGGCAAAGCAGGAATATTCATATTTCTAAAGATTTGTTCACCCCAAAGTTTATGTATTTTAGAGATTACAGCAACCTTTTTTTGCTATTGTATTAAGCAATGTATCTATAAGCTGATTATGTACTTAAAATGGATTTAAGCTCCATTTATAAACCAAGCCATATTGACTATATATTACACTGAAAGCCTATACCTTGTACATTGGAAAAGAGTGGTTCATAAAATGTGGTTACATAGCTTTTAAATTCATCAGGAAAAATACAGGATATTCAAGATTCACCATGCACAATTAAATTAAATATTTTAGAATTATTTTAAGTAGAACAGTTCTAAAAAAGATGTTACGTTAGTGAATCAAATAATTTTATAAGCATAAAGTTATTTACAGCCTAGTAAAAAGAAAATACCAAATAAACAGACCATTCAAAAAAAGAAAGAATGAAAAAAAGCTTTTCTGAAATCTGAAACAATTTTTCACTCTGGGATAACTGCCAGCCTCTCTAAATCCTGCTGTGGCCCAGCATGAAATGGGACAGACAAGAAGAATATAGTATTTTTGTTCTAAAGTTCAAATCACTCCAGTAAACTCTGAGCTTAACTTCCTTCTTTGCTGTTGTAAGCAAAATGACACATTTCAGGCTATTTAAATCAGCGAAAGAGAATACTCATTGAAAAGTTCATAGTAGATGTTTGAGAACATAATGTATAAAATGTTAACATTCACGTGGAACAAAATTCCATTGAACTTTTCAATTTTAGAAGTACAGTATACAATATAAAAATAAATAGTTACATTTTTGTCAAGATATGAAACGCAACTGAATAGTTGAACTGAAATCTGTTTGATTTCAGAACAATTATTTACACGCAATTTTAGTAAAATAAGACAAAGACTTCTTTTATACTTCTATTGAAATATAAAATTAACAAAATGTTTCAGGATATGATAGGAAGCTTCGAAAATGTGGCAAATAATTTTATATGTATTATAAAGCAGCGGTTTTCACGATAGTGCGGTAATGTGACAGTGACCCAAGATAGTTCAATTCAAATGTTTGTTTTTCCAACTTACGAAAAAAAAAACTCAAACATTTTCTTCCAGTTTGCAGACAAATCATCCATAACAATCCAATTCAATCGACAGGGGAATTGCACCATCGTGTAATTTGTGGATGCAGCAATGGATTTGCTCTCTCTGACTCTAACCTGTGTTCAGTCTCACACAGACCTGATATATGCATTACTGAAAGTTTAAATGGGAATCGTGAACATGGGCCACTCTCAAGACCAGGAGTGAAGCGAGAGATCCGTCCCATTACCTTACTGTTAGGGCTAGCTTAACGCACCAAATAATTAGAGGAAAGGAATAAGGTGTGTTCGCAGCCCGGGGTCCACCGTGCAGAGATGGAACCTGCTGCTAAGCAATGACGGACTATATGGTGGTACAAAGAGGATACACACACAGGTTAGCTTCACCCTGTGTGAAAGAAGCGAACCCTGTTGCGTCACAGGGCTGCAGTACCGCACTTAACAGAAATAATAGTAATGTAGTACGAGAGTGCATGTGGTGCCGCACTGGCGGATGCCACTAACCACCCAGACTTGGGTTTGGAAAGCACGGTGATAGCACACGGTGCCGCACTAGTGGTCACAACAATAGACGCTTTTTCTGTACAAGTGTTGGTAACAAGTCGGGCGCTAGATTACAATCATCCTCCTTACGCGAGCATTCAAACACAAGGGAGGGGATGATTAAAGAGCGACTTTCACTCACAACACACACACACATAAACAAGTGTATACTAGTGCATGGCCGTGCGGCCATGCAAAACTTTTATAGCTGCAGCAAATTCAGGACCTTCCTAGAGGACCAATGAGAAAATGCTACAATAACTGAGCAATTTCAGGACCTTCCTAGAGGACCAATAGGAGCTGCTGAGGTCTTCCTTTAGGCATGCTCAGAATAGGAAAAGCAGGACTTAGTCCCAGAGACATCTGCTCGCTGTTGATCAGTACAAGCTACAATGGCAGAGCCTGGAAAGGCAGCAGTAACCCTTTGCACAGAACCAGACTGAGCGAGATGCTGGGACCGACGTCTCCGCTGAGCAGGCTTTACTGCGGCTGATGCAGAAGGAGAGACCACAGAAAACAAGGCTCGAGATTCCCCCTGTGCAGCGGTGGGAACTCACCCCCTAAAACTTACTACAGATCTCTCAAAAAATATGAGCTCATGTTAGATTTTCTTAACGCCTTTACACTCAAGGGTGGTTTGCAATATACATTGTTTTCACGTGACATATTGTACTTCATGACAGTGGTAAAATTTTGTTGATATTTCCTGAGATATATATGGGAAAAAACGAAAATTTGGCAAAAATTTTGAAAATTTAGCAATTTTCCAAATTTGAATTTTTATGCCCTTAAATCACAGACATATGTCACACAAAATACTTAAAAAGAACATTTCCCACAAGTCTACTTTACATTAGCACAATTTTGGAGCAATTTTCTTTTTTGTTATGGAGATATAAGGGTTAACATTTGACCAGCAATTTCTCATTTTTACAACACCATTTTTTTTAGGGAACACATGACATTTGAAGTCACTTTGAGGGGTTTATATGATATTAAATACCAAAATGGGACACTGTTCTAAAAACTGCACATCTTTAGTTACTCAAAACCACATTCAAGAAGTTTAATAATGCTTCAGGTGTTTCACAGGAATTTTTGGAATGTTTAAAAAAAATGAGCATTTAACTTTTTTTTGCAAAAAATTTAATTCAGCTCCAATTTGATTTATTTTACCAAGGATAACAGGAGAAATTAGACCCCAAAAGACGTTGTCCTATTTGTCCTGAGTATGCTGATATCTCATAAGTGGGGGTAAACCATTGCTAGGGTGCATGCCAGAGCTCGGAAAGGAAGGAGCACCATTTGACTTTTCAATGCAAAATTGACTGGAATTGAGATGGGACACCATGTCGAGTTTGGAGAGCCCCTAATGTGCCTAAACATTGAAACCCCCCACAAGTGACCCCGTTTTTGAAAGTAGACCCCCTAAGGAACTTATCTAGATGTGTTGTGAGAATTTTTAACCCCCGAGTGTTTCACTACAGTTTATAACACAGAGCCGTGAAAATAAAAATCATTTTTTTCACACAAATTATTTTTTAGCCCCCAGTTTTGTGTTTTCCTAAGGGTAACAGGAGAAATTAGACCCCAAAAGTTGTCATCCAATTTGTCCCAAGTATGCTGATACCCCATATGTGGAAGGAACCACCCTTTGTGTGCATGGCAGAGCTCGGAAGGGAAGGAGTGCCGCTTGGAATGCAGATCTAAATGGATTGGTCTGCAGGCATCACGTTGCATTTGCAGAGCCCCGATGTACCTAAACAGTAGAAACCACGACAAGTGACCCCATATTGGAAATTTGACCCACTAAGGAACTTATTTAGATGTGTTGTGAGAACTTTGAACCCCCAAGTGTTTCACTACAGTTTATAACACAGAGCCGTGAAAATAAAAAATAAAAATTTCCACCAAAAAAATATATTTTAGCCCCCGGTTTTGTATTTTCCAAAGGGTATCAAGAGAAACTGGACTCCAAAAGTTGTTGTCCAATTTGTCCTGAGTACGCTGATACCCCATATGTTGGGGTAAACCCCTGTTTCGGCACACAGGAGAGCTCAGAAGGGAAGGAGCACTGATTTACTTTTTCAACGCAGAATTGGCTGGAATTGAGATCGGACGCCATGTCGCGTTTGGAGAGCCCCGGATGGGCCTAAACAGTGGAAACCCCCAATTTTAACTGAAACCCTAACCCAAACACACCCCTAACCCTAATCCCAACCCTAATCCCAACCGTAAATGTAATCCAAACCCTAACTTAAGCCCCCAACCCTAACCCTAGCTTTAGCCCAACCCTAACCCTAACTTTAGCCCCAACCCTAACCCTAACTTTAGCCCTAACACTAAGCCTAACTACAACCCTAACCCTAACCCTTACCACAACTCTAACCCTAACCCCAACCCTAACCCTAACTTTAGCCCCAACCCTAATTTTAGCCCCAACCCTAACCCAAACTTTAGCCCCAAACCTAACCCTAATGGGAAAATGGAAATAATTTTTTTTTTTTACTAACGAAGGGGGTGGTGAAGGAGGGTTTGATTTGCTTTTATAGCGTTGTTTTTGGCGGATTTTTATGATTGCCAGCAATCACACACTAAAAGACGCTTTTTATTGCAAAAAATAGTTTTCTGTCTCCACATTTTGAGAGCTATAATTTTTCCATATTTTGGTCCAGAGTCATGTGAGATTTTGTTTTTTGCGGGACGAGTTGACGTTTTTTATTGGTACCATTTTCGGGCATGTGACATTTTTTGATCGCATTTTATTCCGATTTTTGTGAGGTAAAATGAACAAAAAACAGCTATTCATGAATTTCTTTTCGGGGCGCTTATACCGTTTTACATTTGGTAAAATTGATTAAGCAGTTTTATTCTTCGGGTCAGAAAGATTACAGTGATACCTCATTTATATCATTTTTTATGTTTTGGCGCTTTTATACAATAAAAACTATTTTATGTAAAAAATAATTATTTTTGCATCGCTTTATTCTGAGGACTATAACTTTTTTATTTTTTTGTTGATGACACTGTATGGTGGCTCGTTTTTTGCGGGACAAGATGACGTTTTCAGCGGTACCTTGGTTATTTATATCCGTCTTTTTGATCGTGTGTTTTTCCACTTTTTCTTTGGTGGTATGATAATAAAGCGTTGTTTTTTGCCTCTTTTTTTACGGTGTTCACTGAAGTGGTTAACTGGTGAAACAGCTTTATAGGTTGGGTTGGGACGCGGCGATGCTAAATATGTTTATTTTTATTTTTTAAAATTATTTAGATAAAGAAATATATTTATTGGAACAATATTTATTTTTAATTTATTTAGAATTTATTTATTTTTTTACACATGTAAAACTATTTTTTTTAGATTTTCACATTGCCACAGGGGGGGACATCACAGTAAAGTGACAGATCGCTGATCTTATACTTTGCAGTGTACTGTGTCAGATCAGCAATCTGACAGGCACTGCAGGCGCTTGAACGCCACCTCCCTGCAGGACCCGGAAAAAGCCCCCGCGGCCATTTTGGATCCGGTCCTGCAGGGAGCAGGAGGTAGGAGACCCTCGGAGCAATGCGATCACATTGCCTTGCTCCGAGGGTCTCAGGGCCCCCTCCCTGCACGATGCTTCTCTGTGCTGCTGGAATGCTGCGATCATCTTTGATCACTGTGTGCCAGGGGTTAATGTGACACAACCGCTCCTGGCACATAGTGCCGGATGTCAGCTGTGATCGGCCGTGCTCGCCCCGTGAGCGCGACTGATTGGTGATGACGTACTATCCCATCGTTGGTCATACAGGCCCATACCACCTCGACGGGATAGTACGTCAAAGGTCAGAAAGGGGTTAACTCTCCACACTCTTTTATTCTACATTGTAATCACATCTGTGGCTGCAATTAAAATGGGGTTCAATAAGTTTCTATGCACATCATGGGGGACATGTGATGACACTCATATATTGTCCACCTCATTGCCTCACAGTACACTGTCTGCACATTTAATTAGCAAGTGCGTTTTTTGACCATATCATCATTTTTATGGAGATCTTGCAACACCAAGCTGTATAAAATGTAATTCTTATTGGATGAAGCAGATAAGGTGATGTGTATTCTTGTAATGAGGAAAGGTGTAGCCTGAGAATGTCAACACCCTTTTTCAAGGTGTGCAGAATTATTAGGTAGCATGTTTTCCTCAGGCAAAATGGGCCAAAAAAGATATAATTGACACTGAAAAGTAAAACAATTAAAAGTTTTACAGTTCTTGAAATTTTAAGAAAACAGGATATAAAGTACAGCGGCGCTAGTATAAATGATCTCTTAGTGCTGCAAATCTAGGCAATAACCACAATGTTGTCGGTAAGGAAAATAATATAATGGTAATACATTTGCGCAAAATGATACCTAAAAGTAATTCATAATTTTACTGGGTGTAATAAGCAAATGTATGTACAAGCTAGAAGGGAAAAAGCTGGAGGGAAAAACCCACACGTTGCACTTAGCCCATAAGGTGATTGCACTTAGCCCAACTTTCCGAAATGCATAGGAAGTATTGGTCCTTTCTGCTACTCATAAGAAGTCAACATCCAGCATTACCTTGCGGTCCCACGTGATCCTCTACGTCATGCTAGGTCCGGTTCCGACTACCGCTCATTGCAAAGAGGCAGTGACCAGCCTTGGCAACCGAGATCTACTACAGACCGCAGCTCATATCCACCGCCTGCATCACCAAGGAGGAAGTAGCGGCTTCAGCGTCAGAAGAGCAGCAGATTCCGACCCAGCTAATCCTTCTCAAGCGCGACGCATCACCTTCTCAGCAGAAGCTTGGCCACCGTTCGGGGCAGCTTTGTATTGTTCTATTGTAAAATACTTCATGCATATTTCTTAATTGACTGCCTAAGGATCTTCATCCAGAACCCTGAGGGGTCTGCACCAAAAAGGAGTGCGTATCTCCTTACTAACACTATACCAGTAGCACTGTGGTCTACTCAAATAAGACTTTTACAGTACTACGGAGTCTGCCTCATTGTTTACTGTGTGTGGCATATAATAGCAATCAACCTTTTTTTTGCACATCGTATAACAACATTTCTTCCAGGTGGTACTAACCTTTGTTGGCTATACAGTTGTGTATTCACATTTACCTTTCATTCACAGCTGGGAAAGGTCCAATAATTCAGCTGGGCTAAGTGCAATCACCTTATGGGCTAAGTGCAACGTGTGGGTTTTTTCCTCCAGCTTTTTCACTTCTAGCTTGTTCATACATTTGCTTATTAACCCCAGTAAATTTATGACTTTCTTCTAGGTCTTATGTTGAGCAAATTTATTACCATTATATAAGTCTTGAAAATTACTAAGATATTGAGGTCATAATCACAGAAGCATCAAACATTTTGATGCAATTAGTCAACAGGTTGAGTAAAAAATATGGGCATTAACTGATGAAGAAGATTTAAGAAGAATCAAATGTGAAGTGACCAAGAAGCCAGTATCCTCCAATGTTGTTCCAAAACTGCAACGTCCCTGGAGTTACCAGAAGTACAATGTGTTCAGTGCTCAAAGACATGACCAAGGTAAAAAAGGCTGAAGAAAACAGTGTGAAAAGCCAAGACTGGGCAAAAATAAAAAATAAATATCACAATAAATAGTAATAATAAAAAAATACAAAAATACAAAATATAAATATTAATGAAAGTAAAAAAATCATATTTAGTATTGTTTTGTATTAAGAAATGTGATCTTTTAAAAGAAAGCATTATTTTACTCCTGCAAAAAACATAAGAAATGTTGTTTTTTTGATTACCTCATCAAAAGTTGCATATTTTCAGAATGGTACAAAAAAGAATCTATAGCACTACTCTAAAAAAAATCTCAACAGATAAGTAAAAAAGTATGCATCCCAAATAGCACTGCACACACACAGCATGCTGACCAATGTAATTGAACAGGCCTATTCAGATAAAAGTTTTTCCATATGAACTAATTGTGAGGAAAAAACTCGCAACGTGTGCTTTTCTCTTCTGTATTTTAGATGAGACTCGACTCTATTCAAGTCTATGCATGAGCAAAAAACATATCCCATATGGATCATCCCTACTGCACATGATTTTTTAAATGCATTGCAATTAATAACATAACATAAACTGTATTTGATCATGTGTTTATTAAAATGTTTATGTACAAATAAACTATGCCATATAGATAAAATAAGGATGCAATAGTGGTGTAAAAACAGACATATGGATGATACATAGATGGCGTGCGAATCCAATATTAAGGACAAAATTGATGAAAGTCATTCATGTTTTCTGGATGAAAAGCAGGCAAATTTCAGACTTAACTGAACTTGGTCTTAGAAGAAGGAAAAAGCAAAAGAGCGAGAATGAAAAATGCTGTCAATGAGGAGAAACTAATGAAAGAGAAGTGTCCTGGATAACCATTATATATACATAAGTACAGTATATTACATTTCAACAATGGAATTCTAAAGTGCAAAAGTCAATTATTATAAAATCATTCTGAATTTTATCCTTACTGCAGATCCTACACTTCAGAGTTCATAGATTATACTCCTTTTTTTAGTCTGGCCTTGGACAAAAATAACGAGATCTGAAAAAAGATAATCCCAACTGTTCAAATGTTTAAATGTATTGCATAAAAATGTGCATCTATTTCCTCTACTTGCATTGATTAAATGCAAAATATGACTTTGTAAGTTATAGGTTAGGCAGGCTGTGTGACTAATGAATAAGAATGTGCAAAATGGCTGGACTTTTTCATTAATTACAACCTTGCTATGTCCAGGAAACTAACTGAAAAATTCTGAAAATAGAGGTCAAGGAAATAGTTCATTTCTTGCCAGATAATGAACTGAGTTTTTATCATGTACAATGTAATACTTAAATCTACACAGTATTTGGGATGCGTACAAGTTTGATGTTAATTGGTGGCAGTGAATAAGTCCTTTAATATGACTTTAAAATTGGAAAGTGAGTAGGGAGTGTTTTAGTTTGTTTACTTAATGTACTGTGTGTCAGATTAGTAGGCCGGCGTCACACTAGCGAGTTTTACGGACGTATGAGAGGCGCAAAAACTATGCATTGGACACAGACCAATAATTTTCTATGGGACAGCTCCTATCTGTCAAATATTTTGCAGCCATATCTAACGGCCGTAGAAAATCGCAGCATGCTGTGTTTGTCAGTGTGTTGCGCAAAAAATCTGCCAATGAAAGTCTATGGGGGCGAGAAAAATACGGATTACACACTGTAAGATTGCTCTCACTGAGTGTATTGGGGGACACTCGCTTGGCACGGGATTAAGGAAGTCAGGCACGATTTTTCAAAACAAAACAGTCCACACGGTTTACTAACGTTTCATAAACCGGGTTGTGCACAGTCCATATTATACATTTCATAAAACACAACAGGCACCAACTGTTGATAGTAACTTGCAGCTTTATCTTAAACACTTCACATACGGCTTTGTCTCACAGACACTAAACATGCTGGACCTCTCACTTCATCCAGTTACCATGGGTGTCCGTATGCCGTACACTTCACCAATGTCCCAAGTCACATACAGCGCACATGACACTGGGCCGTGGTCTCTAAACACGCCGAACCTCACTCTGTTCAGTCACCGTGGGAGACCACAGAGTTCATAGAACATCACAAGCACCAACAGTCTGTATAGGTACCTGATGGGAGCTCCTGCTCCACCTGCTGACTCCTTGTCAGTTCTCACTTCTGGGAAAGCTGCCTCACAGGGATCACCAACTTGCCTGGCGGCAGACCTTAGTCAGTCCAGACCCACCGAAGGACGGTAGCTTCCCCAACACAGACCATCCAAAATCAAAGTCTTACTGTGCGCTATTCAGGGATCCGGTCCTAGTCCCAGGACCTCCCAACACACCAGCATGTGCTCTTCAGGACTCCTACTCCCAGGAAATCCAACACATATTGTGCTCTTCAGGAAGCCTACTCCGAGATCTTCCAACACAAGTTGTTCAGTGTGCTATTCAGGGATCCGGTCTTAGTCCCAGGACCTCCCAACACATGAACCGCACATGTGACCTGTCCAGGTGCTATTCAGGACCTCGTCCAACACCCCAGGCATATAACCTATCCAGGTACTATTCAGGACCTCGCCCAATACCCCAGGCATATAACCTGTGCAAGTGCTATTCAGGATGTCAGTCCAATACCCCAGGCATATGACCTGTCCAGGTGCTATTCAGGACGTCAGTCCAACACCCCAGGCCAATAGCAAGTCCAAAGCCTCACCATGTGCTCTTCAGGACTCCTAATCCCATGAAATCCAACACAGGTTGTTCAGTGTGCTATTCAGGACTCCTACTCCCAGGAAATCCAACACATCAGCATGTGCTCTTCAGGACTCCTACTCCCAGGAAATCCAACACATCCTTCAAGGACCATCACCACTCAGGTCCAAACACTGGAACCACACAGGGCCATGTGACCCACACCCTGGTCACATTATATACCCTTAACCACTACCCTGGGTGGGAGTGTAGATGTGTGGCTAGTTTGTCCCACCCATCTCACATAACTAGCCTAGTAAGTCTCCCTTACACCTACACCATACATTTACACACTCTTGAGGGACTTCAGGTCCCAGAACAACAACATTACATCAGACTTACCACGCAGACTCCCTCTGCGACACATATCGGCCACTCACAATTCTGCCAATCACTGTTTCAACACCAATATAACAACAGATATGCCTCCATGCACATCCCAAGGAGCACCCACAGCGCCCCCTAGCTGCCACAGGGGTCACTGCATCACAACACGGACCAGCAGTGTGACTCGCGAGAAATACGCCAGACATCTCCAGGTGCCAGGAAATGTGCCAAGCCCTCAATCAGGAAGCTCAGACACGCTAGTTGGCTGAAAAAGCCAGACAGACATCCCGGAAGTCTGGCGCTCGCCTCCACTGAGTTGCAAGCAGCATGGCAAACTTCATGAATGTGGATATGCGCCTGGTCCTGGTCCAGGAAAGGCCTGAGATTTGGGACCAATGGGATGCCAATTATGCCAACCAGGCTAGGAAAAAGGCTGCTTGGAGGAGCATTTGTGGGATCCTTTTCCCAAATCATGACCAGCGGCCACGTGAGAGACAGAGGAAACTAAGTAAGTACACTCCTGATTATCAAATATTTCATATTACAAACTGCAGTAAGAACAATATTTGCTCCCAGTTATATTTATGTTAGCCTGATTTTGAATGTATATTGCAGCATTTCTGTAATGGTGCAGGACATGATAAAGGGGTTACGTACAACATTTATACATTGTTGCTTACATTTAGCAAATTGACAATGACAGAGTGGTCTAGAGGGGACAGAACCCTGTTATTGTGTACTTACATTCTACGGTGTCCCCCTTTTATGGGATTGTGGTATTTGTGTGTGATTATTTTGCTAATTGCAGATATAACGTTCGAAATGCAGCTTAGAATAGGGCCTAGTAAAATCTGTAAAATCAATGACACCTTGAGTTACCAATGTGTACAATGTCCTTAGACATTATTTTCTTCTCTGTCATTACAGTGGAAGATGTTATAAGACATTGGAGAAGCATTCGGGACTAGTACCGAAGAGAAAGGTAGCCATCCAGGAGTGGCTCATCTGCTCATGCCAAAAGAAAAAACATTTATTTTGACCGACTGTCCTTTCTGGATCCCAGTATGGATCTCAGACCGTAAGTACAAACCACACATCACAATACACATATGTTAGGAATGGACATCGATGATTGTAAATTTTTTTGTTTTTAGCACTTTTTCAAATTACAGAACTCAATCCAACCTGTTATGATCCGGTGACCTTGGAGCTGCATGAGAACTTTCACTGGAGAAAGTGGCCACTATACTGACCGCAATCCGGAACTTAACACCACAACTAGAAGTAGCCGTGGAGTGTACCTAACCCACCTAGGCACCTCGTCACAGCTGGAGGACTAAATACCCCTAAAGATGGAAATCGGAATACTATCTTGCCTTAGAGAAAATCCCCAAGGATAGACAGCCCCCCACAAATATTGGCGGTGAGTCGGAAAGGAAAAAACATACACAGGCAGAAAAAACAGGGTTTAGCACAGGAGGCCCCTCTAGCTAGATAGGACAGGATAGGACAGAGTTCTGTGCGGTCAATATTAAAACCCTTCAAAAAATCCACAGCAGAAAATACAAAAAACTTCCTACATCTAACTAAAGATGTAGGAGCGTATATCTGCAACTCCAGTGAATCCTACAAACAGAGCAGGAATAAAACTGAAACAAGCACACAGCAGTGTGCCACAGACACAAAAAACCAAACACTTATCTTTGCTGAATTTGGCAGCCAGCAGGAGAAGCCAGAAAGAGATCCAATACTTTACAAGTAACATTGACAACTGGCAAGGGCTAAAGGATCCTGTACACATAAATATCCCAGTCAGAATTGTAATCATCCGATACACCTGGCCAGGACTGCGAGTCAGAGACAACTGCATTCCCACTTACAACCACTGGAGGGAACCCAAGAGCAGAATTCACAACACCAAACTCACTGAGAGAGAGACAACAGGTTCAGATTCAGAGGCACTCATAGATCCTGTTGGTGAAGGAGAAGAGGTGGCTGGCCCATCTACGGCTCCTTCTAGGATTGTCCCTCCAGATCCATCTTCGGATGCCCCTCAGGTTTCTCATCCACCTGGTCTTGATGTTGCAGCACCACCCACAGATGCCCCAGCTTCACTGATGCCCGAGGATACTGGCCACAGCAGCAGCCCAACTGTTCCTCTTGAGGCCTCACCACAGCCTGCTGTGACCTCATGCCGTGGCCGCAGAAGGAGAGAGATTAGTGCAAGCAGAAGAAATGTGGATACTGGTGTCTTAAATTATTTGGCCAGGGCTACTCAGGATGAGGGTGAGGAGTCATTTGTGTGTAGCCTGGCCCGGTATCTCCGTCCCATTCTCCGTGAGGTGAGGCTACGTGTGAGAGGGTGCATGCAGATCCTTCTTGATGTATGCACACCACCAAATGATCTGAACAATTTGTTTGAGTACATTGAGAGTTGTCAGATGTCACATCTAACCTCTTACGTATGCCAAGAAATCAACCAGTGCATGCTCAAGAGGGATCTGTAGCACCTCCTCCACGTGGGCCTACACCTCAACCCTATCCCCAACAGAACCCACCAATGTCAACTAATTACCCAATGGCATCCTTCCAACAACCTTGAACACTATCAGCTGAGGAGCAATCATGATGTTGCGTAAAATTGTGTAAAACAACACACGCTTTTATTACTTCGTTAACATTAGCCTCACTCAGCTGAATGGCAGATTGGGGGACACACCATTTGGCACACAGAATCCCAAAGGCACACTCCACCAGTCGACGCGCCCTGGAAAGCCTCAAATCAAACACCCGCCGCCGGTGGTCCAGGTTGCGCCGGGGATAAGGCCTCATCACATGCCTTGTCAATTGGAACGCCTCATCTCCCACAAGAACATATGGCACAGCTTCAGCATTGGAGCCTGGAAGTTGCCGTGATGGGGGAGGTCAAACTGATTTTCACGTAGCCGCCGACCCATAATGGACGAATTGAAGACCCTAGAGTCTCCAGTTCACCCAGAGGCCCCAATATCTACAATTATAAACCTGTAGTTACTGTCAACTACAGCTAACAGAACTACAGGGAAAAATTGCTTATAATTGAAGAAATGGGTGCCCGAGTTCGGCGGCTTACGCATCCTGATATGTTTACCATCCAGGGCTCCAATACAGTGCGGAAATTGGCATGTGACATTAAATCCACAGGCTATGTTGAGCCAATCATCCATTTTTGGCTCAGGCATGACAAGTTTGTGGAGTTTTGACCATATTTCCATACATAAAACCAAAAACACATGGGCCACCTGCATAGCGAACAAGTCTGTAGGAACCTGTTCACACAACCAAAGAACTTGAAAACACAAAAGCGCACAGAGAGTTCAAAAAATACTCTGTTGTAAAAAAGTCACAGTAAATAAGCAAGTGCTAGTCAAAAGATGAAAAAATACAGGGTATTTAGTTAATATGTTTTTTTGCAAAAAAAGTATGTTAAGCTGCTCCACCAATCGCCAAGGTATACCCATAATAGAGCAGAATCCCTATCTGATGTATTTAAAAACCTGATCATCTGTATAGTACCTGTATGAACAGGGCTCAGAGAGAAAATATCCACGTTGAACAATCCCTATCTGATGTATTTAAAAACCTGATCATCTGTATAGTACCTGTATGAACAGGGCTCAGAGAGAAAATATCCACGTTGAACAATTATGGGTATACCTTGGCGATTGGTGGAGCAGCTTAACATACTTTTTTTGCAAAAAAACATATTAACTAAATACCCTGTATTTTTTCATCTTTTGACTAGCACTTGCTTATTTATTGTGACTTTTTTACAACAGAGTATTTTTTTAACTCTCTGTGCGCTTTTGTGTTTTCATATTTCCATACATGTTGCACGCACAATGCCAGAAAAAGTGGTTCGTCCGATGAGAAACTCCAGATGTAGTCCAGCATGGGACAATCCAGTTGACAGGAAGCTGAAAGTACAGACCAAATAAGATTAGCTAAGTAAAAAAAAAACAGGGTTAAAAACAAAAAATTATCAATGTACAAAGGCAAGATTAACAGTGTAACTTGCAAAATCTTCACTGGGTATGTAATTGAACATTGTAAATACATATTTTGTATCAGCTTTGGCTCTAATTTACACATATAATTTTATGGAGCGGCTAAGAAACAACATAAAAAAGAAAACATCATCAACATACAGTACATACCATAAGGTAAGGAGAAGATGCTCCTTTGCGGATATGCATTTTCGCATCCTGGTGTCCTGAAATGTTAGTCCTGGACGTACTGTCTCCAACAAGATGTCAAAGGTTGGTATTGTCATTCGACATAAAGATAAAATTTGTCAGGATGTGCCCGCAGAACTCTATACAGCCTCTGAAACTGTCCTTTAATGATGCATTGTCTCAAAAGTGGATGCACCCACATTCTTCTCCTCCTTCGCGGATCCACTTTCACGGGGTATGGCTGGCCAAAGCGGCGAGACAACACCCAGTTAAATAACACCCGCTGAGTTGTGGTGAAATGCAGCAGCTCAGACATGGTGGCAACGTAACAATGATACACCAACAGATGCACACCAACAAAATGGCCAGATGGGAGGGTGCCACCTGTTGTAGAGGCTTTAAATAGGGTTGGTGCTGATGATTTTAATAAAATTCAGGCCTGAAAACCGTTAAATGTCAATCTTGTAAGGTTGCGAGTAAATAACGCATTACGGATGTCATACGGATTACATACGCTGAAGTACATGCGCAAAATACGCTGCCACACTCTGCCTACGGATGACATATGGATCACTATTTTTGAAACATTTCAGTGTATTACGCATGTAAAATATGGACCGTATTTCCCTACACTGAGTGTGACACCGGCCTTAGAAGAGGAGGCCCTTATCTGTATATTTGATTAATGTTCATTCCTTTTTGCAGTTGAATGTGTGAATAAGGATTCCAAATTCCAACTGAACCAGTGTTAACCCATTAGGTCTGCAACAAAAATTTAAAAACCAAGATAAGATAAAGTGAGTTGTCCAAAACTAAATTACTGATGACCTATCCTAAAAATAGGTCTAGTATATGAGATATATTTTATATAAAATATGATATCCATGGAGCTGCGACATCCTGCATCCTTAGGTGAGGTTTAGATAAGGGTATGAAAATTTGTCATGCTGAAAAAAATGACTCTTTTGCATCCGTATTATTAACCATATGCAATCCGTATGTTATTCATATATTTGATTTTAACATCCATATGGCATACATTTTTTACATGAACAATTTAATTAATAACAAAAGAACAAATACAGTTTCATATCTTAATAGTGAATTAGAGAGGAGTGCGCTGGATTTTAGGCACTGCCGCTGACAAATGATTATTCAGGCAATTTATTGCAATGCATTTCAGGGTAGATCCTATTTATGGCTGAGGAAGAGCATTTTCTTCTCCAAAACTTGTTGCAATCAATTGGAAGTTTATTATACTTACCACCTGGATTAACCTTTCTCAGCGCACGTAGCTTGAAATCCAGGGCAGTCCTCTTTACATTTTGTGTGAGTGCAGCAGATGGAGAAGCAACCATGATTGGATTATACATCACTCGTTACATAGTTCTGCCGAGCACAACCTGATCAGGTGAGCAACTAACCCTACAACTCACCCTTACCTGATGCTCATGGTATTTCACAGGGAGCGCCTCTGACTCGGTATATCTGTTTATCTTATTTATTGTATTAGATCCATGAAACATGCATGACAGATAGATGGTAACCCTTACTTGATCCATTTTTTTGTGGAACTATTGACTTATAATGAACGATTATGATCCATAATATGGATCAAAATATAGCATGCTGAACTTTTTAAACATTCAAATCATCAGACTATGAGTAAAAATATTTATGGAAACTGCCAGATTGATTTGCATGCTGCCAGTTTTGAAAATGTACAGTTAACTGAAGTTCTATCCCCAAAACTTAGAAACTTACCGTACTGAGAATTGGATAAAATGTAACCTTTGTTATAACAATATAAATTAATAAAATAATTAAAGTCAATGCACTATTCCCACCTTGATGGTTAGGCAGAGAGTGACTTAAAAGACAAACAATATATCCTATGTCTCTACAAATAGGGTGAGGTGTAAGAGCACCATCACTTTCACAAGTCCCTTGACTACACACTATAACCGACTCATAACGAGAATTATACTGTATATTTACTGACCTATATTGTCTTTCTTACGAGACTCAACACTAAACCCTAAAAAATGAATGTGTATTACAGCACACTGCTCTACTATATGCTATATTTTTTGGACCAGTTAGAAAATTGACTGAGCACACATCAGACTCCTGTTTCATTATGAACAGCTACCAAACATTTATCCCACTGCTCTAGCTGTCAAATAAATATATAAAATGTGCCTAAGAGAAGTTTTTACATATTGTGCTGATGGGAGGTGACAGACACGCAAATGAAGACAGGAGGCAGAGATTACTTCCAGGCACCCTGGAAGGAATCATTAGCATAAAGAAATAAAAGATGATTTTTCAAGAAGACTGCAGATATGAGGCAGACAGATAGGACTATTTTAACATTTCTATCACCTGTATGCCCACATTAATACATTATATTTCTCCCAGTGGGTGACAGATTACCTTTTACATTATGATTGCACATACAGTACAATATCCCCAATCCTAAAGGTAAGATTGCACATACTCCCAAACACAAGGATTTACAGCCATTCATTGATAGACTCCTACACACAGAATCTGATAGGAGTACATAACACTGCAATACACTAATATATTAGACCCAATACAATCTCTTCTAACCACAGGTCATATTAACATCCTTTGATAGATGTTCAGTTTAACCCCTGTCTCCCTTGCGATATTTGCTGTCTAGTGATGAGCGAGCACTAAAATGCTCGGGTACTCATTACTCAAGTCGAGCAAATTGTAATGCCCCCTGTTCCGGCGGTTTGAAGAGGGTCAAAAAATTGATGAAAACAATGGAAAGAGCACTGAAATGGCATGGGGACAGCATGGGAAGACCCCTGGGAGCATGTCTGAATTCCAGGCCACTGCTAGGAACAATGTTGTCACAGTATTACGCCACTTTTACAGACTGACAAAACATACAAAACCGCAGTTAAAATGTATTTGACTGGAAAAAATGTTAAGAAGCGTTCTTTCCGGGAGAATGACTTGTATATAAGGCAAAATAAATAAGAGAAAAAATGCTCCTCCAAACCTTGGGCTAAGTTCACACACAGTGTTTTCGATGTGTTATTTGCACGCTTGCATTGTTTTCAATGATGAAAAAAAACATTCAAAAGAAAATGCAATTTTATCATTTTGAAACTCATATAGAAGGGTTAATGCTTTTCCTTTAATTGCTAGAATTTGCTAGAAATTGTTCTTAAAATGTAGTAGTCTTATAGTCTCCGATTCAAGGATTATATACTTCTTATCTTATGTGAAATGTTTTCAATAGTCAGCAACAACATGTTCTGGGTATATTGTAAATAAGCATGACCCTGGGTAACAGGGGAGCTACATGAGTTACATTGAGTTACACTTGCTGTAAATGGTATAAAAATACTGCCTCTTGTATTATTAAACTTGAAAAGTGATTATACTCACAACCTGTGTGCATTCTTTTCTCCGAGCGCTCGTTATCTAAGGACGTAATCTCTTAATTCGGTCTCACTGATGATCTGGCATATCTGACTTTGGGTCAGAACGCAAACAGCTATAACGGTTTGGTGCCCAACGAGGGGTTGTGGTAACCAGCCTATTCAGAATCCGTATGTGGGAGTTTCCTGGGAGATTGGACATGCAAATCCTAGCTGCAGCAAGGTAAGAAATTTTATTCTTACACTTTGTTTTGCACTTGCAACCTCTCTTCTGGATCTCTCCATGTCTCTTAGTAAAGGCTGCGAACGCTGTTCAAGAACTGACATCACCAGTGAATTTTGAGATTTTTGTCTGTTTGTGTCCATAAGATGATAATTGTTTTCTTTAATATTTGGTTGTATAGGGTCCAGCTGGGACATACCCTGTGCCGTTTTGTTGTTTTGGTCTTTTGCTCATCTTGGAGTGACAGTACATTGTGTTGAGTTGTGTTTCTGTAGTTTATGTTTATGTAGTTGGCTTTGGTGTTCTCAGAGTGTCAATGGACACTGCTGTAGTTTTCAAAAGTTGTGCAAATTCCAAGGTAAAGTTGGCAGGCTGTGCGAATCCCTGTTTGTATATGAGAACCTCTAAATGACATGAGCGATGAGTAATTGAGTATAAAGAACACACTTAAATAAGTCCTTGATGATGAGAGGTTCCATTAGCTGTGGTCCTCTGTATGTGACAGAGGACATTATTCAACTCACTTTGAGCTGAATCAGGCGGAGTGATTGAGATAAGGGATTTTGTTCAGATTACTGGAAAGTGAAAAAGGAAAAATATATATATAAATCCCTGAATAAGCACATATGAATGAATTATCAAACACTATTCTGTGAAGACTGCAAAGGGGTTTTAGGGGTGCTGTGTTAAGGGGCAGAACCATACAGGATTTTTTTCATGGATTCCTAATGTCGTTACTTTTCCAATTATTGTGGACGGTCCACGAAGGATGCATTATAGATATTTTAATCTACATCTGTGATTCAGTGAAGCCAGTGTTATATATGGTATAACATTGGACAGTTTCCTGTATGAATTGGGCCAGACGCGGTCAGGGTTCAGCATTTCAAATTATACAGTTTTCTGCCCCTACAGTGAAGTTCCTTGGTTTCCAGAAGAGTGTGAAGGTTTTTAAGAAATAAATTAAGCCTGAGCACTGCTGCGTTTTGTTTCTGTATGAAAGATCATGTACACTCTTCTTATCTCCGATGGTACATGATGGGAGGGGTGATAGAGGTGCATAGCTGCACACAAGTTCTCTGTATTTAAGTGTGCTCTGAGATTTGTGCTTTTAAAGCAACAGTACTGAATTGAAATTGAAAGTAAAATATTGTGCCTATTTGTAGAGAAAACTTGTGAGTGTGTGTTCATCAGTGGTTTCATACCTGCTTCTAGTTGTGTGATTGATGTACAGCAAATTGAGGATCAGCAAAAGGAGGTAGCCAACTGCATGCCTCATCTAGTAGGTGAGAGGCCTGAGCCTTCCTGCTTTAGTCAGCGTTTTTTTGTTGTGGGTGAGAGGCCTTAGCCTTCCCACTGTCCATGCAGCTGGTCCAGTAGGTGAGAGGTCTGAGCCTTCCTACTTTAGTCAGCTGGTCTAATGGATGAGAGGCAAAGAAAACCTTCCCATTACACCTTGTAGGTCTACTGGGTGAGAGGCAGGAGAGCCTTCACGCTACACCTTGACAGGCTCATAATGACTTGCTAAAGTGTGGCCTGTAGATAAGGTCCAGATACACTGAGAGGGCATTTGCTGAAAGGTGAGCTCTCTGGAGAATAAGTTGAAGCCATGGGCTACTTGTTCTGTGTGCAGTCAGGGCCCCCAATGGGATCCACAACAGCTATAAAGATTGTAAAAGACAGGGAAGGAAAGGAATCAGTGAAAGATGTGGGACTAATATTTAAAAAGACAAACATGCCAGAGTGTGGATGTTTGGTTGTACAAAAATGGTACAGTTTCATGGAAGAGAATAGAGCTTAGATAAAAGACAAGGGAAGAGAGCAACAAGTGAATAAATGGTGTTGTGTGGCTGAGGAAACACAAATATATGGAAGTAAAGAGACTACAGTTGGACATAAGGTGTTTTATGACTGGTTTGATGAACAAAAATCTATGACTATTAGAGTTGAGCGACTTTTACTTTTTTAGGATCGTTTAGGGTTTCGCGAAACCCGACTCTCAAAAGTCGGATCGCGTGAAATCGGCCGATTATTGCAAAAAGTCAGGGGTCGGCCGAAACAGGAAACCCAATGCAAGTCAATGGGCAATCAAAGTCGGCAGTGAGTGGAGGACAGGAAAACACCTACTGTGCCCATTTTAATGCCAAAAACATCAATTTGTAATTCTTAAGCTTGTCAATCTTAATTTACTTTATAACAATAGTTAGGCATTGAAAACAGGGGCTCATTTGGCTAAAATTGTGGGGGGATAGGGTTGGCTTAAGATTTTCGTGGGCCCAGGAAATGCGGAATACATCATGGCGGTGGAGCAGGGAGAGGTAAGTATTTCAACTTTGCAAGTGCTGCGATCCTGAGAAAGCAGGGGGTGGGCCACTAGTTAGCACTGGCACAGGGCCCATCATAGTACGACGGTGTGTTTGACGGTGGGCGGCTTCTCCCACTGCCAGAGACACTTTTGCGTACTGTGAGGGGCTCTGTGCAAGTGCCAACGAGTATGCCCCCCCACCTGATGAAGGAACCTGCACTTTCATCTGCACCTTTCTCTTTGTCCCCGTGTAAGGTGGTATAGTATGCGGGAAGGGGAACCTAACTTTCAGCAGGGTCAGATTCTGGCTGTGTAGAGTGCAAGGGGAATGTAGTGGTCTGGGTCAATGTACCAGCAGACTCATCTAGCAGTGGCTGGGTAATGGGCAGGATGAGGAGGAAACACAGATATAGGCCCAAATAAGAAAGTAGGCTAAATCCAGTTCAAAATTGCTAACAGGACTAAACTGGCGGCATTGCTTTGTTCAGCGGAGGACAACAGTAATGAGAGGCTCACACAGTTACTAGGCCCAAGTAAGTAGGCTAAATGGAGTTCAAAATTGGTAAGAGGAGTACACAGGCGGCATAGCTTATTCAGCGTAGGAAGACAACTGTTATGAGAGGCTCACACAGACTTAGTAGGCCTAAAATAAAAATGTAGGCTAATTGCAGTTCACAATTGGTAGCAGAAGTACACAGGCGGCATTGCTTTGTTCAGTGGAGGACAACTGTAATAAGTGGCTCAGAAAGACTTAGTAGGCCTAAAATAAAAATGTAAGCTAATTGCAGTTGACAATTGGTAACAGGAGTACACAGGTGGCATTGCTTTGTTCAGTGGAGGACAACTGTAGTAAGTGGCTGACACAGTTAGTTGGGCAAAATAATAAAGTGGGCTAAATGTCAGCCAAAAAAATGTTCATAAATAAACTGGTGTCATAGCTAGGTACTGGGGTGGGCTCCTCTGCTGAGTAGCAGACAGTGGTAGTTGGTGCAAAATATTAACTGGTCTAAATGGAGGCCAGTGCCCCTGTATATTTTTACTATCATCTATCATTTCAACAAATTTGTATTGGCAGTGCCATTGAAGGATTTAACAGCACAGACTACACAGTGGTAGAGCAGGGAGAGGTAAGTTTTGCAAGTGGTAAAGCACTGTTGGAGCTGGGAGGAACACTCTCCCATGGGCAGCGGTACTGGCACAGGGCCCCTCATATTACGACGGTGTGTCTGACGTTGGTTGTGCACCAATACCGTCAGAGACACTTCATTGTACTATGAGGGACCTTGTGCCAGTGCCATCGCCCAAGAGTGGGCGCACCCACCTGTCCAGGCAAACGGCACTTGAATGGGTGCTTGAGCCAAGTGGTGACAACGGCCCTGTGGGGGGAGTCAGACCATTTAGAGAGGTATAAAAATGGCCTATGGTGGACATTCAGCAGCTGCAAATGGTGGAATTGGAGAAGTCAATAAGAGGTGGCCAAAAGCAAGACATTTTTCAGGCAAGCTACGTGTCAACAGGAGAAGGTGGGGCAAAATAATTTGAAATTTGTGATTGGTTCATTTTAATGAAGGTTAGATCATCAACATTTCTGGAAGCCAGACGTGTCTTTTTTTCAGTCAGTATTGAACCAGCAGCACTAAAGACTCTTTCAGATAGCACACTAGCAGCTGGGCAAGCGAGCTCCTATAATGCATATTCTACCAATTCAGGCCAGGTTTCTTTTTTAGATGCCCAGTAATCAAAGGGGAATGACCTGTGAGAGAGAACATCGATAAGGGAGGAAAAATAGTTTATAACCATACTGGACAAATGCTGTCTCCTGTCACTTTGAGTCGATGCAGCAGTACATGTCGTGTCTGCGGTCATTGCGAAATCACTCCACAACCTGGTCATACAACCCATCTGTCCAACGCGACTTTGGATTTGTGCACCTCTTACACCTCTGTCATGTTGCCCCCTACAGCTTGTGTGAGAACCATCACCGCCTCTGTGTGCTGGGAATGCCTGAACCAAACGGTCTACAAGAGTTGCTTGTTTGGTTGCTAATATTTGTTCCAAGTTTCATGTGGCATGATATTTTGTAATTTTCCTTTGCATCGTGGATCCAGGAGGCAGGCCAACCAGTAATCGTCATCGGTCATCATTTTGATAATGCAGGGGTCCCTTTTTAGGATATGCAAGGCATATTCTGCCATGTGGGCCAATGTTCAAGGTGTCAATTCACTGCTTGTGCTGGGTTGAGGAGCACTTTCTTGCAAATCAACATCATTTGTAGCCCGCAAAAACCCTGTACCTGTCCTTGCAAAGCCACCAGTTTCTATTGCCCCGGAGAAGCATCCTCCTCCCATAAATATTCATCCCCATCATCCTCCTCCTCCTCCTCTTTGTCCACCACCTCATCCAGGAGAGTTCCCTGAGCAGACAATGGCTGACTGTCATCAAGGCTTCCCTCCTCCTCGGCTGCAAATGCCTGCTCCTTAATGTGCGTCAAAATTTGCATCAGCAGACGCATAAGTGGGATGCTCATGCTTATGATGGCGTTGTCTGCACTTACCAGCCGTGTGCATTCCTCAAAACACTGAAGGACGTGACACAGGTCTTGTAGCTTTGACCACTGCACATCAGACAACTCCATGTCTGCCATCCAACTGTCTGCCCGTGTATGTGTATCCTCCCACAAATAAATGACAGCATGACTCTGTTCACACAGCCTCTGAAGCATGTGCAGTGTGGAGTTCCACCTTGTTGCAACGTCGATTATTAGGCGGTGCTGGGGAAGATTCAGCGATCGCTGATGGTTCAGCATACGGCTGGAATGTACGGGCGACCGGCGGATGTGTGAGCAAAGTCTTCGCACCTTCAGCAGCAGGGCTGGTAACCCCGGATAATTTTTCAGGAAGCACTGCACCACCAGGTTCAAGGTGTGAGCCAGGCAAGGTATGTGTTTCAGTTCTGAAAGGGTTATGGCAGCCATAAAATTCCTTCCGTTGTCACTGACTACCTTGCCTGCCTCAAGATGTACACTGCCCAACCATGACTCAGTTTCTTGCTGCAAGTACTCGACCAGTACTTCCGCGGTTTGTCTGTTGTCGCCCAAACACTTCATTTGCAGCACAGCCTGCTGACGCTTACCAGAAGATGTTCGATAATGGGACATCTCGGGTGCAACACTGGCAGCTGCGGATGGAGTTGTCATGCGACTGCGCTCTGTGGACGAGCTTTCACTTCTGGAGGAGGAGGGGTGGCGAACGCCTACAGCCAACTGTTTCCTAGACTGTGGGCTAGGCAGAACTGTCCCACTATGGCTGTCCCCTGTGGACCCAGCATCCACCACATTAACCCAGTGCGCCGTGATGGACACGTTACGTCCCTGGCCATGCCTACTGGTCTATGCATCTGTTGTAAGGTGGACCTTTCTACTGACTGATTGCCTCAGTGCATGGACAATGCGGTCTTTGACATGCTGGTGGAAGGCTGGGATGGCTTTTCTCGCAAAGAAGTGTCGACTGGGTAGGTTATAGCGTGGTACTGCATAGGCCATCAGGGCTTTGAAAGCTTCACTTTCAACTAACCGGTAGGGCATCATCTCTAATGAGATTAGTCTAGCAATGTGGGCGTTCAAACCCTGTGTATGCGGATGAGAGGATGAGTACTTTCTTTTCCTAACAAGAGTCTCTTGTAGGGTGAGCTGGACTGGAGAGCTGCATATGGTTGATCTAGCGGGGGTGGGGGTGGACATGGCAGATTGAGAGAGGGTTGGTGATGGTATTCTTGATGTTGGCCTACATACAGTGTTTCCTACCAAGAACCTGGTGATTCCCTGACTGCTTTGGCCTTGCGACGATACTTCCACATTTGCTGCTGGTGGTGTCCTAACCGGTGGGCTTACAGTGAGGGAAGCAATGTAGCATTGCTGACTACCTTCACTCTGAGCAGGTGCACCAACGGTACGGGACGTAGTTAGTCCAGGCTTGCAAGTGCACGCTGGTTAAATGTCTAAGCATGCACGTTGTATTTAAATTTTGGAGAATCTTCCCTCTGCTAAAGGTCTTTGAGCATTTCTTACAGATATCTTTGCACTCATCATCTGGATCTTGGTTAAAAATTGCCACACTGCACTCTTCCTACTATGGAATACCTTTTCATTGCACGCTGTGCTACTTTCACCGGATGGCCACGCTGTCCTTAAACTGTTTTATGTTTTGACAAATGTTTTTGGCCAGATACTGGCCTGCCAGATGAAAGCTGTTGCAATGTAGATGGCTGCTGCGGATCCTCTTCCTCCGCTTCTCAGCTACTGGCAGCAGCACCCTCTTACTCCAATGGCTGCCAATCTGGGTCAACAACTGGGTCATCTATCACCTCCTCTTCAATGTCATGTGCACCTTCCTCTGTGTCACCGTGTAAGGTGCTATAGCGTTCGGGACGGGGCACCATAGTCTCATCAGGGTCAGATTCTGGCTCAGTACACTGTGAGGGCAATGTAGTGATCTGAGTCAATGGAACAGCATAATAATCTAGCTGTGGCTGTGCATCTGTGCACTCCATGTCCGATTCATCTTGTAATGGGCTGGTAACAATTTCCCTTTCTAACCCAGGCAAGGTATGTGTAAAGAGCTCCATGGAGTAAACTGTAGTGTGGCCTGCCGCATCCTTCACTTTTGGTTTGGGTGAAGAACATAAGGAAGCGATTTGTTCCTGACCGGGAGCATCCACTGACGACTCGCTGCTTTTATATTTAGAACTTTCTGAAGAGGAGGTGAAAGAGCTAGAGGCTGAGTCACCAAGGAAAGCCAAAACTTTTTCCTGCTGCTCCGGCTTTAAAAGCTGTTTTCCTACTCCCAGATAAGGGAGCCTTCGAGGCCTTGTGTAGCCAGACGATGACGCTGGCTCAACACCTCGAGCATTTGGTGCTATTTTGCTTTTTTCACTACCACCAGATGCTCCACCACCACCACCACCATCAGTACCAGCTGGCAATGACCGCCCACGGCCTCTTCCACCAGACTTCCTCATTTTTGGGAAAATCTAACCAAAATAATAACCTTTATATGGTACTGTAAAACAAGGTAGAAGGTGAATATAAACTTGTTGAGAATTTAAATCTCCCTTTTTTTGGGGGGAGACTGAACCAAAACTCAGACCCAGCGTATAGCACTTCACAATGTAAGTGGCAGAACATGGCTGAAAGATATACGACAAAAAGAACTGACGTAGATCCACTTAGTGCCAACTTAAAGGGACACTGTCACCTGAATTTGGAGGGAACAATCTTCAGCCATGGAGGCGGGGTTTTTGGATTTTTGATTCACCCTTTCCTTACCCGCTGGCTGCATGCTGGCTGCAATATTGGATTGAAGTTCATTCTCTGTCCTCCATAGTACACGCCTGCGCAAGGCAAGATTGCCTTGTGCAGGCATGTACTATGGAGGACAGAGAATGAACTTCAATCCAATATTGCAGCCAGCATGCAGCCAGCGGGTAAGGAAAGGGTGAATCAAAAACCCCAAAACCCCGCCTCCATGGCTGAAGATTGTTCCTTCCAAATTCAGGTGACAGTGTCCCTTTAAATCTCCTTTTTTTGGGGGGGAGATTGCACCAAAACTCAGGCCCAGTGTATTACACTACACAATGTAAGTGGCAGAACGTGGCTGTAAGATATACGGCAAACTAATAGAACTGATGTAGATCCACTTAGTGCCAATATAAATCTCCCTTTTTTGGGGGGGAGACTGCACCAAAACTCAGGCCCAGTGTATTACACTACACAATGTAAGTGGCAGAACATGGCTGGAAGATATACGACAAACTAACAGAACTGACATAGATCCACTAAATGCCAATTTAAATCTTCCTTTTTTGGGGGTGAGACTGAACCAAATTTCAGGCCCAGTGTATAATACTACACAATGTAAGTGGCAGAACGTTGCTGGAAGATATACGACAAACTAACAGAACTGACGTAGATCCCCTTAGTGCCAATTTAAATCTCCCTTTTTTTGGGGGGGAGACTGCACCAAAACTCAGGCCCAGTGTATTGCACTGCACAATGTAAGTGGCAGAATGTGGCTGGAAGATATACGACAAACTAACAGAACTGACATAGATCCACTTAGTGCAAATTTAAATCTTCCTTTTTTTGGGGGGAGACTGAACGAAAACTCAGGCCAGGGTATAACACTACACAATGTAAGTGGCAGAACGTGGCTGGAAAATATATGACAAACTAACAGAACTGACGTAGATCCACTTGGTGCCTATTTAAATCTCCCTTTTTTGGGAGGAGACTGCACCAAAACTCAGGCCCAGTGTATTACACTACACAATGTAAGTGGCAGAACGTGGCTGGCTGATATACAACAAACTAACAGAACTGACGTAGATCCACTTAGTGCCAATTTGAATCTCCCTTTTTTTGAGAGGAGACTGCACCAAAACTCAGGCCCAGTGTATTACACTACACAATGTAAGTGGCAGAACGTGGCTGGCTGATATACATCAAACTAACAGAACTGACGTAGATCCACTTAGTGCCAATTTAAATCTCCCTTTTTTTGGGAGGAGACTGCAAAAAAACTCAGGCCCAGTGTATTACACTACACAATGTAAGTGGCAGAACGTGGCTGGCTGATATACAACAAACTAACAGAACTGACGTAGATCCACTTAGTGCCAATTTAAATCTCCCTTATTTTGGGGGGGGGAGACAGCAACAACTACTAGTTGGGTTGGGGCCTACTATCGGTGTCTGCCCCTCCTTGATGTTCTCCTCCACTGAACAAACCAGTGCCGAATGTTTACTTCTGTTACCAATTTTGAACTGCATTTAGCCTACTTACTGATTTGGGCCTACTCACTGTGTCAGCATCTCATTACAGTTGTACTCCACTGAACAAAGCAATGCCCCCTGGTTAGTCCTGTTACCAATTTTGAACTGCATTTAGCCCACTTTATTCTTTGGGCCTATATCTGTGTTTCCTCCTCAGCCAGTGATAGATGAGTCTGCTGGTACATTGACCCATAACGCAACATTCCCCGTGCACGCTACACAGCAAGATTGTGACCCTGCTGAAAGTCAGGTTCCCCTTCCCGCATAACATACCACCTTACACGGGGACAAAGAGGAAGGTGCAGATGAAAGTGCAGGTTCCTTCATCAGGTGGGGGGAGGAATACTTGTTGGCGACGTCACGGGCACAGGGCCCCTCATAGTATGCAAAAGTGTCGCTGCCGGTGGGAGGCGCCCCCGCCGTGCAAACACACCGCCGTACTTTGAGGGGCCCTGTGCCAGTGCCAATGCCAACGAGTGGGCCCCCATGCTTGCTCAGGATCACAGCACTTGCAAAGTTGAAATACTTACCTCTCCCTGCTCCACTGCCGTGACGTGGTCCAGATTTCCTGGGCCCACTAAATACTTGAACCGGCCCTACCCCCCACAACTTTAGCCAAATGACCCCCAATTTCCAATGCCTTACCATTATTATAAGGTAAATTAAGATTGGCAAGCTTCAGTAACAAGAATGTATGTTTTTGCCATTAAAATGGGCACTGTACATGTTTTCCTGGCCTCCACTCACTACCGACTATGCTCCCCCATTGACTTGCATTGGGTTTGGTGTTTCGGTCGATCCCCGACTTTTCGCGATAATCGGCCGATTCCACTCGACTCGACTTTTGAGATAGTCGGGTTTCGCGAAACCCGACTCGACCCTAAAAAACTAAAAGTCCCTCAACCCTACTGGCAGTTGCTGCTTGGAAGTGCCGTCTGCAAAGTCAACACATGCTCCAGTGGTTTGGGGTTCAGTAACGTCAGCTGATCCCCAGCTGTGTGCTGCAATTTCTCCTGTTCCCTTCACATTCACACTACTCCAGATTTTAAACTTGCTCCAATTAGGCCTCGGCCTACACTGTGTTTCTCTTGTAATCCCTGGGCTCTAATACCGCTAGTTGCTGCTCGGAAGTGCTGTCTGCAAAGTCAACACATGCTCCAGTGTTTTGGGATCAGTAACGTAAGCTGATCCCCAGCAGTGTGTGCGGCAGTTTCTCCTGCTCCCTCCACATTCAAATTACTCCAGATTTTAAACTTGCTCCAATTAGGCCTCTGCCTAGACTGTGCTTCTCCTGTAATCCCTGGGCTCCAACACCGCCAGTTGCTGCTCAGAAGTGCCATCTGCACAGTCAACACATGCTCCAGTGTTTTGGGGTTCAGTAATGTCAGCTGATCCCCAGCTGTGTGTGCGGCAATTTCTCCTGCTCCCTCCACATTCACACTACTCCAGATTTTAAACTTGCTCCAATTAGGCCTCGGCCTACAATCTGTTTCTCCTGTAATCCCTGGGCTCCAACACCGCCAGTTGCTGCTCGGAAGTAGCATCTGCACAGTCAACACATGCTCCAGTGTTTTGGGGTTCAGTAACGTCAGCTGATCCCCAGCTGTGTGTGCTGCAAATTCTCCTGCTCCCTCCATATTCACACTACTACAGATTTTAAACTTGCTCCAATTAGGCCGCAGCCTACACTCCGTTTCTCCGGTAATCCCTGGGCTCCAACAGCGCCAGTTGCTGCTTAGAAGTGTCTCTGGCACGGGTACTCGCTCCTGCCCAGCCTGGTTCTAGCATGCCAGCTGTTTCTGGGTAGTGTCAAGGTCACTTTGCTTTCAATACATTGTCCTGTCGGGTTGCGCTCGGGATAGCCAACTCAATGGTGCCTGCTCTTTAGGTGCTTCCTATGTTGGCTGCGGGAACTGGCAATCAAGGCTGGTTCCGTAGTGCCAATTGGACAAGCTCCCCCTGTAGGACTGTGGGTTTTAGGTAACTACGGCTAGCACGCGGCCTTGCAATTTTTTTTTTCATATGGACCTTCTGCTGCCTATCTGAGTTCCAGCACCATTAGCTGGTTCTTTGGAAGTCAATCTTGAATAGGTCCCCCTGGGTTCCAGTACTGTCAGCTGGTTTCAAGCAGAGCCTTTTGCTTAGGTGCCTCCTTCTCGGTATCCGAGTTCCACCAACGTCTGGTGGTCCTTGGTAGTGCTTTCTGGCACGGGTGCCTCCTGCTTAGTAACCGGGCTCCAGTACCGTCAGCTGGTCCTCGGTAGTTCCATTGGCTCTTGTACCTTCTGCTCCCCATCCTGGTTCCAGTACCGTCAGCTGGTTCCAGGCAGAGCCTTTGGCTAAGGTGCCTCCTTCACGGTATCTGAGTTCCACCAATGTCTGGTGGTCCTTGGTAGTGCTTTCTGGCACAGGTACCTCCTGCTTAGTAACCGGGTTCCAGTACCGTCAGTTGGTCCTCGGTAGTTCCATTGGCTCTCGTACCTTCTGCTACCCATCTGGGTTCTAGTACTGTCAGCTGGTTTTTGGCAGTGTCTTTGGCTCTGGTACCTTCTGCTCCCCATCCTGGTTCCAGTACCGTCAGCTGGTTCTCGGCAGGGTCTTTGGCTCTTGCACCTTCTGCTCCCATCCTGGTTCCAGTACCGTCAGCTCGTTCAAGGCAGAGCCTTTGGCTTAGGTGCCTGCTTCTCGGTATCCGAGTTCCGCCAACGTCTGGTGGTCCATGGTAGTGCTATCTGGCCCGGGTACCTCCTGCTTAGTAACTGGGTTCCAGTACCGTCAGCTGGTCCTCAGTATTTCCATTGGCTCTTGTACCTTCTGCTACATTTCCAAGTTCAAGCTTTTGGAAATGGTTTTTGCTAATCACTCTGGATCTCCCTGACGACGACCCTAAAGATAACGACCCTGAAGACCACCCCGAAGAAGACGATGACCCCGGAGACGAGGACCCCGGAGATGAGGACCCTGGAGACGACGACCCTGAAGACCACCCCGAAGAAGTTCACAACCCCGGAGACGACGACCCTGGAGACGACGACCCTGATGACCACCCCAAAGAAGACTAAGAAGCAGAAGAACAAGAAGCTGCAGAACAAAATATAGAACTACATTAAGCATAAGACTAAAAATCAGAGCAAAAGATATTATCAAAATTATAAGCAGAAGAAGACTAAGCAGTGTATGGGGGTGAGTCCGTTCCTCCTCGTGGTGCCCCTGGAAATAAACTGCTGCTGCAGGCCAAACTGAACGCAGACAAATCCTGTCTGCATTCTCTGTAGTCAGTCATGTGCGTGTATCTGTGATGATCACTCCATCGGCACTGATGATCGCCCCATCGGACACCACACTAGCAGCAGTTCATTCCAGCACCTCCAAGGCATTTAAGGAGACGTCTGGCTAATTGTGCAGCTTGGATACCAGGTAATTAAATGGAACTGAAGCATCAAGAAGGACACAGGTATATTCACTTTGATACTCGTTGATCATGTTGTTCAAATTCTGCCTCCTTGACATTGTTACCTGTTAGGAGTCGAGTTTCCTCTGCTGCACAGGGGGAATCTCGATCGGTGTCTGCTGCAGTCTCCCATTCGGCATCGGCCGCAGTGGGGTCTGCTCAGCGGAGGCGTTGCTCCCAGCGTCTCGCTGGGACTGATTCTGTGCAAAGGGTTACTGCTGCCTTTTCTGGCTCTCCTGTTGTACCCTGCACTGATCTGCGGCGAGCAGGCTTCTCTGTGACTAAGTCCTTATTTGCACACACTGAGGATGCCCAGGGCAAGATCTCCCGTTGGAGATCGAGGGTCACATGCTCAGGTACTGCAGCATGTCCCATTGGTCCTCCAGGAAGGTCCTGGAAGGGCAAAACTGCGGTAGCAGCTTCCTGTGCTGCAACTATATAAGCTGCGCATGACCGCACGGCCATGCGCTAGTATTGTCTTGAAAATATATGTGTGTGTGTAGATGGATGTATGTCGAAGGATGAAAGCTCCTAAGTATCCCTCCCTAGTGTTGTTGTCTGTTTGCGGATGATGGTAGCTATCTAGCGCCCGACTAGCCATCAGCACAAAACACACATAACAGCGTCTAGTTGCTGTGACCGCCTGTATGGCGCCGTGCGCTTTCCTTACCCAAGCCTGGGTGGTTAGCGGCGTCCGTTTGTGCGGCACCGCACGCACACTCGTGCCTTTTTATATTATTGTTTCTGTCTCTCTGACACCCCAGTTGTGGTGTCGAGTGCATGAGGTCTTTGAACCCAAATCCTTTGTCTTGGGATTGTGTTCTGAGACTTCTTGCTTGCGCTCTATGTGCGGTACCGCGGCCCTGTGACGCAACAGGGTTCGCTTCCTTCATACAGGGTGAAGTTAACCCATGTGTGTATACTTATTGTACCGCCATATCGTCTGTCTCTACTAGCAGCAGGGTTTTCACCTGCACGGTGGACTTCGGACTGCGAACGCACCTAATACCATAACATCTGATTCTTGGTGCTTTCCGCCAGTCCCTAACAGAATACTAGCGCCAAGGTCTGGCTAGTAATGACGGACGATCAGCGTTCACAGCGGTACATCCAGCAGCTGGAGGGTAGGTTGGCGGCTCTAGAGCGTGCAACCTCAGCTGTGGACGTTACTGCTGTCGCTGTTCAGGCTGCAAGTGCAGTTGTAGCCAGTTTGTCCGCTGCCACTCCTGCTCCGACCTTATCCCGTCTCCCGCTTCCAGACAAGTTTGCTGGTGACAGTAAGCTATGTCGGGGATTCGTGAGCCAGTGCTCCATACATCTCTAGCTGCTGGCTGCACGTTTTCCTACGGAACGGGCGAGGGTGGGATTCATTTTGTCTCTTTTGTCGGGCAGGGCGTTGGAGTGGGCAACGCCGCTTTGGGAACATGGTGATCGTGTGGTACAGAGTGCTCCTATCTTCCTGGACGCTCTGAGGCAGGTCTTTTTGGGACCCCGTGTCACCCACGATACCGCGCTCCAATTGTTGGCAATTACTCAGGCTTCGTCCATGGTCAGCCAGTTCGCCATCCTATTCCGGACTCTAGCTTCTGAGCTGGAATGGCCGGATAAAGTCCTTATTCCGGTGTTCTGGAAAGGACTGGCAGATCATGTAAAGGACGCCTTGGCCACCAGGGAGATTCCCGCCACATTGGAGGAGCTTATTACTATAGCTACCCGCATCGATCTCTGTTTTAACGAGCGGAGGTTGGAGCGGACCCAGTGTAGGCAGAGGTTTCGGCTGGCTCCCACCATTGCCAAACCTCTAGAATCTCCTGTAATGGCGTCCGACTCCCATGAGGCCATGAAGGTTTCTCGAGCGGGACCTAGGTCTCAGACCGCTCGAGTACCTGTGGTGTGTAAAAATTGCCAGCAACCGGGACATTACGCTAATAAATGTCCACGGCGGTCGGGAAAACGATCGCGTCTAGTGACCATTGGAGGAGGTTCACCAGACACAGCGGCATTTTCCTCCAAATTGTCCTTTAAAGGGACAATCCTGTTAGGCACATCCACTCTTACAGTAGAGCTTTGTGTGGATTCAGGAGCAGAAGGAAATGTTATGTCTTCTGCTTTTGCTCTGCTCCACGCAGTACCTCTGGTTATGCTTGCCAAACCAGTAACCGTTAGAGTGGTGAATGGGTCGACACTTCCGTTACAGATCACACATCAGACTGTCCCTTTCACGTTAGCCATGTCCCCATCCCAACAGGAGATTATTTCCCTTCTTGTCCTTCCCGAGGGAATGGATGAGATTCTGCTGGGAATGCCCTGGCTCCGTTTCCACTCCCCACATATTGAGTGGACCTCTGGGAGGAAATTGGGTTGGAGTGAATCCTGTAAGGGCAGATGTGTAAAAGAGTGCGTTCAGGTTTCCACCACTGAGATACCCGCAGATCTCTCTACTTTCCCCAAATACTATTGGTCTTATGCAGACGTCTTCTCCAAAAAGGCAGCGGAGACCATTCCACCTCACCGTCCCTATGACTGTCCTATAGATCTCTTGCCTGGAGCAGAACCTCCTCGGGGACGTGTCTATCCCCTCTCTCTCCCGGAAACGGAGGCTATGTCCAAATACATCCAGGAGAATTTGGCAAGAGGGTTTATTAGGAAGTCAGTGTCACCAGCAGTGGCAGGGTTCTTCTTCGTACAGAAGAAGAATGGAGAATTGCGTCCTTGCATAGACTACAGGGGTCTTAACGCCATCACCGTTAAGAATAAGTACCCGCTGCCCCTGATTTCTGAGCTTTTTGACAGGCTACGGGGAGCTAAGGTATTTACCAAATTAGACCTGCGGGGAGCTTATAACCTGATTCGCATCCGTGAAGGGGACGAATGGAAGACGGCGTTTAACACCAAAGATGGGCACTATGAGTATCTGGTGATGCCCTTCGGGCTCTATAATGCCCCAGCCGTTTTCCAAGACTTTGTCAACGACATCTTCCGGGATATGCTTTCCACCTCGGTCGTAGTCTATCTGGATGATATTCTCATCTTCTCTCCAGATATTGACTCCCACCGGAGAGATGTTGGCAGAGTCTTCGACCTCTTACGGGCAAACTCTCTTTACGCAAAGTTGGAGAAGTGTGTGTTTGAGCAGGAGTCTTTACCTTTCCTGGGCTATATCATCTCTGCCCAGGGATTGGCTATGGATCCTGCCAAACTACAGGCTGTGATGGACTGGCAAGAACCCCATTCACTTAAAGCGGTGCAGCGCATTATGGGGTTCATTAATTATTACCGCCAGTTCATTCCCCATTTCTCAACTTTGGTAGCTCCCTTGGTAGCCCTCACCAAGAAGGGAGCAAATCCCAAAGTGTGGTCTGAAGAGGTCTCCAGGGCCTTTTCTTCTACTAAGTCTCATTTTGCTAGCGCTCCCATCCTACATCGTCCCGATGTCGATAAGCCGTTTATAATGGAGGTGGATGCCTCTTCCGTTGGTGCTGGAGCAGTCCTCTTCCAAAAGGATGCTCAAGGTCGGAAGCATCCGTGCTTCTTCTTCTCCAAGACCTTCACACCAGCGGAGAGGAATTATTTCATCGGGGACAGGGAGTTGCTAGCAATGAAATTGGCTTTCTCAGAGTGGAGACATCTCTTGGAGGGGGCTCGTTTTCCCTTTCAAGTTTTTACAGACCACAAAAATTTGCTATAATTGCAAACAGCCCAGCGGCTAAATTTTCGCCAGGCCAGATGGTCCTTATTCTTCTCCCGATTCCACTTCACCCTCCATTATCTCGCTGGGGAGAAGAATATTCGAGCTGATGCTCTTTCTCGCTCTGTTGTATCATCTGAGGAGGAGGAAGGAGAGCCTCGGCTTATTGTTCCTTCTGAGAGCTTGAGAACCGTGGCTCCGGTGTCGCTTCAGTCTGTGCCTCCGGGCAAGACTTTTGTGCCCATAAATTTGCGACCGGAGGATCTCTCTTGGGCTCATTCCTCCAGGGTGGGTGGACACTTTGGGACAAAAAGGACATCTGAGCTGCTGGCGAGGACGTACTGGTGGCAACATATGCTCCGAGATGTCAGAGATTACGTTCTGGCGTGTGTCTCATGTGCCAAAAATAAGTCTCCTCGACAACAGCCGTCTGGGTTACTCTATCCCTTGCCGGTGGCAGACAGGCCCTGGGAGATGGTCGGGATGGACTTTGTAGTGGGTTTGCCCAAGTCTCGCGGCTGTACCGTCATTTGGGTTATTACCGATCATTTCTCGAAAATGGTGCATTTGGTGCCGCTCCAACGGTTACCTTCTGCACGGGCCTTGGCAGCGTTGTTCATAAGACACATCTTCCGCCTACACGGCATGCCAGACAAAATTGTCAGTGACCGGGGTCCCCAGTTTGCGTCTCGGTTCTGGAGAGAGCTTTGTCGTCTTCTCAGCATTGAGTTAAATCTCTCTTCCGCATATCATCCCGAGACGAATGGGTTGGTAGAGAGGGCCAATCAGACTCTGGTCACATATCTACGACATTTTGTTTCTGCCAGGCAGGATGACTGGGCATCTTTATTACCATGGGCAGAGTTCGCCCTTAATAATGCTGTAGCCGACTCCACTGGTCAGACTCCTTTCCTCCTTAATTACGGCCAGCATCCGCGGGTTCCTGTGCCTATGCCCGTGTCCTCTGCTGACTCCAGGGTGGCAGACTGGGCAGTGGAGGCACGGGACATTTGGGACCGCACTCAAGATGCCAATCGGGCCTCGAAGGAGAGAATGAGGTCCTCCGCCGATGCACATCGGCGCCCTGCCCCGAACTTTGCTCCTGGCGATTTAGTGTGGCTCTCCACGCGTAACATCAGGCTGCGTGTAGAGTCCACTAAGTTTGCACCTCGCTACTTGGGTCCCTTCAAGGTCCTCGAACTGGTTAATCCTGTGGTCTACTGTCTGGCCCTTCCTCCTCGCCTTGGTATCACCGACACCTTTCATGTGTCCCTCCTTAAGCCCGTATACATGTCTCGGTTTTCTGAGTCATCTGCCGAGACATTGGGTTCGTCTACGGACGATTTCGAGGTGAACGCTATTTTGGGGTGCAAGGTGGTACGTGGCAAAAAATGTTATTTGGTGGACTGGAAGGGTTATGGTCCTGAGGACAGGTCCTGGGAGCCTGCTGAGCACATTCGGGCTCCGCAGCTCGTTGCTGCCTTCGAGCGTAGCGAGGCCAAAGGAGGGGGGGGGCCCTAGGAGGGGGGGGGGGTAATGTTAGGAGTCGAGTTTCCTCTGCTGCACAGGGGGAATCTCGATCCGTGTCTGCTGCGGTCTCCCATTCGGCATCGGCCGCGGTGGTGTCTGCTCAGCGGAGGCGTCGCTCCCAGCGTCTCGCTGGGACTGATTCTGTGCAAAGGGTTACTGCTGCCTTTTCTGGCTCTCCTGTTGTACCCTGCACTGATCTGCGGTGAGCGGGCTTCTCTGGGACTAAGTCCTTATTTGCACACACTGAGCATGCCCAGGGCAAGATCTCCCGTTGGAGATCGAGGGTCACATGCTCAGGTACTGCAGCATGTCCCATTGGTCCTCCAGGAAGGTCCTGGAAGGGCAAAACTGCGGTAGCAGCTTCCTGTGCTGCAACTATATAAGCTGCGCATGACCGCACGGCCATGCGCTAGTATTGTCTTGAAAATATATGTGTGTGTGTAGATGGATGTATGTCGAAGGATGAAAGCTCCTAAGTATCCCTCCCTAGTGTTGTTGTCTGTTTGCGGATGATGGTAGCTATCTAGCGCCCGACTAGCCATCAGCACAAAACATACATAACAGCGTCTAGTTGCTGTGACCGCCTGTACGGCGCCGTGCGCTTTCCTTACCCAAGCCTGGGTGGTTAGCGGCGTCCGTTTGTGCGGCACCGCACGCACACTCGTGCCTTTTTATATTATTGTTTCTGTCTCTCTGACACCCCAGTTGTGGTGTCGAGTGCATGAGGTCTTTGAACCCAAATCCTGTGTCTTGGGATTGTGTTCTGAGACTTCTTGCTTGCGCTCTATGTGCGGTACCTCGGCCCTGTGACGCAACAGGGTTCGCTTCCTTCACACAGGGTGAAGTTAACCCATGTGTGTATACTTATTGTACCGCCATATCGTCTGTCTCTACTAGCAGCAGGGTTTTCACCTGCACGGTGGACCTCGGACTGCGAACGCACCTAATACCATAACATCTGATTCTTGGTGCGTTCCACCAGTCCCTAACAGTTACCAGTCCACATAACCCTTGCTGATGAGCCAGTTTTTGAAGATGGCCCAGTTTGTGGACATTTTCTCCCCACCTTTTTTGGACCTGCTGGGCCTGTCTATCCCCATTAATGCATGCTGTTGCAAAGAGCTGGTACCTCTGTTACTAGCGGTGTCTGAGTCTGATGTTGTCATCAAATGATCGACAACTGCCCTCTTGATGGATTCAATTGTGAAACCCCTTGGTGACTGCAACAGTAGCGAAGGAAATTTGTCCTTGTACCGTGGGTCAAGAAAGGTTGCGAAATGTGGATCACGTGAGGGTCTTGGAACAAACAATTAGACACGAACTCTGCCATGTGTGTCAAGCTGCAATGAGGCAAATATTCTGTGGTCCCAGAAGGATGAACAATACCCATCTTCTCCTCACACTGACTCTCCTACTTTTCCTTCACCTCCTCCTCTCCAGCCCACCCATGTTGGACATACCTGAAGCTGGGGTTTGGAGTCCCCTCTGTAGCATCATGGGTCCCCTCGGTACCACATAAAAATAAGTCCTCTCCCTCCTCATCTTCCTCCTCATTTTCATCACCCAATCTTGCCTCATCATGATATTGGCTGGGCTGGGTAGGATCACCCAGTGTGAAATCTTGCTCCATACCCTGCTGATAGGCACTAAAAGATTCCTTGCTTAGATTATCCAGCGATTATTTCAACGTACATAGCATCGGGATGATAACGCTGATAATAGCCTGATCACTGCTCACGAGGTTAGTGCAAAGTTATCAAGAACCTCACAAATGTCAGCGATCTACACCCACTCGACAGTTGCTATGTGTTTTGGCAGAGTCATAGTCTGATGGGCATGTTTAAGCTGGTATTCAGAAAGTGCCCTCTGCTACTCACTAATCCTTGCCAACGCCAGACACACAGTGTATCTGTGGTGCCCAAATCCTTCCTTTGCAGGCATACATTGCATTTTTTGGTCTTCTAGACTGCTACCCTTGGTGTATACAGTATTTTGTGGTTTTTAAAATTTTAAAAAATACATCTCAGATATTGAAACAGTCTGTTATCTCAGTCACACGTCTGGTCTATCAGTGGTCTTCAAATCTTGTCTTTTCAGACATACATTTCATTTTTTGCTCTGATACCCTTGGTGTATACATTTATTTGTGTTTTTTTTTATTTTAAAAAATACATCCCAGATATTGAAACACTCTGTTATCTCAGTCACACGTCTGGTCTATGTGTAGTCTTCAAAGATTGGCTTTTCAGCCATACATTCCAGTTTTTTAATCTGATACCCTTGCTGTAGATAGTATTTTGGGTTTTTAAAAATTTAAAAAAAAAATACATTCCACATGTTGAAACAGTCTGTTATATCAGTCACACGTCTTGTCTATTAGTGGTCTTCAAATCTTGTCTTTTCAGACATACATTACATTTTTTGGTCTGATACCATTGGTGTATACAGTATTTTGTGGTTAGAAAATTTTTAAAATACAGGCCACATATTGAAACAGTCTGTTATCTCTGTCCGACGGCCATATTATGTGTGGTCTAAAAATACTTGTTTTTCATGTATACATTTCAATTTTTGGTCTGTTTAATACGCTAGGTCTATACACCATCTTGATTAAAAAAAAATTACAGTGAGGTAGTTACTTGACACACCTCATCTATCTGTGGGCTTCAAAGTGTGCTTTTGAGGCTTCCATTGTCCTTTCTTTGCGGTGTGTTAACCTAGTTCAAAACAGCAAACATTATTTTGTCATAATTTTTTTTTATTTACCCCCATGAGGAAATGATGATCAGTCCATACACTTAGTGTATGGGCAGTACCAGTCTTGGAGACATGCTCCTCGGTAATGTGACAGTTTTGTTTATGAGGTCCTCCTCCATGTTTCTTCTCAGAGGTATTGGGGTGCATGAAAATTTGGGTAAAGACGGCGCTTGCATTGAATACATAAGGAACCTGTATGGCAGGACCAACTGAAGACTGTGAAGTGGGTTTTCCTGTGGCCATCCATTATCTGGGTTCAAAGGATTATTGTGGTGCATATGACTTGATAGCAGGGCAGACCTTGGATTCAACACAACATTTTTTCAGTAGGCCCTCCTGTACCTCTCATGAAAGGGATATTGGGGTGTGTTGTAATTCTTGGCAGCCAGCCACTCACTGCATAGGCAATAACAGCATAGGAGACCCACTGTCTAATAATGGTCCTTTAAGAATATTAATGCCGCCTGATGCCCCTGTAAAAATAGGCTTTGTGACTCCTTCATAAATGAAACAAGATGGGTCTCCTTATGTGTCACAAACCACATGACCAGCTAGAGTTGTTAAATGTTACAATGACATTTCCCAGTGAATGCATTTGTATTGGTTGAAAGCAATGTTAAAGTTGAAAAGTGCATCAAAAACGCTGTGTGTGAACATAGCCCAAGTGGTGGAGAAACATTTTGGTCTGGGGTTAATTATTTTTTTGCCTTATATACAAGTCATTACCCTGGAAAGGATGTACCTTAACAAATTTTGCAGCAAAATGCCATTTTGTATGTTTTTTGGTGCACTTGTAAAAATGGCATAAAACTCTGACAACATAGCTTACAGCTGTGACCTAGAAGTCAGAAATGCTTCCAAGGGCGATCCCCATTATGTTCCAGTGTCATTTGAGCACAGTGTCGGACTGGGTTGCCAATGGCCCACCAGTAACATTGACTTGGGGTGGGGGGGACATTTTTCACCTCATACAATTATTACACTTCCCTCGTTCACAAATTTACCTGTATCTCTATATAGTAATAAAATGGGTAGTCTGGTTAATGAATGATAAAATGCTGCTTTTTTTCTGTACAGAGTGAATCAAGTGAATTATGCCAAGCACTGCCCATACAGTGAGGTTGGGTGCCCAGATCTACACAAGGGCCCACCGGGGGATTCCCCTGTTACCCTAATGGCCAGTCTGAGCCTGTTTGAGCAGTGTTTCCATCATTTTCAGAAATGTTTAGACCTTAAAATGATCCCGGAGGGATCACAGTAAAAATACTCGGGTTTCCCATAGACTTACATTGGGCTCATTGCTCGGGTCGAGAACCCAAGTATTTCAGTTAGCTAGACCCGAACAATGAGCACCCGAGCATTTTAGTGGTCGCTCATCACTAATAGGGACACATACGGCAGCAGTAACTCAGTATTGGGGTATTAGCAGGATGACGCATTTGTGCAGGTTGGGGATAGATGTGATGGGGCTGGAAATGTGAGCATTCAAATATGTTTTTTTTGTAATCTCTGCAGTGAGTCCAAGCTTGAGAAGTCATGTCAGTCTTGGCCAGATGGAATAGACAGGAAAAGTGAACGCCGTCTGTAAGTCTCTATTGTTTACTGTACTGTAATCTCTTAAATGTTCTGCAGCACTGGTATCTACCACTATATTGTTGCCCTATGGCGGTAGTGTTGATTTTCGTGTACTGATGTATTTTCAGTTACAGCAGGATCATCTGCTGAGATTCCCCTATACCCATGATTAAAGTGTGCCACCATAGTAGTAATCAAGGTTAGGCCAGTGTCACACTGTAATGCGAGGAACTTGCGTGAGTCTCTCGCCTCAATACCCAGCACTGCCACCAGCACTCTGGACTGGAGTGTGCGGCTGCATGTATTTCTATGCAGTTGAACTCTCCGGTCTGAACCGTCGGTGACAGCGCCAAGTATTGAGGTGGAAGACTCACAGGAGATTCTTGCATTGCAGTTGCAAAGTGTGACACACCAGCCAAAGGGGCCCACTCAGATGATTCACCCCCCCAAGCTGAACCCCTAGCTATGCCTCTGCTGTGAGCTATATCTGTTTCCACCTCCAAGCAGAAGTTTTTGTTTCCTCCTACACTACCTTCACATACTACTCAACATACTTAATCTGCAACCCAATGGCCACAGGTTACAGCTTTGATTCCACACATCACTCATTATATTTATGGTAAAATGCTGTCAAGAGGTTTTAGAACTTGAAATCCTGATCAAATCTATACAGCAGAAAAGATGTTGTTGATCATCAATCAACTGTCTTGTTGGCTCGTTCTCCATGAACTGCAGTTGGAAATTATCATGAGTCACCAAGGTTGGGCAGAGTAATTCATGCTCCTTATATCGCCCATTCATATTTCCATAAAACTTTCAATATTGCAGCATTTCTTTCAGAAATATACCCACTTGAGTAGGGTGTTGGATATTGCCAAGAAAAAGCTCTTACATAGAAAAGCATGCCCTCTTTGCTTTGCAAAAGACATTCTGCTAGAGTGATGCCTGATTTGTGAATTTTCAGCCTGCTGGAATTCGACACTGCATATCTACAGGATATGGGGTGCATTAAAATAGGTCTGGATACACATGATGAGAGCATTATACTGCCTCTGTACAAATCCCTGGTTAGACCGCACATGGAGTACTATGTACAGTTTTGGGCACTGGTGCTCAGTAAGGATAATAATAATCTTTATTTTTATATAGCGCTAACATATTCCGCAGCGCTTTACAGTTTGCACACATTATCATCGCTGTCCCTGATGGGGCTCACAATCTAAATTCCCTATCAGTATGTCTTTGGTCTGTGGGAGGAAACCGGAGTACCTGGAGGAAACCCACGCAAACACGGGGAGAACATACAAACTCCTTGCAGATGTTGTCCAAGGTGGGATTAGAACCCAGGACCCCAGCGCTGCAAGGCTGCAGTGCTATCCACTGAGCCACCGTGCTGCCCTGGAGAAGGATATAATAGAACTAGAGCGAGTACAAAGGAGGGTCACAAAATTAATAAATGGGATGGGGAACTAAAATACCCAGAGAAATTAGCAAAATTAGGATTATTTAGTCTAGAAAAAAGACGACTGAGGGGCGATCTAATAACCATGTATAAGTATATAAGAGTAGGGTTGAGCGACCTTGACCTTTTTAGAGTCGAGTCGGGTTTCGCAAAACCCGACTATCTCAAAAGTCGAGTCGAGTGGAATCGTCCGATTATCGCGAAAAGTCGGGGATCGACCGAAACACGAAACTCAATGCAAGTCAATGGGGCAGCATAGTCGGCAGTGAGTAGAGGCCAGGAAAACATGTACAGAGCCCATTTTAATGGCAAAAACATCCATTCTTGTTACTGAAGCTTGTCAATCTTAATTTAGCTTATAATAATTGTAAGGCATTTGAAATTGGGGGTCATTTGGCTAAAGTTGTGGGGGGTAGGGCTGGTTCAAGTAATTAGTGGGCCAAGTAAATCTGGACCACGTCACGGCAGTGGAGCAGGGAGAGGTAAGTATTTCAACTTTGCAAGTGCTGTGATCCTGAGCAAGCAGGGGGGGCCCACTCGTTGGCATTGGCACTGGCACAGGGCCCCTCAAAGTACAGCGGTGTGTTTGCATGGCGGGGGCGCCTCCCACCGGCAGCAACACTTTTGCGTACTATGAGGGGCCCTGTGCCAGTGACGTCGCCAACGAGTATTCCTCCCCCCACCTGATGAAGGAACCTGCACCTTCATCTGCACCTTCCTCTTTGTCCCCGTGTAAGGTGGTATGGTATGCGGGAAGGGGGACCTGACTTTCAGCAGGGTCACAATCTTGCAGTGTAGCGTGCACGGGGAATGTTGCGTTATGGGTCAATGTACCAGCAGACTCATCTATCACTGGCTGGGCAATGGGCAGGATGAGGGGGAAACAGATATGGGCCCAAAGAATAAAGTGGGCTAAATGCAGTTCAAAATTGGTAACAGGACTAACCAGGGGGCATTGTTTTGTTCAGTGGAGGACAACTGGAATGAGAGGCTGACACAGAGAGTAGGCCCAAATCAGTAAGTATTCTAAATGCAGTTCAAAATTGGCAACAGTAGTAAACCGGCGGCACAGCTTTGTTCACTGTAGGAGAAGAGCAAGGAGCGGCAGACACAGATAGAAGGCCCCAACCCAACTAGTAGGCCTAATACAGTGTTGTTTTCATCAACTACTAAACGAGAGCCAGAAGATCGAAGCAATGGAGAGGAAACCTGGGGAACACCTTGGAGTGGAAGACACCGTCTCTACACCCCAGACCCAACTTGAAGTCCTAATGCAGTGTTGTTTTCAACAACTACTAAACGAGAGCCAGAAGATCGAAGCAATGGAGACGAAACCTGGGGAACACCTTGGAGTGGAACACACCGTCTCTACACCCCAGACCCAACTTGTAGGCCTAATGCAGTGTTGTTTTCAACAACTACTAAACGAGAGCCAGAAGATCGAAGCAATGGAGACTGGAGAGGAAACCTGGGGAACACCTTGGAGTGGAACACACCGTCTCTACACCCCATACCCAACTAGTAGGCCTAATGCAGTGTTGTTTTCAACAACTACTAAAGATGAGCATGAAGATTGAAGCAATGGAGAGGCAACCTGGAGAACACCTTGGAGTGGAAGATACGGTTTCTACACCCCATACCCAACTAGTAGGCCTAATGCAGTGTTGTTTTCAACAACTACTTAAGTAGAGCCAGAAGATTGAAGAAATGGAGACTGGAGAGGAAAGCTGGGGAACACCTTGGAGTGGAACACACCGTCTCTACACCCCAGACCCAACTAGTAGGCCTAATGCAGTGTTGTTTTCAATAACTACTTAAGAAGAGCTAAAAGATCGAAGCAATGGAGAGGCAACCTGGGGAACACTTTGGAGTGGAAGACACGGTCTCTACACCCCAGACCCAACTTGTAGGCCTAATGCAGTGTTGTTTTCAACAACTACTAAGCGAGAGCATGAAGATTGAAGCAATGGAGAGGCAACCTGGGGAACACCTTGGAGTGGAAGACACCGTCTCTACACCCCAGACCCAACTTGTAGGCCAAATGCAGTGTTGTTTTCAACAACTACTTAAGAAGAGCTAGAAGATCGAAGCAATGGAGAGGCAACCTGGGGAACACCTTGGAGTGGAAGACACTGTCGCTACACCCCAGACCCAACTTGTAGGCCTAATGCAGTGTTGTTTTCAACAACTACTAAACAAGAGCATGAAGATTGAAGCAATGGAGAGGCAACCTGGGGAACACCTTGGAGTGGAACACACCGTCTCTACACCCCAGACCCAACTTGTAGGCCGAATGCAGTGTTGTTTTCAACAACTACTTAAGATTTGCTAGAAGATCGAAGCAATGGAGAGGAAACCTGGAGAACACCTTGGAGTGGAAGACACCGTCTCTACAACCCAGACCCAACTTGTAGGCCTAATGTAGTGTTGTTTTCAACAACTACTAAACAAGAGCATGAAGATTGAAGCAATGGAGAGGCAACCTGGGGAACACCTTGGAGTGGAACACACCGTCTCTACACCCCAGACCCAACTTGTAGGCCTAATGCAGTGTTGTTTTCAACAACTACTAAACGAGAGCCAGAAGATCGAAGCAATGGAGACGAAACCTGGGGAACACCTTGGAGAGGAAGACACCGTCTCTACAACCCAGACCCAACTTGTAGGCCTAATGCAGTGTTGTTTTCAACAACTACTAAACGAGAGCCAGAAGATCGAAGCAATGGAGATGAAACCTGGGGAACACCTTGGAGTGGAACGCACCGTCTCTACACCCCATACCCAACTTGTAGGCCTAATGCAGTGTTGTTTTCAACAACATTATAAACGAGAGCCAGAAGATCGAAGCAATGGAGACAAAACCTGGGGAACACCTTGGAGTGGAACACACCGTCTCTACACCCCAGACCCAACTTGTAGGCCTAATGCAGTGTTGTTTTCAACAACTACTAAACGAGGGCCAGAAGATCGAAGCAATGGAGACTGGAGAGGAAACCTGGGGAACACCTTGGAGTGGAACACACCGTCTCTACACCCCATACCCAACTAGTAGGCGTAATGCAGTGTTGTTTTCAACAACTACTAAAGACGAGCATGAAGATTGAAGCAATGGAGAGGCAACCTGGAGAACACCTTGGAGTGGAAGACACCGTCTCTACACCCCATACCCAACTAGTAGGCCTAATGCAGTGTTGTTTTCAACAACTACTAAAGTAGAGCCAGAAGATCGAAGAAATGTAGACTGGAGAGGAAAGCTGGGGAACACCTTGGAGTGGAACACACCGTCTCTACACCCCAGACCCAACTAGTAGGCCTAATGCAGTGTTGTTTTCAACAACTACTTAAGAAGAGCTAGAAGATCGAAGCAATGGAGAGGCAACCTGGGGAACACCTTGGAGTGGAAGACACCGTCTCTACACCCCAGACCCAACTTGTAGGCCTAATGCAGTGTTGTTTTCAACAACTACTAAACGAGAGCATGAAGATTGAAGCAATGGAGAGGCAACCTGGGAAACACCTTGGAGTGGAACACACCGTCTCTACACCCCAGACCCAACTTGTAGGCCGAATGCAGTGTTGTTTTCAACAACTACTTAAGAAGAGCTAGAAGATCGAAGCAATGGAGAGGAAACCTGGAGAACACCTTGGAGTGGAAGACACCGTCTCTACAACCCAGACCCAACTTGTAGGCCTAATGCAGTGTTGTTTTCAACAACTACTAAACGAGAGCATGAAGATTGAAGCAATAGAGAGGCAACCTGGGGAACACCTTGGAGTGGAACACACCGTCTCTACACCCCAGACCCAACTTGTAGGCCTAATGCAGTGTTGTTTTCAACAACTACTAAACGAGAGTCAGAAGATCGAAGCAATGGAGACGAAACCTGGGGAACACCTTGGAGTCGAACACACCGTCTCTACAACCCAGACCCATCTTGTAGGCCTAATGCAGTGTTGTTTTCAACAACCACTAAACAAGAGCCAGAAGATCGAAGCAATGGAGACAAAACCTGGGGAACACCTTGGAGTGGAACACACAGTCTCTTCACCCCAGACCCAACTTGTAGGCCTAATGCAGTGTTGTTTTCAACAACTACTAGAGATGAGCATGAAGATTGAAGCAATGGAGAGGCAACCTGGAGAACACCTTGGAGTGGAAGACACTGACTCTACACCCCATACCCAACTAGTAGGCCTAATGCAGTGTTGTTTTCAACAACTAGTAAAGTAGAGCCAGAAGACCGAAGAAATGGAGACTGGAGAGGAAAGCTGGGGAACACCTTGGAGTGGAACACACTGTCTCTACACCCCAGACCCAACTAGTAGGCCTAAGGCAGTGTTGTTTTCAACAACTACTAAACGAGAGCCAGAAGATCGAAGCAATGGAGACAAAACCTGGGGAACACCTTGGAGTGGAACACACAGTCTCTTCACCCCAGACCCAACTTGTAGGCCTAATGCAGTGTTGTTTTCAACAACTACTAAACGAGAGCCAGAAGATCGAAGCAATGGAGACTGGAGAGGAAACCTGGGGAACACCTTGGAGTGGAACACACCGTCTCTGCACCCCAGACCCAACTTGTAGGCTTAATGCAGTGTTGTTTTCAACAACTACTAAATGAGAGCATGAAGATTGAAGCAATGGAGAGGCAACCTGGGGAACACCTTGGAGTGGAACACACCGTCTCTACACCCCAGACCCAACTTGTAGGCCGAATGCAGTGTTGATTTCAACAACTACTAAACGAGAGCCAGAAGATCAAAGCAATGGAGAGGAAACCTGGGGAACACCTTGGAGTGGAACACACCGTCTCTACACCCTAGACGCAACTTGTAGGCCTAATGCAGTGTTGTTTTCAACAACTACTAAACGAGAGCCAGAAGATCGAAGCAATGGAGACGAAACCTGGGGAACACCTTGGAGTGGAAGACACCGTCTCTACACCCCATACCCAACTAGTAGGCCTAATGCAGTGTTGTTTTCAACAACTACTAAACGAGAGCATGAAGATTGAAGCAATGGAGAGGCAACCTGGGGAACACCTTGGAGTGGAACACACCGTCTCTACACCCCAGAATCCAACTTGTAGGCCTAATGCAGTGTTGTTTTCAACAACTACTAAACGAGAGCCAGAAGATCGAAGCAATGGAGACGAAACCTGGGGAACACCTTGGAGTGGAACACACCGTCTCTACACCCCATACCCAACTAGTAGGCCTAATGCAGTGTTGTTTTCAACAACAACTAAAGACGAGCATGAAGATCGAAGCAATGGAGACGAAACCTGGGGAACACCTTGGAGTGGAAGACACCGTCTCTACAACCCAGACCCAACTTGTAGGCCTAATGCAGTGTTGTTTTCAACAACTACTAAACGAGAGCCAGAAGATCGAAGCAATGGAGAGGAAACCTGGGGAACACCTTGGAGTGGAACACACCGTCTCTACACCCCATACCCAACTAGTAGGCCTAATGCAGTGTTGTTTTCAACAACTACTAAAGTAGAGCCAGAAGATCGAAGAAATGGAGACTGGAGAGGAAAGCTGGGGAACACCTTGGAGTGGAACACACCGTCTCTACACCCCAGACCCAACTAGTAGGCCTAATGCAGTGTTGTTTTCAACAACTAATAAACGAGAGCCTGAAGGTCGAAGCAATGGAGAGGAAACCTGGGGAACACCTTGGAGTGGAAGACATCGTCTCTACACCCCAGACCCAACATATAGGCCTAATGCAGTGTTGTTTTCAACAACTACCAAACGAGAGCATGAAGATTGAAGCAATGGAGAGGCAACCTGGGGAACACCTTGGAGTGGAACACACCGTCTCTACACCCCAGACCCAACTTGTAGGCCGAATGCAGTGTTGTTTTCAACAACTACTTAAGAAGAGCTAGAAGATCGAAGCAATGGAGAGGAAACCTGGAGAACACCTTGGAGTGGAAGACACCATCTCTACAACTCAGACCCAATTTGTAGGCCTAATGCAGTGTTGTTTTCAACAACTACTTAAGAAGAGCTAGAAGATCGAAGCAATGGAGAGGAAACCTGGAGAACACCTTGGAGTGGAAGACACCAGCTCTACAACCCAGACCCAACTTGTAGGCCGAATGCAGTGTTGTTTTCAACAACTACTTAAGACGAGCATGAAGATTGAAGCAATGGCGATGAAACCTGGGGAACACCTTGGAGCGGAAGACACTGTTAGTAGGCCGTAGCGAAGTAGTAGCCCCAATGCAGTTGTCAAATTCCTATAGGCTGAAAACCTGACTATTGACGCTCAGCTTTTTTAAAAGGAGGACAGCTGTATTGAGTGGCGCAGAGAGACACAGGTAGTAGGCCTTAAACAAAAAATTTGGCTCAATGCAGTTTAAAAAAGGTTCCAGGGGTACACGGGCAGCAGTGGTCAGGTCATTGGAGGACTAGTGGAAGGAGGGACCGCAGACAGGCGTAGTAGGCCTAACATAACAAAATTTGGCTGTAGGCACTTTAAAATTGGTTCCAGGGGTACACGGGCAGCAGTGGTCTGGTCAGTGGAGGACTAGTGGAAGGAGGGACCGCAGACAGGCGTAGTAGGCCTAACATAACAAAATTTGGTTGTAGGCACTTTAAAATTTGTTCCAGGGGTACACGGGCAGCAGTGGACAGGTCACTGGAGGACTAGTGGAAGGAGGGACTGCAGACAGGCGTAGTAGGCCTAACATAACAAAATTTGGCTGTAGGCACTTTAAAATTTGTTCCAGGGGTACACGGGCAGCAGTGGTTTGGTCAGTGGAGGACTAGTGGAAGGATGGACCGCAGACAGGCGTAGTAGGCCTAACATAACAAAATTTGGCTGTAGGCACTTTAAAATTGGTTCCAGGGGTACACGGGCAGCAGTGGTCTGGTCAGTGGAGGACTAGTGGAAGGAGGGACCACAGACAGGCGTATTAGGCCTAACATAACAAAATTTGGCTGTAGGCACTTTAAAATTGGTTCCAGGGTTACACGGGCAGCAGTGGTCTGGTCAGTGGAGGACTAGTGGAAGGAGGGACCGCAGACAGGCGTAGTAGGCCTAACATAACAAAATTTGGCTGTAGGCACTTTAAAATTGGTTCCAGGGGTACACGGGCAGCAGTGGTCTGGTCAGTGGAGGACTATTGGAAGGAGGGACCGCAGACAGGCGTAGTAGGCCTAACATAACAAAATTTGGTTGTAGGCACTTTAAAATTTGTTCCAGGGGTACACGGGCAGCAGTGGACAGGTCACTGGAGGACTAGTGGAAGGAGTGACTGCAGACAGGCGTAGTAGGCCTAACATAACAAAATTTGGCTGTAGGCACTTTAAAATTTGTTCCAGGGGTACACGGGCAGCAGTGGTTTGGTCAGTGGAGGACTAGTGGAAGGAGGGACCGCAGACAGGCGTAGTAGGCCTAACATAACAAAATTTGGCTGTAGGCACTTTAAAATTGGTTCCAGGGGTACACGGGCAGCAGTGGTCTGGTCAGTGGAGGACTAGTGGAAGGAGGGACCACAGACAGGCGTATTAGGCCTAACATAACAAAATTTAGCTGTAGGCACTTTAAAATTGGTTCCAGGGGTACACGGGCAGCAGTGGTCTGGTCAGTGGAGGACTAGTGGAAGGAGGGACCCCAGACAGGCGTAGTATGCCTAACATAACAAAATTTGGCTGTAGGCACTTTAAAATTGGTTCCAGGGTTACACGGGCAGCAGTGGTCTGGTCAGTGGAGGACTAGTGGAAGGAGGGACCGCAGACAGGCGTAGTATGCCGAACATAACAAAATTTGGCTGTAGGCACTTTAAAATTGGTTCCAGGGGTACACGAGCAGCAGTGGTCTGGTCAGTGGAGGACTAGTGGAAGGAGGGACCGCAGACAGGCGTAGTAGGCCTAACATAACAAAATTTGGCTGTAGGCACTTTAAAATTGGTTCCAGGGGTACACGGGCAGCAGTGGACAGGTCACTGGAGGACTAGTGGAAGGAGGGACCACAGACAGGCGTAGTAGGCCTTACATAACAAAATTTGGCTGTAGGCACTTGCAATTCTCTTGCAGGGGTACACAGGCAGCATTGGTGTTGTCAGCGGAGGCCGATTGTAATGAGTGTCTGCCAGTTAGTACTCCAAAAAATTAAATAGATGTTAATGTCTCACATTACAACAAAACCAAAACACAAAAGGGTGGAATACTTAGGTACAGGGGTGGGCTCCTCTACTGAGTTTTAGACCTAGTAATTTGGCGCAAATTATTTACTGGTGTAAATATAGGACACTGCCCCTGACTATGTTAAGTACCATCATACATGTCAACACAATGGTATTGTCAGTGCCAGGCATTGAATGATGTCAGCGCATAGACTAAACATTGGTGGAACTGTGAGAGATAATTGTGCAAGTGGTAGAGCAATGTTTGAGCTGGGGGGGAACTCTCTTGTGGCCGGCGGTACAGGCCTAGGGCCCCTCATGTTACAACAGTGTGTCTGACGTTGGGTGCGCACCACCACCGCCAGAGACACTTTATTGTACTATGAGGGACCCAGTGGCAGTGCTGTCGACCAAAAGCGGGCACACCCACCTCTTCAGACAAACGGCACTCTCACGGGTGCTTGCGCCAAGTGGCGAGACCACGGCCCCGTGGGGGTAGTTTGGCCATTTAGGGAGGTGTAAATATGTCGTATGCTGGACAATCAGCTGCTGCAAATTACGAGATTGGAAAATACATAGTGGATGCTTTCCTGAAACGGAAAGTACTTGCAAGCAGCATAATACAAAGAATAGCTGGTTTACCCAGAATCCTTTGCAGTAGGCGGAGCTATGCAAATCATCTCTTTCCACCCCAGTCTAATCCACAGCGCTTGGAACCGCCAAGCGTGCAATGCTGCGGATTAGTTTCTAAATTTACACAGCCAACCAATTCCTACCTGTGGAACCAATTCCTACCTGAGGGCCTAAAGCCCGAAACACGTGTCCACAGGTAGGAATTGGTTGGCTGTGTAAATTTAGAAACTAATCCGCAGCATTGCACGCTTGGCGGTTCCAAGCGCTGTGGATTAGACTGGGGTGGAAAGAGATGATTTGCATAGCTCCGCCTACTGCAAAGGATTCTGGGTAAACCAGCTATTCTTTGTATTATGCTGCTTGCAAGTACTTTCCGTTTCAGGAAAGCATCCACTATGTATTTCCTTTAAGTAGAGGGCTTTTCGGTCTCTTTCGTCCCGCTACATTTAGCCCAACTTGGGTCTCTCCCTAAGGTGGCTAGCATGTGTGTATCGCTTGCTCACCGAGCCCCACTCCATACAGCCAACCAATTCCAGCCCTGTGCTGATGAGGGCCTAAAGCCCGAAACACGTGTCCACAGGTAGGAATTGGTTGGCTGTGTAAATTTAGAAACTAATCCGCAGCATTGCACGCTTGGCGGTTCCAAGCGCTGTGGATTAGACTGGGGTGGAAAGAGATGATTTGCATAGCTCCGCCTACTGCAAAGGATTCTGGGTAAACCAGCTATTCTTTGTATTATGCTGCTTGCAAGTACTTTCCGTTTCAGGAAAGCATCCACTATGTATTTCCTTTAAGTAGAGGGCTTTTCGGTCTCTTTCGTCCCGCTACATTTAGCCCAACTTGGGTCTCTCCCTAAGGTGGCTAGCATGTGTGTATCGCTTGCTCACCGAGCCCCACTCCATACAGCCAACCAATTCCAGCCCTGTGCTGATGAGGGCCTAAAGCCCGAAACACGTGTCCACAGGTAGGAATTGGTTGGCTGTGTAAATTTAGAAACTAATCCGCAGCATTGCACGCTTGGCGGTTCCAAGCGCTGTGGATTAGACTGGGGTGGAAAGAGATGATTTGCATAGCTCCGCCTACTGCAAAGGATTCTGGGTAAACCAGCTATTCTTTGTATTATGCTGCTTGCAAGTACTTTCCGTTTCAGGAAAGCATCCACTATGTATTTCCTTTAAGTAGAGGGCTTTTCGGTCTCTTTCGTCCCGCTACATTTAGGCCAACTTGGGTCTCTCCCTAAGGTGGCTAGCATGTGTGTATCGCTTGCTCACCGAGCCCCACTCCATACAGCCAACCAATTCCAGCCCTGTGCTGATGAGGGCCTAAAGCCCGAAACACGTGTCCACAGGTAGGAATTGGTTGGCTGTGTAAATTTAGAAACTAATCCGCAGCATTGCACGCTTGGCGGTTCCAAGCGCTGTGGATTAGACTGGGGTGGAAAGAGATGATTTGCATAGCTCCGCCTACTGCAAAGGATTCTGGGTAAACCAGCTATTCTTTGTATTATGCTGCTTGCAAGTACTTTCCGTTTCAGGAAAGCATCCACTATGTATTTCCTTTAAGTAGAGGGCTTTTCGGTCTCTTTCGTCCCGCTACATTTAGCCCAACTTGGGTCTCTCCCTAAGGTGGCTAGCATGTGTGTATCGCTTGCTCACCGAGCCCCACTCCATACAGCCAACCAATTCCAGCCCTGTGCTGATGAGGGCCTAAAGCCCGAAACACGTGTCCACAGGTAGGAATTGGTTGGCTGTGTAAATTTAGAAACTAATCCGCAGCATTGCACGCTTGGCGGTTCCAAGCGCTGTGGATTAGACTGGGGTGGAAAGAGATGATTTGCATAGCTCCGCCTACTGCAAAGGATTCTGGGTAAACCAGCTATTCTTTGTATTATGCTGCTTGCAAGTACTTTCCGTTTCAGGAAAGCATCCACTATGTATTTCCTTTAAGTAGAGGGCTTTTCGGTCTCTTTCGTCCCGCTACATTTAGCCCAACTTGGGTCTCTCCCTAAGGTGGCTAGCATGTGAGATTGGAAAAGTCAGTCAGAGTAGTCCACAAGCAAGACCTTTTCATAGGAAAGCTAGGTGTCAGCCGGGCAAGGTGGGGCAAAAGAATTCGAAATCCAGTTGTGGTTCATTTTAATGAAGGTTAGATCATCAACATTTTGGGTAGCCAGACGTGTCCTTTTTTCGGTTAATATTGAACCTGCAGCACTGAATACTCTTTCTGATAGGACACTAGCTGCCGGGCAAGCAAGCTCCTGCAATGCATATTCTGCCAATTCTGGCCAGGTGTTTAATTTGGATGCCCAGTAATCAAATGGGAATGACGGTTGAGGGAGAACATCGATAAGGGATGAAAAATAGTTAGTAACCATACTGGACAAATGTTGTCTCCTGTCACTTTGAATTGATGCTGCAGTACCTGTCCTGTCTGCGGTCATAGCAAAATCATTCCACAACCTGGTCAGAAAACCCCTCTGTCCAACGCCACTTCTGATTTGTGCACCTCTAACACCTCTGGTCTGCTGCCCCCTGCAGCTCGTGTGAGAACGATCACGGGCGCTGTGTGCTGGGAATGCCTGAAGCAAACGGTCAACAAGAGTTGATTGTTTGGTTGCTAATATTATTTCCAAGTTGTCATGTGGCATAATATTTTGCAATTTGCCTTTATAGCGAGGATCAAGGAGGCAGGCCAACCAGTAATCATCATCGTTCATCATTTTAGTAATGCGTGTGTCCCTTTTGAGGATACGTAAGGCATAATCCGCCATGTGGGCCAAAGTTCCAGTTGTCAAATCTGCGGTTGTGCTGGGTTGAGGGGCTGTTTCAGGCAAATCTACGTCACTTGTGTCCCTCAAAAAACCAGAACCCGGCCTTGCCACACCTCCAATTTCCAGTGGCCCCGGAAAAGCTTCCTCATTAAAAATATACTCATCCCCATCATCCTCCTCGTCCTCCTCCTCTTCGCCCGCTACCTCGTCCTGTACACTGCCCTGACCAGAAAATGGCTGACTGTCATCAAGGCGTTCCTCTTCCTCTGCTGCAGACGCCTGATCCTTTATGTGCGTCAAACTTTGCATCAGCAGACGCATTAGGGGGATGCTCATGCTTATTATGGCGTTGTCTGCACTAATCAGCTGTGTGCATTCCTCAAACCACTGAAGGACTTGACACATGTGTTGTATCTTCGACCACTGCACACCTGACAACTCCATGTCTGCCATCCTACTGCCTGCCCGTGTATGTGCATCCTCCCACAAATACATAACAGCACGCCTCTGTTCACACAGTCTCTGAAGCATGTGCAGTGTTGAGTTCCACCTTGTTGCAACATCTATGATTAGGCGATGCTGGGCAAGGTTCAAAGACCACTGATAGGTCTGCATACGGCTGGAGTGTACGGGCGAACGGCGGATATGCGAGCAAAGTCCGCGCACTTTGAGTAGCAGGTCGGATAACCCCGGATAACTTTTCAGGAAGCACTGCACCACCAGGTTTAAGGTGTGAGCCAGGCAAGGAATATGTTTCAGTTGGGAAAGGGAGATGGCAGCCATGAAACTCCTTCCGTTATCACTCACTACCTTGCCTGCCTCAAGATCTACAGTGCCCAGCCACGACTGCGTTTCTTTCTGCAAGAACTCGGACAGAACTTCCGCGGTGTGTCTGTTGTCGCCCAAACACTTCATAGCCAATACAGCCTGCTGACGCTTGCCAGTAGCTGCCCCATAATGGGACAACTGGTGTGCAACAGTGGCAGCTGCGGATGGAGTGGTTGGGCGACTGCGGTCTGTGGACGAGCTCTCGCTTCTGCAGGAGGACGAGGAGGAGGAGGAGGAGGTGCGAACGGCTACAGCCAACTGTTTCCTAGACCGTGGGCTAGGCAGAACTGTCCCAAAATTGTTGTCCCCTGTGGACCCTGCATCCACCACATTCACCCAGTGTGCCGTGATGGACACGTAACGTCCCTGGCCATGCCTACTGGTCCATGCATCTGTTGTCAGGTGCACCTTTGTACTCACAGATTGCCTGAGTGCATGGACGATGCGCTCTTTAACATGCTGGTGGAGGGCTGGGATGGCTTTTCTCGAAAAGAAATGTCGACTGGGTAGCTCGTAGCGTGGTACAGCGTAGTCCATCAGGGCTTTGAAAGCTTCGCTTTCAACTAACTGGTAGGGCATCATCTCTAACGAGATTAGTCTAGCTATGTGGGCGTTCAAACCCTGTGTACGCGGATGCGAGGCTAAGTACTTCCTTTTTCTAACCAGAGTCTCATGTAGGGTGAGCTGGACTGGAGAGCTGGAGATCGTGGAACTAGCGGGGGTGCCGGTGGACATGGCAGACTGAGAGACGGTTGGAGACGGTATTGTTGCCGCCGGTGCCCTAGATGCAGTGTTTCCTACTACGAAACTGGTGATTCCCTGACCCTGACTGCTTTGGCCTGGCAACGAAACCTGCACAGATACTGCAAGTGGTGCAGAAAATGGTGGCCTTACAGTGACGGAAGGGATGTAGCGTTGCTGACTAGCTTCATTGGCCGAGGGTGCTACAACCTTAAGGGACGTTTGGTAGTTAGTCCAGGCTTGCAAATGCGTGGTGGTTAAATGTCTATGCATGCAACTTGTATTTAGACTTTTCAGATTCTGACCTCTGGTTAAGGTAGTTGAACATTTTTGACAGATGACTTTGCGCTGATCAATTGGATGTTGTTTAAAAAAATGCCAGACTGCACTCTTTCTAGCATTGGATCCCTTTTCAGGCATTGCAGACTGAGCTTTAACCGGATGGCCACGCTGTCCTCCAACAGGTTTTGGCTTTGCCACGCGTTTTGGGCCAGATACGGGCCCGGCAGATGGAACCTGTTGCGATGTTAATGCCTGCTGCGGCCCCTCCTCCTCCGCTTCAGAACTACTGCCGCCTGCACCCTGTTCCCCCAATGGCTGCCAATCGGGGTCAACAACTGGGTCATCTATAACCTCCTCTTCTAGCTCGTGTGCAACTTCGTCTGTGTCACCGTGTAAGTCGGTGGTATAGCGTTCGTGACGGGGCACCATAGTCTCATCAGGGTCTGATTCTGGATCAGTACCCTGCGAGGGCAATGTTGTGGTCTGAGTCAAAGGAACAGCATAGTAGTCTGGCTGTGTCTGTGCATCAGTGCACTCCATGTCCGATTAATAGGCATGGCCTGTTAAGTGTTTCACTTTCTAAGCCAGGGACGGTATGTGTAAAGAGCTCCATGGAGTAACCCGTTGTGTCGCCTGCTGCATCCTTCTCTGTTGTTGTTTTTGCTGAAGAGGACAAGGAAGCGACTTGTCCATGACCATGAACATCCACTAACGACGCGCTGCTTTTACAATTACCAGTTTCAGAAGAGGAGGCAAAAGAGCTAGAGGCTGAGTCAGCAAGGTAAGCCAAAACTTGCTCTTGCTGCTCCGGCTTTAAAAGCAGTTTTCCTACTCCCAGAAAAGGGAGCGTTCGAGGCCTTGTGTAGCCAGACGACGAACCTGGCTCCACAGCTCGAGACTTAGGTGCTATATTGTTTTTCCCACGACCACCTGATGCTCCACTACCACTACCATCATTACCAGCTGGCAATGAACGCCCACGGCCACGACCTCTTCCACCAGACTTCCTCATTGTTTTAAAAACGTCACCAAACTAACGGTATTTGTTACTGTCAAACAACTTACAAGGTGAACTCTAACTTCTGTTTGATTTAGATATCCCTTTATAGGTGGGTGAGACCGCAAGGAAAATCAGGCGCGATGTTACACACTCTGTTTTCTGTGGCACCAAATGAGAGAGATGCCACACACGCAGGACTGTCACTTAAGCACAAATGTCAATATTAATCTCCCACTGTTTCTTTTTTTTTCAGGGAGAATTTAATAACCAAAAACAGGCACTAGGCTTTCTGTGGCCCACTAATTCTGAGAGATGGCACACACGACTAGCACAGAAGCACAAAGGCCAATATTAATCCCCCACTATTTCTTTTTGTCAGGGAGAATTTATAAACCCAATAAAAAAAAAACACTAGGCTTTCTATGGCCCACTATTTGAGAGAGATGGCACACGCAGGACTGGCACACAAGCAGAAAGGCCAATATTAATCTCCCACTGTTTTGTTTTTTTCAGGGAGAATGTAGAAACCAAATAAAAAAAAACACTAGGCTTTCTATGGCCCACTATTTAAGAGAGATGGCACACTCAGGACTGGCACACAAGCAGAAAGGCCAATATTAATCTCCCACTGTTTTTTTTTTTTCAGGGAGAATTTAGAAACCAAATTAAAAAAAAAACACTAGGCTTTCTATGGCCCACTATTTGAGAGAGATGGCACACTCAGGACTGGCACACAAGCACAAAGGCCAATATTAATCTCCCACTGTTTTTTTTATTTTTTAAGGGAGAATTTAGAAACCAAATTAAAAAAAAAAACACTAGGCTTTCTATGGCCCACTATTTGAGAGAGATGGCACACTCAGGACTGGCACACAAGCAGAAAGGCCAATATTAATCTCCCACTGTTTTTTTTTTCAGGGAGAATTTAGAAACCAAATTTAAAAAAAAAAACACTAGGCTTTCTATGGCCCACTATTTAAGAGAGATGGCACACTCAGGACTGGCACACAAGCACAAAGGCCAATATTAATCTCCCACTGTTTTTTTTTAATTTTTCAGGGAGAATTTAGAAACTAAATAAAAAAAAAAAACGCTAGGCTTTCTATGGCCCACTATTTGAGAGAGATGGCATACTCAGGACTGGCACACAAGCAGAAAGGCCAATATTCATCTCCCACTGTTTTTTATTTTTTCAGGGAGAATTTAGAAACCAAATTAAAAAAAAAAAAAAAACCTAGGCTTTCTATGGCCCACTATTTGAGAGAGATGGCACACTCAGGACTGGCACGCAAGCAGAAAAGCCAATATTAATCTCCCACTGTTTTTTTTTTTCAGGGAGAATTTAGAAACCAAATTTAAAAAAAAAACACTAGGCTTTCTATGGCCCAATATTTGAGAGAGATGGCACACTCAGGACTGGCACACAAGCAGAAAAGCCAATATTAATCTCCGACTGTTTTTTTTATTTTTTCAGGGAGAATTTAGAAACCAAATTAAAAAAAAAAAACATTAGGCTTTCTATGGCCCACTATTTGAGAGAGATGGCACACTCAGGACTGGCACACAAGCAGAAAGGCCAATATTAATCTCCCACTTTTTTTTATTTTTTAAGGGAGAATTTAGAAACCAAATTTAAAAAAAAAAACACTAGGCTTTCTATGGCCCACTATTTGAGAGAGATGGCACACTCAGGACTGGCACACAAGCACAAAGGCCAATATTAATCTCCCACTGTTATTTTTTTTTCAGGGTGAATTTAGAAACCAAATTTAAAAAAAAAAACACTAGGCTTTCTATGGCTCACTATTTGAGAGATATGGCACACTCAGGACTGGCACACAAGCACAAAGGCCAATATTAATCTCCCACTGTTTTTTTTTCAGGGAGAATTTAGAAACCAAATTTAAAAAAAAAACACAAGGCTTTCTATGGCCCACTATTTGAGAGAGATGGCACACTCAGGACTGGCACACAAGCACAAAGGCCAATATTAATCTCCCAATGTTTTTTTTATTTTTTCAGGGAGAATTTAGAAACCAAATTTAAAACAAAAACACTAGGCTTTCTATGGCCCACTATTTGAGAGAGATGGCACACTCAGGACTGGCACACAAGCACAAAGGCCAATATTAATCTCCCACTGTTTTTTTTCAGGGAGAATTTAGAAACCAAATTTAAAAAAAAAACACTAGGCTTTCTATGGCCCACTATTTGAGAGAGATGGCACACTCAGGACTGGCACACAAGCACAAAGGCCAATATTAATCTCCCACTGTTTTTTTTATTTTTTCAGGGAGAATTTAAAAACCAAATTAAAAAAAAAAACATTAGGCTTTCTATGGCCCACTATTTGAGAGAGATGGCACACTCAGGACTGGCACACAAGCAGAAAGGCCAATATTAATCTCCCACTTTTTTTTTATTTTTTAAGGGAGAATTTAGAAACTAAATTAAAAAAAAAAAACACTAGGCTTTCTATGGCCCACTATTTGAGAGAGATGGCACACTCAGGACTGGCACACAAGCACAAAGGCCAATATTAATCTCCCACTGTTATTTTTTTTCAGGGTGAATTTAGAAACCAAATTTAAAAAAAAAAAAAACTAGGCTTTCTATGGCTCACTATTTGAGAGAGATGGCACACTCAGGACTGGCACACAAGCACAAAGGCCAATATTAATCTCCCACTGTTTTTTTTTCAGGGAGAATTTAGAAACCAAATTTAAAAAAAAAACACAAGGCTTTCTATGGCCCACTATTTGAGAGAGATGGCACACTCAGGACTGGCACACAAGCACAAAGGCCAATATTAATCTCCCAATGTTTTTTTTATTTTTTCAGGGAGAATTTAGAAACCAAATTTAAAACAAAAACACTAGGCTTTCTATGGCCCACTATTTGAGAGAGATGGCACACTCAGGACTGGCACACAAGCACAAAGGCCAATATTAATCTCCCACTGTTTTTTTTCAGGGAGAATTTAGAAACCAAATTTAAAACAAAAACACTAGGCTTTCTATGGCCCACTATTTGAGAGAGATGGCACACTCAGGACTGGCACACAAGCACAAAGGCCAATATTAATCTCCCACTGTTTTTTTTCAGGGAGAATTTAGAAACCAAATTTAAAAAAAAAACACTAGGCTTACTATGGCCCACTATTTGATAGAGATGGCACACTCAAGACTGGCACACAAGCAGAAAGGCCAATATTAATCTCCCACTGTTTTTTTTTAATTTTTCAGGGAGAATTTAGAAACCAAATTTAAAAAAAAAACGCTAGGCTTTCTATGGCCCACTATTTGAGAGAGATGGCATACTCAGGACTGGCACACAAGCAGAAAGGCCAATATTCATCTCCCACTGTTTTTTTATTTTTTCAGGGAGAATTTAGAAACCAAATTTAAAAAAAAAAACACTAGGCTTTCTATGGCCCACTATTTGAGAGAGATGGCACACCCAGGACTGGCACACAAGCAGAAAGGCCAATATTAATCTCCCACTGTTTTTTTTTTTATTTTTAAGGGAGAATTTAGAAACCAAATTTAAAAAAAAACACTAGGCTTTCTATGGCCCACTATTTGAGAGAGATGGCACACTCAGGACTGGCACACAAGCACAAAGGCCAATATTAATCTCCCATTGTTATTTTTTTTCAGGGTGAATTTAGAAACCAAATTAAAAAAAAAAACACTAGGCTTTCTATGGCTCACTATTTGAGAGAGATGGCACACTCAGGACTGGCACACAAGCACAAAGGCCAATATTAATCTCCCACTGTTTTTTTTTCAGGGAGAATTTAGAAACCAAATTTAAAAAAAAAACACAAGGCTTTCTATGGCCCACTATTTGAGAGAGATGGCACACTCAGGACTGGCACACAAGCACAAAGGCCAATATTAATCTCCCAATGTTTTTTTTATTTTTTCAGGGAGAATTTAGAAACCAAATTTAAAACAAAAACACTAGGCTTTCTATGGCCCACTATTTGAGAGAGATGGCACACTCAGGACTGGCACACAAGCAGAAAGGCCAATATTAATCTCCCACTGTTTTTTTTTCAGGGAGAATTTAGAAACCAAATTTTAAAAAAAACACTAGGCTTTCTATGGCCCACTATTTAAGAGAGATGGCACACTCAGGACTGGCACACAAGCACAAAGGCCAATATTAATCTCCCACTGTTTTTTTTCAGGGAGAATTTAGAAACCAAATTTAAAAAAAAAACACTAGGCTTTCTATGGCCCACTATTTGATAGAGATGGCACACTCAAGACTGGCACACAAGCAGAAAGGCCAATATTAATCTCCCACTGTTTTTTTTAATTTTTCAGGGAGAATTTAGAAACCAAATTTAAAAAAAAACGCTAGGCTTTCTATGGCCCACTATTTGAGAGAGATGGCATACTCAGGACTGGCACACAAGCAGAAAGGCCAATATTCATCTCCCACTGTTTTTTTATTTTTCAGGGAGAATTTAGAAACCAAATTTAAAAAAAAAACACTAGGCTTTCTATGGCCCACTATTTGAGAGAGATGGCACACCCAGGACTGGCACACAAGCAGAAAGGCCAATATTAATCTCCCACTGTTTTTTTTTTATTTTTAAGGGAGAATTTAGAAACCAAATTTAAAAAAAAACACTAGGCTTTCTATGGCCCACTATTTGAGAGAGATGGCACACTCAGGACTGGCACACAAGCACAAAGGCCAATATTAATCTCCCACTGTTTTTTTTATTTTTTCAGGGAGAATTTAGAAACCAAATTTAAAAAAAAAACACTAGGCTTTCTATGGCCCACTATTTGAGAGAGATGGCACACTCAGGACTGGCACACAAGCACAAAGGCCAATATTAATCTCCCAATTTTTTTTTATTTTTTCAGGGAGAATTTAGAAACCAAATTTAAAAAAAAAACACTAGGCTTTCTATGGCCCACTATTTGAGAGAGATGGCACACTCAGGACTGGCACACAAGCAGAAAGGCCAATATTAATCTCCCACTGTTTTTTTTCAGGGAGAATTTAGAAACCAAATTTAAAAAAAAAACACTAGGCTTTCTATGGCCCACTATTTGATAGAGATAGCACACTCAGGACTGGCACACAAGCAGAAAGGCCAATATTAATCTCCCACTGTTTTTTTTAATTTTTCAGGGAGAATTTAGAAACCAAATTTAAAAAAAAACGCTAGGCTTTCTATGGCCCACTATTTGAGAGAGATGGCATACTCAGGACTGGCACACAAGCAGAAAGGCCAATATTCATCTCCCACTGTTTTTTTATTTTTTCAGGGAGAATTTAGAAACCAAATTTAAAAAAAAAACACTAGGCTTTCTATGGCCCACTATTTGAGAGAGATGGCACACCCAGGACTGGCACACAAGCAGAAAGGCCAATATTAATCCCCCACTGTTATTTTTTTATTTTTAAGGGAGAATTTAGAAACCAAATTTAAAAAAACACTAGGCTTTCTATGGCCCACTATTTGAGAGAGATGGCACACTCAGGACTGGCACACAAGCACAAAGGCCAATATTAATCTCCCACTGTTTTTTTTATTTTTTCAGGGAGAATTTAGAAACCAAATTTAAAAAAAAAACACTAGGCTTTCTATGGCCCACTATTTGAGAGAGATGGCACACTCAGGACTGGCACACAAGCAGAAAGGCCAATATTAATCTCCCACTGTCTTTTTTATTTTTTAAGGGAGAATTTAGAAACCAAATTTTTTTAAAAAAACACTAGGCTTTCTATGGCCCACTATTTGAGAGAGATGGCACACTCAGGACTGGCACACAAGCACAAAGGCCAATATTAATCTCCCACTGTTTTTTTTTCAGGGTGAATTTAGAAACCAAATTTAAAAAAAAAAACCACTAGGCTTTCTATGGCCCACTATTTGAGAGAGATGGCACACTCAGGACTGGCACACAAGCACAAAGGCCAATATTAATCTCCCACTGTTTTTTTTTTCAGGGAGAATTTAGAAACCAATTTAAAAAAAAAACACAAGGCTTTCTATGGCCCACTATTTGAGAGAGATGGCACACTCAGGACTGGCACACAAGCACAAAGGCCAATATTAATCTCCCACTGTTTTTTTTTATTTTTTCAGGGAGAATTTAGAAACCAAATTTAAAAAAAACACTAGGCTTTCTATTGCCCACTATTTGAGAGAGATGGCACACTCAGGACTGGCACACAAGCACAAAGGCCAATATTAATCTCCCACTGTTTTTTTTTTTCAGGGAGAATTTAGAAACCAAATTTAAAAAAAAAACACTAGGCTTTCTATGGCCAACTATTTAAGAGAGATGGCACACTCAGGACTGGCACACAAGCACAAAGGCCAACATTAATCTCCCACTGTTTTTTTTCAGGGAGAATTTAGAAACCAAATTTAAAAAAAACACACTAGGCTTTCTATGGCCCTCTATTTGATAGAGATGGCACACTCAGGACTGGCACACAAGCAGAAAGGCTAATATTAATCTCCCACTGTTTTTTTTAATTTTTCAGGGAGAATTTAGAAACCAAATTTAAAAAAAAACGCTAGGCTTTCTATGGCCCACTATTTGAGAGAGATGGCATACTCAGGACTGGCACACAAGCAGAAAGGCCAATATTCATCTCCCACTGTTTTTTTATTTTTTCAGGGAGAATTTAGAAACCAAATTTAAAAAAAAAAAAACACTAGGCTTTCTATGGCCCACTATTTGAGAGAGATGGCACACTCAGGACTGGCACGCAAGCAGAAAGGCCAATATTAATCTCCCACTGTTTTTTTTTTCAGGGAGAATTTAGAAACCAAATTTAAAAAAAACACTAGGCTTTCTATGGCCCACTATTTGAGAGAGATGGCACACTCAGGACTGGCACACAAGCACAAAGGCCAATATTAATCTCCCAATGTTTTTTTTTATTTTTTCAGGGAGAATTTAGAAACCAAATTTAAAAAAAAACACTAGACTTTCTATGGCCCACTATTTTAGAGAGATGGCACACTCAGGATTGGCACACAAGCACAAAGGCCAATATTAATCTCCCACTGTTTTTTTTTCAGGGAGAATTTAGAAACCAAATTTAAAAAAAAACACTAGGCTTTCTATGGCCCATTATTTGAGAGAGATGGCACACTCAGGACTGGCACACAAGCACAAAGGCCAATATTAATCTCCCACTGTTTTTTTTTTTTCAGGGTGAATTTAGAAACCAAATTTAAAAAAAAAACACTAGGCTTTCTATGGCCCACTATTTGAGAGAGATGGCACACTCAGGACTGGCACACAAGCAGAAAGGCCAATATTAATCTCCCACTGTTTTTTTTAATTTTTCAGGGAGAATTTAGAAACCAAATTTAAAAAAAAACGCTAGGCTTTCTATGGCCCACTATTTGAGAGAGATGGCACACCCAGGACTAGCACACAAGCAGAAAGGCCAATATTAATCTCCCACTGTTTTTTTTTTTATTTTTAAGGGAGAATTTAGAAACCAAATTTAAAAAAAAAACACTAGGCTTTCTATGGCCCACTATTTGAGAGAGATGGCACACTCAGGACTGGCACATAAGCACAAAGGCCAATATTAATCTCCCGCTGTTTTTTTTTTTCAGGGAGAATTTAGAAACCAAATTTAAAAAAAAACACTAGGCTTTCTATGGCCCACTATTTGAGAGAGATGGCACACCCAGGACTGGCACACAAGCACAAAGGCCAATATTAATCTCCCACTGTTTTTTTTATTTTTTCAGGGAGAATTTAGAAACCAAATTTAAAAAAAAAACACTAGGCTTTCTATGGCCCACTATTTGAGAGAGATGGCACACTCAGGACTGGCACACAAGCAGAAAGGCCAATATTAATCTCCCACTGTTTTTTTTATTTTTTAAGGGAAAATTTAGAAACCAAATTTAAAAAAAAAACACTAGGCTTTCTGTGGCCCACTATTTGAGAGAGATGGCACACTCAGGACTGGCACACAAGCACAAAGGCCAATATTAATCTCCCACTGTTTTTTTTTATTTTTCAGGGAGAATTTAGAAACCAAATTTAAAAAAAAAACGCTAGGCTTTCTATGGCCCACTATTTGAGAGAGATGGCACACCCAGGACTGGCACACAAGCAGAAAGGCCAATATTAATCTCCCACTGTTTTTTTTTTATTTTTAAGGGAGAATTTAGAAACCAAATTTTAAAAAAAAACACTAGGCTTTCTATGGCCCACTATTTGAGAGAGATGGCACACTCTGGACTGGCACATAAGCACAAAGGCCAATATTAATCTCCCACTGTTTTTTTTTTCAGGGAGAATTTAGAAACCAAATTTAAAAAAAAAACACTAGGCTTTCTATGGCCCACTATTTGAGAGAGATGGCACACTCAGGACTGGCACACAAGCACAAAGGCCAATATTAATCTCCCACTGTTTTTTTTATTTTTTCAGGGAGAATTTAAAAACCAAATTAAAAAAAAAAAACATTAGGCTTTCTATGGCCCACTATTTGAGAGAGATGGCACACTCAGGACTGGCACACAAGCAGAAAGGCCAATATTAATCTCCCACTTTTTTTTATTTTTTAAGGGAGAATTTAGAAACCAAATTTATAAAAAAAAACACTAGGCTTTCTATGGCCCACTATTTGAGAGAGATGGCACACTCAGGACTGGCACACAAGCACAAAGGCCAATATTAATCTCCCACTGTTATTTTTTTTCAGGGTGAATTTAGAAACCAAATTTAAAAAAAAAAACACTAGGCTTTCTATGGCTCACTATTTGAGAGAGATGGCACACTCAGGACTGGCACACAAGCACAAAGGCCAATATTAATCTCCCACTGTTTTTTTTTCAGGGAGAATTTAGAAACCAAATTTAAAAAAAAACACAAGGCTTTCTATGGCCCACTATTTGAGAGAGATGGCACACTCAGGACTGGCACACAAGCACAAAGGCCAATATTAATCTCCCAATGTTGTTTTTATTTTTTCAGGGAGAATTTAGAAACCAAATTTAAAACAAAAACACTAGGCTTTCTATGGCCCACTATTTGAGAGAGATGGCACACTCAGGACTGGCACACAAGCACAAAGGCCAATATTAATCTCCCACTGTTTTTTTTCAGGGAGAATTTAGAAACCAAATTTAAAACAAAAACACTAGGCTTTCTATGGCCCACTATTTGAGAGAGATGGCACACTCAGGACTGGCACACAAGCACAAAGGCCAATATTAATCTCCCACTGTTTTTTTTCAGGGAGAATTTAGAAACCAAATTTAAAAAAAAAACACTAGGCTTTCTATGGCCCACTATTTGATAGAGATGGCACACTCAAGACTGGCACACAAGCAGAAAGGCCAATATTAATCTCCCACTGTTTTTTTTTAATTTTTCAGGGAGAATTTAGAAACCAAATTTAAAAAAAAAACGCTAGGCTTTCTATGGCCCACTATTTGAGAGAGATGGCATACTCAGGACTGGCACACAAGCAGAAAGGCCAATATTCATCTCCCACTGTTTTTTTATTTTTTCAGGGAGAATTTAGAAACCAAATTTAAAAAAAAAAACACTAGGCTTTCTATGGCCCACTATTTGAGAGAGATGGCACACCCAGGACTGGCACACAAGCAGAAAGGCCAATATTAATCTCCCACTGTTTTTTTTTTATTTTTAAGGGAGAATTTAGAAACCAAATTTAAAAAAAAACACTAGGCTTTCTATGGCCCACTATTTGAGAGAGATGGCACACTCAGGACTGGCACACAAGCACAAAGGCCAATATTAATCTCCCACTGTTATTTTTTTTCAGGGTGAATTTAGAAACCAAATTAAAAAAAAAAAACACTAGGCTTTCTATGGCTCACTATTTGAGAGAGATGGCACACTCAGGACTGGCACACAAGCACAAAGGCCAATATTAATCTCCCACTGTTTTTTTTTCAGGGAGAATTTAGAAACCAAATTTAAAAAAAAACACAAGGCTTTCTATGGCCCACTATTTGAGAGAGATGGCACACTCAGGACTGGCACACAAGCACAAAGGCCAATATTAATCTCCCAATGTTTTTTTTATTTTTTCAGGGAGAATTTAGAAACCAAATTTAAAACAAAAACATTAGGCTTTCTATGGCCCACTATTTGAGAGAGATGGCACACTCAGGACTGGCACACAAGCACAAAGGCCAATATTAATCTCCCACTGTTTTTTTTTCAGGGAGAATTTAGAAACCAAATTTAAAAAAAAACACTAGGCTTTCTATAGCCCACTATTTAAGAGAGATGGCACACTCAGGACTGGCACACAAGCACAAAGGCCAATATTAATCTCCCACTGTTTTTTTTCAGGGAGAATTTAGAAACCAAATTTAAAAAAAAAACACTAGGCTTTCTATGGCCCACTATTTGATAGAGATGGCACACTCAAGACTGGCACACAAGCAGAAAGGCCAATATTAATCTCCCACTGTTTTTTTTAATTTTTCAGGGAGAATTTAGAAACCAAATTTAAAAAAAAACGCTAGGCTTTCTATGGCCCACTATTTGAGAGAGATGGCATACTCAGGACTGGCACACAAGCAGAAAGGCCAATATTCATCTCCCACTGTTTTTTTATTTTTCAGGGAGAATTTAGAAACCAAATTTAAAAAAAAAACACTAGGCTTTCTATGGCCCACTATTTGAGAGAGATGGCACACCCAGGACTGGCACACAAGCAGAAAGGCCAATATTAATCTCCCACTGTTTTTTTTTTATTTTTAAGGGAGAATTTAGAAACCAAATTTTAAAAAAAACACTAGACTTTCTATGGCCCACTATTTGAGAGAGATGGCACACTCAGGACTGGCACACAAGCACAAAGGCCAATATTAATCTCCCACTGTTTTTTTTATTTTTTCAGGGAGAATTTAGAAACCAAATTTAAAAAAAAAACACTAGGCTTTCTATGGCCCACTATTTGAGAGAGATGGCACACTCAGGACTGGCACACAAGCACAAAGGCCAATATTAATCTCCCAATTTTTTTTTATTTTTTCAGGGAGAATTTAGAAACCAAATTTAAAAAAAAAACACTAGGCTTTCTATGGCCCACTATTTGAGAGAGATGGCACACTCAGGACTGGCACACAAGCAGAAAGGCCAATATTAATCTCCCACTGTTTTTTTTCAGGGAGAATTTAGAAACCAAATTTAAAAAAAAAACACTAGGCTTTCTATGGCCCACTATTTGATAGAGATGGCACACTCAGGACTGGCACACAAGCAGAAAGGCCAATATTAATCTCCCACTGTTTTTTTTAATTTTTCAGGGAGAATTTAGAAACCAAATTTAAAAAAAAAACGCTAGGCTTTCTATGGCCCACTATTTGAGAGAGATGGCATACTCAGGACTGGCACACAAGCAGAAAGGCCAATATTCATCTCCCACTGTTTTTTTATTTTTTCAGGGAGAATTTAGAAACCAAATTTAAAAAAAAAACACTAGGCTTTCTATGGCCCACTATTTGAGAGAGATGGCACACCCAGGACTGGCACACAAGCAGAAAGGCCAATATTAATCCCCCACTGTTATTTTTTTATTTTTAAGGGAGAATTTAGAAACCAAATTTAAAAAAACACTAGGCTTTCTATGGCCCACTATTTGAGAGAGATGGCACACTCAGGACTGGCACACAAGCACAAAGGCCAATATTAATCTCCCACTGTTTTTTTTATTTTTTCAGGGAGAATTTAGAAACCAAATTTAAAAAAAAAACACTAGGCTTTCTATGGCCCACTATTTGAGAGAGATGGCACACTCAGGACTGGCACACAAGCAGAAAGGCCAATATTAATCTCCCACTGTCTTTTTTATTTTTTAAGGGAGAATTTAGAAACCAAATTTTTTTTAAAAAACACTAGGCTTTCTATGGCCCACTATTTGAGAGAGATGGCACACTCAGGACTGGCACACAAGCACAAAGGCCAATATTAATCTCCCACTGTTTTTTTTTCAGGGTGAATTTAGAAACCAAATTTAAAAAAAAAACCCACTAGGCTTTCTATGGCCCACTATTTGAGAGAGATGGCACACTCAGGACTGGCACACAAGCACAAAGGCCAATATTAATCTCCCACTGTTTTTTTTTTCAGGGAGAATTTAGAAACCAATTTAAAAAAAAAACACAAGGCTTTCTATGGCCCACTATTTGAGAGAGATGGCACACTCAGGACTGGCACACAAGCACAAAGGCCAATATTAATCTCCCACTGTTTTTTTTATTTTTTCAGGGAGAATTTAGAAACCAAATTTAAAAAAAAACACTAGGCTTTCTATTGCCCACTATTTGAGAGAGATGGCACACTCAGGACTGGCACACAAGCACAAAGGCCAATATTAATCTCCCACTGTTTTTTTTCAGGGAGAATTTAGAAACCAAATTTAAAAAAACACACTAGGCTTTCTATGGCCCTCTATTTGATAGAGATGGCACACTCAGGACTGGCACACAAGCAGAAAGGCTAATATTAATCTCCCACTGTTTTTTTTAATTTTTCAGGGAGAATTTAGAAACCAAATTTAAAAAAAAAACGCTAGGCTTTCTATGGCCCACTATTTGAGAGAGATGGCATACTCAGGACTGGCACACAAGCAGAAAGGCCAATATTCATCTCCCACTGTTTTTTTATTTTTTCAGGGAGAATTTAGAAACCAAATTTAAAAAAAAAAAACCTAGGCTTTCTATGGCCCACTATTTGAGAGAGATGGCACACTCAGGACTGGCACGCAAGCAGAAAGGCCAATATTAATCTCCCACTGTTTTTTTTTTTCAGGGAGAATTTAGAAACCAAATTTAAAAAAAACACTAGGCTTTCTATGGCCCACTATTTGAGAGAGATGGCACACTCAGGACTGGCACACAAGCACAAAGGCCAATATTAATCTCCCAATGTTTTTTTTTATTTTTTCAGGGAGAATTTAGAAACCAAATTTAAAAAAAAACACTAGACTTTCTATGGCCCACTATTTTAGAGAGATGGCACACTCAGGACTGGCACACAAGCACAAAGGCCAATATTAATCTCCCACTGTTTTTTTTTCAGGGAGAATTTAGAAACCAAATTTAAAAAAAAACACTAGGCTTTCTATGGCCCATTATTTGAGAGAGATGGCACACTCAGGACTGGCACACAAGCACAAAGGCCAATATTAATCTCCCACTGTTTTTTTTTTTTCAGGGTGAATTTAGAAACCAAATTTAAAAAAAAACACTAGGCTTTCTATGGCCCACTATTTGAGAGAGATGGCACACTCAGGACTGGCACACAAGCAGAAAGGCCAATATTAATCTCCCACTGTTTTTTTTAATTTTTCAGGGAGAATTTAGAAACCAAATTTAAAAAAAAACGCTAGGCTTTCTATGGCCCACTATTTGAGAGAGATGGCACACCCAGGACTAGCACACAAGCAGAAAGGCCAATATTAATCTCCCACTGTTTTTTTTTTTTCAGGGTGAATTTAGAAACCAAATTTAAAAAAAAACACTAGGCTTTCTATGGCCCACTATTTGATAGAGATGGTACACTCAAGACTGGCACACAAGCAGAAAGGCCAATATTAATCTCACGCTGTTTTTTTTTTTCAGGGAGAATTTAGAAACCAAATTAAAAAAAAAACACTAGGCTTTCTATGGCCCACTATTTGAGAGAGATGGCACACCCAGGACTGGCACACAAGCACAAAGGCCAATATTAATCTCCCACTGTTTTTTTTATTTTTTCAGGGAGAATTTAGAAACCAAATTTAAAAAAAAAACACTAGGCTTTCTATGGCCCACTATTTGAGAGAGATGGCACACTCAGGACTGGCACACAAGCAGAAAGGCCAATATTAATCTCCCACTGTTTTTTTTATTTTTTAAGGGAGAATTTAGAAACCAAATTTAAAAAAAAACACTAGGCTTTCTGTGGCCCACTATTTGAGAGAGATGGCACACTCAGGACTGGCACACAAGCAGAAAGGCCAATATTAATCTCCCACTGTTTTTTTTTATTTTTTCAGGGAGAATTTAGAAACCAAATAAAAAAATACACTAGGCTTTCTATGGCCCACTATTTGAGAGCGATGGCACACTCAGGACTGGCACACAAGCAGAAAGGCCAATATTAATCTCCCACTGGTTTTTTTTATTTTTTCAGGGAGAATTTAGAAACCAAATAAAAAAAAACACTAGGCTTTCTATGGCCCACTATTTGAGAGAGATGGCACACTCAGGACTGGCACACAAGCAGAAAGGCCAATATTAATCTCCCACTGTTTTTTTGGTCAGGGAGAATTTATAAACCCAATAAAAAAAATTAAAAAATAGGCTTTCTATGGCCCACTATTTGAGAGAGATGGCACACACAGGGATGGCACTCTAGCAGAAATGCCAATCTTAATCTCCCACAACTTATTTTTTTAGGGAGAATTAAAAAAAAAAAAAAAGGGACTGTCCTACAATTACTATCTCCCTGCAGTAGTCTCAACCAGGTATGGCAGGCAGCAATAAGAAGGAGTGGACTGCTGCACATATTAAATCCAAAGTGTGGACAAACAAAAAAGATAGCTGTGCAGAAAGGAAGGAACAACAGGATTTGTGCTTTGAAAAAAGCAGTTGGTTTGCACAGCGGCGTACACACAGCAATGCAGCTATCAGGGAGCCTTCTAGGGCAGCCCAATGAGCTACAGCGCTGAGGAAAAAAAATGCAGCTTCCACTGTCCCTGCAAACAAAAGGTGGTGTTGGACAGTGGAAATTGCTACAGCACAAGCGGTTTGGTGGTTAATGTACCCTGCCTAACGCTATCCCTGCTTCTGACGTAGCGGCAGCAACCTCTCCCTATGCTCAGATCAGCAGCAGTAAGATGGCGGTCGTCAAGAACGCCTCTTTATAGCCCCTGTGACGCCGCAGACAGCAAGCCAATCACTGCAATGCCCTTCTCTAAGATGGTGGGGACCAGGACCTATGTCATCACGCTGCCCACACTCTGCGTCCACCTTCATTGGCTGAGAAATGGCGCTTTTCGCGTCATTGAAACGCGACTTTGGCGCGAAAGTCGTGTACCGCATGGCCGACCTCACACAGGGATCGGGTCGGGTTTCATGAAACCCGACTGTGCCAAAAGTCGGAGACTTTTGAAAATGAACGACCCGTTTCGCTCAACCCTATATAAGAGGACAATACAAATATCCCTCCGAGGATCTGTTTATACCAAGGAAGGTGACGGTCAGAAGGGGCATTCTTTGCGTCTGGAGGAGAGAAGCTTTTTCCACCAACCAAAAAGAGGATTCTTTACTGCTAGGGCAGTGAGAATCTGGAATTGCTTGCCTGAGGAGGTGGTGATGGCGAACTCAGTCGAGGGGTTCAAGAGAGGCCTGGATGTTTTCCTGGAGCGTAACCATATTGTATCTTACAGTGATTAGGATTTTTAAAAGGATGTAGATCTGGGGATTTATTCTCATGGAATATAGGCTGAATTGGATGGACAAATGTCTTTTTTCAGCCTTGCTAACTATGTTACTATGTTATATTGCAGAAAGTCTCTTTCAGCAGGACAAAGCTTTAATATGGGATCCATTAAGATCTACAGCTGATGTCTCTTACTAAACTACTTAGAAAAGTAACCAAATTTGACAGTAAGGAAAAAACACTCATCAGAATGTAAGAGGTGTTGGGGTAAGAATAGCAACATTTACATTGTTGTTTCTTTGTTTTATTCCAGGAGATCATAGCTTCAATGAAATGGGCTTTAGGTGAGTATAACTGTGTTTGTTATTTTTAATTAAAAAAAGAAAAGTGTGTTTTGTTTTTTTTTCAAATAAAAGACTGTATATTTGCTGTGTGTTTATTTACAATATAACTATAGGATTAGTAACGGATACGCATCTCAAAAATGCCTCTCCATTACTAAGCTGTGGGCTTGATGCCACAGGGCAAATGGTAAGAGCTGGGCAAAGCACCAGAGTTGGCGCATCTAATAAATGTGCCTTTTCTGGGTGGCTGTGGGCTACTATTTTTAGGCTGGGTGGTTCAATATCCATAGCCTCTTAGCAGCCTGAGAATACCAGCCCCCAGCTGTCTGCTTTAGTAAGGCTGGCTGTCAATAATGGGGGGACCCAATGCCATTTTTTCTTAAAATTGTTTAATTATTTAGAGTGCAGGCGGTGGCTGAAGAATCCTCCCATCAGCTTCAGCCAATGCCTGCTCTCGCTGTTATCAGCTGAATGCAACTCTCAACATTGTTCCCTGTTAGCGCTGATTGCTGGAACAGCAGGGGAGAATGATGTGATCTGTCGTCAGCACCCAGCATCGGAGAACAGTATCGCTGATCCCCAGGTGCCAGTTCTTGTGGTACTGATGTAACAAACGGTTGCCACATGTATGACAAGTATTACACTCACGGACACATGGACACTGATATCAGGATGTGTGAAAGAGCCCAAAGACAGTTCTAAGGAGATTGAGACTGGAACAAGACAAAACAGCTAGACACAATACTCAAGCAATGAGTGAGTGTTCCATGTGGCTTTAAGTAGACCCAAATAGAGAAAAAAAAACAGCACATTTAAGCCAGTGTGAACAGGTGCAGCCAAAAAACATATCAATAAAAAACTATATGGTTGCTCCCTGAATTGCTAAGAATGATTACTCTAGAACATTGATACTGTACTACTGCCATAGAAAATGTGAAAATGCTATAGAATGTGTATATATATGAAATATTAATGAGCAAAATTGCTAAGAAAAGTTACAGTAAAAAGAAGGTACTTAGCATTTAGATTGGCCAATTTATGAGCCCAATGGATAACATCAAGGCATCTTTCATTGCTGGGTCCCTGACCTGATATTTTATATATATATATATATATATATATATATATATATATATATATATACAGTGGGGCAAAAAAGTATTTAGTCAGTCAGCAATAGTGCAAGTTCCACCACTTAAAAAGATGAGAGGCGTCTGTAATTTACATCATAGGTAGACCTCAACTATGGGAGACAAACTGAGAAAAAAAAAAATCCAGAAAATCACATTGTCTGTTTTTTTATCATTTTTTTTGCATATTATGGTGGAAAATAAGTATTTGGTCAGAAACAAACAATCAAGATTTCTGGCTCTCACAGACCTGTAACTTCTTATTTAAGAGTCTCCTCTTTCCTCCACTCATTACCTGTAGTAATGGCACCTGTTTAAACTTGTTATCAGTATAAAAAGACACCTGTGCACACCCTCAAACAGTCTGACTCCAAACTCCACTATGGTGAAGACCAAAGAGCTGTCAAAGGACACCAGAAACAAAATTGTAGCCCTGCACCAGGCTGGGAAGACTGAATCTGCAATAGCCAACCAGCTTGGAGTGAAGAAATCAACAGTGGGAGCAATAATTAGAAAATGGAAGACATACAAGACCACTGATAATCTCCCTCGATCTGGGGCTCCACGCAAAATCCCACCCCGTGGGGTCAGAATGATCACAAGAACGGTGAGCAAAAATCCCAGAACCACGCGGGGGGACCTAGTGAATGAACTGCAGAGAGCTGGGACCAATGTAACAAGGCCTACCATAAGTAACACACTACGCCACCATGGACTCAGATCCTGCAGTGCCAGACGTGTCCCACTGCTTAAGCCAGTACATGTCCGGGCCCGTCTGAAGTTTGCTAGAGAGCATTTGGATGATCCAGAGGAGTTTTGGGAGAATGTCCTATGGTCTGATGAAACCAAACTGGAACTGTTTGGTAGAAACACAACTTGTCGTGTTTGGAGGAAAAAGAATACTGAGTTGCATCCATCAAACACCATACCTACTGTAAAGCATGGTGGTGGAAACATCATGCTTTGAGGCTGTTTCTCTGCAAAGGGGCCAGGACGACTGATCCGGGTACATGAAAGAATGAATGGGGCCATGTATCGTGAGATTTTGAGTGCAAACCTCCTTCCATCAGCAAGGGCATTGAAGATGAAACGTGGCTGGGTCTTTCAACATGACAATGATCCAAAGCACACCGCCAGGGCAACGAAGGAGTGGCTTCGTAAGAAGCATTTCAAGGTCCTGGAGTGGCCTAGCCAGTCTCCAGATCTCAACCCTATAGAAAACCTTTGGAGGGAGTTGAAAGTCCGTGTTGCCAAGCGAAAAGCCAAAAACATCACTGCTCTAGAGGAGATCTGCATGGAGGAATGGGCCAACATACCAACAACAGTGTGTGGCAACCTTGTGAAGACTTACAGAAAACGTTTGACCTCTGTCATTGCCAACAAAGGATATATTACAAAGTATTGAGATGAAATTTTGTTTCTGACCAAATACTTATTTTCCACCATAATATGCAAATAAAATGTTAAAAAAACAGACAATGTGATTTTCTGGATTTTTTTTTCTCAGTTTGTCTCCCATAGTTGAGGTCTACCTATGATGTAAATTACAGACGCCTCTCATCTTTTTAAGTGGTGGAACTTGCACTATTGCTGACTGACTAAATACTTTTTTGCCCCACTGTATATATATATATATATTTTTTTTTTTTTTCTTATTTTCTAATGCAATAATGGAGTTTCAATGTTCTAGAATTATCACTTTTAGTAATTCATGGTGTAACTTTATAGTTTTTTTTTAATTAGACCCAATCAGGAAATTGATTTCACAGGTTGGAATATGCCATCTTAGTAATGGGTAATTTAAGAACACAACAGCAGCCTCCAGTGATAGGAAGTAGAAATGAAGCACAAAAGGTATATAAAGGTGAACAATATCAGCCACTAGTGGTCAATTTGCAGAAGGACAACAAAAATTGATGAGAGCGTGTAACTAAATAAAATGGACTAGGTTTTTCATTCTCTGCTGTTGCATCTTTAGGTTGCTCTACATTTTTTCCTGGTGAGCAATGTGCCCTTGGTAAAGTACATAAAAGCGAAAAAAAAAAAAAAAAAAAAAATTACTCAAGGAAGCAGCAGGGATAAAATAGGAGTCTGAATAATTTTAAAGTGTGTTGAGGTTTGTATTTATTTTGGGTCTGACTATGGTTCCAAATTTATTTTAGGTTGCACTCTGATTAGACTGAGCAACAAATTTCAGGGAAGTTCTTGTCCCCTGAGAAAATTGTATTGTATCTTATAGATTTTGATATGCTGAACATGAATATGTGCTCCAAAAGTCTATGTCACCTAAGGTTTTTAACACCATGATGACCGGAGCTTTTTTGATTTTTCGTTTTTCGCTCCCCTTCTTTCCAGAGCTATAACTTTTTTATTTTTCTGTTAATATGCCCATGTGAGTGTGTATATTTTGTAGTTGTACTTTTGAATGACACCATTAGTTTTACCATGTTGTGTACTTGAAAACGGGAAAAAGTTCCAAGTGCGGTGAAATTGTAAAAAAAAAGTGCAATCTCACATTTGTTTTTTGTTTGGCTTTTTTGCTAGGTTCACTAAATGCTAAAACTGACCTGCCATTATGATTCTCCAGGTCATTGCAAGTTCATAGACACTAAACATGGCTAGGTTCTCTTTTATCTAATTGGCTAAAATAAAGCAAAATTGCACAATTTTCCGAGAACTGTAGCATCTCCAATTTTTGTGATCTCGGTTTGGGTGCGGGCTTATTTTTTGTGTGCCGCACTGACGTTTTTAATGATACCACTTTTGTGCATATATGTTCTTTGATTTCCCGTTATTGAATTTTTGTTGTTTAAGTGTTTTTATTGAACTTTTTTAAAACAAGACAACCATACTTTGTGTAATATTGTTATAAGCTTCATCAACACTAACATATAGGGAAAGTAGGGGGGAGAGGGGGAGGTGTGGGGAAGGGAGGGAAGGAAAGGAAAGGGGAACAGGTAACTAGAGTGTAGACAGATCTATTATTAGTTATGAAGAATTTTGTCTCCATATCTGTCTTATTGTCACTAACCTCTATAGTCCTCAATTCAAAAGTTAACTATATACATAAGCATCTATAACTTCAGACATCGTTGTCTGCTAGTCAAAACTTTGATGGATGGTGTTCCAGGTGTTCCACTTTCTGTCGTATTTATGCATGCAATCATTCATTACAGCAAATTTAAAGGGACACTGTCACCTGAATTTGGAGGGAACAATCTTCAGCCATGGAGGCGGGGTTTTGGGGTTTTTGATTCACCCTTTCCTTACCCGCTGGCTGCATGCTGGCTGCAATATTGGATTGAAGTTCATTTTCTGTCCTCCGTAATACATGCCTGCACAAGGCAATCTTGCCCTGCCCAGGCATGTACTATGGAGGACAGAGAATGAACTTCAATCCAATATTGCAGCCAGCGGGTAAGGAAAGGGTGAATCAAAAACCCCAAAACCCCGCCTCCATGGCTGAAGATTGTTCCCTCCAAATTCAGGTGACATTGTCCCTTTAAAATCAAGCGCATTATGTATTTGTAGCCTGTCCATAACATCAGAGAGCCTAGGGGGTTCGGGTCTTTTCCAAAATGTAGCGATCAAATTCTTTACTATCAGCAGGAGGTGGATAATAACATGTCTAGTGGAGGGGTGGATCCAAGGAGAACAATAAATTCTGCGGTGAGAGAGCGAAGTCTCTACTGATAAGGTTGCTAATATATTCAGAAATCTCGTTCCACAAACTCCCAAGTTTTGGCACGTCCAAAAGACATGCATTATATCACCTTTGCATCCACAGCCTCTCCAACATAGCGGGGACGCATCAGCTTTAAAATGTGCAATTCTGGATGGGGTTAAATACCATCTGGTCAAGAGTTTGAAGTATGATTCTTGCATAGGAATTGAAATTGTTGAGGAGTATGAATAATTTATGGCTTTTTCCCAATTTTTGTTAGTGGCCCTAAATTGGATGTCCCTCTCCCATTTGAGTATGTATTGTTTTTTTTTTAACTCATTGTCTTTGTTGAAAGACTTGTGGATGAACCCTGTACTCCAAAATATCTTATGTCTTGTGTTTTTTAGTAGAAGATGGATAGCTTCTGATTTTAGTGTCGCTCTATCATTAAATTTCTTTACTAGTTCCTTTATGATGAAGTATTGCATAATTTCCTCAGACAGGATATTATATTTTTCTTTAATTTCTGAGAATGGTTTTATTTTATTATTACTAACCAAATCACCCAGCTTATCGATTCCCCGTTATTGAATTTTAATGCAAAGTCGTGGTGACCAAAAGAACGTAATTCTGGAGTTATGATTGTTTTATTGCTATGCCGTTTAGCGATCAGGTTAATTCTTTTTTATTGATAGATCGGGCAATTCTGAATGCGGCGATACAAAATATGTGTAGGTTTGATTTTTTTTTATTGTTTTATTTTGATTGAGGTGAAGGGGGGTGATTTCAACTTTTATGTTTTCTTATTTTTTAAATATTTTTAAACACTTTTTTGTTTTTACTCTTGTCATGCTTCAATAGCCTCCATAGGAGGCTAAAAGCTGCCATAGTGCGATAGCCTCTGCTACATAGAGGTGATGCTCAGATCAGATGCTTGCTATGAGTGCCGACCACAGGGTACACCGTACACGGTCAGCTGAATGATTCACTGTGCCTGTGCACAATTCACATAATAAGTACTTGCATATTTGTAGATTAGCGAATTGTATTATTTCAGTGGAAAATTCAGAATATACTGTTTCAGAAAAAGTTCATGTATGAGTTTTTAGAAGGTAACTTCAAATCTCAGAGAGATAGAAGAGTCTAGGAGTATAAAATTATAACAACCTTTGACACTCTCAGTGCAGGAATGAATTTGTCACATGGATTTATGTCTTTTTACATCAATTTAGGAATTTGCTCCTCAGACCTTGTGGGGGCATCATAGCACAGAACCAGACCCCAATCAGAGGACAATAAACATTCACACTCCTTATGTGTGAACTGTTCCAATATTTATGGACAAAACTGTTTATCGCTCTCCCATATTGGTAGTTCTGCTTCACATCACCTGTCTTATCTATGGCATTATCCCTGTGCCTGATTATGTATAAATATGTGATTCTTCAGATTTTGCATTATGCTATGCCTGATGAAGAGACCTGCGTAGTCTCAAAAGCTTGCACTTTGTTACCATCTTTTCAGTTAGCCATCAAAAAGATATCAACCATTGAGGACTCTTACGTCTAAATATTTTTTCTATCAACCGGCTAACACAGTACAAAGATATATCTATCTATCTATCTATCTTCACATATATCTTTCATGTAACAGAATATTATAATGTTTCATATCTTTTCACAAAAATCTTGCATGACAGGAAAAATCTGAAGTCATCTCTTAAATCGGCGTGAAAAAATCTGTCAGGAACACTAAAAATTGTCCGAAGGACAAAACCTTTGTAACACAGTGGTATACTCTGAATTTTCCACTGAAATATCATAAATTCTTCAGATTTTGCATTATTCTATGCCTGATGAAGAGAACCGCGTAATCTCGAAAGCTTGCGATTTGCAACCATCTTTTCAGTTAGCCATTAAAAGGTAGCCAGCACTGGGGATGCTCAATTCTAAATATTTTTTCCATCAAATGGCTAACAGAGTGCATATATATATATATATATATATATATATATATATATATATATATATATATCTTGCAACAGAATATTATAATGTTTCATATCATTTCTCAAAAACCTTACATGAAAGGAAAAATCTGAAGTCATCTCTGAAATCGGCATGAAAAAATCTAACAGGAACACTCAAAATTGTACGAGGGACAAAACTTTTGTTACACAGAGGTATATTCTGAATTTTCCACTGAAATAACATAAATCGCTGATCTACACATATGCAATCACTTATTATGCGAATTGCGCCCAGGCACAGGTCGGCGCTCATAGCAGGCCTGTAATTCTGCTGCACAGAGGTGATCTGAGCATCACCTCTATGTAGCAGAGGTGATCGCGCTATGGAAGCTTCTAGCCTCCTATGGAGGCTATTGAAGCATGCCAAAAGTAAAAACAAAAAAGTGTTTAAAAAAAAAAATCAAAAAACATAAAAGTCCAAATCACCCACCTTTCCCCCCAATCAAAATAAAACAATAAAAAAATCAAACCTACACATATTTGGTATCACCGCGTTCAGAATCGCCTGATATATAGAAAAAAAAGAATTAACTTGATAGCTAAATGGCACAGTGATAAAAAAAATCAATGCCACTTACGTTTTTTTTGTTAGCCGCGACATTGCATTAAACTGCAATGACGGACAAACAAAAGAACGTATCTGCACAAATGTGGTATCATTAAAAACATCAGCTCGGCATGCAAAAAAAAAGACTGCACCCAACCCGAGATCATGAAAAATGGAGATGCTATGGGTCTCAGAAAATTGCGCCATTTTTCCCCCAAAATTTTGAAATTTTTTTCACCACTTACATAAAAGAGAAACTAGACAAGTTTGATGTCTATGAACTCGTAATGACCTGGAGAATCATAATGGCAGGTCAGTTTTAGCATCTAGTGAACCGAGCAAAAATGCCAAACAAAAAACCAGTGTGCGATTGCACTTTTTTGCAATTTCACCGCACTTGGAATTTTTTTCCCTTTTTGAGTACACAACATGGTAAAACCAATGGTGTCGTTCAAACATACTGACAGAAAAATAAAAAAAAGTTATGGCTCTGGAAAGAAGGGGAGCGAAAAATGGAAAATCGAAAAAGCTCCGGTCATGAAGGGGTTAAAAACCTTACGTGATACAGACTTTTGGAGCACATATTTGTGTTCAGCATATCAAAATCTATAAGATACAATACAATTTTCTCAGGGGACAAGAACTTCCCTGAAATTTGTGGCACAGTATACTGTTTCAGAAAAAGTTCATGTATGAGTTTTTAGAATTATAACTGAGTATTAAAATGTTTCATATCATTTCTCAAAAACCTCACATGATAGGAAAAATCTGAAGTCATTTCTGAAATCAGCATGAAAAAATCTATCAGGAACACTCAAAACTTTCCCGAGGGACAAAACCTTTGTAACACAGTGTTACATTTTATTTCTGGATTTGACTTTCAACCCACAAACAATAATGTCCCATTTGTGTTTATTTTACCATCTTTATTGCAGCCGTAGTAATAATAAAAATTTAGTTCTAAAAATTTAGTTGACCATAAGGTTCTGTTATTGAAATTCTTCTATCAATTTTGGGCTGTATTACAACCATCGGAAATCAATCTAAATCTGAATAGACTGGACAAACCAACAAAATGCAAGCAAAAAAATTGTTCCCACAATGGTAGCGAATATATACTACCTAAACAGTATATTAAATATTCACTGTGCTTTTTAGAGCACTGAACAATATCTGCATTACAATATGCTTTCTAAAGTTTCTAAACCCAAGTTGATAACAACTACCAGACAATACAGACAGACAAATCTGTATTTTAGATGAGTCACAATTCAAGTCTACTGATGTGCAAAAAACTAGAATACCACATGAATCATCTAATTTTAATGGATGGAATTAATTACAGGGGAAACTGTATTTGGACTTGGTTTAATAAATCAGAAGTTAATAAAATTTACAAATGATATATGAATGTAAAAAATGGCCATGCAGATAGCATAGGGTCAGTATACAGAATGAACATAAATGGCATACAGATGACAATACAGATGAAAAATCATCCTTTTTTTGTATAAAAATCAGATTATTCTTTTATATGTTTGCATTAACCTAGCCTTAGATGAAAAAAACAATTCCTATAGTAAATTCTATTAAAATGTATGGCAAATGTGAACGTTTGAGCTTTACTGACCAGACCTTAACAAAAAACACTTTTAGAGAAAGAACATTATTAAACAAGCCCTAAGCCTACAGCTACATGAACATGCAGACATTAAAGCAGACATTAAGCCAGATATCTGCTGAATTATTGTCTGTTTCCACGTGGCGGATTCCTTCAGGATTGCTGCAGATTGAACGCTGCGTAAAGGTGCAGTGTCCAGTCCGCAGTGTCCAGATGTTACAGCATACTGGAGGGGATTTTAAGATATACCATCTCCACTATGAGTGCAGGGCCCTATCTGGTGGCCCTGCGCATCCGGACATATGGCGTCTTTACTGATCGCAGCATGTCTATTTATCTTGCAGAGACGCTCCGTCTCCGCAAGATAAATAACCAGGTCTATGAATTCAATGTGGTGATTCCGCATGTGTTCAATAAACATATCTGGAATCACCACGCGTACAACAGGGGGTGGTGCTTTGGTCGGAGCGGGTATCCGCTGGGTCCAAAGCACTACGCTTTCTGACCGTGGTAACATAGCCTTAGTGAAGGGCTAAGACCTTGACAAATGTCTCACTGTGACTCTCATATACAAGCGGATGTTTGAAAGAAAAATATTTTATTAAGCAAAGTTCATATAATTGAATCCTAAAACCATCAAATGTGTTCTGTGAGTTCTTGATGGCCTAACCTAGGAATATTATATCCTAGAAATACTTTTAGGCTATATTCACTCGTTGCGTTTTTGCAGCTTTTTTTTCAGTGTTTCTTTATGTAAATTTTCAGCAGCATTTCACAGTACCAGCAAAGTCAACAATCTCTTGCATGCACCTTGATTTTTTTTCCTGACTATTTTGTCATAAAAACTTGGTTTTTGCAAAAGGCAGCAGGTCACTTGTTTCAGTATTTTTCATCTACTGAAAGCAATGGGTAGTGCAAAACCGCAACAAAAACTATGCAAAAAGGCAGGTATCAAGTTTTGCTGCATTTTTGATGCAAAACCTGATGAAGTTGAATCAGATTTTTTTTATGCATAAAACTTTATCTGCATGCACAAGAGACAATAGTACCCTGACAAAACGCAGTAAAAATACAGCAAAGCTTAAGCAAAAATCGCAGCAAAAGCTAAAGAAAATCTACTTTTTGTAGTTGTTGTTTTGTAGTTCTACTTGTGCAGGCATGTACTACAGAGGAAAGAGAATGAACTTTAATCCAATATTGCAGCCAGCATGCAGCCAGCGGGTAAGGAAAGGGTGAATCAAACACCCGAAAACCCCGCCCCTATGGCTGAAGATTGTTCCCTCAAAATTCAGGTGACAGAGTCCCTTTAAACATGGCATAAAAAATGCTGCAAAATAGTCTTAAAGTGTTTTATAGAAGGAATTCCAAAATTTAAGAGGTGTCGATGACCTTGCCCTGATCTTTCAGAATCGTAAGCAGATATAGATTCTAGGTAACTGTTGAAGTACTCTGAAAAAGGTCAGACCAAATGCAGTTTTTTTCTCAACAGTTCCTAAACATTTCCAGTAACAATGGCATCCAGCTCCTCAAACTATAAAGATTACTCAACTGATACATTGGTGCAGACAGGGCCGTATTTGCCACTAGGCAGTAGAGGGCACGTGCCTAGGGTGGCAGGATGCAGAGGGGTGCACTTGAGCAAGGTTTTTTCTTTTTTCTTCTTTTTTTTATAGCAGTCCGGGGTCAAGTGCCTGCCTCCCCCCTCCTCCCTCCCTCCTTCCTTCCCGCCCCCTCCCTGAAGACGTCATACTCACCTCCCTCCAGCAGTGGCTGCAACTCTGTCTCAGCGCCAGCAGTGCGTTCTGTCTTCAGGGATCACGTGGTACCACTTATTAAGGTGATGAATATCCGGATATTCATCACCTTAATGAGCAGTACCACGTGACCGCTCATACAGGAAGGAGGACGCTGCAGAGATTCCGGGAAGTTCAGCGCTGCACCGTGAGAGGTGAGTATGACAGGGGAGGAGGATGGGGGAGCCGTGCACGCAGGGATGGAGGATAGAGGAGCCATGCACGCAGGGGAGGAGGATGGAGGAGCCATGCATGCAGGGTAGGAGGATGGAGGAGCCATGCACGCAGGGGGAGGATGGAGGAGCCATGCACGCAGGGGGGAGGATGGGGAGCCATGCACGCAGGGGGAGAGGATGGAGGAGCCATGCACGCAGGGTGGAAGGATGGAGGAGCCATGCACGCAGGGGAGGAGGATGGAGGAGCCATGCACGCAGAGGAGGAGGATGGAGGAGCCATGCACACAGGGGAGAAGGATGCAGGAGCCATGCACGCAGGGGAGAGGATGGAGGAGCCATGCACACAGGGTGGGAGGATGGAGGAGCCATGCACGCAGGGGAGGAGGATGGAGGAGCCATGCACACAGAGGAGGATGGAGGAGCCATGCACACAGGGGAGGAGGATGCAGGAGCCATGCATGCAGGGTGGGAGGATGGAGGAGCCATGCACGCAGGGTGGGAGGATGGAGGAGCCATGCATGCAGGGGAGGAGGATGGAGGAGCCATAAACGTGGGGGGAGGATGGAGGAGCCATGCACACAGGGTGGGAGCATGGGGGAGCCATGCATGCAGGGTGGGAGGATGGAGGAGCCATGCACGCAGGGGGAGGATGGAGGAGCCATGCATGCAGGGGTGAGGATGGAGGAGCCATAAACGCGGGGGGAGGATGGAGGAGCCATGCACACAGGGTGGGAGGATGGAGGAGCCATGCATGCAGGGTGGGAGGATGGAGGAGCCATGCACGCAGGGGGGAGGATGGAGGAGCCATGCATGCAGGGGTGAGGATGGAGGAGCCATGCACGCAGGGTGGGAGGATGGGGGAGCCATGCACGCAGGGTGGGACGATGGAGGAGCCATGCACGCAGGGTGGGAGGATGAAGGAGCCATGCACGCAGGGTGGGAGGATAGAGGAGCCATGCACGCAGGGGGAGAGGATTGGGAAGCCATGCACGCTGGGGGGGAAGGATGGGGGAGCCATGCATGCATGGTGGGAGGATGGAGGAGCCATGCATGCAGGGGTGAGGATGGAGGAGCCATGCACGCAGGGTGGGAGGATGGGGGAGCCATGCACGCAGGGTGGGACGATGGAGGAGCCATGCACGCAGGGTGGGAGGATGGAGGAGCCATGCACGTAGGGTGGGAGGATCGGGGAGCCATGCACGCAGGGTGGGACGATGGAGGAGCCATGCACGCAGGGTGGGAGGATGGAGGAGCCATGCACGCAGGGTGGGAGGATGGAGGAGCCATGCACGCAGGGGGAGAGGATGGGGAAGCCATGCACGCAGGGGGGAAGGATGGGGGAGCCATGCACGCAGGGTGGGAGGATGGAGGAGCCATGCACACAGGGTGGGAGGATGGGGGAGCCATGCATGCAGAGTGGGAGGATGGAGGAGCCATGCACGCAGGGTGGGAGTATGGAGTATACAAATGGAGTATAAATACTAGGCCCGATAGGGGGGGCCCAGTGTGAGAGGACAGCGTGAAGAGGGGGGCCGGTATGGAAAGGAGAGGTCAGTGTGAAGAGCAAGTACCATAAGAGGGACAGTGTGGGGGTCATATTTTGTGCAGACAATATAGTGAGGAGCAATTTTTTATTCAGGAGCATTTTAATGACACTTGTATCTTTAAGGGCATCATGTGGAGATTTTCTGCAAAAGAGCGGAGAAGATGTAAGTCTGCTGAGATGGCTGTGGATGAGAAAACTCATCATGGGGTCTGGACAAGATGAAGAAAAGGAGAACGGCTCCAGAGACATAGTAACATAGTAGCATAGTTAGTAAGGCCAAAAAAAGACATTTGTCCATCCAGTTCAGCCAATATTCCATCATAATAAATCCCCAGATCTACGTCCTTCTACAGAACCTAATAATTGTATGATACAATATTGTTCTGCTCCAGGAAGACATCCAGGCCTCTCTTGAACCCCTTGACTGAGTTCGCCATCACCACCTCCTCAGGCAAGCAATTCCAGATTCTCACTGCCCTAACAGTAAAGAATCCTCTTCTATGTTGGTGGAAAAACCTTCTCTCCTCCAGACGCAAAGAATGCCCCCTTGTGCCCGTCACCTTCCTTGGTATAAACAGAAGAAAAACATTAGACTTGAACAAAGAAGACCCAGGAAAACATACTCAGATGGGAGGTAAGAACATTTCTAAAGCAATCCACAGCGAGGAGATTGGAACAAAACAAAATCCTCTAAACTGCATGCTCGCAAACGCCAGAAGCCTGACAAACAAGATGGAAGAACTAGAAGCAGAAATATCTACAGGTAACTTTGACATAGTGGGAATAACCGAGACATGGTTAGATGAAAGCTATGACTGGGCAGTTAACTTACAGGGTTACAGTCTGTTTAGAAAGGATCGTAAAAATCGGAGAGGAGGAGGGGTTTGTCTCTATGTAAAGTCTTGTCTAAAGTCCACTTTAAGGGAGGATATTAGCGAAGGAAATGAGGATGTCGAGTCCATATGGGTCGAAATTCATGGAGGGAAAAATGGTAACAAAATTCTCATTGGGGTCTGTTACAAACCCCCAAATATAACAGAAACCATGGAAAGTCTACTTCTAAAGCAGATAGATGAAGCTGCAACCCATAATGAGGTCCTGGTTATGGGGGACTTTAACTACCCGGATATTAACTGGGAAAGTGAAACCTGTGAAACCCATAAAGGCAACAGGTTTCTGCTAATAACCAAGAAAAATTATCTTTCACAATTGGTGCAGAATCCAACCAGAGGAGCAGCACTTTTAGACCTAATACTATCTAATAGACCTGACAGAATAACAAATCTGCAGGTGGTTGGGCATCTAGGAAATAGCGACCACAATATTGTACAGTTTCACCTGTCTTTCACTAGGGGGACTTGTCAGGGAGTCACAAAAACACTGAACTTTAGGAAGGCAAAGTTTGACCAGCTTAGAGATGCCCTTAATCTGGTAGACTGGGACAATATCCTCAGAAATAAGAATACAGATAATAAATGGGAAATGTTTAAGAACATCCTAAATAGGCAGTGTAAGCGGTTTAACCCTTTTGGGAATAAAAGGACTAGAAATAGGAAAAACCCAATGTGGCTAAACAAAGAAGTAAGACAGGCAATTAACAGTAAAAAGAAAGCATTTGCACTACTAAAGCAGGATGGCACCATTGAAGCTCTAAAAAACTATAGGGAGAAAAATACTTTATCTAAAAAACTAATTAAAGCTGCCAAAAAGGAAACAGAGAAGCACATTGCTAAGGAGAGTAAAACTAATCCCAAACTGTTCTTCAACTATATCAATAGTAAAAGAATAAAAACTGAAAATGTAGGCCCCTTAAAAAATAGTGAGGAAAGAATGGTTGTAGATGACGAGGAAAAAGCTAACATATTAAACACCTTCTTCTCCACGGTATTCACGGTGGAAAATGAAATGCTAGGTGAAATCCCAAGAAACAATGAAAACCCTATATTAAGGGTCACCAATCTAACCCAAGAAGAGGTGCGAAATCGGCTAAATAAGATTAAAATAGATAAATCTCCGGGTCCGGATGGCATACACCCACGAGTACTAAGGGAACTAAGTAATGTAATAGATAAACCATTATTTCTTATTTTTAGGGACTCTATAGCGACAGGATCTGTTCCGCAGGACTGGCGCATAGCAAATGTGGTGCCAATATTCAAAAAGGGCTCTAAAAGTGAACCTGGAAATTATAGGCCAGTAAGTCTAACCTCTATTGTTGGTAAAATATTTGAAGGGTTTCTGAGGGATGTTATTCTGGATTATCTCAATGAGAATAACTGTTTAACTCCATATCAGCATGGGTTTATGAGAAATCGCTCCTGTCAAACCAATCTAATCAGTTTTTATGAAGAGGTAAGCTATAGGCTGGACCACGGTGAGTCATTGGACGTGGTATATCTCGATTTTTCCAAAGCGTTTGATACCGTGCCGCACAAGAGGTTGGTACACAAAATGAGAATGCTTGGTCTGGGGGAAAATGTGTGTAAATGGGTTAGTAACTGGCTTAGTGATAGAAAGCAGAGGGTGGTTATAAATGGTATAGTCTCTAACTGGGTCGCTGTGACCAGTGGGGTTCCGCAGGGGTCGGTATTGGGACCTGTTCTCTTCAACATATTCATTAATGATCTGGTAGAGGGTTTACACAGTAAAATATCGATATTTGCAGATGATACAAAACTATGTAAAGCAGTTAATACAAGAGAAGATAGTATTCTGCTACAGATGGATCTGGATAAGTTGGAAACTTGGGCTGAAAGGTGGCAGATGAGGTTTAACAATGATAAATGTAAGGTTATACACATGGGAAGAAGGAATCAATATCACCATTACACACTGAATGGGAAACCACTGGGTAAATCTGACAGGGAGAAGGACTTGGGGATCCTAGTTAATGATAAACTTACCTGGAGCAGCCAGTGCCAGGCAGCAGCTGCCAAGGCAAACAGGATCATGGGGTGCATTAAAAGAGGTCTGGATACACATGATGAGAGCATTATACTGCCTCTGTACAAATCCCTAGTTAGACCGCACATGGAGTACTGTGTCCAGTTTTGGGCACCGGTGCTCATGAAGGATATAATGGAACTAGAGAGAGTACAAAGGAGGGCAACAAAATTAATAAAGGGGATGGGAGAACTACAATACCCAGATAGATTAGCGAAATTAGGATTATTTAGTCTAGAAAAAAGACGACTGAGGGGCGATCTAATAACCATGTATAAGTATATAAGGGGACAATACAAATATCTCGCTGAGGATCTGTTTATACCAAGGAAGGTGACGGGCACAAGGGGGCATTCTTTGCGTCTGGAGGAGAGAAGGTTTTTCCACCAACATAGAAGAGGATTCTTTACTGTTAGGGCAGTAAGAATCTGGAATTGCTTGCCTGAGGAGGTGGTGATGGCGAACTCAGTCGAGGGGTTCAAGAGAGGCCTGGATGTCTTCCTGGAGCAGAACAATATTGTATCATACAATTATTAGGTTCTGTAGAAGGACGTAGATCTGGGGATTTATTATGATGGAATATAGGCTGAACTGGATGGACAAATGTCTTTTTTCGGCCTTACTAACTATGTTACTATGTTACTATGTAGATCCTCAGCGAGATATTTGCATTGTCCGCTTATATACTTATACATGGTTATTAGATCGCCCCTCAGTCGTCTTTTTTCTAGACTAAATAATTCTAATTTCGCTAATCTATCTGGGTATTGTAGTTCTCCCATCCCCTTTATTAATTTTGTTGCCCTACTTTGTACTCTCTCTAGTTCTATTATATCCTTCCTGAGCACCGGTGCCCAAAACTGGACACAGTACTCCATGTGCGGTCTAACTAGGGATTTGTACAGAGGCAGTATAATGCTCTCATCATGTGTATCCAGACCTCTTTTAATGCACCCCTATTCACGATGCACGACATTGTCTATAAGGTTCCTGGATGTAAATGTTATTTGTGATACTAACTCTCATGTTTTTATATTAGGAGCATTAAAGGGGATGTCCAGGTTTGTGATGAGTCTGCAGTCATTCTTTGTGACTACAGACTTCTGACTTCTCACAGTGCGCTCTGCACGCTGTCAGAATTCTCTCGTGCTGGGGATTTACATTAATGTGGTCACATGCTGACTAGACATGTGTGGCCTCCGTCAATGAAAATGAACTGAGCGAGGCTGGGCACGTCTAGTCAGAATGTGGTCAGAAGTATACAAATCACATGCTTGTGGTGACTTGACTGTCCACCGGCAAGGGAGAATCCTAAAAGTGTGCAGTGCATTCATTGTGAAAATTCAGAAGCTGCAATGTCAGGATTCAGCTCTGCATGTTCCAGTAGTCGTCACATGGACACTTCACTCATATACGATTTTCATACTCATGGTCCTGTGACAACGAGCTTCTCTTCCCGCTTCTCTGTTTTTCACTGAACATTGAGAGCATTAGGGAGAGGAGCTTGTGGGTACATGACTGAGTGTGCAAATCGTATATATCCTTGGCGGAGGGGAGGCACCAAAATTAATTCTTGCCCCTGGTGCCAGAAAACCTAGATACACCTCTGCCGGTATGCTACTGTGAGCAGTGATTACCGGGTCCAGTGGAGGGATGCCTGTGCACAGGCAGTGAGGCAGGGACTGAGGGTGTGCACAGAGAGAGAATGGAGACCCGGAGACTGCCCGTCCCAGTCTACGCCGTAGCCTGGAGCCCTCATTATCATAGGAATATGTCATTTAATAAATTGTTTTTCTAAAGCTTTATAGTGTAGTTTTAGGTCAGAGAGGGATGGTTAGAGATGAGTTAGCAAGGTGTAGAGACAGGTAGTGATGGCTACTTGCAGACATGTGCAGCAATTGCGCTTTTGCACTTGCGGTGATACAAAGAAGACTGCTAGCAGTGTCCCATTGCTCCAAGTACCGCATTTTCCGGATCGCGGCAAAACCACAAGTGCTGCACATGTCTGCAAGTCCCATAGGGAATGTATGAGGTCGAACGCACTGTTGCCGTAAGTGATCCATTACGCGGCAGATGTGGAAAAACTGCCGGTTCTGCTGCAAATGGCTACTTTCACATCAGCGATTTATGGCAAAGTCAGGGCCGATAGTGTCATACTCGCCAAAGGGGGAGGCAGCACTAAAAGTGCCTAGGGCAACAGAAACTCTAAATACGGCCCTGGGTGCAGAATTAGGCTGCCGTCACACTAGCAGTATTTGGTCAGTATTTTCCATCAGCATTTGTAAGCCAAAACCAAGAGTGGAACAAATAGAGGAAAAGTATTATAGAAACACATCACCACTTCTGCATTTATTACCCACTCCTGGTTTTGGCTTACAAATACTGATGTAAAATACTGACTAAATACTGCGAGTGTGACGGCAGCCTCATAGATACAAGTTGAATTTTTGACTTTTTCTTGCTAACTGAAATCTAATGGCATTTTTTTCTTCTCATCGCCGCATAAGAAAATGTACTCAGTATAAAGCACAGAGCCATGTGAGATAAAAGTGAAATATTTCCTATCATTTACTGTTTACTGCTTCAGCAGAATCTCTGTGCAGCTGCTGGTAGCGGAAATATACACCCATGCCTCAGTTAATCTCCTAATTGAAAGATTACTGTGCAAGGTGCACTTGATTATAGATGGTGCTAATGAAACGGTAGCTGTAAAGGAGAAAAATGGCCCCTTATCTGTCTCAGCTGTAAATTAACAGATATTTGCCCACCAGAAATGCGAAAAACTATTATAAAAAAATATAGCATTGCATGATGTAAATAAATGAACAGCGAGAAGAATAGCATTTATGTTCTGTGGGAATTTAAAAAATTAGGAACAAAATTATATATTTTTAATTTTAATCGATTTATGTTTATAGTGTCACCATGGATCTGGATAAGTTGGAAACTTGGGCTGAAAGGTGGCAGATGAGGTTTAACAATGATAAATGTAAGGTTATACACATGGGAAGAAGGAATCAATATCACCATTACACACTGAATGGGAAACCACTGGGTAAATCTGACAGGGAGAAGGACTTGGGGATCCTAGTTAATGATAAACTTACCTGGAGCAGCCAGTGCCAGGCAGCAGCTGCCAAGGCAAACAGGATCATGGGGTGCATTAAAAGAGGTCTGGATACACATGATGAGAGCATTATACTGCCTCTGTACAAATCCCTAGTTAGACCGCACATGGAGTACTGTGTCCAGTTTTGGGCACCGGTGCTCATGAAGGATATAATGGAACTAGAGAGAGTACAAAGGAGGGCAACAAAATTAATAAAGGGGATGGGAGAACTACAATACCCAGATAGATTAGCGAAATTAGGATTATTTAGTCTAGAAAAAAGACGACTGAGGGGCGATCTAATAACCATGTATAAGTATATAAGGGGACAATACAAATATCGGGCACAAGGGGGCATTCTTTGCGTCTGGAGGAGAGAAGGTTTTTCCACCAACATAGAAGAGGATTCTTTACTGTTAGGGCAGTGAGAATCTGGAATTGCTTGCCTGAGGAGGTGGTGATGGCGAACTCAGTCGAGGGGTTCAAGAGAGGCCTGGATTTCTTCCTGGAGCAGAACAATATTGTATCATACAATTATTAGGTTCTGTAGAAGGACGTAGATCTGGGGATTTATTATGATGGAATATAGGCTGAACTGGATGGACAAATGTCTTTTTTCGGCCTTACTAACTATGTTACTATGTTACTATGTTACCATCATCTTACATTGTTCTGTACATTGAAAACATTTAAAGATACAGTAAAATTCATTTAATATGAACTTAACATCACCTGGTAAACATTGAATTCTGAAATACTGTATGTTGGAAAATATTTGAAAACCTGCTGTCAAGAGTGGAATACATTCAGCGAGAAAGACCAAAAGAAATTATTAACACAAGGTACACTATGATTAGACTTTTTTTACAACCCTTCAATAAAAGACACAACAATGCAATTTTAAATAGACTGCACTGACTGGTACCACTGATTATGAGGGGGTACAATCGGATTAGTGTCCTTTCTTTTGACAAGAAAATATGTTCAGTGTAGGGGATGAGTGAACGTGCTTGGTGACACTCTGATTTCACAGAGTATCACAGTGCTCGAATGTACTCTTTACTTGGCAATTAATCAGTGATAATAGTAGTAAGAGCACCCACCTCTTGTCAAAATGTCCACTTCCGATTTTTGACAGGTGCCCTGCCCCTTTTTGACACCTAACACTAAGCCCGCCCCACTTCTGGTCTTAACCCCTCCCTATTTTCCTCCCACTCTCTGCCCCTCTGTGTGTCAATATCTGTTACGTCAGTTCCATGCCCGCCCCGGAAGCCGCCCTGAGTGTGTCAATACCTGTTACATCAGTTTCATCCCCACCCCCGAAAGTCACCCTCTTCAGCCTCTGTTACATCCCCCATGACTGCCCATTCGCTGCCCATCTTGTGGGCTTATGTGTCAGTCCTTGATAGGTGGAGAGATCAAGTACGTCCCACTTCCTGTCTAAACCTCTCCAGTGTGTAAGATTGGGCTTATGTGTCAGTCCTTGAGAGGTGGAGAGACCAAGTCTGCCCCACTTCCTGTCTAAACCTCTCCAATGTGTAAGAAAACATGACTTGACATGTTTTGTGAGAGAAGGCAGTCCCAGGATCCCAAGGGTTAATGACAGCGGGCTATAGTGTCCATAACCCTCCAGGGTGTGTAAGAAAATGTGTCAAGACATGTTTTGTGAGAGAAGGTAGTCTCAGGATCCTGTGACGGTTGTAGCGTTCATAATAATGACCTAATAAAAAAATCAAAGCGCACTTCACTGCATTGTTTAAAAAAAATACATTTATTGTAGCTTCACGTAGCAGTATACACACAAATCTATAGTTTGCCATACAAACAAATCTATAGGCCTTTTCATATTATAGTTCCAGGGTCGTTCAACCAGGTTTAGCTAGAAAGCTCATCTAATCAGGTTTTCAGCAAACTATTTATTAGTACCCACCGTCTTATACCTCCAGGGTAGTTTTAGCTAGAAAGCTAATCTAAACAAGTTTTTCTGAAAATGATTTATTAGTACTCACTGCCTTATACCTCCAGGACAGCTTTCATCTAGAAAGCTAATCTAAACAAGTTTTTCTATAGCTCCAGGAGTTTTTAGCTGGAAGGCACAGCTAAGCAAGATTTTCAGCAAACTATTGACATGAGTGTGTCATATTAACAGACACACCAAAATAGCTTGAATGATTTTTTATTACAAAAATTAAATAACGTTATAAAAACACTTTAGTAATATAACAGAAACAGAGCAAGATCATGTTGCGCAGGGCAGTTTGCAAGCCTGATTATAGCCGCATAATGGCATATGTAAAATCGTGATAGAGTTAGAAAGATTTAGTACAAAAGAGGCAACTAGACGATCATTACGTTTTAAATCATTTGTAAACTTTTTCAGAACTTCAATGTCATTCCCGCAGCGACGTAATACAACGCGCAAATACAAAACTGACCGCAAAAACTTGACATAGAGTCTTGCAGCTGGCGGTTCTGATAACAATATGACGATGTGTTTCTTCTTAAAACTTGTATAATCGTCTTCGAAAATACGGCGGCATCAGGTTGTAACCCGTAATTGTCAAAAAATAAGGATTTGTTCCTGCATAAAATAATAAGTAGCCAATGCGTACCTCTTTCTTCCGAAGAATCTTTGTTGACAATATAGGCACTAGGTCTATGTCGGATAATGTGGCGGGGTAAGAGGTCACAGGGAAATACGCTGGCAAGCATACTCTGAGTAACGGAATTTTGTTGCAAAAGGTATGTCAGTTGCATAGTATTCATTATAGATGAAGGTCGCGGTAGAGATACAAAAGTTTAATTAAAGTTGTATAGGACTTCTCGACGATAGTTAATCTCCAGTACGGCCATGTTGACCGCATAAATGATCATATTCACCATGTGGGGTGTGGCATCTTTAAAATGAATTTCGGCCTGTAGGTTACCCGTTTTAATGAGCGAAAAGTCAGCGCTCAGCTCCTGATCGGCGACAAATCGAACACGAAGAAAGTGTAGCTGCTCATAAAATCATCACGGTCTACTTAATCCGATGTCGGCTTTTTGTTTTCCTGAGATGTGAACGAGCGCCATATATTGCTCACAGCATGTTCAGCGTCAAAATTAGGGTGAAACGGCTTGGTGGGAATCTGCTGCCCGTCCAAATACAGAGCTGTGTGATTGATCCGATAGTGGTGAAAACAAAGCGGGGTTTTCTGATAACTTCCGCTGAAGGCCTCGTTGTTCACAAAGCATAGAATCACCATTTTTGGTATCTGTCCCAGAAAAAGATTTTCGTGATTACTATTTCTCATTCCTCCAGGGATGCTATAGACTTTCAAACAGGCTCTGTCTAGAGCGTATTTGGTGGGGCTTGATAGAAGAGCTTGGCTGTGACCGATGCTGATGGCAGGAGAGACTTGTACTCTTTTTACATAGAGGGCTGTGTTCATGATCTAAACCTTAACCCCTTTCTGACCTCGGAAGGGATAGTACGTCCGAGGTCAGAAGCCCATCTTTGATGCGGGCTCCGGCGGTGAGCCCGCATCAAAACCGGGACATGTCAGCTGTCTTGAACAGCTGACATGTGCCTGTAATAGGCGCGGGCAGAATCGCGATCTGCCCGCGCCTATTAACTAGTTAGGTGCCGCTTTCAAACGCAGACAGCAGCATTTAACTACCGCAACCAGCCGGGCGGCCGGAAATGACGGCATCGCCGACCCCGTCACATGATCGGAGGTCGGCGATGCTTGTACATTGTAACCATAGAGGTCCTTGAGACCTCTATGGTTACTGATCGCCGGTAGCTGTGAGCACCACCCTGTGGTCGGCGCTCACAGCACACCTGATTTTCTGCTACATAGCAGCAAACATCATATCGCTGCTATGTAGCAGAGGCGATCGCGTTGTGCCTGCTTCTAGCCTCCCATGGAGGCTATTGAAGCATGGCAAAAGTTTAAAAAAAAGTTAAAAAAAAATGTGAAAAAATATAAAAGTTTAAATCACCCCCCTTTCGCCCCAATCAAAATAAATCAATAAACAAAAAAATCAAATCTACACATATTTGGTATCAACGCATTCAGAATTGCCCGATCTATCAATTAAAGCTGATCGCTAAACGGCGTAGCGAGAAAAAAATTTGAAACGCCAGAATTACGTTTTTTTGGTCGCTGCGACATTGCATTAAAATGCAATAACGGGCGATCAAAAGAACGTATCTGCACCAAAATGCTATTATTAAAAACGTCAGCTCGGCACACAAAAAATAAGCCCTCAACAGACCCCAGATCATGAAAAATGGAGACGCTACAAGTATCGGAAAATGCCGCAATTTTTTTTTTTTTAGCAAAGTTTGGAATTTTTTTTCACCACTTAGGTAAAAAATAACCTAGTCATGTTAGGTGTCTATGAACTCGTAGTGACCTGAAGAATAATGTCAGGTTAGTTTTAGCATTTAGTGAACCTAGCAAAAAAGCCAAACAAAAAACAAGTGTGGGACTGCACTTTTTTTGCAATTTCACCGCACTTGGAATTTTTTTCCCGTTTTCTAGTACACGACATGCTAAAACCAATGTTGTCGTTCAAAAGTACAACTCATCCTGCAAAAAATAAGCCCTCACATGGCCAAATTGACGGAAAAGTAAAAAAGTTATGGCTCTGGGAAGGAGGGGAGTGAAAAACAAACACGGAAAAACGAAAAATCCCAAGGTCATGAAGGGGTTAAACTGTTCATGTTTGGCGGTTATAAGGTAAAACACATTTTTATTTCTTGATAACTTGATCTTGAGATCTAGGCCATTCAAAATGAGTTTCGGCTGATTAAAAATGTCACCGAAAATCGGTCCCACAAGTTCCACAGGCCTTGAGAGACGGGTTGCGTGGGCTCTGCGTGCGAACCCTAGATTTTGATTTTCACCATCGAGTACGGTGGTCTGGTGATGTCCTGCTGTGTCTTTATAAAATAACCCCGCTGTAAATTGCGATCTCAACGCTTGCGGACTGTAGTTTAAAAGCGTTTCAATGTAGGTGCGGTAACTATAATGGTTATCAGATTGTGAAATCAAACAGTCCCCAGAGTAATGTCCACTTGATTGAAAAGTGTGGCTATGGGGTAATTAATAAGGCCCACATGCGTTCCGGCCGTGAAAGCCGCACCATCCTGTTTCAGAATGCGGCACTGGACGTTCAAGCATGTATTATTCAAGTCGTAACAATATTCCCTGTTTCCCGATATGAAAAATTCCAGGGGTGCACTATCGGCTAGAGCAGCTATCGGTTGCACCTCGACAAAAAAACTATTTTTCGTGGAAGGAAAGATAAAGATATCCAGTTCGCTTTTAGCGCACTCTATTGACGCATCATGAATAAATGCCATGATCGGTATTAGAAGATGTCACTCGTGAGGCGTCTTGCGGTTTTCTGACGAAAGCTTGATTTATGCTGAGCTGTGTTATTCATGAGGCGCGGCGGGAATCACGATAAGCGGGGTCTTTTCGCTCGCGGTAAAGTGTTTCTCTTTTTCTTTTACGCGATTTTGTGGTTAGGTAGATTAGACCGTCGCCCTCTTGATTGTTTTTAGCGTTGCGATTCAATCTGTCCACTACGGCCGCAGACATACTAGTGAAAGCCTCTTTAGCTATGTTTCTTATGGCCGTTTTTACATGTGGTTTGACAAGTTCTAGGCCTTTTCTGAAAAGTGGTACCACTCTTCTAAAAAGCCCGCCGAGGTCGGCACAGTACATGTATTCATCACTGCGAAACCCCTCTAAGCCATGACCTGCTTGAGCTACATAGTAACGTGCGTACAAGGTGGTATCGCCGTAAACTCTTTGAGACATCATTTTACCGTGACGTCGTCTTGCGATGCCTAAAATGTAATCGCACTATACACTTTCCATATTTGAATTTAACTGGCGTACTCTGATCCGACATGACTGTAACATTTATGGAGTCAAAGTGTTGTTTGCACAGCGGTATGTAATCAGGACGCGAGTAGAGCACCGTGACAATATCGTTATCGCCACTAACTTCTACGGTTCGTAACAGTTGAACGTAGCTATCATCCACAAGCTGATGTTGAATTATATCAGTGTATACAAAAAGCAAATAAAAACCAGCCTTTGAATTGGGGTAAAAGCAGCGATTCCACGGCATTAAAGCAACAGGGGAATCATCGACGGTCTGTAGTCCAAAAATAAATTTTAGCTTACTGCCCAGAGCAAACTATCTAATATATAATTGCCTAGAATACTACTTCCTGCAATTTGTGCCAACTTCCGTGGCTTTGTCCGGAGCTAATGTCCGGAGCTAATGTCCGGAGCTAATGTCCGGAGCTAATGTCCGGAGATAAGTGACGTCAACAGTGTCCAGTGTCTGATTGGTTGCCGCCTGCTGCGAGCGACCAATCAGAAACGTGCCATACTGTGACACACTCCGCCCGCCATTTTGGTGTGATTTTTGAATTTTTACCTCACAGCAAGTTTCTACTGCGTGGAGGCGGGCCCAGTGACGTTGCTCTTCAAGCTCCTGCCGAATTTCGTCAAAAAAATGATAATACCATTTACCAAAACTATATATATTTAGTTGTGAAGTGGTTCAGTGACATTTTCACACCAATTTTGAACTTTTGTTTGGTGTTTTCTCCATATACTGCCTATTATTTTTGTTCTTTCTTACTATTATTTATTAATTGTATTATTCTTACATTTGAATAAATCTAATATATAATTGCCTAGAATACTACTTCCTGCAATTTGTGCCAACTTCCGTGGCTTTGTCCGGAGCTAATGTCCGGAGCTAATGTCCGGAGCTAATGTCCGGAGATTAATTGCCTAGAATACTACTTCCTGCAATTTGTGCCAACTTCCATGGCTTTGTCCGGAGCTAATGTCCGGAGCTAATGTCCAGAGCTAATGTGCGGAGATAATGTCCGGAGCTAATGTCCGGAGCTAATGTCCGGAGCTAATGTCCGGAGCTAATGTCCGGAGATAAGTGACGTCAACAGTGTCCAGTGTCTGATTGGTTGCCGCCTGCTGCGAGCGACCAATCAGAAACGTGCCGTACTGTGACACACTCCGCCCGCCATTTTGGTGTGATTTTTGAATTTTTACCTCACAGCAAGTTTCTACTGCGTGGAGGCGGGCCCAGTGACGTTGCTCTTCAAGCTCCTGCCGAATTTCGTCAAAAAAATGATAATACCATTTACCAAAACTATATATATTTAGTTGTGAAGTGGTTCAGTGACATTTTCACACCAATTTTGAACATTTGTTTGGTGTTTTCTCCATATACTGCCTATTATTTTTGTTCTTTCTTACTATTATTTATTAATTGTATTATTCTTACATTTGAATAAATAAAGTATATATGGATTGTAGACTCCCGATTCTTTAGAATCGGGCTGCCATCTAGTATAGGATAAAAGGCAAAGTCCAGTCCAATCCAATAAATTACATAGTGCAGAGTAGCAAGCTACGCGTTTCGAACAATGGTATGTTCTTTCTCAAAGCTTTGAGAAAGAACATACCATTGTTCGAAACGCGTAGCTTGCTACTCTGCACTATGTAATTTATTGGATTGGACTGGACTTTGCCTTTTATCCTGAATAAATTTGTAAGTTTTTGGAAGCTGGATTTTTTTCTCTTTTTTTGGATTGCTTGCTCAAGTGATGACTACACGTTATCCGTGCTTCCCCACAACACATGCCGACAGGTGAGCTGGTATATATTTTTTCTTTTTTCTGCAAACTATATAGGGGCTGGGTCGGGTAGGATTACCTCTCGACGTAGATCATCATACCATATCCTGTAGGCAGGCGTGGATAAATTCAGCACTTCTATTAGGGCATTGACTGCACCAACCAGCATTTGAATGTTTGGGTAAAAGCCTGATTTTACATAATAATGTTCTAGCCGTTCGTTGTGTTTAGCCGCGTAGAAGTTCTCTTCAAAAGCTTCAAACGTGTTCTACAAATGAGGGTACTGTATTTCCGTTAACGCCACTTCATAAACGCCTGAAAGATGAATGGCCTTTGCTAACTTGGTGTTGTAGCTCGAAATGGTGTTTTCAGGGTAGATTTTGATTTATGAATTGCTGAGTAAAGTGACAAAAAATGAATCGCCTTCCATGCTTTATATAGACATCAATTGATTTTCTTCTATCCAACTGTTGAATTTATCGGGATAGCCTAGCCACTTCACAAAATAAAGAGTTGTACCGCGATGCCTTTTTCAACTTTGTAGATCCTATTAGCGTCTTGCGGTACCTTTTGAAGTTCGTCTTCATAAAAAGATCCTTCTATGCTTTCACCGCTCACATTGCTTAAGGCGTAGAGATGTTCTCTGAATCGTGTATTTATAGCCGAGACCACAAAAATTTCACGCGTGTAGGTTTGCTCATAGCCTTTTGAAAAGATATGCTTATACCGTACAATCCAGACGTGTTCACCCGGTTTTAACCCCTTCCCGACCCATGACGCCACGTAGGCGTCATGAAAGTCGGTGCCAATCCGACCCATGACGCCTATGTGGCATCATGAAAAGATCGCGTCCCTGCAGATCGGGTGAAAGGGTTAACTCCCATTTCACCCGATCTGCAGGGACAGGGGGAGTGGTAGTTTAGCCCAGGGGGGGTGGCTTCACCCCCCCGTGGCTACGATTGCTCTGATTGGCTGTTGAAAGTGAAACTGCCAATCAGAGCGATTTGTAATATTTCACCTATTATAACGAGTGAAATATTACAATCCAGCCATGGCTGATGCTGCAATATCATCGGCCATGGCTGGAAACACTAATGTGCCCCCACCACACCCCACCGATCGCCCCCCCAGCCCCCCGATCTGTCCGGTACACTGCTCCGGCTCCCCTCCGTCCTGTGCTCCGCTCCCCCCGTGCTCTTGTCCGCTCCCCACGTGGTCCAATCACGCCCCCCGTGCTCCAACCACCCCCCTTGCACTCCGATCCACCCCCCCTGCAGTCCGATCCACCCCCCTGCAGTCCGATCCACCCCCCGATGCTCCAATGCACCCCCCCGTGCTCCGTTCCACCCCTCCCGCGCTCCGATCCCCCCGCCCATGCTCCGATCCCCCCCCGTGCTCCCCCCCACCCCATCATACTTATCGATCCTGCCGGGGTCCGTCCGTCTTCTCCCTGGGCGCCGCCATCTTCCAAAATTGCGGGCGCATGCGCAGTGTGCCCGCCGAATCTGCCAGCCGGCAGATTCGTTCCAAAGTGCATTTTGATCACTGAGATAGATTATATCTCAGTGATCAAAATAAAAAATATAATAAATGACCCCCCCCCCTTTGTCACCCCCATAGGTAGGGACAATAAAAAACTAAAGAATTTTTTTTTCCACTAATGTTAGAATAGGGTTAGGGGTAGGGTTAGGGGTAGGGTTAGGGGTAGGGTTAGGGTTAGGGTTAGGGGTAGGGTTAGGGGTAGGGTTAGGGTTATGGTTAGGGGTAGGGTTAGGGGTAGGGTTAGGGTTTCGGTATGTGCACACGTATTCTGGTCCTCTGCGGATTTTTCCGCTGCGGATTTGATAAATCCGCAGTGCTAAACCGCTGCGGATTTATGGCGGATTTACCGCGTTTTTCTGCGCATTTCACTGCGGTTTTACAACTGCGATTTTCTATTTGAGCAGTTGTAAAACCACTGCGGAATCCGCAGAAAGAAGTGACATGCTGCGGAATGTAAACCGCTGCGTTTCCGTGCAGTTTTTCCGCAGCATGTGTACAGCGATTTTTGTTTCCCATAGGTTTACATTGAACTGTAAACTCATGGGAAACTGCTGCGAATCCGCCCCGTTTTCCGCAGCGTGTGCACATACCTTTAGAATTAGGCTATGTGCACACGGTGCAGATTTGGCTGCGGATCCGCAGCAGATTGGCCGCTGCGGATTCGCAGCAGTGTTCCATCAGGTTTACAGTTCCATGGAAAACCAAATCCGCTGTGCCCATGGTGCGGAAAATACCACGCGGAAACGCTGCGTTGTATTTTCCGCAGCATGTCAATTCTTTGTGCGGATTCCGCAGCGTTTTACACCTGTTCCTCAATAGGAATCCGCAGGTGAAATCCGCACAAAAAACACTGGAAATCCGTGGAAAATCCGCAGGTAAAACACAGTGCCTTTTACCCGCGGATTTTTCAAAAATGATGCTGAAAAATCTCACACGAATCCGCAACGTGGGCACATAGCCTTAGGGTTAGGGTTGGAATTAGGGTTGTGGTTAGGGTTGTGATTAGGGTTATGGCTACAGTTGGGATTAGGGTTAGGGGTGTGTTGGGGTTAGTGTTGGAGTTAGAATTGAGGGGTTACTACTGTTTAGGCACATCAGGGGTCTCCAAACGCAACATGGCGCCACCATTGATTCCAGCCAATCTCGTATGCAAAAAGTCAAATGGTGCTCCCTCAATTCCGAGCCCCGACGTGTGCCCAAACAGTGGTTTACCCCCACATATAGGGTACCAGCATACTCAGGACAAACTGCGCAACAATTACTGGGGTCCAAATTCTCCTGTTACCCTTGTGAAAATAAAAAAATGCTTGCTAAAACATCATTTTTGAGGAAAGAAAAATGATTTTTTATTTTCACGGCTCTGCGTTGTAAACGTCTGTGAAGCACTTGGGGGTTCAAAGTGCTCACCACATATCTAGATAAGTTCCTTTCGGGGTCTAGTTTCCAAAATGGGGTCATGTGTGGGGGGTTTCTACTGTTTAGGCACACCAGGGGCTCTGCAAACGCAACGTGACGCCCGCAGACCATTTCATCACAGTCTGCATTTCAAAAGTCACTACTTCCCTTCCGAGCCCCGGCATGTGCCCAAACAGTGGTTTACCTCCACACATGGGGTATCAGCGTACTCAGGAGAAACTGGACAACAACTTTTGGTGTCCAATTTCTCCTGTAACCCTTAGGAAAATAAAAAATTCTGGGCTAAATAATTATTTTTGAGGAAAGAAAACTTATTTATTATTTTCACGGCTCTGCATTATAAACTTCTGTGAAGCACTTGGGGGTTCAAAGTGCTCACCACACATCTAGATAAGTTCCATTCGGGGTCTAGTTTCCAAAATGGGGTCAATTGTGGGGGGTTTCTACTGTTAAGCCACATCAGGGGCTCTGCAAACGCGACGTGACGCCCACAGAGCATTCCATCAAAGTCTGCATTTCAAAACGTCACTACTTCACTTCTGAGCCCCGGCATGTGCCCAAACAGTGGTTTACCCCCACATATGGGGTATCAGCGTACTCAGGAGAAACTGGACAACAACTTTTGGGGTCAAATTTCTCCTGTTACCCTTGGGAAAATAAAAAATTGCAGGCTAAAAGATCATTTTTGAGAAAATATTTTTTATTTTTTATTTTCATGGCTCTGCGTTATAAACTTCTGTGAAGCACTTGGGGGTTCAAAGTCCTCACCACACATCTAGATTAGTTCCTTTGGGGGTCTAGTTTCCAAAATGGGGTCATTTCTGGGGGATCTCCAATGTTTAGGCACACAGGGGCTCTCCAAACGTGACATGGTGTCCGCTAATGATTGGAGCTAATTTTCCATTTAAAAAGACAAATGGCATGCCTTCACCTTCCGAGCCCTGCCGTGCGCCCAAACAGTGGTTTACCCCCACATATGGGGTATCAGCGTACTCAGGACAAACTGGACAACAACATTTGGGGTCCAATTTCTCCTATTACCCTTGGCAAAATAGGAAATTCCAGGCTAAAAAATCATTTTTGAGGAAAGAAAAATTATTTTTTATTTTCATGGCTCTGCGTTATAAACTTCTGTGAAGCACCTGGGGGTTTAAAGTGCTCAATATGCATCTAGATAAGTTCCTTGGGGGGTCTAGTTTCCAAAATGGGGTCACTTGTGGGGAAGCTCCAATGTTTAGGCACACAAGGGCTCTCCAAACGCGACATGGTGTCCGCTAACAATTGGAGCTAATTTTCCATTCAAAAAGTCAAATGGCGCGCCTTCCCTTCCGAGCCCTGCCGAGTGCCCAAACAGTGGTTTACCCCTACATATGAGGTATCGTCGTACTCAGGAGAAATTGCCCAACAAATTTTATGATCCATTTTATCCTATTGCCCATGTGAAAATGAAAAACTTGAGGCGAAAATAATTTTTTGTGAAAAAAAAGTACTTTTTCATATTTACAGATCAATTTGTGAAGCACCTGAGGGTTTAAAGTGCTCACTAGGCATCTAGATAAGATCCTTGGGGGGTCTAGTTTCCAAAATGGGGTCACTTGTGGGGGAGCTCCAATGTTTAGGCACACAGGGTCTCTCCAAACGCGACATGGTGTCCGCTAACGATGGAGATAATTTTTCATTTAAAAAGTCAAATGGCGCTCCTTCCCTTCCGAGCCTTACCATGTGCCCTAACAGTGGTTTACCCCCACATGTGAGGTATTGGTGTACTCAGGAGAAATTGCCCAACAAATTTTAGGATCCATTTTATCCTGTTGCCCATGTGAAAATGAAAAAATTGAGGCTAAAAGAATTTTTTTGTGAAAAAAAAAGTACTTTTTCATTTTTACGGATCAATTTGTGAAGCACCTGGGGGTTCAAAGTGCTCAGTATGCATCTAGACAAGATCCTTGGGGCGTCTAGTTTCCAAAATGGGGTCACTTGTGGGGGAGCTCCAATTTTTAGGCACACGGGGGCTCTCCAAACGTGACATGGTGTCCGCTAAAGAGTGGAGCCAATTTTTCATTCAAAAAGTCAAATGGCGCTCCTTCCATTCCAAGCCCTGCCGTGCGCCCAAACAGTGGTTTACCCCCACATATGAGGTATCAGCGTACTCAGGGCAAATTGGACAACAACTTTAATGGTTCAGTTTCTCCTTTTACCATTGGGAAAATAAAAAAATTGTTGCTAAAAGATAATTTTTGTGACTAAAAAGTTAAATGTTCATTTTTCCTTCCATGTTGCTTCTGCTGCTTTGAAGCACCTGAAGGGTTAATAAACTTCTTGAATGTGGTTTTGAGTACCTTGAGGGGTGCAGTTTTTAGAATGGTGTCACTTTTGGGTATTTTCAGCCATATAGACCCCTCAAACTGACTTCAAATGTGAGGTGGTCCCTAAAATATGGTTTTGTAAATTTCGTTGTAAAAATGAGAAATCGCTGGTCAAATTTTAACCCTTATAATTTCCTAGCAAAAAAAAATTTTGTTTCCAAAATTGTGCTGATGTAAAGTATACATGTGGGAAATGTTGTTTATTAACTATTTTGTGTCACATAACTCTCTGGTTTAACAGAATAAAAATTCAAAATGTGAAAATTGCGAAATTTTCAAAATTTTCGCCAAATTTCCGTTTTTATCACAAATAAACGCAGAATTTATTGACCTAAATTTACGACTAACATGAAGCCCAATATGTCACGAAAAAACAATCTCAGAACCGCTAGGATCCGTTGAAACGTTCCTGAGTTATTACCTCATAAAGGGACACTGGTCAGAATTGCAAAAAACGGCAAGGTCTTTAAGGTCAAAATAGGCTGGGTCATGAAGGGGTTAATAAAGGTTTAAATCTTTTCACGGTGGAGACGTCTTGATAAGTGCGGAGCCATACTGTCATGGAGTTAGCTTTCGTGATGGTAGCAGGAAGACATTTTATAGTGCGATGATAAGCGTTATTGTAAGAGTGCACTATATCAGGTAATATGTCTATATACGTTGCTGCGAGGGTCTCCTCACCTCCCTCCCTGCTCGAGCCCCGGATCCAAGATGGCCGCGGATCCGGGTCCTGCAGGGAGGGAGGTGGCTTCACAGAGCCTGCTTAGAGCAGGCACTGTGAAGGCTGCAGCGCTGCATGTCAGATCAGTGATCTGACAGAGTGCTGTGCAAACTGTCAGATCACTGATCTGTGATGTCCCCCCCTGGGACAAAGTAAAAAAGTAAAAAAAAAATTTTCCAAATGTGTAAAAAAAATAAAAAAAAATATTCCAAAATAATGAAAAAAAAAAATATATATTATTCCCATAAATACATTTCTTCATCTAAATAAAAAAAAAAAAACAATAAAAGTACACATATTTAGTATCGCCGCGTCCGTAACGACCCGACCTATAAAACTGTCCCACTAGTTAACCCCTTCAGTAAACACCGTAAGAAAAAAAAAAAAAAAACGAGGCAAAAAACAACGCTTTATTATCATACCGCCGAACAAAAAGTGGAATAACACGCGATCAAAAGGACAGATATAAATAACCATGGTACCGCTGAAAGCGTCATATTGTCCCGCAAAAAAGAGCTGCCATACAGCATCATCAGCAAAAAAATAAAAAAGTTATAGTCCTGAGAATAAAGCGATGCAAAAATAATTATTTTTTCTGTAAAATAGTTTTTATCGTATAAAAGCACCAAACCATAAAAAAATGATATAAATGAGGTATCGCTGTAATCGTACTGACCCGAAGAATAAAACTGATTTATCAATTTTACCAAACGCGGAACGGTATAAACGCCTCCCCCAATAGAAATTCATGAATAGCTGGCTTTTGGTCATTCTTCCTCACAAAAATCGGAATAAAAAGCGATAAAAAAATGTCACGTGCCCAAAAATGTTTTCAATAAAAACGTCAACTCGTCCCGCAAAAAACAAGACCTGACATGACTCTGTGGACCAAAATATGGAAAAATTATAGCTCTCAAAATGTGGTATTGCAAAAAATATTTTTTGCAATAAAAAGGGTCTTTCAGTGTGTGACGGCTGCCAATCATAAAAATCCGCTAAAAAACTCGCTATAACAGTAAATCAAACCCCCCTTCATCACCCCCTTAGTTAGGGAAAAATAAAAAAAAATGTATTTATTTCCATTTTCCCATTAGGGCTAGGGTTAGGGCTAGGGTTAGGGCTAGGGCTAGGGTTAGGGCTAGGGTTAGGGCTAGGGTTAGGGCTAGGGCTAGGGTTAGGGCTAGGGTTAGGGCTAGGGTTAGGGTTAGGGCTAGGGTTAGGGCTAGGGTTAGGGCTAGGGTTAGGGTTAGGGTTAGGGCTAGGGTTAGGGCTAGGGTTAGGGCTAGGGTTAGGGTTAGGGCTAGGGTTAGGGCTAGGGTTAGGGCTAGGGTTAGGGTTAGGGTTGGGGCTACAGTTAGGGTTGGGGCTAAAGTTAGGGTTAGGGTTTAGATTACATTTACAGTTGGGAATAGGGTTGGGATTAGGGTTAGGGGTGTGTCAGGGTTAGAGGTGTGGTTAGGGTTACCGTTGGAATTAGGGTTAGGGGTGTGTTTAGATTAGGGTTTCAGTTATAATTGGGGGGTTTCCACTGTTTCGGCACATCAGGGGCTCTCCAAACACGACATGGCGTCCGATCTCAATTCCAGCCAATTCTGCGTTGAAAAAGTAAAACAGTGCTCCTTCCCTTCCGAGCTCTCCTGTGTGCCCAAACAGGGGTTTACCCCAACATATGGGGTATCAGCGTACTCAGGACAAATTGGACAACATCTTTTGTGGACCAACTTCTCCTGTTACCCTTGGGAAAATACAAAACTGGGGGCTAAAAAATAATTTTTGTGGGAAAACAAAAAGATTTTTTATTTTCACGGCTCTGCGTTATAAACTGTAGTGAAACACTTGGGGGTTCAAAGTTCTCACAACACATCTAGATAAGTTCATTGAGGGGTCTAGTTTCCAATATGGGGTCACTTGTGGGGGGTTTCTACTGTTTAGGTACATTAGGGGCTCTGCAAACGCAATGTGACGCCTGCAGACCAATCCATCTAAGTCTGCATTCCAAATGATGCTCCTTCCCTTCCGAGCCCTCCCATGCGCCCAAACGGTGGTTTCCCCCCACATATCGGGTATCAGCGTACTCAGGACAAATTGGACAACAACATTTAGGGTCCAATTTCTCCTGCTAACCTTGGAAAAATACAAAACTGGGGGCTAAACTATAATTTTTGTGGAAAAAAAAATATTTTTTATTTGCATGGCTCTGCGTTATAAACTGTAGTGAAATACTTGGGGGTTCAAAGCTCTCACAACACATCAAGATGAGTTCCTTAGGGGGTCTACTTTCCAAAATGGTGTCACTTGTGGGGGGTTTCTACTGTTTAGGTACATTAGGGGCTCTGCAAACGCAATGTGACGCCTGCAGACCATTCCATGTAAGTCTGCATTCCAAATGGCGCTCCTTCCCTTCCGAACCCTCCCATGCGCCCAAACGGTGGTTCCCCCACACATATGGGGTATCAGCGTACTCAGGACAAATTGGACAACAACTTTTGGGGTCCAATTTCTCTTGTTACCCTAGGGAAAATACAAAACTGGGGGCTAAAAAATAATTTTTGTGGGAAAAAAATTTTGTTTTATTTTTATGGCTCTGCATTATAAACTTCTGTGAAGCCCTTGGTGGGTCAAAGTGCTCACCACACATCCAGATAAGTTCCTTAGGGGGTCTACTTTCCAAAATGGTGTCACTTGTGGGGGGTTTCAATGTTTAGGTACATCAGTGGCTCTCCAAACGCAACATGGCGTCCCATCTCAATTCCTGTCAATTTTGCATTGAAAAGTCAAACGGCGCTCCTTCCCTTCCGAGCTCTCCCATGCGCCCAAACAGTGGTTTACTGCCACATATGGGGTATCAGCATACTCGGGACAAATTGGACAACAACTTTTGAGGTCCAATTTCTTCTCTTACCCTTGGAAAAATAAAAAATTGGGGGCAAAAATATAATTTTTGTGAAAAAATATGATTTTTTATTTTTACGGTTCTGCATTATAAACTTCTGTGAAGCACTTGGTGGGTCAAAGTGCTCACCACACCTCTAGATAAGTTCCTTAGGGGGTCTACTTTCCAAAATGGTGTCACTTGTGGGGGGTTTCAATGTTTAGGCACATCAGTGGCTCTCCAAACGCAACATGGCGTCCCATCTCAATTTCTGTCAATTTTGCATTGAAAAGTCAAACTGCGCTCCTTCCCTTCCGAGCTCTCCCATGCGCCCAAACAGTGGTTTACTGCCACATATGGGGTATCAGCGTACTCAGGACAAATTGGACAACAACTTTTGAGGTCCAATTTCTTCTCTTACCCTTGGAAAAATAAAAAATTGGGGGCAAAATATAATTTTTGTGAAAAAATATGATTTTTTATTTTTACGGTTCTGCATTATAAACTTCTGTGAAGCACTTGGTGGGTCAAAGTGCTCACCACACATCCAGATAAGTTCCTTAGGGGGTCTACTTTCCAAAATGGTGTCACTTGTGGGGGGTTTCAATGTTTAGGCACATCAGTGGCTCTCCAAACGCAACATGGCGTCCCATCTCAATTCCTGTCAATTTTGCATTGAAAAGTCAAATAGCGCTCCTTCCCTTCCGAGCTCTCCCATGCGCCCAAACAGTGGTTTACTGCCACATATGGGGTATCAGCGTACTCAGGACAAATTGGACAACAACTTTTTGGGTCCAATTTCTCCTGTTACCCTTGGTAAAATAAAACAAATTGGAGCTGAAGTAAATTTTTTGTGTAAAAAAGTTAAATGTTCATTTTTATTTAAACATTCCAAAAATTCCTATTAAACACCTGAAGGGTTAATAAACTTCTTGAATGTGGTTTTGAGCACCTTGAGGGGTGCAGTTTTTAGAATGGTGTCACACTTGGGCATTTTCTATCATATAGACCCCTCAAAATGACTTCAAATGAGACGTGGTCCCTAAAAAAAAATGGTGTTGTAAAAATGAGAAATTGCTGGTCAACTTTTAACCCTTATAACTCCCTAACAAAAAAAAAATTGGTTCCAAAATTATGCTGATGTAAAGGAGACATGTGGGAAATGTTACTTATTAAGTATTTTGTGTGACATATCTCTGTGATTTAATTGCATAAAAATTCAAAGTTTGAAAATTGCGAAATTTTCAAAATTTTCGCCAAATTTCCGTTTTTTTCACAAATAAACGCAGGTACTATCAAAGAAATTTTACCACTATCATGAAGTACAATATGTCACGAGAAAACAATGTCAGAATCACCAGGATCCGTTGAAGCGTTTCGGAGTTATAACCTCATAAAGGGACAGTGGTCAGAATTGTAAAAATTGGCCTGGTCATTAACGTGCAAACCACCCTTGGGGGTAAAGGGGTTAAAGTTCTATACTTTAGTCAGGGAGACTGGCGCTATTTTCACATGGATAAAGAACCCACAGACAAAGTATTATATATTCTGCTTCATGATAATTATTATTACGGACTAAAAAATATAAAAAGACTCATAGAAGCAGAATTCTTTTGTGAAAAGTGCAGTTCTGCATTTCATCACAAAAATAATCACTCTTGTCAATACTTGCGTGTCAGAGGGCGGATTGTGCTGATACAGTTGCAGAGCAGCTGAAATGTCCCCACTGTTGGGTATTTTGTTATTCAGTGAGTTGCTTAGAAGTCCACAGAAGTCTCGCTGAGACTGACTGGGCATTTTGTAAACTTAAATTTTTCAGCGAGCGATGCTATCATTACGTGCCCCAAACTGTAGATGACGAACACCGCTGCGTCGGTGTACAATGCACCGTTTGTGGCTTTCTGGTGAACAGATTTGATAATCATCTATGTTACATGCAGCGCTATATGTCAAAGAAATCTATGGAGCGATACATTTTTTACAATTTTGAATGTACGCAAGAGACGGGAACGCACAAGCCCAATAACGTTTTTGCCACGGATTTGCACGGGGTATCTAGCTGGGAGTTTGAGGATAAAACGTGTACTACTGATTTTGCAAATTTTTTTTTACAAAGGGAGGATATGTAGGCTACACTTTTATAGCTCACAATGTGGCTCGATATGATTTCTACTTTATCATTAAAGAGCTGATCCATGAGAAGCTACGCGTCAACATGATAGCACAAGGCGGTCGTCTTTTGTGCATGTCATTACCCGATTTAGACATGAGATTCATCAACTCTTTAAATTTCAGTCCCATGAAGCTCAAGAAGTTGCCACAAGCTATGGGATTTTCAGGCCTAAGGGTCACTTTCCACATTTTTTATAACACTGATGAAAATCAGACCTATTTTGGTCCTATGCCAGCTGCTAGATATTATGGCGTAGAGTACATGAGCATAGTGAGAAAATGGAATTCACAACGTTGTACGAATCGGTGAAAAACAATACATGAGATTTGTAAGCTGAGCTCAAAGCTTAATGTCAACAGGACGTAGAGGTCTTGAGACGCGTCTGCGTTGTGTATTGCGAGCGCGTCATAGAAATGACAGCCAAAAACAAATACAATTCTGCAAGCATGAAAATAAATTTACTGAAAAACTCATCAGTATAGATCCGTTTCAGCTCACGACACTAGCATCTGTTTGTTTGGCCATGAACCGCTCTAAATTTCTCCCTGAAGACAAAATAGCCATTTTGCTGGGGGATAATTATCACAAAATGCACAAACGTTACTCGTCCCCTGCTATTCAATGGTTAATGTAAGTAGCACATACAGAGAACCTAGATTTGCAACACGCTTTGAAAGGCGGTGAGAAAAGAGTAGGACATTTTTTCTAGATGCGCTTGTCAGCGTACGCCCCACGGCTTTTGAATTTCAGGGTTGTTTTTTCCATGGTTGTCCCATTTGCTATAACGAGATCGCATGTTTGAGGTGAAGAAACGTTTCATACTTCTACAGGGTTCGCCATCCGCGTATTGTGGGAGCACGAATGGTGTGAGATGGTTGAAAAAACTCTTCCCTACAAGCGTTACTGTGCCACATGAAGTTCCCAGAACCATTAGAGCCTCGTGACGCTCTGTACAGGGGTCATACTAACGCCATCTAGCTTTATCACAAACAGGAACCAAGTGAAACTATATAGTACTACGATTTCACAAGTTTATACCCATACATCAATAAAACAAAAGTGTACCCCATAGGACATCCTAAAATAATCTATGAACACTTTGGCTATATCAAGCAGTACTTTGGCAAAGCCAAAGTGAAAGTCTACCGGCCCAGGGATTGGTTTTTCCGTGTGCTCCCTGTTAAAATGAACCAAAAATGAATCTTTTCCTTCTGTCACACATGTGCATTGCATCCAGAAGCTGCTCCCTGCGCTCAATCGGAGGAAGAGGGCACACTGACAGGTACGTGGGGCATGATAGAGTTAGAAATGGCCATGGAGAAGGGTTACAGGCTTGCACACATTTATGAGGTGTGGCATTTTGAGGAGACGACAACCGATCTATTTGCGCAAGAAATCGATTAATATCTTAGACACAAACAGGAAGCCAGGGGTTATCCCGCGTGTTGCACGGACGATACCATGAAAAAAGACTATGTAGCCGCATATCTTGAAAAAGAAGGTATAAAGTTAGACCCCCATCATATAGAGCCAAATTCAGCTAAAAGACAAATCGCTAAACTATTCTTAAACTCTTTAAAGGGTAAGTTTGCGCAGCGCTCTAATCTACCTACCACCATCGTCGTGAACAATGCCGATGAACTCTTTGAGTATGCCTTTCTTCAGTACTATGAGGTTTCAGAGTTAAAGGGACACTGTCACCTGAATTTGGAGGGAACAATCTTCAGCCATGGAGGCGGGGTTTTTGGGTGTTTGATTCACCCTTTCCTTACCCGCTGGCTGCATGCTGGCTGCAATATTGGATTGAAGTTCATTCTCTGTCCTCCGTAGTACACGCCTGCACAAGGTAATCTTTCCTTGCGCAGGCGTGTACTATGGAGGACAGAGAATGAACTTCAATCCAATATTGCAGCCAGCATGCAGCCAGCGGGTAAGGAAAGGGTGAATCAAACACCCAAAAACCCCGCCTCCATGGCTGAAGATTGTTCCCTCCAAATTCAGGTGACCGTGTCCCTTTAAACTTTATCAGCGATGATACGGCGACTGTCAATTGGAAATACGCCAAAAAACACCAACATTTTCATTGTATGCTTCACGACATCTTATGCGTGCTTAGAATTGTACACCCTTCTAGACAAATTGCAAGAGTGGTGCCTTTACCACGACATGGAGTCTGTCATTTTTGTAAGTTGTGATGGCGAGTGGCAGCCACCCTTAGGAGACTACCTGGGTGAACTCACCAGTGAAATACCCCTGGGGAGTCACATCACAGAAATTGTATCCACCGGGCCGAAAACTTACAGCTACAAATTAAACACGGGTGACATTTTCTTGAAAGTGAAAGGCATAACCCTTAATATTGCTAACGCCGGCGTTATCAATTTTGAGAGTCTAAAAGATTTAGAGTTATCTTACAAGTCCACCACAGTTCCTGAAAATGAAAAGCAAAATGGTATTGTGCAGGTCAAATAGTACTGGGACATTTTAACTCGACCCCTACGCAAAACTCAACGCTGCGTCTATACCAAGAGGCAGTTGTTTGATGACTTTACTTCTTTACCCTATGGGTATTAGAGCAGAATTCCCCTTTTCTTCAAGCAACTGATGTCCCTTTATCTCCACTACAGGTGCAGAATACGATACAGACTACAGCACCATCAAGCGACCAAAGCGTAGCTATAGACAGAGCCGTGACGTATAAAGAGAAACGTGCTCTGGAATTTACACCACCGCACCACAGTTCTTAACCATTCAACATCATGGACCCATGGTTACAGCACCCCTTCTCGTGCATTCTAGCAGGCCCTTCTAACTCTGGAAAATCCTATTTTGTCAAACAGATTTTAGCTCACACGACGACACATTTATCTAACAAACCCGATAACATTGTTTCGTTTTATTCTTGCTGGCAAAAAATGTACAATGAACTGAGTCATGCCTTCCCCAGTATTCGTTTTATAGAAGGTTTGCCACAGACATTTGTAGATGATGAACTATTCCCGCCTGACAAGATCAGCTTGGCGGTGGTGGACGATTTCATGGAGGCCGCTAGCTGTAATTCAAAACTGGAAAAAGCGTTTACTAAGTACGTTCATCATAGAAGCTTGAGCCTATTCTATTTGGTTCAAAATGTTTGTCAGGGGAAAAAGAGTAGAACCATCACCTTGAATACCAAGTGCATGGTTCTATTTAAGAACCCCCCACGATAAAATACAAATTGTCACACTAGCCTGGCAGATGTACCCGAGGAACTCGCGTTTCTCGCTTTCGAAGATGCTACGCAAGAGCCTGATGGATTCTTGTTCGTAGATTTGAGAAGTGATATGCCCGAAGAATATCGTTTAAGAACGGTGTTGTTTCCACCAGCTTTACCCGCAGCATACGTTCAAAAAGGAAAAACTCGTTCTAAAAAGTGAATTTTTACTCTGCGGTGATTATTCAACCCCGTAACCTTCATTCTATCAACATGTCTGAGAGAGTGAGGCGTAACTGGGGTCCCTTGAAAAAGCTGATAAAAGCAACCTCGTCAGAGGGAAACTTTATTCTGAAGACCGCTGGCAGATATTTAATCACTGCCATTATGGAAATAGCTCTCAATATTCTGAAAGCACGGCTTCCTCTCAAAGAGTGCAAAAGAAAAATATTAGAGAAATGGTGTAGAGTTATAAGAAATCTGAGTAACAAAAAGTGTCCATTTAGAGAAAACAACATCTGCTGAATCAGTCTGGAGGTTTCATGGGACCGCTTCTAGCTATTGCTATACCGCTAATAATGAGTTTAATAACCGGTAGATGATGGAACGTGTGGAGAAAATGTACTTGGTTCCAGCGCATGAGATTAACAGACTAAAAAACATCAGCATGTTGGGGCCTACCGTACAACAGACAACCCTTCAAAGGTTAGATGACGAAATTGGCGCCATTCTACAACATACTGATTTGCCTTTCAATGTAAAGATTAAAAGGTACACCGAAATACTACAGAGAAGTTTGCTGCATGCTAAACGCGACGTTTCTGAACCTACGCATTTAAATCTTGTGATCCCTCCTGACGGTGAACAATTACCATCACCAGCGGCTGAAATAGAGATACGGCCCTCTGACGGCGAGCTTATAGAACACATCAACCCACGTTTCTGAAAAAATGCCGATATACTACTCAGCAGTTTCTTGCAACACCAAGATGTTGTTACATGGACTGAGAAAGGTGAATTTGTCTACAAAGGCTCCGTCATTCTGGGCACCCATTTGTTGGACCTTGTACGGACCACTCTGCAAACTCACAGACTAAGCAAAAGGAATGCTCCACACAGATGGGACGTTTTTATGAGGGCTATGGCCAAACTAAACAGGCCTTCGACCGTGATCGGTTGCCATATGACTAGAGCAGCTCTAAACAAATTAAAAATGATGTTTTGCACCAAGTCAAACCCCTTCAAAAAAATATCACAAGTACTCGCTACCTCAACTCCGGACACTAGAGGTCATTTGCTGCCGAAACAGAGAATCTCGCCGCTGTCTCCAGGCGAGATTTGTAAATATTAACTTTGAAATTACTGTATTGTAACCTATAGGCTTGTTTGTATAACGTTGTATTTTCAGATCTAATTACACCTTTTTCATTTCTTGATTTGTGTATACCTCTACGTGAAGCTACAATAAATGTATTGTATTTTTTTAAACAATGCCGTGAAGTACGCTTTTATTTTTTATTACGTCCTTATTATGAACGCTACAACCAGCTGTCACAGGATCCTGAGACTGCCTTCTCTCACAAAACATGCCTTGACATGTTTTCTTACACACCCTGGAGGGTTATGAACACTGCCGCCTGCTGTCATTAACCCTTGGGATCCTGGAACTGCCATCTCTCACAAAACATGTTAAGACATGTTTTCTTACACACTGGAGAGGTTTAGACAGGAAGTGGGGCGAACTTGGTCTCTCCACCTATCAAGGACTGACACATAAGCCCATAAGATGGGTGGCGAATGGGCGGTCATAGGGAACGTAACAGAGGCTGAACAGGGTGGCTTCCAGGGTGGGGACTGAACTGACGTAACAGGTATTGACATGCTCAGAGCGGCTTCCGGGGCGGGCACGGAACTGACATAAGAGATATTGACACACAGAGGGGTGGAAAGTGGGAGGAGAATGGGAAGGGGTTAAGACCAGAAGTGGGGCAGGCTTAGTGTTGAAAGGTGTCAAAAAGGGGCCGGGCACCTGTCAAAAACCGGAAGTGAGCGTTTTGACGAGAGGTGGGTTCTCTTACTACTGATAGTGGTGAGCGAGAGTGCTCAGATAAAGTGTTATTCTAGCACGCTCATGTCCTAATTGAGTATTTTCTTTGTGCTTGAAAAAAAAATGGTAGAGTCGCCGTGGCTGCATGTCTTGTAGATGTTCTACAGCCACAACACATGCAGGGATTGTCTAACAGGCAATCCCTGCATGAGTTGTGGCTGTCGAATAATCCAGATATACGCTGCCGCAGCGACTCAAGCAGCTAATGGGCGGTGCACTATGTAAAACTCAAATTCCCACACTGCATATTTGGCACCTGTTTTACCAGCTAATAAGCATGCGGAGATTGCCTGCTCATCACTGTAATGCCATAACCATCTTGATTGTGGCATTACAGCGATCGGCTAGCCATGTCACATCATCAGAGGTGAAAAAAGAATAGGTGCCTCTCGACTTGGCACACTGATGCCATTACACAGCTCTGTGACACTTCGTATTAGAGGGAGAGTGTGTTTGTCTAGGCCTGTCCACAACGTATGACAAATCAGAGTTCTGCAGTGTTGATACTGATGCTTAAGCTGAACCATCAAACTAACAGCCCTTCTAAGGGATAATCATTTGCCTTGTTGGAAAAGGAGACACAGTAGCAGGGAGAGTGACCAAGTCCATTCTGTAGTCAGGAATTCTGACTGTGAAGTCCATTGGCAAATTTTGCAGACAAATTTCCCAGCCATAGTTTCACATGTTCTGTAGTACATTTCTGTGATATACACTAGAAAAAATCATTAAAAAAATAGCTGGATTACATTTCTCACCAATACATTATTCTGTAGTCTGACGTAAATTTCTGTGACATTATTTAAAATGACGAAAAAAGTAAAAAAAATTGGCTAGGTTACAGTTATCCTCCATACACCATTCTCTTATCTGGGGGATATTTCCTGTGATATATAAAACTGAATAAAATAATCTTAATAATAATCTTTATTTTATTATATATTCCGCAGCGCTTTACAGTTTACACACATCATCACTGTCCCCGTTAGGGCTCACAATCTAAATTCCCTATCAGTATGTCTTTGGAATGTGCGAGGAAACTGGAGAACCTGGAGGAAACCCACGCAAACATGGAGAGAACATGCAAACTTTTTGCAGATGTTGTCCTTGGTGGGATTTGAACCCAGGACTCCAGCGCTGCAAGGCTGCTGTGCTAACCACTGCACCACCGTGCTGCCCACTGGAAAAAGCATTTAAAAATTTTGTAGGGTTACATTTCTCATCCATACAGTATTATGTGGTCAGGGGTACATTTCTGTGATTTATAACACTCCAAAAGAGTGTAATTTTTTTACTGTATTAAATTAGTCATCTTTACAATGTAATATGCTTAGTGGGCAATAAAGATGGCAAAAGCATGTGAGACTCCTGAGGGAGTGATTTTAAGAATATTTTAGCCAGAGGAAGCTGGCACAACAGAAGAGGTGGCAGGAGCCTGTGTTCCTGATCCAGCCGATATCCCAGACGTACCAAAGCTCGAATCCAGGCAGCATCCTTTCCTGCCAGGATTCAGGAACTGATGAGCTGACTGTGGGGCCTAGGCTGGTCAGAAGAGACAAAGAAGCATATTAGGACCAGGTCTGAACAAATGTTACTGTGCCCCCTAGCTGTAACTGTACCAACAGTTGGCATGCCAGGGAGGTGGTACTTACGACTGTCAGCGGGGAAGGGGGTCATTGAAGAGTTTGTGACCTGTCATCACATCTTGTTCAACCAGTAGAGACAGTACACTTGCCTCAATGGCTGCAAGAGTTGATAGCTGGAACTAAGGTCACATTACTCAAAATGGAGAGGCAATATTGCTGGTATGCAGTGGGTGTGATCCCAGAAGAAAGGGAGCATGATGAACTTCTTGAGGAATGAAAGGGCCTGGGAGAGGCTCCTTGAGGTAGCTCGAGACAGGGCTACTACCAATAAACAGAGATCGCTCTGTCCTTGGGTTTCCCCACCTCCTATGATTGAGCAGCAGATGGTGCAAGTGACAATAGGGCTATTGCCCATTTCTACATCTCAGGGGCTCTGATATTACCTGAAGTCGGGTCATTTACAGCTCAGGCACTTGGGAATCTGGCTCCAGGAAGCAGGTGGAGGCACTCATCCCAGCCTCAAGAGGAGAGAGAAGAAGTGGACTTCTGAAGAGGATTACTGTATTATCCTGCTTATATTTTTTCCTGGCTTTGTACTTGGTGCAAAGCCTTTGTGAGTGTAGGAGTAAGGCAAGTATATTTTTAAAATATTTGAATGTGGCCTGCCAGTTGTTGCCTTTCAGGGTTCTATGAATGCCCGTATGTCCTTATAATTTTTTCCTGGCTTTGTACTTTGTGCAAAGCCTTTATGAGTGTTAGAATACAGCAAGTACTCTTTTAAAATATTTGAATGAGATCCACAAGTTGTTACCACTCAGGGATCTATGGATAAACCTCTTCAAAATTTTTGAATTGGCTTTGCACTTTCTGTAAAGTCTTTATGAGTGTATAAGTACATAAAGTACACTTTCAAAATATTTATGTTCAATATTTTTTATGGATTCAATAACTCATCTTTACAGTTTAACATGTGTGAGGCAGTGACCCCTGTCACAGATATGGGGCGCTGTATGGGCTCCTCAGGAAATGCTTAAAGGTGTAATTGTAATGGTGAGATAGGGACTGGCAGTATTGTGAATAGCCGGTATGTGTCGCAGAGGAAGTCTGCGCTGTAATCCAGTATTGTTGTTCTGGGACCTGTATTCCCACAAGTATTTGCTTAGTTTTAAAGGAGGTCCAGAGTGTGGACTGGATCCCTGAAAGCACGAGGTGAAGCCATGATCCTGAGTAGCCTCTGTGTTGAGAGGTCTTGTGTCTGGACCGGATCCCAGAAGAGCATGCGGTGAGGCCATGGATCAGCAGAGCCAGTGACGGCTACTGTGTGGGGAAGCAACCATCTTTGGAGGTCAGGACCCATGTGATGCCAGCTGGTGAAAACCTGCAATGCTGTCAAGCAGGTACTCCAGACTGTGTGTGTGTGTTTGGCTCCATAGCAAGCCTGAATTTTGGACTCTACTGAGTATGGTCACAGTCCTTATGGAGTAGAACAATGTTATGAACACTGTTACTTTGTTTTGCCGGATCTGAAGGCTGTTATTTTGTGTTTGTGCCGCTAGGGCTTATGGAGTAATAAACTCAGTTGAACTTTTGAAGAAAAGACAGTCCTGCTATGTGTTTTATCGCTGCTAAGCGAGAATTCCCCAACCCATTAGTGATCGCTGCATCACATATGGTTATTGTTGCATTACGGTGGTATGTAAAACTTGGTGGTCTATAACACTACAAAAAAGCGTTTAACATTTTTCTACTTTGTTTATATTTCTTACGGATACACTATTCTGGGGTACATTTTTGTGATATATAGAACCCTCATAAAAAAGTTTAAAAATTTTGCTGGGTTACAGCCATGCAGTATTACATGCTCTTGGATACATTTCCTTGGTACATAACTCTCAAAAAACTTGTTTACAAATGTATTTTATTTCTCACCCTTAGGGTATATTGTCTTCTTGGGAGCATTTCCTTGCTATCTAAAGGTACCGTCACACATAACGATATCGTTAACGATATCGTTGCTTTTTGTGACGTAGCAACGATATCGTTAAGGAAATCGTTATGTGTGACAGCGACCAACGATCAGGCCCCTGCTGGGAGATCGTTGGTCGCTGAGGAAAGTCCAGAACTTTATTTCGTCACTGGACTCCCTGCTGACATCGCTGGATCGGCGTGTGTGACACCGATCCAGCGATGTCTTCACTGGTAACCAGGGCCGCGCTTAGTAACCCGATGTTTACCCTGGTTACCAGCGTAAATGTTAAAAAAACAAACACTACATACTTACCTTCAGCTGTCTGTCCCCGGCGCTGTGCTTCTCTGCACTCCTCCTGCATCCTGTGTCAGCGCCAGCCAGCCGGAAAGCACAGCGGTGACGTCACCGCTCTGCTTTCCGGCTGACCGGCACTGACAGTGCAGAGGAAAGCAGAGCGCCGGAGGACAGACAGCTGAAGGTAAGTAAGGTAAGTCTGTGTGACAGCTCTCCAGCGACCAAACAGCGACGCTGCAGCGATCGACATCATTGTCGGTATCGCTGCAGCGTCGCTTAGTGTGACGGTACCTTTAGCCTCAAAAAAATTTAGAAAAATGTATCGGAATTATATTGTCCATCCATACAGTATTTTGTGTTCTAAGGTACATTTCCTTGATATAAAACCCTCAAATTTGTTAAAAATTGATTGGTATAATATATTTCTCATCCATAGATATTTAAATATTCTTAGTATAATTCATTGCTATATCAGCTTCAAAAAGCATATTCAAATTTTTATCTGTATTATATTGCTCACCCATAGAAGATTCCATGCTCTGGAATACATTTTGTTGGTATTAGAGATGGGCGAACCCGAACAGTAAAGTTTGGGGTCCGTACCAAAGACCTACTGTTCAGGCACTGACCCCGAATACAGACTTCTCCAGCAAGTCTGTGTTACTGTTCGGGTTCGGCACCCTGAACACTGGTTTTTGTTGCACTGACATCTGCATGACAGTGTAAGAAACAACAACAGCTCTGATTAGTGGTAAGATTATTCTCTCCAGTCACAGAGATGTTGTCTGATGGGAGTACTACTGACCACTAGTGTTGAGCGATACCTTCCGATATTTGCAAGTATCGGTATCGGATGGTATCGGCCGATACCGGCAAAATATCGGATCTCGCCGATACCGAGTTCCGATACCAATGCAAGTCAATGGGACACAAATATCGGAATGTATCCTGCATGGTTCCCAGGGTCTGAAGGAGAGGAAACTCTCCTTCAGGCCCTGGGATCCATATTAATTTAAAAAATAAAGAATAAAAATAAAAAATATGGCTATATTCACCCCTCCGAAGAACCCTGGCTGTCACCGCTGCAAGCGTCCGCCTCCGTCCTTAAGAATGCTGTGAGTGAAGGACCTTCGATGACGTCACGATCAGGTCACCGGTCACCTGACCGCTCACGTGACCGCTCACCTGACCACTGAAGCTAAAAATTTCTGATGGTGACCTGCGATGGTCTCACTAAGCTCACTGCTGCACGGTGCGACATTTTCTCAGGGTGATAGCAGTGATCTCACTAAGAACACCACAATTCAGGGGCTCGGCTGGGAGTGCAGCCTAAGTGACCTACGCTAATCTCGATGACATCACTGCTAGTCAATGACGCAGCATTCATAGCAGCTGATTCTCTTGCGGTTTTCAGCCTGGAAGGTTGCATCTTGGCAATGTCCAGGTTACAAGCCATTTATCACAGACATAGATTATGGCGTGGGACAAAACTTCGGACAGGTGAGGGATACAGTTGTTATTTATTTTTGCATTTTTTAATGGGAGGCCAAGGTTTCAATGGAATGGGCATTAGGTGAGTATTTTTGTTGTTTATTATTTTATTTTTTTTACAGGGGACGAGAGCTTCAATGGAATGGGTATTAAGTGAGTCTAACTGTGTTTGTTATGTTTAAATAAAGTAAAATGGTGACTCTTTTTATTTTAAATAAAGGACTCTGTTCTTGCTGTGCATTTATTTACATTATGACCATGAGATTAGTAATAAATAATGATGAGCGAGCGTGCTCGCCACCATTCGTTACTCACCCGAGTATCACAATGCTCAGTGTACTCGGCGAACAACGAGTATTTCTGGGATTATTAGGCGGGAGCTCGGGTCTCCACCCTGCAATTCTGGTGCTCTTAAATGCGCCAATGACAATGCAGGGATTGTCAGCCATGCACTGTAATGCCGCAGCCATCTTTGCTGTGGTATTACAGTGATTGGCTGGCCACACAGCTTGATCAGGTCTATAAGAGACCTGGCGCTGCCCTGCTCACTGCATTCTGCTCCGGACTTAGCGAGTGTAGGGAGAGCAACTGCTGAGATAGGGTCAGAATCATCCTTTTAATAGTGTAGGTCTGCAACTGTTCTGTCCACAACTCCTGAGAAACCAACAGTCCTTTTTAGGGCTAATTCGGGGGTCTAGAGATTGCAGCGCTAGGTAGGCAGGGGAGTCTAGGCACATATCCACATTAGTGTAAGGCCTGCAGGCACTGTATGTGAGTTCATAGCTCTTACTGTATACCTCCAAAAGCTCCATTACTGTCTGCTGCTTATTTAATATATACCTAGCTGAAGTTTTCTGTGGCATTTTTTTTCTCCACCTTATACCTGCTCATTTTATTCTAAAGCAATCCATAGCCCCCTTACTTCAAAATTCGTCTTCTTGGTCACATTGCATACTACAGTCAGGTTATTGTAATCAAAAAACGTGCAAATCTACCTTTGTTTTTTTTCTGTCCCAGGCACCAGATGTTGAGTGCGACAACATTTTATACAGTCTGTCATGTCAGGCTGAGGCCTGATGTATCTGTGATGGAAAAATCACAGTTTTGCAGGCATACGTAACATAGTTCTGTGTGCTAGCCATGTTCTACTTGTTTTTTTTTCAAAAATTCACCATCCCCAACAAAAAAAAATTGTACAGTCTGTTATGTCAGGCGGAGGCCTGGTGTATCTGTTTGGAAAAATCGTACCTTCGCAGGCATAAGTTCCATAGTTCTGCCTACTAGCCTTGTTGTACTCATTTTCATTTTTTTCAAAATTTCACATACAACAGAAAAAATAATTATACAGTCTGTTGTCTATGGCTGCAGCCTGTTGTATCTGTCGTGGAAAAATTGTAGCTTTGAAGGCATACTAATCAGATATAATTTTGCTCCAAATACAAGTGTTGGGCTTTTGAAATAGTTCAGCAGTCCATTTAAGATGGGCAAGGCAAGGGGCAAGGGACAGGGAAGTGGATGTGATCCTCAGGGTGCATGCAGAGGACAAGGCCATGGCTGAAAAGAAGGCCACAACAAAGACCCATATCTTCTCGCTCGACCTTCCTTTTCCAGTTTCTAGGGGATCGCAGCACACCACTATTGAAGCCAGAGAAGTGAAACAGTTGTTGGTTGGATACTGGATAATGCTTCCAGTCACATAGCCACCACCACCATGTCTTCCACACAGTCAAGTCTGAGTAGCCGTGAGTGTGGACCGGGTATTCCTCATCCTGATCATCCTTCCTCCCACCATGCCGAGTGCCCTGTGACAATTGATTCCACACTTGGACACTCCGAAGAGCTGTTCAGATTTCCTTTTCAAGATTCCTGATTCTCAGCTGGTCAACTTGAAGTGGGGCCAGATGAGATTGCATGTAGCGATGCCCAAAGCTTTGACCAGCCATGGTCACACAAAGGCGATGATGGGAAAGTGTCACAAAAGGTGGATGATGATGAGACACAATTGCTAGAAAGTCAGGAGGAGAAGCAGGGTGCGGATGTGGAAGACGAGGTGGTGGATGACATAGTGGCTGACCAAACCTGGCTGGAGGTCATGCAGAGCGAGGACAGCAGCACACATAGGGAAGGAGGCAGATCACCCTAACAGGCAGGAAGAAGCACTGTAGTGGTCAAAGACAAAAGGCATGCATCCGTTCCCCGTAACTCCAACATGAGGGAAGTTGCTATTCCAACTGTTAGATCTTCCTGAGGCTGGTTACTTTTTAAAGACTCTGCCAATAACCCCAAACAGGCCATTTGCAGCACCTGCCATGCCCGCATCAGCAGTGGTAGCAAAGCTACCAGCCTGACTACCACCAGCATGATCAGGCACATGGCAGCAAAGCACCCAACTTTGTGGGCCGAGCCCCAGGCTCCAGGAACACTGTCTTCTGGTTACACCACTGCTTCTTCCACTGTTTTGCATAGATGCCAATCCTCAGTCCACCGTGTATGTGAAGATGCCTCTTGCCCTGCACCTGTTGTTGCCCACTGTCAAGCAGCACCATCATCAAGCCCATCCATATCCTTGTTCCAGCACAGCCTTCAGTTGTCTATACCCCAGTCTTTGGAACGTAAGCGGAAATACCCAGGCAATTCCCCACAGGCCACAGTACTAAATTCTAACATTTCTCTTCTGCTTGAGCTCGAAATTTTACCTTTTAGGCTCGTTGAGATTGAAGCTTTCCACAACTCGAGGCACTCGGTGTCCAGTCGCCAATATTTCTCCAGGTGTGCCATACCAGCATCACATCAGCATGTGTCCTACAACATTACCCGTGCCCTCAACAATGCTGTTACTGGGAAATTCCATCCATCCACCAGTTACAGAAGAAGAAGTAATCAGGCTCCTTGCATCCTCTCGCCCGACCACTTGCACCAGTGACCCCATTCCGTCACATCTCCTCCAGTCCCTTTCCCTGGCAGTCACCTCTCACGTAATAAAAGTATTCAACCTTTCTCTCTCTTCTAGTATTTTTCCTCCTCATTTAAGCATGCCATCATACATCCATTACTTTAAAAACCATCCCTCGATCAAAACTGTGCCGCTAATTATAGATCTACTTCTAATCTTCCCTTCATCTCTAAACTTCTCGAACGCCTGGTTCACTACCATCTTACCCGCTATCTCTCAAATAACTCTCTTCTCGACCCTCTTCAATCTGGTTTCAGCTCTTTACACTCTACGGAAACTGCCCTCACTAAAGTCTCTAATGACCTACTAACAGCTAAATCTAATGGTCACTACTCCATGCTAATTCTCTTGGATCTCTCCACAGCATTCGACACTGTGGATCATCAGCTACTCCTCACTATGCTTAGCTCCATCGGCCTCAAGGACACCGTTCTCTCCTGGCTCTCCTCCTATCTCTCTGACCGCTCCTTCACTGTATCTTTTGCTGGTTCCTCCTCTCATCTTCCCCTTACTGTAGGGGTTACTCAAGAATCAGTCCTAGGCCCACTCCTCTTCTCTTTTTATACTGCCCCTATTGGACAAACAATCAGTTGATTTGGCTTCCAGTACCATCTCTATGCTTACGACACCCAATTATACACTTCTTCTACTGATCTCATGCCTGCCTTTTTAGAAAACACCAGTGATTGTTTTACCTCTGTCTCTAACATCATGTCCTCCCTCTATCTGAAACTGACCTGTCAAAAACTGAACTCCTCGTGTTCTCTCCCTCTACTATCCTACCTTTGCCTGACATTGCCATCTCCGTGTGTGGTTCCACCATTACTCCAAAGCAACATGCCCGCTACGTTGGGGTCATACTTGATTCTGAGCATTCATTCACCCCCCACATCCGATCACTGGCTTGCTCTTCTTATCTGCATCTGCATGGGGGGGTGGGATTATGGGTTGTGATGGGGTGGGGGGCGGGATTATGGGTGGTGATGATTTTATGGGTGGTGATGGGGTGGGAGGTGGGATTATGGGTGGTGAAGGGGTGGGGGGCAGGATAATGGGTGGTAATGGGGTGGGAGGTGGTATTATGGGTGGTGATGGGGTGGGGGGCGGGATTATGGGTGGTGATGGGGTGGGGGGCAGGATTATGGGTGGTGATGTGGTGGGGGGCGGGGTTATGGGTGGTGATGGGGTGGGGGGGTGGGATTATGGGTTGTGATGGTGTGGAAGCGCGATTATGGGTGGTAATGGGGTGGGGGGGAGGAATTATGGGTGGTGATGGAGTAGGAGGGCGGGATTATGGGTGGTGATGGGGTAGAGGGCTGGATTATTGGTGGTGATGGGGTGGGGGGTGGGATTATGGGTGGTGATGGGGTGGGGGGTGGGATTGTGGGTGATAATGGGGTGGGGGGTGGTATTGTGTGTAGTGATTGGGTGGGGGGAATAATGTGTGGTGATGTGTTGGGGGGCAGGATTATGTTGTGATGTGGTGGGGGGCGGGATTATGTATGGTGATGTGGTGGGGCGGAGCTACTGTGCAGGGGGTGGGATTAGTGAGTGTGATGTGGTGTGGGGCGGGATTATGTGTGGTACTGTGGTGAGGGACGGGATTATCTGTGGTAATGGGGTGGGGGGCGGGAAATATGTATGTTGATGTTTGGGGGGGCGGGATTATGTGTGGTGATGGGGTGGGGGGAGGGATTGTGCATTGTGGTGGGGGTGGGATTATGCATGGTGATGGGTGGGGAGCAGGATTATGCGTGGTGATGGGGTGGGGGCGGGATTATGTGTGATGATGTGTTGGGGGTGGAGCTACTCTTCAGGGGGTGGAATTAGCGAGTGTGTGTGTGATTAGCGAGTGGGATTATGTGTGGTGATGTGGTGGGGGCGGGATTATGTGTGGTGATGTGGTGGGGGCAGGATTATGTGTGGTAATGTGATGGGGGCGGGATTATGAGTGGTAATGTGGTGGGGGGGATTATGTGTGGTTATTTGATGGGGGGCAGGATTTTGGGTAGTAATGGGGTGGGGGGTGGGATTATGGGTGGTGATGGGGCGGGGGCGGAATTATGGGTGGTGATGGGTGGGGGGTGGGATTATGGGCGGTAATGTGGTGGGGGTGGGGTTATCTGTGGTAATAGGGTGGGGGGGCAGGATTATGTGTGGTAATATGGTGGGAGGCAGGATTGTGATGTAATATGGTGGGGGGCAGGATTATCTGTGGTAATGTGGTGGGGGCGGGATTATGCTTGGTGATGTGGTGGGGGCGGAATTATGCATGGTGATGGGTGGGGGGCAGGATTATGCGTGGTGATGGGGTGGGGGGTGGGATTATGTGTGGTGATGTGTTGGGGGTGGAGCTACTGTTCAGGGGGCGGGATTAGCGAGTGTGTGTGTGATTAGCGAGTGGGATTATGTGTGGTGATGTGGTGGGGCGGGATTATGTGTGGTAATGTGATGGGGGCGGGATTATGAGTGCTAATGTGGTGGGGGGGATTATGTGTCGTTATTTGATGGGGCAGGATTTTGGGTAGTGATGGGGTGGGGGTGGGATTATGGGTGGTAATGGGGTGGGGGGTGGGATTATGGGTGGTGATGGGGTGGGGGGCGGTATTATGGGTGGTGATGGGGGGGTGGGATTATGGGTGGTGATGGGGTGGGGGGGTAGGTTTATGGGTGGTGATGGGGTGGGGGGTGGGATTATGGGTGGTGATGGGGTGGGGGGCAGTATTATGGGTGGTGATGGGGTGGAGGGGCATGATTATGGGTGGTGATGGGGTGGGGGGTGTGATTATGGGTGGTGATGGGGTGGGGGATGGGATTATGGGTGGTGATGGGGTGGGGGGCGGGATTATGGATGTTGATGGGGTGGGGGGTGGCTTTATGGGTGGTGATGGGGTAGAGGGGTGTGATTATAGGTGGTGATGGGGTGGGGGAGCAGGATTATGGGTGTTGATGCGGTGGGGAGCGGGATTATGGGTGGTGATGGGTAGGGGGCGGGATTATGGGTGGTGATGGGGTAGGGGCGGGATTATGGGTGGTGATGTGGTGGGTGGTGGTATTATGGGTGGTGATGGGGTGGGGGGTGGGATTATGGGTGGTGATGGGGTGGGGGGCGGGATTATGGGTGGTGATGGGGCGGGGGGCGGGATTATGGGTGGTGATGGGGTGAGGGGTTGGGATTATGTTTGGTGATGGGGTGGGGGGTGGAATTATGGGTGGTGATGGGGTGGGGGGGCGGGATTATGGGTGGCGATGGGGTGGGGGGTGGGACTATAGGTGGTGATGGGGTGGGGGTGCAGGATTATGGGTGGTGATGGGGTGGCGGGGTGGGATTATGGGTGGTGATGGGGTGGGGGGTGGGATTATGGGTGGTGATGCGGTGGGGGGGTGGGATTATGGGTGGTGATGGGGTAAGGGGGTGGGATTATGGGTTGTGATGGGGTGGGTGAGCGGGATTATGGGTGGTGATGGGGTGGGGAGGAGGGATTATATGTAGTGATGTGGTGGGGGGCGGGATTATCTGTGGTAATGGGGTGGGGGCGGGATTATGTGTGATGATGTGTTGGGGGCGGGATTTTGTGTAGTGATGTGGTGGGGGGCAGGATTGTGTGTGGTAATGGGGTGGGGGATGGGATTGTGTGTGGTAATGGAATGCGGGGTGGGATTATGTGTGGTGATGTGTTGGGGGCGGGATTATGTGTGGTGATGTGGTGGGGGCAGTATTGTGTGTGGTGATATGGTGGGAGGCGGAGCTACTGTGCAGGGGGTGGGATTAGCGAGTAATCATGATTCCTCTTATATATATACAGTAGATAGCCAATTTTTGAGCAACCAAATTTGTACATCTGTAGCAGGACAATTTTTCTTTTTCTTTTCTAACCAACAAAATTTAACACAATACATGTTATACATTATATATGACAAAATAAAAATTTTTGTAGGAAAAACATTTTGAACTGTACCAAGCCAAGCATTTTCAAAAAATTTTTTATCCCACCTTAATTTTCCACAAAGCATATTAAACTGTGTAGATGACTAATTGAATCTAGATTTTTAGAAAAAAACTTAACTGTTTTTGGAGTTTTTGAAATGACTGTATTGTAACAATAACCATGTAAGGCTATGGTAACGCTATCAGTATTTTGTCAGTATATTTTATCAGTATTTGTAAGCCAAAACCAGGAGAAGAACATACAGAGGAAAAGTATAATAGAAACACGTCACCACTTCTGTATTTTTTACCCACTCCTGGTTTTGGCTTGCAAATACAGATGTAAATTACTGACCAAATACTGAACGTGTGACTGTAGCCTTAACTGGATGACTAATTGAATCCAGAAACAAAATTGAACTCAATTTTTGGAGTTTTAGATACCACCATAATGTATGTAGAAATGAGCCATAGCCCTTTGTGTCACCTGCACCGTCGCCTGCTCTCACATAGAAGGTGGTGAACCCCAAGGACAGTCTGATATCTCAGTGGTGGTAGCCCGATCTGGAGCCTCCTCGTGTAGGCTCTCCAAGGTCTGTTCATTTCTCAAGATGGGTTCATCCTGATCTTCTCCTTCTTGGATCACACCCGTTCCGTCTCAACTGCTCGCTGGATGTAGAAGATGTGATGATGAGTGCCAAACTCTTTGATTGACCCCCTTCTCCGATGCTGGTCATATGTTATCACCTCCTACTGGGATGCCATCTGTAGGTACCTTTCAGCTAGTGGGAACACTAGCATTTCTCCAGCAGTAGTCCTGGCTTGCCTCCTTCTTTCTTCCAACCAGCCTAGGCCTCTCAGTCCACTCACTAATAGCAGGATCCTGGCAACATCTGAATGAGGCCCTCCAGTTGTTACCTTCAAGGGTATATGGATGACCCATTTTTACTGGCTTTGCACTGTGTGCAGAGCCTTTTTGAGTCTAAAAATATCAGAACTACATTTAATATTTTAATGAGGCCCTCCAGTTTGTACCTTCAAAAGCATATGGATGACCCTGCCACTGTACTTGCAGTGGGTACGGAAAGTATTCAGACCCCTTTACATTTTTCACTTTTTTTCATTGCAGCCAATTGGGAAATTCAAAAAAGTTTTTTTTTTCTTATTAATGTACACTCTGCGCCCCATCTTGACCAAAAAAACAGAAATGTAGTAATTTCTGCAAATTTAATAAGAAATAAAAACTGAAATATCACATGGTCATAAATATTCAGACCCTTTGCTCAGTATTGAGTAGAAGCACCCTTTTGAGCTAATACAGCCATGAGTCTTTTTGCTAATGATGCAACAAGTTTTTCACACTTTGATTTGTGGATCCTCTGCCATTCTTCCTTGCAGATCCTCTCCAGTTCAGTCAGGTTGGATGGTCAGCATTGGTGGACAGCCATTTTCAGGTCTCTCCAGAGATGCTCAATTGGGTTTAGGTCAGAGCTCTGGCTGGACCAGTCAAGAATAGTCACATAGTTGTTCTGAAGCTACTCCTTTGCTTTTTAAGCTGTGTGCTTAGGGTCATTGTCTTGTTGGAAGGTGAACCTTCTGCCAAGTCTGAGTTCCAGAGCACTCTGGAAGAGGTTTTCATCCAGGATATCTCTGTACTTGGCCGCATTCATGTTTCCTTCAATGGCAACCAGTGGTCCTGTCCCAGCAGCTGAAAAACAACCCCATAGCATGGTGCTGCCACCGCCATGTTTCACTGTTGCTATTGTATTGGGCAGGTGATGAGCCGAGCCTGGTTTTCTCAACATATACCACTTAGAAATAACACTAAAAACGTCTTCTTTACCTCTCTCACCAAGGCTCTTCTCCCACGATTGCTCAGTTTAGCTGAACGGCCAGTTCTAGGAAGACTTCTGGTGGTCCCAAACTTCTTCCATTTAAGGATTATAGAGGCAACTGTGTTCTTAGGAACCTTGACTACTGCAAAAATTCTGTTGTAACCTTTGCCAGATCTGTGCCTTGCCACAATTCTGTCTCTGAGCTCCTTGGCCAGTTCCTTTGACCTCATGATTCTCATTTGGTCTAATCTGTACTGTGAGCCGTGAGGTCTTATATAGATAGGTGTGTGCCTTTCCACCTCAAGTCCTATCAGTTTAATTAAACACATCTGACCTCTGAGGGAGTAGAACCATCTCAAGGAGGATTGCAATAAAATGGACGGCATGTAACTTAAATATGAGTGTATGAGCAAAGGAGCTGAATACTTATGACCATGTGATATTTAAGTTTTTCTTTTTTATTAAATTTGCAAAAATTTCTACATTTTTGCTTTTTTAAGTCAAGAAGGGGTGCAGAATATACATTCATGTTAAAAAAGAACTATTTTGAATTTACCAAATTGCTGCAATTAAAACAAAGAGTGAAAAATGTAATGGTGTCTGAATACTTTCTGTACTCACTGTAAATTAATACATTATTTTGCTTAAATCCTTTTTAGTTTTCCCTTAAGTTCAAGTGATTATACAGGGAACAATGTTTCTTAACAATTTTTGCCTGCAAACTCATATTGTTGTCAATTTTGAATGTTTTATTGTCAGTCCTGAAAGTTGTGTAAAAGTGCGACACCATTATTTTCAGCAGTGATTTTGGAGTCAGAGATGCTTCCAAATGTCTTTCCCATGTGTTAGGTCTCGAGTTCCCGCTTCTGCACAGGGGGAATCTCGAGCCATCTCTGCTGCGGTCTCCCATTCTTATCCAGCCGCAGTGGAGTCTGCTCAGCAGAGACGTCAGTCCCAGCGTCTTGCTCACTCTCACTCTGTACAGAGAGTTACTGCTACTTCTTCAGCTTCTGCCATTAAAGCCAGTGCTGGTCAGCAGCGAGCGGACTTCTCTGGGACTAAGTCCTTGTCTGCACACACTGAGCATGCCCAGGGCAAGATCTCCCGTTGGAGATCGAGGGTCATGTGCTCAGGCCCTGCAGCACATTCCATTGGTCCTCTTGGCAGGTCTTGGAAGGGCAAAGTTTCTGTGGCCACTTCCTGTGCTGCAACTATATAAACTGCGCATGACCGCACGGCCATGCGCTAGTGTACATTTGCTTACGTGTGTTTGTTGTGAGTGCAAGTCGTCCTTGGATACCCCTTCCCTATTGAATGTCTGTTCGCGGAAGGTGTATGGTTGCTATCTAGCGCCCGACTTATCCTACAGCACGAATCACACAGTACAGCGTCCAGTTGCTGTGACCGCCAGTACGGCGCCGTGCACTTCCTCTGTGCTTTCCTTACCCAAGTCTGGGTGGTTAGTGGCGTTCGTCAGTGCGGCACCGCATGCACTCTTGTGCCCTAATATAGTTATTTAGCTTCCTTACACACCCAGTTGCGGTGTTGTGCCAGCAAGGGTCTAATCGGACTTCAATCCTAGTTGGGGTTGAGTTCGCTGACTACTTGCTCGCGCTCTATGTGCGGTACCGCGATCCTGTGACGCAACAGGATCGCTTCCTTCACGCTGGGTGAAGTTTAACCCACGTGTGTATACTTATGAGTACCGCCATATAGTCCGTCATTACTTGGCAGCAGGTTCCATCTCTGCACGGTGGACCCCGGGCTGCGAATGCACCATACTCTATCTGTCTTATTATTTGGTGCGTTCCGCTAGCCCTAACATTACACTAGCGCCAGGGTCTGGCTAGTAATGACGGACAAACAGCAATCCTTGCAGTATATCCAGCAGCTGGAGGGTAGGTTGGCGGCTCTTGAGAGCGCAACCTCAGCTGTGGATGTTACCGCAGTTGCTGTAGTGGCTGCAGCAACCCTGTCCATTGCCACCCCTGCTCCGACATTTTCTCGCCTCCCGCTGCCAGAAAAATTTTCTGGTGATAGCAAATTTTGTAGGGGATTTGTGAGTCAGTGCTCTATTCACCTCGAGCTCCTGGCTGCACGTTTTCCCACAGAGCAGGCTAAGGTGGGATTTATAGTGTCTCTCTTGTCGGACAGGGCGTTGGAATGGGCTACGCCGCTGTGGGAGCGTGGCGATCATGTGGTGCAGAGTGCTCCGCTGTTTCTGAGCACTCTGAAACAGGTCTTTTTAGGACCTCAAGTCACCCATGATACTGCGCTCCAACTGCTGGCATTAACTCAGAGTGAGTCCTTGGTCAGTCATTTTGCCGTCCAATTCCGCACTTTAGCTTCTGAGCTGGATTGGTCGGATAAAGCTCTTATCCCCATATTTTGGAGGGGCCTGGCTGACCACGTTAAGGACGCTCTGGCCACTAGGGAGATTCCTGCCACACTGGAGGAGTTAATAACTGTCTCCACTCGAATTGACCTCCGTTTTAACGAGCGGAGGTTAGAGCGAGCCCAGTGTAGGCAGAGGTTTCGGCTGGCTCCTACCTTCGCCAAACCTCTGGAATCTCCGGTCCTGGTTCCTGAGTCACATGAGGCCAGGGAAGTGTCACAAGCGGGATCTAAGTCCCGGACCGCTTGTGCACTCAAGGTCTGTCATGTTTGCCAGCAGTCAGGACATCTAGCCACCAGATGTCCTCAGCGGTCGAGGAAACGTCAGCGTCTAGTGGTAGTAGGTGGAGGTACACTAGACACGGCGACGTTTGCCTCTAAATTGTCCTTTAAGGGGACAATTACTATAGGCTCATTCTCCCACTCGGTAGAGCTCTGCGTGGCTTCTGGGGCGGAGGGCAATTTTATGTCTTCTGCCTTCGCCCAACGTCACGCAATACCCCTGGTTATGCTAGCTCAACCAGTAACGGTGCGAGTGGTGAATGGGTCGACACTGCCCTCACAGATAACACACCAGACCATCCCTTTTACTCTGTCCATGTCACCATCTCATCAGGAGATTATATCTCTGCTCGTCATTCCTGAGGGAATTGATGAGGTCCTGTTGGGAATACCTTGGCTACGGTACCACTCTCCTCATATCGAGTGGTCCTCTGGCAGAATCCTGGGATGGGGCGAATCTTGTGGGGGTAGGTGTCAGAGGGAGTGCGTTCAGGTTGCTTCTACAGAGGTACCCGCAGATCTTTCCTCTCTCTCCAAGCAGTATTGGTCTTATGCAGACGTGTTCTCCAAAAAGGCGGCGGAGATCCTTCCGCCCCATCGCCCCTATGAATGTCCTATTGATCTCTTGCCTGGTGCTGAGCCTCCCCTATCCGCTATCTCTCCTGGAGATGGAGGCAATGTCACAGTACATCCAGGAAAATCTGGCAAGAGGATTCATTAGGAAGTCAGTGTCACCTGCTGGGGCAGGGTTCTTCTTCGTGCAGAAGAAGAATGGGGAATTGCGTCCATGCATAGACTAGAGGGGTCTTAATGCCATCACCGTTAAAAATAAGTATCCTTTGCCCTTGATATCTGAGCTCTTCGATAGGCTTCGGGGAGCAAGGGTATTTACTAAACTAGATCTGCGGGGTGCTTACAACCTGATTCGCATCCGTGAGGGGGACGAATGGAAGACGGCTTTTAACACCAGGGATGGGCACTATGAATATCTGGTGATGCCCTTCGGGCTCTGTAATACCCCAGCCGTTTTCCAAGACTTTGTGAACGATATCTTCCGGGATATGCTTTCCACCTCGGTCGTAGTCTATCTGGATGATATTCTCATCTACTCTCCAGATATCGACTCCCACCGGAGAGATGTTTGCAAAGTCTTCGACCTCCTACGGGCAAACTCCCTCAATGCCAAGTTGGAGAAGTGTATGTTTGAGCAGGAGTCCTTACCTTTCCTAGGCTACATCATCTCTGCCCAGGGATTGGCTATGGATCCTGCCAAACTACAGGCTGTGATGGACTGGCAGGAACCCCATTCTCTTAAAGCGGTGCAGCACTTTATGGGGTTCATTAATTATTATCGCCAGTTCATTCCGCACTTCTCAACTTTGGTAGCTCCCTTGGTTGCCCTCACCAAGAAGGAGGCGAATCCCAAATTGTGGTCTGAGGAGGTCTCCAAGGCCTTTAACTCTATAAAGTCACACTTCGTTAGCGCTCCCATCCTACATCGCCCCGATGTTGATAGGCCATTTATCATGGAGGTGGATGCCTCTTCTGCTGGTGCTGGAGCAGTCCTCTTCCAAAAGGATGCTTAAGGTCGGAAGCATCCTTGCTTCTTTTTCTCCAAGACCTTCTCACCAGCAGAGAGGAATTATTCCATCGGGGACAGGGAGTTGCTAGCCATGAAGTTGGCTTTCTCGGAGTGGAGACATCTCTTGGAGGGAGCACGTTTTCCCTTCCAAGTCTTCACAGACCATAAAAATTTGGTGTACCTGCAGACAGCCCAGCGGTTGAATTCTCGCCAGGCCAGATGGTCCTTATTCTTCTCCCGGTTTCATTCCACCCTCCATTTTCTTTCTGGGGAGAAGAACATTCGGGCCGACGCTCTCTCTCGCTCCGTTGTGTCATCTGCGGAGGAGGAGGAGGAGCCTCGGCTTATTGTCCCCACCGAGAGCTTGAGAACTGTGGCCCCGGTTTCGCTAGAGTCTGTGCCTCCGGGCAAGACTTTTGTACCATCCAGTTTGCGACCAGAGGTTCTCTCTTGGGCACACTCGTCCAGGGTGGGTGGACATTTTGGTACCAAAAGGACATCTGAGTTACTGGCGAGGACATACTGGTGGCCGCATATGGCTCATGACGTCGCAGAGTATGTTCGGGCGTGTGTCTCTTGCGCCAAGAACAAGACTCCTCGGCAACGGCCAGCTGGTTTGCTTTATCCTCTGCCGGTGGCGGACAGGTCCTGGGAGATGGTCGGGATGGACTTTGTGGTGGGCTTACCCAAGTCTCGTAACTGCACCATTATCTGGGTGATCACCGACCATTTTTCCAAAATGGTGCACTTGGTGCCTCTTCCACGGCTACCTTCTGCACGGGCGTTGGCTGTCTTGTTCGTCAAGCATATCTTTCGCCTACACGGTATGCCAGACAAAATTGTTAGTGACCGGGGTCCCCAGTTTGCGTCTCGATTCTGGAGAGAGCTTTGTCGTCTACTCAGTATTGAGTTGAATCTCTCTTCGGCATATCATCCCAAGACGAATGGGTTGGTATTGAGGGCCAACCAGACCTTGGTCACATATTTACGACATTTTGTTTCTGCCAGGCAGGATGACTGGGCATCCTTGCTACCGTGGGCAGAGTTTGCACTTAACAATGCCGTAGCCGACTCCACCGGTCAGACTCCATTCCTCCTAAATTACGGTCAGCATCCGCGTGTTCCTGTGCCCATGCCTGTGTTTTCTGCTGACTCCAGGGTGGCAGACTGGGCTGTGGAGGCACGGGACATTTGGGACCGCACGCAGGATGCCATTCGGGCCTCCAAGGAGAGAATGAGGTCCTCCGCCGATGTTCATCGGCGCCCCGCTCCGACCTTTGCTCCTGGCGACTTGGTGTGGCTCTCCGCCCGTAACATCAGGCTGCGAGTTTGCTCCTCGCTACTTGGGTCCCTTCAAGGTTCTCGAACAGGTTAATCCTGTGGTCTACCGTTTGGCTCTTCCTCCACGCTTGGGTATCACCGACACCTTTCATGTGTCCCTCTTGAAACCCGTATACATGTCCCGGTTTTCCGAGTCATCTGCCGGGACATCGGGTTCGTCTACGGACGATTACGAGGTGAACGCTATTTTGGGGTGCAAGGTGGTACGCGGCAAAAAGTTCTATCTGGTGGATTGGAAGGGTTATGGCCCAGAGGACAGGTCATGGGAGCCTGCTGAAAACATTCGGGCCCCACAGCTCATTGCTGCCTTCGAGTGTAGCGAGGCCCAAGGGGGGGGGGGCCCTAGGAGGGGGGGTAATGTTAGGTCTCGAGTTCCCGCTTCTGCACAGGGGGAATCTCGAGCCATCTCCGCTGCGGTCTCCCATTCTTATCCAGCCGCAGTGGAGTCTGCTCAGCAGGGATGTCGGTCCCAGCGTCTTGCTCACTCTCACTCTGTACAGAGAGTTACTGCTACTTCTTCAGCTTCTGCCATTAAAGCCAGTGCTGGTCAGCAGCGAGCGGACTTCTCTGGGACTAAGTCCTTGTCTGCACACACTGAGCATGCCCAGGGCAAGATCTCCCGTTGGAGATCGAGGGTCATGTGCTCAGGCCCTGCAGCACATTCCATTGGTCCTCTTGGCAGGTCTTGGAAGGGCAAAGTTTCTGTGGCCACTTACTGTGCTGCAACTATATAAACTGCGCATGACCGCACGGCCATGCGCTAGTGTACATTTGCTTACGTGTGTTTGTTGTGAGTGCAAGTCGTCCTTGGATACCCCTTCCCTATTGAATGTCTGTTCGTGGAAGGTGTATGGTTGCTATCTAGCGCCCGACTTATCCTACAGCACGAATCACACAGTACAGCGTCCAGTTTCTGTGACCGCCAGTACGGCGCCGTGCACTTCCTCTGTGCTTTCCTTACCCAAGCCTGGGTGGTTAGTGGCGTTCGTCAGTGCGGCACCGCATGCACTCTTGTGCCCTAATATAGTTATTTAGCTTCCTTACACACCCAGTTGCGGTGTTGTGCCAGCAAGGGTCTAATCGGACTTCAATCCTAGTTGGGGTTGAGTTCGCTGACTACTTGCTCGCGCTCTATGTGCGGTACCGCGATCCTGTGACGCAACAGGATCGCTTCCTTCACGCTGGGTGAAGTTTAACCCACGTGTGTATACTTATGAGTACCGCCATATAGTCCGTCATTACTTGGCAGCAGGTTCCATCTCTGCACGGTGGACCCCGGGCTGCGAACGCACCATACTTTATCTGTCTTATTATTTGGTGCGTTCCGCTAGCCCTAACACCATGCTGTTCTCCTTCCATTCAGCACTTTTTCCTTCCATGTCAATATTTTCACTGCCCCCTATAACTCCTTGTAGGGACTTGCTGAAAAAATGCTAAGATTTCTTATTGTCTCCCAATATAAATGTTACACGAAATGATCATTTGAGCATTAGGAATTGCTCAGTTTGAGTGACTGAATTTCTGAGATTAATTTTGGCTGTATTGTACCGGGTTTCCAAGTGTTTTTGTTTGAGAGATTTTTTTAAGTTAATTAGATCTTTTTTTTTTATATATATATTTTCCAATTTCAAAGCATATGAAAAAAAATCACAATATGTTAAGTTGTTATGTTGAATGAAAGAGAAAGTGATAAATGAATGTTTATCTATTGTTCATTATTTTTGATCAGTTTGTTATCCCCTTTCTTTTCCATTTCTTATTGGGAAGTTTTGATATTGTTATGGTTAGAGTTGAAATGGAGATAAATTGCAATGGTACTTGTGTTGAACGTGAGTTACAAAGTTGTGACAAATGTTTCCAAATAGATATTGCTGCTCTGTTGTAGGGAGTTTCAGGTTTGGGAGACTTGAGTCCAGGAGATGTGCTATGAATTATGCAGAGCTATGAATTTCATCCAATCCAGTTTCTACTCATACAAGACTATTTTCATTTGTGAACCATTTTCTGGATTGGGTAATTATATTAGCCTCGTAGTGTCCTCTTAGCTGTAGTAGTAGTAGTAGTAGTAGTAGTAGTAGTAGTAGTAGTAGTAGTAGTAGTAGTAGTATAAATGCTCCCTGATCACTGTGAATAAGGTAAGTAGTATTTTTGATAGTCTCTGAGCGATGACTTTAGCGTAAATTTTAGTGTCAGTGATGAGATGGTAGATCAGTCTTTAATTCGTAACTGATGTTAAGCCACTACCATGTTTTGATATAACTGTGATAGTAACTTTAAGCATTTCACTCATTGTAGTTCCTTCTTTTGTAATATGATTTAATAATTTTGTCAAAAAATTACTATGTGGTAATATTTGGTAGTATTCATTTGATAGCCCAGGAGCTTTACCTTTTTGACTTACTAATGATCAATATTATCTCCACAACATTCCATAGTATCCTGTGATATGTCGCTGGGGTGCATAAACCTACAGATGTCACTATGTTTAATTACCGTATATACTCGAGTATAAGCCGAGATTTTCAGCCCAAATTTTTGGGCTGAAAGTGCCCCTCTCGGCTTATACTCGAGTCAATGTGGGTGGCAGGGTCGGCGGGTGAGGGGGTGAGGGCGCTGAGGTATACTTACCTAGTCCCAGCGATCCTCGCGCTGTCCCTGCCTTCCTCCCCGTCTTCTGTGCTGCAGCTTCTTCCCCTCTTCAGCAGTTACGTGGGACCGCTCATTAGAGATATGAATAAGCGGCTCCACCTCCCATAGGGGCGGAGCCGCCTATTCATTCCTCTAATCGGCGGTGCCGGTGACCGCTGACAGGAAGAGCTGCGGCACCGAAGACCAGGCAGAGGGACAGCGCGAGGATCGCCAGGACTAGGTGAGTATGTCATATTCACCTGTCCTCGTTCCAGCCGCCGGGCGTTGCTCCATCTTCCCGGCCGGCGCCTCCATCTTCCCGACGTCTGCGCTCTGACTGTTCAGGCAGAGGGCGCGATGACGCATATAGTGTGCGCGGCGCCCTCTGCCTGATCAGTCAGAGCAGAGACGCCGGGAAGATGGAGGCGCCGGAACGAGACGCCGGGAGCTGCAATCAAGGGAGGTGAGTATGTGTTTTTTTTTTTATTGCAGCAGCGGCGGCGGTGGCGGCAGAGATTTCTATGGGGCACAATGAACGGTGCAGGGAGCAGAGCTGTGTATATATGTGGGACATGCAGGGAGCAGAGCTGTGTATATATGTGGGACATGCAGGGAGCAGAGCTGTGTATATATGTGGGACATGCAGGGAGCAGAGCTGTGTATATATGTGGGACATGCAGGCGGCAGAGCTGTGTATATATGTGGGACATGCAGGGAGCAGAGCTGTGTATATATGTGGGACATGCAGGGAGCAGAGCTGTGTATATACAGTGGGGCAAAAAAGTATTTAGTCAGTCAGCAATAGTGCAAGTTCCACCACTTAAAAAGATGAGAGGCGTCTGTAATTTACATCATAGGTAGACCTCAACTATGGGAGACAAACTGAGAAAAAAAAAATCCAGAAAATCACATTGATTTTTTATCATTTTTTTTGCATACTATGGTGGAAAATAAGTATTTGGTCAGAAACAAAATTTCATCTCAATACTTTGTAATATATCCTTTGTTGGCAATGACAGAGGTCAAACGTTTTCTGTAAGTCTTCACAAGGTTGCCACACACTGTTGTTGGTATGTTGGCCCATTCCTCCATGCAGATCTCCTCTAGAGCAGTGATGTTTTTGGCTTTTCGCTTGGCAACACGGACTTTCAACTCCCTCCAAAGGTTTTCTATAGGGTTGAGATCTGGAGACTGGCTAGGCCACTCCTGGACCTTGAAATGCTTCTTACGAAGCCACTCCTTCGTTGCCCTGGCGGTGTGCTTTGGATTATTGTCATGTTGAAAGACCCAGCCACGTTTCATCTTCAATGTCCTTGCTGATGGAAGGAGGTTTGCACTCAAAATCTCACGATACATGGCCCCATTCATTCTTTCATGTACCCGGATCAGTCGTCCTGGCCCTTTGCAGAGAAACAGCCCCAAAGCATGATGTTTCCACCAACATGCTTTACAGTAGGTATGGTGTTTGATGGATGCAACTCAGTATTCTTTTTCCTCCAAACACGACAAGTTGTGCTTCTACCAAACAGTTCCAGTTTGGTTTCATCAGACCATAGGACATTCTCCCAAAACTCCTCTGGATCATCCAAATGCTCTCTAGCAAACTTCAGACGGGCCCGGACATGTACTGGCTTAAGCAGTGGGACACGTCTGGCACTGCAGGATCTGAGTCCATGGTGGCGTAGTGTGTTACTTATGGTAGGCCTTGTTACATTGGTCCCAGCTCTCTGCAGTTCATTCACTAGGTCCCCCCGCGTGGTTCTGGGATTTTTGCTCACCGTTCTTGTGATCATTCTGACCCCACGGGGTGGGATTTTGCGTGGAGCCCCAGATCGAGGGAGATTATCAGTGGTCTTGTATGTCTTCCATTTTCTAATTATTGCTCCCACTGTTGATTTCTTCACTCCAAGCTGGTTGGCTATTGCAGATTCAGTCTTCCCAGCCTGGTGCAGGGCTACAATTTTGTTTCTGGTGTCCTTTGACAGCTCTTTGGTCTTCACCATAGTGGAGTTTGGAGTCAGACTGTTTGAGGGTGTGCACAGGTGTCTTTTTATACTGATAACAAGTTTAAACAGGTGCCATTACTACAGGTAATGAGTGGAGGAAAGAGGAGACTCTTAAAGAAGAAGTTACAGGTCTGTGAGAGCCAGAAATCTTGATTGTTTGTTTCTGACCAAATACTTATTTTCCACCATAAAATGCAAATAAAATGTTAAAAAAACAGACAATGTGATTTTCTGGATTTTTTTTTCTCAGTTTGTCTCCCATAGTTGAGGTCTACCTATGATGTAAATTACAGACGCCTCTCATCTTTTTAAGTGGTGGAACTTGCACTATTGCTGACTGACTAAATACTTTTTTGCCCCACTGTATGTGGGACATGCAGGGAGCAGAGCTGTGTATATATGTGGGACATGCAGGCGGCAGAGCTGTGTATATATGTGGGACATACAGGGAGCAGAGCTGTGTATATATGTGGGACATGCAGGGAGCAGAGCTGTGTATATATGAGGGACATGCAGGCGGCAGAGCTGTGTATATATGTGGGACATGCAGGCGGCAGAGCTGTGTATATATGTGGGATATGCAGGCGGCAGAGCTGTGTATATATGTGGGACATGCAGGCGGCAGAGCTGTGTATATATGTGAGACATGCAGGCGGCAGAGCTGTGTATATATGTGGGACATGAAGGGAGCATATGGCACCGTATATGGCACAGCAATGGGGCACAATGAACAGTGCAGAGCACCGTATATGGCACAGCAATGGGGCACAATGAACGGTGCAGAGCACCGTATATGGCACAGCAATGGGGCACAATGAACGGTGCAGAGCACCGTATATGGCACAGCAATGGGGCACAATGAACGGTGCAGAGCACCGTATATGGGCACAGCAATGGGGCACAATGAACGGTGCAGAGCACTATATGGGGCACAGCTATGGGGAAATAATGAACGGTGCAGAGCACTATATGGCACAGCTATGGGGAAATAATGATCTATTTTTATTTTTGAAATTCACCGGTAAATGCTGCATTTCCACCCTAGGCTTATACTCGAGTCAATAAGTTTTCCCAGTTTTTTGTGGCAAAATTAGGGGGGTCGGCTTATACTCGGGTCGGCTTATACTCGAGTATATACGGTAGGTTGATTCTTGCTTTCTGTCTCTGAAATTTTGCTTTACTGTATTAGCCACAAGTTTGTATATATTATTATTGGGTAATAAAGATTGGCTATAGTTAATTGAAATGATTTATCAGATTCTAGCAGATATAATTGTATACCACCACGCTAACACCTATAGCCCAATAATTAATAAGTACCTACCCCGACAGTGCAACGTAGGTTGTGCCCACAATGATATACAGTGTCAATTACCTAAGAGACAGGAGATCAGTAGTCAGAGTGTCCCCTGATCTGATGCGGCGAGACTAGTTGAGTTTGGTTGCTTTGGGTGTATGAAGCACAGTTGGTTCAAGCATTTAGATGAATGAAACACTCACTGTTCCATTAATTTGATTCATGGTCCTCCAGTTCCAATCCCACAGGGTAGATGATGGCAGGATCCTCTGGAAAAGTAGGTAAGTTACGGGAGCATCCTCTCATGTCTGCCCCTCTGCTCTGCCTGCCTGGAATGATTGTAACGATGGCGCTTTCTCCAGCTGCTCCTGTTGACTCGCTGCACGAGAGGGCCGTGAACAGTGCGATGTCACTGAAAGCTAAGCTACGGTACCTCGGTGCAGCCACAAACTGATGGGTTTTGTATTACATCATTGCTCGTCAAATATCCGCTGTCAGGGTCCGTTCCAAAACACTAGGTGCTCAGGACGGACCCTGAACATTACTGTTTGGGTTTGTCCATTGCAAGCCTTAAGTAAATGAGAAAAAATGAGTGCTGCTTTTCTTATTCTTGAATAAACTTTTGTCTGACAACAAATAATATCTGTTGCTAGATGTTGATTGCAGAAAGATCCTTCGACTTTCCGAAGAATATTTCATATTTTTGTATTTAGGTTCCGGGGCTTGAAATATATCTTTCCTTCTGGAGTTGATAGTAGAGATGTGTTTGACCTGCAAGGATCTGCAGGTCTTGCTTCATCTTCCTCACTCTCTTCTGTCATTTTCTTGATACTCCTTTGTGAGGTATTTTTTGTGTCTGGAGAATTCAATGAATTTTCAATTTATAATTTTGAAGCAAAATATTGCTGTCATGAAAGTCAAAGAATTTTGCTGTGATAACTATACAATTTTGCTCTTTCTGACAATTTTTGTCTTTCTGACCTGCTATGTGCAAAGTCCGCACACATGACAAAATTGTATTCACTTTGTAGTAGATGAAAAGGGTCCTCAAGGTCAAATATACGATCAGCAATTATTGTTTGTGGAAAAACTTCAATGACTAGGTAACATAGACTTTCCTGCTACTAAGCCAACTCCACCACCTCAAAATTTTCAGGACAGTTTTGGGAAAAATTTATCATTTTGTTTAAAGAAAATGTCACATATGAAGGTCAAACTATTTTGGTTTGACAATTTTCAACAATTTTTCACAATCATGTTAGAATGAAATTGAAAAAATTAAATCTAGATGCTGTAGCAATATTAATTGATTTCAAAATTGTAACATGTAATACAATAAATGTTGTATATTGTTACAAAAAAACTGGCTGGGCCAGCTTTTTGGTACAATAAATAATGGCAACTAGATGTATTCCCAAGAGCCTAATTAAATGCAATTCTTATAACAATGGCAATATAATCAAGGTGGTCTGGCATCAATTGTGCTGAACTTGAATATATGGAAGTACAATTTCCATATAATTGGATTCATGTTTCTTGTAAAACCAAAAGGAGAACTGAAGATACAATGAAGATACTGGAGGAATCTTATGGAAAGCAGTAGGTGGGAATAATAATGGGGCTGATGATAAGTCAAGACATGGGGACAGGTCGGTTACTAGAAAGATAATGAGAAAGGAGGATAGTTTGAGCCTTGCTTAACTTGCTGGGCAATTTACTCGCTACTAGTGTTGAGCATTCCGATACCGCAAGTATCGGGTATCGGCCGATATTTGCGGTATCGGAATTCCGATACCGAATTCCGATACTTCCCGCGTATCGGATACCGGAATCGGAAGTTCCCAGAATTCAAACAGAACGCAGCAATCAATGAGGAATGATTGGAAGTGTGGGCACATCCTGTTTAGCATGGTGGGCATGTAAGTACTGGCAAGGCTGTGATTGGCTGCTGAAATGATGTCACTCTGCACTATAAAAAATGCTGCCACCATTTTGCGCTCACTCTGCTGTGATTTCAGTTAGGGACAGGACGCTGTGCTCTAACTGAGGGCCAGTTGAGATAGCTCAATAGTAGAGAAAACATACATCCGCACTGCTCAAAGGTCCAACTCAGTGACCGTATTATAATATCAGTCTAGCACCACAGAAAGTGATACTGGCTGTATGAATCCTTTACACCTGAATCAACGGGGTGCTGCTGCCAGGAAAAATGTGTGCAGAATCCAAATGGCAAAAACGAAAAAGTAGGCGCGCACTTACCCTGTTGCGGTGAATATCACTTTATTAGGACATATAAACAAACGGATAGCAGGGAGGGATAGGGTCAGCCATGGACAACGATCGTTTCGTGCTCTACGGCACTTCAACGGGTCCTCAACCTAATAAAGTGATATTCACCGCAACAGGGTAAGTGCGCGCCTACTTTTTCTTTTTTGCCAGTTGAGATAGCTAATTGCTTTATTTTGCTTTTCCAAGGCTAATTTAGCAAACGCTGTGTTCACTGTTCAGTTCACCTTGCTCTTGCCTTGCAGCGCTGTTTTAACAGCGTTCTGCAAGGTCTCTGTGTGTGTGTGTGTGTGTGTGTGTGCAGCTCACTCTGTAGTCTGTGTGCAGCCATATACCCGGTTGTATTCAGCTCAGGGGGGGTTCACACTGCCTCACACAGTTGTCCTTTTTTGCTCATGGTGCAGCCTGCTGCACATTTTTTCTCAAATTTCCTATTAGTGTTTTTACACCCGTCTCCAGCTAAATTGTGGAAAAACACTACATAGGATAACCTAGAGGGGGGTTTTTGGGCCTTGCAGCGCCGTTTACGGCTGTCTGCACGGTCTCCGTGTGAGCCCAGCTCGCCCTGTAGTCTGTGTGCAGCCATAGCCGGTTGGATTCAGCTCAGGGTTCGTTACTGGCTCATACCTTGAGAAAAATTTTCCTTTTTTTCAAACAGTGCAGCCTGTTTAAAAATTTAAACAAAAAATTCCCTATTAGTGTTTTTCCACCCGTCTCCAGCTAAATTGTGGAAAAACACTACATAGGATAACCTCGAGGGGGGTTTTTGGGCCTTGCAGCGCCGTTTACGGCTGTCTGCACGGTCTCCGTGTGAGCCCAGCTCGCCCTGTAGTCTGTGTGCAGCCATAGCCGGTTGGATTCAGCTCAGGGTTCATTACTGGCTCATACCTTGAGAAAAATTTTCCTTTTTTTCAAATAGTGCAGCCTGTTTAAAAATTTAAACAAAAAATTCCCTATTAGTGTTTTTCCACCCGTCTCCAGCTAAATTGTGGAAAAACACTACATAGGATAACCTAGAGGGGGTTTTTTGGGCCTTGCAGCGCCGTTTACGGCTGTCTGCACGGTCTCCGTGTGAGCCCAGCTCGCCCTGTAGTCTTTGTGCAGCCATAGCCGGTTGGATTCAGCTCAGGGTTCGTTACTGGCTCATACCTTGAGAAAAATTTTCCTTTTTTTCAAATAGTGCAGCCTGTTTAAAATTTTTTTAAAAAAATTCCTATTAGTGTTTTTCCACCCGTCTCCAGCTAAATAGTGGAAAAACACTACATTAGATAACCTAGAGGGGGTTTATTGGGCCTTGCAGCGCCGTTTACGGCTGTCTGCACGGTCTCCGTGTGATTTAAACTAGCTCTGTAGCCCGATCTGCACAAAAAAAAAAGTAAAGTTCACCAAACACAACTTAACACTTGTGTAGGCCACATTTGAAAAATAATAAAGTTTAGTCCACACTTTACAACATTAGTGTTTCTTACACCTGTTAGGAGGAGCATTTCAGGAATAAGCACACTAAGGCCTTAGTACTTTTCTGCTTATCTTTATCTGTCAACCAAGATGAAGAGGGCAGGGAGTAAGGCACGTGGGCGTGGGCGCGGGGCAGGGAGAGGAGCAGGGAGAGGACGTGGTGATTCTGTGCCTGCTGCGGGCGCCGGTGACTCGTCGTCACTCAGTTTCAGCAGGGAACAATCCTTCATGCGCAGCTTTGTCGGAGAGCGCCGTGCACCGCTGCTGCGTGAAGACCAAATTGAAGCCGTTGTCGGGTGGATGGCAGCTAACGCCTCGGCATCGACTTCAGTTAGTGCCACATCCTCTCAGGCACAGAGCACTGGAGAGCAGCCATCTGTCTCTTCACCACCTGCCAAATTGGCCAGGCAGTCAGAGAGCCCAGGACAGGAGCCGTCTCTACTTCTGTTCTCTGAATCTCTTGGCTTGGAAACAGGGGGCCAGCCAAGCAGCATTGGAGAAATGGAAGAAGAGGCAGTGTGCAGTGATGCCCAACAGCTTTTTCTCTCTGACTCTGAAGAGGCAGGTGGGCCAGTGCCTCCGGTGACCACAGCGCAGTACGCATCTGATGATGAAACTCAGGTGCCGCTTTCTGATGCGTACTGTGCTGCTGAGACTACCCAGGAGGAGCAGTTGGTGGCAGAGGGTAGTGGAGATGATGAGGTCCTTGACCCATCGTGGCGTGAGGAACAGGAAGGTGGTGGGAGCAGCTCTGAGGAAGAGATTCCCCTTACGGGCCAAAGAGGGAGAGGGAGGGGGAAGACTGCGGAGCCTGTAGCCTCCACTTTGGCACCCGTTAGGAGCCTGTCTCTTTCCAAAGCCAAAAAGGGCGCTCCCAAGACTTGCAGTGCCTGGTCCTTTTTTGACAGAGTTGCAGATGACATTTGTTTTGTCAAATGCAAGCTGTGTCATCAGAAAGTAAAAAGAGGGAAAAATGTCAGCAACCTCAATACCACAAATATGTGGAAACATGTGCGGACCAGGCACGCGGTGGAGTTACAGAAACAGACTGAAGATGTAGGCCAACCAACAGCGGCAGCTACCACCTCTTCAGCTCGTGTTGCCTCTTCCTCCAGCTCACGCACAGCTGGTTTGGCTTCCTCCCAGGATCGCCATGGAAGAACCTCTGGCACTGTTGTCCAGAGACCTTGTGTAATTCCACCCACAGCACCACCTTCCCAGTCATCCTCACACTCCCAGTCTACTCTACAGCCATCGGTAGTACAGGCATGGGAGAAAAGGCGGGCATTCTCGGCCAACCACCCCCGAGCACAGGCTCTGAATGCAGGCATTGCCAAACTGTTGTCCCTGGAAATGCTCCCGTTCAGGCTGGTGGAGACTGACAGCTTCCGTGACTTGATGGCATTGGCAGTCCCACAGTACAAGGTGCCCAGCCGCTTTTACTTCAGCAGGCAGGCTGTCCCTGCCCTGCACAGGCATGTTGAGGCAAACATAAAACGCCGTCAGTAGCAAGCTCCACCTCACCACCGATGCGTGGACCAGTCAGCATGGACAGGGGCGATATGTTTCCCTCACTGCCCATTGGGTTAATGTTGTTGAGCCAGGTACAGATCGTGCGAGTGGCGCAGGACGTGTCCTGCTCACTCCAAGGATTGCAGGAATCCAGTCTGTACGCATCGACTCCTCCTCGTATACCAGTTCCTCAGATTCCTCTCTGCAGGATCTGTCACAGTCCACCTCCACATGGACCCGTGAACGTTTACCTATGACCGACATGAGCACAGCCGTGGCCAAACGTCAGCAGGCCGTCTTGAAACTAGTTTTATTGGGGCATCGAAGCCACACAGCGCAGGAGCTCTGGAATGCCATCAAGCAGGAGAGCGATGTGTGGTTACTGCCAGCGAATCTCCAGCCAGGCATGGTAGTGTGTGACAATGGCCGAAATCTGGTGGCAGCTTTGGCCCTTGGCAACCTCACTCACATCCCATGTCTGGCACATGTGCTCAATTTGGTTGTGCAGAGTTTTCTGAGGGACTATCCGGATCTTGATGCCCTGCTGCACAAGGTCCGCCTAGAGTGTGCTCACTTGCGGCGTTCCAGCTTGGCCAGATCCCGCATTGCTGCTCTGCAGCGCCGATTCCGCCTTCCGGAACACCGCATCATATGTGACCTACCTACCCAGTGGAATTCCACGTTACATATGTTGGAGCGGTTGTGTGAGCAGCAGCAAGCAGTTATGGAGTACCAGCTGCATCAGGCGCAAAGAAATCGCAGTCAGCGCCGATCAGACTTCACAACCACAGAGTGGGCCACTATGAAGGACGTCTGCCAGGTTTTGTGTCCTTTTGATTATTCCACGCGGATGGCAAGTGCAGATGATGCACTAGTCAGCATGACTGTCCCCCTTATCTGCCTGCTTCAGCAAACTTTGCAAGGGTTAAGGGATGATGTTGTGGAAGAGGTGGAGGATGAGGAGTCACCTTTTCCATCAGCTTCTGGAGAGTCAGCGCCACGTGGTTCCTCACAAAGGGGTACGCAGGGGCCAATTTGTGAGGAGGATGAGGAGGAGTCAATGGAGGAGGAAGAGCTCCGTCCAGAGGAGGGAGCGACACAATTGTCCAGTGGTCAGTGTGTACAGCGAGGGTGGGGTGATGACGAGCGGGCAGAGATCATGTCTCAAGCAGGGGACAGCGTTTCTGGGCCAGTTGGCACTCTGCAGTACATGGTGGATTTCATGCTGCAGTGCCTGAGAAACGACCGCCGCATCGACCACATTCTCAACATGCCTGATTATTGGGTGTTCACCCTCCTCGATCCTCGCTACCGGGACAACGTCCAAAACCTCATCCCTGCGTTGACCCGGGAGCGTAAATTGCGGGAGTACCACGACACACTGGTGAATTCCATCATCTTCTCCTGTCCAACTGAGAGGAGTGCTGCTAGTGCTTTACAAAGCAGCTCAGTGTGTCGAGGCAGTGGGGGAGGCTCTGCCCAAAGAGGGAGCAGAAGCAGTGCCTCTGCCCAAGGCAAGCCCAGTATGGCACAACTCTGGCACACTTTTGTGTGCCCGCCCCAAATGTCTACACCATCACCGGCGGCTCCAGTCAGCAGGAGGCAACGGTTCCGTCAGATGGTGACAGACTACATGGCTTGCCCTCTTACTGTACTCCCAGACGGCTCTTCCCCGTTCAAGTTTTGGGTCTCTAAGCTGGATACATGGCCAGAGCTAAGCCAGTATGCATTGGAGGTGCTGGCTTGCCCTGCGGCTAGTGTCTTATCGGAACGTGTCTTTAGTGCCGCAGGTGGTGTACTAACAGACCGTCGCATGCGACTATCCTCCGATAACGTTGACCGACTTACTTTCCTGAAAATGAACCAGGCCTGGATCTCGCAGGAATTTGCCACTCCTCTGCCTGATTAAGTAATTGGATGTCATCCAGGTCTCCTGCTGTGTTCATCTTTCTACCACCTGAACTGCTATTCCAGGGCTCCAACACCGCCAGTTGCGGCTCAGAAGTGCAGGCTGCACAGTAAAAACATACGACCCAGTGTTATTGGGTTTCAGTAACGTCAGCTGATCCCCAGCTGTGTAGCCGGCAATGTGTCCTGTGACCGCCACGCTGGCACAACAACCTAAATGTAAGGGAACCTGTCCCCCCCCCCCCGTCGTTTGTTACTGAAAGAGCCATCTTGTGCAGCAGTAATGCTGCACAAGGAAAAGGTAGCTCTTTTTTTTTAGCTCCTTGCACACGCAGAACTTAACACTTATAAAATGTGTTCACTGATACCGTTATACTGTCCCGGAGCTGGGACTTTCCTTCGTAATGTGACGCAGCACAGCCGTCATTCCTACCCCCTTGGTGCCATGCGCTGCCTCCTCAGCGTTGTTTTAAGCTGTCACGGAGCCTGCGCTGTTCTGATATCCCTTGGCCATGACCTATTTGCGCTGCCTGTCTTTTGACATAATTTGGTGTCAGGCTGGCTGCGCCTGTGCGTCCGCGCTGCCCGAGATCCCGCCTCGCAGTGTCTTCTGATTGAGTCACACTGCGGGCCTGGGATCCATGGGCATGCGCAGTGCATATCTTCCCCTCGGGCTCTCGCTCATTTCACTCCGCCTTCTTTAGACTGTGCGCCGTCAGCTGATCCCTAATAGCATGCCACGGCCGTGACACCGCATAGTCTGAAGAAGAGGGAAGGAGGGGAGTGAGAGTCGAGGATATGCACTGTGCATGCCCATGGTTCCAAGGCCCGCAGTGGGATTTTGTTAGACAAGACTGCGAGGTGGGATCTGGAGCAGCGTGGACGCACAGGCACTGACAGCCTGACACCAAATTATGTCAGAAGACAGGCAGCGCTAATTGGGCATGGCCAAGGGCTAACAGAACAGCGCAGGCTCCGTGACAGCTTAAAACAACGCTGAGGAGGCAGCGCACGGCAACAAGGGGATAGGAATGACAGCTGTGCTGTGTCCCATTACGAAGGAAATTCGCACCTCCGGGACGGTTTAACGGTATAAGGGGACACATTTTTAGTGTTTACTTCGGTGTTTGCAAGGAGCATAATTAAAAGAACCACCTTTTCCTTTTGCATCCTTAGTGCTGCACAAGATGGCTCTTTCAGCTACAAACGTCTTGGGGGGGGGGGTTAAAGGTTCCCTTTCAACTTGCTCCAATCAGGCTTCGGCCTACACTCTGTTCCTCTGCTCCTCCTGCTGTCCCTGGGCTCTAACACCGCCAGTTGGTGCCTGGAAGTGCTGTGTGCACAGTCAACAGTCGCTCCTCTGGTATTGGGGTTCAGTAACGTCAGCTGATCCCCAGCTGTGTGTGCGGCAATACCTCCAATCTGCTCCTCCTGCTGTCCCTGGGCTCTAACACCGCCAGTTGGTGCCTGGAAGTGCTGTGTGCACAGTCAACAGTCGCTCCTCTGTTATTGGGGTTCAGTAACGTCAGCTGATCCCCAGCTGTGTGTGCGGCAATACCTCCAATCTGCTCCTCCTGCTGTCCCTGGGCTCTAACACCGCCAGTTGGTGCCTGGAAGTGCTGTGTGCACAGTCAACAGTCTCTCCTCTGCTATTGGGGTTCAGTAACGTCAGCTGATCCCCAGCTGTGTGTGCGGCAATACCTCCAATCTGCTCCTCCTGCGGTCCCTGGGCTCTAACACCGCCAGTTGGTGCCTGGAAGTGCTGTGTGCACAGTCAACAGTCGCTCCTCTGTTATTGGGATTCAGTAACGTCAGCTGATCCCCAGCTGTGTATCCGGCAACGTGTCATGCGACCGCCACGCTGGCACAACTAAAATGTAAGGGGACCTGTCCCCCCCCCTAGGCGTTTGTTACTGAAAGAGCCACCATGTGCAGCACTAATACTGCACAAGGGAAAGGTCGCTCTTGAAATTATGCTCCTTGCAAACGCTGAACTACACACTCATGTAATGTGTCCCCTCACACCGTCCAACCGTCCCGGAGGTGGGACTTTCCTTTGTAATGTGACGCAGCACAGCCGTCATTGCTACCCCCTTGGCACCGTGCGCTGCCTCCTTAGCGTTGTTTGATTCTGTCATGGACCCTGCGCTGTTATGTTATCCCTTGGCCATGCACAGTTTGCGCTGCTCGTCCTCTGACATCATTTGTTGTCGTCCTGGCTGCGCCTGTGCGTCCACGCTGCCCGAAATCACACCTCGCAGTGTCGTCTAATGTGATCCCACAGTGGGCCTGGTATCCATGGCCATGCGCAGTGCATATACTAGCCTCTCACTCCCCTTCTTCACGCTTCTTCAGACTAGGCGGCGTCAGCTGATCCCTAATAGCATGCCACGGCCGTGACGCCGCACAGTCTGAAGAAGCAGGAAGGAGGTGAGTGAGAGGCGATGATATGCACTGCGCATGCCCATGGATCCCTGGCCCGCAGTGGGACTACATTAGATTACACTGCAAGGTTGGATCTCGGGCAGCTTGGACGCACAGGCACTGCCAGCCTGACACCTACATGATGTCAGAAGACGGGCACCGCTAACTGTGCATGGCCAAGGGATAACATTACAGCGCGGGCTCCGTGACAGAACCAAACAACGTTGAGGAGGTGGCGCACTGCACCAAGGGGGTTGGAATGACGGCTGTGCTGTGTCACATTACAAACGAAAGTCCTACTTCCGGGATGGTTTGACGGTGTGAGGGGACACATTATATGAGTGTGTACTTCAGCGTTTGCAAGGAGCATAATTTTCGGAGCCACCATTTTCCATGTGCAGTATTACTGCTGTACAAGATGGCTCTTTCAGCAACAAATGCCTGGGGGGGGGGTTAAAGGTTCCCTTTCAACTTGCTCCACTGCAGGCTTCGGCCTACACTCTGCTCCTCTTTGATTCCCTGGGTTTCAACACTGTCAGTTGCCACCTGGAAGTGTTGTCTACACAGAAAAAACACTAGGTGATGTGTCAGTGGGGTTCAGCACCGCCAGCTGTTCCCCTGCTGTGTAGTCGGCAACGTGTCCAGCACAAGCCACGCTGGCACAACAGAACAAAAGCTGCCACCAGTGCAGGCTTCGGCCTACACTCTGCTCCTCTCCTCCTCCTGCTGACCCTGGGCTCAAACACCACTAGTTTTTGCCCTGAAGTGCTAGCTGCACAGAGAAAAACACCAGCCAATGTGTTAGTGGGGTTCAGCAACGCCAGCTGTTCCCCTGCTGTGTAGCCGGCAACGTGACCTGCAAACGCCACGCAGGCACATGAACTGAAATTAAAGGGAACCTGGCCCCACCCCCCCAGGTGTTTCTATGTATAACAGCCACCTAGTACAGCAGAACTGCTGCATTTGTACAAGGTGGCTGTTTTTTTATCCTTGCCCACGTAGAATTAAACACGTAAAATATGTGTCTCATTACAGACCATTACAATGTACCTGAGGTGTGACTTTCCTTTTTAATGACACGCACCACCCCCCTTGGTAGCGCTGCCCGTCTTCTGACATCATTGGTTGGCTGCCTGTGCCTGTGCGTCCGCCCTGCCCGACACAACCCCCTCGTTTCATATATTTTGGCTGCGAGGGTGTGATTGATGGGCATGTGCAGTGCATATGTTCGCCTGTCTTAACTCATCTCCTTCCGCCTTCTTCAGACTGTGCGGCCTCCTGGCCGTGGTAGGCGTTAAGGGATCAGCTGAGGCCGCCCAGTCTGAAGCAGGTGTAAGGACATGTGTGAGCGGCAAACATATTTACTGCACAAGGCCACGAATCCCAGCCACGCAGTGTGATTTTTTTAAAACACACTGTGGGCCTGGGATTCATATCCATTGCTAACCGCAACGGCCAACATGAAATGAGTTGAGAAGACAGGCATCGCTCACAGCGCATGGCCAAGGGATAACAAGAGCGCAGACTCCTGTACAGCTAATACAACGCTCAGGAATCTGCGCCCACCACCTAGGTGTTAATTTTGACACCTGTACTGCGTCTCCTTAAAAAGACAAGTCACGCCTCCACTATTGTTTGACAGTATAATGGGCTAAATAGTGTACGTGTTTTATTCAGCGTGTGCAAGGAGCAAACTAAATAGAGCAACCTTTTACTTGTGCAGCATTAATGCTGCACAAGGTGTGGCTCTTGTACCTTGCAACACCTGAGGGGGGGTTAAAGGTTACCTTTGAAATTGGTTCAACTAGGCTTCGGCCTACACTCTGCTCCTCTCCTCCTCCTGCTGACCCTGGGCTCTAACACCGCTAGTTTTTGCCCGGAAATGCGAGCTTCACAGAGAAAAACAACAGCCAATGTGTTAGTGGGGTTCAGCACCGCCAGCTGTTCACCTGCTGTGTAGCTGGCATCGTGTCCAGCACAAGCCACGCTGGCACAACCGACCAAAAGCTGCCACCAGTGCAGGCTTCGGCCTGCACTTTGCTCCTCTCCTCCTCCTGTGACCCTGGGCTCTAACACCGCCAGTTTTTGCCCGGACATGTGAGCTGCACAGAGAAAAACACCAGTCAATGTGTTAGTGGGGTTCAGCAACGCCAGCTGCTCCCCTGCTGTTTAGCCGGCATCGTGTCCAGCACAAGCCACGCTGGCACAACCGACCAAAAGCTGCCACCAGTGCAGGCTTCGGCCTACACTTTGCTCCTCTCCTCCTCCTGCTGACCCTGGGCTCTAACACCGCCAGTTTTTGCCCGGACATGCGAGCTGCACAGAGAAAAACACCAGTCAATGTGTCAGTGGGGTTCAGCAACGCCAGCTGTTCCCCTGCTGTGTAGCTGGCAACGTGTCCTGCAAACGCCACGCAGGCACATGAACTGAAATTGAAGGAAGCCTGCCCCCCACCCCCAGGTGTTTCTATGTATAACAGCCACCTTGTACAGCAGTACTGCTGCATTTGTACAAGGTGGCTGACTTTTTCTCCTTGACCACGTGGAACTCAACACGTACAAAATGTGTCTCATTGAGACCATTCAACTGTCCCTGAGGTGTGACTTTCCTTTCTAATGATACGCAGCACCACCCTTGGTAGCGCTGCCCATCTTCTGACATCATTGGTTGGCTGCCTGTGCCTGTGCGTCCGCCCTGTCCAACACAACGCCCCTCGTTGTCTCATATATTTTGCCAGCGAGGGTGTTATTGATGGGCATGTGCAGTGCATATGTTCGCTTGTCTTAACTCATCTCCTTCCGCCTTCTTCAGACTGTGCGGCCTCATGGCCGCGGCATGCGATAAGGGATCAGATGAGGGCTCCCAGTCTGAAGTAGGTGTAAGGACATGTGTGAGCGGCAAACATATTAACTGCACAAGGGCACGAATCCCAGCCACGCAGTGTGATTTTTTCCAAACACACTGTGGGTCTGGGATTCATGTCCACCGCTAACCGCACCGGCCAACATGAAATGAGGTGAGAAGACAGGAAGCGCTCACAGCGCATGGCCAAGGGATAACAAGAGCGCAGACTCCTGTACAGCAAATAACAACGCTCAGGAAGCTGCGCCCATGCACCAAGGTATTATTTTCGACACCTGTGCTGCTTTTCTTTAAAAAGACAAGTCACGCCTCCACTACTGTTTTACAGTAGAATGGGCTAAATAGTGTACGTGTTTTATTCAGCGTGTGCAAGGAGCAAAATTAAGAGAGCAACCTTTTACTTGTGCAGCATTAATGCTGCACGAGGTGTGGCTCTTGTACCTTGCAACACCTGAGGGGGGTTAAAGGTTACCTTTGAAATTGGTTCAACTAGGCTTCGGCCTACACTCTGCTCCTCTCCTTCTCCTGCTGACCCTGGGCTCTAACACCGCCAGTTTTTGCCCGGACGTGCTAGCTGCACAGAGAAAAACACCAGCCAATGTGTTAGTGGGGTTCAGCACCGCCAGCTGTTCCCCAGCTGTGTAGCCGGCAACGTGACCTGCAAACGCCACGCAGGCACAACAGAACAAAAGCTGCCACCAGTGCAGGCTTCGGCCTACACTCTGCTCCTCTCCTCCTGCTGACCCTGGGCTCTAACACCGCCAGTTTTTGCCCGGACGTGCTAGCTGCACAGAGAAAAACACCAGCCAATGTGTTAGTGGAGTTCAGCACCGCCAGCTGTTCCCCTGCTGTGTAGCCGGCAACGTGACCTGCAAATGCCACGCAGGCACATTAACTGAAATTAAAGGGACCCTGCCACCCACCCCAAGGTGTTTTTTTATGTATAACAGCCACCTTGTACAGCAGTACTGCTGCATTTGTACAAGGTGGCTGACTTTGTCTACTTGCCCACGTTTAATTAAACACGGAAAAAATGTGTCTCATTACAGACCATTACAATGTCCCTGAGGTGTTACTTTCCTTTTTAATGACACGCAGCACCCCCCTTGTTAGCGCTGCCCGTCTTCTGACATCTTTGGTTGGCTTGCTGCGGCTGTGCGACCGCCCTGCCTGAAAACACGCTCCTCGTTGTCTTGCTTATTTTGACTGCGAGGGTGTGATTGATGGGCACGAGCAGTGAATATCTTCGCCTGTCTTTACTCATCTCCTTCCGCCTTCTGCAGAATGTGCGGCCTCATGGCCGCGGCATGCGAGAAGGGATCAGATGAGACCGCCCAGTCTGATGCAGGTGTAAGGACATGAGGGACAGGCGACAAAATTTACTGCGCAAGGTCACGAATCCCAGCTCTGCAGTGTGACTTTATTAAAAGACACTGCGGGTCTGGGTTTCATGGCCATCGCTAACCGCACCGGCCAACATGAAATGAGGTGAGAAGACAGGCATCGCTCACAGCGCATGGCCAAGGGATAACAAGAGCGCAGACTCCTGTACAGCAAATAACTACGCTCAGGAATCTTCGCCCAGCACCTATGTGTAAATTTTGACACCTGTGCTGCATCTCCTTAAAAAGAAAAGTCACGCCTCCACTACTGTTTGACAGTATAATGGGCTAAATAGTGTACGTGTTTTATTCAGCGTGTGCAAGGAGCAAAATGAAGAGAGCAACCTTAGACTTGTGCAGCATTAATGCTGTTCAAGGTGTTGCTCTTGTACCTTGAAACACCTGAGGGGGGGTTAAAGGTTTCCTTTGAAATTGGTTCAACTAGGCTTCGGCCTACACTCTGCTCCTCTCCTCCTCCTGCTGACCCTGGGCTCATAACACCGCCAGTTTTAGCCTGGAAGTGCTAGCTGCACAGCGAAAAACACCAGCCAATGTGTTAGTGGGGTTCAGCACCGCCTGCTGTTCCCCCACTGTGTAGCCGGCAAAGTGTCCTGCAAACGCAACGCAGACACAAAGCTGCCACCAGTGCAGGCTTCGGCCTACACTCTGCTCCCCCTGCTTACCCTTTGCTCCAACACCGCTAGTTGGCGCTGTAGGAAGACAATGTTTGATAGGCAAAGCATCCGGGTTCCAGCACCGCCAGCTGTTTCTCGGCAGTGTTTTTGTCACAGGTACTCCCTCGTGCCAAACCTGGTTTCAGCACCGTCAGCTGTTTCCGGGTTGTGTCAAACTCGCTGAGACGCCTATGCTTGCCCCGTCGTGTTGCGGTCGGGTTAGCCAACTCCAGGGTGCCTCCAGTTTAGGAGCTTCCTATGTGGGCTGCGTGAACTGGTAGTCAAGGCTGGTTCTGTAGTGCCAGTAGGCCCAGCTCCCCCTGTAGGACTGTTGGGGTTCGGTAACTGCGGCTGCCTCGCGGCCTAGCTGTTCTCTCCTCTCCTGTGGACCTTCGGGTCCACCACCTGGTTCCAGCACCGTCAGCTGGTTCCAGGCCGAGCCTTTGGCTTAGGTGCCTCCTCCTGGGTATCCGAGTTCCGCCAACGTCAGGCGGTCCTTGGTAGTGCTTTTAAGCGCGGGCACCTACAGCTTAGTAACCGGGTTCCAGCACCGTCAGCTGGTCCTCGGTGCCATTGGCTCTTGCACACTGGGGCAACGCATCTGGGTTCCAGCACCGCCAGCTGGTTCTCGGCAGTGTTCTTGTCACAGGTAGTCCCTCGTGCCAAGCCTGGTTTCAGCACCGTCAGCCGTTTCCGGGTTGTGTCAAGCTCACTGAGACGCCTATGCTTGCCTCGTCGTGGTGCGGTCGGGTTAGCCAACTCCAGGGTGCCTCCAGTTTAGGAGCTTCCTATGTGGGCTGCGTGAACTGGTAGTCAAGGCTGGTTCTGTAGTGCCAGTAGGCCCAGCTCCCCCTGTAGGACTGTTGGGATTCGGTAACTGCGGCTGCCTCGCGGCCTAGCTGTTCTCTCCTCTCCTGTGGACCTTCGGGTCCACCACCTGGTTCCAGCACCGTCAGCTGGTTCCGGGCCGAGCCTTTGGCTTAGGTGCCTCCTCCTGGGTATCCGAGTTCCGCCAACGTCAGGCGGTCCTTGGTAGTGCTTTTAAGCGCGGGCACCTACAGCTTAGTAATCGGGTTCCAGCACCGCCAGCTGGTCCTCGGTGCCATTGGCTCTTGCACACTGGGGCAACGCATCTGGGTTCCAGCACCGCCAGCAGGTTCTCGGCAGTGTTCTTGTCACAGGTACTCCCTCGTGCCAAGCCTGGTTTCAGCACCGTCAGCTGTTTCCGGGTTGTGTCAAGCTCACTGAGACGCCTATGCTTGCCCCGTCGTGGTGCGGTCGGGTTAGCCAACTCCAGGGTGCCTCCAGTTTAGGAGCTTCCTATGTGGGCTGCGTGAACTGGTAGTCAAGGCTGGTTCTGTAGTGCCAGTAGGCCCAGCTCCCCCTGTAGGACTGTTGGGGTTCGGTAACTGCGGCTGCCTCGCGGCCTAGCTGTTCTCTCCTCTCCTGTGGACCTTCGGGTCCACCACCTGGTTCCAGCACCGTCAGCTGGTTCCGGGCCGAGCCTTTGGCTTAGGTGCCTCCTCCTGGGTATCCGAGTTCCGCCAACGTCAGGCGGTCCTTGGTAGTGCTTTTAAGCGCGGGCACCTACAGCTTAGTAACCGGGTTCCAGCACCGCCAGCTGGTCCTCGGTGCCATTGGCTCTTGCACACTGGGGCAACGCATCTGGGTTCCAGCACTGCCAGCTGGTTCTCGGCAGTGTTCTTGTCACAGGTACTCCCTCGTGCCAAGCCTGGTTTCAGCACCGTCAGCTGTTTCCGGGTTGTGTCAAGCTCACTGAGACGCCTATGCTTGCCCCGTCGTGGTGCGGTCAGGTTAGCCAACTCCAGGGTGTCTCCAGTTTAGGAGCTTCCTATGTGGGCTGCGTGAACTGGTAGTCAAGGCTGGTTCTGTTGTGCCAGTAGGCCCAGCTCCCCCTGTAGGACTGTTGGGGTTCGGTAACTGCGGCTGCCTCGCGGCCTAGCTGTTCTCTCCTCTCCTGTGGACCTTCGGGTCCACCACCTGGTTCCAGCACCGTCAGCTGGTTCCGGGCCGAGCCTTTGGCTTAGGTGCCTCCTCCTGGGTATCCGAGTTCCGCCAACGTCAGGCGGTCCTTGGTAGTGCTTTTAAGCGCGGGCACCTACAGCTTAGTAACCGGGTTCCAGCACCGCCAGCTGGTCCTCGGTGCCATTGGCTCTTGCACACTGGGGCAACGCATCTGGGTTCCAGCACTGCCAGCTGGTTCTCGGCAGTGTTCTTGTCACAGGTACTCCCTCGTGCCAAGCCTGGTTTCAGCACCGTCAGCTGTTTCCGGGTTGTGTCAAGCTCACTGAGACGCCTATGCTTGCCCCGTCGTGGTGCGGTCAGGTTAGCCAACTCCAGGGTGCCTCCAGTTTAGGAGCTTCCTATGTGGGCTGCGTGAACTGGTAGTCAAGGCTGGTTCTGTTGTGCCAGTAGGCCCAGCTCCCCCTGTAGGACTGTTGGGGTTCGGTAACTGCGGCTGCCTCGCGGCCTAGCTGTTCTCTCCTCTCCTGTGGACCTTCGGGTCCACCACCTGGTTCCAGCACCGTCAGCTGGTTCCGGGCCGAGCCTTTGGCTTAGGTGCCTCCTCCTGGGTATCCGAGTTCCGCCAACGTCAGGCGGTCCTTGGTAGTGCTTTTAAGCGCGGGCACCTACAGCTTAGTAACCGGGTTCCAGCACCGCCAGCTGGTCCTCGGTGCCATTGGCTCTTGCACACTGGGGCAACGCATCTGGGTTCCAGCACCGCCAGCTGGTTCTCGGCAGTGTTCTTGTCACAGGTACTCCCTCGTGCCAAGCCTGGTTTCAGCACCGTCAGCTGTTTCCGGGTTGTGTCAAGCTCACTGAGACGCCTATGCTTGCCCCGTCGTGGTGCGGTCGGGTTAGCCAACTCCAGGGTGCCTCCAGTTTAGGAGCTTCCTATGTGGGCTGCGTGAACTGGTAGTCAAGGCTGGTTCTGTAGTGCCAGTAGGCCCAGCTCCCCCTGTAGGACTGTTGGGGTTCGGTAACTGCGGCTGCCTCGCGGCCTAGCTGTTCTCTCCTCTCCTGTGGACCTTCGGGTCCACCACCTGGTTCCAGCACCGTCAGCTGGTTCCGGGCCGAGCCTTTGGCTTAGGTGCCTCCTCCTGGGTTTCCGAGTTCCGCCAACGTCAGGCGGTCCTTGGTAGTGCTTTTAAGCGCGGGCACCTACAGCTTAGTAACCGGGTTCCAGCACCGCCAGCTGGTCTTCGGTGCCATTGGCTCTTGCACACTGGGGCAACGCATCTGGGTTCCAGCACCGCCAGCTGGTTCTCGGCAGTGTTTTTGTCACAGGTACTCCCTCGTGCCAAACCTGGTTTCAGCACCGTCAGCTGTTTCCGGGTTGTGTCAAGCTCACTGAGACGCCTATGCTTGCCCCGTCGTGGTGCGGTCGGGTTAGCCAACTCCAGGGTGACTCCAGTTTAGGAGCTTCCTATGTGGGCTGCGTGAACTGGTAGTCAAGGCTGGTTCTGTAGTGCCAGTAGGCCCAGCTCCCCCTGTAGGACTGTTGGGGTTCGGTTGCCTGCGGCTGCCTCGCGGCCTAGCTGTTCTCTCCTCTCCTGTGGGCCTTCGGGTCCACCACCTGGTTCCAGCACCGTCAGCTGGTTCTCGGCAGTGTCTTTTGCTCTTGTGCCTTCTGCTCCCCATCCTGGTTCCAGTACCGTCAGCTGGTTCCGGACAGAGCCTTTGGCTTAGGTGCCTCCTTCTGGGTATCCAAGTTCCACCAACGTCAGGTGGTCCTTGGTAGTGCTTTCAGGCACGGGTACCTCCTGCTTAGTAACCGGGTTCCAGTAACGTCAGCTGGTCCTCGGTAGTTCCATTGGCTCTTGGACCTTCGGCTACCCATCCGGGTTCCAGTACCGTCAGCTGGTTCTCGGCAGTGTCTTTTGCTCTTGTACCTTCTGCTCCCCATCCTGGTTCCAGTAACGTCAGCTGGTTCTGGGCAGAGCCTTTGGCTTAGGTGCCTCCTTCTGGGTATCCGAGTTCCGCCAACGTCAGGCGGTCCTTGGTAGTGCTTTTTAGCACGGGTACCTCCTGCTTAGTAACCGGGTTCCAGTAACGTCAGCTGGTCCTCGGTAGTTCCATAGGCTCTTGAACCTTCGGGTAGCCATCCGAGTTCCAGTTCCATCAGCTGGTTCTTGGCATTTTCTCAGCCTTCTTGTACCTTCTGCTACATTTCCAAGTTGAAGACCCTAAAGTCGACGACCCGGAAGACCACCCCGATGACGACGACGACGACCCGGAAGACCACCCCGATGACGACGACCCGGAAGACCACCCCGATGACGACGACGACGACGGCGGAGACGACGACGGCGGAGACGACGACGGCTGAGACGACGACGGCGGAGATGACGACACTGGAGACGACGACCCTGGAGACGACGACATGGAAGACCGAGAAGCAGAAGAACAAGAGGCTGCAGAACAAAGAGCAGAAGAACATTAAGCATAAGACTTAATATCAGAGCAAAAGATATTATCTAAATTATATGCAGAAGAAGACTAAGCAGTGTATGGGGGTGAGTCCGTTCCTCCTCGTGGTGCCCCTGGATAAAGCCTGATGCTGCAGGCCAAACTGAACGCGGACAAATGTAACTTTTGTGACTTGCAGAACGGAAGGTGTAATCTTCAAACTTTTATAGATAACAACTATGGGAATGCCTGTCACAAATGAGAATATGATGAAGAAGTAGAATAGGAAGAATAATAACAGTGGAATAAAAAGAATATGTAGAATAGGAAGAGTAATAATAGTTGAATAAAATGAATATGAAGAATGTAATCAAAAAAAAAAAAAGGTAAAGGATGAAGAAGAAGATGAATAAGGTGAAGAAGAAGTTGATGTCAAAGATGCTGATGATGATGAAGATGAAAGTGTGGGAAAAGAAAAAAAAAAAGAAAAAAAAGAAGGGGAAGGGCGTGGAATAGTGAAACATCAATATCTGACAAAATAAAAAAAAAAATTTACATAGTCAATATCTTTGTCACTCCGAACGTCTTAAAAAAAAACAAAAAACATGCTATTCTATTTGATTGGGATAAACCTCTATGACTTTAATGTCTCTGCCACCTCCCCAAATACATCCGGCATTATTCTTAGTTGTTTTCCTTCATGTAGAATGAACCTACAAGGCAAGAAAGGGTTTATTTTAATTCCGATATTTTGGTCCCATTGACTTGCATTGGGATCGGGTATCGGTATCGGCGATATCCGATATTTTTTGAATATCGGCCGATCCTATCCGATACCGATACTTTCCGATATCGGAAGGTATCGCTCAACACTACTCGCTACACATAACGAGGTAATGTAATGACGTTTCACTTGCTGATAGAGTGATGTACTTCCTACTCAATGTACACTAGGATGGTAGAGAATAGTAACACTGAAATTTGCACTATGAAAACCTTCCTTACTGGGAGATCGAGAGTGTTTATTGAACTAATGGGGTTTGAGACCATAATAAAGCCCGCACGTTAGCATTGCATCTATAGGGTTACAAATGGGTATAGGTCCACTAAAATGATCAGCCTGAATATCCCAATGACTATAGTGTCATTCAATAGATGGAGAAAAGGTATATCCCCCCGGTCTCATGGTGGGAGTCCCGGGTGATGTAAATGAAGTCAAATATACCCCACAATCAAATTACTACAGGGTAAGTACTGACTGCAGTGTGAAAGAAATGGTATTACCTTTCCCGTAGTGAGGTAAATGCCTGATCTGCAGAATAATTGTGCTGGCTGACAATCTTCCGTGTTGTTTCCTGTAAGTGTGGGGACATTTGATGAGTGGATAAAGTTGGAGCACTGTGCAAGCCGGTGACAGGGGCCCGTGCAGCTTTTCCGACCTACCGTGGAATTACAGCCACCGCAACTAGGTTATGCGTACTGGTAGCATCCGGTTCGTATAGGACCTGTGCAGGATCTGTGTGATGTTGGTGGTCACGTGAGACCCTTGGGACTCGTGAGCGGTAAGAGGTGCTGAGAGGACTAATTCTTACTACGCATCATAAAAACTTTGGTCCCAATTTCCCCATCCCAAATCCCAATTCTCAATCCCAATATGGTCCCAAATCCCAATTTTCTTCATGTTTTTGTGTCAACATCATTTTGGATGAAAAATATAATTTTTTTGGGGGGATCTAATGCTTTACTTCCCCTTAAAAAACTCTGCAGTTGATTGCGCCCTTAGATAGGAAAAACTTGTAGAATTTCATTAGCACAAATTTAACAAAACTCAAATTTTTTTACTAAATTGTTAATCATGTTTTGCTTTTGGAGAAATTCCCTCGTATACTTTGAGCAGGATTGGGCTACTGCTCAGACACTCCTGGTCCATATTACATGTAACAGGCTGTGAATAAGGAGCAGCCTCTAGTAGATATGGAGAAGGATGCAGAATTAACACTACCAGGGGGATGAGGTTGACATTCAGAATGAAAGTTATGTCAGCAATGACAATGCTGGTCTTGATGATCAACCCTGACAGAGGGGTGTGAAAAGTAAATTAAACGGCCATACCATTTGCTTGCATGTTCATTTTTTGTCAGTTTTGCTGCCTGTTGTGCCAATGGATCATGTTCAATCGGACAGTTAATTCCTGGCCATCACGTCACCTGTACTTTTGCTACTGGTGTCAGGGCTGCTTTTGCTGAAAACACACTGTTAAACATCTCAGTGCCTGCACTGTCTTATTGTTCAACTGTGCAACTTCAGTCACTGCCATTTCTGCTAGTAAAGGAGAGAGGAGTGCAGTAGTTCCGGGTGATGCAGCAGACAAAGGTTAATCAAAGCCCTAAGCATAAAAAAACTTCCAATTTATTGCAACACATTTCAGAGTATAACTTACTCTTTCCACAGGTTCTACTACAAAATACAATAAACATAATACAGTTTTTTATGCTTATTGCATGGATTAACCTTTGTCAGTGGCAGCAGCCGGGATACATTGCAGTAAACTCTTTTTTATTGTTATGTCCTCTCTCCATTTGGTGTCAGTATAGAGGCAAGAGCAGCATCCACAATTAGATTATACATCAGTCTTCACAGTCTGCACACTGTTGAGAGACTGAAACTCTAGCTCACCTTCAACTATTGCCTTCCGTGTTACACAGGGAGCGCCTCTTATTTTTTATATTTCCCGCCATTGCTGCTAGACACCCATACACAATGTTGTTAGCTAGTTTGATGGTTAACATCTATGTTTCTTCAGGCAAACAGATTAGGTTCATTTGTACATTAATAAAATTGTGTGTTCATCAAAGAGCTCAAAAGGGATCAGTATAGAAATAAGAGACCACAAAAAGTTATGCATATTTTTTCAGGCAATCAGAGGCTTTGGGGTGTTGATAATTTATTCACCTCAGTTTATTTTTGGGGAGAAAATTGAATCTGAAAAAATCCGCTTATTACATCTCTACTCATGAATCCTTTGACTTTCATGTGATTGTGGGGATTTAGTTATGTGTAGTGATGAGTGAATACATTTGGCACTATTCGTTACTCGCATGAATAGCATGTTGTTCCGGCTATTTGTTACTCGGGAGAGTCATTTGCTTCAGTATATTCCAGTGCATGTTTGGCACTTTATTTGCAGCCAATGAACATACTGTGCTTGCTTGCCAATCACTGTAATGCTGACAAAATCTTTGGTGTGGCATTACTGTGATTGGCTGGCCTTACAGCATCTGAGGGGAAATTTAATCCCTGCAGGCACCATCTTGCCCATATTGCAGCCAGAAACAGCATAATGAGAGTGTAGTGTGAGCGTAGGGAGAGTGAAAGCAGCGTATAGGGATAGTTTGTGATTTCAAAAAGCTCTTTTAAGAGCTGCTGAGGGTGAAGATTAGTTGATTGTAAGGTGGAGTTAGTGTAGGGAGAAATGTAATATGAGGGAGAGTGAAAGCCAGGTGGAGCACCCTCTAGGACCCTGAGGTACTCAGGTCTGGTCCAGTGGTCGTTATAGGGGTGGTCACGGTGGCAGTGACCCGGTCTGTGACCCTTGGTATCCAAATAAAAGGAAAGGACTTTAAAGAGGTTATTTGAATAAAGAGTGTTCGTGAATCCACCTGTGGTATTCGGTCAGGGATAACCGATGCTGCTTAATGGGGTCCTCTGAGTGTGATGGAACTGCAGCAAGGATGGTATGGCTTCTCACAGGTGAAGCTGGGTCCTCAGGGCTCCCGGTGTAATAGGCAAAGATGGTGTGGGGCCAGAAAGAATCAGAGGACACAAAGTTACAGTCTTTTATCTGTTTACTGGTGGTGAAAAGCCTCAGTTCAGGGTACCGGTAACAGGTGATGGTAAGGTCCGGTCGACCTTGAAGCGATTATGGATCCCCCTTTTCACATGAGGTTAAAAGCCTTCCTTCTTGTGCTGTAAGGCGAGTCCCTTGCTGCCTATGACTCCACACAAGGCCCTCTCTTTCCCTGTCCTAAGACAGTACCTGCGTGGCAGGCAACGTGAACCTTTGCCTTTGGGAGTGGGTGCCTACAGATGACCTAGAATTGTCTGCTCTCTGGTTTCTGCTATGGGATATACAGTTCCACACAGCATTGGGCTCCCGGTGCCCAGTTCATGCACTTCAGCATGGAAGGAGCTCAGTGGCAGCTCCCTTCCAGCTCCTTCAGTCTCCTGTGCTCCTCCTCTCTGGCATGTTCTACAGATACAACACTGTCCACTTCTCCTCTCTGACCTGGAGCTGCTGCACTATGTGGCTGCACGGCCCCAGCTCTCCTGCTCACCTCTCTCTTCTCCAACTGACTGTCTGACACCATCTAACTAACTCCTCCTCCAAGCCAGAATATATATATCTGGGGAAGCTCCCCAGAAACCAGGTTCAGAGCTCCCCCTGCTGGCCTGGAATCAGAACATGTTGCATATATGTACCACCTGTTAAAGGGATCCTCCTCACTTCCAGGCTTGACAACACCCTCCATGAAAGGAAAGCGGCACCACTGTAACAGCTGGCATCCTGGGGTGTTACATGATCACCTGGGCGTTATCATCATTGTAAGTACATGCTGGAGATATCTGCTAGTTTGCATTGTGCTGTATAGTTTAGGAACAGACTGAGGAATTAGGGAGAGATAGACAGGGTTTCATCCACTACTATAACATACAAAGCAAAGAGTCAAATAATATTAGTTATTACCAGCATATAGGGTTGAGCGACTTTTAGTTTTTCAGGGTCGAGTCGGGTTTCACGAAACCTGACTTTCTCAAAAGGCGGGTTGAGTGAAATCGGCCGATCCTATTGAAAAGTCGGGGTCGGGGATCGGCCGAAACTAGAAACCCAATGTAAGTCTATGGGTTTTTTTTTTTTTTTTTACTTTTCCTTCAGGGAGATATAGCAGAAAAGCCGGTAATTCAATTACCGACTTTTCATTTCTTCTGCCAAAACCCGACATGATATGAGACATGGTCTACATACAGCAAACCATGTCATATCCCCCTTTTTTTTGCCTATTCCACACTACTAATGTTAGTAGTGTGTATATGCAAAATTTCGGCGCTCTAGCTCATAAATTTAAGGGTTAAATCGCGGAAAAAATTGGCGTGGGCTCCCGCGCAATTTTCTCCGCCAGAGTAGTAAAGCCAGTGACTGAGGGCAGATATTAATAGCCTGGAGAGGGTCCACGGTTTTTGCCCCCCCCGGCTAAAAACATCTGCCCCCAGCCACCCCAGAAAAGGCACATCTGGAAGATGCGCCTATTCTGGCACTTGGCCACACTCTTCCCATTCCCGTGTAGCGGTGGGATATGGGGTAATGAAGGGTTAATGCCACCTTGCTATTGTAAGGTGACATTAAGCCAGATTAATAATGGAGAGGCGTCAATTATGACACCTATCCATTATTAATCCAATTGTATGAAAGAGTTAAAAAAAAACACACACACATTATTAAAAAGTATTTTAATGAAATAAACACACCGTTTGTGTTTAACATCATTTGGTGCAAAAGGAGAATTTTTTTTCAACTGGATTTATTCCCACTTTCAAAGTTCAAGGACAGATTTACCACTCAATTGGCGCACTGTTTCCATTACAAGGAAAATAACCTCAATTTCTTCAACTCTCCTTCATGGGAAATGTAGAAGCAGAAGCTCAGCACTAGTGTTGAGCGATACCGTCCGATACTTGAAAGTATCGGTATCGGATAGTATCGGCCGATACCCGAAAAATATCGGATATCGCCGATACCGATATCCGATACCAATACAAGTCAATGGGACATCAAGTATCGGAAGGTATTCTCATGGTTCCCAGGGTCTGAAGGAGAGGAAACTCTCCTTCAGGCCCTGGGATCCATAGGGATGTGTAAAATAAAGAATTAAAATAAAAAATATTGATATATTTACCTCTCCGGCGGCCCCTGAACTCAGCGCGGGTAACCGGCAGGCTTCTTTGTTCAAAATCAGCGCTTTTAGGACCTGAGAATCACGTCCCGGCTTCTGATTGGTCGCGGGCCGCCCATGTGACCGCCACGCGACCAATCACAAGCCGTGACGTCATTCGCAGGTCCTTAACGCGCTCATTTTTTAAAAATGAGCGCGGTAATGACTTTCAAAGACGTAGCGGCTTGTGATTGGTCGCGGCCACGCGACCAATCACAAGCCGTGACGTCACCGCAAGCTATTAACGCGCTCATTTTTAAAAATGAGCGCGTTAATGACTTTCAAAGACGTAGCGGCTTGTGATTGGTCGCGTGGCCGCGACCAATCACAAGCCGCTACGTCTTTGAAAGCCATTAACGCGCTCATTTTTAAAAATGAGCGCGTTAATAGCTTGCGGTGACGTCGCGGCTTGTGATTGGTCGCGTGGCCGCGACCAATCACAAGCCGCTACGTCTTTGAAAGCCATTAACGCGCTCATTTTTAAAAATGACCGCGTTAATAGCTTGCGGTGACGTCGCGGCTTGTGATTGGTCGCGTGGCGGTCACATGGGCGGCCCGCGACCAATCAGAAGCCGGGACGTGATTCTCAGGTCCTAAAAGCGCTGATTTTGAACAACGAAGCCTGCCGGTTACCCGCGCTGAGTCCAGGGGCCGCCGGAGAGGTAAATATATCAATATTTTTTATTTTAATTCTTTATTTTACACATCTCTATGTATCCGATACCGATACCCGATACCACAAAAGTATCGGATCTCGGTATCGGAATTGCGATACCGCAAGTATCGGCCGATACCCGATACTTGCGGTATCGGAATGCTCAACACTACTCAGCACAGATGATCTTTAATTAAAAACACTTGCCTTGATATTGTCAGTAACTTGCAGCAGTTACTTCACAAACAATCCACATGTTCAACTTTTCAAGACTGCACTTGAATGCATGCCAAGTGACGATTATAAAGCTGTAATAAGAGCTGACAAAACACCACAAGGTGAGCATTAGTGGCATTTCAATGCCCCCACATTTGATGAGACAGCTATTATGATTGTGGGTAATGAGTTTCACAGCTGTAACATTGTACTTCAGAAAAGGAACAATGGTTTGTAATGGGTGGCAGAAACTCACAGGTCCTATAATGCACTGCAATATCTAATTATCTTTTGGCAGGGACAGGATGGCTTTCACTTTAAAATACCTCAGACAAATCATGTAACAGGCAACCCTTCGGGGGAAAGTGTCAGCCATAGACATCTATGCCTATCGGATCATGAAAAGAATTGGTGAGGAAAATCACATCCTCAAATGCAGACAAGTGTATATGATACGTTTTATTGCAATTAGTGCAATTTCTCTTGGGATCAAGTGTTTCCAATTGTATATTGAAGAGGAGTGTGAGATGCTGCTGGAGGAGGCGACTATAAAGGAGAAAAGCTGTGCTTTATGTGCAATATAATCATTATAATTGGTTATAACTAGGGTTGAGCGAAACGGGTCGAACATTTTCAAAAGTCGCCGACTTTTGGCTAAGTCGGGGTTTCATGAAACCCGATCCGACCCCTGTGCGGGGTCGGCCATGCGGTACGCGACTTTCGCGCCAAAGTCGCGTTTCAATGACGCGAAAAGCGCCATTTCTCAGCCAATGAAGGTAAACGCAGAGTGTGGGCAGCGTGATGACATAGGTCCTGGTCCCCACCATCTTAGAGAAGGGCATTGCAGTGATTGGCTTGCTGTCTGCGACGTCACAGGGGCTATAAAGAGGCGTTCCCGCCGACCGCCATCTTACTGCTGCTGATCTGAGCTTAGGGAGAGGTTGCTGCCGCTTTGTCAGAAGCAGGGATAGCGTTAGGCAGGGTCCATTAACCACAAAACCGCTTGTGCTGCAGCGATTTGCACTGTCCAACACCACCCTCGGTGTGCAGGGACAGTGGAAGTTTTTTTTTTTTTTTTTTCCCCTCAGCGCTGTAGCTCATTGGGCTGCCCTAGAAGGCTCCCTGATAGCTGCATTGCTGTGTGTACGCCGCTGTGCAAACCAACTGCTTTTTTCAAAGCACAAATCCTCTTGTTCCTTCCTTTCTGCACAGCTATCTTTTTTGTTTGTCCACACTTTTTATTTCATTTGTGCATCAGTCCACTCCTTATTGCTGCCTGCCATACCTGGCTGAGATTACTGCAGGCAGGGAGATAGTAGCTGCCTGCCATACCTGGCTGAGATTACTGCAGGCAGGGAGATAGTAATTGTAGGACATTCCCTGTGTTTTTTTTTTTTTTTTTTTTGGTGGGAGATTAAGATTGGCAATTTGGCATTTCTGCTAGAGTGCCATCCCTGTGTGTGCCATCTCTCTCACATAGTGGGCCATAGAAAGCCTTTTCATTTTTCTGTATTTTTTTTTGTGGGGTGTATAAATTCTCCCTGATAAAAATACAGTGGGAGATTAATATTGGCCTTTGGGCTTGTGTGCCAGTCCTGAGTGTGCCATCTCTCTCACAAATAGTGGGCCATAGAAAGCCTATTTTATTTTTTTTGGGGTTTTATAAATTCTCCCTGAAAAAAAGGGAGATTAATATTGGCCTCTGGGCTTGTGTGCCAGTCCTGAGCGTGCCATCTGTGCCAGCCCTGAGCGTGCCATCTCTCTCACAAATAGTGGGCCATAGAAAGCCTATTTAATTTTTTTTTTGGTTTTATAAATTCTCCCTGAAAAAAAGGGAGATTAATATTGGCCTCTGGGCTTGTGTGCCAGTTGTGAGCGTGCCATCTGTGCCAGTCCTGAGCGTGCCATCTCTCTCACAAATAGTGGGCCATAGAAAGCCTATTTAATTTTTTTTTTTTGTTTTATAAATTTTCCCTGAAAAAAGGGAGATTAATATTGGCCTCTGGGCTTGTGTGCCAGTTGTGAGCGTGCCATCTGTGCCAGTCCTGAGCGTGCCATCTCTCTCACAAATAGTGGGCCATAGAAAGCCTATTTAATTTTTTTTTTGGTTTTATAAATTTTCCCTGAAAAAAGGGAGATTAATATTGGCCTCTGGGCTTGTGTGCCAGTTGTGAGCGTGCCATCTGTGCCAGTCCTGAGCGTGCCATCTCTCTCACAAATAGTGGGCCATAGAAAGCCTATTTAAATATTTTTTTGGTTTTATAAATTCTCCCAGAAAAAAAGGGAGATTAATATTGGCCTCTGGGCTTCTGTGCCAGTCCTGAGCGTGCCATCTGTGCCAGTCCTGAGCGTCCCATCTCTCTCACAAATAGTGGGCCATAGAAAGCCTATTTTTTTTTTTTGGGGGGTTTTAGAAATTCTCCCTGGAAAAAAAAAGGGAGATTAATATTGCCCTTTGGGCTTGTGTGCCAGTACTAAGCGTTCCATCTCTCTCTCTCTCTCTCTTAGTCAGTGGGCCATAGAACGCCTATTTTTGGTTTTATTTGTTTTCTAAATTCTCCCTGAAAAAATCATTTTATTTTATTTGGTTTCTAAATTCTTCCTGACAAAATCATATTTTTTTTATTATTTTTTTTTCTAAAGTCTCCCTGAAAAAAAAAAAAAAAACAGTGGGAGATTAATATTGGCCTTTCTGCTTGTGTGCCAGTCTTGACTCCTGGGTGCATCATCTCTCAGTCAGTGGGCCATAGAACGCCTATTTTTGGTTTTATTTGTTTTATAAATTCTCCCTGAAAAAATCATTTTATTTTATTTGGTTTCTAAATTCTTCCTGATAAAATCATATTTTTTTTATTATTTTTTTTTCTAAAGTCTCCCTGAAAAAAAAAAAAAAAAAACAACCAAAAAAAACAGTGGGAGATTAATATTGGCCTTTCTGCTTGTGTGCCAGTCTTGACTCCTGGGTGTGCCATCTCTCTCTCTCTCTCTCTCTCTCTCTCTCTCCAATTGTGGTCCATAGAAAGCCTATATTTTTTTTCCTTGATTTGGGTTCCAAAATCTACCAGAGAAAATAACTCCATCAATCATTGGTAGAAAAATATTGGCCTCTGGGCTTGTGTGCCACTCCTGATTCCTGTGTGCGTCATCTCTCAGTCAGTGGGCCATAGAACGCCTATTTTTGGTTTTATTTGTTTTATAAATTCTCCCTGAAAAAATCATTTTATTTTATTTGGTTTCTAAATTCTTCCTGATAAAATCATATTTTTTTTATTATTTTTTTTTCTAAAGTCTCCCTGAAAAAAAAAAAAAAAAACAACCAAAAAAAACAGTGGGAGATTAATATTGGCCTTTCTGCTTGTGTGCCAGTCTTGACTCCTGGGTGTGCCATCTCTCTCTCTCTCTCTCTCTCTCTCTCTCTCCAATTGTGGTCCATAGAAAGCCTATATTTTTTTTCCTTGATTTGGGTTCCAAAATCTACCAGAGAAAATAACTCCATCAATCATTGGTAGAAAAATATTGGCCTCTGGGCTTGTGTGCCACTCCTGATTCCTGTGTGCGTCATCTCTCAGTCAGTGGGCCATAGAACGCCTATTTTTGGTTTTATTTGTTTTATAAATTCTCCCTGAAAAAATCATTTTATTTTATTTGGTTTCTAAATTCTTCCTGATAAAATCATATTTTTTTTATTATTTTTTTTTCTAAAGTCTCCCTGAAAAAAAAAAAAAAAAAACAACCAAAAAAAACAGTGGGAGATTAATATTGGCCTTTCTGCTTGTGTGCCAGTCTTGACTCCTGGGTGTGCCATCTCTCTCTCTCTCTCTCTCTCTCTCTCTCTCCAATTGTGGTCCATAGAAAGCCTATATTTTTTTTCCTTGATTTGGGTTCCAAAATCTACCAGAGAAAATAACTCCATCAATCATTGGTAGAAAAATATTGGCCTCTGGGCTTGTGTGCCACTCCTGATTCCTGTGTGCGTCATCTCTCAGTCAGTGGGCCATAGAACGCCTATTTTTGGTTTTATTTGTTTTATAAATTCTCCCTGAAAAAATCATTTTATTTTATTTGGTTTCTAAATTCTTCCTGATAAAATCATATTTTTTTTATTATTTTTTTTTCTAAAGTCTCCCTGAAAAAAAAAAAAAAAATCAACCAAAAAAAACAGTGGGAGATTAATATTGGCCTTTCTGCTTGTGTGCCAGTCTTGACTCCTGGGTGTGCCATCTCTCTCTCTCTCTCTCTCTCTCTCTCTCTCTCTCCAATTGTGGTCCATAGAAAGCCTATATTTTTTTTCCTTGATTTGGGTTCCAAAATCTACCAGAGAAAATAACTCCATCAATCATTGGTAGAAAAATATTGGCCTCTGGGCTTGTGTGCCACTCCTGATTCCTGTGTGCGTCATCTCTCAGTCAGTGGGCCATAGAACGCCTATTTTTGGTTTTATTTGTTTTATAAATTCTCCCTGAAAAAATCATTTTATTTTATTTGGTTTCTAAATTCTTCCTGATAAAATCATATTTTTTTTATTATTTTTTTTTCTAAAGTCTCCCTGAAAAAAAAAAAAAAAACAGTGGGAGATTAATATTGGCCTTTCTGCTTGTGTGCCAGTCTTGACTCCTGGGTGCGTCATCTCTCAGTCAGTGGGCCATAGAACGCCTATTTTTGGTTTTATTTGTTTTATAAATTCTCCCTGAAAAAATCATTTTATTTTATTTGGTTTCTAAATTCTTCCTGATAAAATCATATTTTTTTTATTATTTTTTTTTCTAAAGTCTCCCTGAAAAAAAAAAAAAAAAACAGTGGGAGATTAATATTGGCCTTTCTGCTTGTGTGCCAGTCTTGACTCCTGGGTGTGCCATCTCTCTCTCTCTCTCTCTCTCCAATTGTGGTCCATAGAAAGCCTATATTTTTTTTCCTTGATTTGGGTTCCAAAATCTACCAGAGAAAATAACTCCATCAATCATTGGTAGAAAAATATTGGCCTCTGGGCTTGTGTGCCACTCCTGATTCCTGTGTGCGTCATCTCTCACTCAGTGGCCCATAGAAAGCATATAGTTTGTTACATTTGTTTTCTAAATTCTCCCTGCAAAAATCAATGTTTTTTTTGGGGGGGGTTTCTAAAGTGTTCCTGAAAAAAATAAAAATAAAAAAAAAATAATAGTGTGACATTAATATTAACATTTGTGCTTCAGTGACAGTCCTGCGTGTGGGGCATCTCTCTAATTTGCAGCCACCAAAAAAAGAGTGTGTAACATTGGGCCTGATTTTCGCTGTGGTCTCACCAACCTGTAAAGGGGTAGCTAAATCATACTGAAGTTATAGCTCACCGTGTAAGTTGTGTGACTGCAACAAATAACGTTAGTTTGGTTACGTTTTTAAAACAATGAGGAAGTCTAGTGGAAGAGGTCGTGGCCGGGGGCGTTCATTGTCAGCTGGTAATGAGGGTAGTGGTAGTGGTGGAGCATCAGGTGGTCGTGGGGAAAAAAATATTGCACCTAAGTCTGGAGCTGTGGAGCCAGGTTCGTCGTCCGGCTACACAAGGCCTCGAACGCTCCCTTTTCTGGGATTAGGAAAACCGCTTTTAAAGCCGGAGCAGCAAGAGCAAGTTTTGGCTTATCTTGCTGACTCAGCCTCTAGCTCTTTTGCCTCCTCTCGTGAAACTGGTAAAAGTAAAAGCAGCGCGTCGTTAGTGGATGTTCACGGTCAGGGACAAGTCACTTCCTTGTCCTCTTCAGCAAAAACAACAACAGAGAAGAATGCAGCAGGCGACACAACGGGTTACTCCATGGAGCTCTTTACACATACCGTCCCTGGCTTAGAAAGTGAAGCAGTTAACAGTCCATGCCCATTACAAATTGAATCTGACATGGAGTGCACTGACGCACAGCCACAGCCAGACTACTATGCTGGTCCTTTGACTCAGACCACAACATTGCCCTCGCAGGGTGCTGATCAAGAATCAGACCCTGATGAGACTATGTTGCCCCATCACGAACGCTATACCACCGAACGACACGGTGACACAGACGAAGTTGCGCAGGAGGTACAAGAAGAGTTATTAGATGATCCAGTTCTTGACCCCGATTGGCAGCCATTGGGGGAACAGGGTGCAGGCGGCAGCAGTTCTGAAGCAGAGGAGGAGGAGGGGCCGCAGCAGGCATCAACATCGCCACAGGTTCCATCTGCCGGGCCCGTATCTTGCCCAAAACGCGTGGCAAAGCCAAAACCTGGTGGAGGACAGCGTGGCCATCCGGTTAAAGCTCAGTCTGCAATGCCTGAAAAGGTATCCGATGCTAGAAAGAGTGCAGTCTGGCATTTTTTTAAACAACATCCAATTGATCAGCGCAAAGTCATCTGTCAAAAATGTTCTACTTCCTTAAGCAGAGGTCAGAATCTGAAAAGTCTCAATACTAGTTGCATGCATAGACATTTAACCACCATGCATTTGAAAGCTTGGACTAACTACCAAACGTCCCTTAAGGTTGTTGCACCCTCGGCCAATGAAGCTAGTCATCAACGCAACATCCCTTCCGGCAGTGTAGGACCACCATTTAGCGCACCACCTGCTGTATCTGTGCAGGTATCTTTGCCAGGCCAAAGCAGTCAGGGTCAGGGAATCACCAGTTTCGTAGTAGGAAACACTGCATCTAGGGCACCGGCGGCAACAATACCATCTCCCACCGTCTGTCAGTCTGCCATGTCCACCGGCACCCCCGCTAGTTCCACGATCTCCATCTCTCCAGTCCAGCTCACCCTACATGAGACTATGGTTAGAAAAAGGAAGTACTTAGCCTCGCATCCGCGTACACAGGGTTTGAACGCCCACATAGCTAGACTAATCTCGTTAGAGATGATGCCCTACCGGTTAGTTGAAAGCGAAGCTTTCAAAGACCTGATGGACTACGCTGTACCACGCTACGAGCTACCCAGTCGACACTTTTTTTCCAGAAAAGCCATCCCAGCCCTCCACCAGCATGTTAAAGAGCGCATCGTCCATGCACTCAGGCAATCTGTGAGCACAAAGGTGCACCTGACAACAGATGCATGGACCAGTAGGCATGGCCAGGGACGTTACGTGTCCATCACGGCACACTGGGTAAATGTGGTGGATTCAGGGTCCACAGGGGACAGCAAGTTTGGGACAGTTCTGCCTAGCCCACGGTCTAGTAAACAGTTGTCTGTAGCCGTTCGCACCCCCTCCTCCTCCTCCTCGTCCTCCTGCAGAAGCAAGAGCTCGTCCACAGACCGCAGTCGCACAAACACTCCATCCGCACCTGCCACAGTTGCACACCAGGTCTCCCATTATGGGGCAGCTACTGGCATACGTCAGCAGGCTGTATTGGCTATGAAGTGTTTGGGCGACAATAGACACACCGCGGAAGTTCTGTCCGAGTTCTTGCAGCAAGAAACGCAGTCGTGGCTGGGCACTGTAGATCTTGAGGCAGGCAAGGTAGTGAGTGATAACGGAAGGAATTTCATGGCTGCCATCTCCCTTTCCCAACTGAAACACATTCCTTGCCTGGCTCACACCTTAAACCTGGTGGTGCAGTGCTTCCTGAAAAGTTATCCGGGGTTATCCGACCTGCTCCTCAAAGTGCGTGGACTTTGCGCACATATCCGCCGTTCGCCTGTACACTCCAGCCGTATGCAGACCTATCAGCGTTCTTTGAACCTTCCCCAGCATCGCCTAATCATAGACGTTGCAACAAGGTGGAACTCAACACTGCACATGCTTCAGAGACTGTGCGAACAGAGGCGGGCTGTTATGTTTTTGTGGGAGGATACACATACACGGGCAGGCAGTAGGATGGCAGACATGGAGTTGTCAGGTGTGCAGTGGTCGAAGATTCAAGACATGTGTCAAGTCCTTCAGTGTTTTGAGGAATGCACACGGCTGGTTAGTGCAGACAACGCCATAATAAGCATGAGCATCCCCCTAATGCGTCTGCTGATGCAAAGTTTGACGCACATAAAGGATCAGGCGTCTGCACCAGAGGAAGAGGAAAGCCTTGATGACAGTCAGCGATTGTCTGGTCAGGGCAGTGTACATGACGAGGTACCGGGCGAAGAGGAGGTGGAGGATGAGGAGGATGATGGGGATGAGTATATTTTTAATGAGGAAGCTTTCCCGGGGGCACGGGAAATTGGTGGCGTGGCAAGGCCGGGTTCTGGTTTTTTGAGGGACACAAGTGACGTAGATTTGCCTGCAACTGCCCCTCAACCAAGCACAACCGCAGATTTGACAACGGGAACTTTGGCCCACATGGCGGATTATGCCTTGCGTATCCTCAAAAGGGACACACGCATTACAAAAATGATGAACGATGACGATTACTGGTTGGCCTGCCTCCTTGATCCTCGCTATAAAGGCAAATTGCAAAATATTATGCCACATGAGAACTTGGAACTAATATTAGCAACAAAACAATCAACTCTTGTTGACCGTTTGCTTCTGGCATTCCCTGCACACAGCGCCCGTGATCGTTCTCACACGAGCTCCAGGGGCCAGCAGACCAGAGGTGTTAGAGGGGCAGAAATCAGAAGTGGCGTTGGCCAGAGGGGTTTTCTGACCAGGTTGTGGAGTGATTTTTCTATGACCGCAGACAGGACAGGTACTGCAGCATCAATTCAAAGTGACAGGAGACAACATTTGTCCAGTATGGTTACAAACTATTTTTCATCCCTTATCGACGTTCTCCCTCAACCGTCATTCCCATTTGATTACTGGGCATCCAAATTAGACACCTGGCGAGAATTGGCAGAATATGCATTGCAGGAGCTTGCTTGCCCGGCAGCTAGTGTCCTATCAGAAAGAGTATTCAGTGCTGCAGGTTCAATACTAACAGAAAAAAGGACTCGTCTGGCTACCCAAAATGTAGATGATCTAACCTTCATTAAAATGAACCACAACTGGATTTCAAAATCTTTTGCCCCACCCTGCCCGGCTGACACCTAGCTTTCCTATGAAAAGGTCTTGCCTGTGGACTATTCTGAATGACTTTTCCAATCTCGTAATTTTCTTCACCTGATTGTCCAGCATACGACATGTTTCCACCTCACGAAATGGCCAAACTCCCCACACGGGGCCGTGCTATCGCCACTTTGCGCTTGGACCCTTGAGAGTGCTGTTTGTCTGAAGAGGTGGGTGTGGCCGCTTTTGGTCGACGGCACTGCCACTGGGTCCCTCATAGTACAATAAAGTGTCTCTGGCGGTGGTGGTGCGCACCCAACGTCAGACACACCGTTGTAATATGAGGGGCCCTGTGCCTGTACCGCCGGCCACAAGCCAGTTCCCCCCCCAGCTCAAACAGTGCTCTACCACTAGCAAAATTATCTCTCACAGCTTCACCAATGTGTAGTCTAGGCGCTGACATCCTTCAATGCCTGGCACTGACAATACCATTGTTTTGACATTTTTGTTATGTTAGGCCTTCGAAGCCTGTCTGCGGTCCCTTCTTTCTACAACTACTACACTGACCAGGCCACTGCTGGCCGTGTTACCCTGGAACCAATTTAAAAGTGCCTATAGTCAGCCCAATTTTGTTATGTTAGGCCTTCGAAGACTGTCTGCCGTCACTCCTTCCACTAGACTTCCACTGACCATACACTGCTGCCCATGTACCCCTGGAACCAATTTAAAGTGCCTACAGCCAGCCCAATTTTGTTATGTTAGGCCTTGGAAGCCTGTCTGCGGTCACTCCTTCCACTAGACTTCCACTGACCAGACCACTGCTGCCCATGTACCCCTGGAACCAATTTAAAAGTGCCTACAGCCAGCCCAAGTTTGTTATGTTAGGCCTTCGAAGCCTGTCTGCGGTCACTCCTTCCACTAGACTTCCACTGACCAGACCACTGCTGCCCGTGTACCACTGGAACCAATTTAAAAGTGCCTACAGCCAGCCCAAGTTTGTTATGTTAGGCCTTGGAAGCCTGTCTGCGGTCACTCCTTCCACTAGACTTCCACTGACCAGACCACTGCTGCCCATGTACCCCTGGAACCAATTTAAAAGTGCCTACAGCCAGCCCAAGTTTGTTATGTTAGGCCTTCGAAGCCTGTCTGCGGTCACTCCTTCCACTAGACTTCCACTGACCAGACCACTGCTGCCCGTGTACCCCTGGAACCAATTTAAAAGTGCCTACAGCCAGCCCAAGTTTGTTATGTTAGGCCTTGGAAGCCTGTCTGCGGTCACTCCTTCCACTAGACTTCCACTGACCAGACCACTGCTGCCCGTGTACCCCTGGAACCAATTTAAAAGTGCCTACAGCCAGCCCAAGTTTGTTATGTTAGGCCTTGGAAGCCTGTCTGCGGTCACTCCTTCCACTAGACTTCCACTGACCATACACTGCTGCCCATGTACCCCTGGAACCAATTTAAAAGTGCCTACAGCCAGCCCAAGTTTGTTATGTTAGGCCTTCGAAGCCTGTCTGCGGTCACTCCTTCCACTAGACTTCCACTGACCAGACCACTGCTGCCCGTGTACCCCTGGAACCAATTTAAAAGTGCCTACAGCCAGCCCAAGTTTGTTATGTTAGGCCTTGGAAGCCTGTCTGCGGTCACTCCTTCCACTAGACTTCCACTGACCAGACCACTGCTGCCCGTGTACCCCTGGAACCAATTTAAAAGTGCCTACAGCCAGCCCAAGTTTGTTATGTTAGGCCTTGGAAGCCTGTCTGCGGTCACTCCTTCCACTAGACTTCCACTGACCATACACTGCTGCCCATGTACCCCTGGAACCAATTTAAAAGTGCCTACAGCCAGCCCAAGTTTGTTATGTTAGGCCTTCGAAGCCTGTCTGCGGTCACTCCTTCCACTAGACTTCCACTGACCAGACCACTGCTGCCCGTGTACCCCTGGAACCAATTTAAAATTGCCTACAGCCATGTTTTATTATTTTAGGCCTTCGATGCCTGTCTGCGGTCACTCCTTCCACTAGTCCTCCACTGACCACACCACTGCTGCCCGTGTACCCCTGGAACCAATTTAAAATTGCCTACAGCCAGCCCAATTTTTTTATTTTAGGCCTTCGATGCCTGTCTGCGGTCCATTCTTTCAACTACTACTACACTGACCAGGGCACTGCTGCCCAAGTACCCCTGGAACCAATTTAAAATTGACTACAGCCATGTGTTAATATTTTAGGCCTTCGATGCCTGTCTGTGGTCACTCCTTCCACTAGGCCTCCACTGACCACACCACTGCTGCCCGTGTACCCCTGGAACCAATTTAAAATTGCCTACAGCCATGTGTGATTATTTTAGGCCTTCGATGCCTGTCTGCGGTCACTCCTTCCACTAGGCCTCCACTGACCACACCACTGCTGCCCGTGTAACCCTGGAACCAATTTAAAATTGCCTACAGCCATGTGTTATTATTTTAGGCCTTCGATGCCTGTCTGCGGTCACTCCTTCCACTAGGCCTCCACTGACCACACCACTGCTGCCCGTGTACCCCTGGAACCAATTTAAAATTGCCTACAGCCAGCCCAATTTTTTTATTTTAGGCCTTCGATGCCTGTCTGCGGTCCATTCTTTCAACTACTACTACACTGACCAGGGCACTGCTGCCCAAGTACCCCTGGAACCAATTTAAAATTGACTACAGCCATGTGTTAATATTTTAGGCCTTCGATGCCTGTCTGCGGTCACTCCTTCCACTAGGCCTCCACTGACCACACCACTGCTGCCCGTGTACCCCTGGAACCAATTTAAAATTGCCTACAGCCAGCCCAATTTTTTTATTTTAGGCCTTCGATGCCTGTCTGCGGTCCATTCTTTCAACTACTATTACACTGACCAGGGCACTGCTGCCCGTGTACCCCTGGAACCAATTTAAAATTGCCTACAGCCATGTGTTATTATTTTAGGCCTTCGATGCCTGTCTGCGGTCACTCCTTCCACTAGGCCTCCACTGACCACACCACTGCTGCCCGTGTACCCCTGGAACCAATTTAAAATTGCCTACAGCCATGTGTTATTATTTTAGGCCTTCGATGCCTGTCTGCGGTCACTCCTTCCACTAGGCCTCCACTGACCACACCACTGCTGCCCGTGTACCCCTGGAACCAATTTAAAATTGCCTACAGCCATGTGTGATTATTTTAGGCCTTCGATGCCTGTCTGCGGTCACTCCTTCCACTAGGCCTCCACTGACCACACCACTGCTGCCCGTGTACCCCTGGAACCAATTTAAAATTGCCTACAGCCAGCCCAATTTTTTTATTTTAGGCCTTCGATGCCTGTCTGCGGTCCATTCGTTCAACTACTACTACACTGACCAGGGCACTGCTGCCCAAGTACCCCTGGAACCAATTTAAAATTGACTACAGCCATGTGTTAATATTTTAGGCCTCCGATGCCTGTCTGCGGTCACTCCTTCCACTAGGCCTCCACTGACCACACCACTGCTGCCCGTGTACCCCTGGAACCAATTTAAAATTGCCTACAGCCAGCCCAATTTTTTTATTTTAGGCCTTCGATGCCTGTCTGCGGTCCATTCTTTCAACTACTACTACACTGACCAGGGCACTGCTGCCCGTGTACCCCTGGAACCAATTTAAAATTGCCTACAGCCATGTGTTATTATTTTAGGCCTTCGATGCCTGTCTGTGGTCACTCCTTCCACTAGGCCTCCACTGACCTGTCTACTGCGGCCCGTGTACCCCTTGAACCAACCTAATAAAATATTTAAAAAATTAATTTGATTATAAAAAATAAGATCGTGTTGAGATCTCAAATGCAGACATTTTAACAATCAAAACAAACACACAACAAATATCTGGAACTGTACTACAAAGGTCCAACAGCTACAATTTCTTTCTCCTGCAAGAAGTTAACTGAAAGTTTTTTGGAGTTGTTAACACAGATATGGCATCCACCGAGTGTTGTCCTGTCGCGTCTCCTTTAAATTATTTCCAATAAGATGTTAAACTATTAATTTAATAAAATCAATAATTAAAAAAATAATTGAGTAAGTCAAAAGCACATTGCAAATAAACATTAATTACAAATCAAGAAGCATGGCGCGTCCGAGGGTGAGTAGATACCGAATAAGAATATAATCACCCTCGGACGCGCAATGCTTATTTACAACAGCCTTCCTTCCTAAGAATCAGCCCTTCCGTGGTGTAGAGAGAGGTTGTGTTACACTCCAAGGTGTTCCCCAGGTTGCCTTTCCTGAGCTTCGATCTTCCGGCTCTCGTTTAGTAGCTGTTGGAAACTACGCTGCATTAGGCCTACTAATTGTGTATGGGGTGTAGAGACAGGTTGTGTTACACTCCAAGGTTTTCACCAGGTTGCCTTTCCTGAGCTTCGATCTTCATGCTCTCGTTTAGTAGGTGTCGGAAAGTAGGCTGCATTAGGCCTACAAATTGGGTATGGGGTGGAGAGAGATGGTGTGTTACACTCCAAGGTGTTCCCCAGGTTTCCTTGCCATTGCTTCGGTCTTCCGACTCTCGTTTAGTAGTTGTAGAAAAGTACACAGCATTAGGCCTACAAAATGGGTATGGGGTGGAGAGAGATGGTGTGTTACACTCCAAGGTGTTCCCCAGGTTGCCTTTCCTGAGCTTCGATCTTCATGCTCTCGTTTAGTAGGTGTCGGAAAGTAGGCTGCATTAGGCCTAAAAAATGGGGAATGGGGTGGAGAGAGATGGTGTGTTACACTCCAAGGTGTTCCCCAGGTTTCCTTGCCATTGCTTCGGTCTTCCGACTCTCGTTTAGTAGTTGTAGAAAAGTACACTGCATTAGGCCTAAAAAATGGGTATGGGGTGGAGAGAGATGGTGTGTTACACTCCAAGGTGTTCCCCAGGTTGCCTTTCCTGAGCTTCGATCTTCATGCTCTCGTTTAGTAGGTGTCGGAAAGTAGGCTGCATTAGGCCTACAAATTGGGTATGGGGTGGAGAGAGATGGTGTGTTACACTCCAAGGTGTTCCCCAGGTTTCCTTGCCATTGCTTCGGTCTTCCGACTCTCGTTTAGTAGTTGTAGAAAAGTACACAGCATTAGGCCTACAAAATGGGTATGGGGTGGAGAGAGATGGTGTGTTACACTCCAAGGTGTTCCCCAGGTTGCCTTTCCTGAGCTTCTATCTTCAGGCTCTCATTAAATTGTGGTTAAATGGAACAACTGCATTTGGCGTACTAGTTGGTTTGGGGCCTACTATCGGTGTCTGCCACTCCTTGCTGTTCTCCTGGTTTCCTGTCCTGAAATTCCATTTTCAGCCTCTCGTTAAGTAGTTGTTAATGTTAGACTGCATTTGGCCTACTAGTTGGGTTGGGGCCTACTATCGGTGTCTGCCACTCCTTGCTGTTCTCCTCCACTGAACAAAGCTGTGCCGCCTGTTTACTACGGTTGCCAATTTTGAACTGCATTTCGACTACTTACTGATTTGGCCCTACTCTCTGTGTCAGCCTCTCATTCCAGTTGTCCTCCACTGCAATGCCCCCTGGTTATTCCTGTGTTACCAATTTTGAACTGCATTTAGCCCACTTTCTTCTTTGGGCCTATATCTGTGTTTCCACTTCATCGTGCCCATTGCCCAGCCAGTGATAGATGAGTCTGCTGGTACATTGACCCATAACGCAACATTCCCCGTGCACGCTACACAACAACATTGTGACCCTGCTGAAAGTCAGGTTGCTCTTCCCGCATACCATACCACCTTACACGGGGACAAAGAGGAAGGTGCAGATGAAAGTGCAGGTTCCTTCATCAGGTGGGGGGAGGAATACTAGTTGGCGACGTCACTGGCACAGGGCCTCTCATAGTACGCAAAAGTGTTGCTGCCGGTGGGAGGCGCCCCCGCCGTGCAAACACACCGCTGTACTTTGAGGGGCCCTGTGCCAGTGCCAATGCCAACGAGTGGGCCCCCCCCTGCTTGCTCAGGATCACAGCACTTGCAAAGTTGAAATACTTACCTCTCCCTGCTCCACTGCCGTGACGTGGTCCAGATTTACTGGGCCCACTAATTACTTGAACCAGCCCTACCCCCCACAACTTTAGCCAAATGACCCCCAATTTCAAATGCCTTCCAATTATTTTAAGGTAAATTACGCTTGACAAGCTTCATTAAGAAGAATGGATGGTTTTGACATTAAAATGGGCACTCTAGGTGTTTTCCTGGCCCCCACTCACTGCCGACTATGCTGCCCCATTGACTTGCATTGGGTTTCGTGTTTCGGTCGATCCCGACTTTACGTCATAATCGGCCGATTTCACTCGACCCGACTTTGGACATAGTCGGGTTTCGCAAAACCCGGCTCGACTCTAAAAAGGTCAAGGTCGCTCAACTCTAGTTATAACTAACCACAGTAATTTACTATGCCTGGGCAACGCCGAACTCTTCAGATAGTAACTTATATTTACCTAGCAGTTGTGCGACTGGCACAAAGCATGCAGAGATACAGTAAGCAATCATCACAATTTACCAGTAATTTCAAAAAAATTGAACGTTTGACTCTTTGTAGTCTGACACACATGGCTCAGTTGATGACCAGATGCCTTTTCCAAGACCTTTGCATGAAAGACATTTTGTCCACCATAAAATACTGGCTACACAATTTTTTGACCCAAGGTACAAGGAGAAATTTCCTTCTCTCATGTCAGAGTCAGACATGCCATTTTCAATGCATGCATTCCAGAGGGCCATTTTGGAAGACATGTTCAGCAAATTACTCAAGGACAATGCTGCTGGCAGAGATACTGGGTCTTTTCAACCACAAGGATTACAAGGGTGGAACACGCACACCAGGTGCAAATCAGGGAGGGGGGAATGTTGACCACCTGGGCCATTTTCATGAAACCGACACATCAGCAAGGGCTATCTGTGGGTATAACTATGAGGAGGAGGGAGAAGTTGACCAAGATGGTGAAGGAGTACTTAAGTGACCATACCAGTGTCCTTCCTGATTCTTCAGTGGCCTTTAAGTGTGTTGTCTGAGCAGATTTTGAATTCAGCTAGTGCAATAGTAACGGATAGGTACACATTGCTGTCAAAGGAAAATGCAGACAAGCTGACTATTCCAAAATTGAACAATGGCTGAATTTCCTCCGACTTTGTAAGTCTTTTGGATGACAGCAGCTCAACTTAACTGCAGCACAAATGTTCTTTTTTGGAAGTTTTCCTAATGTCCATGCCTTACCATCCAAACCCATTTTGTTCAGGAAATCATGGCCTACTTCTCCTGCTTCTGCAACAAGTACTTAGTGGTCATATATAGAGTTGAGCGACTTTTACTTTTTTAGGATCGAGTCGGGTTTCACGAAACCCGACTTTGTCAAAAGTCGGGTCAGGTGAAATCGGCCGATTATTTCGAAAAGTCGGGGGCCAACTGAAATACGAAACGCAATGCAAGTCAATGGGGAATCAAAGTTGGCAGTGAGTGGAGGACAGGAAAATCACCTACAGTGTCCATTTTAATGCCAAAATCATCAATTCTTATTACTTAAGCTTGTTAATCTTAATTTACTTTATAATAATAGTTAGGTATTGAAAACTGGGGGTCATTTGGCTTAAGTTGTGGGGGGTACAGCTTGCTCAAGATTTTTGTGGGCCCAGGAAACGCGGAATACGTTACGGCGGTAGAGCAGAGAGAGGTAAATATTTCAACTTTGTAAGTGCTGTGATCCTGAGCAAGCAGGGGGGCCCACTCGTTGGCACTTGGTACTGGCACAGGGCCCCTCATAGTACGGTGGTGTGTTTGATGGCGGGTGGCGACTCCCACTGCCAGAGACACTTTTGCGCACTATGAGGGGCCCTGTGCCAGTGACGTTGCCAATGAGCGTGATGACATAGGTCTTGGTCCCGACCATATTAGAGAAGGGCATGACAGTGATTGGCTTGCTTTCTGCGGCATCACAGGGGCTATAAAGGGGAGTGCACGCCGACCACCATCTTACTTCTGCCGACCAAAGCATAGGGAGAGGTTGCCGCAGCTTCATCAGAAGAAGGGATATAGTTAGGGAGTGAAGATTAAGCCCCGAAACTGCTTGTGCTGTAGCAATTTCCACTGTCCAACACCAGCATTTGTTTGCAGGGACAGTGGAGGCTATATTTTTGTGCATCAGCTCTGTAGCTTATTAGGCTGCCTTATAAGGCTCCCTGATAGCTGCATTGCTGTTTGCACGCCTCTGTGCAAACCAACTGCTTTTTTAAAAACAAAAATCCTGTTGCTCCTTTCTGCACAGTTATCTTGTTTATTTGTCCACACTTTTGTCTGCAGCAGTCCTTTTTATTGCTGCCATACTTTTCCTGAGATCATTGTAGGGAGATTGAAATTCTACTACAGTCCTTGTATTTTTTCATATATCTTCTAGCCACTTTCTGCCACTTACATTGTGTTGTTTTATACACTAGGCCTGAGTTTTGGTTCAGTCTCCCCCCAAAAAAGTGAGATTCAAATTCTCACAAAGTGGATTTACTTCAGTCCTGTTAGTTTGTCGTCTGTCAGCCAGCCACTTTCTGCCACTTAGATTGCATTGTTGTATACAATGGGCCTTAATTTTGGTTCAGTCTCCCCCCAAAAAAGGAAGATTCAAATTCTCACAAAGTGGATATACTTCAGTCCTGTTAGTTTATCTTATGTCAGCCAGCCACTTTCTGCCACTTAGATTGCATTGTTATATACACTGGGCCTGAGTTTTGGTTCAGTCTCCCCCCAAAAAAGGGAGATTTAAATTCTCAACAAGTTTATATACACCTTCTACCTTGTTTTACAGTATCCATATAACGGTTGTTATTTTGGTTAGATTTTCCAAAAAATGAGGAAGTCTGGTGGAAGAGTTCGTGGGCGGTGGTTGCCAGCTGATACTGATGGTGGTGGTGGTGGTGGTGCATCTGGTGGTAGTGGCAAAAGCACAATAGCACCTAAGGCTGGAGGTGTTGAGCCAGCCTCATCATCTGGCTACACAAGGCCTCGAAGGCTCCCTTATCTGGGAGTAGGAAAACAGCTTTCAAAAAGCCGGATGATCTAACCTTCATTAAAATGAACCAATCATGGATTTCAAATTATTTTGCCCCACCTTCCCCTTCTGACACGTAGCCTGCCTGAAAAATGTCTTGCTTTTGGCCTCCTCTTACTGGCTTCTCCAATTCCTCCATTTGCAGCTGCTGAATGTCCACCATAGGCCATTTTTATATCTCCCTAAATGGGCTAACTCCCCCAACAGGGCTGTGGTCACCACCTGGCGCAAGCACCCGTGCAAGTGCCGTTTGCCTGTACAGGTGGGTGGGCCCACTCTTGGGCGACGGCACTGGCATAGGGTCCCTCATAGTACAATGAAGTGTCTCTGACGATGGTGGTGCACAACCAACGTCAGACACACCATCGTAATACGAGGGGCCCTGTGCCAGTACTGCCGCCCACGAGAGAGTGTTCACCCCCAGCTCGAACAGTGCTCTACCACTTGCAATACCTGCCTCTCCCTGCTCAACCACTGTGTATTCTGTGCTGTTAAATCATTCAATGGCACTGCCAATACAAATTTGTTGAAATGATAGATGATAATTAAAATATACAGGGGCCCTGGCCTCCATTTAGACCAGTTAATACTTTGTGCCTACTACCACTGTCTGCTACTCAGGAGAGGAACCTACCCCTGTACCTAGCTATGCTACCAGTTTATTTATGAACATTTTTTGGGCTGACATTTAGCCCACTTTATTATTTTGGCCTACTAACTGTGTCAGCCACTTATTACAGTTGTCCTCCACTGAACATTGCAATGCCGCCTGTGTACTCCTCTTACCTATTTTGAACTGCATTTAGCCTACTTTTTTATTTTAGACCTACTAAGTCTGTCTGAGCCACTTATTACAGTTGTCCTCCACTGAACAAAGCTATGCCACCTGTGTACTCCTGTTACCAATTTTGAACTGCATTTAGCCTACTTACTTACTTGGCCGTAGTAACTGTGTGAGCCTCTCATAACAGTCGCCCTCCTCCGCTGGACAAAGCTATGCCACCTGTGTACTCCTGTTGTCAATTTTGAACTGCATTTAGCCTAATTTTTTATTTTAGGCCTACTAAGTCTGTGTGAGCCTCTCATAACAGTTGTCCTCCTCCGCTGAACAAAGCTATGCCGCCTGTGTACTCCTGTTATCAATTTTGAACTGCATTTAGTCTAATTTTTCATTTTAGGCCTTGTACTAAGTCTGTGTGAGCCTTTCATAACATTTGTCCTCCTCGGCTGAACAAAGCTATGCTGCCTGTGTACTCCAGTTACCAATTTTGAACTGCAGTTAGCCTACTTTATTATTTGGGCCTACTAACTGTGTCTGCCACTCATTACAGTTGTCCTCCACTGAACAAAGCAATGCCGCCTGTTTAGTCCTGTTACCAATTTTGAACTGCATTTAGCCTACTTTATTATTTGGGCCTACTAACTGTGTCTGGGCCACTCATTACAGTTGTCCTCCACTGAACAAAGCTATGCCGCCTGTTTAGTCCTGTTAACAATTTTGAACTGCATTTAGCCTACTTTATTATTTGGGCCTATATCTGTGTTTCCTCCTCATCCTGCCCATTGCCCAGCCACTGCTAGATGAGTCTGCTGGTACATTGACCCAGACCACTACATTCCCCTTGCACTCTACACAGCCAGAATCTGACCCTGCTGAAAGTCAGGTTCCCCTTCCCGCATACTATACCACCTTATATGGGACAAAGAAGAAGGTGCAGATGAAAGTGCAGGTTCCTTCATCAGGTGGGGGGCATACTCTTTTGTGATGTCACTGACACAGGGCCCCTCATAGTACACAAAAGTGTATCTGCCAGTGGGAGGCGCCACCTGCCGTCAAACACACCGCCATACTATGAGGGGCCCTGTGCCAGTGACAATGAGTGGGCCCCCCCTGCTTGCTCAGGATCACAGCACTTGCAAAGTTGAAATACTTACCTCTCCCTGCTCCACCCAGTGATGTATTCCGCGTTTCCTGGGCCCACAAAAATCTTGAGCCACCCCTACCCCCCACAACTTTAGCCAAATGACCCCCAGTTTTCAATGCCTAACTATTATTATAAAGTAAATTAAGATTGACAAGCTTAAGTAATAAGAATTGATGTTTTTGGCATTAAAATGGGCACTGTAGGTGATTTCCTGTCCTCCACTCACTGCCAACTTTGATTCCCCATTGACTTGCATTGGGTTTCGTGTTTCAGTCGGCCCCCGACTTTTTGCAATAATTGGCCATTTTCAGCCGACCCGACTTTTGACAAAGTCGGGCTTCGCGAAAACTGACTTGATCGGAAAAAAGTAAAAGTCGCTCAACTCTATTCCCTATCACAATATATTGTAAAAGCTACAAGCCTGTATGATACAGACCCCTTGAGTAATTTTAGGAAACCTTTGTGCATTGTGCAATGGTCAAATTTCAGCTCTCAATCTCTATATATTGTATTATAATAATTTTTTTGTGTTGTCCTAATCACTTTCTCTTTCTGGAAGCCTGATGTTGATTTTTGGGTCTGCACTTGGAACATCAATGTATTAATATGTCCACACACTTCTTCAAGTTTCAGCCTTACACAGAACAATCATATGAAAAATGAAACATGCTCTATATAAATGCTGCTACTTCAAAAATCTTACAGCAAATCTTTGTAAAGGAAATTCGAAATAATACCTCTGTTAGCATACACCATTTACTGCTCACATGTGCAGTACCGTAGTAGGTGTGAGGAATGCCTAGTTACAAAATCTGTGTCTGTTGGTGAAACCACTGGCCCTTCCCCTGTGTTACATCATTCCGAATTTACTGTCCAGGAAGGAAGCGCTGATGCCTCTTGCCCACAGCCTGTAGTTGAACCACAACAGTCAGTAACTATGTCCAGTTTGATGGCCCAGCGCGGCATTCAGTTTTCCCTTGTCAGCATATATGTCTCTTCCCAAATTGTTAGCTAGATAGGGCATACATATTCGGTATTGCTTTACATTCTCCGGTGCTGGACAAAGACCATTGCTGGCTTTCCCAGGCTCCTTAATGAGACTTGTGTCTCATTATTAAACTGTCGCTTTTCTTACATTTTCTAAATTTGGGTGGAAAAAAAAAATTGGTGGTGGTGTATTGACCTTTTTCTGTACATTTTAAGCATGTCTTAGAGACTGGGTTAATATGCTCTATAGTCCTATTCAAGCCGCAGACTTACATATATTAGAACATGGTCATTGCATGTCACCTAAGTAATACAATTCACAGACCTCCTCACTCTCTGGGACATATCCTGTAATAACTCCAATGTTGCTTAAAACCATGCAAAAGATACATTCTGCCTGGTTGGGTAGTTTCCATAAGAAGTGCATAGGCTTTTGCAGATTGGTCAATGGCACTCCTGTCTCTTTCCCTTGAGGAGGCTGCTTATAAGTAAAATGAGGCTTGTACATGTTCCTGACATGGGCTTCAGGCCTGACAGACAGATCACAATACAGGCCCTCGCTTGTATACACTGTATTCAAAATTAAATTCTAATGCTTTTGGGGTCTGGTAGTATCCAATTTACTGAAATTGAGCATATAGCACCCCCAACTCCTGTATTATATTCACCTTACAGTGGCTTCACCCGCTATGACAGTGGCTCCATTGGGATCTGGTGGCTAAAATCAACTGTGGAGCTCACAAAACTCAGATTTCACAGCACCTGATGGCCCTCTGAAAATGTGATGCGTGGGCCACATTATCTCATGGGGGTGGACGTGTTGGTGGTGGGTGAAGCCCAAAATTCAAATGGGCATATTTTAGTTTGCATTGTAAAGCGATGGGGAATATGTATTTCACTATCTAGCTAACAATTTGGAATGAGGGAGTGGTCTCCCAAATATAAGAGTGAGAGCTCTCCCAAATGTACGATACAGGGCCACCTGAGGGCCCTTCCCAAGCTTGGGTTCAACGTCACTTACTGACCATCTGAAAATGTGAAGCAAGGGCTGCATAATCACATGGCGATGGACATGGTGGTGGTGGGGGGCAAAGCAAAAATTTCAAATGTGCATGTTTTAGCTGGCATTGTAAAGGGATGGGTGCACTGAGTGCATTTGCTGAACATATATTTCAGTAGGCCAACATTTCGGATTTTAAAATAATTTTTCAAGCTAGTGTTATAAATTATTTTAATTTATTGAAGAACTGAAATAAATTAACTTTTTGATGATATTCTAATCTTGTAAGAAGCAACTGTATATATATGTGCAGCGCCCCAGGGTCCTAGTCATTGCAGTAATATAATTTTCCTCTAGGGGGGAGTGCTGTTACATCTGAAGGCAATTAAAGAGATCTCTTTACCAGGTATCACAAACCACACAACACACTTCACACTTCAGTCTTCACAATTAGGTAAAACTGGTGGTCTGGATAGGAAGTTAGACAGAAGCTGGCTGGGCTTCACCCAGTGAGCTGCTATCTTAGCTCCGCTAAGGTAGTTGGTCCCTGACAGGGGTGAGATCCTGTCAGAGGCCTAGACAGAAGGCCACGGAGTTGCAACTGCCCACCGATGCGGAAGCATCCTAAGAAAGAGACAAGAACAGCGAATTGATTTGTAGAGGGTGAGAACCGAAGTCATAGCAAAAGGAGAGGAAACCAGAAGGAGTTCTGCCCTACACAGGCTGCCTCCTTCGGAGGCGCAGGATCTGGTAGCCAGAACACCGAGGGAGCAATCGTCTCCATGCCTTGCTCCAGAGACTGGCAGTACAGCTAATTGCATATTACCTTCCCGCCCAATACCAAGGAGGCATGGTGGCACCTTGTTGAGGCTAGGGCGTGCTAAAGTCCCTGTAAAAAGCAACAGGCAACCAATCATATGGGTTTGTCATATCATTACCATCAGAGGGACAGAGAGAGGGAGACATAACATCTACAATATTTGTGAAGACCTTGCCGAGAAGCTTAGCAGGAAGGGTCTACAACACCCAGGAGCTAGAGGAAGGCTACTGATTTCCACCTGGATAAGGGGACTCTGGATTTGCCATCGGACCGGTCGGGCTCTGCCTGCCCTGTGATCTGGTGCTCTGGACTGTGGATGCTGAAGCCTTCAGTAAAGGTAAAGAGACTGCAACCTTGTGTCCTCGTTCTTCACTGCACCTCACACCATCCACCATCTACACTCTGGGAAGCCCTGGCGACACACTTCACCGTGTGGGAAGGTATACCATCTAGCTGCCATAACATCACCCCAGTGGACCCTTAAGCAGCGTCGGTCACCCTGACCGAATACCACAGGTGGCATCATGAACATATCCCTTTAAAGACCGCCCCATTTTTCAACGGACCTCCCGAGGGCCAAGGACCGGGTCAGCCACCGTGACATCCCCCTTTGAGAACCGAAGAGCCCCGGTACCAAGTACCCCACTGCTCTACGGGGGCGCTTCATATATATATATATATATATATATATATATATATATATATATATATATATATATATATATATATATACATATATATATGTGTATATATATATATATACAGTATATATATATATATTTATTTAGGTTTAAGAATTAAACGTTTACCAAAATGGTGGTACTGCAAGGCTACTGTATGGCTGTGTGCACACATTGTATTTTTTAATCTGTTTTTGCTGCATTTTTCAGCATGGAAATGGGCCCAAAACACTAAGGAATCCTTATGCAAACTAATTCAATGACAACCCAGGACAACATCTGCAAAGAGTTTGTATGTTCTCTCCGTGTTTGCGTGGGTTTCCTCCGGGTACTCCAGTTTCCTCCCACATTCCAAAGACATACTGATAGGGATTCTAGATTGTGAGCCCCAACGGGGACAGTGATGATAATGTGTGAAAACTGTAAAGCGCTGCGGAATATGTTAGCGCTATATAAAAAATAAAGATTATTATTATTATTATTATTATTAATCTTGAAGTGTTGTGCACATGATCAGTAATTTTCCTTGAGTATTTTCAGTACATTTTTTTTTTGCAACATGTCAATTCTTTGTGCGTTTCTGCAGCGTTACTCACCCATTGACTTCAATTGAGTCAGTGAAATCCTCTGCAAAAATGCAATATTAAAATGTTTGTGGATTTGCTGAGTTTTTTTATGCATTCTACTGGCTTCCTATGGTGTTTCACACGCTGTCATCTGTGTGACAGCATGGGAAACACTGGTGCGGTGGTTCTTATCGGCCATAACACTGCTGTCGGTCAGAGCGCTGTGGGATCATGCTGTCAGATGTCAGCATGACCACACAGCTGTGACTGTGATCCACAGCAATGCTACCACAGATTGTCGGTCAGAGCATTGCAGAATCATGCTTTCAGATGTCAGCTTGACCCTGCAGCTGTGACTGTGACCCACACTAATGCTACCACAGACTGTTAGTTAGAGCATTGTGGGGTCATGCTGTCAGTTGTCAGTTGTCAGCATGATCCCGCAGCTGTGGCTGTGACCAGCAATGGTGATATGCAGTGAAAAGCTTACCGTAGGCCAGCAGGCATGGTCTGATGAGACTAATGCTCCCATCCGGCTACGTCTGCTGCCACTGATAACAGTGACAGCAGGTGCTGCTGGTGGGAGACATAGTCTCATCTGCTGGCGTCTGTGCTCACAGTTAAAAAAAAGTAAAATAACTACATGAATGTTCAAGTAAAATTTAAAAAAGTTATACTCACCTAACACCAAATCCCCAATGCCCTCATCTCCTAGAAATAATGTAAAATAATGCACCAACCTATACTCATTTGTCCTCCGTAGTCCTGATAATCCCGAGTGTCCCATGGCGGTCTCACGTGCACTGCTCTGTGAAAACTTTCTCACAACAGCTCAGTGCGATACACTGCAGGAGTGACTACCTCTTGTGAGTATATCACAGGCTGTCTTTGATAGCAGTCACATCTGTGACTGCTCTCAAAGTGATCAGAATCATCGTGGAACATTATGAATTATCTTCTCTGATTAGGAAAATTGTGGTTTATTATTTTATTTTTGCTGCAGGAGACGTTGGCTTTGGTGTATTAGGCATTCGGTGAGTATGGTTTAATTAATATTCACTAAAGGAGTCTGTGTCATTATTTCAAATAAAATACTTTATTCTGGGTGTCTGTGTTTTTATACAATATCTCTACGGGGTTAGTAATGGATAGCTGTTTTATAGACGCCTCTCTAATAGTAACCTGCTGGCTTGATGTCATCTGACAATGCAAATGTGACATCAACCCCATAAATATGAACCCCAATTGCCACCGCTACAGGGCAAGTGGGAAGAGCGAGGTTAAGCACCAGATTTGGCGAATCGTATAGATGCCCCTTTTTTGGGGGGTGGCTGAGAGCTGATGCTTTTAGTATGGGAGGGGCCAATATCCAAGGCTCCTTCCTAGACTATTAATATCAGCCCGCAGCTGTCTGCCTAGCTTTTGCTGGTTATATTTTAAAGCGGGACCCTATGTCAATTTTTTCTGGGGTCCCCCTGTAAACTAGCCTGTAAAGGCTAAGCAAACAGCTGTGAACTGATATTAATAGCCTGGGAACCTTTATGGCTATTGAATCCTTCCCAAAATATTAACATCAGAGCTCAGCCCTTGGCTTTTCTACTGCTGTTTTATTAAAATTACGTGGGAGCCCATGCAGTGTTTTTGATTTTTTTTTTCTTTATAAAAAACAGTTGCTGTCTGGTTACAGCCTATGTATGTTTGTTCTGTTAACGCTCATACATAGGCTGATGTCAATTTGTGTGTATATGTGTGCGTTTGTTTGTGTTTACTTACCGACTTAGTAATGAGGGTGTCGGGCTGACACCTTTTCATTATTAAGCCTAGGGCTTGGTGTCAATGACAGCTGCTGACACCAAGCCCTAATCTCATTACCCTTATGCTACTGCATCAGCATGAAAAAGGTGGTGTTGAACCAAGAAATTACGTCACAAAACTTATTTAGCTCAAAAAAACACTCATTGCTGTATAATAATGCATGCAAAAACACACAAAAAACACATACAAAAATGTGAGATTTTGCAGCAGCATTTTTCCTGCCAAGAGATGCTTAAACCTTGCAGAAATTTCTTCAAGCAAATTCACAACGTGCACACATAGCCTAAGGCTTAAACATTGCTTCTCCTCTTATCTTGGATATTACTGTTTGATCCAGAAATTTGCTTTGCCTGTCATTTTTACAGTGAGAAATATATATTTTTTTATAAATTAAGCAACTCATATTTTTCATGATGCATTAAAACTCTAGCAAGATAAACTTAACATTTGAAACCCTATTCACTGCAATATTAAACATAGTCTTATCCTCGTGCCTAGGATAGCATATTCTTGTGCCAATATTAGAATATATTTTATAGCTCAGACTCACTTGCTTAAATTTAGGATTTTAACCTCTTAACCCCTTTCCGACATAGGGAATAATAGTATGTCGATGTTGGACTCCCTCCCTTTGATGAGATCCACCCTTGGCTATTAACCCGTTAAATGCCACTGTCAAATGCCGACGCGGCATTTAAAATGTGATTCCGGCAATTGCGCTGGAAATGCACCCATAGGTGAACCCCTCACGTGATTGCGAGTCACCGATGTCTTGGCATGACAACCAGAGGTCTCCTGCAGACCTCTATGGTTGTCACTACCAGATTGCTATGAAAAATGGAGACGCTATGAGTATCGGAAAATGGCTCTTTTTTTTAACAAAGTTTTTAATTTTTTTTCACCACTTAGATAAAAAAGAATCTATACAAGTTTGGTGTCTATGAACTTTTAATGACCTGGAGAATCATAATAGCAGATCAGTTTTAGCATTTAGCGAGCATAGTAAAAAAGAAAAACAAAAATCAACTGTGCACTTGGAATTTTTTTCTCACTTCCAGTAACATAGTAACATAGTAACATAGTAACATAGTAAGGCCGAAAAAAGACATTTGTCCATCCAGTTCAGCCTATATTCCATCATAATAAATCCCCAGATCTACGTCCTTCTACAGAACCTAATTGTATGATACAATATTGTTCTGCTCCAGGAAGACATCCAGGCCTCTCTTGAACCCCTCGACTGAGTTCGCCATCACCACCTCCTCAGGCAAGCAATTCCATGCATGATATGTTAAAACCTATGGTGTCATTCAAAAGTACAACTCGTCAAAAAACACGCCTTCCCATGGTCATATTGACCATATTATGGCTCTGGAAAGACAGGAAGCAAAAAACAAAAATGCTAAAACGAAAATACCTCCGGTCATGAAGGGGTTAAGGACTAGGCGATTTTTGTATTGATCTCCATATTTTTCCTCACCTCCTTCAAAGAGTTATTTAATTGCATTGCTTAAGAAAGACTGGTGTGCAAACAAAACACAATTCTGCCATTTTTTCTTAATACAATGTTAACCCATTGGGTGCTATAATTTTATATTTTGATAAGTGGCATTTTAAGGACACAGCGATGTCAAATATGTTTATGTGTTTGTTTTTATTATTTTTAATTTGGGAAAAGGATGGTGATTCAAATTTTTTATTTTTTTTTAATTTTTGAAAAAAATATATTGTTTACTTTATTCTTTTAGTTAAATTTGGAGACTCGATTTTGATATTGTCCAATTGCTGATAGGTATACTGCAATGCAAGTGAATTGCCACATTGCTATGATCAGGTTACCTTGGAGCAGCATGAAAACTTTCACTGGAGTAGGTGGTAACTATACTGACCGCAAACCCTGATCTTATCACCGCAACTAGAAGTAGCCGTGGGGTGTGCCTAACAAAACCTAGACACCTCGACACAGCCAGAGGACTAAGTACCCCTATAGATAGAAATAGGAATTTCTACCTTGCCTCAGAGCAGAACCCCAAAGGATAGGCAGCCCCCCACAAATATTGACTGTGAGTAGTAGAGGAAAAGACACACGTAGGCAGGAAACAGGATTTAGCAAATGAGGCACACACTAGCTAAATAGGAAAGGATAGGACAGGATACTAAGCGGTCAGTATTAAAATCCTTCCAAAAATATCCACAGCAGAAAATACAAAAACTCCACCATCTAACTAAAGATGTGGAGCGTATATCTGCATCTCCAGAGAATCCAACAAGACCGAGAAAACACTGACACAGTCTAAGCTGGACAAGAGAAAAACAAATGAATAGCACAGAATATAAGCACACTGCATGTGTGCCACAGAAACAAAAACCAGACACTTATCTTTGCTGAATTGACAGCTGAGCAGGAGAAGCCAGAAAGTGATCCAACACTTCAGAAGAAACATTGACAACTGGCAAGGACTAATGAATCCTGCACACCTAAATATCCCAGTCAGAACTGCAATCAGCAGATACACCTGGCCAGAACTGTGACTCAGAGACAACTGCATTCCCACCTACAACCACTGGAGGGAGCCCAAGAGCAGAATTCACAACACACATATACTGTAAATCTAGGTCCTCTATAGAGCTTACGTTGTGGTTGAGCTTCTCAAGAGTACCAATATGGCAGCAAGTAGGGCCTTCAGCAGCAGCAATCGTAGTTCAGCTCCTGCCGCAGCTGTTAGACACAGATACCAGGCATACAAAATAAGCAGGCATCTATCTTGTGTGGAGAAAGTTCTGCTTCATCTACAGGAGCCTCCTCTATCACTTACATGTATGTGATTTTATGTTCAGGGCTACATTTTCGTAGTTCACAAATATACAACAAAATTCTCCAAGTAATAAGTGTCAAAAATATGTAGAAAACTTCCTTTAATGGAATCTTTCACCACATTTGGCCTATCTAAACTTTTAAAATGGCATACAGGATATAGAATACTGAAAAAGTCATACCTGTATGCCTCATATCAAATGTATTGTTATTGATAAATCATCTTTTATCACTTTATATAAATGACTTGTTCCATGCTATGGGGAGGACGCTGCCTGGAAGATAGTAATATATAATATATATAATAGTTAATTTTACTTCAAGGGAGATTTACCAGTGTGATGTGTAATGCTAATGGCCCCTTTCTGCTCTCCTAACCTCACTGCAGAACTGTGTGTAATTATACCTGACACATCTGCAGGTTCCTCTCAGCTTCAGCTTCAGACAGGCAGACAGTGCTTTATTATTTTTGCAATACAGCAGAGCTGAAGAGCTCCAAAAATGTATTTGCAAGAAGAAAAATTTAATTTCTCCTGTTTTGTGTTAGCTACATGTCTCACACTGGTAACTTTCCCTTATATTTAAAATATTTGGTGGCAGAATTATCTTACAGGCAAAATCCTCCCAATAGCCTGGAAAAGGTCATTTACATAGAAGAAAAACATGGAATTTTCAGGAATAAGATATCAGATCACAGATATCAAGGTATTATTTTATTCAGCTTCCTATGACCTGCATGCCCATATAGACGGCTTAGGAGCGTTGATCCTACTGACAGATTCCCTTAAAGTTTGCAAAAGAGTTTATTTGACAATTTTCTACTAATGTCTCCTATTTCTTCTACAAACAATTTAGTAATTACTTTAAATTTAAGTCACTCTGTAAAACATGCATTGCATGCAAACCTGTAAGCAACATTATAACTTTTTGCATAGTTCTTAATTTAGTCTCTGTTTTTTAATTTTCTTCTTTACTCAGTCAGTAAAATTAATTTATAAAAATATCAGTTTAAAATGTAAATAAAAAATGTAAATAATTATAAATACTAGTATAAAACTAGCACACTGAACTCACCTTTCCAGTGCATGGCAAAAATAATTATTTAACCCCTTAATCCCATATGACGTACTATCCCATCAAGGTGACCTGGGACTTAATTCCCAGTGATGGGATAGTATGTCATATGCGATCAGTCGCGCTCACGGGGGGAGCGCGGCCGATAGCGGCCGGGTGTCAGCTGAATATCGCAGCTGACATCGGGCACTATATGCCAGGAGCGGTCACGGACCGCTCCCGGCACATTAGCCCCCGGCACACTGCAATCAAACATGATCGCAGTGTTTCGGCGGTATAGGGAAGCATCGCGCAGGGAGGGGGCTCCCTGCGTGCTTCTCTGAGATGATTGGTACAAGGCGATGTGCTTACCTTGTACCGAGCGTCTCCTCCCTGCAGGCCCCAGACATTTACACCCCCACACCCTCACCGTTTTCTGCCGAACTGCATGCAATGATTGTAACCAACTGATTGGACTATTAAAGACTACAGTTTCACGCGAGCTGGGTGAGTGCCCATATATGCCTTTCTTTTGTCGTGGATTTGAAAACTAAGTTATTCTATATATATATATGCTGAGCACCATCTCACCAGTGGGGCGTAACGCCGCATGTCACCTGGAAAGTTGGAAAAAAAAGGGTAGAAATTGTGATAAATTTCCTCTAATGTTGGCAGTGTTCCTAGTGCCATTCAGTCTGCTGTTGCTTTTAAAAATAATTACTTTTTCTATAAAATAGTTTTTATTGTATAAATGCACCAAAACATAAAAAAATAATCTAAATGAGGTATCGCTGTAATCGTACTGAACCAAAGAATAAAACTGCTTTATCCATTTTACCAAACGTGGAACGGTATAAACGCTCCCCCAAAAGAAATTCATGAATAGCTGGTTTTTGGTCTTTCTGCCTCACAAAAATCGGAATAAAAAGCGACCAAAATATGGAAAAATTATGGGTCTCAAAATGTGGTAACGCAAAAAATATTTTTTGCAATAAAAAGAGTCTTTTAGTGTGTGTCGGCTGCCAATCATAAAAATCCACTAAAAAACCCCTTACAAAAGTAAATCAACCCCCCTTTCATCACCCCCTTAGTTTAGGAAACATAAAAAAATTAAAAAAATGTATTTATTTCCATTTTTCCATTAAGTCTAGGGTTAGGGTTAGGTTTAGGGTTAGGGTTAGGGCTAGGGTTAGGGCTAGGTCTGGGGTTAGGGTTAGGGCTAGGGTTAGGGCTAGGGTTAGGGTTAGGGCTAGGGTTAGGTTTAGGGTTGGGGCTAGGGTTAGGGTTAAAGTTAGGTATATGGTTAGGGCTAGGGTTAGGGCTGGGGTTGGGGTTAGGGCTAGGATTAGGGCTAGGGATTGGGTTAGGGCTAGGGTTAGGGCTATTGTTAGGATTAAGGCTAGGGTTAGGGCTATTGTTAGGGTTAGGACTAGGGCTATGGTTAGGGCTAGGGTTAGGGCTAGGGTTGGGGTTAGGGTTGGGGTTAGGGGGGGCTAAGGTTAGGGTTGGGGCTTGGGTTGGGGCTAGGATTAGGGTTAGGGCTACAGTTAGGGTTGGGGCTAAAGTTAGGGCTGGGGCTAAAGTTAGGGTTAGGGTTGGGGCTAAAGTTAGAGTTAGGGTTAGGGCTAAAGTTAGGGTTAGGGTTGGGGCTAAAGTTAGGGTTAGGGTTTAGATTACATTTACAGTGGGAATTAGGATTAGGGGTGTGTCAAGGTTAGGGGTGTGGTTAGGGTTATGGTTGGGATTAGGGATAGGGGTGTGTTTGGGATAGTGCTTCAGTTAGAATTGGGGGTTTCGACTGTTGAGGCACATCAGGGCTCTCCAAACGTGACATGGCGTCCGATCTCAATTCCAGCCAATTCTGCGCTGAAAAAGTAAAACAGTGCTCCTTCCCTTCTGAGCTCTCCCATGCACCAAAACAGGGGTTTACCCCAACATATGGGGTATCAGCATACTCAGGGCAAATTGGACAACAAATATTGGGGTCCAATTTCTCTTGTTACCCTTGGGAAAAAAAATGTGGGGGCCTAAAAAAACATTTTTGTGGGAAAAAAATAATTTTTATTTTCATGACTCTGCATTATAAACTGTAGTGAAACACTTAGGGGTTCAAAGTTCTCACAACACATCTAGATAAGTTCCTTGGCGGTCTAATTTCCAATATGGGGTCACTTGTGGGGGATTTCTACTGTTTAGGTGCATCAGGGGCTCTGCAAATGCAACGTGATGCCTGCAGACCAATCCATCTAAGTCTGCATTCCAAATGGCGCTCCTTCCCTTCCCAACTCTGCCATGCGCCCATACGGTGGTTCCCCCCACATATGGGGTATCAGCATACTCAGGACAAATTGGACAACAACTTTTGGGGTCCAATTTCTCCTGTTACCCTTGGAAAAATTCAAAACAGGGGGCTAAAAAATAATTTTTGTGAATTTTTTTTTTATTTTCACGGCTCTGCACTATAAACTGTAGTGAAAAACCTGGGGGTTGAAAGTTCTCACAACACATCTAGATAAGTTCCTTAGGGGGTTAGTTTAAAAAATGGTATCACTTGTGGGGGGTTTCTACTGTTTAGGTGCATCAGGGGCTCTGCAAATGCAACATGATGCCTGCAGACCAATCCATCTAAGTCTGCTTTCCAAATGGTGCTCCTTCCCTTCCGAGGTCTGCCATGCACCCAAACGGTGGTTCCCCCCCCCCCACATATGGGGTATCAGTATACCCAGAACAAATTGGATAACAATTTTTGGGGTCGAATTTCTCCTGTTACCCTTGGGAAAATACAAAACTGGGAGCTAAAAAATAATTTTTGTGAAAAAAAAAGAATCTTTATTTTCACGGCTCTGCGTTATAAACTGTAGTGAAACACTTGGGGTTCAAAGCTGTCAAAACACATCTAGATAAGTTCCTTAGGGGGTTCTACTTTCCAAAATGGTGTCACTTATGGAGGTTTCATTCTTTAAGCACATCAGGGGCTCTCCAAACTTGGCATGTGTCCCATCTCAATTCCAGTCAATTTTGCATTGAAAAGTCATATGGCGCTCCTTCCCTTCTGACCTCTGCCATGGGCCCAAACAATAGTTTACCGCCACATATGTGGTATTGCAAGAGATGTGGTGCACTCCGCATGGAAAAAAGGTGCAGGCTGAACACAAAGTCACAGTGTCTATAGACTCAGTGTGACGGACTCAGTGCTACAGGACCCTTGCAGACTTCGCCTACTCCAGACTGCTTCTGCACCTTTTTTACCCTCCATTAGAAGTGTGGTTTTGACAAAGACCAGCCTTGGTCGAAACGTTAACCGTAACTTAAAGTATCCGTCATTTTCTCTGAACACTAGTAAGCATTTGGTGATGCCTGTACTAATAATAAAAAATACAACTTTCACGTAAAAACCTGCAAGTCTTGAGTGTGCGGCTGTTTTTTCTATAGACATATGTGGTATTGTCGTACTCAGGACAAATGGCACAACAACTTTTGGGGTTCAATTCCTTCTCTTACCCTTGGGAAAATAAAAAATAGGGGGCAAAAAATCATATTTGTGAAAAAATATGATTTTTTATTTTTACGGCTCTGCATTATAAACTTCTGTGAAGCACTTGGTGGGTTAAAGTGCTCACCACACATCTGGATAAGTTCCTTAGGGGGTCTACTTTCCAAAATGGTGTCACTTTTGGGGGGTTTCAATGTTTAGGCACATCAGGGGCTCTCCAAACTCAACATGGCGTCCCATCTCAATTCCAGTCAATTTTGCATTGAAAAGTCAAATGGCGCTCCTTCCTTTCCGAGCTCTGCCATGCACACAAACAGTGGTTTACCCCCACATATGAGGAATCAGCATACTCTGAACAAACTGTACAACTTTTGGGGTCCATTTTCTCCTGTTACCCTTGGTAAAATAAAACAAATTGGAGCTGTAGTAAATTTTTTGTGAAAAAAAGTTAAATGTTCATTTTTTTTTTAAACATTCGAAAAATTCCTGTAAAACACCTGAAGGGGTAATAAATTTCTTGAATGTGGTTTTGAGCACATTGAGGGGTGTAGTTTTTAGAATGGTGTCACATTTGTTTATTTTCTATCATATAGACCCCTCAAAATAGCTTCAAATGTGATAAGGTCCCTAAAAAATATTGGTGTTTTAAAAGAAATTGCTGGTCAACTTTTAACCCTTATAACTCCCTAACAAAAAAAAAAATTGGTTCGAAAAATTGTGCTGATGTAAAGTAGACATGTTGGAAATGTTACTTATTAATTATTTTGTGTGACATATCTCTGATTTAAGGGCATAAAAATTCAAATTTTGAAAATTGCAAAATTTACAAATTTTTCGCCAAATTTCCATTTTTTTCACAAATAAACGCATGTTATATCTAAGAAATTTTACCAATATCATGAAGTACAATATGTCACAAGAAAAACAATGTCAGAATCGCCAAGATCCTTTGAAGCGTTCCAGAGTTATAACCTCATAAAGGGACAGTGGTCAGAATTGTAAAAATTCGTCCAGTCATTAACGTGTAAGCCACCCTTGGGGCTTAAGGGGTTAATATAAGTCCAAGCAGAAGCCAGAACTCGCAAATTACACAAAAATGTGCTTTGTTAGATCAAATTCAAAAACAGTGATGAAAGAGACAGTGACATAATATTAGCAAAATGTCAGAGAGAGAACAGCTACAAACTCCAGGATGTGCAGGGTCAAAAGATAACAGATGGAGTAGAAAAAAAAATAGAGGAAAGTTACTCACAGAGAAAATTTTCTATTTTAGTGGTAGGGCTCTAATAAACCTGCTCACATTCAAAATAGTGTTATATAAATCAAATTAGTGAGATAGTGCAAAATGTAGACCTCTAGATTAAATAGATAATTGCGCAGTAATAATAAAGTACAATGATAAATTTACAAAATTATATTCATTTTTCTTCATACTCTGTTCCTGCAATCTCTCCGTGGATATCTTTCCTTGATGTCTTATACAACCTCTTCTACAATTTTTTATATTTTTTCCTTTGTTCTCGATTAAAGTATCACAACAGTCTCTCTTGGGGTAAGGAATCTTTTGTAAAGTCTCTTCTAAATTCATCAGAATTCAGACCAGAATTGTCAATGTCATTACAGCTAAAACTCACGTGTATATATTTTTTTGCATCTGTGAAATTGTTCCAAGATGGATTTGAGGGATAAATATCCTCGATCCCACATGCCCCATTCATATATAATATTAGTGTCCTAGTAATTTTTGTCAAGTTTAAATGCATTTTCCTTTGTTGAAGTAACCTCCTACAATTTTTGCATATTTAATTTGAGGTTGCGATCCAGCTCCTGAAGTTCATTGGAACCCTTAAAGGGCAGTAATTTGTTATGTAATTTCATTGTATTCCCTTTAACATGATCAAGTTCAATCTCTTCAAGTGAAATGATTAAATTTATAAGTCGCAGTGAGCAATCAGATAAAATTTTGCTCCACGCTTTATAAAGTTTTCAGTGGAAATCGTGCTAGGAATTTTCTTGAACATTAAACCTCTCAAGACCATGTTTTTATCAACATATGTTTTAAATGTAGTAAGGTCCCACTACGTCTTTGTTTCACGGATTAAAAATGTTTCAGTTATTGACATTTGTTGATTTGAAGGGAACCTGTCACCACTCCAGGGCGTAAAAGAGGCACCGTCAGCAGCACTAAGGCTGCATTCTGTGCCCTGGTGGGGGGTGACAGGTTCCCTTTAAAGTGCTATTTCTGTGTAAACCATCCTTATTAGTGCTGAGTGAATGTGCTCAGATAACGTCTTATCTGACCATGCTCGGTTGTTATCAGAGCATGTGGACGTGCTCGTATATTAAGGTACTGTCACACTAGACGATATCGCTAGCGATCCGTGACTGTGCAGCGTCCTCGCTAGCGATATCGTCCAGTGTGACAGGCAGCAACGATCAGGCCCCTGCTGGGAGATCGCTGGTCGGGGAAGAAAGTCCAGAACTTTATTTCGTCGCTGGACTCCCCGTAGACATCGCTGAGTCGGTGTGTGTGACACCGATTCAGCGATGTCTTTGCTGGTAACCAGGGTAAACATCGGGTAACTAAGCGCAGGGCCGCGCTTAGTAACCCGATGTTTACCCTGGTTACCATCCTAAAAGTAAAAAAACAAACACTACATACTTACCTACCGCTGTCTGTCCTCCAGCGCTGTGCTCTGCTCTCCTCCTGCTCTGGCTGTGAGCGTCGGTCAGCCGGAAAGCAGAGCGGTGACGTCATCGCTCTGCTTTCTGGCTGCCCGGCGCTCACAGCCAGACCAGAGAAGCAGAGCGCCGAGGACAGACAGCGGTAGGTAAGTATGTAGCGTTTGTTTTTTTACTTTTTAGGATGGTAACCAGGGTAAACATCGGGTTACTAAGCGCGGCCCTGCGCTTAGTTACCCGATGTTTACCCTGGTTACCGGGGACCTCGGGATCGTTGGTCGCTGGAGAGCTGTCTGTGTGACAGCTCTCCAGCGACCAAACAGCGACGCTGCAGCGATCCGGATCGTTGTCGGTATCGCTGCAGCGTCGCTATGTGTGACGGTACCTTTATGCTCGAGATCCTGCCTGCTGGATGATTTGTGGCTCAGACAGCCTCAAGACATGTGGGGGTTGCCTGTTTGATATGCAATCAATCAATCAATCCCTACATGTGTTAAGGCTGTCTAACTGCTGCAAATCATGCAGCCGCAGGGACTTGAGAATAATATACGAGCACCCCCAGATGCTCAATTAAAACCCACACACGGTATAAGACGTTGTCTGACCACATTCACTCATCACTTCTTATAAAAAATATACGTTAATCTATCTATAGAGTCCGAATAATTTTGCACATTTTTTAATAAATGAACATCCTGATTCATGCTAATTTGCATGTTATTCAATTCTATATAACCACATGGGGATACAATGTATTAGCGGAGCAAATGCTTCAAAAGAAATAGTAAGAGCGGAGCACAATCAGATAACGTGTCTGGTGCACAGCAATAGTATTACTCCAGCAATATACTGTAAGTCCAAGCAGAAGACATCATCAAGGTATTCCACAAAAAGGTGCTTTATTAGATCAAAATTAAAAATGGTGATGGTAGATGCAGCAGCATAAAATTGAGCAAAATGGCAAGCAAGGAACAGCTCAAATCTCCAGTCTGAACATTGGCAAAAGATAATGGAGAAAAATGAGGAGAGAAAAGCTCCTCACAGACAATTTTTTGTTTACCGTTAGTGACCTAATAAACCTGTTCAGATCCAATATAGTGTTATACAAATCAAAAGTTACTAAAATTAAGCTTCCCGACAACTCTATTAGAATGATTTCATCTTCAAAACTCCTTAGTGAAACATACTGAAAAAAGCTTTTAAAGTGTCTGTGAAAATAAGAGCATATTATCAAAATGAACAGTGCTTGAAAAAATAATTGATAAAGGTGCAATTAATTTCGAAAAAGGAGAGACAATATGCAAGCAGCAATTTATGTCAATTTTATCATTGTTTTATTTTCAAAAGTAATTTGGTCTTATAATGCTTTCTTAATGTTGTTTTTATCTTTTGAATATTTCAGAGAAGGAAACAGGTGTAACTTGAAATTGATAAATTACAATGAGGTAAGTGACAAATCACAAAATTATCCAAAATACACTTTCGATAGCTGACATTATATAAATTAAATAAATGAAATTAGTTGGCTATGTGCTATTAGTTAACATGGTTTAATAAAAGATTAGAAAGTGAAAAGTTTGAGCTAGTATTCATGTAAGCTATGAGTTTTATATAAAAAATAACTGCACGTTTTAGTAAAAATGAAAAGTAAACTTTGGCGAATTCATAAAGACTAGGTTCTCATACAGTACAGACCAAAAGTTTGGAAACACCTTCTCATTTAAAGATTTTTCTGTATTTTCATGACTATGAAAATTGTACATTCACACTGAAGTCATCAAAACTATGAATTAACACATGTGGAATTATATACTTAACAAAAAAATGTGAAACAACTAAAAATATGTCTTACATTCTAGGTTCTTCAAAGTAGCCACCTTTTGCTTTGATGACTGCTTTGCACACTCTTGGCATTCTCTTGATGAGCTTCAAGAGGTAGTCACCGGAAATGGTCTTCCAACAATCTTGAAGGAGTTCCCAGAGGTGCTTAGCATTTGTTGGCCCTTTTGCCTTCACTCTGCGGTCCAGCTCACCCCAAAACATCTCGATTGGGTTCAGGTCTGGTGACTGTGGAGGCCAGGTTATCTGGCGTACCACCCCATCTCTCGCCTTCTTGGTCAAATAGCCCTTACACAGCCTGGAGGTGTGTTTGGGGTCATTGTCCTGTTGAAAAATAAATGATGGTCCAACTAAACCCATACTGGATGGAATAGCTTGCCGCTTGCCGCTGCAAGATGCTGTGGTAGCCATGCTGGTTCAGTATGCCTTCAATTTTGAGTCCCCAACAGCGTCACCAGCAAAGCACTCCCACACCATCACACCTCCTCCTCCATGCTTCACGGTGGGAACCAGGCATGTAGAGTTCATCCGTTCACCTCTACTGCATTGCACAAAGACACGGTGGTTGGAACCAAATTATTAACTAATGAAAGAACAAATAAGACCCTATCTCAGCAGCAGCTCTCCCTACACTAGCTGAGTCTAGAGCAGAATGCGCCGAGCATTATGTTATATTTATATTTAAATGACTGCTGATGGAGCAGCTGGTGACCAGAGCACCATTCCATCAGCCTCTTCCATTAGAAAATAAGTTTTCCCATGCTCCATCAGCCGTCATTGCATTATATTATCTAACAAGAGAGGATGGTATGTAATAAAGACTGAGGGAGCTTAGGGATGAACAAGTACAGAGGGTACAGGTAGATGGTCCAATGGATGTGGTTTGGACTGCAGCGATTGGTAGAATATTGGTTGCTGCTTCGTATATTGTGAAAAAGGTTATCAACCTATACTATGCACAGCTGCACGTAATCAGTTTGCACTTACTTATGCTGCTCTGTAGGTCCAGCGGCTTGCAATAGGAGTGGCGCTGTAGTCCGTAATTCCTGTGCGGTCTTAAGCCAGCGAGTAGCAAGGATGCCACTACCTCGTGCATTCGCTGTCTCTCTCGCGCACCCATCCCTGCTACTTGTGACGTCACACTAGCTCTGCCCCATCTTTACGCCGTGTCCTCAGCGTTGCTTCTGGCCAGAGCTCATGAGGTACTGGCATCCTTGCTATTCACTGGCATACTACCGCACGGACTACAGCGCCACTCCTATTGCAAGCCGCTGGACCTACAGAGCAGCACAAGTAAGTTCAAACTGATTATGTGCAGCGGTGCATAGTATAGGTTTATAACCATTTTCACAATATATGAAACAGCAACCAATATTCTACCAGTCGCTGCAGTCCATACCACATCCATTGGACGATCTACCTGGACCCTCTGTATTTGTTCACCCCTAATTGAATCAAGTGAGTGCTAATTGACATCAATTTATGCTCTTTGTACAGAGGCAGGATATATTAATCGATGGATCTAACTAACTAATGAGACTTCACTTTATTCTCTACTAGCACTGCTCATCGCAGCGCCGTGTCAAATACCAATCCCATATTGCACTGTTTTATTAGCAGACTGCACACTTGCAAAGTAAATGGAATATACTAACACCACCACCAACAAATTCACGGACTACCCTTATTTAGTGCATCTATTTAATACATTTTATATTCTATTCCCTGTATTAGCAAGCTGATAAAGCCAAGGACAACCTTCTACACACAGTGATCCCCCATGCACATACAAGAACAGCAGCAACAATATAAGTAAGTACTGGAAAACATAAACAATTGTTGATACTAATCACAAATAATTTGTATCCTTTCTAGTCTCAGCATAGCGCAGTGACTTTTTCTATTCAATTCACTGGTAAAACTTCTCAACAGGGACCTGCACAGAACCTGTTTATGCCTCAAGCTGCATCTGAGGACCCCATCTTATCCTCCCTAGGTGACTAGCGCCAGTGTAAAAGTGATCAGGATCCTGCTGTGATGTCGTTGGTCGATGCAGAAAGTCCAGAACTTTATTTCGTTGCTGGACTCCCTGCAGACATCGCTGAATCGGCATGTGTGATGCCGATTCAGCGATGTCTTCACTGGTAACCAGGGTAAACATCGGGTTACTAAGCGCAGGGCCGCACTTAGTAACCCAATGTTTACCCTGGTTACCAGCGTAAAAGTTAAAAAAAACAAACACTACATACTTACCTTCCGTCTGTCCCCGGTGCTGTGCTTCTCTGCACTGGCTGTGAGCGCCGGCCAGCCGGAAAGCACAGCGGTGACGTCACTGCTCTGCTTTCCGGCCGCTGTGCTCACAGTCAGTGCAGGAAAGCACAGCGCCGGGGACAGACAGCGGAAGGTAAGTATGTAGTGTTTGTTTTTTTTAACTTTTACGCTGGTAACCAGGGTAAACATCGGGTTACTAAGCGCGGCCCTCCGCTTAGTAACCTGATGTTTACCCTGGTTACCGGCATCGTTGGTCGCTGGAGAGCTGTCTGTGTGACAGCTCTCCAGCGACCAAACAGCGACGCTGCAGCGATCGACATCGTTGTCGGTATCGCTGCAGCGTTGCTGAGTGTGAAGGTACCTTAAGTGGCAAACGTATAGTTGCAGCTTTATTTGTGGAGGCTGAAAAAATTAAATATATTTTGATCCAACAAGTATTACATGCTTTGAGGTCCCTTTTTGTAGTAGATAACACATTTAAAAATCATTGAACCATTTTCATTGGCTATATTTCTCAGCCATACACTATTCCGTGTGGATTACATTTCTGTGACCTCTAAAACTTAGAAAAAGCTTTGAAAAATGTTGAATGCTTCCATTGCTCAACCATACAGTGTTACATGGTCTGTGAAAATTTCTGTCATTGTGAAAGCTGAAAAAAGATTTTAAAAATTTTGTAAACTTCCATTTGCCAGCCAAGAGTGTTGAAATCATCTGACATGTGCCAGTAAAGATGTGTGCTCAGCATCAAAGCCCACATCAAAGGGAGAAGACCTAACATATGTGATACATGAAGGGTTTAAAAGAGGCCAGAGAGATCTGTGATTTTTGCAGTTCTCCATGACTTTGAGGACTCCAGAAAGATGGTGAGAAATGATGACACTGTAGGCAGTGCAACTATCTTGCTCCTGTGAATACTTAAACAATCTTTGCTCACAATTAATTTCAGGGAGAAAGGCGTGCACTCTGTAGAGAGGAGCTGGTGCCGGCTGAACCTGGACTGGATCCAGATCAATCATAGATTTGGGCAAACAACCGCACTCAGACAATATTTTGCATCAGAGATGTGAAGTATTTATTAAGGTAACACCACAGTGGTCAACAGATTTCTGAGGAGGAACGTTTCGACCTGAAAGGTCTTTCTCAAACCTCACTGAAAAAACATGAAATATACTACATTAGAGATGGTGAAAATCAAAACATCAAGACAAAATACAGCAAAATCAAGATAGTAGAACATAATAGGAGGTAAAAACACAGTGGACGCAATGAACAAAAAAAGGGGGGGGGGCGGCGGGGGGCAGAATATGCATAGTATGATACACATGTAAAAAGTAACTGTGTTGCCAGAGATCTATAGAAATGCTGTATACGTCAAAAGAACAAAAATAAAGTACAGTAAATAACCATATTCTGTGAGAAAAAATATATACATATGTACAAATCTTAAAAATAAACCATGAACGAGGCCCAGAGGAGTATACATGTAGTATGAATATTGAATCAGCGTTCAGGCAGGCAGATAAACGGATGGCGGCAAGCTTCACAGACTACTGTAAACATACAGATATATATATAAATACATAGCTTAATGAAAACAATGGGTAGAGCAAAACTGACCTTAGTGAATTGTAATGGAGAAAAGAGGAGGAGGACGAAACTTGTCCGGTAAATGGAGACAGAGGCTCCTATAGAGGGTGACAGAGAGTGAGACAAAGCACACATACTATGGAGGAGGCCAGAGGCCGAACCTAATAGACACATACCACAAATGGTCCAGGAGACAGGGGAACGGAGGTCCGGAACGGCACGGACAGGGCACAGAGTCCCTAAAAGCACTGTGGATAAGAGACCAGGAGTGAGGATGCTGATCATGTGGAAGTAAAGCAGGGAGTGAGCCAGAGGGAGAAAAATACCTGTGGGTCCTGTAAGTAAGAAGGAGGCGGTAGTGTCCGGCATAGTGGACGGTCAGGGGAGAAATACCCAGGAGACAGGAAGTGTGGTGTGAAGAAGAGGCTAGGAACGCACGCTGAGGGGCTGGGACAGGCGCGCCCGGAAAGGAACGAGGGAGAGGCCCGGCACGCAGGCTGGAGCGCAGAAGACAGAGCGCACGCGTGGGAAGAAAGAAGGAGGAGGCGTCAGGAATGAAGGGCCGGCAGAGGGCAAGCAGCGGCGCATAGAGGGCAAAGCGCTATGTCGGCACGTGCGTAGAGTAACACAATGGGGGCGTGTCAGCACTAGGAGCTCTGTGTAGAAGGGGAGGGGAGGGGAAGGGGATAGGAAAAGGCCGGTGTATAGAGCAGAGGGAAAGAGAGTGAGAGTAAGGATGACGGTTAGATGCCAGAGGAGATTGTATGAATGGATTGTAATATACAAAGATGGAAAAATGAGGAAAAAGAAAAGAAGGAGATAAGTATAGAATAAAGGAATAAAGTAAAGAATGACAAAAAATATGATAAAAACAAAAAAAGGGGGGGGCCAGATGTGGAAGAGAAGAGATATGGAAGAGAGAACAATATGAAAAATGGATAAGAATGGAGAAAAATAAAATAGAGATAAATATAAAAAAAAAAATATATAAAGAAAACGGAAGAAAAAATAATGAAAAAAAGAAGAAAAAATATATGATGAAAAAAGTGAAAAAATGAAGAGAAATAAAAAATGAAAAAAATGAAAAAAATGAAAAAAATGAAAAAAAATGAAAAAAATGAAAAAATGAAAAAAATAATAAAATAAAGAAGAGAAAAAAGCAATAAAATGAAAAATAAGAGAAAAAAGCAATAAAATGAAAAATAAAAAAATAATGAGAAGAAAAAAAGAAATATAAAAATGAAAAATAAAAAATAAAAATAAAGAAGAAAATAAAAATAAAAATTGTAATAAAACCAAAACAAAAAATGAACAAAAACGGGAGGGGGGTCAGGCGAGTACTTACCCCAAATGGAAGAAACAGTATATGGAAATCAGACCGCCTGAAAGTAGGAGAAAGGTTAGTGATCATGGAACAAAATGAGAGGTCAGCATGCTCTACGAACATAAAATGGCACATATGATAATAAATACAGTATCATTGATCATCAATTTGTAGGTATATGTAGCAGCATTGAAGTTCTACAAGTCTTGACATAGCGACAATGTAGTTCAAGAGGACCCAGAGCAAGCAGGACAGCACGTGGTCCCATGACGAACAACTATCGGACTCAATTAAATCAGATCAAGTTCCCTATTCAAACCCCTGGGTGTGAGGGTTTGTAAAGTATAAATCCAATAGGACTCCCGTTGCCTAAGCAGTTTAGTGTGATCACCACCCCTCCTAGGGCGATCCACCTGTTCTAAAACCTGGAAGCGAAGCTGAGAGACTGAGTGGTTGGCGGACACAAAATGATGGGGAAGAGGGAGCCATGTTTTTTTACATCTTATGGTAGATTTGTGGCTAGAGATGCGGTCACGGATGTGTTGTGTGGTCTCTCCGACATAAAGTAGCCCACAGGGGCATTTGATAACGTAAACTACGTTATTGGATTCACAAGTGAAGAATCCCTTAATTTGGTATTGTCTACCCGAGTGTGGATGAGTGATGGTGCTGGACTTAATGACGTTAGAGCAGCATGCACAGGCCAAACATGGGAACGTGCCACGTTTTGCAGTACCTAAAAAGGTTTGTTTGGGTATTCTAGAAGAACTGCCCATGTCTGCCTTAACGACTCGATCTCTGATGTTGGTAGGTCTCCGTTTACACATGAGAGGAGGTGTCGTGAAAGCCTCGATCTGTGGATATGAACGTCTCAGGAGGGGCCAATGTTTGCGGATAATATTATAGACTATAGGCATGACAGGGTGGTGAGTGTGAATAAAGGGAACGCGTTCTGGTTTTGTAGAGGCACTAGGGCGTGGGGATGGATTTAAGGCCAACACTTTTTCTCTGTCCAGTAGATTCCTAGGGTAATGCCGTACTTCAAATTTACGGGACATGTCATCGAGACGAGCGGGTAGTAGTCCGGGGTCTGAAACTATACGAGCCACACGTTTGAATTGTGACCGAGGTAGGCTTTGTTTGGTAGAGGTGGGATGACAGCTATGATAATGAAGAAGACTGTTGGAATCAGTAGGTTTAACAAATAGGTCGGTGTTGAGAGTCCCATTGGGACCCCTACTGACCAGCGTATCCAAAAATGAAATTTGGGTATTATCGTGGTTTAATGTAAACTGAAGTTCATCTCGAATGGTGTTCAGGTAGTTGGTGAACGTATCCAAAGACTCTAGGGGCCCTGTCCATAGACAAAAAACGTCATCTATGTAGCGAAGCCAACATAGGTTGTAAGATTGGAACAGAGGATTGGGGTATACATAATTGCGCTCAAAGGAATCCATGTAGCTATTGGCGTAGGCTGGGGCTACGTTTGCACCCATGGCGGTGCCTTGGGTCTGTAGGTAATATTGATCACCAAAAAGAAAGAAATTGTTATGTAAAATTAAAGAAAGTAAATCAAGGCACAGGTTTTTGGAATGATGTGTGAGGGTTGATTGTTCGAGGAGTTCACCCGCCGCTTGTATGCCCAAATCATGTCTTATAGATGTATAGAGACTTTTGACGTCAAATGTAGCAAGGATGCATTCTAGTGGAACTGTGGGGAGTGCCCTAAGGGTCTGGAGAAAATGACCTGTGTCAAGTATGTAGGACTTCATGTTCTTTGTCAATGGGGTAAAGATTTTTTCTAAGTAAACTAAAATAGGGGCCAGGATGGAATCTGTGGATGCGACTATAGGTCGTTCTGGTGGATTATTGAGGGATTTATGTATTTTAGGTAAGGTATAGATGACCGGGGTCACAGGATGTGGATTGGTGAGAAAAGTAGCTGTCTTAGAATCAATTGTGTTGAGGGATTGGTATTTTTGGAGAATAGTACTAATTTGGAGTCTGATGTTGGGGGTTGGGTCCGAGTGAATCTTTTTGTAGGTGGTCGTATCAGACAGTTGTCTCAGAATTTCAGCTGAGTAGTCGGCTGTGTTCTGTATGACAATTGATCCGCCCTTATCAGCAGGTTTAATTGTAATATTTTTGTTAGTTTTGAGTGATTCGATAGCTTGTCTGTCAACCGCGGATATATTGCTGTGGGTAGGAAAAATACCTAGGCGATGTTGTTCTAGCATGATATCAATGTCCCTCTGAATCAGACTAATGTAGGCCTCAGTAGCATGGTAGTTGTGTGGGGGATTGAAGCTGCTGGATGTGCGTAAACCTAATCTTATTATGCTTAGTTCAGGGATAGGATTCTCCACGGTTGCGGGGATCCTATTCCTTGGAGTGTCATTCTGTAGTCCAAAGTGAGTCTTGAGGCGGAGGTTGCGATAGAAGTGTTGAAGGTCCTGGGACAGTTTGAACTTGTCCCATGGTGGGGTAGGGCAAAAGGATAAGCCCTTTTGGAGGACCGATAGTTCAGGAGGACTCAAGGTGTAAGAAGAGATGTTGATGACAGGGTTTGGGGCCTTACCTGGGACCTTGTAGTCATCCGATCTCGATTTCCGGGCGGACCTCCTTGTCGGTCTCCTCCTGGGCGGGTATTGGGTCTCGAGTGGGGTCGTCCTAAAAAACGGTTCTGGAAGGAACTGTTTGTGGAGCTGTCGCTGTCTGAGCTGTAGGGTCCGTAACGTCGAGGTCCAGTATTTCCTTGTCTGGAATTTGTGGATGCTGAGTCGTTCCATCTGTATACCCGATTAGAGGCGTAATCTTCAGAGTCCCGTTGGAATTTGGATCGTTTCTTGTCCTGTAGGTATTTGCGGTGTTCTTCTATGACTTTGTCGGTTTTGGCCTTCAGGGTATTCCAATCAGTTGCAGAAAGTGAAGTGGATAATTGCTCTTCGATGGCAGAGAGTTTTTCTTCGGATTCACCAATAGCTGTCTGAAGGAAGTCGATAGTAAGTAAGATAATGTCTAGCGAACACTTGTTAAGGATCCTTTGGAATTTCTCACAGTAGTCTGGTTTGTCAGAGAAAAGTGTAGGTCTAAGGTGGCATCTAAGGCCACGTGGTATCCTGCTCAGTCTATGATACTCAGCCAATGTTATAGATTGTAGGTCAAATGAAGTCAACCGCCTCCGTATCCGCTCGTAATCCTTAGTGCGGAGTTCTTGAGCTGGGATCTTCAGGAAATCTCCTGGGTTGGTTACTTTGCCAAGAATCCTTGTAGCAGCTGTATCATCGAAAGCGAAGGTATCTGTAGACATCTAGGGCACAGGTGCGTACGCCAACAGAAGAACTGATTGGAGGGAGAAAGGCGTGCACTCTGTAGAGAGGAGCTGGTGCCGGCTGAACCTGGACTGGATCCAGATCAATCATAGATTTGGGCAAACAACCGCACTCAGACAATATTTTGCATCAGAGATGTGAAGTATTTATTAAGGTAACACCACAGTGGTCAACAGATTTCTGAGGAGGAACGTTTCGACTTGAAAGGTCTTTCTCAAACCTCACTGAAAAAACATGAAATATACTACATTAGAGATGGTGAAAATCAAAACATCAAGACAAAATACAGCAAAATCAAGATAGTAGAACATAATAGGAGGTAAAAACACAGTGGACGCAATGAACAAAAAAGGGGGGGGTGGGCGGCGGGGGGCAGAATATGCATAGTATGATACACATGTAAAAAGTAACTGTGTTGCCAGAGATCTATAGAAATGCTGTATACGTCAAAAGAACAAAAATAAAGTACAGTAAATAACCATATTCTGTGAGAAAAAATATATACAAATGTACAAATCTTAAAAATAAACCATGAACGAGGCCCAGAGGAGTATACATGTAGTATGAATATTGAATCAGCGTTCAGGCAGGCAGATAAACGGATGGCGGCAGGCTTCACAGACTACTGTAAACATACAGATATATATATAAATACATAGCTTAATGAAAACAATGGGTAGAGCAAAACTGACCTTAGTGAATTGTAATGGAGAAAAGAGGAGGAGGACGAAACTTGTCCGGTAAATGGAGACAGAGGCTCCTATAGAGGGTGACAGAGAGTGAGACAAAGCACACATACTATGGAGGAGGCCAGAGGCCGAACCTAATAGACACATACCACAAATGGTCCAGGAGACAGGGGAACGGAGGTCCGGAACGGCACGGACAGGGCACAGAGTCCCTAAAAGCACTGTGGATAAGAGACCAGGAGTGAGGATGCTGATCATGTGGAAGTAAGACAGCTACTTTTCTCACCAATCCACATCCTGTGACCCCGGTCATCTATACCTTACCTAAAATACATAAATCCCTCAATAATCCACCAGGACGACCTATAGTCGCATCCACAGATTCCATCCTGGCCCCTATTTCAGTTTACTTAGAAAAAATCTTTACCCCATTGACAAAGAACATGAAGTCCTACATACTTGACACAGGTCATTTTCTCCAGACCCTTAGGGCACTCCCCACAGTTCCACTAGAATGCATCCTTGCTACATTTGACGTCAAAAGTCTCTATACATCTATAAGACATGATTTGGGCATACAAGCGGCGGGTGAACTCCTCGAACAATCAACCCTCACACAACATTCCAAAAACCTGTGCCTTGATTTACTTTCTTTAATTTTACATAACAATTTCTTTCTTTTTGGTGATCAATATTACCTACAGACCCAAGGCACCGCCATGGGTGCAAACGTAGCCCCAGCCTACGCCAATAGCTACATGGATTCCTTTGAGCGCAATTATGTATACCCCAATCCTCTGTTCCAATCTTACAACCTATGTTGGCTTCGCTACATAGATGACGTTTTTTGTCTATGGACAGGGCCCCTAGAGTCTTTGGATACGTTCACCAACTACCTGAACACCATTCGAGATGAACTTCAGTTTACATTAAACCACGATAATACCCAAATTTCATTTTTGGATACGCTGGTCAGTAGGGGTCCCAATGGGACTCTCAACACCGACCTATTTGTTAAACCTACTGATTCCAACAGTCTTCTTCATTATCATAGCTGTCATCCCACCTCTACCAAACAAAGCCTACCTCGGTCACAATTCAAACGTGTGGCTCGTATAGTTTCAGACCCCGGACTACTACCCGCTCGTCTCGATGACATGTCCCGTAAATTTGAAGTACGGCATTACCCTAGGAATCTACTGGACAGAGAAAAAGTGTTGGCCTTAAATCCATCCCCACGCCCTAGTGCCTCTACAAAACCAGAACGCGTTCCCTTTATTCACACTCACCACCCTGTCATGCCTATAGTCTATAATATTATCCGCAAACATTGGCCCCTCCTGAGACGTTCATATCCACAGATCGAGGCTTTCACGACACCTCCTCTCATGTGTAAACGGAGACCTACCAACATCAGAGATCGAGTCGTTAAGGCAGACATGGGCAGTTCTTCTAGAATACCCAAACAAACCTTTTTAGGTACTGCAAAACGTGGCACGTTCCCATGTTTGGCCTGTGCATGCTGCTCTAACGTCATTAAGTCCAGCACCATCACTCATCCACACTCGGGTAGACAATACCAAATTAAGGGATTCTTCACTTGTGAATCCAATAACGTAGTTTACGTTATCAAATGCCCCTGTGGGCTACTTTATGTCGGAGAGACCACACAACACATCCGTGACCGCATCTCTAGCCACAAATCTACCATAAGATGTAAAAAAACATGGCTCCCTCTTCCCCATCATTTTGTGTCCGCCAACCACTCAGTCTCTCAGCTTCGCTTCCAGGTTTTAGAACAGGTGGATCGCCCTAGGAGGGGTGGTGATCACACTAAACTGCTTAGGCAACGGGAGTCCTATTGGATTTATACTTTACAAACCCTCACACCCAGGGGTTTGAATAGGGAACTTGATCTGATTTAATTGAGTCCGATACCTGTTCGTCATGGGACCACGTGCTGTCCTGCTTGCTCTGGGTCCTCTTGAACTACATTGTCGCTATGTCAAGACTTGTAGAACTTCAATGCTGCTACATATACCTACAAATTGATGATCAATGATACTGTATTTATTATCATATGTGCCATTTTATGTTCGTAGAGCATGCTGACCTCTCATTTTGTTCCATGATCACTAACCTTTCTCCTACTTTCAGGCGGTCTGATTTCCATATACTGTTTCTTCCATTTGGGGTAAGTACTCGCCTGACCCCCCTCCCGTTTTTGTTCATTTTTTGTTTTGGTTTTATTACAATTTTTATTTTTATTTTCTTCATTATTTTTATTTTTTATTTTTCATTTTTATATTTCTTTTTTTCTTCTCATTATTTTTTTATTTTTCATTTTATTGTTTTTTTCTCTTATTTTTCATTTTATTGCTTTTTTCTCTTCTTTATTTTATTATTTTTTTCATTTTTTCATTTTTTTCATTTTTTTCATTTTTTTCATTTTTTTCATTTTTTATTTCTCTTCATTTTTTCACTTTTTTCATCATATATTTTTTCTTCTTTTTTTCATTATTTTTTCTTCCGTTTTCTTTATATATTTTTTTTTATATTTATCTCTATTTTATTTTTCTCCATTCTTATCCATTTTTCATATTGTTCTCTCTTCCATATCTCTTCTCTTCCACATCTGCCCCCCCCCTTTTTTTGTTTTTATCATATTTTTTGTCATTCTTTACTTTATTCCTTTATTCTATACTTATCTCCTTCTTTTCTTTTTCCTCATTTTTCCATCTTTGTATATTACAATCCATTCATACAATCTCCTCTGGCATCTAACCGTCATCCTTACTCTCACTCTCTTTCCCTCTGCTCTATACACCGGCCTTTTCCTATCCCCTTCCCCTCCCCTCCCCTTCTACACAGAGCTCCTAGTGCTGACACGCCCCCATTGTGTTACTCTACGCACGCGCCGACATAGCGCTTTGCCCTCTATGCGCCGCTGCTTGCCCTCTGCCGGCCCTTCATTCCTGACGCCTCCTCCTTCTTTCTTCCCACGCGTGCGCTCTGTCTTCTGCGCTCCAGCCTGCGTGCTGGGCCTCTCCCTCGTTCCTTTCCGGGCGCGCCTGTCCCAGCCCCTCAGCGTGCGTTCCTAGCCTCTTCTTCACACCACACTTCCTGTCTCCTGGGTATTTCTCCCCTGACCGTCCACTATGCCGGACACTACCGCCTCCTTCTTACTTACAGGACCCACAGGTATTTTTCTCCCTCTGGTTCACTCCCTGCTTTACTTCCACATGATCAGCATCCTCACTCCTGGTCTCTTATCCACAGTGCTTTTAGGGACTCTGTGCCCTGTCCGTGCCGTTCTGGACCTCCGTTCCCCTGTCTCCTGGACCATTTGTGGTATGTGTCTATTAGGTTCGGCCTCTGGCCTCCTCCATAGTATGTGTGCTTTGTCTCACTCTCTGTCACCCTCTATAGGAGCCTCTGTCTCCATTTACCGGACAAGTTTCGTCCTCCTCCTCTTTTCTCCATTACAATTCACTAAGGTCAGTTTTGCTCTACCCATTGTTTTCATTAAGCTATGTATTTATATATATATCTGTATGTTTACAGTAGTCTGTGAAGCCTGCCGCCATCCGTTTATCTGCCTGCCTGAATGCTGATTCAATATTCATACTACATGTATACTCCTCTGGGCCTCGTTCATGGTTTATTTTTAAGATTTGTACATATGTATATATTTTTTCTCACAGAATATGGTTATTTACTGTACTTTATTTTTGTTCTTTTGACGTATACAGCATTTCTATAGATCTCTGGCAACACAGTTACTTTTTACATGTGTATCATACTATGCATATTCTGCCCCCCGCCGCCCCCCCCCCCCCTTTTTTGTTCATTGCGTCCACTGTGTTTTTACCTCCTATTATGTTCTACTATCTTGATTTTGCTGTATTTTGTCTTGATGTTTTGATTTTCACCATCTCTAATGTAGTATATTTCATGTTTTTTCAGTGAGGTTTGAGAAAGACCTTTCAGGTCGAAACGTTCCTCCTCAGAAATCTGTTGACCACTGTGGTGTTACCTTAATAAATACTTCACATCTCTGATGCAAAATATTGTCTGAGTGCGGTTGTTTGCCCAAATCTTTGCTCACAATTAAACATGAAGCTCAACATATGAAGCAGCTGGGGATGGAGGAAGGCATACTCTTCACTATGTAATTTATTGGATTGGACTGGACTTTGCCTTTTATCCTGAATAAATTTGTAAGTTTTTGGAAGCTGGATTTTTTTCTCTTTTTTGGATTGCTTGCTCACGTGATGACTACACGTTGTCCGTGCTTCCCCACAACACATGCCGACAGGTGAGCTGGTATATATTTTTTTCTTTTTTCTGCTATAACAAAGAGAGATTGTAGCCATCCCCGACTCATCTCATTTGCTCAAAGCGGATGAGGTATAAATGAGGAGTTGGATGCTGAGGAGGAGGACGAGTAGGAACAGGATCTTGTGATTTGTGCAACAGAGGCTAGTAGCTAAACAACCTTCGTTCTCTCTCTCCTACATGAATGTACTTCGGATGAGAATGAGAAGGAAGTAAAGGAGGAGGAGGAAGAGGAGGAGGAGGAGAAGGAGAGTTATCATCATGGTGTAGACAGGAAAGCGTTGATTGTATGGAACTTGGCAACATGACAACTTTATATACCACTGCCTTTCCTGTTACCCTAATGTTACATTCATCTTGGCCAAAAAAAGTTCTGTTTTTTCACCCCGCTAGACTCATGCTCCAAAGAGAACTCTGCATCTCTTCTTCTTGAGGCGGAGAGGTCTTCTAAAATTGTGTTCATGCCAGAAGGCCATTGTGTAATATAGGTTGAAAATATACTCATCAGACAACGCTAGTTGCAGGGGGTAAACTTTTTTGTCCAACCAAGGAGAAGTAGACATACATGAAAGGAAGGGGTAATCTTTCAAAGGCTTGTGACAATTTGATGACAACAGTACAGCGCCCAGGGCCTGATGACCAGTTGTTTTTGACAAGGAGGGAAAGGTTTTTAAAGATTGTCAAGCAATACCTGGCTGACTACATCGGCATACTCCCTAATCTCTCTGTGACTTCCAACTATTGGGTCTCAAAGACAGACACCTGGCATGAGCTGTCCCTCTATGCCTTAGGGGTGTTGTGCACTTTCTGCAAAGCATTTATGACTGCATAGGTACATCAACTATACTTTCAAAATATTTGTGTTCAACTTTTTTTATGGATTCAATTACTCATGGCATCATGTGTGGCCATTATATAGTATGGGGCATCTTGTGTGAGGCAATTATATACTATGCAGCATCATATTTGGCCATTATACAGTACGGAACATCACGTGTGGGGCAATTATATAGTATGCAACATTATATGTGGCCATTATATAGTGTGGAGCATCAGGTGTGGGGCAATTATACAGTATGGAGCATCATGTGTGGGGCAATTATATAGTATGGAGCACTGTGTGGGGCAATTATATAGTATGGAGCATCATGTTTGGTGCAATTATATAGCATGCAACATCATGTGTGGCAATTATGCAGCATGCAGCATCATGTGTTGGGCAATTTTACAGTATGCATCATCATGTGTGGCCATTTTACATTAAGTTGCACAGTGTGGCCATTATATAGTATGGAGCATTATGTGTGGGAATTATACAGTATGGAGCATCATGTGTGGCAATTATTTAGCATACAGCATCATATGTGGCCATTATACAGTATGGAGCATCATGTGTGAGGCAATTATACAGTATGGAGCATCATGTGTGGGGCAACTATAGAGTACGGAGCATCATGTGTGAGGCAATTATACAGTATGGATCATCATATGTGGGGCCATTATACAGTATGGACCATCATGTGTGGGGCAATTATATAGTATGGAGCACCATGTGTGGCCATTATATAGTATGCAGCATCATGTATGGCCATTATATAGTATGGAATATCATGTAACATAGTAACATAGTTAGTAAGGCCGAAACAAGACATTTGTCCATGCAGTTCAGCCTATATTCCATCATAATAAATCCCCAGATCTACGTCCTTCTACAGAACCTAATAATTGTATGATACAATATTGTTCTGCTCCAGGAAGACATCCAGGCCTCTCTTGAACCCCTCGACTGAGTTCGCCATCACCACCTCCTCAGGCAAGCAATTCCAGATTCTCACTGCCCTAACAGTAAAGAATCCTCTTCTATGTTGGTGGAAAAACCTTCTCTCTTCCAGACGCAAAGAATGCCCCCTTGTGCCCGTCACCTTCCTTGGTATAAACAAATCCTCAGCGAGATATTTGTATTGTCCCCTTATATACTTATAAATGGTTATTAGATCGCCCCTCAGTCATCTTTTTTCTAGACTAAATAATCCTAATTTCGCTAATCTATCTGGGTATTGTAGTTCTCCCATCCCCTTTATTAATTTTGTTACCATCCTTTGTACTCTCTCTAGTTCCATTATATCGTTCCTGAGCACCGGTGCCCAAAACTGGACACAGTACTCCATGTGCGGTCTAACTAGGGATTTGTACAGAGGCAGTATAATGCTCTCATCATGTGTATCCAGACCTCTTTTAATGCACCCCATGATCCTGTTTGCCTTGGCAGCTGCTGCCTGGCACTGGCTGCTCCAGGTAAGTTTATCATTAACTAGGATCCCCAAGTCCTTCTCGCTGTCAGATTTACCCAGTGGTTTCCTGTTCAGTGTGTAATGGTGATATTGATTCCTTCTTCCCATCTGTATAACCTTATATTTATCATTGTTAAACCTCATCTGCCACCTTTCAGCCCAAGTTTCCAACTTATCCAGATCCATCTGTAGCAGAATACTTTTTTCTCTTGTATTAACTGCTTTACATAGTTTTGTATCATCTGCAAATATCGATATTTTACTGTGTAAACCTTCTACCAGATCATTAATGAATATGTTGAAGAGAACAGGTCCCAATACTGACCCCTGCGGTACCCCACTGGTCACAGCGACCCAGTTAGAGACTATACCATTTATAACCACCCTCTGCTTTCTATCACTAAGCCAGTTACTAACCCATTTACACACATTTTCCCCCAGACCAAGCATTCTCATTTTGTGTACCAACCTCTTGTGAGGCACGGTATCAAACGCTTTGGAAAAATTGAGATATACCACGTCCAATGACTCACTGTGGTCCAGCCTATAGCTTACCTCTTCATAAAAACTGATTAGATTGGTTTGACAGGAGCGATTTCTCATAAACCCATGCTGATATGGAGTTAAACAGTTATTCTCATTGAGATAATCCAGAATAACATCCCTCAGAAACCCTTCAAATATTTTACCAACAATAGAGGTTAGACTTACTGGCCTATAATTTCCAGGTTCACTTTTAGAGCCCTTTTTGAATATTGGCACCACATTTGCTATGCGCTAATCCTGCGGAACAGACCCTGTCGCTAGAGAGTCCCTAAAAATAAGAAATAATGGTTTATCTATTACATTACTTAGTTCTCTTAGTACTCGTGGGTGTCTGCCATCCAGACCCAGAGATTTATCTATTTTAATCTTATTTCGCCGGTTTCGCACCTCTTCTTGGGTTAGATTGGTGACCCTTAATATAGGGTTTTCATATACAGTATGCAGCTTCATTTGGGACAATTATATAGTACGGAGCATCATGTGTGACTATTATACAGTATGAAGCATCATGTATCACAATTATACAGTATGGAGCATCATGTTATATAGTATTGAGCATCATGTGGGACCATTATACAGTATGGAACATCATGTATGGCTATTATACAGTATGCAGCGTCATGTGGGGCAATTATATAGTATGGACCATCATGTGTGGCCATTATCTAGTATTCAGCATCATGTGTGGCCATTATATAGTATGCAGCATCATGTGTGGCCATTACACAGTATGAAGCATCATGTGTGGCCATTATACAGTATGAAGCATCATGTGTGGCCATTATATAGTATGGGGCATTATGTGTGGAGCAATTATACAGTAGGGAGCATCATGTGTGGGTCAATTATATAGTGTGGAGCATCATGTGTGGGGCAATTACTGTATATAGTATGCAGCATCAAGTTTGGCAATAATGTAGTACTAGATGGTGGCCCGATTCTAACGCATCGGGTATTCTAGAATATGCATGTCCACGTAGTATATAGCACAGTCACGTAGTATATTGCCGAGCCACGTAGTATATTGCCCAGTCACGTAGTATATTGCCCAGTCACATAGTATATTGCCCAGCCACATAGTATATTGCCCAGTTACGTAGTATATTGCCCAGTTACATAGTATATTGCCCAGCCACGTAGTATATTGCCCAGTCACATAGTATATTGCCCAGCCACGTAGTATATTGCCCAGAAATGTAGTATATTGCCCAGTTACATAGCATTTTGCCCAGCCACGTAGTATATTGCCCAGTCACATAGTATATTGCCCAGTTACCTAGTATATTGCCCAGTCACGTAGTATATTGCTGAGCAACTTAGTATATTGCCCAGTCATGTAGTATATTGCCCAGTGACCTAGTATACAGCACAGTACCACTTCTCCTGTCTTGCATATATACACTGCACAATACCACTCCTCCTTTCCTGTTTATATACACTGCACAGTGCCACTTCTCCTGTCCTGTATATATGCACTGCACAGTACCACTCTTTCTGTCCTGAATATATACACTGCACAGTACCACTCCTCATGTATGTATACACAGCACAGTACCACTCCTCCTGTCCTGTATGTATACACTGCACAGTACCTCTCCTCCTGTCCTGTATATATACACTGCACAGTACCACTCCTCTTGTTATATATACAGTGGGGCAAAAAAGTATTTAGTCAGTCAGCAATAGTACAAGTTCCACCACTTAAAAAGATGAGAGGCGTCTGTAATTTACATCATAGTTAGACCTCATCTATGGGAGACAAATTGAGAAAAAAAAATCCAGAAAATCATATTGTCTGTTTTTTTAACATTTTATTTGCATATTATGGTGGAAAATAAGTATTTGGTCAGAAACAAACAATCAAGATTTCTGGCTCTCACAGACCTGTAACTTCTTCTTTAAGAGTCTCCTCTTTCCTCCACTCATTACCTGTAGTAATGGCACCTGTTTAAACTTGTTATCAGTATAAAAAGACACCTGTGCACACCCTCAAACAGTCTGACTCCAAACTCCACTATGGTGAACACCAAAGAGCTGTCAAAGGACACCAGAAACAAAATTGTAGCCCTGCACCAGGCTGGGAAGACTGAATCTGCAATAGCCAACCAGCTTGGAGTGAAGAAATCAACAGTGGGAGCAATAATTAGAAAATGGAAGACATACAAGACCACTGATAATCTCCCTCGATCTGGGGTTCCACGCAAAATCCCACCCCGTGGGGTCAAAATGATCACAAGAACGGTGAGCAAAAATCCCAGAACCATGCGGGGGGACCTAGTGAATGAACTGCAGAGAGCTGGGACCAATGTAACAAGGCCTACCATAAGTAACACACTACGCCACCATGGACTCAGATCCTGCAGTGCCAGACGTGTCCCACTGCTTAAGCCAGTGCATGTCCGCGCCCGTCTGAAGTTTTCTAGAGAGCATTTGGATGATCCAGAGGAGTTTTGGGAGAATGTCCTATGGTCTGATGAAACCAAACTGGAACTGTTTGGTAGAAACACAACTTGTCGTGTTTGGAGGAAAAAGAATACTGAGTTGCATCCATCAAACACCATACCTACTGTAAAGCATGGTGGTGGAAACATCATGCTTTGGGGCTGTTTCTCTGCAAAGGGGCCAGGACGACTGATCCGGGTACATGAAAGAATGAATGGGGCCATGTATCGTGAGATTATGAGTGCAAACCTCCTTCCATCAGCAAGGGCATTGAAGATGAAATGTGGCTGGGTCTTTCAACATGACAATGATCCAAAGCACACCGCCAGGGCAACGAAGGAGTGGGTTCGTAAGAAGCATTTCAAGGTCCTGGAGTGGCCTAGCCAGTCTCCAGATCTCAACCCTATAGAAAACCTTTGGAGGGAGTTGAAAGTCCGTGTTGCCAAGCGAAAAGCCAAAAACATCACTGCTCTAGAGGAGATCTGCATGGAGGAATGGGCCAACATACCAACAACAGTGTGTGGCAACCTTGTGAAGACTTACAGAAAACGTTTGACCTCTGTCATTGCCAACAAAGGATATATTACAAAGTATTGAGATGAAATTTTGTTTCTGACCAAATACTTATTTTCCACCATAATATGCAAATAAAATGTTAAAAAAACAGACAATGTGATTTTCTGGATTTTTTTTTCTCAGTTTGTCTCCCATAGTTGACGTCTACCTATGATGTAAATTACAGACGCCTCTCATCTTTTTAAGTGGTGGAACTTGCACTATTGCTGACTGACTAAATACTTTTTTGCCCCACTGTATATATATATATATATATATATACACTGCACAGTACCACTCCTCCTGTCCTGTTTATATACACTGCACAGTGCCACTTCTCCTGTCCTGTATATATGCACTGCACAGTACTACTCTTTCTGTCCTGAATATATACACAGCACAGTACCACTCCTCTTGTATGTATACAATGCACAGTACCCCTCCTCCTGTCCTGTATATATACATTGCACAGTACCACTTCTCCTGTCCTGTATATATACACTGCACAGTACCACTTCTCCTGCCCTGTTTATATACACTGCACAGTACCACTTCTCCTGTCCTGTATATATACACTGCACAGGACCACTCCTTCTGTCCTGTTTATAAACACTGCACAGTACCACTCCTCCTGTTCTGTTTATATACACTGCACAGTACCACTTCTCTTGTCCTGTTCTCGGATTTGTGACATTGGTCTTTGGGAAGGTCAATACTAGGGTTGAGCGACTTTTGTTTTTATAGGATTGGGTCGGGTTTCACGAAACCCGACTTTTTCAAAAGTCGGGTCGAGTGAAATCGGCCGATCCTATAGAAAAGTCGGGGTCAGGGTCGGCCGAAACACGAAACCCAATGCAGTGCATTGGGTTTCTAATGGTTCTTAGGGTCTGAAGGAGAGGAAACTCTCCTTCAGGCCCTGCGATCCATATTAATGTGTAAAATAAAGAATAAAAATAAAAAATATTGCTATACTCACCCTCGGACGCGCCCTGGTTGTAACCGGGAGCCTTCCTTCCTAAGAATGAGCGCCTGAAGGACCTTTCGATGACGTCGCGGCTTGTGATTGGTCGCGTGATTCCCATGTGACCGCTCACGCGACCAATCACAAGCCGCGACGTCATCGAAAGGTCCTGCAGGCGCTCATTCTTAGGAAGGAAGGCTCCCGGTTACAACCAGGGCGCGTCCGAGGGTGAGTATAGCAATATTTTTTATTTTTATTCTTTATTTTACACTTAAATCTGAATTCCGATACCGATTCCCGATATCTTAAACATATCGGGAATCGGTATCGGAATTCCGATACCAGATTCAGAAGATCGCCGACCTCATGGCCGACCCCACACAGGGGTCGGGTCGGGTTTCATGAAACCCGACCTTGCCAAAAGTCGGTGACTTCTGAATCTGGCCGACCCGTTTCGCTCAACCCTAGTCAATACTGGTTTATTATTTTCATTTTTTCTATGAGAAAAAAATATATATTGGAAAACCCATTTAAATGGATTATCCCAAGTAATATCCTATCCTGAGAACTTTCTAATCGCTAGGGTCCGACCACTGAGACCCCCATGATCACGAGAACTGGAGCTCTAAAAAGCACCACGTAAATGAACCTGTGGTCGATCACGTGCACATTCACATGTGGCTCTTCAAATAATGCCTTTTTTATGAAGAGTGTTGAAGGGCGTGACAAAGTATAGCAAAATCCAATGATCGGGAGTGGAGAGTGTTATAGTATGTGGGCTGGTGGGGTTTATGTGGCATGGCTGCTTCTTTGTCCCAGTCCGGCCCTGCATCTGAATACTTATGTGTCATATATTTGTGCTGTGTTTCACAAGTTTACCGCAGCGTCTGATTTCTTCTACTCCTACACTGATTAGAAATAGTTCACCTTCTTATAAAATGGTGTAAATTTCTTTTGGCAGCACAGAGGTTAATCTGCTCAGTTGACAGCTCTGGGAGCATTAAGACTTTCGGCTATGCACTGTTAGTCACTCCCATCTCCTATATAAACTGGGCCCTGGCTAGCACTCATTATAAGAGATAGCTTATGCTACAGGGCTGGATGAGGTTGGTGGTTATTATTGGAGAAGGAGTTTGGTGGATTTATCTTTGGTTGTAGCTAGGTGCTAGTGTGTGATTATTCCCTTTCTTCTCCTGCTTTGGTTTAACTCCATCCTCCACTCCCCAGTGGATTCCTCAGTTAAATGTATGAGTATATTGTTATGTTTGGAATTTTCGTTACCCCTGTTCCTATAACCTTGGTCAGTCTAGTTGATGTAATATGGTACACTACTACTCCCCTCTTCCCTGGGCGATGAAGGATACAGACTGAGGGCAGGAGCTAAGGCAATGTGCATAGCCCTGACCAACTTTAATCAACGGTAGATCTATGTATGGACCTTCAGTGATAACATTGCTTATTCCCTTACACTACTGTGCCTACTGTACATAAGCTATGTCTTACTACAACATATGACATAAGAAAACATATACTTTAGCATTTTAGTATAAATGTCATCTTTTTTATTAATTTTGGTACCTTCAAATTTCTTCTACCTTTTTAAAATCTAGTTTCAGATGGAATGTACGATCTTTCAATAAATTGTTTTTTTTATATCTTTATTTCTTAGCTTCTCCCAAGTAAAACGTTATCTGAAAATTGTAATATTGAGAAGGAACATACAATGTCAAGGGTGGTGTTTGTAAATGATTTATGCATTTTTCTTACAACATTTCAGTATTCCAATTCAATGTGTGATTTGAACTTGGCATCTTGTTCCACCTGTTATAAATTGATTTTTGTGTCAAATATCTTCAGAGAGAAAGATTGAGCATAAACACCAGCTAGTTTATAATGTTTTTGCTGCTAGTATTTGGAAAACTATAATAAAGTAGTTACAGTTATTTGATTTCCAATTTTTAAAATAAACTCCACAAATCAGTATATATATTTGTTTACTTTAATAAATTTGGAGAAGATATTTGGCAACAATTACATACACAGCTTTAAAATCTGGTGTATTGCATGTGAACATTTTCTTTACTTCTATTACGAACAACCATACACATGTGTTAATGTTTTACAAATTGGTTACCCTTTGTCTTTCTTAGGGCTCATGCACATGAACAATTTTCTGGGATGAGTGCTATCCATGGTATTACATAGTTACATAGTTATATAGGTTGAAAAAAGACCTAGGCCCATCAAGTTCAACCTTCCTCCACCAATTGTACATATTGTCACTAATTTGTCAATAATGCACAATGTTATGTGCATTGATCAAATCATACAGCCCTTCTTAAAGCTGTTTTGGTGTCTGCCATTACTACCTCTTGTGGTAGGGCACTCCACATTCTAATTGCTTTAACCCTTTCCTATTAAGCTGAATTATTCCACCCTTTAATGAGTGTCCTATGGTCAGGGCCACCATCAGGGCATTACTGCCCGGCCTAGCATATGGGGCTTGGTGGGAAGAGGGGGCCTGCATCAGGCCCCATCTCTTCTGCTGATCGGTCCTCAGCGTCAGGCTTCTGCTGGTACAATAAGTTACTCTATTGCCTTGCGGGTACGTGCGGGCTCGCACGGCAGTAGTTAAAGCCGCCAGCCAATCGGAGGCTGGCAGCTGGTGTCAACGCGCATGTCAGCGGGGTATGATCTCACTGTCATTCGCCAGCTGGTCTGCGCTGAGATGCCTGGGGTGGACATTGGCGCAGGACCACAGCCAGGAAAGAGGAAGGTGTTTTTTATTTTCATTGAATGCGGCAAGCCCAGGCAGAATGGGAGACACAGAAGGCAGGATGTGAGATACAGGAGGCAGGATGTGACACAGGGGCCAGGATGGGAGACACAGGGGGCAGAATGTGAGTAAAGGGGCAGGATGTGAGACACAGGAGACAGGATGTGAGACACAGGGGTCAGAATGTGAAACACGGGTCAGAATGTGAGAAATGGGTCAGAATGTGAGACACGGGGGGCAGAATGTGAGGCACAGGGGGCAGGATGTGAGACAAAGGGGGCAGGATGTGAGACACAGGGGGCAGGATGTGAGACACAGGGGGGCAGGATGTGAGACAAAGGGGGCAGGATGTGAGACACAGGGGGCAGGATGTGAGACACAGGGGGGCAGCATACGAGACACGGGGCAGTATGTGAGACACAGCGGGCAGAATGCGAGACACAAGGGGACAGGATGTGAAACACAGGGGGCAGGATGTGAGACACGGGGCAGGATCTGACACACAGGGGGCAGGATGTGAGACACAGAAGGCAGGATGTGAGACACAGAAGGCTGGATGTGAGACACAGAAGGCTGGATGTGAGACACAGGGGCAGGATGTGAGACACATGAGGCAGTATGTGACACAAGGGGCAGGATGTGAGACACAGGGGACAGAATGTGAGACACAGGGGCAGGATGTGAGACACAGGAGGAATTATGTGAGACACAGGGGGCAGGATGTGAAACACGGAGCAGAATGTGAGAAAAAGTCAGAATGGGAGACACGGGGGCAGAATGTGAGACACAGGGGGCAGGATGTGAGACACAGGGGGGCAGGATGTGAGACACAGGGGGGCAGGATGTGAGACACAGGGGGGCAGAATGTGAGACATGGGGACAGAATATGAGACACAGGAGGCAGGATGTGAGACACAGGGGGCAAGATGTGAAACACAGGGGGCAGAATGTGAGACACAGGGGGCAGAATGTGAGAAAAAGTCAGAATGTGAGATGCGGGGGCAGAATGTGAGACACAGGGGGCAGGATGTGAGACACATGGGGCAGGATGTGAGACACAGTGGGAAGAATATGATATACAGGGGGCAGGATGTGGGACAGGGGGGAGGATGAGAGACACTGGGTCAGAATGTGATACACAGGAGGCAGAATGTAAGACACAGGGGGAAGGATGAGAGATACAGGGAGCAGGATTTGAGACACAGGGCGCAGAATGTGAGACACGGGGCAGGATGTGAGACACCAGGGTTAGAATGTGAGACAGGGCAGAATGTGAGACACAAGGGGGAAGAATGTGAGACACTGGGGTAGGATGTGAGACACATTGGTCAGAAAGTGAGACAACAGGGGCAGGATGTGAGACACGGGGGGCTGGATGGGAAAGAGGGGGCAGGATTGAAACAAATGAGGCAGGAATATGTGGCAGGAATATGGGGAAGGATGGAGACAGATAGGGCAGGATGGAGACATATAGGGCAGGTTCATGGTGCAGGATCATGGGCAGAATGGATACGATGGAGACAGATGGGGTGGCAGGATCATGGGACAGATGGGTTAGGATCATGGGACAAATGGGTCAGAATCATTGGGAGAGATGGGTCAGGATTAGGGTTGAGCGAAACGGGTCGAACATTTTCAAAAGTCGCCGACTTTTGGCTAAGTCGGGGTTTCATGAAACCCGATCCGACCCCTGTGCGGGGTCGGCCATGCGGTACGCGACTTTCGCGCCAAAGTCGCGTTTCAATGACGCGAAAAGCGCCATTTCTCAGCCAATGAAGGTAAACGCAGAGAGTGGGCAGCGTGATGACATAGGTCCTGGTCCCCACCATCTTAGAGAAGGGCATTGCAGTGATTGGCTTGCTGTCTGCGACGTCACAGGGGCTATAAAGAGGCGTTCCCGCCGACCGCCATCTTACTGCTGCTGATCTGAGCTTAGGGAGAGGTTGCTGCCGCTTTGTCAGAAGCAGGGATAGCGTTAGGCAGGGTCCATTAACCACAAAACCGCTTGTGCTGCAGCGATTTGCACTGTCCAACACCACCCTCGGTGTGCAGGGACAGTGGAAGTTTTTTTTTTTTTTTTTTTCCCCTCAGCGCTGTAGCTCATTGGGCTGCCCTAGAAGGCTCCCTGATAGCTGCATTGCTGTGTGTACGCCGCTGTGCAAACCAACTGCTTTTTTCAAAGCACAAATCCTCTTGTTCCTTCCTTTCTGCACAGCTATCTTTTTTGTTTGTCCACACTTTTTATTTCATTTGTGCATCAGTCCACTCCTTATTGCTGCCTGCCATACCTGGCTGAGATTACTGCAGGCAGGGAGATAGTAGCTGCCTGCCATACCTGGCTGAGATTACTGCAGGCAGGGAGATAGTAATTGTAGGACATTCCCTGTTTTTTTTTTTTTTTTGGTGGGAGATTAAGATTGGCAATTTGGCATTTCTGCTAGAGTGCCATCCCTGTGTGTGCCATCTCTCTCACATAGTGGGCCATAGAAAGCCTTTTCATTTTTCTGTATTTTTTTTTGTGGGGTGTATAAATTCTCCCTGATAAAAATACAGTGGGAGATTAATATTGGCCTTTGGGCTTGTGTGCCAGTCCTGAGTGTGCCATCTCTCTCACAAATAGTGGGCCATAGAAAGCCTATTTTATTTTTTTTTGGGTTTTATAAATTCTCCCTGAAAAAAAGGGAGATTAATATTGGCCTCTGGGCTTGTGTGCCAGTCCTGAGCGTGCCATCTGTGCCAGCCCTGAGCGTGCCATCTCTCTCACAAATAGTGGGCCATAGAAAGCCTATTTATTTTTTTTTTTGGTTTTATAAATTCTCCCTGAAAAAAAGGGAGATTAATATTGGCCTCTGGGCTTGTGTGCCAGTCCTGAGCGTGCCATCTGTGCCAGCCCTGAGCGTGCCATCTCTCTCACAAATAGTGGGCCATAGAAAGCCTATTTAATTTTTTTTTTTGTTTTATAAATTTTCCCTGAAAAAAGGGAGATTAATATTGGCCTCTGGGCTTGTGTGCCAGTTGTGAGCGTGCCATCTGTGCCAGTCCTGAGCGTGCCATCTCTCTCACAAATAGTGGGCCATAGAAAGCCTATTTAATTTTTTTTTTGGTTTTATAAATTTTCCCTGAAAAAAGGGAGATTAATATTGGCCTCTGGGCTTGTGTGCCAGTTGTGAGCGTGCCATCTGTGCCAGTCCTGAGCGTGCCATCTCTCTCACAAATAGTGGGCCATAGAAAGCCTATTTAAATATTTTTTTGGTTTTATAAATTCTCCCAGAAAAAAAGGGAGATTAATATTGGCCTCTGGGCTTCTGTGCCAGTCCTGAGCGTGCCATCTGTGCCAGTCCTGAGCGTCCCATCTCTCTCACAAATAGTGGGCCATAGAAAGCCTATTTTTTTTTTTTTTTGGGTTTTAGAAATTCTCCCTGGAAAAAAAAAGGGAGATTAATATTGCCCTTTGGGCTTGTGTGCCAGTACTAAGCGTTCCATCTCTCTCTCTCTCTCAGTCAGTGGGCCATAGAACGCCTATTTTTGGTTTTATTTGTTTTCTAAATTCTCCCTGAAAAAATCATTTTATTTTATTTGGTTTCTAAATTCTTCCTGATAAAATCATATTTTTTTTATTATTTTTTTTTCTAAAGTCTCCCTGAAAAAAAAAAAAAAAAACAGTGGGAGATTAATATTGGCCTTTCTGCTTGTGTGCCAGTCTTGACTCCTGGGTGCGTCATCTCTCAGTCAGTGGGCCATAGAACGCCTATTTTTGGTTTTATTTGTTTTCTAAATTCTCCCTGAAAAAATCATTTTATTTTATTTGGTTTCTAAATTCTTCCTGATAAAATCATATTTTTTTTATTATTTTTTTTTCTAAAGTCTCCCTGAAAAAAAAAAAAAAAAAACAACCAAAAAAAACAGTGGGAGATTAATATTGGCCTTTCTGCTTGTGTGCCAGTCTTGACTCCTGGGTGTGCTATCTCTCTCTCTCTCTCTCTCTCTCTCTCTCTCTCTCTCCAATTGTGGTCCATAGAAAGCCTATATTTTTTTTCCTTGATTTGGGTTCTAAAATCTACCAGAGAAAATAACTACATCAATCATTGGTAGAAAAATATTGGCCTCTGGGTTTGTGTGCCACTCCTGACTCCTGTGTGCGTCATCTCTCAGTCAGTGGGCCATAGAACGCCTATTTTTGTTTTTATTTGTTTTATAAATTCTCCCTGAAAAAATCATTTTATTTTATTTGGTTTCTAAATTCTTCCTGATAAAATCATATTTTTTTTATTATTTTTTTTTCTAAAGTCTCCCTGAAAAAAAAAAAAAAAAAACAAACAAAAAAAACAGTGGGAGATTAATATTGGCCTTTCTGCTTGTGTGCCAGTCTTGACTCCTGGGTGTGCCATCTCTCTCTCTCTCTCTCTCTCTCCAATTGTGGTCCATAGAAAGCCTATATTTTTTTTCCTTGATTTGGGTTCCAAAATCTACCAGAGAAAATAACTACATCAATCATTGGTAGAAAAATATTGGCCTCTGGGCTTGTGTGCCACTCCTGACTCCTGTGTGCGTCATCTCTCAGTCAGTGGGCCATAGAACGCCTATTTTTGTTTTTATTTGTTTTATAAATTCTCCCTGAAAAAATCATTTTATTTTATTTGGTTTCTAAATTCTTCCTGATAAAATCATATTTTTTTTATTATTTTTTTTTCTAAAGTCTCCCTGAAAAAAAACAAAAACAAAAAAAAAAAACAAAACCCCCCAAAAAATGGGAGATTAATATTGGCCTTTCTGCTTGTGTGCCAGTCTTGACTCCTGGGTGTGCCATCTCTCTCTCTCTCTCTCTCTCTCTCCAATTGTGGTCCATAGAAAGCCTACATTTTTTTTCCTTGATTTGGGTTCCAAAATCTACCAGAGAAAATAACTCCATCAATCATTGGTAGAAAAATATTGGCCTCTGGGCTTGTGTGCCACTCCTGATTCCTGTGTGCGTCATCTCTCACTCAGTGGCCCATAGAAAGCATATAGTTTGTTACATTTGTTTTCTAAATTCTCCCTGCAAAAATCTATTTTTTTTTTTGGGGGGGTTTCTAAAGTGTTCCTGAAAAAAATAAAAATAAAAAAAAAATAATAGTGTGACATTAATATTAACATTTGTGCTTCAGTGACAGTCCTGCGTGTGGGGCATCTCTCTAATTTGCAGCCACCAAAAAAAGAGTGTGTAACATTGGGCCTGATTTTCGCTGTGGTCTCACCAACCTGTAAAGGGGTAGCTAAATCATACTGAAGTTATAGCTCACCGTGTAAGTTGTGTGACTGCAACAAATAACGTTAGTTTGGTTACGTTTTTAAAACAATGAGGAAGTCTAGTGGAAGAGGTCGTGGCCGGGGGCGTTCATTGTCAGCTGGTAATGAGGGTAGTGGTAGTGGTGGAGCATCAGGTGGTCGTGGGGAAAAAAATATTGCACCTAAGTCTGGAGCTGTGGAGCCAGGTTCGTCGTCCGGCTACACAAGGCCTCGAACGCTCCCTTTTCTGGGATTAGGAAAACCGCTTTTAAAGCCGGAGCAGCAAGAGCAAGTTTTGGCTTATCTTGCTGACTCAGCCTCTAGCTCTTTTGCCTCATCTCGTGAAACTGGTAAAAGTAAAAGCAGCGCGTCGTTAGTGGATGTTCACGGTCAGGGACAAGTCACTTCCTTGTCCTCTTCAGCAAAAACAACAACAGAGAAGAATGCAGCAGGCGACACAACGGGTTACTCCATGGAGCTCTTTACACATACCGTCCCTGGCTTAGAAAGTGAAGCAGTTAACAGTCCATGCCCATTACAAATTGAATCTGACATGGAGTGCACTGACGCACAGCCACAGCCAGACTACTATGCTGGTCCTTTGACTCAGACCACAACATTGCCCTCGCAGGGTGCTGATCAAGAATCAGACCCTGATGAGACTATGTTGCCCCATCACGAACGCTATACCACCGAACGACACGGTGACACAGACGAAGTTGCGCAGGAGGTACAAGAAGAGTTATTAGATGACCCAGTTCTTGACCCCGATTGGCAGCCATTGGGGGAACAGGGTGCAGGCGGCAGCAGTTCTGAAGCAGAGGAGGAGGAGGGGCCGCAGCAGGCATCAACATCGCCACAGGTTCCATCTGCCGGGCCCGTATCTTGCCCAAAACGCGTGGCAAAGCCAAAACCTGGTGGAGGACAGCGTGGCCATCCGGTTAAAGCTCAGTCTGCAATGCCTGAAAAGGTATCCGATGCTAGAAAGAGTGCAGTCTGGCATTTTTTTAAACAACATCCAATTGATCAGCGCAAAGTCATCTGTCAAAAATGTTCTACTTCCTTAAGCAGAGGTCAGAATCTGAAAAGTCTCAATACTAGTTGCATGCATAGACATTTAACCACCATGCATTTGAAAGCTTGGACTAACTACCAAACGTCCCTTAAGGTTGTTGCACCCTCGGCCAATGAAGCTAGTCATCAACGCAACATCCCTTCCGGCAGTGTAGGACCACCATTTAGCGCACCACCTGCTGTATCTGTGCAGGTATCTTTGCCAGGCCAAAGCAGTCAGGGTCAGGGAATCACCAGTTTCGTAGTAGGAAACACTGCATCTAGGGCACCGGCGGCAACAATACCATCTCCCACCGTCTCTCAGTCTGCCATGTCCACCGGCACCCCCGCTAGTTCCACGATCTCCAGCTCTCCAGTCCAGCTCACCCTACATGAGACTATGGTTAGAAAAAGGAAATACTTAGCCTCGCATCCGCGTACACAGGGTTTGAACGCCCACATAGCTAGACTAATCTCGTTAGAGATGATGCCCTACCGGTTAGTTGAAAGCGAAGCTTTCAAAGACCTGATGGACTACGCTGTACCACGCTACGAGCTACCCAGTCGACACTTTTTTTCCAGAAAAGCCATCCCAGCCCTCCACCAGCATGTTAAAGAGCGCATCGTCCATGCACTCAGGCAATCTGTGAGCACAAAGGTGCACCTGACAACAGATGCATGGACCAGTAGGCATGGCCAGGGACGTTACGTGTCCATCACGGCACACTGGGTAAATGTGGTGGATTCAGGGTCCACAGGGGACAGCAAGTTTGGGACAGTTCTGCCTAGCCCACGGTCTAGTAAACAGTTGTCTGTAGCCGTTCGCACCCCCTCCTCCTCCTCCTCCTCCTCGTCCTCCTGCAGAAGCAAGAGCTCGTCCACAGACCGCAGTCGCACAAACACTCCATCCGCACCTGCCACTGTTGCACACCAGGTCTCCCATTATGGGGCAGCTACTGGCATACGTCAGCAGGCTGTATTGGCTATGAAGTGTTTGGGCGACAATAGACACACCGCGGAAGTTCTGTCCGAGTTCTTGCAGCAAGAAACGCAGTCGTGGCTGGGCACTGTAGATCTTGAGGCAGGCAAGGTAGTGAGTGATAACGGAAGGAATTTCATGGCTGCCATCTCCCTTTCCCAACTGAAACACATTCCTTGCCTGGCTCACACCTTAAACCTGGTGGTGCAGTGCTTCCTGAAAAGTTATCCGGGGTTATCCGACCTGCTCCTCAAAGTGCGTGGACTTTGCGCACATATCCGCCGTTCGCCTGTACACTCCAGCCGTATGCAGACCTATCAGCGTTCTTTGAACCTTCCCCAGCATCGCCTAATCATAGACGTTGCAACAAGGTGGAACTCAACACTGCACATGCTTCAGAGACTGTGCGAACAGAGGCGGGCTGTTATGTTTTTGTGGGAGGATACACATACACGGGCAGGCAGTAGGATGGCAGACATGGAGTTGTCAGGTGTGCAGTGGTCGAAGATTCAAGACATGTGTCAAGTCCTTCAGTGTTTTGAGGAATGCACACGGCTGGTTAGTGCAGACAACGCCATAATAAGCATGAGCATCCCCCTAATGCGTCTGCTGATGCAAAGTTTGACGCACATAAAGGATCAGGCGTCTGCACCAGAGGAAGAGGAAAGCCTTGATGACAGTCAGCGATTGTCTGGTCAGGGCAGTGTACATGACGAGGTACCGGGCGAAGAGGAGGTGGAGGATGAGGAGGATGATGGGGATGAGTATATTTTTAATGAGGAAGCTTTCCCGGGGGCACGGGAAATTGGTGGCGTGGCAAGGCCGGGTTCTGGTTTTTTGAGGGACACAAGTGACGTAGATTTGCCTGCAACTGCCCCTCAACCAAGCACAACCGCAGATTTGACAACGGGAACTTTGGCCCACATGGCGGATTATGCCTTGCGTATCCTCAAAAGGGACACACGCATTACAAAAATGATGAACGATGACGATTACTGGTTGGCCTGCCTCCTTGATCCTCGCTATAAAGGCAAATTGCAAAATATTATGCCACATGAGAACTTGGAACTAATATTAGCAACAAAACAATCAACTCTTGTTGACCGTTTGCTTCTGGCATTCCCTGCACACAGCGCCCGTGATCGTTCTCACACGAGCTCCAGGGGCCAGCAGACCAGAGGTGTTAGAGGGGCAGAAATCAGAAGTGGCGTTGGCCAGAGGGGTTTTCTGACCAGGTTGTGGAGTGATTTTTCTATGACCGCAGACAGGACAGGTACTGCAGCATCAATTCAAAGTGACAGGAGACAACATTTGTCCAGTATGGTTACAAACTATTTTTCATCCCTTATCGACGTTCTCCCTCAACCGTCATTCCCATTTGATTACTGGGCATCCAAATTAGACACCTGGCCAGAATTGGCAGAATATGCATTGCAGGAGCTTGCTTGCCCGGCAGCTAGTGTCCTATCAGAAAGAGTATTCAGTGCTGCAGGTTCAATACTAACAGAAAAAAGGACTCGTCTGGCTACCCAAAATGTAGATGATCTAACCTTCATTAAAATGAACCACAACTGGATTTCAAAATCTTTTGCCCCACCCTGCCCGGCTGACACCTAGCTTTCCTATGAAAAGGTCTTGCCTGTGGACTATTCTGAATGACTTTTCCAATCTCGTAATTTTCTTCACCTGATTGTCCAGCATACGACATGTTTCCACCTCACGAAATGGCCAAACTCCCCACACGGGGCCGTGCTATCGCCACTTTGCGCTTGGACCCTTGAGAGTGCTGTTTGTCTGAAGAGGTGGGTGTGGCCGCTTTTGGTCGACGGCACTGCCACTGGGTCCCTCATAGTACAATAAAGTGTCTCTGGCGGTGGTGGTGCGCACCCAACGTCAGACACACCGTTGTAATATGAGGGGCCCTGTGCCTGTACCGCCGGCCACAAGACAGTTCCCCCCCCCAGCTCAAACAGTGCTCTACCACTAGCAAAATTATCTCTCACAGCTTCACCAATGTGTAGTCTAGGCGCTGACATCCTTCAATGCCTGGCACTGACAATACCATTGTTTTGACATTTTTGTTATGTTAGGCCTTCGAAGCCTGTCTGCGGTCACTCCTTCCACTAGACTTCCACAGACCAGACCACTGCTGCCCGTGTACCCCTGGAACCAATTTAAAAGTGCCTACAGCCAGCCCAAGTTTGTTATGTTAGGCCTTCGAAGCCTGTCTGCGGTCACTCCTTCCACTAGACTTCCACTGACCAGACCACTGCTGCCCGTGTACCCCTGGAACCAATTTAAAAGTGCCTACAGCCAGCCCAAGTTTGTTATGTTAGGCCTTCGAAGCCTGTCTGCGGTCACTCCTTCCACTAGACTTCCACTGACCAGACCACTGCTGCCCGTGTACCCCTGGAACCAATTTAAAAGTGCCTACAGCCAGCCCAAGTTTGTTATGTTAGGCCTTCGAAGCCTGTCTGCGGTCACTCCTTCCACTAGACTTCCACTGACCAGACCACTGCTGCCCGTGTACCCCTGGAACCAATTTAAAAGTGCCTACAGCCAGCCCAAGTTTGTTATGTTAGGCCTTGGAAGCCTGTCTGCGGTCACTCCTTCCACTAGACTTCCACTGACCAGACCACTGCTGCCCGTGTACCCCTGGAACCAATTTAAAAGTGCCTACAGCCAGCCCAAGTTTGTTATGTTAGGCCTTCGAAGCCTGTCTGCGGTCACTCCTTCCACTAGACTTCCACAGACCAGACCACTGCTGCCCGTGTACCCCTGGAACCAATTTAAAAGTGCCTACAGCCAGCCCAAGTTTGTTATGTTAGGCCTTGGAAGCCTGTCTGCGGTCACTCCTTCCACTAGACTTCCACTGACCAGACCACTGCTGCCCGTGTACCCCTGGAACCAATTTAAAAGTGCCTACAGCCAGCCCAAGTTTGTTATGTTAGGCCTTCGAAGCCTGTCTGCGGTCACTCCTTCCACTAGACTTCCACAGACCAGACCACTGCTGCCCGTGTACCCCTGGAACCAATTTAAAAGTGCCTACAGCCAGCCCAAGTTTGTTATGTTAGGCCTTGGAAGCCTGTCTGCGGTCACTCCTTCCACTAGACTTCCACTGACCAGACCACTGCTGCCCGTGTACCCCTGGAACCAATTTAAAAGTGCCTACAGCCAGCCCAAGTTTGTTATGTTAGGCCTTGGAAGCCTGTCTGCGGTCACTCCTTCCACTAGACTTCCACTGACCAGACCACTGCTGCCCGTGTACCCCTGGAACCAATTTAAAAGTGCCTACAGCCAGCCCAAGTTTGTTATGTTAGGCCTTCGAAGCCTGTCTGCGGTCACTCCTTCCACTAGACTTCCACAGACCAGACCACTGCTGCCCGTGTACCCCTGGAACCAATTTAAAAGTGCCTACAGCCAGCCCAAGTTTGTTATGTTAGGCCTTGGAAGCCTGTCTGCGGTCACTCCTTCCACTAGACTTCCACTGACCAGACCACTGCTGCCCGTGTACCCCTGGAACCAATTTAAAAGTGCCTACAGCCAGCCCAAGTTTGTTATGTTAGGCCTTCGAAGCCTGTCTGCGGTCACTCCTTCCACTAGACTTCCACAGACCAGACCACTGCTGCCCGTGTACCCCTGGAACCAATTTAAAAGTGCCTACAGCCAGCCCAAGTTTGTTATGTTAGGCCTTGGAAGCCTGTCTGCGGTCACTCCTTCCACTAGACTTCCACTGACCAGACCACTGCTGCCCGTGTACCCCTGGAACCAATTTAAAAGTGCCTACAGCCAGCCCAAGTTTGTTATGTTAGGCCTTGGAAGCCTGTCTGCGGTCACTCCTTCCACTAGACTTCCACTGACCATACACTGCTGCCCATGTACCCCTGGAACAAATTTAAAAGTGCCTACAGCCAGCCCAAGTTTGTTATGTTAGGCCTTCGAAGCCTGTCTGCGTCCCGTTCTTTCAACTACAACTACACTGACCAGGCCACTGATGGCCGTGTTCCCCTGGAACCAATTTTAACTTGCCTACAGCCAGCCCAATGTTAGGCCTTTGATGCCTGTCTGCCGTCACTCCTTCCACTAGGCCTCCACTGACCTGTCTATTGCTGCCCGTGTACCCCTTGAACCAACATCATTAAATATAAAAAAAATTAATTTGATTATAAAAAATAAGATCGTGTTGAGATCTCAAATGCAGACATTTTAACAATCAAAACAAACACACAACAAATATCTGGAACTGTACTACAAAGGTCCAACAGCTACAATTTCTTTCTCCTGCAAGAAGTTAACTGAAAGTTTTTTGGAGTTGTTAACACAGATATGGCATCCACCGAGTGTTGTCCTGTCGCGTCTCCTTTAAATTATTTCCAATAAGATGTTAAACTATTAATTTAATAAAATCAATAATTAAAAAAATAATTGAGTAAGTCAAAAGCACATTGCAAATAAACATTAATTACAAATCAAGAAGCATGGCGCGTCCGAGGGTGAGTAGATACCGAATAAGAATATAATCACCCTCGGACGCGCAATGCTTATTTACAACAGCCTTCCTTCCTAAGAATCAGCCCTTTCGTGGTGTAGAGAGAGGTTGTGTTACACTCCAAGGTGTTCCCCGGGTTGCCTTTCATGAGCTTCGATCTTCCGGCTCTCGTTTAGTAGTTGGTGGAAAAGTACACAGCATTAGGCCTACAAAATGGGTATGGGGTGGAGAGAGATGGTGTGTTACACTCCAAGGTGTTCCCCAGGTTGCCTTTCCTGAGCTTCGATCTTCATGCTCTCGTTTAGTAGGTGTCGGAAAGTAGGCTGCATTAGGCCTAAAAAATGGGGAATGGGGTGGAGAGAGATGGTGTGTTACACTCCAAGGTGTTCCCCAGGTTTCCTTGCCATTGCTTCGGTCTTCCGACTCTCGTTTAGTAGTTGTAGAAAAGTACACTGCATTAGGCCTAAAAAATGGGTATGGGGTGGAGAGAGATGGTGTGTTACACTCCAAGGTGTTCCCCAGGTTGCCTTTCCTGAGCTTCGATCTTCATGCTCTCGTTTAGTAGGTGTCGGAAAGTAGGCTGCATTAGGCCTACAAATTGGGTATGGGGTGGAGAGAGATGGTGTGTTACACTCCAAGGTGTTCCCCAGGTTTCCTTGCCATTGCTTCGGTCTTCCGACTCTCGTTTAGTAGTTGTAGAAAAGTACACAGCATTAGGCCTACAAAATGGGTATGGGGTGGAGAGAGATGGTGTGTTACACTCCAAGGTGTTCCCCAGGTTGCCTTTCCTGAGCTTCTATCTTCAGGCTCTCATTAAATTGTGGTTAAATGGAACAACTGCATTTGGCGTACTAGTTGGTTTGGGGCCTACTATCGGTATCTGCCACTCCTTGCTGTTCTCCTCCACTGAACAAAGCTGTGCCGCCTGTTTACTACGGTTGCCAATTTTGAACTGCATTTCGACTACTTACTGATTTGGCCCTACTCTCTGTGTCAGCCTCTCATTCCAGTTGTCCTCCACTGCAATGCCCCCTGGTTATTCCTGTGTTACCAATTTTGAACTGCATTTAGCCCACTTTCTTCTTTGGGCCTATATCTGTGTTTCCACTTCATCGTGCCCATTGCCCAGCCAGTGATAGATGAGTCTGCTGGTACATTGACCCATAACGCAACATTCCCCGTGCACGCTACACAACAACATTGTGACCCTGCTGAAAGTCAGGTTGCTCTTCCCGCATACCATACCACCTTACACGGGGACAAAGAGGAAGGTGCAGATGAAAGTGCAGGTTCCTTCATCAGGTGGGGGGAGGAATACTAGTTGGCGACGTCACTGGCACAGGGCCTCTCATAGTACGCAAAAGTGTTGCTGCCGGTGGGAGGCGCCCCCGCCGTGCAAACACACCGCTGTACTTTGAGGGGCCCTGTGCCAGTGCCAATGCCAACGAGTGGGCCCCCCCTGCTTGCTCAGGTTCACAGCACTTGCAAAGTTGAAATACTTACCTCTCCCTGCTCCACTGCCGTGACGTGGTCCAGATTTCCTGGGCCCACTAATTACTTGAACCAGCCCTACCCCCCACAACTTTAGCCAAATGACCCCCAATTTCAAATGCCTTCCAATTATTATAAGGTAAATTACGCTTGACAAGCTTCATTAAGAAGAATGGATGGTTTTGACATTAAAATGGGCACTCTAGGTGTTTTCCTGGCCCCCACTCACTGCCGACTATGCTGCCCCATTGACTTGCATTGGGTTTCGTGTTTCGGTCGATCCCGACTTTACGTCATAATCGGCCGATTTCACTCGACCCGACTTTGGACATAGTCGGGTTTCGCAAAACCCGGCTCGACTCTAAAAAGGTCAAGGTCGCTCAACTCTAGTCAGGATCATTGGGACAGATGGGTCAGGATCATTGGGACAGATGGGTCAGGATTATGGGACAGATGGGGCAGGATCGTGGGACAGATGGGGCAAGATCATGGGACAGATGTGAGACACAGGGGGAAGAAAGTAAGACATAGGGGGCAGAATGTGAGACACAGGGTCAGAATGTGAGACAAAGGGGCAGAATTTGAGACACAGGGGTCAGAATGTGAGACACAGTGGGCAGAATGTGAGACACAGGGGGACAGGATGTGAGACACAGGGGGCACAATGTGAGACACAAGGGGAAGAATGTGAGAAACAAGGGGCAGAATGTGAGACACTTGGCAGGATGTGAGAATCAAGGGGCAGAATGTGAGTCACAGGGGCAGCATGTGAGACACAGGGGGCAGGATGTGAGACACGGGGTCAGGATGTTAGGCACAAGGGGCAGGATGTGAGACACAAGGGGCAGGATGTGAAACACGGGACACAATTTGAGACACAGGGGGGCAGGGATTGAAAAACAGGGGGAGAATGTGAGACACAGGGGGCAGGATGTGAGACACTTTGGGAAGAATATAAGACACACGGGGCAGGATGTGAGACAGGGGGCAGGATATGAGCCACAGGGACAGGATGAGAGACACAGGGGATCAGAATGTGAGACACAGGGGGCAGAATGTAAGACACAGGGGGCAGAATATGAGACACAGGTAGCAGAATGTGAGACACGAGGGGGCATAATGTGAGACATGGGACAGGAAGTGAGACACAGGGGGTAGAATGTGAGAAAGGGCAGAATGTGAGACACAAGGGGGAAGAATGTGAGACACGGGGGTAGGATGTGAGACGCATTGGTCAGAAAGTGAGACACAAAGGGCAGGATGTGAGACACGAGGCAGGATTCAGACAAATGAGGCAGGAATATGGGGCAGGATGGAGACAAATGGGGCAGAAATATGGAGCAGGATGGAGAAAGAAAGGGCATGATGGAGCCAGAGGGGGCAGGATTATGGTGCAAGATGGAGACACATGGTGCAGGATCATGGGCAGGATAAATATAATGGAAGCAGATGGGGTGGCAGGATCATGGGACAGATAGGTCAGGATAATGGGACAGATGGGTCAGGATCATCGGGACAGATGGGTCAGGATCATCGGGACAGATGGGTCAGGATTATGGGACAGATTGGCAGGATAGTGGGACAGATGAGGCAGGATCATGGGGCAGATGGGGCAGGATGGGGAGATCATATGGGGGCAGAATGGATACTCATAAGGGCAGGATGGCAGAATATATAGCTGGAGCCAGGAATGAGATACCTGGAGCCCAGATGGAGAATATTATTACCATAGGGGCTGATTAAGGGATATTATTACTGCAGTGATGTATTTATTTTATATTTTGAGGATACTGTTTAAAAATGGGAGGCGGTCCTGTTACTGTGCAGAGCGACACTATGTCACCTTTTTTTCTTCATCTGGTGTATTGTAGAAGTTGGGAAAAAATTAAGTAATGTGTTCTGCAAGCGGAGTTCTAGATAACTGTGTTGTTTCCTGCAGAGACGAGTCCTGGCTGGAAGAAGTGATTGCGGTCTGTGCTGGATGAAGATGAAAAGCGAAGCTGATGGACTTCACTGGTGAGTCAGTGTGTTACCTGTCCACTGACACTATACACTATATACAGAGTTCCTGTGTACAATGTCACCAGTGATCACTGTATTACCTTTACGCTGTCACTATATAGAGAGCTCCTGTGTATATTGTCACTGGTGATCACTGTATTACCTGTACAGTGACACTGTATACAGAGCTCTTGTGTACAACCCCTGGAAAAATTATGTAATCACCGGCCTTGGAGGATGTTCATTCAGTTGTTTTATTTTGTAGAAAAAAAGCAGATGATAGACATGGCACAAAACTAAAGTAATTTCAAATGGCAACTTTCTGGCTTTAAGAAACACTAAAAGAAATCAAGAACAAAAAATGTGGTAGTCAGTAATAGTTACTTTTTTTAACCAAGCATAGGGGGAAAATTATGGAGTCATTCAATTCTGAGGGAAAAATGTCAGAATCACCCTGTAAATTTTCATTCCCAAAACTAACACCTGCATCAAATTAGATCTGCTCATTAGTCTGCATCTAAAAAGGAGTGATCACACCTTGGAGAGCTGTTTCACCAAGTGGACTGACCTGAATCATGGCTCCAACAATTTTCAATTGAAACAAAAACAAAGGAGAGGATTATCAAACTATTGAAAGAGGGCAAATCATCACGCAATGTTGCAAAAGATGTTGGTTGTTCACAGTCAGCTGTGTCTAAAATCTGGACCAAATACAAACAACATGGGAAGGTTGTTAAAGGCAAACATATTGGTAGACCAAGGAAGACATCAAAGCATCAAGAACGGAAACTTAAGGCAATATGTCTCCAAAATAGGAAATGTATAACAAAACAAATGAGGAAGGAATGGGTGGGAACTGGAGTCAACGTCTGTGACCCAACTGTAAGAAACCGCCTAAAGGAAATAGGATTTACATACCGAAAAGCTAAACAAAAGCCATCATTAACACCTAAAAAGAAAATAACAAGGTTTCAATGGGCTAAGGAAAAGCAATCACGGACTGTGGATGACTGGATGAAAGTTATATTCAGTGATGAGTCGCAAATCTGCATTGGGCAAGGTGATGATGCTGGAACTTATGTTTTGTGCCGTTCCAATGAGATTTATAAAGATGACTGCCTGAAGAGAACATGCAAATTACCACAGCCATTGATAATATGGGGCTGCATGTCAGGCAAAGGCACTGGGGAGATGGCTGTCATTACATCTTCAAAAAATGCGCAAGTTTATGTTGATATTTTGGACACTTTTCTTATCCCATCAAGTGAAAGGATGTTTGGGGATGATTAAATCATTTTTCAAGATGATAACACATCCTGCCATAGAGCAAAAACTGTGAAAACATTCCATGAAAAAAGACACATAAGGTCAGTGTCATGGTCTGCAAATAGTCCGGATCTCTATCCAATTGAAAATCTTTGGTGGAAGTTGAAGAAAATGGTCCATGACAAGGCTCCAACCTGTAAAGCTGATCTGGCAACAGCAATCAGTGAAAGTTGTATCCATGTTGATGAAGAACACTGTTTGACACTCATTAAGTCCATGCCTCAGAGACTGCAAGCTGATATAAAAGCCAGAGGTGGTGCAACAAAATACTAGTGATGTGTTGGAGTGTTTTTTGTTTTTTTGTTTTTCATTATTCCATAATTTTTTTCCTCAGAATTAAGTGACTCCATAATTTTTACCCTAAGCTTGTTTAAAAAAAAGTAACCATTACTGTCCACCACATTTTTTGTTCTTGATTTCTTTTAGTGTTCTTAACCTTGATGTTCTGTTCGGGTCATAGTGACCCGAACAGACTTTTTGCGGCCCTGTAGATTTTTTTCTGTAAGTCTCTAAAACTTGAGACTCCTTGACTTTTCCTCATTTGGGGGGACCTACCTATGAGTATTTTTATTTTTTTTCGTTTACTTTTTGCTACACGCAAAAAGTTACACTTGTGTTTGGGTCATAGTGATCCGACATCGTTTTTTACAGCTGTGAGGCCATATTTTCAGTGAAATAAAGGAGTTATAACCTCAGTTGGGTCTATTTATTGCATCTACTATTGTATATCAATTGATTTATTTCCTAAATTATTTCAATGGGGTCGTACACGCGCTCTACCGGGGGTATGCATTGAGATCTGCGCACCATAAAATGGCTTTATATTGATTATTTTTGGTGCGCAGTCTATTCTAAAATGTAGAGTGCATCCGGAGAGATCACTAGGTGTGCACTACACATGTATATTATGCGCAGAACGGACTGCTCAGAACGCGCTGTCTAAGATGTTTTTTTTTGTAAAGCTGAGCTGTAAAGTCTTGCAAATAATTTTTTTTGGCTAAGTAAGTCTGTCTTCCTGGCTTATCTGCTTGTTTTCAGAAGGGTTCTTATCTTCTCTGCTCTTATCAGTACACATATGCTAGCCCAGACATGTTACCTTTCAGTTTCTTTGGAGAGCAGCTGTGTACATACCTCTGTTCCAGGATATCTCTGTTCCAGGCAGTATCTTTGTTTTCTACAGGTATGTTGCTTGTTATGCTTTTACTAATCAATTCTATTGATAGATTGTATATTGTAAAGGAATACTTTCATTTTATTTTATTACATGTAATTAGTGTTATTACTGTGTGATACACTGCTCTACACTTAGCATGATAGATTGCTGGATATTGAGCACTGGTATGCTTTGATGTAGTATAAAAGCTCTTATTGTTTTTGAAGCTGTTTTTTTTCTCAGACTTTATTATTATTGTTTACTTACAAAGGTTTTTTTTTATTACAAAATATGTGTAGTTTTCTATTTTCGTTTTGCTCATTGATCTGTTTTTTCAAAATAAAAACAAAAAAAAAAGATTTCTAGTTCATTTTTCTTTTTTTTTTTACTACCAAACATGTTCACAAACAGTCTAGTAAGCAAAAAGTATAAAAAAAATGGAGTTAGAGTGTCTAAAATCAAGGTTTAATAAGCCGGGTCATGGTGACCCGGAACACTACAAGTGTATAGTAAATGCGAACAAAACAGCAGGGTAAAAGCCAGACAGTTGCCATTTGAAATGACTTTAGTTTTGTGCCATGTCTGTGTTCTGCTTTTTTTTCTACAAAATTGAACAACTGAATGAACATCCTTCAAGGCCGGTGATTACATAATTTTTTCAAGGGGTTGTATAATGTCACCAGTGATCACTTTATTACCTGTACACAGACACTGCATACTAAGTACAGATCTCCTGTGTATAATGGCACTTAGGGTGATAGTATTGTGTTGTTTTACACTGCTCAAAAAATAAAGGGAACACTAAAATCCCACATCCCAGATACAACTGAATGAGATATTCCAGTTGTAAATCTCTATTCATTACATAGTGGAATGTGTTGAGAACAATAAAACTTAAAAGTGATCAACGTAAATAACAACTAATATCCCACGGAGGTCTTGAGTTCGAAGGATGCTCAAGTGGAAAATGAAGTTACAGGTTGATCCAACTTCAGTGGAATGCCTCAAGACAAGGAAATGATGCTCAGTAGTGTGTGGCCTTTACGTGCCTGTATAAACTCCCTACATTGCCTGGGCATGCTCCTGATGAGGCGGCGGATGGTTTCCTGAGGGATCTTTTCCCAGACCTGGACTAAAGCATCCAACTCCTGGACAGTCAATGGTGCAATGTGACATTGGTAGATGGTGCGAGACATGATGTCCCAGATGGGTTTAATCGGATTCAGGTCTGGGGAATGGGCGGGCCAGTCCATAGCTTCAATGCCTTCATCTGCTGACACATTCCAGCCACAAGAGGTCTGGCATTGTCCTGCATTAGGGGGAACCCAGGGCTAAACGCACCAGCATATGTTCTCACAAGGGATCTGAGGATCTCATGTGAGGATCTCATGTCAGTACCTAATGGCAATAAAGGCACAGATGATTGGCCTCGGGGAGACCAAAAGATCCAACACCGCGGAGACACCATCACGTGTTTCTCAACGCAGTGATTCCAGAACACTGCCCCCATCCCTTATGGGAAATATGCAGATGCATGTAAAGAAGCTGCGGAGACACCATCACGTGTTTCTCGACGCAAGCAGTGAATAGCCAGGCCTTTCCCCGGGAAGGAACAACCACGGGAAGGGCAGCATCCCATGAAGGAAAGCCACCTATGCCAAGCATGGTATCCATCCACAGACAGCTGTTTCGGGGTTTTTGCCCCTCATCAGTGTGGAGTAGGAATCTGGCTATTAGGAGCAGTGCCTAGTAAAAAGGCTATAAAGGCACAGATGATTGGCATCGGGGAGACCAAAACATCCAACACCGCGGAGACACCATCACATGTTTCTCAACGCAGTGATTCCAGAACACTGCCCCCATCCCTTATAGGAAATAAAACACGTGATGGTGTCTCCAAAGCTTCTTTACATGCATCTGCATATTTCCCATAAGGGATGGGGGCAGTGTTCTGGAATCACTGCGTTGAGAAACACGTGATGGTGTCTCCGCGGTGTTGGATGTTTTGGTCTCCCCGAGGCCAATCATCTGTGCCTTTATAGCCTTTTTACTAGGCACTGCTCCTAATAGCCAGATTCCTACTCCACACTGATGAGAGGCAAAAACCCCGAAACAGCTGTCTGTGGATGGATACCATGCTTGGCATAGGTGGCTTTCCTTCATAGGATGCTGCCCTTCCCGTGGTTGTTCCTTCCCGGGGAAAGGCCTGGCTATTCACTGCTTGTGTCGAGAAACACGTGATGGTGTCTCCGCAGCTTCTTTACATGCAAGTACCTAATGGCAGTCAGGATACCTCTTGCGAGCACATGGAGGGTTGTGTGGCCCTCCAAAGAATTACCACCCCACACCATTACTGACCCACTGCCAAACCAGTCATGCTGAAGGATGTTGCAGGCAGCAGATCGCTCTCCACAGTGTCTCCAGACTCTGTCACGTCTGACACATGTGCTCAGTGTGAACCTGCTTTCATCTGTGAAGAGCACAAGGCACCAGTGGTGAATTTGCCAATCCTGGTGTTCTGTGGCAAATGCCAAGCATCCTTCACGGTGCTGGGCTGTGAGTACAACCCCATCTCTGGACCTGGGGCACACAGACCATTCTCATGGAGTCAGTTTCTAACATTTTGTGCAAACATATGCACATTTGTGGCCTGCTGGAGGTCATTTTGCATGTCTCTAGTAGTGCTCTTTCAGTTTATCCTTGCACAAAGTCAGAGGTAGCGGTCCTGCTGTTGGATTGTTGCCCTCCTACAGCCCCCTCCAAGTTTCCAGGTGTACTGGTCTGTCTCCTAGTAGTGCCTCCAGCCTCTGAACACTATGCTGACTCACCCAGCAAACCTTCTTGCCACAGCTAGCATTGATGTGCCATCCTAGATGAGCTGCACTGAGCCACTTGTGTGGGTTGCAGAGTCCGTCTCATGTTACCATGAGTGTGAAAGCACAACCAACATTCACAAGAGACCAAAACATCAGCTAGAAAGCACCTGCAGAACCACTCCTTTATTGAGTGTGTCTTGATAATTCCCAAAAATGTCCATCTGTTGTCTTTTCCATTTGCACAACAGCATGTGAAATTGATTGTCAAACAGTGTTACTTCCTAAGTGGACAGTTTTACTTCACAGAAGTTTGATTTACTTGCAATTATATTCTGTTGTTTAAGTGTTCCCTTTATTTTTTGGAGCAGTGTATTAATGATTAGTATTGCAGTATTCAGTCACTATGTGGTCGGAAAATTTTGTCCGGCCATGGTGTGGCGGTATTTGTCCCTTGTATGTGATATTATTCGGTCACTGTGGTGGTAATATGTGATCTGTGGGCAGCACGGTGGCACAGTGGTTAGCACAGCAGCCTTGCAGCGCTGGAGTCCTGGGTTCTAATCCCACCTTGGACAACATCTGCAAAGAGTTTGTATGTTCTCTCCGTGTTTGCGTGGGTTTCCTCCGGGCACTCCGGTTTCCTCCCACATTCCAAAGACATACTGATAGGGAATTTAGATTGTGAGCCCCATCGGGGACAGCGATGAAAATGTGTGCAAACTGTAAAGCGCTGCGTAATATGTTAGCGCTATATAAAAATAAAGATTATTATCTGTACATGGTGGGGTGGTATTTGTTCCTTGTTTGTGCTATTATTCGGTAACTGTGGTGGTCATATGTGATCTGGACATGGTGTTACAGTATTTGTTCCTTGTATGTGGTATTATAGGTCTCAATGTGATGGTAATATGGTGTCTAGACATGGCGTGGTGTTATTTGTCCCTTGCATGTGACATTATTCGGTCACTGTGGTGGTAATATGTTATCTGTAATGGTCTGGTAATGGTGTGGTGGTATTTGTCCCTTTGAATGTAACATTATTGGTCTTTTTAAAAATTGAAAAATAAATAAAAATATACCTAAATTGTATTGCATATTTTAACAAATTTTTAATAGGTTAGCGTAGAGTAGGGCCCGGCCAAAAGAGTCTACCTTGTCGTGGTGGCAGATTAGAAAATTTTTTGGGCTGAAACAAAAGCTGCTGACCATATGTGTGATCTGGTGATGGGAACTGTTAATGTTTGATTGGTGAGAAGTGGAGTTTTTCCAAGAGAGAGCGGTGTGACTGTGGACAGTTTGAGGGGTGGAGCTGGGATGGAGCCTGGGTGGAGTCTCAAGGAGGCCCAAAAAATGTTGCCAGTATGGGGCCCCAAAATTCCTAGTGGCAGCCCTGCCCATGGTCCTTACTATTGTCTTCCACAGCACTTTACAATGTGAAAACATGCCAATTTCAGTTTTGGGCTTTTCCCGCCACCACCACCACGTCCGCTGTATTATCATTTTTCGGCCCTCGCTTATCATTTTCAGAGGGCCAGCAGGTGCCATTTAACCTGAGTTTGGAAAGGGCCCTGAAGGGGCCCTGTAGCATACATTTGGGAGAGCTCTCATTCCAATATTTGAGAGGTCCTTCACTTATTCCAAATTGTTAGCTACAACACGTAGTCAAAATTGTTGGTACCCCTCGTTTAATGACAGAAAAACACACAATGGTCACAGAAATAACTTGAATCTGAAGTAATAATAAATAAAAAATCTATGAAAAAGAAGAAATGAAAGTCAGATATTGCTTTTCAACCATGCTTCCAAAGAATTTAAAAAAAAAAAATAAAAGTCATGAAATAGGCCTGAACAGAAATGATGGTACCCTTAACTTAACATTATGTTGCACAACCATTTGAGGCAATCACTGCAATCAAACAATTCCTGTAACTGTCAATAAGACTTCTTCACCTCTCGACAGGTATTTTGGCCCACTCCTCAAGGACAAACTGCTCCAGTTGTCTTGTGTTTGAAGGTTGCCTTTTCCAGATGGCATGTTTCAGCTCTTTCCAAAGATGCACAATAGGATTTAGGTTAGTTCTCTTTGAAGGCCACTTCAGAATATTCCAATGTTTTCCTCTTAGCCATTCTTGGGTGTTTTTAGCTGTGTGTGTTTTGGTTCATTATTCTGTTGGAAGACCCAAGGCCTGCGACTGAGACCAAGCTTTCTGACGATGGGCAGCATATTTCTCTCTAGAATCCCTTGATAGTCTTGAGATTTCATGGTACCCTGCATAGATTCTAGACACCCTGTGCCTGATGCAACAAAGCAGCCCCAAAACAAAACATAGCCTCCTCCATGTTTCTTGGTATACATCATTTTTCCATCTGTGAACATAGAGCAGATGTGATTTGCCAAAAAGTTTCATTTTTGTCTCATCTGTCCACAGGATATTCTCCCAGAAACTTTGTTGCTTGTCAACATATAGTTTGGCAAATTCTAGTATGGCTTTTTAATGAGTTTTTTCAACTTTGGTATCCTTCTTGGTCGTCTCCCATGAAGTTCACTTTGGCTCATACAGTGATGGATGGTGCAATCTGACACTGATTTTGCTTGAGCTTGAAGTTGACTTTTAATCTGTTTAGAAGTTTTTCTGGGCTCTTTTCTTACCATTCGTATTATCCGTCTCTTGATTTGTCATCAATTTTCCTCCAGCAGCCACATCCAAGGAAATTGGCTACTGTCCCATGGAACTTACATTTTTTAACAATATGTGAAACTGTAGTCACAGGAACATCAAGCTGCTTGGAGATGGTGTTAGGGCTAGCGGAACGCACCAAATAATTAGAGAAAAGGAATAAGGTGCGTTCGCAGCCCGGGGTCCACCGTGCAGAGATGGAACCTGCTGCTAAGCAATGACGGACTATAAGGCGGTACAATGAGGATACACATGGGTTAGCTTCACCCTGTGTGAAAAAAGCAAACCCTGTTGCGTCACAGGGCCGCAGTACCGCACGTAACAAAACTAATAATTAAATAGCAAGAGAGTGCATGCGATGCCGCACTGGCGGACGCCACTAACCACCCTGACTTGGGTTTGGAAAGTGCGGTGATAGCGCACGGCACCGCACTGGCGGTCACAGCATTAGACACTGTTTGTGTACCAGTGTTGGTTACAAGTCGGGTGCTAGATTACAGTCATCCTCCTTATGTGAGCATTCAAACACAAAGGAGGGGATGATTTAAAGAGTGACTTTCACTCACAACACACACACATAAACAAGTGTATACTAGCGCATGGCCGTATGGCCATGCAAACCTTTTATAGCTGCAGCATGTACAGGACCTTCCCAGAAGGACCAATGGGAGACTGCCACAGAAGTTGAGCAACTTCAGGACCTTCCCGGAGGACCAATGGGATCTGCTGCAGTATCTGAGCATGTGATCCTCATTCTCCAACGGGAGATCTTGCCCTGGGCATGCTCAGAAGGGGAAAAGCAGGACTTAGTCCCAAAAGCATCTGCTCACCGCTGCCCAGCACTGGCTTCCATGGCAGAAGCTGGAAAAGCAGCAGTAACACTTTGCACAGAGTGAGACTGAGAAGACGTTAGGACCGACGTCTCCGCTGAGCAGGCTCCACTGTGGCTGATGCAGAATGAGAGACCGCAGTAGACGTGGTTCGAGATTCCTCCTGTGTAGCGGCGGGAACTCAACTCCTAACAGATGGTCTTATAACTTTTGCCTTTAACATGTTTGTCTATAATTTTCTTTCTAATCTCCTGAAACAACTCCTTCCTTCCCTTCCTCTGGTCTGTGTTGAGTGTGATACATACCATATCACCAAATAGCGCAGTGATTATCTGTAGCCCTTTATTCAGGAACACTCACTGTTTCCAATTTTGCAGACACTTGTGATGCAAATTAGCGGACACACCTTGATTTAACATGTCCCTTTTGTCACATTATTTTCAGGGATACCATCATTTCTGTCCAGGCCTATTTCTTGACTTTTATTTTATTTATTTTAATACTGTGGAAGCATAGTTGAAAAGCAATGTCTGTATTTCATTTGTTCATATTCATAGATCTTTTATTTATTATTACTTTTGTCAAATTCAAGTTCTTTCTGTGACCATTGTGGATTTTTCTGTCATTAAACGAGGGGTAGCAACAATTTTGACCAGTGTGTAGATGGTGGAATACATATTTCCCATCACTTTAGAATGCCAGCTAAAGCATGCCCATGTGAATTTTATTCTTTGACCCTCACCGCCACCACATCCACCACCATACCATATCACCAAATAGCGCAGTGATTATCTGTAGCCCTTTATTCAGGAACACTCACTGTTTCCAATTTTGCAGACACTTGTGATGCAAATTAGCGGACACACCTTGATTTAACATGTCCCTTTTGTCACATTATTTTCAGGGATACCATCATTTCTGTCCAGGCCTATTTCTTGACTTTTATTTTATTTATTTTAATACTGTGGAAGCATAGTTGAAAAGCAATGTCTGTATTTCATTTGTTCATATTCATAGATCTTTTATTTATTATTACTTTTGTCAAATTCAAGTTCTTTCTGTGACCATTGTGGATTTTTCTGTCATTAAACGAGGGGTAGCAACAATTTTGACCAGTGTGTAGATGGTGGAATACATATTTCCCATCACTTTAGAATGCCAGCTAAAGCATGCCCATGTGAATTTTATTCTTTGACCCTCACCGCCACCACATCCACCACCATGTGATTGTGCGGCCCTCGCTTCACATTGGCAGAGGGCCAGTAAGTGCCATGAAACCTGAGTTCTTTAAGCTCCACAGTTCATTTTGACCACCGGATGCCAATGGAGCCACTGTCATAGCGGGTAAAGCCACTGTAAGGTAAATATTCTCCCCCTCAGTTGCAAATCTGTTGATGGCATGGTGGGAGGAGAATTATATTTTTTTTGACAATAATCCTTTTTTTGCTCTATACAGTGGTATTCACATTATATAGACGATCTACTCATTGTTTGGAAAGATGATGTTTCATCCATTCCCCTTATTAAGGATTATTTGCATGACAAACAATGTAATTTAAAATTTACAATTTTTTTTCCATAAAACTCGGATTTGTTTTCTGGACCTATGCCTTACGGGTACACCATACCAACCTATCTCAAGTTACACTTATTGCAAAGAGAACGCTGGTAATACTACACTGCTCAAAAAACTAAAGGGAACATTTAAACAACAGAATAGAACTCCAAGTAAATCAAACTTCTGTGAAATAAAACTGCCCACTTAGGAAGCAACATTGTTTGACAATCAATTTCACATGCTGTTGTGCAAATGGAATAGACAACAGATGGAAATTATTGGAAATTATCAAGACACACTCAATAAGGAGTGGTTCTGCTGGTGGGGTCCACAGACCACATCTCAGTACCAGTGCTTTCTGGCTGATGTTTGGTCACTTTTAAATGTTGGTTGTGCTTTCACACTCATGGTAGCATGAGACAGACACTACAACCCACACAAGTGGCTCAGGTAATGCAGCTCATCCAGGATGGCACACCAATGCGAGTTGCGGCAAGAAAGTTTGCTGTGTCTGTCATCAAAGTGACCAAAGTGGAGGCCACTACACCAGGAGAAATGGAGGGGGCCATGGGAGGGCAACAACCCAGCAGCAAGACCACTACCTCAGCCTTTGTGCAAGGAGGAACAGGAGGAGCACTGCCAGAGCCCTACAAAATGACCTCCAGCAGGCCACAAATGTGCATGTGTCTGCACAAATAGTTGGAAACCGACTCCATGAGAATGGTCTGAGTGCCTGACGTCCACAGATGGGGGTTGTGCTCACAGCCCAACACCGTGCAGGATGCTTGGCATTTGCCACAGAACACCAGGATTAGCAAATTTGCCACTGGCGCCCTGTGCTCTTCACAGATGAAAGCAGGTTCACACTGAGCACATGTGACAGATGAGACAGAGTCTGGAGACGCTGTAGAGAGCGATCTGCTGCCTGCAATATCCATCAGCATGACCGATTTGGCAGTGGGTCAGTAAAGATGTGGGGTGGAATTTCTTTGGAGGGCCGCTCAGCCCTCCATGTGCTCGCCAGAGGTAGCCTGACTGCCATTAGGTACCAAGATGAGATCCTCAGACCCCTTGTGAGACCATATGCTGTTGCGGTTGGCCCTGGGTTCCTCCTAATCCAGGACATTGCGAGACCTCATGTGGCTGGTGTGTGTCAGCAGTTCCTGAAAGATGAAGGCATTGAAGATATGGACTTCCCCGCCCGTTCCCCAGACCTGAATCCGATTGAACACATCTGGGACATCATGTCTCACACCATCCACCAACGTCACGTTGCACCACAGATTGTCCAGGAGTTGGCGGATGCTTTAGTCCAGGTCTGGGAGGATATCCCTCACGAGACCATCCACCGCCTCATCAGGAGCATGCCCAGGCATTGTAGGGAGGTTATACAGGCACATGGAGGCAACACACATGCAACTGAACATCATTTCCTTGTCTTGAGGCATTTCCACTGACGTTGGATCAGCCTGTAATTTGATTTTCCACTTTGATTTTGAGTATCATTCCAAATCCAGACCTCCATGGGATATTCATTTTTATTTACATTGATCATTTTTTATGTATTATGGTTCTCAACACATTCCACTATGTAATGAATAAAGATTTGCGACTGAAATATTTCATTTAGTGATATCTAGGATGTGGTACTTTAGTATTCCCTTTATTTTTTTGAGCAGTGTATATTACATGCATGAAGTTTTCATCCACCTCAAACAATAAAGTCTATAACTTTTAGGTGAGATTATCAGAGCTAAACGCAATTGCAACTAAACTGCCAAATTTAATCAAGAGACACAATCAATTAAAAAACGTTTAAATAAAAGGAGGTATCCAAATTGGCTATAAATCGAGCTTGCTTTATTGCTGACAAAAAAACTCAGACAAGACCTTATTAGCAGTAATAACACTTCCAATAAAAGGGATGAATTAATTGACCAGCCAACTTTAGTTCTCACCTATAGCACCCATTTTAAATCAATTTCAAATATAGTGCAACGTAATTTAAATATATTAAGCACTGATGATATTATGGATAAAATCTTGGAAAATGGTATAAAAATAGTGTCTAGGCGAGTACCCACAATTGTTAACGAACTGTCACCTAGTTTTCATAATCCAAATAAAAATTCCATATCACATCCTGTGTGGGATACCGTAAGTGTGGACAGTCTCGATGCAAAATGTGTCCTTTTTCTCAAAAACTTTATCTTTTTTTTATTCCACCAACACAAAAAATTATTAGATCAAACAATTTCTTAATTGTGATTCTGGCTGTAAAATATTTTAACCCCTTCAGATGGATTTACAACGTGGGACGTTACAGATCTACGGAAGGTATGTATATTGTTGGTTTATTATTTTGTATTTGTTACAGAGCGAGGGTCTTCAGGTGGATTGGCAGTACAATAAAATATTAAAACAACCTGTGTCTTTATTTCATTAAAATACTTTTTAATAATGTGTGTGTGTTTTTTTAACCATTTAATGCAATTGGATTAACAATGGATAGGTGTCAGAATTGACACCTTTCCATTATTAATCTGGCTTAATGTCACCTTACAATAGCAAGGTGGCATTAACCCTTCATTACCCCATATCCCACCGCTACACGAGAGTGGGAAGAGAGAGGCCAAGTGCCAGAATAGGCGCATCTTACAGATGTGCCTTTTCTGGGGTGGCTGGGGGCAGATGTTTTTAGCCAGGGGGGCCAAAAACCGTGGACCCTCTCTAGGCTATTAATATCTGCCCTCTGTCACTGGCTTTACTACTATGGCAGAGAAAATTGCGCGGGAGCCCACGCCATTTTTTTCAGCGATTTAACCCTTAAATTGCTGAAAGCTATTAAATTTAAGGGTTAAAGGCAATTTAAGGGTTAAATCGCTGAAAAAATTGGCAGCAGTTGCAAACCCATAGATCTTACGCAAATAGATATGATTGACGTGGTGAATATAGAAATGCCCATAAGAGACCAACCTGAATATAGGACATGGAAAATAAGACCAAGGGGTCTGGATGGAATTAATGGTTGTTACCATTGGTATCTGTGCACATGTTTTACCAACTTTGCTGCTTACTTTGTGTACTGTATGTGCATATTCATAAGCATGTGGTACAATTATGCCCTTTTGACTATACCAGCCATTTATTGGACGTGGCACTAAGGTGTCACTCTACCCCTTTTGTCTTTTCTTTTTTTCTATGGGTTCAATAGCTAGTATACTGTATATATATATTTATTTTTTTGCTTGTTTGTTTGTTCGAACACTTTTGCAGCAGTTTTATCATTATTCTCTTATGTGCGTTTTTCACACGTAGCTCCATATGGTACTTTTGTTTAATTATGAGACTTTATCATGTGACTGACCATCTGTGTTCCAATTGGTTTATGGTTGTATAAATTACTCTGCATTCAGCACGTTTAATTTTGTTAAAGAGCATAATGGATGTTTCAAGCGCGTAGCTGTGTCTAAACCCATGATGGAATCTATTAATATTTTTAATCCAATAATTTTTTCAAATGTGGAAGCAGGATCATTTCCTCTCTTCATTTCTACAAGTGGTTCCATGCAGATTCGTGCCTCCTGGGACGCCTAGCTGGGGTGAGCTTATTTGAATGTCTCTTGCAATGTTATTATTTACTTTGTATTAATTGAAATAAACCGAGGTTGAGTATGGTGATATTCCCTTATATGGGGGAAAACTACTGTTTGGGCACACGGCAGTGCTGCGTAGGGAAGGAGCACAGTTTGACTTTTTGAATGCAAAAATGGCTGGAATCGATAGTTGTTGATGCCACATCGCTTTTGGAGAGCCCCTAATGGGCCTAAACTGTGGAACCCCCCCTCCCCCAAGTAAACCTATTGTGGAAACTAGACTCTTTAAGGAATGTATCTAGATGTGTATTGAGCACCTTGAACCCCCAGGTGTTTCATAAACCTTTATAATGCAGAAACATGAAATGAATAATCATATTTTCCCACAAAAATTTACTTAAAGACCAAGATTTTTTTTATTTTCACAAGGGGAACAGGAGAAAATGCACTGTACAATTTTGTGCAATTTCACCTGAGTGTGACAATAACCCATATGTCATCTACAACTAATTTTGAGGCATAGTGCAAAGCTCAGAATGGAAAAAGCATCATATTGGAACTCAGATATTGCTGGAATGGTTTCAGGGTGCCATGTCACCTTGGCAGAGCCCCTGAGGTGCCAAAGTAGCAGAAACCCCCTATAATTAATGTAATTTTGCAAACTATACCTCTCAATTAATTCATCTAGGAGTGCAGTGTGCATGTTGACGCCATATGTGCCTCACAGAAATTCATACCACTTGATGATTATGAAAAAAATAATTACATTTGTAAGGCTGAAAATGTTGTTTTAGCCCAAAATTTTAAATTTTTATAAGGGCCATGGGGAAAAATTGACCTTTGAGTTTAAAATTATTGGGAAGTGAAAAAAAAAATAATTACATTTTTAACCTAAATGTTTTAGCCTCATATTTTACACTTACACATGGAGACATGGGTAAAAATGGCACACACAAATTCATCTGAACATGAAAATACCCCATACAGTACTACTTAGCCATACAGAGAGATTCAGGAGGGATGAAGCGCTGTTTTCCTCCTGGAGCACAGAATTTCTTAAAATAGTTCACAGACTCCATATACAGAGTTCCTAATAGCTAAAAGAGCAGAATACCCCCATCAAGTGACCCCTGTCAAACATGTGGATGCTAAATTTATTTTAGACACACTGTGGGGCTCAGAGGGGAGGGGGGCACTTGGATTTGGGAGCACAAAATTCTCTGAATTTCTTTTGGGGGGCAATGAGCCAATTCGCTTTTCAAGAGCCTTTGTACTACTAGTAATGTGAAAGCCCCCTATAGTTCCATTGACAGATGACAAACCTGGGTGGGGACTTGTTTTTTTCTGTGGATTGACTTGAAGATTTAGTTCTGAACATTTTACATAACATTTTGATTGTGAATCACATTTATCCTGTGATCTACACTGAGCACTTACATCATGGTTTCCATCTAAATTGCCAAATGATGTCATTGAGATGAAACCCCCGAGGGATCCATTTTTACTTCAGGTCCCCATATCTACCTACCACCTCCTTCATGAGTTTTTGAGCAGTAACCTTAGCTGCAGTTTTCTGCACTGGATATGTCTCAAACCAATCTGAAAAGAGATGAACATACATAAGCACAAACTCATTTACACCTACTCGTGGTAGCTGTATATAGTGAATTTACAATATCCGGAATTGGTAGAGCGGACAAAGGGTATAATTATGCGGGGTCTTTACAGTTTTTCCTACATTTTGTGGGGCACATGTCATGCAAGACTGGGTGTAACTTGATGCCTGGGTACTAAACCCTGGCACCACAATACCTTGTCTCCAAAAGCACACATAGCTGTTTTTGACAAATGTGTAAGTCCATGTGTTACCTGGGCCATCATTAAATAAAGAGCACGTGGCAGACAGAGCTTACTGTCCTTTTTCCACAAACCTTTCTCAGTCAGCTGGGGTCCCACCCCTTCTTTTCTTGTTGTACAGCCTGTTTCTTCAGGGTTTTAAGAATATCAGGAGTGACAAGTGCCAATGAGGTCACGGTCTGTACCAATGCTAAACTCTCAACTCCCATTCTCTATGCTGATTCCTTGGTGATGGCATCTGCATGAGCATTTGCTCTGGTTTTCTTTGTGTCAGCTCGAGTGTGAGCTTTTATCTTCAGCCCGCCAAGCTTAGTTGGTAACAGAAGATCCTCCATCAAAGCTTGCATGCTTTCCGCATTCTTTATATGTTTCCCATTTGATGTTAGAAAGATCTGACTTTCCATACTGGACCATAATCATGTCAAATTCCCCCCCAAAAATGCTATCTACATACACGTTTGCAATCTTACACTCAGCCGCTCTGCATGCCTCAGTTAGTTCCTACTGAGCTGGTAGGTGAGGAGGGAGTGGTTCAGCTGTTATTAACTCATGTTATGTGACCACAGTATATCCAGAATAGAACTGACCAGCATCATGATATCTGGATCCATCTACACAACATTCTAATCTGCATTAGCATTGGGTTCATCTGAGACATGTTTTATTCCTGTTGTTTCCTGTTGCATCAGAGCTATACAATCGTGGGGGATTGTATGTTGGGGATTTCGTGCTCTGTCAGAGAATTTAAAAATAGGTCATTTTCCCCATCTTTCCCTTCCTTTTGAATCCAATGGAAAAAACATAGACGGATTCAAAACTGTGCATTTTTTGAGTTTTACATTTGGGGGCATGATAAGAGCACATTGTAGTTGAAGTTGTTGGGTCATTGAAATATGTCTAGGTTCTACCTGACTGATGATGTCATGAATGTCATGTTGAGTGTAAAGTGTGACCTTGAAATCAAGAACTATTTCTGTGGCCTTTTCAATCATGACTTGAAGTGCAGAAATGGCTCTCACACAAGAAGATGCACCCTTGGCAACAGGATCCAGCATAGTTGAGTTGTAAGTCAATGGTCTTTGTCGTTGTCCATATTTTTGGGTAAGTACTGAAGTGGCATGAACTGTCATTTAATATAGTTGGGTAAACTAAGATCACGGGTAGAGGTAATCAAGAGTTTTAGAGAGTACCGTATTTTTCGCTTTGTAAGACGCTCCGGATTATAAGACGTACCCCAAATTTTGAGGAGAAAAATAGGAAAAAACTTTTTTTTAACAAAATGGTGGGGCGTCTTATAATCCATGTGGCTTATTACTTACCAGGGGTTGTGGCTATGGTGGATCAGGGTCCCAGGGTCGTTGCTGGAGGCAGGAGTGGAGCATTGCTGCAGGCTGGGATGAGGGGGTCTGCAGGGGGCTCCTGTGCTGCAGGGGGGCTCCTGTGCTGCAGGGGGGCTCCTGTGCTGCAGGCTGGGATGAGGGGTCTGCAGGGGGGCTCCTGTGCTGCAAGCTGGGATGAGGGGTCTGCAGGGGCTCATGTGCTGCAGGGCTGTCTCCGTTGCTGTGGGGGGCTCTGGCGACATTTTGTGAAAGGCCAGAGCCCTCAGCAGTTCGTCCATGCGTTCCTGTATGATTGACTCGGGGAAAATGGACACCAAAATCTCGAGAGATGAGATCTCAGCGCTGAAATCTCATCTCCCGAGATTCCGGCGGCCATTTTCCTGGAGTCAGTCATACTGGAAGTAACTCCGGGAAAATGGCCGCCGGAATCTCGGGAGATGAGATTTCAGCGCTGAGATCTCATCTCTCGAGATTCCGGTGGCCATTTTCCCGGAGTCAGTCATACTGGAACGCATGGACGAACTGCCGGGGGCTCTGGTCTTTCACAAAATGTCGCCAGAGCCCCCCGCAGCACCGGAGCCTCCAGCATCACCCGGGGCAGCAGCGGACAACCCCGGCAGCGGTGGCGGATGACAGTGGCGGAGGGCGGTTGCGGCGGCGGACACCCCCTCATCCCAGCCTGTAATGGTAAGCAGTATATCTGCTTTGTTAGACGCACCCACATTTCCCCCCCAAATTTGGGGGAAATAAAGTGTGTCTTACAAAGCGGAAAATACGGTAAATATTTTGTTTAGCTTCTAGGGCCAGATGGAAAGTTGGTTTAGGCAGACAATCATACAGGGTTGGTATGAGCTTGGGTGTTGATCGTATCCATGGACTGTAATATGACACCAGACCCAAGAAATTTCTAAATCGTGATGTTTTGGGGCAATGTAAGCTGTTGTATTGCAACTTTCCTTTCTTCTGTTAGCTGTTTAGTACCTTGAGTGAGGCAATGACCTAAAAAGACTAATTTCTGCTGACTAAACTGTAGTTTATTTACAGAGACCTTACATCCATGTTCTGTTAAGAAACACAAAAGCGAGATAGATGACTCTGCACATGACAGAGTGGCAAGCACTGGATGTTCGGACCTCCCATTCAAGTGAATTTGGTCCGGGTTAAGGTACTGTTCTGGCACCCGAATCAGACCTTATTTTTAACAGTTCAGAAGAACCTGCCAGACCCGAACATCCAGGAGTCTACCAATAAAGTGTGAGGATTTGGTGCTATAGGTGTTATAAGTTCAGTGACCTCATATACAGCCCTGAAATCTTGAACCATAGTTTGTTAGTTGACCTTTTCTGACCTTTTGCTTTTTCTGGTACAGGGACATTTTATAAGTAAAGGTAGTAGGAATGATTGTCCAAAACTTAAGTAACTCTTGCATTGATACTCCAATGGCTGCATCTTGTGCAGGGCTGAAGGGGTACTGTTGGCAGTGGGCCACCTGTTTTTAACTTCACCTCCACTGGTAGGACTGGTAGTCTGCCGACATCAGTCTTCCCTGTTGCCACAATGTTTCAGGAACCTGAGCTAGAAAATTCATTTGGTAAATTATTATTATCCTCAGATGTAGACTTGTGAAGATACAAAAACACACTCCAATTGCATGGAGTTGCTCTTCTGTAGCATGAGAGGTTAATGCTACAGAGCCATCTCCATTGTGTTGAAAATTAGCTTGCAGGGTATGAAAGACAACTGCTCCCAGCAGATTTGTTGGTGCTGTATCACTGATTAAAAAAATAGCAGCTTTTCGGGAAGTAATTTTAGATCTACAATTTGGACAGTTATTTTTCCATCCTAGTTTCTGTGCTCTACATGCTGTACATGTCCACTGTGCTGGTCTGTTATAGGGAGGAGGTACTTATCATTCTGACTGATTATGTCCATCTATTTCTTTGTCAAACATTCATGCAAAATTCTATTTCCTGTAGTCGTTTCTTTGCAACCTCCACTTATTACTTCTTCAGCCACATTCCTTCACTGTTCACCTTTTTCTGTTAGCCCATTAGCCAACAACCAACCAGGATGCTCTTTCATAAACAGTTTTCATGTAATCACATGCAGACTTCCCTCAGGGGGTTTCTTTGCCTTCATGTTCCTTAACTATTCTTTTTGCTGTCTTTCCGATTGAGGCCTCTTTTTTTCTCCATTTACTCGACAAGTTTCCTATATTGCCTTAAAATTAGTGCTAGAACAATCTTTAACCAACAATAAGCACAGAGCCACGGGTCCAATAGTTAGAGAACAATATTCTATCTCAATGTTAAAATTAACCTACCCTTAAATTTATAGACTGTTCATTTGGCAAACTTACAAAATAAGCAATGGATCAAAAAAATATTCCCTTCACAGCACAGGTACGTCAAATTTCACGAAAGGGTAAAAGGAGTTGTACTTTTTTTTATTCCACTGTCATCTTCCTCTAAAAATATCAAACTCTACATTATTAACACCCTGCCACATAAGTGCTGCATCTCCCACACTGTTCCTTTGTTGAAATGGGGGCTACAGCAGTGATGTAACATCTATAGCACATGAACACTGCAGCCAATCACTGCACTCCGCAATCTCGTTTCATGTACCTGAACATCACCCCTGAGCCCAGTGATTAGCTACAGCTGGCACAAGATGTACTTATAATGTCACTATTACAATCATTTAAAAAATTACAGGAAATGCTGAGATGAAGTACTGGAAAAGTAATAGGTAACTAAAATATATTTTGTTATTTTCTAATAACTCATACCTATAGAGTAAAAAATAAATAAAGAGGGCCCCTACATAAATAATTGAGAAAGGGTTCCCTCTACTCTGATTTTAGCATGTGGGTTGAGATGGAGTTTGAGAGCAGCACAGATAAAGTGGTAAGGTAAGTAGAAATATGTTAAATGGAGGAACAGTATTAAAAAGAAAATAATAAAGTGCTATCTGCAGAAACTGTCCTAAATTATAGAGAAATTTATGATAAAACTGACAAAAAGAATTTTCAAATGGTTTATTCCATATGTCAGATAATTAATGAACATATTGACTCACATGCATTAAAGAATACTTGGACACCATATGTGCTGTTACCCAGAGCAGTGTAACAAGCATGAGTGTGTATTTGTCTGACTATTCTAGACTGCTAAAAGCTGGCATCTCATATGGTTCACAATGCATGACTGATCTTTCTCTCCTGTCTAAATAAGCTATGTACACAATATATACTGACAATATTTACTATTTAAATTGTACTACATATCTATTTAATGCTCATTTAAAGGTATTTTCTCAGGATAGACATTGCGGCGTTACCCAAAAATGTTTGACTTGGTTCTTTGAATTTGCTATCAGGCACTACTTGACCCACACAGTGGTGGATATCTAACCTTCACGATCTTGAGATTTTCCGTTTTTGGGTTCATTCTCCCCTTCTTCCCAGAGCCATAACTTTTTTTATTTTTCCCTCAATATGGCCATGTGAGGGCTTATTTTCTTATTTTTTGTAAGTCAATTTGTACTTTTGAATGACACCATTGAATTTATCATAAATTGTACTGGAAGACAGAAAAAAAAATCCAAGTGCTGTGAAAGTGCAAAAGTACAATTCCACAATTGTTTTTTCTTTTTTTACCATGTTCACTATATGCTAAAACTGACCTACCAATATGATTTTCCATAGTTCATAAGTATCGAGCATGTATAGGTTCTCTTTTATTTATGTGGTTAAAAAAAATCCAAAATTGGTAATAAAAAGGAACCATTTTCCAATACCTATAGGGTCTCCATTTTTCGAGATCTGGGTCTGAGCGAGGGATTATTTTTGTGTGCTGAGCTGATGTTTTTGTTTATAACATTATGGTGTAGATACAATGTTTTGATCACCTGTTGTTGCCTTTTTATCGCAAAGTTACGGCTACCAAAAGATGTAGCCCTGGTGTTTTGATTTTTTCTCTCGTTACACCCAATTGGTTAATTCATTCTAAGTTTTAATAGAAATAGTTTCTGAAATCAGCTATACCATACAGTATATGTGTATGTTTTTTAATGTTTTTCGGGGGGATGGGGTAAAAAGGGGGGTGATTTGATCTTTTATATTTTTAATATTTTTAAATAAGAGACTAGAAGCTATGATCATCTGATAGCTTGTGCTTTAACCCTGCTATGTGTAGCAAAAATCATCATCTGCTGTGAACAAAGGCTATGGGGTATATGATGCGCTACGAGCACAATCATGTTAAATGCCTGTCAGAGATTGATCAAATCAGCTGTCATGTTCCAGGAAAGTTGTCAGCTGTTATGTGCCGGAGCCCATATCAAAGGGGAATACATAACCTATGACGAATCTATATGTCATAGGTCCTGAAGAGGTTAAATTAAGGATTAAATAAATAATCAGCATATATATACTATATATACAATATATAATAAGCCTTGCAGTCACAGGTATAGATGTGATGGCATTGCAAAATAAATTTAAGTGTGTTAGGTGTCGAGTTCCCACCTCTGCACAGGGGGAATCTCAAACCATCTCTGCTGCGGTCTCCCATTCTTCTCCAGCCACAGTGGAGTCTGCTCAGCGGAGATGTCGGTCCCAGTGTCTTGCTCAGTCTCACTCTGTGCATAGGATTACTGCTGCTTTTCCAGCTTCTGCCATTGAAGCCAGTGCTGGGCAGCGGCGAGCAGACGCCTTTGGGACTAAGTCCTGCTTTTCTTCTTCTGAGCATGCCCAGGGCAAGATCTCCCGTTGGAGATCGAGGGTCACATGCTCAGAAACTGCAGCAGATCCCACGGGTCCTCCAGGAAGGTCCTGAAGGTGCTCAACTTCTGTGGCAGCCTCCCATTGGTCCTTCTGGGAAGGTCATGTACATGCTGCAGCTATATAAGGTTCGCATGACCGCACGGCCATGAGCTAGTGTACATTTGTAAACGTGTGTGTGTTGTGAGTGAAAGTCGTTCTTTAAAATCCCCTCCCTATTGGATGACTGCTCGCGGAAGGTGGATGATTGCTATCTAGAACAACTGGAACAACACGTTTACCTTGAACTGTCCTCCCATCTCTCTTCTTGCTCCCTCTTTGACCGCCTACAATCTGGCTTCCGGTCACACCATTCCACTGAAACTGCCCTAACTAAAGTCACCAATGACCTCTTAGCCGCCAAGAGCAAGCGACACTACTCTGTCCTCCTCCTCCTCGACCTGTCGGCTGCCTTTGACACAGTGGACCATTCCCTATTATTACAGACCCTCTCATCCCTTGGCATCGCCGACTTGGCCCTATCCTGGATCTCATCATACCTAACAGACTGGACATTCAGCATCTCCCACTCACACACCACCTCCTCACCTTGCCCTCTATCTGTCGGAGTCCCACAAGGTTCAGTCCTTGGGCCCCTGCTCTTCTCCATTTACACCTTTGGCCTTGGACAGCTCATAGAATCTCATGGCTTTCAGTATCACCTCTATGCTGATGACACACAGATCTACATCTCTGGACCAGATATCACCTCCCTTCTAACCAGAATCCCTCAATGTCTGTCCACTATTTCATCCTTCTTCTCTGCTAGATTTCTGAAACTTAACATGGACAAAACAGAATTCATCATCTTTCCCCCATCTCATGCGACCCCCCCAACGAACCTATCCATTACAGTAAATGGCTGCCCACTCTCCCCAGTCCCACAAGCTCGCTGCCTCGGGGTAATCCTTGATGCTGATCTCTCCTTCAAACCACATATCCAAGCCCTTTCCACTTCCTGCCGACTTCAACTCAAAAATATTTCACGAATCCGTTCATTCCTCAACCATGAATCTGCAAAGACCCTAGTCCATGCCCTCATCATCTCTCGCCTTGACTACTGCAACCTCCTGCTCTGTGGCCTCCCCTCTAACACTCTTGCACCCCTCCAATCTATTCTAAACTCTGCTGCCCGACTAATCCACCTGTCCCCCCGATATTCCCTGGCCTCTCCCCTCTGTCAATCCCGTCACTGGCTCCCCATTGCCCAGAGACTCCACTACAAAACCCTAACCATGACGTACAAAGCCATCCACAACCTGTCTCCTCCATACATCTGTGACCTCGTCTCCCGGTACTTACCTACACGCAACCTCCGATCCTCACAAGATCTCCTACTCTACTCCCCTCTTATCTCCTCTTCCCACAATCGTATACAAGATTTCTCTCGCGTATCACCCCTACTCTGGAACCCTCTACCACAACACATCAGACTCTTGCCTACCATCGAAACCTTCAAAAAGAACCTGAAGACCCACCTCTTCCGACAAGCCTACAACCTGCAGTAACCACCAATCGACTAAACCGCTGCATGACCAGCTCTATCCTCGCCTACTGTTTCCTCACCCATCCCTTGTAGATTGTGAGCCTTCGCAGGCAGGGTCCTCACTCCTCCTGTACCAGTTATGACTTGTATTGTTTAAGATTATTGTACTTGTTTTTATTATGTATACCCCTCCTCACATGTAAAGCGCCATGGAATAAATGGCGCTATAACAATAAATAATAATAGTAAAATAATAATAATAATCTAGCGCCCGACTAAGCCATCAGCACATAGCACACCATACAGCGTCGAATTGCTGTGACCGCCAGTGCGGCGCCGTGTGCTTTCACAGCGCTTTCCTGACCCAAGCCTGGGTGGTTAGTGGCGTCCGCCAGTGCGGCACCGCACGCACTCTCATGCACCTTTAATTATTATTGTGGTTACGCTGACACCCCATTAGCGGTGTCGAGCGCAAGTAGTCTAGACGGACTCGGATCCCAAGTCTTGGGACTGAGCTCGGTGACTCCTTGCTTGCGCTCTTGTGTGCGGTACCGTGGCCCTGTGACTTAACAGGGTTCGCTTCCTTCACACAGGGTGAAGTTAACCCGCACGTGTATTCACATTGTACCGCCATATAGTCCGTCATTACTTGGCAGAAGGTTCCATCTCTGCACGGTGGACCCCAGGCTGTGAACGCACCTTTTTCTATCTTTCTTATTATTTGGTGCGTTCCGCTAGCCCTAACAAAGTGTTGGTCTAGAGCAAGCTATTTGTCCAAGGCAGATATAGGAAAACCTGACATGGGGCTTTTATTTTTTAAATGGACTACAGGATGGTAGTGGGGCGGTTTGTTTTTTTTTCCGGATGGGTTTTCCACGTGGCCTACAGCCACAGGTTCCTTGTAAAAACCCCTGCAGCAAAGGGTTGAGTGTGTCAGTTTGCTTTTGCAAGTGTGCAGAGTTCCACCTGTATGAGGCAACACAGAGAAGTGGAGCAGTTGCCCACGGCAACTGGTCTTGGATGTGGACATTCTTGTTTCCTTGCTGCGATCTGGAGGATATCGTGTGTTGTGTTTCTTCGTAAGTTGAGCATTAAAACATGTTTTGTTTTGAAATTTACAGGATCACTGCCTCATCACTGCACAGCGTGGATAGCGCTGCACTACATATGGATGGATATTGTGGGCAGTGTGAACTGAGGCATACCCCAAAGTGTGCTGCATGTCAGTAATTAAGCCTGCAATGCTACAACTCAAGCCTGCTGACAAGATGGAGGAATTACTCAAGAAGATTGCCCTCACACAGCAGCAGCAGCTGCAGTTTAAGCAGCAACAACAAGAGCAACAGCAGCAGGAGCAGCTCCAATTGCAGCAGCACAATCAATAGCATCAGCTTCTGTATCAGCAGCAACAGAAAACAAATAGCTGTTCCTGCAACAGATTGCAGCTCTGCAAGGGGCCCCTCACCAGCTATCCCGATACGTTCTGAGGCCCAGTACTGAGGAAGATGATTCCAGAGGACGATTTGTAAGCCTTTCTCACCATGTTCAAGCACACAGCAGAGCGGGAGAGCTTGTTGATGTCAAAGTGGGAAGAAGTGGTGGCCCCTTCCTGATGGGAGATGCCCAGAAGGCCTACCTGGACCTCAGTCAGGACGATGCCCTGGACTATGAGAAGCTGAGAGATGAGATCCTTGCCCGACTAGGGGTTAACACATATGTACATGCACAACGGGTATCCCAGTGGTCTTTTGGGGAGTCTCGTCCACCAGGTCTCAGGCATAGGCATATGACTTGCTGCAGCTGGTGAAAAATGGCTCCAGCCTGAGACCTTAACACCTTTCCAGATGGTGGAGAGGGTGGTGGTCCAACAGCTTGTTTGGGCTCTGCCAGCAGCCATACAGCGTTGGGTGGGCAAGGGGACCCGGGCACTCTGGACCAGGTAGTTGGACTGGTTGAGTGGTATACAGCCACTCAGGACTTAATACGGGACACTGCTCCACTTCAGCTGTGATGTAAGTCCCTGCCAGCCCAGGAGCCTGTGAAAAGTCCATAACCCTCCACTGGGTCCAATCTGGACCAAGCCCGTAATGAGGGGGTATCCCGAAGGGAGAGTGACAACAGACCAGTGTCCCCTAAATTGGCCCAAGGTCCTCTCATGCCACAGCTTTTAAGTGGACTGCGTGTATACTCGTCTAGTATCTATGTACACCCAGCCCTTCTGCACTGCAACTACAGGCACCACAGGCAGCGAGCTCCAACTGTGCCAGGTACTCCTAAACAGGTACTAGATGGAAGTTATCTTGGACTCGGGGAGATAAGTGACTCTGGTCCATGGGTCCTTTGTTGCCTGGGACAACCTCGATAGACGGAAAGTGGGGTTGGTGTGTATCGATGGGGAACTCCGAGAGTACCTGAACACAGAGGTTATTTTGATTTTAATACATATCTTTCCATGTATGTTTCAGAAGGACACTGTTTCTCTTGAAAAAGGCTTCACAGCCGAAACGTTGAGACTAAAAGGATTGATTATTGTGTCCATACAGAGTATAAGAGATGTATTCTTAAAAAACCCCGCCTTTCTTTGAAATATGAGGATATATTTGATGGAAATTCACCGTTATTTTGAAATATGATGATATCTTTGATGGAAATTCACCATTATTTTTTAAATAAATATTAGTAATAAGAGACTTTCTGAGTGTCCAACAGTGTGCCGGAGTTTTTTCATAATATTGTTATTTGGTCCTGAGCACCGCTCATCTAAGTGAGCACCTTTTCTACCGTTACTTTTTGATCCTATAAAAAAGTCGGGGTCGGGGTCGGCCGAAACACGAAACCCAATGCAGTGCATTGGGTTTCCAATGGTTCCCAGGGTCTGAAGGAGAGGAAACTCTCCTTCAGGCCCTGGGATCCATATTTAAGTGTAAAATAATGAATTAAAATAAAAAATATTGCTATACTCACCCTCTGACGCGCCCTGGTACTAACCGGCAGCCTTCCTTCCTTAGAATCAGTGCGTGAAGGGCCTTAGATGACGTCACGGCTTGTTATTGGGCGCGCGACCGCCCATGTGACCGCTCGCATGATCAATCACAAGCCGCGACGTCACCGAAGGTCCTTCAAGCGCTGATTCTTAGGAAGGAAGGCTGCCGGAAAGAAGCAGGGCGCGTCCAAGGGTGAGTATATTCCTATTAGGTATATACTCACCCTCGGACGCGCCCTGCTTCTTTCCGGCAGCCTTCCTTCCTAAGAATCAGCGCTTGAAGGACCTTCGGTGACGTCGCGGCTTGTGATTGGTCGCGCGAGCGGTCACATGGGCGGTCGCGCGACCAATCACAAGCCGCGACGTCATCTAAGGCCCTTCACGCGCTGATTCTAAGGAAGGAAGGCTGCCGGTTAGTATCAGGGCGCGTCTGAGGGTGAGTATAGCAATATTTTTTATTTTAATTCTTTATTTTACACTTAAATATGGATTCTGATACCGATTTCCGATATTGCAAACATATCGGAACTCGGTATCGGAATTCCGATACCAGATTCAGAAGATCGCTGACCTCATGGCTGACCCCACACAGGGGTCGGGTCGGGTTTCATGAAACCCGACTTTGCCAAAAGTCGGCGACTTCTGAAAATGGCCGACCCATTTCGCTCAACCCTACTCCAAACTACTTTGTTCCTAAAGTTTTGAGGCTTGTGCTGTTATGCATATTGTAGGCAAGATACTTTGTGGCACTTGTGCAGTAATGGCTTTCTTCTGGTGGCTCAACCATGCAGCCCATTTTTCTTCAAGTTCCTCCATATTCTGTATCTTGAAACAGCCACACCGCTGCTTTTCAGAGAGTCCTGTATTTAACAGAGCAGATTGGAATACTCGGGTACTCTGCCAGAACTACGAGCCCAATGTAAGTCTAAGGGAGACCCGATTACTTTTACCGCGATCCCCCCTTGTGTCCTTTTAAGGTCTAAAAATGTCTGAAAATGATGGAAACACTGCTCAAAGGACACAGGGACATCCTGGGGATCACCCCTGGAAGCATTCCTGACTCCTAGTTCACAGCTTTAATCAATTTTTTCCAAGATTCATGCCATTTTTTTCAGTGCCACAAAAAACACAATAAAACGAAACCAAAATGGATTTTGCTTGGAAATATGTCAAGGTACATCCTTTGCAGGTTAATGACTTGACTGTAAGGCCAAACATTGAACCCCAGACCAAAAATTTCCTCCCCCACTTAGGCTTAGTTCAGACGCAGTGTTTTTGAAGCGTGTTTCAACTTTAACATTACTTTCAACCACTACAAATGCATTCACTGGGACATGCCATTGTAACATTTAACAACCCTAGCTGGCCATGTGGTATGTGACACATAAGCAGACCCATCTTGTTTCATTTCTGAAGGAAGGACTCTTAAAGTCCCAGAGCCTATTTTTACTGGTGCATCAGGCAGCATTAATCTTCTTAAAGGGCCATTATGATACAGTGAGTCTCCTAAGCTGTTGTAGCCTATGCTATGGGTGGATGGGCTGCCAAGAATTATGACGCACCACAATATTCCAGTCAAAAGATGTCCAGGGGGACTCTTGAAAAAATGTTGCATTGAATTCAAGGCCTGCCCTTCTACCAATTCATATGCACCTCAATAAGCCTTTGAACCCACATACTGGATGGGCCCATGAAAATCCACTTCACAATATGCATTTTGTACTCCGTACTCCTTTGTTTTACACATTGGCAGGAAGGCGAGCCCTACTGCATAGTCAGTCATATGCACCCCATTACGCCTTTGAACCCACATACTGGATGGGCCCATGAAAATCCACTCATATTTTTTAATGATATGATGGTTCCCTTTTTGCACAAATATTTACAGGAGAATTTGGCAATTTTATTTGCCATGTTTTTAACACTAAGGTTCAGATATGGCTTTAAAAATGGCTAATACTTGCAACGCAACCCAATTTTATTGCAAACTACAAAATTCAAGGAATAGTATGATTGAATAGTGTGAGTGCGTACACTTTTGTGTATGTTAACATACACAGGTTAATAAGTACATAAAAGGATTAAATAGATAAAGTGATTTCGTATATATGAAGATTAACTACATACAGTATACTTAGATCATCACCAAGAGGCTTTTAAACATCATCCATCTAGAATATCAGAGAAGCAACACCAAGACAGAGAATCCTTGGGAGATTACCTACACTGCATGTGCGTCCCCAATTATGCCGGTATCAGCACACTGTACATGTACAGGCACCCCAGGTTTGGAATCTATCTTAGTCATGTTTCTCTGGTCTTATATAGTGATTTACACTATGTAGTAACTCTAGTTTCACCCAGACCTTCAAGTGGCCACTTTTTAAGGTTGGATGAAACTGAGATATCATGGAGTCATCAGATGAGGGGCCATAAATAGACAGAGTTAAGAAGACAGAGACAGAGACAGAGTTAAGAAGTAAGCCCAATGTAGAGGTGTGGGTCACTTAGATTTGTAATGCAGTGCATGAGCTGCCAAACAATTCCCCAATGGGGTACCTTTTTTAAAAATAGACTAGAGCCATCGCAGGTCCCTTGCCCAAACTTCACCGGCCTATAACAGTACAAAGCACGTTTACGCTGGAGATCTAGTGATAGTTAAACAAGAGATATTGGAGAAGACAGAGTAAAGAATTAGGTCCAATGTAGTGGTGTGTGTCTCTGAAACTTGTAATGCAGTGCATGAGCTGCCAAACAATTCCCCAATGGGGTACCTTTTTCAATAATAGACTAGTGCCTTCACAGCCCCCTTGCCCAACATACACCGTACAGAGCACAACCACCCTGGTGATCTAGTGGCAGGTGAAAGACACACTGCAGGAGACAGAGTTAAGTAGTAGGCCCAATGTAGTGGTGTGGGTCACTGAGACTTAAAATGGAGTTCATGAGCTGCAAAACAATTCCCCAATGGGGGTACCTTTTTTAAAAACAGATTAGTGGCATCGCAGGCCTCTTGCCCAAACTTCACCAGCCTATAACAGTACAAAGCGTTTTCACCCTGGTGATCTAGTAGCAATTAAACAAGAGACATTGGAGGAGACAGAGATAAGAATTAGGCCCAATGTAGTGGGGTGTGTCTCTGAAACTTGGAATGCAGTGCATGAGCTGCCAAACAATTCCCCAATGGGGTACCTTTTTTAAAATAGACTAGTGACATCACAGCCCCCTTGCCCAAAAATCACCGTACAGAGCACGTCCACCCTGGTGATCTAGTGGCAGGTGAAGGACACACTACAGGAGACAGAGTTAAGAAGGAGGCCCAATGTAATGTAGTGGCCAATTCCCCAATGTGGGGTCCTTTCTTTATAAATTAAAATAGTGCCATCACAGCCTCCTTGCCCAAAATGCACCATAAAGAGCATGTCCATCCTGGTTATCTAGTGGCAGGTGAAGGACACACTGCAGGAGACAGAGTTAAGAAGTAGGCCCAATGTAGTAGTGTGGGTCACTGAGACTTAAAATGGAATGCATGAGCTGCAAAACAATTCCCTATGGGGGTACTTTTTTAAAAACAGAATAGTGCCATCGCAGGCCCCTTGCCCAAAATTCACCGGCCTATAACAGTACTGAGCACGTTCACCCTGGTTATCTAGTGGCAGTTAAAGGACACATTGCAGGAAGCAGACTTAAAAAGTAGGCCCATTGTAATGTAATGCCCAATTCCCCAATGTGGGGTCCTGTTTTTACTAAATAAAATAGTGCCTTCTCAGCCCCCGTGCCCAAAATTGACTGTCCCATAACAGTACAGAGTACGTTCACCCTGGTTATCTAGTGGTTCTGGATGATGAGGATAAGGAGGAGCATAACAACAAACAAACCAAATGTGAAAGCGTATACCCATGTGTGGTTGTGAAGAGGTGCATGAGATTACACCTCCTAAAAGAGAGAATGTATTTGAGGTTATGCTTTGCTGTTTTCACATAGTGGTCTTCCCCAATCCAAGCCTTGTTCATTTTTATAAGAGTCAGCCTGTCAGCATTTTCAGCTGACAGGTGGATGCGCTTATCTGTTATAATTCCACCAGCGGCACTAAAAGTCCACTCTGACAGAACGCTAGCAGCAGGGCAGGCCAGGACCTCCAAGGCGTAGAGAGCCAGTTCATGCCACATGTCCAGCTTAGATACTCAATAATTAAAAGGCACAGGGGAATCATGGAGGAGATTTGTACGATCTGCAAGGCACTCCCTCGCCATCTTTATAAACATTGCACTTCTTGTGACTGCACCTCTTGCCTCTAAGCCATGATGATGGGAGGGTCTGAGAAAACTGTCCCAGAACTTTGCCATTGTTCCCATGCCTGAGCTGGATTGCACTTCTGTCTCTCTTGCTTGGACTACTTGGTTCTACAACAAACTCTGACGTCTGCTGCCAGCCTTCTCACATGGGAATTTTCTAAGTAATTCTGCTGCAAGGGCCCTCTGGTACTCCAACATTTTAGTACGCCTCTCTGGCTCTGGTAGAAAAGATTGAAAGTTCTCTTTGTAGCATGGGTCTAGAAGTGTCACCAACCAGTAATGAGTGTCACCCAAAATTTTTATAATACGAGGGTCACGTGAAGTGCAGCGCAACATAAAGTCAGCCATGCGTGGCAGACTGCTAACAGGAAAGACTTCCATGTCCTCACCACGAATGACCATGCTGTCCTCCTTGTCCTCATCCTCATCCTCCTCCCCCCTGTCCTCAGGCCATCCCCGCTGAACAGACGTTATTCCAGCTGTGTTTGTACTACCGTCTATAGCGCATGAAAGTAGCTCCTGTTCTTCCTCCTCCTCCTCATTGACTATCAATCCATGATGAGAAGACATGAAGCTGCGCTGAGTGTAATCCCACCTGTATGGTTCCTTGCTCCATGTCCTAGTGCTCTGCCTGCAATGCATCCTCTTTAATTGTGAGCAGAGAGGTTTTCAGAATGCTGAGAAGTGGGATGGTGACACTAATTAAGGCGTCATCGCTGCTCACCATCTTGGAGCAGTTCTCAAAGTTTTGGAGGATGGTACATATGTCAAACATCCATGTCCACTCCTGAGGTCTTATGTGCGGAGTCTGAACTGAATATCGTCTGCCTTGTTGATGTTGGTAGTCAACTACTGCCCTCTTCTGTTCACAAAGCCTTTCCAACATAAGCAGCATAGAGTTCCAGTGCGTGGGGATAGTACACACCAGCCGCTGAGCTGGAAGCCGCAAACGCTGCTGAAGCACGGCAGGGGCGGCTGAAGTAGTAGCTGACTTCCTCAAATGGGCAGACAGGTGGCATACTTTCACTAGCAGATCCGGCAGCTCCGGTAGCTTTTCAGAAAATGTTGAACCATGAGGTTAAGCACATGGGCCAAGCAAGGTAGGTGTGTGAGATTACCTTGGCACAGAGCCACCACCAGGTTACGGCCATTATCACAAACGACCATGCCTGGCTGTAGGTTCAGCGGTGTCATCGAAACATCTGACTGCTCTTTCTGCTCTGTCCACAACTCTTCTGCATCAGGGGCAACCCTGATTGACGTAGGGCCAGCAGTCCTCAGCGTGGGGCGGATGTGTTCCATCCCAAGATCTGACTGGGTCCCGGCTTCCACTATGTTAACCCAGTGTGCCGTCAGCTAAATATCTGATCAGTTTTCCTGCAAATCTACGATTTTTCAAACCCAAACAACAGGCAGGCCTCAGCCTGATATAACAGACTGTATTCAATTTTTGGGGCTTTTTAGTGAAGTAAATTTAAGCTAAATAGTGCTGTACAGAATTAGAGTATCAGACAGCAAAAAGAGGTGTCCACCGGCCCACAATGCCCAAATTTGGAACACGCAGATACTGTATATGAGGGCTGTCACTGAAATACCACACTGGCAAATATGTGGCCTTTTTTAATATGCAAAATAGTGCTGTATAGAATTAGGGTATCAGACAGCATAAAAAGGGATCCACCAGCCTACAATGACGAAACTTGGAGCACACAGATATTTGAGGGCTGTCAGGAAAATACCACACTGGCAGATATGTGGCCTTTTTATAATCTTGGAAGGTAAATAGTGCAGTATAGAATTTGAGTATCAGACAGCAAAAAAAAATGGTCCACCGGCCAACAATGACCAAACTTGGAGCACGCAAATATATGAGGGCTATGATGGAATTACCACACTGGCAAATATGTGGCCTTTTTTTTATATGAAAAATAGTGCTGTATAGAATTCGAGTATCAGACAGTAAAAAAAGGGTCCACCGGCCTACAATGACCAAACACGCAGATATATGAGGGCTGTCACGGAAATACCACACTGGCAAAAATGTGGATTGTTTTTTTTTTAAATGCAAAATATTGCTGTTTAGAATTAGAGTAACAGACAGCTTTTTTGCTGTCTGTTACTCTAATTCTATACAGCACCGGCCTACAATGACCATACTTGGAGCACGCAGATATATGAGGGCTGTCACGGAAATACTACCACACTGGCAAAAATGTGGCCTGTTTTTTTTTTTTTTTTTTTAAATGCAAAATAGTGCTGTATATAATTAGAGTAACAGACAGCAAACAAAGTGGTACATCGGCCTACAATGACGAAACTTGAAGCACGCAGGAATATGAGGGCTGTCACGGAAATACCACACTGGCAAATTTGTGGCCTTTTTGAAATTTTGGAAGCTAATTAGTGCTGTATAGAATTAGAGTCTCAGACAGCAAAAAAGGGGTCCACCGGCTTACAATGCCCAAAGTTGGAGCACAAAGATATTTGAGACCTTTTTCGGTGAATTTAAAACACCAAAAAAAAAAGTGGCACAAGGCTAGCACACACAACTATGCTACGTATGCCTGACAAACTATGATTTTTCAACTGGCCTCAGTCTAACAGAACAGACTGTATATTTTATATATTTTAGTTTTTTTGTTGTGAATTTTTGGGGAAAAAAAATAAAAAATCCAACTAGGTATAGAGTAAAGAAGCTGCAGCAGCAGCAGACAGTTATGGAGCTTTGGGAGGGATGCAGTGGGAGCAATGGATGCACATACAGTGCCTGCAGGCATTGCACTGATATGCTGTGCCCTGCCTACACAGTGCTGCAATATCGGGACCCACGAATTAGCCCTAAAAGGACTTTTGGTTTCTGAGGAGTTGTGGATTTAAGAGTTGTAGATCTGCATTAACTCCAAAAACCACGATTCTGACGCTATCTTGACACCAGCTCTCCCTACTATCGCTGAATTAGGAAAAGAATTCGGCGAGCAGGGTGGCGCCAGGTCTCTTATACTCGGGATGATGCTGTGCGGCCAAGCCAATCACTGCACAACCACAACAAAAATTTGTTTTTTCATGGCCTGGTAGACACTGTGATTGGGTCACTAAAGTCCGCCAAAAACATTGGGTGGAAACACCAGTTGCGGCCAAATAATTCCAGAAATGCTCGCTGCTCGCTGAGTACACCAAGCATAGTGATACTCGGGTGAGTAACGAGTAGTAGCGAGCACGTTCACTCATCACTAGTGTTGAGCGATACCGTCCGATACTTGAAAGTATCGGTATCAGATAGTATCAGCCGATACCCGAAAAATATCGGATATCGCCGATACCGATATCCGATACCAATACAAGTAAATGGGACATCAAGTATCGGAATGTATCCTCATGGATCCCAGGGTCTGAAGGAGAGGAAACTCTCCTTCAGGCCCTGGGATCCATATTAAAGTGTAAAATAAAGAATTAAAATAAAAAATATTGTTATATTCACCTCTCCGGCGGCCCCTGGACATCAGCGGGAGGATCCGGCGTCCGGCACGGCTTCTTTCTTCAAAATGCGCGCCTTTAGGACCTGTGGAATGACGTCCCGGCTTCTGATTGGTCGCGTGCCGCCCATGTGACCGCCACGCGACCAATCAGAAGCCACGACGTCATTCCTCAGGTCCTAAAAGGCGCTCATTCTAGGACTTTAGCTGAGGAATGACGTCGCGGCTTCTGATTGGTCGCGTGGCGGTCACATGGGCGGCACGCGACCAATCAGAAGCCGGGACGTCATACCACAGGTCCTAAAGGCGCGCATTTTGAAGAAAGAAGCCGTGCCGGACGCCGGATCCTCCCGCTGATGTCCAGGGGCCGCCGGAGAGGTGAATATAACAATATTTTTTATTTTAATTCTTTATTTTACACTTCCGATACCGATACCCGATATCACAAAAATATCGGATCTCGGTATCGGAATTCCGATACCGCAAGTATCGGCCGATACCCGATACTTGCGGTATCGGAATGCTCAACACTACTCATCACTAGTGCGCATCTATATATATATATATATATATATATAAATATATATATATAAACATCTTTATTAATGACAAGACAACAAGATAAAAACAGTTAAAACCAAAAAATCACAACACCCCCTGTTGCAGTTGGTGTCCATAAGGATATAATAGATGACACAAAATCATAGAATCCAAAATGAATCCATATAGATGCAACTAAGTGCAAAAAAGGCCAGAGTTAATCAAGCATAAAATGCAAAAATGACATATTCTAATGCATTATTATGGCAGAAGTACATAATATAAGTAAATTAAATAAATGAGCACAAAGTGGGCGTCCTCACATGCCTACAATATCATAGCCATCAATACCATCACCCCCTTGTTATTACATCTTCTGCTTTTCCTTTACCTCCCTCCCCCTCTTGAGCTGACGGCTTTGCTTTTCACTGTTGGGTATTTTACCTTGCATACTTTTGACAAACGTATTACTTGCAGAATAACAGCCCGCCATTTCCTATTTCATCAGAGGTCTCTTGGGGTGATTGCACATGTATGAGAGGTGGGCTTATTGTCCTTGTGTGGTATTTGCATCCATGGCTATGATATTGTAGGCTTGTGGGGATGCCCACTTTACGCTCATTTATTTAATTTACTTATATTATGTACTTCTGTCATAATAATGCATTAGAATATGCCATTTTTGCATTTTATGCTTGATTAACTCTGGCCTTTTTTGCACTTAGTTGCATCTATATGGATTCATTTTGGATTTTATGATTTTGTGTCATCTATTGTCTTGTCATTAATAAATATGTTTTTCCATATATGATATATATAGGTGTGCATATATATATATATATATATAGATATATATATATACTCATGCTTTTTTCATGGTTTCTGGTTCATAGTCTTTTCATGCGTATTGCAGCACCCTACCCTGATTTACTTAAATATATTGCATAGTGCGCCCTATCTTTCTCATGTTGTAGAGTCCTGTATTTAAGCTGATGTTGCTTGTAGGCTTTTCTTTGCATCCTGAACAATTTTCTGGCAGTTGTGCATGACATTTTTGTAGGTCTACCTGACCATGGTTTTGTTTTCACAGAGCACCTGATTTTCCATTTGTTAATCACAGTTTGAATGCTGCTAAATGACATTATCAATTTCTTCGCTATTTTTTTGTATCCCTTTGCTGTTTTATGCAGCTCAACTACCTTTTCCAGTAGATCTGTTGACAATTATTTTACTTTCCCCATTAAAATACCATCACAATCCAGAAACATCAGTGGCTGGATGAAAGATTTAAGAGTCTGACTGGATCCCAGAAACTCAGTCAGCTTTTCAACTTTTCTAATTGCAATCAAACAGGTCACAGGAGAGGAGGTTACATTTAGAAGCCATTCAAACCCATTTGTGTCAACTTCTGTGCATGTTATCAGGCCAAAATAACCAGGGCATGTGAACTTTTGATCAGGCTCATTTGGATGTTTTGGGTTGTAATTATGATTTAAAAAGAGAAATCACAGACATTACATGGCTTCAACCTACCCTACCACTTACCATGGGTGGAGAAAATGTTTTGGTGTTATCATTCATATTCTCTGAAAAAGACCAAGAAAGCAAATATTCTGCAGGATTATGTAAACTTTAGAGCACAACGGTATCTGCCTTCTTGTATTCTCTGTGGATTAAAATTGTATGGTAACTCTTATGTACTATTAATAATATTGCTTGTATCTCTTTTGTGATAATTTTCTCTGTATCATCCCTACTATGTAAATTGAATTCTCCCTAAATTTTCCCTTTTAACCCTATTATTTTTTTTTTCTTTCTCTGATATTCCTTTCCCCCTTAAACATACCTTGAAAATTCAATACATTCATTGAAATGTAAAAAATCATAAGGCCTAATATTGGGGTGCAGCGAGGAGGCCCAATTAGCAAATACAAATCATTTGTGATAAAACTGTGTTTCAGTGACAAATCAGAAGGAAAGATTTCAAGTTAAAAATCGTTAGGCCTAATATTGGGGTGCAGCAAGAAGTCCCCACTTGCTAATCCAAATAGTTTGTGATACAACTGTTTCAATGACAAATCAGAAGGCCATATTTCCACTTAAAAATAGTTAGGTCTAATATTGGGGTGCAGCCAGGAGGCCCAATTAGCTAATCCAAATTGTTTTTGATAAAACTGTGTATAAGTAACAAATCAGAAGGCCAGATTTCTACTTAAAAATCATTAGACCTAATATTGGGGTGCAACCTGGATGGCCAATTAGCTTATCCAAATTGTTTCAGTGCCAAATCAGAAGGACAGATTTTCACTTAAAAATCGTTAGGTATAACAGTGTTGTTCAGACACACTATCTAAGAAAATAAATAGTGATTCATTTAGTGATGAGTAACTGACAGGTGTGGGCCTAAGTTTGTGAAACAGTAGGTTACAAGAGGGAAAGGCTACTAACAACATCAGCAGGAAAAAGCGAGGTTGTAGTGGAAGGGGGAATAGGCTTGGTGTTCAATGTGAAGGTAGGTTTGGTGTTAATGGTAATGAAAGCTCAACTGAGCAAACACCATCTTGTCCTAACCAAAGACCACTGACAACATCTGTTACTGGATTGGATACTCCACTTTCTTTCTTTGACAGCTGAATAGCAGTACACCTTGTAGACGTGGCTGGGAAAGAGCATGTGCTACAGTGGATTGCAAGCGGAGCATAAAGTGGCCTTTCCTCCTCTTTCTCCCCCTTAACATCACACACAGTACAATCCTCAGAGTTGGCCCACCAATCACCCTTGTTTCCCCCACGTCAAAAATTTCCAAATGCCCAACTGACTGTGGGGAACCACAGATGGGACATTCTGCAGAGCTGTTCACACATTCTATTCCATTGGTATCAGTGGTCTGCTCTGAGGAATCACAGAATCCAGAGGAGTAAAAAATCTGAACCAATGCCCCAAATGTTCTCATATTGGATCCGGACAAAGTAGGGTCAGAGCACAAACCCAAACCCTCATCACCAGACATTGACCACCAAGAATGAGGGTGATGCTGATGATACTCAGATACCAGAGATGCATGAGGATTGTTCTGGGGTGTCAGGACAGGGAGAGGAGGAGAGTGACTTTCTGGGTGAGAAGTGCAAGAACAGAAAGGATGATAATGAGGTTGTAGATCCCAATTGGTGTGAAATTAGATCTATGCAGCTGAGTAGCTCAGCAAAGGAGGTGCAGGAGAAAAATGAGTAGGTTACATTGCGGCTTCCCACACAGTGTGCAATTCACAGGGAGGCCAAGGGTTGCCTAGCCTGTGCCTTTTTTGAGACCACAAAGGATGACCCAACACACATTATCTGTCAAATTTGCAAAAATAAAAACTCACTAGAGAACCCGGCACATGCGCGATTAACATGTCTTAGTATTAGAATCTCACTAATATGCGTATTAGTTGGCCTCAGCCTCGCTGTCCCAGTAACCCTATATGATGCTTCTTCCTCCTCTGACACCATACCAAGTCTTCTCACACAGGTCTCCAGCCACAGAAACTATACTTGTTTACCCCCTACAGTTGGGATGAGTGAGAGCCAGTCAGCTTTTACGGAAGTATACATGACTGCTGCTTTTATGTCATCTAGCACAACACATCTTTCTTATTCCACCTGTCGTGATGCCTTTTTTTATTCATGTCAACTTTGAGTCTGCTATAGTTTAAATGTTTATTTTTTTTTCTTTTGGGCCAGCAAAGGTTAATTTCAGTGTCCTTGCTGGCAGCTGCTTTTTGGCTGGTCATGTGATGTAGGTGGTGACCAATCCAACAATCCTTTAAATAGCCACATGACACATCAGCTGAATGTCGGTAATACAGTAATTCTTTGCAGAACAGTCTGGAGTTAGGAGCTCTCTGGTGTTAATGGTGTAGCTGCTGCTGCTGTGGAGTTTGTATTCCTGGTTCCATATCCTCTGCTTTTTGAAGCTTTGCAGCAGAGCCAGTTGTTGAGTATTGATACCCTTATCTTTGTTTGTCGCATGTTTGTCAATTCTCCTGTGTTTTTACCATCTGCAGTGGTGAGGCTAGCGTATTTGCCAGCCAGCGCACTAGCCAGGGTATATTCATGTAACAATCAGGGACTAGGCATGTGACGGCAGAGGAGGGGAGTGTACACTCTTTGAACAGGTACAGGTTGGAATCAGGAGATGTCCCATCCCTGACTCCTACTATTAGTGCCTTCCTCTCCCTTTTCTGTTGGTGTATGCTGTGTCGACCATCTATGTCCAAGCATGACACAACTGTACCATCTTTGCCTGCACCTAACAGTCCCGCAGTTTGTCCTGTTTTCTGTACTCCACCCTCTCCCAGCACAGCAGCCAGCTCTCAGTCCTGCAGTTGATCTCACGTACAAGAATGCTTCCTCATACAGATGCCAAAGTTAAAAGCTTGAACTCCACCATCTTCAATTTGTTGGTCACGGAAATGTTGCCGTTCTACATGGCAGATACAGATGGCTTCAGAAAGTTGATAGCCATCGCAGTACCCCAGTACCAGCTGCCCATTCACTGTAAGAAAGCTGTGCCTGTGCTACACCAGCATGTCACTGACAACATCACCCGATCCCTGAAAAATCTGTCTGCCAGGGTGCATTTCACCACTGACACCTGGATGAGCAAATATGGGCAGGGGCGTTACATCTCAGTGACTAGGCACTTAGAGTGACTCTGTTGGCTGTGGGAGAAGGCGGGCAAGGGGTTGCTACACAAGTTTTTGAATCCACAAGGCTTGTGGAACAATCCTCTGTATCTAACAGTTTCTCCACTGCTTCTGGCTCCTCCACCTCCTCTAGGTCCTCCACCTGTGCCCTAAACATCTCCCTTAATCCCATACACAATCCAACAGTGCAGATACTATCCCCCCAAATCCATACTGTGCAGTCATAGCTCACTGCACTCAGTCAGTGTTCAAATTAATATGCTTTGGGGATCACAGTCACACAACTCAAGATTTGGCAGAGTAAAGGTACCGTCACACTGAGCAACTTTTGAACGAGAATGATAGCGATCCGTGACGTTGCAGCGTCCTGGATAGCGATCTTGTTGTGTTTGACACGCAGCAGCGATCAGGATCCTGCTGTGACATCGCTGGTCGGAGCTAGAAGGCCAGAACTTTATTTCGTCGCTGGATCACCCGCTGTCATCGTTGGATCGGCGTGTGTGATGCCGATCCAGCAATGTGTTCACTTGTAACCAGGGTAAACATCGGGTTACTAAGCGCAGGGCCACGCTTAGTAACCTGATATTTACCCTGGCTACCATTGTAAGTGTAAAAAAAAAAACACTACATACTCACATTCCGGTGTCTGTCACATCCCTCGCCGTCAGCTTCCCGCACTGACTGTGAGCGCTGGCCGTAAAGCACAGCACAGCGGTAACGGCGATACGCGTGGGGTCCTTCCCCATACTTATCCCTGCCTCTTGACACTTTGTCCATTTGGCAGCATTGTTTCATCTGCCTTGTACTATCTTCATGGCTGGACCTGGGACCTTTGCATACCTTATCGATATGCGGTAACTATAGTCCCACATGCGGGATACTAAGCGCATCTGCACATATTTGCATTTACTTTGGGCTTTGTGCCGCTACTTCATATAAGTGGTCCATCAGGTTTGCTGGCATACAGGTACCGATGGTACTTTTTTGGGCTACTTAGCCTTTGTGGACATAGTGTTTTTTTTTCATTTGGACCTCCACGGGCATTGTCCATACTCCTTATATTGGAGGTTTGTGAGTAATCAGGAGGCTTTATATATATATATATATATATATATATATATATATATATATATATATACATATATATATACAGTGGGGCAAAAAAGTATTTAGTCAGTCAGCAATAGTGCAAGTTCCACCACTTAAAAAGATGAGAGGCGTCTGTAATTTACATCATAGGTAGACCTCAACTATGGGAGACAAACTGAGAAAAAAAAATCCAGAAAATCACATTGTCTGTTTTTTTAACAATTTATTTGCATATTATTGTGGAAAATAAGTATTTGGTCAGAAACAAAATTTCATCTCAATACTTTGTAATATATCCTTTGTTGGCAATGACAGAGGCGCGCAAATTTTTGCCTGTAGGACATTATTGCAAGAGAGCTTGGCTGAGTAGATTACACAAGAGGGAAAACACACAGCAAGTCAGCAGGATCTAGGAGCAACATGGCAGATGTGACAACCTACATGGTGAGCTGCAGCATGTGCTACATGTTCACAGATCGACCAGAAGAAGAATCAAATTTCACCTGTCAGAAGTGTAGACTAGTGGCCCTTTTAGAAGAAAAGGTGCGGGGTCTGGAAGAAAGAATAGCAACTTTGAAACTCATCAAAGAGAATGAAGACTTTCTAGACAGAACAGAAGCATCTCTACTGGTCACAGAAGGTGAAAAAAGTTTCAGAGAACCTCCAAAAGCAGATGAGTGGAAGCATGTGACCAAAAGAAGCAAGAAGACCATGGAGAAATCACCAACCACACAACTGAAGAACCGATATCAAATCTTTGTAGAGGATGAAGATGGCACACCTAAGGATGAAGCAATACCAGCAAGCAAAAAAGAAAAGGGCACACAGCAACAAGTGACAGCAAAAAGTACAGCCAAGAAGCAACGAAGAGTGGTGGTGGTGGGAGACTCACTACTGAGAGGCACAGAAGCAGCCACCTGCAGACCGGACATAACCGCAAGAGAAGTATGCTGCCTTCCAGGTGCGATGATCAAGGATGTGACCGATAGGATACCAAAGCTCTTCAGCTCCAAGGACGTCCACCCATTTCTTCTGATACATGTTGGCACCAATGACACGGCAAGGAAGGACCTACCGACAATCTGCAAGGACTTTGAAGAGTTGGGGAAGAAAGTAAAGGAACTGGATGCACAGGTAGTTTTTTCTTCTATCCTTCCAGTAGACGGGCATGGCACCAGGAGATGGAACAGGATCCTTGATGCAAACAACTGGCTAAGACGATGGTGCAGACAACAAGGATTCGGATTCCTGGACCACGGTGTGAATTACTTGTACGATGGACTCCTCGCCAGAGACGGACTACACCTCAACAAACCTGGGAAACACACATTCACCAGAAGACTCGCTACACTCATCAGGAGGGCGTTAAACTAGAAGAAGAGGGGACGGGAAGAAAAACATTAGACTTGAACAAAGAAGACCCAGGAAAACATACTCAGAAGGGAGGTAAGAACATTTCTAAAACAATCCACAGCGAGGAGATTGGAACAAAACAAAATCCTCTAAACTGCATGCTCGCAAACGCCAGAAGCCTGACAAACAAGATGGAAGAACTAGAAGCAGAAATATCTACAGGTAACTTTGACATAGTGGGAATAACCGAGACATGGTTAGATGAAAGCTATGACTGGGCAGTTAACTTACAGGGTTACAGTCTGTTTAGAAAGGATTGTAAAAATCAGAGAGGAGGAGGGGTTTGTCTCTATGTAAAGTCTTGTCTAAAGTCCACTTTAAGGGAGGATATTAGCGAAGGAAATGAGGATGTCGAGTCCATATGGGTCGAAATTCATGGAGGGAAAAATGGTAACAAAATTCTCATTGGGGTCTGTTACAAACCCCCAAATATAACAGAAACCATGGAAAGTCTACTTCTAAAGCAGATAGATGAAGCTGCAACCCATAATGAGGTCCTGGTTATGGGGGACTTTAACTACCCGGATATTAACTGGGAAACAGAAACCTGTGAAACCCATAAAGGCAACAGGTTTCTGCTAATAACCAAGAAAAATTATCTTTCACAATTGGTGCAGAATCCAACCAGAGGAGGAGCACTTTTAGACCTAATACTATCTAATAGACCTGACAGAATAACAAATCTGCAGGTGGTTGGGCATCTAGGAAATAGCGACCACAATATTGTACAGTTTCACCTGTCTTTCACTAGGGGGACTTGTCAGGGAGTCACAAAAACACTGAACTTTAGGAAGGCAAAGTTTGACCAGCTTAGAGATGCCCTTAATCTGGTAGACTGGGACAATATCCTCAGAAATAAGAATACAGATAATAAATGGGAAATGTTTAAGAACATCCTAAATAGGCAGTGTAAGCGGTTTATACCTTGTGGGAATAAAAGGACTAGAAATAGGAAAAACCCAATGTGGCTAAACAAAGAAGTAAGACAGGCAATTAACAGTAAAAAGAAAGCATTTGCACTACTAAAGCAGGATGGCACCGCTGAAGCTCTAAAAAACTATAGGGAGAAAAATACTTTATCTAAAAAACTAATTAAAGCTGCCAAAAAGGAAACAGAGAAGCACATTGCTAAGGAGAGTAAAACTAATCCCAAACTGTTCTTCAACTATATCAATAGTAAAAGAATAAAAACTGAAAATGTAGGCCCCTTAAAAAATAGTGAGGAAAGAATGGTTGTAGATGACGAGGAAAAAGCTAACATATTAAACACCTTCTTCTCCACGGTATTCACGGTGGAAAATGAAATGCTAGGTGAAATCCCAAGAAACAATGAAAACCCTATATTAAGGGTCACCAATCTAACCCAAGAAGAGGTGCGAAACCGGCTAAATAAGATTAAAATAGATAAATCTCCGGGTCCGGATGGCATGCACCCACGAGTACTAAGAGAACTAAGTAATGTAATAGATAAACCATTATTTCTTATTTTTAGGGACTCTATAGCGACAGGGTCTGTTCCGCAGGACTGGCGCATAGCAAATGTGGTGCCAATATTCAAAAAGGGCTCCAAAAGTGAACCTGGAAATTATAGGCCAGTAAGTCTAACCTCTATTGTTGGTAAAATATTTGAAGGGTTTCTGAGGGATGTTATTCTGGATTATCTCAATGAGAATAACTGTTTAACTCCATATCAGCATGGGTTTATGAGAAATCGCTCCTGTCAAACCAATCTAATCAGTTTTTATGAAGAGGTAAGCTATAGGCTGGACCACGGTGAGTCATTGGACGTAGTATATCTCGATTTTTCCAAAGCGTTTGATACCGTGCCGCACAAGAGGTTGGTACACAAAATGAGAATGCTTGGTCTGGGGGAAAATGTGTGTAAATGGGTTAGTAACTGGCTAAGTGATAGAAAGCAGAGGGTGGTTATAAATGGTATAGTCTCTAACTGTGTCGCTGTGACCAGTGGGGTACCGCAGGGGTCAGTATTGGGACCTGTTCTCTTCAACATATTCATTAATGATCTGGTAGAAGGTTTACACAGTAAAATATCGATATTTGCAGATGATACAAAACTATGTAAAACAGTTAATACAAGAGAAGATAGTATTCTGCTACAGATGGATCTGGATAAGTTGGAAACTTGGGCTGAAAGGTGGCAGATGAGGTTTAACAATGATAAATGTAAGGTTATACACATGGGAAGAAGGAATCAATATCACCATTACACACTGAATGGGAAACCACTGGGTAAATCTGACAGGGAGAAGGACTTGGGGATCCTAGTTAATGATAAACTTACCTGGAGCAGCCAGTGCCAGGCAGCAGCTGCCAAGACAAACAGGATCATGGGGTGCATTAAAAGAGGTCTGGATACACATGATGAGAGCATTATACTGCCTCTGTACAAATCCCTAGTTAGACCGCACATGGAGTACTGTGTCCAGTTTTGGGCACCGGTGCTCAGGAAGGATATAATGGAACTAGAGAGAGTACAAAGGAGGGCAACAAAATTAATAAAGGGGATGGGAGAACTACAATACCCAGATAGATTAGCGAAATTAGGATTATTTAGTCTAGAAAAAAGACGACTGAGGGGCGATCTAATAACCATGTATAAGTATATAAGGGGACAATACAAATATCTCGCTGAGGATCTGTTTATACCAAGGAAGGTGACGGGCACAAGGGGGCATTCTTTGCGTCTGGAGGAGAGAAGGTTTTTCCATCAACATAGAAGAGGATTCTTTACTGTTAGGGCAGTGAGAATCTGGAATTGCTTGCCTGAGGAGGTGGTGATGGCGAACTCAGTCGAGGGGTTCAAGAGAGGCCTGGATGTCTTCCTGGAGCAGAACAATATTGTATCATACAATTATTAGGTTCTGTAGAAGGACGTAGATCTGGGGATTTATTATGATGGAATATAGGCTGAACTGGATGGACAAATGTCTTTTTTCGGCCTTACTAACTATGTTAAATGTTTTCTGTAAATCTTCACAAGGTTGCCACACACTGTTGTTGGTATGTTGGCCCATTCCTCCATGCAGATTTCCTCTAGAGCAGTGATGTTTTTGGCTTTTCGCTTGGCAACACGGACTTTCAACTCCCTCCAAAGGTTTTCTATAGGGTTGAGATCTGGAGACTGGCTAGGCCACTCCAGGACCTTGAAATGCTTCTTACGAAGCCACTCCTTCGTTGCCCTGGTGGTGTGCTTTGGATCATTGTCATGTTGAAAGACCCAGCCACGTTTCATCTTCAATGCCCTTGCTGATGAAAGGAGGTTTGCACTCAAAATCTCACGATACATGGCCCCATTCATTCTTTCATGTACCCGGATCAGTCGTCCTGGCCCCTTTGCAGAGAAACAGCCCCAAAGCATGATGTTTCCACCACCATGCTTTACAGTAGGTATGGTGTTTGATGGATGCAACTCAGTATTCTTTTTCCTCCAAACACGACAAGTTGTGTTTCTACCAAACAGTTCCAGTTTGGTTTCATCAGACCATAGGACATTCTCCCAAAACTCCTCTGGATCATCCAAATGCTCTCTAGCAAACTTCAGACGGGCCCGGACATGTACTGGCTTAAGCAGTGGGACACGTCTGGCACTGCAGGATCTGAGTCCATGGTGGCGTAGTGTGTTACTTATGGTAGGCCTTGTTACATTGGTCCCAGCTCTCTGCAGTTCATTCACTAGGTCCCGCCGCGTGGTTCTGGGATTTTTGCTCACCGTTCTTGTGATCATTCTGACCCCACGGGGTGGGATTTTGCGTGGAGCCCCAGATCGAGAGAGATTATCAGTGGTCTTGTATGTCTTCCATTTTCTAATTATTGCTCCCACTGTTGATTTCTTCACTCCAAGCTGGTTGGCTATTGCAGATTCAGTCTTCCCAGCCTGGTGCAGGGCTACAATTTTGTTTCTGGTGTCCTTTGACAGCTCTTTGGTCTTCACCATAGTGGAGTTTGGAGTCAGACTGTTTGAGGGTGTGCACAGGTGTCTTTTTATACTGATGACAAGTTTAAACAGGTGCCATTACTACAGGTAATGAGTGGAAGAAAGAGGAGTCTCTTAAAGAAGAAGTTACAGGTCTGTGAGAGCCAGAAATCTTGATTGTTTGTTTCTGACCAAATACTTATTTTCCACCATAAAATGCAAATAAATTGTTAAAAAAAACAGACAATGTGATTTTCTGGATTTTTTTTTCTCAGTTTGTCTCCCATAGTTGAGGTCTACCTATGATGTAAATTACAGACGCCTCTCATCTTTTTAAGTGGTGGAACTTGCACTATTGCTGACTGACTAAATACTTTTTTGCCCCACTGTATATGTATATATATATATATATATATATATATATATATATATACTAGATTGTGGCCCGATTCTAACGCATCGACCAATCAGAGACGCGGGATGTCTACGTCCTTTATGACATCATCGTCGCTGTGCCCGTCGCGGCCTCGACCAATCAGAGACGCGGGATTTCTACGTCGATACTGTGCCCGTCGCTGATTGGTCGAGGCCTGGCGGCATCGACCAATCAGGGACGTGGGATTTCCAGGACAGACAGACAGACAGACAGAAAGACAGACAGACAGACAGAAAGACAGACAGACGGAAAAATCCTTAGACAATTATATATATAGATATATATACTGTAGGGTATGTTTGCACTATATTTGGTTCTGATTATTATACTGATCCATTATTAAAATTGATATATTACCTCTATGTTGTTCATATACGTGCTCTTTTTTCAGCTATTGTTATCTATAGGGATCATTATGGGGATTTTTGTACTTCATTGGTTTTAAATGTTTTTATTGGTATGTCAATAAAAGTTTACCTGTTTATATGTTTAAGTATATATTGTGGTGTGCAGTTTTTGAGAGTTGTTCTTTTTCCTCTTCTTGTTTTTAATATTGGGTTACTAAGCGCGGCCCTGCGCTTAGTAACCCGATGTTTACCCTGGTTACCCGGGGACTTCGGCATTGTTGGTCGCTGGAGAGCTGTCTGTGTGACAGCTCTCCAGCGACCACACAACGACTTACCAACGATCACGGCCAGGTCGTATCGCTGGTCGTGAACATTGGTAAATCGTTTAGTGTAACGGTACCTTTAGAGCAATGTTTACTCTAGTCTGGATGTAGTGCTACAGAAAGAACAGTTGCTGTGTGATGACTACCAGTGATCCCACCCCACAGGTCATTAACTACAGAGGTCTTTTGGCCTACTGGTTAAACATTTTATTTACAATGTTCCGACATGGGGGAATTCCAGTCTGCACAAGTTGCAATGACCTCCTGGTGCAGTATGTCCTTTTGCAAATCCTGGGCCAACACAGTCCGGGTGTGGTGCGATCACACTTGCAGAGTGGGCAGAGATGACGGGCCTCTGCACCCTTCTGCACAGTTTTGAAATGGCTACTAAGATGTTAGCGCTGATGATACCATTATCAGCATCACTATTCTGGCCATCTACATGCAGGAGCAAACTTTTTATTGTCTATGTGAGGAGGTGGTGGTCACAGAGGAAGAGGTGGAAGCAGAAGAGGATGCGGAAGGAATAACAGTGTCTCAAATTTCCAGACTGTCATCGCACAGGTGGGTGCCATGGGATGTTGTCTTACAGCGATTGAGTGTTGCTCATGGTACCAGACAAATTATTAGTGAAGGTGCAGTAGCCGAGGAACAAATGGAGTAGAATGAGGTGATGGAAACACAACAGTCAGGAGGTGAAAAGAATAATGATACCCTCTCTGATGTCTGTGGTTTATAAGAGGGGATGGAGGAAGCAACCTTGATTATTACCCCCAGCAACATACCATGGACTTGGTCCTCATGGCAGCACCAAACACATGAGCGTCTTCTTGCTGCACTATCTTCAACTTGATGTCTGTATTCTTAGGGTTAGAAATAGTTCTGACTACTGGGTTGCCGCTCTGTTAGATCCATGGTACAAGTGTAAATTTGGCCAAATGCTTACACCCCTGGAAAGTGATGCGTGCATCCCGGAGTATCGAAACAAGCTTGTAGACAATCATAAGAGTGGTTTTCCCCAAGACACCAGTAAGGCACACAGTGTGCATCCCAGTTCTAAAAGTCTAAACTCTGGGAACATCCCATCATCATAAAAACATTAGCAGCAGAATAAGGTATCCCAAGACAGCAGTGTGGCACACAGTGTATATCGCAGCTATAGACTTCCAACCTCTGGCATGTCAATTTGTCAATGCCAAAACATTAGTCGCAGCTAGTGTTGAGCATTCCGATACTGCAAGTATCAGGTAGACTCTATAATGCAGCCCCTGCATTACTCAGGTGGTAGCAGTGGAGAGACTATGGACCCCCCTCCCCCCTTTTTGACATCCTTAGCAATGTGAAATTGTCTTAAAGTGATACATACTTATTATTGGCTGAGTATTTTTGTTACTGAATTGGCTATCTTATAGCTTCTTAATCTTTGATTAGCAGCACTTTACATTTGGATATTACCTTTTTTTGGATATATTACTTTTGAAGCTGCACTTATTTTCTATATTTAGCACTTTGATACATTTTTTTCAGCATTATTGTTATTAAATGAGATAGTGTTTTATTGATTGTGAGATCGTTACCCCATGTCCGCCCATCCACTCTAAAATATGCTGCTCCTGAGTTTTATACCTGTCTAGTCATTTATTCCACTTTGTCTTTTTCTGATTTTTCGTTGACTATTTTGTAAATGTCTACCTGTATTTTTTGAATAAATTATTATTGGGATTTTATTTAGGATTTTTTGTGCTCTTTTTTTCCTTTTGTATTATATGACTATTTGAGACTGTCATGAGCAAATATAGCACACCTATCATGCAAATTTAGGGGAATAAATGATTTGAGAGATGTTTCCTGCTCTGAAGTTTGTGTTTCTAGCACGATAAATGCAGTATAAAATTTCACTGGTGAAAACATTTGCAGCATTACGATGTCAGGAAATATGCCCAATTCAGAAAAATGTACCATTCCAGCAATACATTTTTTTTAAACAAACAATTTTTTTGTGTGTGTGTTTTGAGGCAAAACTTTAGCATGATAAGTGCAGTGTAAAATATCACTTCTGAAAAAAATTTGCAGCATTGCAATGCCATCAAAATGTGCCCATACATCTGAAGTATCAATGTAGCAATGCTTTTTATAACCAAATAATTGTTTTCCATGTTTTGAGGCCCAACTGTAGCACAATAAATGCCATATAAGATTTCAAAGCTCAAAAAAATTGCAGTAGTGCATTGCCAGCAAAATGTGCTCACTTCAGATGGATATGTAAGACTGCAGTGTTAATATAGAAATGCAAATTTTTAAACAATTTTTTTGAGGGGTTCATACATGCTGTATAAAATGTCATTGCTGACAAAAAATTGCAGTATTACAATGCTAGGCAAATTTGCACACCTCGGATGGACACATACTGTAAGACTGCTGCATCAATAAAACAATTCTATTTAGATCCACCCAAGTCTGACACTATGCTTTTGACGCACAACTGGCTTAGTAAAAATTATGTATAATATTTCCCTGCTCAGAACAATTTGCAGGATTAAGAGCAAAAAAGAATATTATTTGCACTGAGAAAGTGTTTTGGAATGAGATGCAGGCTGTAGCAAAAAGACATGCAATTTTCCCTACACTCTCCCTTCAGCGCAATCTCTACCTAAGTGCTGCTAACAGCAGTAATACTATTTATTATAATAATCCTTTAGAAGGGCTGTTGTTGCACTTAAATGAAATATAAATGTGGTTGAATCCCAACCTAATATGCTGTTGCAATTCTGTCCTTCTTTCATCAGTACCTCTCCCTACTCTGAGTGTTTCCATGGCACAGTGTGACGAACATAGCATCACTGGCCTTATATAGACCTGATGATGCTATGCGGCCAGCCAATCACAGTATTGCTACTTACAAGATGGCTACGGCATTGCAGTGACTGGCAGGAAATCCCGATATGTTCATTGGCTGTCTAAAAAATGCCAAACATGAAGGGCGATGACTCGAGCTCCCGCTCAAATATTAAAAAAATACTCGCTGAGTAACGAGTATCCCAAGCATGTTTATGCTGGGGCGAGTTACGAATAGTGACGAGCACGCTTGCTGATCACTATTCCTAACCCATCTGCATGTAGTTTACCTCAGTCCTTGTTTCTGGTGCTTTAGTATAAGGCTGTTTGGCAGCAAAAATTTAGACAGAGAGACTCATTGCCAGAGAGAGTAAAAATAATCCCAAAATATTCTTTAACTACGTAAATTATAAGAAACTAAAACATGATAGTGTTGGCCCCCTTAAAAATAGTCTGGGTGAAATGGTGGATGAGGATGAGGAAAAAGCCAATATGCTAAATGACTTTTTTCATCAGTATTTTCACAAGAAAATTCCATGACAGACAATATGATCAGTGATAACAAAAATTCCCCATTAAATGTCACCTGCTTAACCCAGCAGGAAGTACGGCGGCGTCTAAAAATCACTAAAATTGACAAATTTCCGGGCCCGGATGGGATACACCCCTGAGTACTGCAGGAATTAAGTAAAGTCATTGACAGACCATTATTTTTAATCTTTAAAAACTCCATAATAACAGGGTCTATAGCACAGGACTGACATATAGCAAATGTGGTGCCAATATTCAAAAAAGGGACAAAAACTGAACTCGGAAATTTTAGGCCAGTAAGCTTAACCTCTACTGTGGGTAAAATCCTGGAGGGCCTTCTAAGGGATGCTATGCTTGAGTATCTGAAGTGGAATAACCTCATGACCCAATATCAGCACGGGTTTACTAGGGACCGTTCATGTCAGACTAATCTGATCAATTTCTATGAAGAGGTAAGTTCCGGACTGGACCAAGGGAACGCAGTGGACATAGTGTATATGGACTTGTCAAAAGCTTTTGAAATGGTGCCACACAAAAGGTTGATACATAAAATGAGAATAATGGGGATAGGGGAAAATATGTGTAAGTGGGTTAAGAGCTGGCTCAGGGATAGGAAACAAAGGGTGGTTATTAATGGAGCACACTCGGACTGGGTAACGGTTAGCAGTGGGGTACCACAGGGGTCAGTATTGGGCCCTCTTCTTTTTAACATATTTATTAATGACCTTGTAGGGGGCATTCAGAGCAGAATTTCAATATTTGCAGATGACACTAAACTCTGCAGGGTAATCAATACAGAGGAGGACAATTTTATATTACAGGATGATTTATGTAAACTAGAAGCTTGGGCTGATAAATGGCAAATGAGCTTTAATGGGGATAAATGTAAGGTCATGCACTAGGGTAGAAGTAATAAGATGTATAACTATGTGCTTAATTCTAAAATTCTGGGCAAAACTGTCAAGGAAAAAGACCTGGGTGTATGGGTGGATGACAAACACATTTAGTGGCCCATGTCACACAGCTGCTTCAAAGGCAAATAAAATAATAGGATGCATTTAAAGAGGCATACATGCTCATGAGGAGAACATAATTTTACCTCTATACAAGTCACTAGTTCGACCACACTTAGAATACTGTGCACAGTTCTGGTCTCCGGTGTATAGGAAAGACATAGCTGAACTAGAGCGGGTGCAGAGAAGAGCGACCAAGGTTATTAGAGGACTGGGGGGACTGCAATACCAAGATAGGTTATTACACTTGGGGCTATTTAGTTTGGAAAACGAAGATGAAGGGGTGATATTATTTTAATGTATAAATATATGAAGGGACAGTACAAAGACCTTTCTGATGATCTTTTTAATCATAGACTTGAGACAGGGACAAGGGGGCATCCTCTACGCCTGAAGGAAAGAAGGTTTAAGCATAATAACAGACGCAGATTCTTTACTGTAAGAGCAGTGAGACTATGGAACTCTCTGCCATATGATGTTGTAATGAGTGATTCATTACATAAAATTAAGAGGGGACTGGATGCCTTTCTTGAAAAGTATAATGTTACAGGTTATATATACTAGATTCCTTGATAGGGCGTTGATCCAGGGAACTAGTCTGATTGCCGTATGTGGAGTCGGGAAGGAATTTTTTTCCCCAATGTGGTGCTTTCTCTTTGCCACATGTTTTTTTTTTGCCTTCCTCTGGTTCAACATGTTTGGGGTTTATAGGTTAGGCTATGGGTGGAACTAGATGGACTTAAAGTCTTCCTTCAATCTTAATAACTATGTTTTGTTGTACAGTATCAAATGCCTTTGCAAAGTCCAGATAAAAAGTTGAAGCATCTTTTTTTTACATTTTTTTTGACATAATTAGAAAAAGTAAACTTGTTATAACAAATTTCAAACATAAAATAGCTCTATATTCATCTATTTTCTATGAAAAACTCTATATTTTAAGAATATTACATATTATACTTTTGTTTGAAAATGAATGTCTGTAAAGTTTTGCTGAATCAACAGATGATAATTCACTTCTATAATATGTATTAAATTTCCGCTATTGTCAACAATTTTTTACATTCAACACAGTAGTTATTAGTTTAAGTCATGTATCATGATACTTTTTGCAGTCTTACACAGCAGGAAATATGTCACCCTCAGGTGCATTTATTTGCAATAGTTTAGAACAAGGAGCTGTCTATTTTTCATGTTTGAAGCACTTTCATACATCAAAGGTTGATGTGTTGTAATTCCCTGCTGGGTCCAAAACACTACTGTCTTCAACTTGTTCAGTACCTCTATTTACTTTTATGTTGTGCTGAAAAATATAATCAATCAGTAAAAATGATCCAATGCACAATGCATACATATTTAGTGAGGAATTTCTAATACATTTTTTGTAGAACATTGATTGATACAGAAAAGGAAGAAACTTGTCTAAGGGTATGTTCACACGTTCAGGATTTCCATCCTTTTTTTTTCAGGACAGTTTTTTTAAAAAACTGCAGCTCTTGGCAGAAAACGCAGGTCCTTTTTTTGGTCCTTTTTTTGTCCTTTTTTGATGCGTTTTTTGATGCGTTTTTTTATCCTTTTTTTATGCAGTTTTCTATGCAGAGACTGTGTGTTTCCTAGGAAGCTTTTTAGGGCTAAAATGGCTGAAAATACCCTAACCCTACCCCTAACCCTAACCCTACCCCTAACCCTACCCCTAACCCTACCCCTAACCCTAACCCTAACCCTACCCCTAACCCTACCCCTACCCCTATTCTAACCTTAGTGAAAAAAAAAAAAAAAATTCTTAATTTTTTTATTGTCCCTACCAATGGGGGTGACAAAGTGGGGGGGGTGTCATTTACTATTTTTTTATTTTGATCACGCACTTCCGCCCGCTCCCCCGCACTTCCTGCTGCAGCGGTTCTGCACATCAAATCGCAGTAAAACCCGCAGATATATTTTTGATCTGCGGGTTTTACTGCGATTTTGACCTCACAATGGAGGTCTATGGGTGCAGAACCGCTGCGGTTCAGGAAAAAGAAGTGACATGCTCCTTCTTTTTTGCCGCAGCTATTCTGCGCGGCTTTTTAAACAAAATTACGGATCATGTGCACAGCAGTGACTGTTTTCCATAGGGTTACATTGTTATGTACCCTGCATGGAAAACAGCTGCGGAACCGCAGCGGCAAAACCGCTGCGGTTCCGCAGTAAAAAACGCACTGTGTGAACATGGCCTAAGGCTGGGTTCACATTGCGTTAGTGGCAGTCTGGTAACGGAATCCATTGCATAGCGCCACTAACGCAATGTAACGGACCGCAATGTATCTAACGCATTGCTAACGTATGCCATTTTTGGCATGCGTTAGCGATTTCCCTTTATTTTCTGACAGACCTCGAACGCTGCTTGCAGCGTTTTTGGGTCCGTTCTCGCTAGCGCAGATCTGGCATCTGCGCTAGCGGGATCGCTAAACGCAATCCCTTTTTGTACATTGCGTTAGCGCATTCCGTTAGCGTATGCGCTAAATGGATTGCACTAACGCAAAGTGAACCTAGCCTAAATAATTTCTGGAGGTGGGCGGTCTGCTGTTACCACAGATTGCTACATGTTTATGCTTGGTTTAAAAATTGAATCTAAAATAATTTGCCTTCAATGTTTCCCCACCAAGCTAGAGTGAAACTATCCAAATACATTTAGGCCCTTTCACACTCAGTTATTCGCCACGTTAGTTAGTCCTGTCAGGGTATACTTCTGAACCGCCCACAAAACCGGATTTGGGGCATATGCCCAGTTGGGCATCATTTTTGGGGGTATACGTCTACTGGAGGTGGACACTCAGACATAGTAAACTGTGTCTGAGTGTCCACCTCCAGTAGGCATATTTGATCGAAAAAATGACTCTGTCAACACCATTAAAGTTAATGACCCCATCAGCAAATATGCCCAAATTCCAGTTTTTCGGGGAGTTCGTGACCAACGAACCTAAAAAAAAGAATAGAGAGCAACCTTAGGAAATATTGGTGGATTTTATCCATAATCTAAAATATATGGGTGCATTTTGATTGCCCCAGAACTTGAATATATAGAAGAGTTAAGCAAGGATTCTGTCTATCTTTCCCCAAAAATATAAACATGATTAATTTTTCTGGAGAGTTTAGTGGAGGCAGCCTTCTTATCTGTATTGCCTTTTTAATCTCTATGACATACCTTTGTGCAATGACATACCAGGAAAAACATTCTGTAGCTTTTTAAAGGGACTCTGTCACCTGAATTTGGCGGGACTGGTTTTGGGTCATATGGGCGGAGGTTTTGGGTGTTTGATTCACCCTTTCCTTACCCGCTGACTGCATGCTGGCTGCAATATTGGATTGAAGTTCATTCTCTGTCCTCCATAGTACACGCCTGCGCAAAGCAATCTTGCCTTGTGCAGGTGTGTACTATGGAGGACAGAGAATGACCTTCAATCCAATATTGCAGCCAGCATGCAGCCAGCAGGTAAGGAAAGGGTGAATCAAACACCCGAAAACTCCGCCCATATGACCCAAAACCAGTCCCGCCAAATTCAGATGACTGGTTCCCTTTAAACCAGGACAGTGATCAATGAGATAACTTGGATGATGAAGGGAGAGACAATTGGATGAGATAAAGAACTGAGTTTCAGAAAATGGGTTATGACCAGGAGAAATCTTGGAGGTGATTGCGTGAAGAACGTACAAGAGCAGATTACAGGAGGAACTAAGGGTACCGTCACACTAAACAATATCGCTAGCGATCCGTGACGTTGCAGCGTCCTGGCTTGCGATATCATTCAGTTTGACACACAGCAGTGATCAGAATCCTGCTGTGATGTCGTTGGTCGCTGCAGAAAGTCCAGCACTTTATTTCGTCACTGGACTTCCTGCTGACATCGCTGAATCGGCATGTGTGACGCCGATTCAGCGATGTCTTCGCTGGTAACCAGGGTAAACATCGGGTTACTAAGCGCAGGGCCGCGCTTAGTAACCCGATGTTTACCCTGGTTACCAGCGTAAAAGTAAAAAACAAACAAACACTACATACTTACCTTCCGCTGTCTGTCCCTCGGCGCTCTGCTTCTCTGCCCTGTGTAAGCACAGCGGCCGGAAAGCAGAGCGGTGACGTCACCTGTTTACTGTAAATGATATCTATAACCCTGTATGTAACCCCTTTATCATGTTAATCTGGAATATATTTGTAAGCCTTTTTAGTTTTTTTTACTTTGGATGTGGTCATACCAGTGTTTAAGGGCACTTTTATGTGTTGTAAGTGCCATTACTTGCCTATTGCTTTTATACATTGTCTCAATAAAATTTACATTTTATACTCCTCAACCATTGTCCTATCATTCTACATGACCTCTCTTGTTCGGTTTTTCCTCCTTGTTAATTGGTGCTCAAGGTGTATGTGGGTTAATTGTTAATACTACTGAATGCTCTATTGAACAAACACCAACTTTTCCTACCTAAAGACAACAGACAACATCTGTTACTGGAAAGCCTACTTGACTCCTTTTCTTTGGCAACCGCACAGTGGTACGCATTGTAGAGGGCCAGAAAGAGCATGTGCTCTACTGGATTTACAAGCAATGCATCAAGTGGCTTCTTCTCCTTTTTCTCAACTTAACATCACACACAGTATAATCCTCACAGGTGGCACTCCAGTTTCCCTTGTTTGCCCCGTGTCACAACTCTCTAACTGCCCAAGTGACTTGTGGGGAACCACAGATGGACAAATCTGCAGAGCTTGTCACACATTCTATTACACAGACATTAGAGGTATGCTCCGAAGATTCACAGAATTAAGAGGAGGAAAGCATCTGCACCAATGCCCTCAATTTTTTTCAGTTGGATCTGAGCTTGATGAAGTAGGATCTGAGAAGAATCCAGACCCTAGTCACCAGATGTTAATCCCCAGGGATGGAGGTGATCCGATTTGAGAGTTAGATACCTCAGGCGATTGTGAACTGTACTTTGCTGTGAGTGCAGGAAGATGAAGAGGGTGACTCTCAGGGGAAAGAGTGGGAGAATAGAGAGGATGACGATGAGGTTGCAGATTCCACTTGGTGTGAAACCAGAGGCATGCATCTTAGTAGCTCAGTAGAGGAGGGGGAGGAAGATGAGGAGGTTATGATGTGACATTCCAAAATCAGTGATGGAACCACGACAAGCTCCACAAGCTCTGGCTGTAGCCAGCAGCGGTCATGGGTCTGTAGTTCGCAGGGTTGGTAAGGATTGCCTAGCCTGGACATTTTTTGACACCACAAAATGTTATCCAACTCACGTTATCTGCTAACTTTGCATAAAAACAACTCAGCAAAAGCTAAAATTGCAATAATTTGAAAACTACGGAATGTGTGGCATCAACAAGTGTTTGTCTGGGAATCTCACTGCATTAAAATGTGGACTTGTGGGCCTCGCCAACCACTGTCCATCCCATCAGCCGCATCTGCTGTTTCTTGCTACTCTGTTTACCATGATGAATCTTCTCACACATGCCTCTGGGCGTAGATCCTGCACTTGTTTACCCTCTAGAGTCAGGGCGAGTAAGAGCCCGTCAGCTGTTATGGAATTGGACATGCCTGCTGTTTTTGACCAATTTCAGACACCAAGCACAGCACATCTTTCTTTATCCACAACATCTCCAACTGCAGTTCATTCAGAGTCACGCAGCTTGTAGTGTTCACCTCACTGCACCCTCTCTCAGCACAGTAGCCAGCCTTCGGTCCCACAGTGGTGGGCACATAAAATAATGTTTCCTTCTACACATGCCAAAACTAAGAGCTTGAAATCCTCCATCTCCAATCTGTTGGCCACAGAAATGCTGCTTTTCTACCTGATGGATCTAGATGGTTTCCAAATGACCGTCGCCATCCCAGAGTAACAGTTACCCATTCACTATTACTTCTCTAAAAAAGCTGTTCCTGCACTACACCAGCAGGTCGCAGGCAACATCATCCATTCCTTGATAAAATCTGTGTCCAACAGGATGCATTTCACCACTGACACCTGGACGAGAAAATATGGTCAGGGGCATTACTTCTCGTTGACAGGGCCATGTGTGTCTCTTTTAGCTGTTGGGGTAGATAGCCAATGGGCTGCTCTAAAAGTGTTGGAATAACCATGGTTTGAGGGACAACCCTCTGTATCTAACACTTTCTCCACTGCTTCTGCCTTCTCTACTTCTTCTAGGTCCTCCACCTGCACCCTTAACCTCTCCCTTAATGAAACACGTGTTCCAACAGTGCAGAGAGAATTCTCCCCACCTCCGTATTACACAGACAGGCAGTGTTTAAATTAATATCCTTTGGAGATTGCAGTTACACAGCTCGAAATTTGTGGACAGCTATCCAGGCCAAGTTTGAGGAATGGCTGTCTTCAGGATTCATATGTCTATAAGTATGTGCTCTGTCTATACATACATTTGTATGTGCTCTATATATACAAACATTTATACATGCTCTGTGTGTAGATATATGTCAGTATGCATGTGCTTTGTGTGTAAGTGTTTGTGTTCTTTGATTTCATGTTTGTGTGCATGCATTTATTCTGAGCATACGTATGCGCTCTCTGTATACAGTGGCATGTAAAAGTCTGGGCACTCCTGGTAAAAATTACTGTTATTGTGAACAGTTAAGCAAGTTGAAGATAAAATATCTAAAAGGCTGTGAAGAGCAGAACAAAAATGATTACCTCAATGAACAAAAATAAAAAAAAAAAGAATTTGTGATAAATATTGACCTGTCCATTCAAGGACATTTTAGCTATAGTATGAAATCCTGTTTTTCTTGTCTGTGGAATTGCCTTTGTACTGTTTGTTGTGAAACTGCCGCCCACGAAACTGTTTTCTTTTCTTTTCTTTCTTTCCTGTTTTGTCTCTTTGTTTAAACATGCAAAACTTGTATAACCACTAAACCTACTATATAAAGAAGGGATAGCACCGTTGAAGGCAGGCGTGCTTCAGAGACTTCCCAGTGATACACTATACAAGACGTGTCTTGTGTATTATTTCTGGTGATGCCCCACTTCCAAAGGCTGCTCCGACTGAGTGTGATCCCGACATTTCCTGGCGCCTGAACAGGGACCCGAGGTCTGTGTATTCCTTCAAGAACACCGGCAGAATACGAACGAAAAGAGAATCTGGGATAATGGACGGCAGATGAACAAAAACCTGGCCAGGTAAGAGACACTGTTAGATCTCTTATATCTGCCCTGCACTGTCCGAAAGATTTTCTGTGTCGTGTTCTTTAGCGGGTAGTTTTAGTAGAGGAGGATACCTATAGCTCGGGTTCTTGAACTATTTAGGAATTGATCACCTCACGGAGTACGGCATTGAATGAGAGTGAATGTGAATAGAAGGTGTGTGGAAGTTGGGAATAGCCCTATAAGCCGCCCAGGGGGTTGAAACAGAAGAAGTGACTGTCCCACTGGGCAACGTGGTTGCGTCCTTTCGGGGAGACCTCCGCGCCTATGTTCAATCTCTGATCCTGTCTTTGACAAAAACCTGGTGACGGATAAGTGTATGATAGTATGAGCCCAGGACAGATAAATTAGCCTGGGACAAGAATATGTTGTATGTGATAGTATGAGCCCAGGACAGATAAATTAGCCTGGGACAAGATACGTTGTATGTTCTTTTTCTATCTGGTTGCATTTGTGTTGTTTGCTATAGGTGTAGGAATCAGGATTTTCTTACATCAACACAGTTTAAACATCCTAGCTCCTTAGGAAGAAGGTAACGAGGTATTCTCATACCCAAACGCCACCTAGGGCAAGAAAAAGACATCCTAGCTCCTTAGGAAGAAGGTAACGAGGTATTCTCATACCCAAACGCCACCTAGGGCAAGAAAAAGACATCCTAGCTCCTTAGGAAGAAGGTAACGAGGTATTCTCATACCCAAACGCCACCTAGGGCAAGAAAGCTCAGGATAAGAAAATGGGGAATAAGCAAACAAAGTCGGAACCAGAAGAATTAGATATCTATACTATCATAAAGGAGAGAAGTGGTGAAGATGCCACTAAGGGGCTGAAAAAGATTTTTAGTAAGTTTGGAGTTACTAGGGCAGAAGCTTTTAGTAGAAAACTATGGGAAGGAATTCAGGAAAGGAAAAAAGGCATAATCAGAGACAAGAAATGGATAGATCAGATCCAAGCATTGATTGATGTCTCTAGGGTAGCAGAAAATGAGGGATGGACATATAATCAACAGAGTAAAAAGTGGTGTATTAGACCCACAGGCTGTGGAGAAAAACAAAATGTGGAATCTAAAAATACCCCACCCCCATACCTTAACCCACATGCCCCATCTTTTCTCCAAACACCACCTCAAAGTTTAGCCGGACCAGGAGGATGGGTATGTCCGCACTGTGGACAACAAAATCCAGACTGGAGAAATGATTGCCTAGCCTGTGGTACACCTAGACATGGCGCTGTACTTGCCCCTGTTAGGGTAGTACCAAGACCCTTTAGGGAACCTGGTGCTGACGGAGTAATGGGAACTAGATATCACCAAACTCGACAATATTTCCCTTGGTCCCCCGCTGAAGGCATGTCTCTCTTGCATAACGCACCAGATCCCACCCAGTGTCCAGTTAGATTTGCACAATATATACAGCAAATTATGCAGACTCATGCTGGAGTTTGGGCAGATGGAGAAGAATTATGTAGAATGAAAATGACTCCTGGACTCTTCCAGGAGCTATTAGCAAATCTACAGGTACATAGGCCCCAAGCAGGAGATGGTGCCTTACAAACGATAGAATCAGGTACACAATTTGTAGATCACTTAATGGTTTTCATGAGGGAGAGACAGAGGCAGAGAGGAACAACGGGAGTGGTGGCTCAGAAATCTGGACAATCAGTAGACGAATATTATCTAAGTGTAGAAAATAATTTCAGAGATGAAGGCATGGATCTAACCGCTCCAGGAATGATGAGGTTAGTTACAAAAACCTTTATAGATGGATTGTCTCCAAAAGTGAAGGAAAAGCTTAAGGCCGCAACCCCTGATTGGAGAACCTTGGAAGACCCACACCTGGCTAGACAGAAAGCTGTAGGGATAGAAATGGACTTAAGAGAAAATTCTAAGCCAGTAAGAATTGCACAGGCTAATACTGGCTCTGCTAATCAAAAGTTTACTTGTCATTACTGTAAGAAGCCAGGACATTTCCAAAGGGAATGTAGGAAGAGAAAAGCAGATATAGATTCAGGAACCTTTGTACCCAAAAATAGGATAAATAACCCAGTGCCTGATCAAACAGACAGCTCAGAATGACTGAAAGTTATGCAGGTCTCTCTTCCTTCTAGAAGACCAATAATACAAGTTGAAGTTGAGGGTAAAAATGTACCTTTTCTGATAGATACGGGAGCAACATCCTCCATTTTAAATCAGGACTTTTTACCATATCCTGACAATATATCCTCAAAGGTTACATATGCAGAAGGGTATGATGGTAAAATTCAGGCGTTGCCCTTTATAAAACCTTTAAATGTGAGCTTTGGCCCTAAAACTTTTGTATCCAAATTTTTATTTGCTAAAGGTGCACCTACCTGCTTGTTGGGTACTGATGTCTTAAGTAAAATGCATGCAAACATCCATTTTAGAGAAGATGGCACAGTTATGCTGACCATCCCTGAAGATGCAGAAACTCTGGAACCATATGTTAGAATACAGGCAATGGAGGATTTTCCCAAAATTTACACTCAACAAGCAAAAATTGACTTGTCTCGGGTTCCTGACAGCCTATGGGCAAAAGGAGACACTGATGTAGGATTTTTATCAGTAGCTCCTATACTGTTAGAAACTGCCCCGGGAACCATATTACCTCAGCTTAGGCAATACCCCATCAGCGCCCAGCAAGAACAGGCGATTTCTCAACAAATTCAGGATTATGTGTTACAAGGTGTTTTGGTAGAAATCAGGTCACCCGCCAATACACCCTTATATCCTGTTAAAAAGAAAGTGTCCTCCAAAGAAACTATGGTGAAATATCGCATGGTGCATGACTTACGGGAAATCAATAAGGTTTTGGCACCGGTCACCCCTGTGGTACCGAATCCTCATACCTTACTGTCTCAAATTCCCAGCACTGCTGCATATTTTACGGTAATTGACTTATCAAACGCATTTTTTTCTGTGCCACTACATAAGAACTGTTGGCATTTGTTTGCCTTTACATTCAAGGGTAAACAATTAGCATGGACAAGATTGCCACAAGGTATGGTACACTCACCAACTTTGTACTCTGAAGCAATGCAGACCGTGCTAAAAAATTTCATCCCAGAACCAGGAGTAGTCATTCTACAGTATGTAGATGACTTACTTATTTGTTGCCCTGATGAACAGACGGCAGTTACCTCAACTGTTAATTTCTTAATTTTCCTAGCGCAAGAAGGCTGTAAAGTAAATAGACAGAAACTCCAGGCTTGTCAACAAACAGTCGTGTTTTTAGGTCACTGCATATCACAGGGCATCAGACACCTCACACCTCAACGTACGGAAGCCATACGTAACATGCTTGAACCCAGGAATCACAAACAGCTGCGTGCTTTCCTAGGTATTGTTTCACACTGTAGACAGTGGATCATACATGCAAGTCAACTCATGCAGCCTTTATATGACTGTATTGCCAACACACCATATTCACTCAGTGAAGAGGCTAAACAGTCATTTTCCTCTTTGAAAACAGCACTGGTATCAGCTCCGGCTTTGGGACTCCCAGACTACACTAAACCTTTTCAATTGATGGCAGCTGAGATATCCTCACATGCTACAGGGGTGCTCACACAAAAACATGGAAACAAACAGAGACCTGTGGCATACATATCAGCTCATCTGGACCCTGTAGCTAGAGCCGCACCTTCTTGTGTAAGAGTAGTAGCCGCAATTTCACTGTTATTAGATAAAGCTTCTGAGATTGTTCTTGATCACCCACTTCTAGTTCAGACCACTCATGATGTACATGGCATTCTTAACCAGGTCCAACCTAAACATATTTCAATGGCCAGACACCTCCGTCTCCAATGTTCCCTACTACTGCCGCCCAACATTTCCTTTGCCAGGATTCAGACTCTTAATCTCGCGTCTTTGCTCCCTTTAGAGTCTGAGGGGGGTACCATACCTGAGGAAACTGCAACTGCACTCTCCAACTCCTTTGACCCATCAAAGTCAATGCATGATTGTGTACAATTAATGGAACAAGAGACTCAGGGCTTATGTAATGTACGTGACAAGCCACTCTGTAATGCTACATTTGAACTTTTCATAGATGGCAGTAGATATGCAGATATGAATGGACAATTTCATACAGGTTATGCGGTAGTAACTCAGCATGAAGTGCTGAAAGCAGAACCTCTCCCTGCTAATCAGTCTGCACAAGAAGCAGAACTTACGGCATTAGTTGAAGCTCTAAAAATAGCCAAAGATCAGACAGCAAACATATACACTGATTCTAGATATGCACATGGCATTATTTTCGATTTTGGCGTAATATGGAGAGCCAGAGGTTATATGACTGCTTCAGGCCAACCTGTTAAACATGCCTCCCTCATTAGACAGATTCTGGAGGCAGCACAAGAAACTAAAGAAATAGCGGTGATAAAGGTAGCTGCACATGTGAGACTCGACACCGAGGAAGCCAGGGGAAACGATAAAGCCGATAAGGCAGCAAAACAGGCAGCACGTAAACCCTTACATCATGCCCACACACTAGATAGCTCTGAAGATGATGAGGAAAGATTGAAGGAAGCTCAGAAACAGGTAGACGACGAAGAACGAGGGCAGTGGCAGAAAAAAGGGGCAGAAGATCAGCAAGGATTATGGAAAAAAGGAACTTTGTTGTGTTTACCCAGAGCCTGGTACCCCGCAGTGGCAAGTGACCTCCACCTACCCACGCATGTGTCGGCAAATGGTATGACGCTCAAGGTAAAAGAAAGGTGGTTGGCTCCAGGCTTTGGTAATTTTGCTAGGAATATGTGTGCTGCATGCGCTACATGCCTGGCACACAATCCAGGTCAGGCCATTAAAACCCCAACCAAGCATCATGTAAGACCACTGTATCCCTTTCAAAGACTCCAGATCGACTACATCCAACTTCCTAGGTACAATGGATACGAATATGTGCTTGTGTGTGTGGACATGTTCTCAGGGTGGCCAGAGGCTTATCCAGTTCGTAAAGCCTCAGCAAAAACTACTGCCATTAAAATAGCACATGAACTGATACCCCGTTACGGCATGCCTGAGGTGATCGAGTCAGATAGGGGTACCCATTTTACTGGGGAAATATTCCAGAATGTTATGAAAATGTTGGGAGTAGAAAACCAGTTTCACACTCCATATCATCCACAGAGTTCAGGTAAAGTGGAAAGATTAAATGGGACAATAAAATTAAAAATCCAGAAGGCCATGGCAGAAACAGGAAAGCCTTGGACCGAGTGTCTACCACTTGCCCTGTATTCCATCCGAAACACCCCAAGGGGGAAGGCTAAGCTGTCACCACATGAGATTCTTTTTGGTAGAGCAGCAAATTTGGGTTGTTATTTTCCACAACAACTGATGTTGAATACTGAGACTTTAACTGCTTATGTACAAGAATTACAAAAACGTTTAACTAAAGTGCATTCGCAAGTTTTTGCTTCCCTTCCAGATCCAGAAAATCTCGAAGGAGGCCACAAGTTGGAACCTGGTGATCAAGTCTACGTGAAAAGACACACCAGAAAGACTCTGGAACCGAGATTTGACGGACCTTTCCAAGTCCTGTTAACAACTCTAACAGCAGTCAAGCTTGAAGGAAAGGCATCATGGATACATGCAAGCCATTGCAAAAAAGCAGTATAAGACTCATGATATTGATGTTAATAATGTTAACCTCAACGGAGGCATGGGAAAGACTGAATTCTCTAGCCCCTTTGAACAATAGATTCGTACAACATCATAGAAAATTAGTGCATGACTTGTTAAATAATACGCAACCCCTGGCAGATTGTTGGATCTGTACCCATTCACCAGTATCAGCCACAAGTATACCTTTTCTAGCAGTTCCCGTGTCAGCTGAAGAAATATTCGCTTGGCCTAATTGTTCAGACAACCTGGCCAACAACCAACCTGGCAATACTAGACTATGGAATACTACAATCGCCATACCAATTGTGGGATGGGTAGAATTTCCTTGGTGGCAGGGCAATCTTACAGGAAAAATAGACAACTTACAATATTTAGCATTCAAGGGAGGAAAATGGGTACCTAGGAATAAGACTGGATTAACTGATTTAGGACAGGTCCCCACTGAAAATCTACAGCTCAGTTTCAGTACAACCACCCCTTCCTCTGATGCTTTCAAACCTACAGTATTGGAAAGATACATACATAATAGAAAATGGGAACATTCTGAGTTGCTTCCCCAAGGTGATGCAAACAGTTGTACAAGTAAGCCGGGGAACCTGGTTTGTAATGAATCCAATGAGTATGTCAACGGAATGCATGTATGTGGGAATCCCGCAGCCGGGTACTGTAGCCCCTTGGGACAAAAACCCTCTTGGTGTATGCTTCAGAATGTATCTAGTTTTGTGGATTTGGCTCACAGATTGGTATTGCAGCACTCAGCTTTGTGGGATCTGCCTGAGGGTACATTTTGGATATGCGGAGAAGGAGCATATAAATGGCTTCCCGTAGGTATAAAGGGTACTTGTACATTAGGACGCCTAACCCCGGCTACTTTCATAATTTCAAATAAACAAGTGAATATGCAAGCCGTGCCCAAGCACACACTGTATAAAAGAGCTGCAGATAACTCACCACGTCCCTCGGGGAGGCCGCATATAGTACAAATGGGAATTCCCAACAAAATTGCTAGTACCATTTTTATTTATCCTATGTTAACACAAATGTGGGATAAATTAGTTAGAGCCACGGATTATCTAGATGATCAGATTTGGGATATATTGGACATATTAAATACTAGTATAGCTGTACAGAATCAGCTTATAATAGTCACTAACCAACATACCCTGGTATTGGATTACCTAACTGCCTCACAAGGGGGTATGTGTCAAATCATCGGACCCACCTGCTGTCATTATATAGACCCGAATAGTACTATGAGTATGAGATTTAAATTAAAAGATGTACAACGACTCAGGGATCAGTATGACAAAGACAATGACCAAAATAAGGATAGCTGGTGGTCAGATACCTTTTCTTTTCTTAACCCGGCCAATTGGTTCAGAGGGATCGGTGGGTGGGTTACCGGGATTATGCAAAGCCTAATACATACAGTTATGGTTATTGTAATTATATATGTATTGTTCAAGGTTGTACTCAAGGGTATCTCGGTATGCACAAATATATTTTGTGTAATGGATGCGAGAATATAAAGTTTTTTTTTGTAATATCACAAAAAGAATGACTAAAATGATCGACAAGGTTTTGAATGGAATATGTCAAAGGGGGATTGTGAAGAGCAGAACAAAAATGATTACCTCAATGAACAAAAAAAAAAAAAAAAAGAATTTGTGATAAATATTGACCTGTCCATTCAAGGACATTTTAGCTATAGTATGAAATCCTGTTTCTCTTGTCTGTGGAATTGCCTTTGTACTGTTTGTTGTGAAACTGCCGCCCACGAAACTGTTTTCTTTTCTTTTCTTTCTTTCCTGTTTTGTCTCTTTGTTTAAACATGCAAAACTTGTATAACCACTAAACCTACTATATAAAGAAGGGATAGCACCGTTGAAGGCAGGCGTGCTTCAGAGACTTCCCAGTGATACACTATACAAGACGTGTCTTGTGTATTATTTCTGGTGATGCCCCACTTCCAAAGGCTGCTCTGACTGAGTGTGATCCCGACAAGGCCTAACGTTAAAAATGACAGATTTCCTGTGTATTTTAAGACATGTGAAAATATATACTTCACAAAAAAGTGTGAAACAACTGAAATTATGTCTTATATTCTAGTAGACACTTTTTGCTTTGATGACTGCTTTGCACACTCTTGGCATTCTCTTGATGAGCTTCAAGAGGTAGTCTGTTATGACCTGGTGGTTAGGAGCACCCGGCACGACCTGATAGTTAAACTCACACAGGACTAGCTCTGGGATGTGGGAGCTCTGCTGACCGCAGGCCCTAATCCTATCACAACAACTAGAAATAGCCGTGGAGCGTTCCTGACTCTCCCTAGACGCCTCTTCACAGCCTAAGAGCTAGCTAGCCCTAGAGATAGAAAATAAAGCCTACCTTGCCTCAGAGAAATTCCCCAAAGGAAAAGGCAGCCCCCCACATATATTGACTGTGAGTAAAGATGAAAGTCACAAACGCAGAAATGAAACAGGTTTCAGCAAAGGGAGGCCAGACTTACTAAACAGACAGAGGATAGGAAAGGTATCTTTGCGGTCAGCACAAAAAACTACAAAAGACCACGCAGAGTGTGCAAAAAGACCTCCGCACCGACTAACGGTGCAGAGATGCCACTCTGCATCCCAGAGCTTCCAGCTAGCAAGACAAAATCAAGATAACCAGCTGGACAAGGAAACAATGAACAAATAATAACTATCAGGAACTTAGCTTCTGCTGGAGAAGACAGGTCACCAGAAAGATCCAAGAGCGAACTGAACCAATGCAGGAACATTGACAGCTGGCATGGAGTAACGATCTGAGTGGAGTTAAATAGAGCAGCCAACCAAAGCATAAACCACGTCACCTGTGTAAGGAACCTCAGAAGCAGCAGCTTCACTCACAGCCACCAGAGGGAGTCCATGGACAGAACTCGCCGAAGTACCATTCACGACCGCAGGAGGGAGTTCGACAACAGAATTCACAACAGTAGTCACCGGGAATGGTTTTCACTTCACAGGTGTGACCTGTCAGGTTTAATAAGTGGCATTTCTTGCCTTATAAATGGGGTTAGGGCCATCAGTTGTGTTGTGCAGAAGTCTGGCGGATACACAGCTGATAGGCCTACTGAATAGACTGTTAGAATTTGTATTATGGCAAGAAAAAAGCAGCTAAGTAAAGAAAAAATGAGTGGCCATCATTAAGAAATGAAGGTCAGTCAGTCCAAAAAATTGGGAACACTTTGAAAGTGTCCCCAAGTGCAGTGGCAAAAACCATCAAGCGCTACAAAGAAACTGGCTCACATGAGGACCGCTCCAGGAAAGGAAGACCAAGAGTCACCTCTGCTTCTGAGGATAAGTTTATCTGAGTCATCAGCCTCAGAAATCGCAGATTAACAGCAGCTCAGATTAGAGACCAGGTGAATGCCACACAGAATTCTAGCAGCAGACACATCTCTACAACAACTGTTAGGAGGAGACTTTGTGGAGCAGGCCTTCATGGTAAAATAGCTGCTAGGAAACCACTGCCAAGGACAGGCAACAAGCAGAAGAGACTTGTTTAAGCTAAAGAACACAAGGGATGGACATTGCCCAAGTGGAAAACTGTGCTTTGGTCTGATGAGTCCAAATTTGCGATCTTTGGTTCCAACCACCGTGTCTTTGTGCGACGCAGAAAAGGTGAACGGATGGACTCTGCATGCCTGGTTCCCACCGTGAAGCATGGAGGAGGAGGTGTGATGTGTGGGGGTGCTTTGCTGGTGACACTGTTGGGGATTTATTCAAAATTGAAGGCATACTGAACCAGCATGGCTACCACAGTATCTTGCAGCGGCATGCTATACCATCCAGTTTACGTTTAGTTGGACCATCATTAACTTTTCAACAGGACAATGACCCCAAACACACCTCCAGGCTGTGTAAGGGCTATTTGACCAAGAAGGAGAGTGATGGGGTGCTATTCCAGATGACCTGGCCTCCACAGTCACCAGACCTGAACCCAATCGAGATGGTTTGGGGTGAGCTGGACCGCAGGGTGAAGGGAAAAGGGCCAACAAGTGCTAAGCATCTCTGGGAATTCCTTCAAGATTGTTGGAAGACCATTCCTGGTGACTACCTCTTGAAGCTCATCAAGAGAATGCCAAGAGTGTGCAAAGCAGTCATCAAAGCAAAAGGTGGCTACTTTGAAGAACCTAGAATAAAAGACATAATTTTAGTTGTTTCACACTTTTTTGTTAAGTATATAATTCCACATGTGTTAATTCATAGTTTTGATGCCTTCAGTGTGAATGTACAATTTTCATAGTCATGAAAATACTGAAAAATCTTTAAATGAGAAGGTGTATCCAAACTTTTGGTCTGAACTGTATATATATATATATATATATATATATATATATATATATATATATATATACATATATATTAGAGAAAAAAACTTTTTTTTTCTCTAGCGACCAGTCCAATGGTAGAGTAAAATATATTTTTAGGTCTTTTGTTTCTGTACGTAAACTAAAAATGCAGAAAATAATTCAGCCAGCTGCACACAAATTCAGAGGTCATCAAACTTTCTGGACTTTTTGCCATGGCACCTCGCCTAAAAGAGCTGGTTGTGGCAAGATGGCAGGAATTTTACTGAATATTGCCTGACATTAGTAACACCCTTCTTCTCCAGCTTCTCAATCAATCAGTCCTCTGATTCTGCCTCTCCTCCCCAAGGTTGCCATGGCAATACAGCTCTGAGAGGTTTATGTCTCTTATTGAGAAGCACTGTCTGCTTTTGTTTGCATCAGTTCCTGTACATCATACTCCCTTTACAATGGTTACACAAATAACACATCAAACATAGCAGCTAGCACTGCAGTATGGCAAAGACAACAACCAGAAGCAAACCAGACTTGTGGCTTATTTCACAAATGTCTGATATTAGTTTATCTTCAAATAAACTTCCAGCCAAGAGAGAGCTTATGTCACTGTTCTACTACTAGAAGGAAAAGAATAAGCAGACAGTTTGTGATGCAGCTTATTTAACTAATGATGTTCTTGATGTTTGCTCAGGTTTTGACAACATGTTTGATCTTTTGCATGCTAAGGCTATGGGTATAACAAGAATACTGGTAGACAAGGAGTTTTTGCTAGCTCAGAGGCAAACTAAAAGCCATGGAAAAATGGAAGGTGTTGACAAAGAGTAAAAGCAAAGAGATTTTGAAAAATATGGCAAAATACAAGTTAAAAATTGAGAAAGAGATACAAGAAAGAAGTGCTAGAGAGAAAAAGGTGGTGTTGCAGTCATAATCTGATGAAGTATTTACAAATACAGAAGGCAATGAAACATCAGAGGTACTGCCATCAGCAAAATGAGCCAAAAGAGTTGGCATCACGTGGGGTTTGAAAGCTTTCGAAAATAACAGGTGAAGCTTGTGTTAGTGCTGTTTATGCCACAGCAATGACCTGGAAAGTTACTGACAATGAGAAGTGCATGTGTTTTGATACCATATCTGTCAATATTGGTTTCCGGAGCGGCGCCTGTAAATTTTAGAGCAGAAGCTTGGCAAGTACATGTTATGGTTTGCATGGCACCATCATAGTCTAGAAATAGTGCTGGGAGCACTGTGAACCAGATGTTTATTCTGCAATTGCAATAACCTTGCACACTTCAGTGAACACAGACTTACAGCATGAACAGCCAAGTTTAGTCATTTCAAGACTGTATCCTTTCTCAGGCAGTTACCCTGAGCACAGATCCCATGAATTTCTTGGTCAACAAATTGAACTTGTGGAAAAAACTTACCTAGTTAGCTATGCGAGTACTGTTATGTATAGATGCAGTGTACTGTCTCCGATGGCTAAACAGCTTATGAACTATGTATGTTAATCCAGTCTGCTATCCATTCTTATAAATACAGGTTAAAATGCAGGGGTGAGAGTCGTAAGTACCTGGCGACTGCAAACAAGTGCCTCATAATGCTTCTTACCAGCGATGCTATCACAAAGGGAGTAAACTGGTTGATTTCCTCTGTATTCCAGTCTGTAAGGAAATTAGCTTCTTCCTCCCACAATGCACCACTACAGAGCAGAAGTACAAAAATCTAGGGCCAATAAGCAAACTGAGCCACTAGATGGACCCTGTGTCCTGCAAACAAAGCTCAACACTGACACTTAAATCCGAAGGCATGACAAGTATAGTGCACATATTTTATTTCCCTAATTAAAGAGATAATTTTTGGACTGCTTAGAAAAAAACTCTCTTTTTCATTAAGCAAGAAATGCCATGGATGCTTCTGTTTGCAATGCCTGCCTATAAAACTACAGAAGAGCATACATCTGCTCTCCCAGAAAAGGTAATTTTTAGACCAATTTTTGTACAATTAAGGTAGCCTAAAAAGTCTGATATTGGAAAGTGTTGTGAAATATCCTGTTGCTTACCTCTGGTTGCAATGTATGCTGAAATAATGAAGCCATTTAGATATTTACACTGTTTACATGGCATTTTGAAGCTGTGCAGAGAGGGGAGCATTTGATCACAGATTTTGATAAGTGGAACATGGTAGTAAACATTTCTTGTTTTTTTTTCCAAGTCTAGCACTATTATTGTTGGATCGCTTACCTGATTCAAAATGGGTTAGTTGAGGGTATGTTTGCATTGGTGTATGTTTAGCTTACGTTTTTTCCCTGAATATAAGCCTGACTGCCATAAATATCTCTTTATACCTTAGAGGTGGTGCATATGTTTCTGTACATTTATCAGTTACCATGGTTATGTATTACCATGCTTTAAAATATCACAAACATTGTATCAATTGTCACTTTTATTTTTACAGTTTTATATTTGGACTTTTTGCAAAAAAAAGATAGAGAATAATAGAAAAATAAATAAATAAAAACAAGGAAATTTGCAGGTCAACATGTTCTTCTTTCTCTCAGAACATTTCAATTGCATATTATACTTACATGGTTGTTTTTGTTTATGAACTAGTAATTGACAGTTATAATGTATCAATGTTCCAAGACTTTGGACAAAGCTATACTTCTTTTCAGCACAGAAATTTAAGCTCTGTATGAATACATTGTAACACCCCTGCTGGTATTCAAACTTGCTCTATCTTTATAATGGCCTGTTTATCAAATGCTATCTAACAGAGGCTATGTGTATTATCACTTGTCTGCTTCTCAGCAGTGTATCTCATTTGAAGGCCGGGTTTACGATTCCTTAAAAAAGCAAATAAACATATGTGTTATATCTTTGAATGGTTGTTTGACATATTGATGTAATGTTATGCCTTTCTCACTTGTCTAATTCATCCATTCATTATTAAGACCTATCAACTGCTCAGTAGATACAAATTTGCATACTCAGACTGAATTACTTACTATTGAGCCAGACAAATGCCGGGAAAAGCTTCAAGGCAATGTGAATTTAATTTAATATTCTTAATGTTCTTTTATCAGTAAAATTTTTCTTTTGGCTGGCCTAAAGCAGAGCAAAAACATTGAAGGCTCACATGTATAATTTTGGCTTTCTGCTGGAAAATCTGCTCACATTGCAAATACCAAAAACATTCTGAGTTATATATTTTTTATATCAGAAGTAGTGATGAGCAAGTATACTCGTTGCTCGTTTTCCAGAGCACGCTCGGTGGTCTCCGAGTATTTATGACTGCTGGGAGATTAAGTTTTCATCGCCTCAGCAGCATGATTTACAGCTACTAGCCTGCTTGATTACATGTGGGGATTCCCTAGCAACCAGGAACCCCCACATGTACTCAGCCTGGCTAATAGCTGTAAATCATTCAGCTGCCGTGATGAAAGCTAAATCTCCGAACACTAACAAATACTCGGAGGTCTCCCGAGCGTGCTCGGGAAAACCCGAGCAAAGAGTACACTCACTCATCACTAATCAGTAGTAAAGGTAACCATCATTTTCATGTTAACACACACATATCTCTCCAGTACTGTGAGAGGAGGTTATAAAAATTCTGACATTAAGAGTTGAAAAGATTTGAAGTGGGTTTTTTGCAACAAATGAACATCTAAAATTTCTTATTTTTGTATTTTGTTTACAAAAAGACATTACTTATGCATACTCCTACCCCAAATCATCGACTTCTTGACAGAATTCTCAGGTAAAACGTCTTTAAATTATACAATTATTTTGCGTAACTCAAAGATGTACAACATCCTGCACCTTTTGGCATTTTATGCCAGTTCTAGCCAGCTTTGTCAAGTTTTATAAACATAGGCGGAGCTGGAAATGTACAGGTGTGGTGAAATCTGCTTGACAAAGTCATCATAATTTATACCACAAAAGTGGCGTAAATTGTGCTAGTAATTTACCCCAGTCTCTGACTGGAGAAATAATTTTCATGAAAAAACACAACAGTTGTGAGGTGTGCCATATTAAAACAAGTTAATGCATTTTGGAAACAAGTCATGTGGACCAATGAAAACATAAAATAAAACTCTTTTGGTGGGAGTCTGGTCTGCTTGAGGACAGAACAGCAGCACTTTTACTGAGCTCCTGACTAACCCTTGGAAAAAGTTACTTTTTCACCTTTTTTAGCTAGACGTTTGTGGACTTATTGATAAGGAAGAGTATCTGGACCATGTTTTCAAAATATTACAATGAAGGAACCTGCTGAAAAGAAAAATCACTTTTTATCTGACTCCTCTGGGAGAAGAATGTCTGCAACAAGCAGCACACCTGCTGAGTCATCATCACTGAAGCCTAGCAAGCTGAAAAACATCTCTCCACACAGAGAATGGCTCAGTCTCCCTGAAAGGAAAGGAGCAGAAGACCTTGCTTGGATGACCCCCCTTGGACATCACAGGGCATGGTGAGTCTCCTACAGTGAAGCAAAATTACCTCCAAAGCTCCTCATCAAGTTCCCCTGTAGCTATGATCCCCTCACTGAATCCTGCAGTAGCCGCATTATGTATATCTGCTACAACTGAGGAGCAGAACGGAGGTGTTCAGGAACGCACAGAATCCAGCTCTGATAAGTCCCGACTAGAGGGACAAAGGTATGGAAATATCTCCCCATTAGTGATGGGCCAATGTGCTCTGATAATGTCTTATCTGAGCATGCTCTGTTCTTATCCGAGTATCTTGGGCATCCAGCTTGTATATTATGTTCTTGTCCTTATGACTGCATGATTTGTAGTCATGTTAGACAGACACAACACATGTTGGGATTCTCTAACAAATAGGCAATCCCTGCATATGTTCCGTCTGTCTAACAGCTGCAAATTACTCAGTCATGGGGACATGAACATAATATACGAGCACGCCAGAGATACTCTGATAACACAAGAGCATGCTCAGACGTTTTCTGAGTATGTTCACTTATCACTGCTCCCCATGCCTGTGAAACAAAATGTCAATGCCTGATAGTGCGGATCTGATCAGAAGAAGTGGATTGTCTGGCTCTGATTGGGACTTGAGGGCAAGGGAAACCGACAATGAGTCAAATGAACATGAAGACAACCAGAGCCTCCGTAGTTTTGAGTCATCGCAAAATCCTGCTTCTGCTCAATCTTATATAAATTGCAATACAGCAGGAATCACACTTGACAATATTCAAGCTTCAAATGCTCCTGCATCCAAAGAATTTATAAGAGATATCTGCAATGCTTTCCAAAATTCATTTAATTTTCCACTTTTATTGTCTGCTACTACAGATAAAGTGGTTGATACAGCAGAAGATCAAAATAAGTTGTCAGTTTATTTTCTGATTAACGATGATGAGATGGATAATACATATACTAATCCTAACATACCAGTATCAGAAATGTACATCATGAAGATCTTGCAGAGTATGAGAAGTGCATTTCAACAACTTATTGAGCCTCATATTACTGATGCTAAGATATCTATAACTTCTATGAACTTAAAAATAAAGAACACTGATAGCTAATTCATAGAGTTACAAAAAAACAACAACACAAGAGAGGAAAATGTTTCAAAACACTACACGAGAGCTACTACAGTTAGGCATTACGTACAAATGGGTAGATATCATGGTCCAGGTCTGGGCGTGCTTCTTGCTTTTCTTAACCTGGCCTGGTTATGGTGGGGTTAACCTTTCCTGCCTCTCTTTGGTTTGTGGGTGGCTATATACAGTATTGGTGCCATTTCTGGTGATAGTTCCAGTCTCTGGCTTGAGCAGCTGACCCGTATACCCTAGTGATCTTTCTGCCTCAGACTACTCGTATTTGTGCCTGACCCATTCCCTTTCCCTGACTTAGTGTATGTTGAACCTTTGGCAAAACTCCTTGACACCTTTTCTTGCAGGAAGGATAAGTTCCGCATGTTCAGGGAGGGTTGCAAACTACTATTTTCCCTTCGACCCTGATCTTCAGGGGATGAGAGTTAACGGGTGGGGATAATTATATCTTTACGGAGGGAGGGTCCACAGTCTTGGGCTTTTTCCTTACCCCCGAGAGCCCCTAAGAGAATGTCTGTGGACAGGTTCTTTGAGGCTCTAGGCCTCAACTATGATTAACCAGACCAAGTCAGATTGGCAGAGGACACTATTATGGGTCTATCTCAAGGAAAGGTCTCTGCCGAATGGTACTGATCAGAGTTTCAGTGATGGTCCCCAGAGGTGTCCTGGAACAACTCAGTACTCAGGTGTCAGTTCCGGAGGGGACTATCTGATTATTTAAAGGATTCTCTGGCTCTCCATCCTCCTCCCAGCTCTCTGGAAGAGGCCATGACTCAGGCCATTCACATGGATCGGAGGTTAAAGGAGAGAAGAGTCGTGCATCAGGAGGCTCCTTTCCTTCTGGTTAAGCCGGAACCCTCACAACCTTCTGAGCCCACGGAAGTAGGGGCCATCACAATCAAGAAGAAGGAGAGGAGACGTCGATGGGAGGGTAAACTTTATTTTTACTGCAGTGCCCCAGGACATTAGAAGAAGGACTGTCCCTCCTGTCCTCCTACTCCCAAGGTGTCGGGAAATGCCTAGGTGTTAGTGACAGTTAGGTTGGAGACTCCCATAAAGATTGTGGCCATTGATTCTACATCCCACACCAAGGACGGTGTCCATGTTATTTCTGAAGAATTCATCCTCAACGTGGGGGCCCTACACCAGGAGAGTATGTCATGATTTATCCTGGATAATCTCCCTGCTGGTCTAGTGTTAGGGTTTCCTTGGTTACTACTGCATAACTCGATTATTGACTGGGGTCCCGGGATATTGTTAAGTGGGGACCTATAAGTTCTGAAAATTGTCTTACTACTATGTCTATGTCATCCATCAGTCTGTAGCATATTCTGCATTACTTGAAGGACTTTGAAGATGTGTTCTCTGAAACAGAGGCTGAGATTTTACCACCACACCGCCCATTTGATTGTCCTGTTGACCCTATTCCCAATGCTAATTTGCCCAAGGTCTGTTTGTATAATCTGTCTGGTCCTGAGCAAGCTGCAATGAAAGAATACATCTCTGAGAGTCTCCGTAAAGGGCATATTTGCCCCTTGGTGTCTCCTGTGACAGCTGGGATCTTTTTTGTAAAAAAAAGACAGTGGTGTGCATCCATGCCTCAATTTCTGAGAGTTAAAAAAATTACTTTGAGGAATACTTACTCCCTACTACTTATCCCTCTTTTACATAGCCAATTGTTTGGGGCCAAGTGGTTTTCCAAATTGGATCTCTGAGAGGCATACAATCTTATCTGTATATGGGAGTGGGATGAGTGGAAAACTGCATTCCTCACTTCTGAAGGGTTGTTTGAAAATGTGGTTATGCCTTTCGGTCTGACTAATGTGCCAGCAGTTTTCCATAATTTTATCAACCATGTATTTTCTGACTTCCTTGGGTGCTTCATGGTAGTTTATCTAGATGACATTCTGATGTACTCTGTGGAGAAGCAGGCCGACATAAGTCATCTGCGTGCTGTTCTCCGGAGGCTCCAGGAGAACTGTATTTTTGCTAAACCAGAGACATTTTTGTTTTGGTTCAGGAATTGTCCTTTCTGGAGTTCATCTTGGCTGCTGAGGGGTTTCGTATGGACCCCAGAAAGTTTCAAGCTATTGTGGACTGCGTGCAACCCAGAGATCTTAAAGGCCTTCAGCAGTTCTTGAGGTTTACTGATTATTATAGGAAATTTATAAGGGGCTTTTCTCAAACTGTTAAACCCCTCAATGATTTCACCCGAAAGGGGCATTTTCGGCACTAAAGAAATGTTTTATGTCTGCCCCTGTATTGATTCAACCGGATCCATCTTAACAATTAATTGTGGAGGTGGATGCCTCGGAGATGGGGGTCGTGGCGGTATTATCCCAGGGACCTACCACTTTGACCAATTTAAGACCTTGTGCCTTCTGTTCGAAGAAATTCTCTTCTTCGGAAAATAATTATGATGTAAGCAACATAGAGTTACTAGCCATTAAACTGGCGTTTGATGAATGGAGGCATTTTTTGGAGGGGGCAGTCCATCGAATCACTAATTACAGAGCATAAGAATCTGGAGTACATCGAGTCTGCTAAAAGGTTGACATAGAGACAGGCAAGATGGTCACTTTTCTTCTCAATGTTTCAATTTTCTTTTACCTTGTGAGCCGGTTCTAAAAATGTCAAGGTTGATGCCTTGTCTTGTGGTCTGGACCTGATATCACCTCCTGAACCTCCTTCCTCCATTCTTCAGCACGGTGTAGTGGTGGCTATGGTATCTTCGGTATTGAAGTAGGAGATTTGTGAGGCCCAGTCTCTTTCCACTCCGTCATTGCCGGGTAGTAAGCTCTTTGTGCCAATTTTGTTTCATCTCATGATACTCCGAGAGTTTCCTGATTCAGCATCCTGGAATCTTAGCTACCCATAAAGCTGTCTCTAGGTTGTTTTGATGGTCCTCATTGGCCTCGGATGTGAAGTTTGTGTCATTCTGTGAAGTATGTGCTTATGCTAAGAACTCCCATAGCCAGACAGCAAGGGAATTGGTGCCATTTCCAATTCCTGATAGACCATGGACTAATTTGTCCATGGATTTTATCACCGATCTTCCTCCTTCTAATGGTAAAATGGTCATTTTGGTGGTGGTGGACAGGTTTAGCAAGCAGGCGTATTTTGTACCTTTAACAGGTCTGCCTAATGCAGCGACTTTAGCTAAATTGTTTGTTGAACATGTGGTGTGGTTGCATGGTGTGCTTGTGAGTGTGATTTCAGACAGGGGAGTGCAGTTTGTGTCCAAGTTATGGAGGACCTTTTGTAAAAGGTTGGGTATCTGTTTGACCTTTTCTTCAGCATATCATCCTGAGACTAATGATCAGACAGAGAGGACCAATCAGTCCCTGGAACAAATCTTGCGATGTCTGACCGCTGCTCGGCAGGAAGATTGGTGTTCCTCTTTACCTGTGGCTGAATTTGCTTTTAATAATCGCATTAATCAGTCAACGGACACCTCCCCTTTCTTCTGTAATTATGGGTTTCACCCTCATTTTGGGGAATTTTTCTGACTGGATACAGGGTGTCCTGGGGCTGATCTGGCTGTTCAACAGTTGGGGGAGGTGTGGCAGGAGGTTCAGAGGATCATTGGGGAGGCTCAGGGGAGGTATAATTTCTTTGCTGACAAAAGACGATCTGTGAGGCCAGTATTCCGGGTTGGGAATAAGGTATGGTTGTCCACCTGTAATATTAAGCTTAAAGTTCCTTCGGCTAAGTTGGGATCCAAAGTTCATTGGCCCTTATGAGGTTATGGAGGTAGTCAATCCTGTGGCCTTCCATTTGCGCCTTCCCCTGTTACTATGGATTCCCGACATGTTCCAAAAAGCTTTTTTGAAACCCTTGGGGTTTCCATCTCTGCCGCCACCTCTTTTGGTGGATGGTCAGAGTGAGTGTGAGGTAGAGTAGATCGTTTACTCTCACATGGTCCATCACTCATTCCAATATCTGGTTCATTGGAAGGGTTATGGTCCTGAGGATCGGTCCTGGGTTCTGGCGCGATCGGTCCATGCCGATTGGTTGATCCAGGCCTTTCATGCTCGGTATCCTGGGAAACCTGGGTGTCTGGTGGCCCCCCCTTGAGAAGAGGGTACTGTCATGATCCTGGTGGGGGTTTGCTTCTTGATTTTATTTCCCCGGCCTGGTTATGGTGGGGTTAACTTTTCCTGCCTCTCTTTAGTTCGTGGTTGGCTATTTATTGGTGCTATTTCTGGTAGTATTTGTCAGTGATTGTTCCAGTCTCTGGCTTGAGCTGACCCGTGTACCCTAGTGATCTTTCTGCCTCTGACTACCCGTATTTGTGTCTGACCCGTTCCCTATCCCTGACGTAGTGTGTGTTTGTTGGTTTCCTACAGTGTATGACTTGGCTTGTATTCTGAACCATTCCAGCTTTCCGTCTCTGTTACTACGTAACCCATCTGGCTTTGGCTCTTTGACTCTAACCCCAACTATGTCTTCTGTCTCACATTTTGGATCCCGTGCTCCTGTCTGGTTCCGATTTCTGGCTTGTCTCTGACCACGTGCATTGTTGTGACCTCTGGTACTTCCTCTTCCTGTTTGTTACTGACGGCCATTCTGACTTCTCTGCTGCCTCCTAGTGGCACTCTGCGCTTTGCACTGTGGTGCTACAAGGTGAGTGCTACCTTTCTCCCCTTACCTACACCCCCTGGTGGAGGTTGCTTGCAACTGCCTTGCCGTTATAGAATTACAAATTGAGATTGCAACTCTCACTGAATGGATTACAATCTTGCTTTACTTCAAAGGACAAAACGGCTTGCATCAAAAGCATTAAACTTGGAACTGTTACTCTACCTAGTCTCAAGAAATCTAAATATCTTTTCCTAAACAAAACTTTTACCCCCAACATATTAAGTCAATTTTTACTGCTAACATGTTTATTTCCTTTTAGGCACAAAATATTTTAATTATGAAGAGTACCATACTATATTATATTGCTATTATTTTTTTGCCTGTAGTTTTCAGGTTAGGATAATATAACGTACCCTTGTTTCCTTTCTTCCCTATCTTCATAGGGATTTTTTTTTGTTTTGTTTTTGTTTGATTTTTTCTTTGTTCTTTTTTCTCTTTCCCTCTCGTTTTTGTAGTTTTTATGTACCTCTCTTTTTTATTTTACTTCAGTCTCTTTAATTATTACTATTTTTATTCTTCTAAATAATATTACTTGTTTTAATATTTAAACTTTAATAAAAAAAAAAATTTGAAAATAGAACTCTTGGGACACAATGATCAAAAAAGAAAAACCCTGTGTGAAGTAAAAAGGCACAGAATTTCAGGAAAAGGACATCTCACCAACCATTCTGCATGTGGACGGATCCATTATGCTTTGGGATTGTGTTGCAGTCGAAAGCAATGGGAACATTTCATGATTCAATTAAATTTTAACAATTTTTTTGATGCAAACAAAATACCATCTGTAAAAAAGCTGAAGTGGAAAAGAGGATGGCTTCTATTAATGGATAATGATCCTAAACACACATAAAAATCTACAATAGACTAACTTAAAAAGGACAATCTAAAGGTTTTACACAATGGCCTTCACATTCCCTTGTTCTGAACATCATTGAAACTCTGTGGCTAGATCTCAAAATAGAAGTACATGCAAGATGACCAATCAATCTAACAGAACTGGAAAAATTATCCATGGAAGAATGGATGATAATGCCTCAAACAAAAATTGAATGACTCTTAGCTAACTACAAAAAGCATTTACAAGCTGTTATACTTGCAAAAGGGGGTGCTTCTAGGTACTTACCATGCAGGGTGCCCAAACTTTTACATGAGTTGGCTCATCATTTTTTATGTCAAAAAAAGCCCAGGCAACCCATGCCTCCCCTGCAAGCTGCTGACCTGACAACACTGCTGGCCACAGCCACAGTTGTGGCTGAGAATGAATTGTTCATCATGGCTGCATCACCACATGTCTGCACATTACTGTGCAATGTAACCTCCTCATCTTCCTCCTCCTCCTCCACCTCCTCAGATGACCTGCTCAGCTGCATGCCTCTGTGTTCATGTCAACTTGGATCTACTACCTTATCACTATCCTCTGTAATTATCACATTCCTCACCCTGAGAGTCATCCAACTCTTTGTGCCCTGACATTACAGTCCATGTGAGCCTCAGATATTGGAAACAAAAGGATCACTTCCTCACACTGGGGTTAACGTCTGGTGACGAGGGTCAGGATGCTGCTCGGACCCAACTTCATCTATCTCCTGATCCAAGCGAAAAAAAAAATTGGCATTGGGGCAGATGATTTCCTCCTCTTTACTATGAAGCTTCTGAGTGCACTTATGATGCCTATGGCATAGAATGTGTGAACAGCTCTGCAGACTCACCCATCTGTGGTTCAATAGTTGGGTAATTGGAGAATTGTGACTCAGGGGGAAGCAAGGGTAATAGTGGTGCCACCTCTATGGACTGTACTGGGTGTGATGTTGAGGTGGAGGAAGAGGAGGAGAGGCCACTTGAAGCTGTGCACATGCTCTTTCTCATCAAATAGGCGTACCGTTGTACGTCTGCTAAAGAATGGTAGTAGAGTAGCCGCTGCAGTAACCAAAGTTGTAAGTGGTATTTGTATAGGACAGCATGCTGTTGGTTCACTAGTGCTTTCACAAACATTTCCACCTACCCATGTACACCCTGAACACCAAGCCTAATCCCTCTTCCACCAAGAACTCACTTTTTCCCAGTCATGTTGCTCAGATGGTGTGGCAGGAGCACAGTATTAGCAAACAAAAAAATCAGATTTTTTGCTCTGCACAAGCTCTGCACACAGCTGAATTTCAGTGACAATAAATGAAATATCACGTGATGAATTGTGCTGAATTTGTCACAGAAGAAAGAATTGTTTAAGTTTGGATGAGGCCTGTACGAAAAGGAAAATATGCTCTAATTTCAAAATGGGATCTCCCCTACAGTAAAATATTAGTAACAGAACATTTTTGGGGGTGGATGAGGCCTGTATAAAATAGACTAGATGCTCCAAACAATTTCAAAGTGAGATCTCCCCTACTTAGTAACAGAATAATTTTTGTGCGTGTGTGGATGAGGCCTGCATGACATACACTAGGTGCTCAAAACAATTTCAAACTGAGCTCTCCCTTACTGTAGAACATTGATAAACAAAGACATTTTTGGGGGGCTGTGGATGAGGCCTGTATAACGTGGACTAGATGCTCCAATTTATATTGAAAATCTCCCCTACTGTTTGACGTTAGTAACTGAACAAGTCTGCATGAGCTTTACAGACAGTTGAATTTCACTGACACTAGGTGACAAGGTAATATATGGCATGCTGAATCATGTTACCAACTGCCCCCCAATTTTTTTTTACTGTGCAACAGCTCTGCACGCAGAGCAATTTCACAGCCACAAAACTACAAAGTGGGATATGGTGGGCTGTACCACTTTAGCAACCCAAAAGTACTTTTGTTAATCTGCATGAACTCTGCAGACAGCTTAATTTCATGGCCACATGTTTACAATGTGGAATGCGGTGGGTTGTATTATTTTGTTTTTTAAATCTGCAAGAGAAATTTAGACAGCTGAATTTCACCACTACTAATAGCAAGGTGAAATATGGCATGCTGAATCACGTTATCAACTGACAAATATATTTTTCCCTGGCCAACAGCTCAAATCACAGAACAATGTCATAACATCACTATATTACAAGGTCACATATGCCTTGCTTTATCACATTTAGCAAGTGAAAAAATAAGATTTATAAATGTCTACTGGTGCATGAAGCACAATAGAAGCAGTGCACAATACACTTCTATGAAATATGCCCTGATTTCTTGGCCTGTGGACCTCAGTAATGGAGCAAAAAATATCTGCTGGAAGGTTGATTTCACAACCACACAGGACACTAGCTGTTTAAACTTTCTGACTAAAGGTACCTTCACACATAACGATATCGTTAACAATATTGTTGCTTTTTGTGACGTAGCAACGATATCGTTAAGGAAATCGTTATGTGTGACAGCGACCAACGATCAGGCCCCTGCTGGGAGATCGTTGGTCGCTGAACAAAGTCCAGAACTTTATTTCGTCGCTGGACCTCCCGTGGACATCGCTGGATCGGCGTGTGTGACACCGATCCAGCGATGTCTTCACTGGTAACCAGGGTAAACATCGAGTAACTAAGCGCAGGGCCGCGCTTAGTAACCCGATGTTTACCCTGGTTACCAGCGTAAAAGTAAAAAAAAACAAACACTACATACTTACCTACCGCTGTCTGTCCCCGGCGCTGTGCTCTGCACTCCTCCTGTACTGGCTGTGAGCGTCGGTCAGCCGGAAAGCAGAGCGGTGACGTCACCGCTCTGCTTTCCGGCCGCTGTGCTCACAGTGAGTGCAGGAGGAGTGCAGAGAAGCAGAGCGCCGGGGACAGACAGCGGTAGGTAAGTATGTAGTGTTTTTTTTTTTTTACTTTTACGCTGGTAACCAGGGTAAACATCGGGTTACTAAGCGCGGCCCTGCGCTTAGTAACCCGATGTTTACCCTGGTTACCCGGGGACTTCGGGATCGTTGGTCGCTGGAGAGCTGTCTGTGTGACAGCTCTCCAGCGACCAAACAGTGACGCTGCAGCGATCCGGATCACTGTTGGTATCGCTGCAGCGTCGCTTAATGTGAAGGGGCCTTTAGAATCAATTGCCTAGCTAACTAGTTAAAATCTATCAGCAAACAGTCCCAGCATCAGGAGTAGCCTCTCTGCACTATTACATTGTTAAAATGGTGATAAAACAAATGTCCACTCTTTCTATGTAGAGGGAGTTGTGATTTCAGCAGCCAATGACACAAGCCATTGTGTAAAGACATTGTTGATGTTTCCTGCACCCTTTTTGGCTAGCCGCAAGGCGCACACATAAAGTTAGAAAAAGAAAGCTTAGAAGCAAGCCGTTCCGCTGAGCCTTCCCAACCCTCTACCCTCATCAAACACGGGCCCCATGCTCATCTTACACAACCATTATCATAACCAAAGAGCTCAAAATACTTTAGTGGCAAAGCAAATATTTTCCACCACTTTTTACCTAATGTTTCCAAATTTTTAACATTTTGCTTGTGTTTCTGACCATGAATTCGAATGTACCACATTCGTGCCGATTTTACGCTTGGCGATCATTTTTTGAACAAATTCCCTCATCACTAGCGGTGACATCATTCAGGTAACCGCAGATCACAGAAGCTGCGGCTCCCAGGGGCAGTTCATTGTTATCAGCCCGATGAACTGTGGTTACCTCAATTTTCTCATGATGTTAGCAGTGATGTCATGAGGGTTACTGCAGTTCCTCGGCCTGGCTCACACTGAACTGAGCATGGGAACAGCTGGCAGTGACCTGCTTTGTTTTATTTGATGTTAAGGCATGCTACTGAAGCTGTGCCCCAAGCTCCACTCAGTGTGTCCTGGATTCACTGCTGAGCAGTCACATCATTCCACTGCTCAACCTTGTAATCCAGATGAAGTATAGCTGGAGTTCTTCATGTGACAAATTGATTGTCGTTGGGAAGGTGAGGAATATGTTTTTTTGCTATTTTTACTTACACAATAATACATGGGAAAATGTGGTGTGTTCATTTCAATTAAAGTGCTTTATTCTTGCTGTGCATTTTTTACATTATGACTAGAGGGGGAGTAATGGGGGCATCAAACCCATGGGTTTGATGTTAGCTGACATTACAAAGCTGACATTAACCCCCAAACCTAGTAAACCGCTTACCACCACATCAGGGCAAATTGGAAGAGTGAGACTAAGCTCTAGATATGTTGCATCTTATGAATGCACCATTTCTGTGGTGGCTGAGGGCTGACGTTGGTAGTCAAGGAGGAGGGCCAATATCTATGTCCCCTGTCCAGGCTATTACTATCAACACACAGCTGTCTGTTTAGCCTTTACTGTTTAGAATTTATAAAGGGACCTTATGTCATTTTTTTTCAGGGGTCCCCCATAAACTAGCCTGTAAAGCTAAGCAAACAGTTGTGAGTTGGTATTAATAGTCTGGGAACCTTTTGTGATATTGTCACCTTTCCCTGATTAGTAATGTCAAAGCCAAGCCGTGGGCTTTCCATCTACTGGTTATCAAAATTAGGTGGGAGCCCACGCCAAATTTTTAAATTCTTTATTTTACACTCGATATACACAGTGGGTGCTGAATACAACTCCCATCATTGTCTCCTGGTTGCGCTGAACTCAGGAAGCCTAGGGGACACTGATCAGAGCTGTCTCCAGCACCAGCACTTGGGAACAGCTCAAACTGTACAGCTTTTTCCTAAGCACCGATACATGTCATGCTGATGACACATGGATGTCATCTGTCTGTCTTCAGTGTGCACGTGTGTGGCATGCATTTTATCCATGGTGAGCTTAAGAAAGTGACATGTCTGCGTGTTTTTGACATGTGACACATAGTCTGTGTGAAAAGCTGACATATGCGCAGCACCATTGAATGCAATGGGTGTGTGTGTCCTTTTTTGAAGTCCTTAAAAAACGGACTTGTGAAGGGGGCCTAAAACACAGTGTGCATCCAGGAAATATGTTGCTTGCCTCACTGTACAGTAGCAGTGGCAAAAGCTGCAGGGTAGAAAATATAACAGGGCAGGCAAGTAGATATCTACAAGTGTAGAAAAACAGCAATTGCAGACTTTGCAGCAGCAGTGCTACAGTATTGGTGACATGAAGGGAGTAGATGTCGCACTGAGCTTGGGCCACTAGCAAAGGTGGCAGAAGAACAGTGTGGAAGACAGACAATATACAGGCTGACAAGTGGTATGGTACTTATAATCACTGGCATCGGCCTTTGTTGAATGAAAGTTGTCCCTGATCCATGCTGACTGATTAATTTTGAAAAATGCAAGGTTTTCCTCACTTTTGGTGGATAAACTTATCTGCTTGGGTGTGACAAAGTCACTGGCTTTGCTGAATCCCTATCAAACATCATACTGGAGTTTGTACATTACAGTACATGACAAAGTGGTCCAGTTCTTGCCGCTGGTTCAAAGTGCTGAGTCAGAAGTTTGTAAGAATTGGCTTGTGGTATTTGCCTGTCAATCGCCACATTTGTCCTGCATGTCACTGGACTTTGAGGGTCATTGAGAAGGTGTCGAAGGGGACAAATAACCGTCCCTGAGGTAGAAGCAAAATTAGCTCCAAGTTGTAGCAGTGTTTCACGACCACACAAAACATTCATCAAGTGGGCCTTGAAACTCATCATGTAGGCCTTTCGTGTGCCCCATAGGGCTGTGGGATACTCAGTACTGGGTCCAACATGGCAGTTCTTAAAGGGGAAGGTCACAGCAGCAATGACCCGGTCTGTGGCCCTGAGCATCCATGAAAAATGATGATTTAAGGGAAATCAAGTTTATGGGGAGGTTTGGAAAGGGGAAATTGTTTGTGATGCCACTCGTGATGTTCAGCTATAATAGCCGATGCTGCAGTCAGATCTTCTGGGGCCATGGTGGCACAGACTGGTAAAGCTATCCTCAGGGCAGATGTAAAGTTAGGTGTTAAGATGGTGGTTGTGGTTATGCCGGGCAGGTGACGCAGCAATGACTCAAAGAACACAGCGAGGTGCAGTTTCCACTTTTACTTACAGTTTCCAGTCCACAAACACCAGCCGGATGCTGTGTTTTCTGGGTCAGTGATCAAGCAAACTCCCAGGTAAATTGGGGTGCACCTTTCCAGGACTCCTCTCTTATGCTTTTCTGTGGCTGTCTCACTACACTGGCTTCCACTTCTCCTGCCCAGCATCTCACCCACAGTGTTCCAAGCCAGCAGCCATGAACCTGGTCGGGCGACATCCTCTGAGTCCCCTTGATTCTATCCGGCTGTCTTTTTGGCGAGTTATGGGTAGATGTGGCTGTGACTTTTACAGTCTCCAGAGCCTCCAGTTTCTTAGCTGAACTTGAAGCATTCCACTAGTTGGGGCCGGTCCCTTGACTGCGACCGACCTGGTCCCTCCTCTGGCGATGGTCAGTGTGGATGCTTGTCCCGTGGCTTCTGAACTTCCCATGCCTCTAGGACCCTTTCTGTCCTCCTGGGAGCTACTTTCTGTCTCTCCCTCATGTCTGCTCAGCTCCACTTCTCCTCACAGACTCCTCTCTGCACTGTTCTTGCCGCCTTCTAAGCTCCTCCCTTTTTTCCTACCTAACCCACGCACTCCCATCACCCATTCCTATCCAGCCTCGGTTGAGGCCTTCTTCCCTAAGGGTACACCCAGGTGCCCCAACTGAAATAGTGTCTGCTGGTAGTGTCTGCTGGGTGTGTTAGAGTCCTGGGTAGTGGGATACCACACCTTTGGATGAGGTGCAGTAACTCTGTGGAGACTGGACATCAGTGGCGCCACACCTTACCCATAGTTGCTGTTTTTAGGTGTACATCATGCAGTACATTTTAGTACTCAAAAAGAAGTTGATAAAGCATCCAACATTCTCCTGCATTGGAGAGCATAGATCATACACCCCTTTATGTTAAAAATAATAGTGACTTGGTATCTTCCAATGAGACTGATTGTGCAAAATAATTTCTCAAAAGTAGCTGACTCCACATGGTGGTAAAGGATATACTACAACCAGTAACTTGACCAGGTAATAGTTTAGTCAGCACACCTATGAATGACTACTAGCATACGCCAGTTTCATTGACACACAATCATGGATGGATATTTCTCAGAGCAATAGTGAAGGAGTATGACAAGTAGTAGTGGTAGATGTTTATAATAGTGATGATGACTAGGGTTGAGCGAAACGGGTCGTTCATTTTCAAAAGTCGCCGACTTTTGGCAAAGTCGGGTTTCATGAAACCCGATCCGACCCCTGTGCGGGGTCGGCCATGCGGTACGCGACTTTCGCGCCAAAGACGCGTTTCAATGACGCGAAAAGCGCCATTTCTCAGCCAATGAAGGTAAACGCAGAGTGTGGGCAGCGTGATGACATAGGTCCTGGTCCCCACCATCTTAGAGAAGGGCATTGCAGTGATTGGCTTGCTGTCTGCGGCGTCACAGGGGCTATAAAGGGGAGTTCCCGCCGACCGCCATGTTACTGCTGCTGATCCGAGCTTAGGGAGAGGTTGCTGCCGCTTCATCAGAAGCAGGGATAGCGTTAGGCAGGGTCCATTAACCACCAAACCGCTTGTGCTGTAGCGATTTCCACTGCCCAACACCACCTTCGGTGTGCAGGGACAGTGGAAGCTACATTTTTTTTTTTTTCCCCCTCAGCGCTGTAGCTCATTGGGCTGCCCTAGAAGGCTCCCTGATAGCTGCATTGCTGTGTGTACGCCGCTGTGCAAACCAACTGCTTTTTTCAAAGCACAAATCCTCTTGTTCCTTCCTTTCTGCACAGCTATCTTTTTTGTTTGTCCACACTTTTTATTTAATTTGTGCATCAGTCCACTCCTTATTGCTGCCTGCCATACCTGGCTGAGATTACTGCAGGGAGATATTAATTGAAGGACACTCCCTGTTTTGTTTTTTTTGTGGGAGATTAAGATTGACATTTCTGCTAGAGTGCCATCCCTGTCTGTGTCATCTCTCACTCAGTGGGCCATAGAAAGCCTATTTATTTTTTTGCTTGATTTGGGTTATAAAATCTACCTGAAAAAATCACTACATCAATCAGTGGGAGAAAAATATTGGCCTCAGGGCTTGTGTGCCACTCTTGACTCCTGTGTGTGCCATCTCTCACTCAGTGGGCCATAGAAAGCCTATTTATTTTTTTGCTTGATTTTGGTTCTAAAATCTACCTGAAAAAATCACTACATCAATCAGTGGGAGAAAAATATTGGCCTCAGGGCTTGTGTGCCACTCCTGACTCCTGTGTGCATCATCACTCACTCAGTGGGCCATAGAAAGCCCTTTTTTTTTTTTTTTTGCTTTATTTGGGTTCTAAATTCTACCTGATAAAATCAATAAATCAATCAGTGGGAGATTAATATTGGCCTTTGGGCTTGTGTGCCAGTCCTAAGCGTGCCATCTCTCTCTCTCAGATAGTGGGCCATAGAAAGCCTATTTTTTTTTTTTTTATTGGGTTTATAAATTTTCCCTGGAACCAAAAAAAAAAAAGTGGGAGATTAATATTGGCCTCTGGGCTTGTGTGCCAGTCCTGAGCGTGCCATCTCTCTCACAAATAGTGGGCCATAGAAAGCCTATTTATTTTTTTGCTTGATTTGGGTTCTAAAATGTACCTGAAAAAATCACTACATCAATCAGTGGGAGAAAAATATTGGCCTCAGGGCTTGTGTGCCACTCCTGACTCCTGTGTGCGTCATCACTCACTCAGTGGGCCATAGAAAGCCCATTTTTTTTTTTTTTGCTTTATTTGGTTTCTAAATTCTACCTGAAAAAATCAATAAATCAATCAGTGGGAGATTAATATTGGCCTTTGGGCTTGTGTGCCAGTCCTAAGCGTGCCATCTCTCTCTCTCAGATAGTGGGCCATAGAAAGCCTATTTATTTTTTTTTTTTTTATTGGGTTTATAAATTTTCCCTGGAACCAAAAAAAAAAAGGTGAGAGATTAATATTGGCCTCTGGGCTTGTGTGCCAGTCCTGAGCGTGCCATCTCTCTCACAAATAGTGGGCCATAGAAAGCCTATTTATTTATTTTTTTTTGGTTTTATAAATTCTCCCTTAAAAAAAAAAGGGAGATTAATATTGGCCTTTGGGCTTGTGTGCCAGTCCTAAGCGTGCCATCTCTCTCTGTCTCTCAGATAGTGGGCCATAGAAAGCCTATTTATTATTTTTTTTATTGGGTTTATAAATTTTCCCTGGAACAAAAAAAAAAAAGTGGGAGATAAATATTGGCCTCTGGGCTTGTGTGCCACTCCTGACTCCTGTGTGCGTCATCTCTCACTCAGTGGGCCATAGAAAGCCTTTTTTTGTTTTATTTGTTTTCTAAATTCTCCCTGAAAAAATCATTTTATTTTATTTGGTTTCTAAATTCTTCCTGAAAAAATCATTTTATTCTATTATTTTTTTTTCCTAAAGTCTCCCTGAAAAAAAAAAAAAAAAACAAATCAGTGGGAGATTAATATTGCCCTTTCTGCTTGTGTGCCAGTCTTGACTCCTGGGTGTGCCATCTCTCTCTCCAATTGTGGGCCATAGAAAGCCTATTATTTTTTTTAGCTTGATTTGGGTTCCAAAATCTACCTGAAAAAATCACTACATCAATCAGTGGGAGATAAATATTGGCCTCTGGGCTTGTGTGCCACTCCTGACTCCTGTGTGCGTCATCTCTCACTCAGTGGGCCATAGAAAGCCTTTTTTTGTTTTATTTGTTTTCTAAATTCTCCCTGAAAAAATCATTTTATTTTATTTGGTTTCTAAATTCTTCCTGAAAAAATCATTTTATTCTATTATTTTTTTTTCCTAAAGTCTCCCTTAAAAAAAAAAAAAATCAAATCAGTGGGAGATTAATATTTACATTTGTGCTTCAGTGACAGTCCTGCGTGTGTGGCATCTCTCTCATTTGTTGCCACCAACAACAGAGTGTGCAACATTGTGCCTGATTTTCGTTGTGGTCTCACTCACCTGTAAAGGGGTAGCTAAATCATACTGAAGTTATAGCTCACCGTGTAATTTGTGTGACAGCAACAAATACCGTTAGTTTGTTTACGTTTTTAAAACAATGAGGAAGTATGGTGGAAGAGGTTGTGGCCGGGGGCGTTCATTGTCAGCTGGTAATGAGGGTAGTGGTAGTGGTGGAGCATCAGCTGGTCGTGGGAAAAAAAATATTGCACCTAAGTCTGGAGCTGTGGAGCCAGGTTCGTCGTCTGGCTACACAAGGCCTCGAACGCTCCCTTTTCTGGGAGTAGGAAAACCGCTTTTAAAGCCGGAGCAGCAAGAGCAAGTTTTGGCTTATCTTGCTGACTCAGCCTCTAGCTCTTTTGCCTCCTCTCGTGAAACTGGTAAATGTCAAAGCAGCGCGTCGTTAGTGGATGTTCACGGTCAGGGACAAGTCGCTTCCTTGTCCTCTTCAGCAAAAACAACAACAGAGAAGAATGCAGCAGGCGACACAACGGGTTACTCCATGGAGCTCTTTACACATACCGTCCCTGGCTTAGAAAGTGAAGCAGTTAACAGTCCATGCCCATTACAAGTTGAATCTGACATGGAGTGCACTGATGCACAGCCACAGCCAGACTACTATGCTGGTCCTTTGACTCAGACCACAACATTGCCCTCGCAGGGTGCTGATCAAGAATCAGACCCTGATGAGACTATGTTGCCCCATCACGAACGCTATACCACCGACCGACACGGTGACACAGACGAAGTTGCACACGAGCTACAAGAAGAGGTAATAGATGACCCAGTTCTTGACCCCGATTGGCAGCCATTGGGGGAACAGGGTGCAGGCGGCAGCAGTTCTGAAGCGGAGGAGGAGGGGCCGCAGCAGGCATCAACATCGCAACAGGTTTCATCTGCCGGGCCCGTATCTTGCCCAAAACGCGTGGCAAAGCCAAAACCTGTTGGAGGACAGCGTGGCCATCCGGTTAAAGCTCAGTCTGCAGTGCCTGAAAAGGTATCCGATGCTAGAAAGAGTGCAGTCTGGCATTTTTTTAAACAACATCCAATTGATCAGCGCAAAGTCATCTGTCAAAAATGTTCAACTACCTTAAGCAGAGGACAGAATCTGAAAAGTCTCAATACAAGTTGCATGCATAGACATTTAACCACCATGCATTTGCAAGCCTGGACTAACTACCAAACGTCCCTTAAGGTTGTAGCACCCTCGGCCAATGAAGCTAGTCAGCAACGCAACATCCCTTCCGGCAGTGTAGGGCCACCATTTTCCGCACCACCTGCAGTATCTGTGCAGGTTTCTTTGCCAGGCCAAAGCAGTCAGGGTCAGGGAATCACCAGTTTCGTAGTAGGAAACACTGCATCTAGGGCACCGGTGGCAACAATACCATCTCCCACCGTCTCTCAGTCTGCCATGTCCACCGGCACCCCCGCTAGTTCCACGATCTCCAGCTCTCCAGTCCAGCTCACCCTACATGAGACTATGGTTAGAAAAAGGAAGTACTTAGCCTCGCATCCGCGTACACAGGGTTTGAACGCACACATAGCTAGACTAATCTCGTTAGAGATGATGTCCTACCGGTTAGTTGAAAGCGAAGCTTTCAAAGCCCTGATGGACTACGCTGTACCACGCTACGAGCTACCCAGTCGACACTTTTTTTCCAGAAAAGCCATCCCAGCCCTCCACCAGCATGTTAAAGAGCGCATCGTCCATGCACTCAGGCAATCTGTGAGCACAAAGGTGCACCTGACAACAGATGCATGGACCAGTAGGCATGGCCAGGGACGTTACGTGTCCATCACGGCACACTGGGTAAATGTGGTGGATGCAGGGTCCACAGGGGACAGCAAGTTTGGGACAGTTCTTCCTAGCCCACGGTCTAGGAAACAATTGGCTGTAGCCGTTCGCACCCCCTCCTCCTCCTCTTCGTCCTCCTGCAGAAGCGAGAGCTCGTCCACACAGACCGCAGTCGCACAACCACTCCATCCGCAGCTGCCACTGTTGCACACCAGGTCTCCCATTATGGGGCAGCTACTGGCAAACGTCAGCAGGCTGTATTGGCTATGAAGTGTTTGGGCGACAACAGACACACCGCGGAAGTTCTGTCCGAGTTCTTGCAGAAAGAAACGCAGTCGTGGCTGGGCACTGTAGATCTTGAGGCAGGCAAGGTAGTGAGTGATAACGGAAGGAATTTCATGGCTGCCATCTCCCTTTCCCAACTGAAACACATTCCTTGCCTGGCTCACACCTTAAACCTGGTGGTGCAGTGCTTCCTGAAAAGTTATCCGGGGTTATCCGACCTGCTCCTCAAAGTGCGTGGACTTTGCTCACATATCCGCCGTTCGCCCGTACACTCCAGCCGTATGCAGACCTATCAGCGGTCTTTGAACCTTCCCCAGCATCGCCTAATCATAGACGTTGCAACAAGGTGGAACTCAACACTGCACATGCTTCAGAGATTGTGTGAACAGAGGCGAGCTGTTATGTTTTTGTGGGAGGATACACATACACGGGCAGGCAGTAGGATGGCAGACATGGAGTTGTCAGGTGTGCAGTGGTCGAAGATTCAAGACATGTGTCAAGTCCTTCAGTGTTTTGAGGAATGCACACGGCTGGTTAGTGCAGACAACGCCATAATAAGCATGAGCATCCCCCTAATGCGTCTGCTGATGCAAAGTTTGACGCACATAAAGGATCAGGCGTATGCAGCTGAGGAAGAGGAAAGCCTTGATGACAGTCAGCCATTGTCTGGCCAGGGCAGTGTACAGGACGAGGTAGCGGGCGAAGAGGAGGAGGAGGACGAGGAGGATGATGGGGATGATTATATTTTTAATGAGGAAGATTTTCCGGGGCCACTGGAAATTGGTGGCGCGGCAAGGCCGGGTTCTGGTTTTTTTGAGGGACACAAGTGACGTGGATTTGCCTGAAACTGCCCCTCAACCAAGCACAACCGCAGATTTGAGAACTGGAACTTTGGCCCACATGGCGGATTATGCCTTACGTATCCTCAAAAGGGACACACGCATAACTAAAATGATGAATGATGACGATTACTGGTTGGCCTGCCTCCTTGATCCTCGCTATAAAGGCAAATTGCAAAATATAATGCCACATGAGAACTTGGAACTAATATTAGCAACCAAACAATCAACTCTTGTTGACCGTTTGCTTCTGGCATTCCCTGCACACAGCGCCCGTGATCGTTCTCACACGAGCTGCAGGGGCCAGCAGACCAGAGGAGTTAGAGGGGCAGAAATCAGAAGTGGCGTTGGCCAGAGGGGTTTTCTGACCAGGTTGTGGAGTGATTTTGCTATGACCGCAGACAGGACAGGTACTGCAGCATCAATTCAAAGTGACAGGAGACAACATTTGTCCAGTATGGTTACAAACTATTTTTCATCCCTTATCGATGTTCTCCCTTAACCGTCATTCCCATTTGATTACTGGGCATCAAAATTAGACACCTGGCCAGAATTGGCAGAATATGCATTGCAGGAGCTTGCTTGCCCGGCAGCTAGTGTCCTATCAGAAAGAGTATTCAGTGCTGCAGGTTCAATACTAACAGAAAAAAGGACTCGTCTGGCTACCCAAAATGTAGATGATCTAACCTTCATTAAAATGAACCACAACTGGATTTCGAAATCTTTTGCCCCACCTTGCCCGGCTGACACCTAGCTTTCCTATGAAAAGGTCTTGCCTGTGGACTATTCTGAATGCCTTTTCCAATCTCGTAATTTTCTGCACCTGATTGTCCAGCATACGACATGTTTACACCTCACTAAATGGCCAAACTCCCCACACGGGGCCGTGCTATCGACACTTGGCGACAGCACCCGTGAGAGTGCAGTTTGTCTGAAGAGGTGGGTGAGCCCGCTTTTGGTCGACGGCACTGCCACTGGGTCCCTCCTAGTACAATAAAGTGTCTCTGGCGGTGGTGGTGCGCACCCAACGTCAGACACACCGTTGTAATATGAGGGGCCCTGGGCCTGTACCGCCGGCCACAAGACAGTTTCCCCCCCCCAGCTCAAACAGTGCTCTACCACTTGCAAAATTATCTCACAGCTCCACCAATGTTTAGTCTATGCGCTGACATCCTTCAATGCCTGCCACTGACAATACCATTGTATTGACATTTTTGTTATGTTAGGCCTTCGATGCCTGTCTGTGGTCACTCCTTCCACTAGGCCTCCACTGACCACACCACTGCTGCCCGTGTACCCCTGTAACCAATTTAAAATTGCCTACAGCCATGTGTTATTATTTTAGGCCTTCGATGCCTGTCTGCGGTCACTCCTTCCACTAGGCCTCCACTGACCACACCACTGCTGCCCGTGTACCCCTGGAACCAATTTAAAATTGCCTACAGCCATGTGTTATTATTTTAGGCCTTCGATGCCTGTCTGCGGTCACTCCTTCCACTAGGCCTCCACTGACCACACCACTGCTGCCCGTGTACCCCTGGAACCAATTTAAAATTGCCTACAGCCATGTGTTATTATTTTAGGCCTTCGATGCCTGTCTGCGGTCACTCCTTCCACTAGGCCTCCACTGACCACACCACTGCTGCCCGTGTACCCCTGGAACCAATTTAAAATTGCCTACAGCCATGTGTTATTATTTTAGGCCTTCGATGCCTGTTTGTGGTCACTCCTTCCACTAGGCCTCCACTGACCACACCACTGCTGCCCGTGTACCCCTGGAACCAATTTAAAATTGCCTACAGCCATGTGTTATTATTTTAGGCCTTCGATGCCTGTCTGCGGTCACTCCTTCCACTAGGCCTCCACTGACCACACCACTGCTGCCCGTGTACCCCTGGAACCAATTTAAAATTGCCTACAGCCATGTGTTATTATTTTAGGCCTTCGATGCCTGTCTGCGGTCACTCCTTCCACTAGGCCTCCACTGACCACACCACTGCTGCCCGTGTACCCCTGGAACCAATTTAAAATTGCCTACAGCCATGTGTTATTATTTTAGGCCTTCGATGCCTGTCTGCGGTCACTCCTTCCACTAGGCCTCCACTGACCACACCACTGCTGCCCGTGTACCCCTGGAACCAATTTAAAATTGCCTACAGCCATGTGTTATTATTTTAGGCCTTCGATGCCTGTCTGCGGTGACTCCTTCCACTAGGCCTCCACTGACCACACCACTGCTGCCCGTGTACCCCTGGAACCAATTTAAAATTGCCTACAGCCATGTGTTATTATTTTAGGCCTTCGATGCCTGTCTGCGGTCACTCCTTCCACTAGGCCTCCACTGACCACACCACTGCTGCCCGTGTACCCCTGGAACCAATTTAAAATTGCCTACAGCCATGTGTTATTATTTTAGGCCTTCGATGCCTGTCTGCGGTCACTCCTTCCACTAGGCCTCCACTGACCACACCACTGCTGCCCGTGTACCCCTGGAACCAATTTAAAATTGCCTACAGCCATGTGTTATTATTTTAGGCCTTCGATGCCTGTCTGCGGTCACTCCTTCCACTAGGCCTCCACTGACCACACCACTGCTGCCCGTGTACCCCTGGAACCAATTTAAAATTGCCTACAGCCATGTGTTATTATTTTAGGCCTTCGATGCCTGTTTGCGGTCACTCCTTCCACTAGGCCTCCACTGACCACACCACTGCTGCCCGTGTACCCCTGGAACCAATTTAAAATTGCCTACAGCCATGTGTTATTATTTTAGGCCTTCGATGCCTGTCTGCGGTCACTCCTTCCACTAGGCCTCCACTGACCACACCACTGCTGCCCGTGTACCCCTGGAACCAATTTAAAATTGCCTACAGCCATGTGTTATTATTTTAGGCCTTCGATGCCTGTCTGCGGTCACTCCTTCCACTAGGCCTCCACTGACCACACCACTGCTGCCCGTGTACCCCTGGAACCAATTTAAAATTGCCTACAGCCATGTGTTATTATTTTAGGCCTTCGATGCCTGTCTGTGGTCACTCCTTCCACTAGGCCTCCACTGACCACACCACTGCTGCCCGTGTACCCCTGGAACCAATTTAAAATTGCCTACAGCCATGTGTTATTATTTTAGGCCTTCGATGCCTGTCTGCGGTCACTCCTTCCACTAGTCCTCCACTGACCACACCACTGCTGCCCGTGTACCCCTGGAACCAACATCAGAAAATATAAAAATAAGTATTTTGCTTATAAAAAAGAAAATACTGGAGAGATATCAAATGCAGACATTTTAACATTAAAAACAAACACATACAACAAAAATCTGGTACAGTACTAAAAATGGCCACCAGCTACAATAACTTTCTCCTGCAAGTAGTTAACTGAAAGGTTTTTTCAATTTTAAACACAGATATGGCATCCACCGAGTGTTGTCCTGTCGCGTCTTCTTTATATTATTGCCAAGAAGATGCAAAACAATGAAAATAATAAAATCATTATTTACCAAAAAAATAGAGTAAGTCAAAACCACATTGCAAATAAACATTCATTACAAATAAAGAAGCAGGGCGCGTCCGAGGTTGAGTATATACCTAAAAAGAATATAATCACCCTCGGACGCGCCCTGCTTCTTTCCGACAGCCTTCCTTCCTAAGAATCAGCCCTTCCGTGGTGTAGAGAGAGGGTTTGTTACACTCCAAGGTGTTCCCCAGGTTGCCTTTCCTGAGCTTCGATCTTCCGGCTCTCGTTTAGTAGTTGTTGGAAACTACGCTGCATTAGGCCTACAAATTGGGTATGGGGTGTAGAGAGATGGTGTGTTCCACTCCAAGGTGTTCTCCAGGTTGCCTTTCCTGAGCTTCGATCTTCCGGCTCTCGTTTAGTAGTTGTTGGAAACTACGCTGCATTAGGCCTACAAATTGGGTATGGGGTGTAGAGAGATGGTGTGTTCCACTGTAGAGAGATGGTGTGTTCCACTCCAAGGTGTTCCCCAGGTTTCCTCGCCAATGCTTCGATCATCATGCTCTCGTTTAGTAGTTGTTGGAAACTACGCTGCATTAGGCCTACAAATTGGGTATGGGGTGTAGAGAGATGGTGTGTTCCACTCCAAGGTGTTCCCCAGGTTTCCTCGCCAATGCTTCGATCATCATGCTCTCGTTTAGTAGTTGTTGGAAACTACGCTGCATTGGGCCTACAAATTGGGTATGGGGTGTAGAGAGATGGTGTGTTCCACTCCAAGGTGTTCCCCAGGTTGCCTTTCCTGAGCTTCGATCTTCCGGCTCTCGTTTAGTAGTTGTTGGAAACTACGCTGCATTAGGCCTACAAATTGGGTATGGGGTGTAGAGAGATGGTGTGATCCACTCCAAGGTGTTCTCCAGGTTGCCTTTCCTGAGCTTCGATCTTCCGGCTCTCGTTTAGTAGTTGTTGGAAACTACGCTGCATTAGGCCTACAAATTGGGTATGGGGTGTAGAGAGATGGTGTGTTCCACTGTAGAGAGATGGTGTGTTCCACTCCAAGGTGTTCCCCAGTTTTCCTCGCCAATGCTTCGATCATCATGCTCTCGTTTAGTAGTTGTTGGAAACTACGCTGCATTGGGCCTACAAATTGGGTATGGGGTGTAGAGAGATGGTGTGATCCACTCCAAGGTGTTCCCCAGGTTGCCTTTCCTGAGCTTCGATCTTCCGGCTCTCGTTTAGTAGTTGTTGGAAACTACGCTGCATTAGGCCTACAAATTGGGTATGGGGTGTAGAGAGATGGTGTGTTCCACTGTAGAGAGATGGTGTGTTCCACTCCAAGGTGTTCCCCAGGTTTCCTCGCCAATGCTTCGATCATCATGCTCTCGTTTAGTAGTTGTTGGAAACTACGCTGAATTAGGCCTACAAATTGGGTATGGGGTGTAGAGAGATGGTGTGTTCCACTCCAAGGTGTTCCCCAGGTTTCCTCGCCAATGCTTCGATCATCATGCTCTTGTTTAGTAGTTGTTGGAAACTACGCTGCATTGGGCCTACAAATTGGGTATGGGGTGTAGAGAGATGGTGTGTTCCACTCCAAGGTGTTCCCCAGGTTGCCTTTCCTGAGCTTCGATCTTCCGGCTCTCGTTTAGTAGTTGTTGGAAACTATGCTGCATTAGGCCTACAAATTGGGTATGGGATGTAGAGAGATGGTGTGTTCCACTGTAGAGAGATGGTGTGTTCCACTCCAAGGTGTTCCCCAGGTTTCCTCGCCAATGCTTCGATCATCATGCTCTCGTTTAGTAGTTGTTGGAAACTACGCTGCATTAGGCCTACAAATTGGGTATGGGTGTAGAGAGATGGTGTGTTCCACTCCAAGGTGTTCTCCAGGTTGCCTTTCCTGAGCTTCGATCTTCCGGCTCTCGTTTAGTAGTTGTTGGAAACTATGCTGCATTAGGCCTACAAATTGGGTATGGGGTGTAGAGAGATGGTGTGTTCCACTGTAGAGAGATGGTGTGTTCCACTCCAAGGTGTTCCCCAGGTTTCCTCGCCAATGCTTCGATCATCATGCTCTCGTTTAGTAGTTGTTGGAAACTACGCTGCATTAGGCCTACAAATTGGGTATGGGGTGTAGAGAGATGGTGTGTTCCACTCCAAGGTGTTCCCCAGGTTTCCTCGCCAATGCTTCGATCATCATGCTCTCGTTTAGTAGTTGTTGGAAACTACGCTGCATTGGGCCTACAAATTGGGTATGGGGTGTAGAGAGATGGTGTGTTCCACTCCAAGGTGTTCCCCAGGTTGCCTTTCCTGAGCTTCGATCTTCCGGCTCTCGTTTAGTAGTTGTTGGAAACTACGCTGCATTAGGCCTACAAATTGGGTATGGGGTGTAGAGAGATGGTGTGTTCTACTCCAAGGTGTTCTCCAGGTTGCCTTTCCTGAGCTTCGATCTTCCGGCTCTCGTTTAGTAGTTGTTGGAAACTACGCTGCATTAGGCCTACAAATTGGGTATGGGGTGTAGAGAGATGGTGTGTTCCACTGTAGAGAGATGGTGTGTTCCACTCCAAGGTGTTCCCCAGGTTTCCTCGCCAATGCTTCGATCATCATGCTCTCGTTTAGTAGTTGTTGGAAACTACGCTGCATTAGGCCTACAAATTGGGTATGGGGTGTAGAGAGATGGTGTGTTCCACTCCAAGGTGTTCTCCAGGTTGCCTTTCCTGAACTTCTATCTTCAGGCTCTCATTAAATTGTGGTTAAACGGAACAACTGCATTTGGCGTACTAGTTGGTTTGGGGCCTACTATCGGTGTCTGCCGCTCCTTGCTGTTCTCCTGGTTTCCTGTCCTGAAATTCCGTTTTCAGGCGCTCGTTAAGTAGTTGTTAATGTTAGACTGCATTTGGCCTACTAGTTGGGTTGGGGCCTACTATCGGTGTCTGCCACTCCTTGCTGTTCTCCTCCACTGAACAAAGCTGTGCCGCCTGTAAACTACTGTTGCCAATTTTGAACTGCATTTCGACTACTTACTGATTTGGGCCTACTCTCTGTGTCAGCCTCTCATTCCAGTTGTCCTCCACTGCAATGCCCCCTGATTAGTCCTGTGTTACCAATTTTGAACTGCATTTAGCCCACTTTATTCTTTGGGCCTATATCTGTGTTTCCTCCTCATCCTGCCCATTGCCCAGCCAGTGATAGATGAGTCTGCTGGTACATTGACCCATAACGCAACATTTCCCGTGCACGCTACACTGCAAGATTGTGACCCTGCTGAAAGTCAGGTCCCCCTTCCCGCATACCATACCACCTTACACGGGGACAAACAGGAAGGTGCAGATGAAAGTACAGGTTCCTTCATCAGGTGGGGGGAGGAATACTAGTTGGCCACGTCACTGGCACAGGGCCTCTCATAGTACGCAAAAGTGTTGCTGCCGGTGGGAGGCGCCCCCGCCGTGCAAACACCGCTGTACTTTGAGGGGCCCTGTGCCAGTGCCAATGCCAACGAGTGGGCCCCCCCTGCTTGCTCAGGTTCACAGCACTTGCAAAGTTGAAATACTTACCTCTTACTGCTCCACTGCCGTGACGTGGTCCAGATTTCCTGGGCCCACTAATTACTTGAACCAGCCCTACCCACCACAACTTTAGCCAAATGAACCCCAATTTCAAATGCCTTCCAATTATTATAAGGTAAATTAAGCTTGACAAGCTTCATTAAGAAGAATGGATGGTTTTGACATTAAAATGGGCACTCTAGGTGTTTTCCTGGCCCCCACTCACTGCCGACTATGCTGCCCCATTGACTTGCATTGGGTTTCATGTTTCGGTCGATCCCGACTTTACGTCATAATCGGCCGATTTCACTCGACCCGACTTTTGAGATAGTCGGGTTTCGCGAAACCCGGCTCGACTCTAAAAAGGTCAAGGTCGCTCAACTCTAATGATGACACCAACAAAGTACACAGTTAGTAGAAGAGGCAGGAGGACAACTTGAGACTTGCTTTCATTGCTATCTGGTTTACGTTTTCCCAAGTGACCAGTTGATGTCACTTCACGTTCTAATAAAGAACCATAATTGTATATGAATCGGCACTTACACAACTTATTTTCCTCATGCAGCCCCTGCAGTAAAGCAAAGAATCATATAGCAGCAAAGTGCAAAGGGACTCACACACACGTGATGCTCTTATGACTTGCTTCCATTGCGACCGAGCTTTCAAGTACTGTTAAGCCTTCTCCATACAGCACATGTAGCATTCACTTAATTCTCAGCACTGTAAATCTCCTAAGTTTTGCTTCAGAGACTCTTTAACTCACACAATGATCATTGCTATGTATTGTTCAACACCCTTCTCCTCTGATTGCATCTTTTTTCCTCAATACCACTGAGTGGTACCCAGAATAATCATCATCTTCATTATCTCTGATTCAGCTGACAGTTACCTCTGCTTTAGAAATGGTCTGAGTTCCATGCCCCCCCCAACAAATTTTCACCTCAGATTTGATTTGGAATAGCATGAGAGCCCAGTATATTTCAATGCTTTTGACAGCGATCAGAAGATGCGAAGAGGACCAGACGGAAGACTGTAAGGAGCTGAAGAGCCAGGCAAATGAGCAGTACAGTATAGATAAATGGCGGTCAGCAGCTTATTGTTTTACGGAACTAAAATAAATACTGTGGGTTTTGACAAATGATGTAGAATTCAATTCCTCACAAATATATTAGCTCATTTTTGTGTTGTACTACAGTATATTTTAGATCAATTAAGTCAAAATAACACTTACTTTGCAGGTCCAGCACATTCCTATTATTCGAATCTCTATATATTATTACTAGCTATTGAACCCGTTCTACACCGGGGTGGCGAGCATTTATATTGGTATATGGTCTCCATCCTGGTATGTGCTGCTCCATCCTGCATCCCCATTCTGTCATGTGCTGCTCCATCCTGCGTCCCCATCCTGACATGTGCTGCTCCATCCTGCGTCCCCATCCTGTCATGTGCTGCTCCATCCTGTGTCCCCATCCTGTCATGTGCTGCTCCATCCTGCGCCCCCATTCTGTCATGTGCTGCTCCATCCTGCATCCCCATCCTGTCATGTGCTGCTCCTATCCTGCACCCCCGTTCTGTCATGTGCTGCTCCCATCCTGCGCCCCCGTTCTGTCATGTGCTGCTCCCATCCTGCGCCTCCATTCTGTCATTTGCTGCTCCCATCCTGTCATGTGCTGCTCCATCCTGCGTCCCCATCCTGTCATGTGCTGCTCCATCCTTCATCCCCATCCTGTCATGTGCTGCTCCCATCCTGCGCCCCCGTTCTGTCATGTGCCGCTCCCATCCTGCGCCCCCGTTCTGTCATGTGCTGCTCCCATCCTGCGCGCCCGTTCTGTCATGTGCTGCTCCCATCCTGCGCCCCCGTTCTGTCATGTGCTGCTCCCCTGTTCTGTCATGTGCTGCTCCCATCCTGCGCCGGTTCTGTCATGTGCTGCTGCCATCCTGCGCCCGTTCTGTCATGTGCTGTTCTCATCCTGCGCCCGTTCTGTCATGTGCTGCTGCCATCCTGCGCCCGTTCTGTCATGTGCTGCTCCCATCCTGCGCCCGTTCTGTCATGTGCTGCTCCCATCCTGCTCCCCTGTTCTGTCATGTGCTGCTCCCATCCTGCACCTCCATTCTGTCATTTGCTGCTCCCATCCTGTCATGTGCTGCACCCATCCTGCGCCCCCGTTCTGTCATGTGCTGCTCCCATCCTGCGCCCCCGTTCTGTCATGTGCTGCTCCCATCCTTCGCCCCTGTTCTGTCATGTGCTGCTCCCATCCTGCTCCCCTGTTCTGTCATGTGCTGCTCCCATCCTGCGCCCGTTCTGTCATGTGCTGCTGCCATCCTGCGCCCATTCTGTCATGTGCTGCTGCCATCCTGCGCCCGTTCTGTCATGTGCTGCTCCCATCCTGCTCCCCTGTTCTGTCATGTGCTGCTCCCATCCTGCGCCCGTTCTGTCATGTGCTGCTGACATCCTGCGCCCGTTCTGTCATGTGCTGCTCCCATCCTGCGCCCATTCTGTCATGTGCTGCTGCCATCCTGCCCCCGTTCTGTCATGTGCTGCTCCCATCCCGTGCCACCATTGTATTATATGCCCCCCATAAGACGCTCCAGTGTGTATGCCCCCGTATGCTGCTGCTATATAAAAAAAAAATATACCATACTCACCTATCGTCCGGCTCCACTGCAGGTGTGTCTTCAAGAAAATGGCGCCGGAAAGCGCGGACTTCGCAGGCGCCGATTCCGGCAGCAGGAATCGGCGCCTGCGCAGTCCGCGCTTTCCGGCGCCATTTTCTTGAAGACACACCTGCAGTGGAGCCGGAGTGTGTCTTCAAGAAAATGGCGCCGTAAAGCGCGGACTGCGCAGGCGCCGATTCCTGCTGCCGGAATCGGCGCCTGCGCAGTCTGCGCTTTCCGGCGCCATTTTCTTGAAGACACACTCCGGCTCCTCTGCCTGTGACTGGTAAGTCAGAGGGCGGCGCCGGCGTGCATTAAGCGCGTCATCGCGCCCTCTGAACTGTCACAGCAGAGGAGCCGGGAGACGGAGCCGCACACAGCGCTGGAACGGGGAAAAGTGAATATACTTACCCTCCTGGCGGTACCTGATTCTCCGGTGGAGATCGCGGTATGCGTTCAGTGCTTACGCATACCGCGATCTCCTGGGAGCGTCACTCTGTGGGGGCTAGACTGCGCCGGCGCTTGCGCCTGTGCAGTCTATAAAGGCTTCGGACAGAGTGACGCCTCTTATACCTAGGCTATAAAATCCCATAATGGAGGCTGCTTTCCCTGCCCTGTTGTTTATAGTACTTTTGATAGTCCCATTGAATGGCTGTGCTAGAACATGTGATGTAATTGCTGCAAAGCACTATGCAAGCCAGGATGAGTGCATCATGTTGATTCAATGTTCAGCAATGTCAGAAACTGTTGGGCATTTTTTATTTCTAATTCTAGGAAACGGTATAGAAAGTTGTTCAATTTTGCTGGGACCTGTGAATTTCAGGAAATTCAATTTAAAGTCAATTTGAAACAGAACAATTTTGCTTATCTCTACTATTTTGAAAATATGCACTATCCCAAGCTGAAAATTTGGACAGCAGCCTCTACACTTAGCTAAAAAAGATATAAACATAAATAACGTCACAAAATATAAACCAAATAGCGCTATTTGAAGAACACATAATAGGAGGGACTGATTATTAGCAAACTTTTTCCATGTCGTATTGCTCTAGTGGTAAGATTTACAATGACGGTTAGTTTAACATTTAATTCACTTGTAATCTAAACCATAACACATGCCAACTTATAGCAAATAGGTCTCACATACATAAGTACCAACATGTAAATGCTATCAATATTGTAGGAGCTGTATACCCACTGTTGGGAGAATTTGTATAGCACTATACCCAATATTATTCCTTATGCATAAATAAAATGTATACAATAAAATTTTCCCGTGCAAAACAAATAGTGTACACACTATTACGGCGATATACAATTAGACTTATAATTGGTATGTCATATTTATGTGCCAGATTTAACGACCGCCCATATGTGGCAATTGTCAGCATTGGACATGAAAGGAATCCTTCTGACTTCGTACTGTCAGCCACGCTATTCATTAACCCATTGGGAACTGGCGTGGGAGCCAGAGATCATTATTAACCCCTTAAAGACCTGAGTTTTTTTCGGTTTTGCGTTTTTGTTTTTAGCTCCCCTCCTTCCAAGAGCCATAACTTTTTTATTTTGCCGTCAATGTGGCCATGTGAGGGCTTATTTTTTGCGAGACGAGTTATACTTTTGAAAGACACCATTGGTTTTACCATGTCATGTACTAGAAAACAAGGAAATTCCAAGTGCGGTGAAATTGCAAAAAAAGTGCAATCCCACACTTATTTTTTGTTTGGCTTTTTTGCTAGGTTCACTAAATTCTAAAACTCACCTGTCAATATGATTCTCCAGGTGATTACGAGTTCATAGACATCAAACTTTGCTAAAAAAATAATTGTGCTATTTTCCAATACCCCTAGCGTCTCCATTTTTCGTGATCTGGGGTCGGGAGAGAGGTTATTTTTTGTGTGCCAAGCTGAAGTTTTCAATTATACCATTTTGGTTCAGATACGTTCTTTTGATCACCCATTATTGAATTTTAATGCAATGCCGTGGCAACCAAAAAAACGTAATTCTGGCGTTTTGAATTTTTTTCTCGCTACGCCGTCTAGCGATCAGTTTAATCCTTTTTTTAAAGATAGATCGGGAAATTCTGAATGTGGCGATACCAAATATGTGTATTTTGATTTTTTTTTTTATTGCTTTATTTTGAATGGGGCGAAAGGGCTGTGACTTGAACTTTTATTTTTTTTATGTTTTTCATTTTTATTAAAAACATTTTTTTTACTTTTGCCATGCTTCATTAGCCCCCATGAGAGGCTAGAAGCTGGCACAGCCTGATTGGCTCTGCTACATAGCAGCAATGCTCAGATCGCCTCTATGTAGCAAAATAACTGCATTGCTATGAGCGCCGACCACTGGGTGTCGCTCACAGCAATCCGGCATCAACAACCATAGAGGTCTTCTGGAGACCTCTGGTTGTTATGCCGATGCACTGATGACCCCTGACCATGTGACGCGGGTTAGTGGTGCCTGCATTTCCAGCCAGATGGCCGGAAGCACTTGTAAAATGCCACTGTCAGAGTTTGACAGCGGCATTTCACCAGTTAATAGGTGCAGGCGGATCGTGATTCTGCCTGCACCTATTGTGGGCACATATCAGCTGTTGAAAACAGCTGACAAGTCCGGGCTTTGATGCAGGCTCACCGCCGGAGCTTGCATCAAAGCGGGGATTCTGCCACAGGACATATTATTCCGTCTGATGGCAGAAAAAGGTTAATGTATTTTTACAAATGTGGCCACATGGAATCAAATTACTTGTTATAACAAAAGCAAGTGGAAACTATTTGCTTTATGCAGGAAAATGTTATCATATACATTTCATTTATTCATATGGAATAATATTGGGCATAGGGCAATACAAATTCTCCCAACAGTGGGTACACAGCCCCGGCAATATTAATTGCACTTGAATGCTGGTACTTATTGTGGATATGTACTTGAGACCCATTTGCTATACCTTGGCATATGTGATTGGATAGATTACAAGTGAATTAAATGTTAAGCTAAATGTCAATGCACATACCTATATATTCACTAGTAATCAGTCCCTCCTATTATGTGTTCTTTCCGTAGCGCTTTTTGGTGTAAATTGTGTTATCTGTATTATTATCATCTCTACTTCTGACTCACCTCTGTAAATAATAGGAATGTTTTATGCAGAGTAATTGCAAATTTTAAAACTTTGAATTATATATTTTTTCACTATCGCAAGTTTTCTCAGCTGTATTTCCGGACACTATAAAATAAATTCCGCAGTGATTGTTTAGCTGTGAATGTTGCCAATAATTTTTTCAGATACAGATCAGACATAGAATGCTAATCTGTAACACCTGCTACTCTATTATTTAGATATCATTTTCACATTTCTCCAGGCAATAAAAAGCAAGTTGGAGATTCTTGATACATTTTGAAAATAATCAATATTTACTTAATTATTCATATTTTGTTTAATACTTTTTATGCTTAAAAAGAGTTGTGATAGGTCTTTGGATGTAAAAAGCACTAAAGTTGGCAGAAAATCAAGCTGTGGCATTAAGTTGTTTCGAACATATGGTTGGACTGTTGAAGTGTTAAATTGAAAAATACAAGTTTATAAGATGCAGCTTATTTTTTTTAATTTTTCCATTTTTGTCATGCAACAAATAGCACAGGACACTTGTATGAGCTACATCTTCAACTTTCATTTTTTTTCATTTTCATTGTTATGCAGTTAACGTACATTTACTTTAGAAAGATTTACCTTTCTAGAGTTTATATCTTAGTGTTGCAGTGTAGTTCAATTCAAATGACTAGTTAGAACACAAATGCGATATCGTTGTGATAAGAGGTGTTACTCTTACTGTCACTTACTCAAATGAGGACAAACTCTCACAAGAGATCACAGATGACAATTTGATTTTGGAAGCACAACCAAAGACCTTGTAGCATCCTTTGCTTGATTCCATTATTTTTGGAATTATTCCCCAATTCTGATGGTGTTTTGTCCTAATTTTGTGCTTGCCATTGAACTGTGCTCCAACTTTCTCATTTGTCTCATTCCAGAGTGCCAACCACTATTGCTCAGCCCACACAACTTACCAACACCTCTTCTGTTGTCCTATTTGTCCTACTCTGGTGTATACTCTTTGACCAGCTGCATATGAAAAAAAGTTGAAGTCCATAATTCCCCCAGACAAAGTCATGTTACTGTAATCTGGAGGTCATTCCTTTTCCAACATGTTTCTTTTAATTCTGTTTGAACTAGGATATCACATTATTTGAAATACCTCTAATAACAAGTTCCCAGTGTAGTAACCAATGCAGTGAAATACAACATATAAGAAGTGCACAACAGACAGAGATCTGGTTGTCCCCGAAAAATCAACCAAAACTTTTTGGTACGTATCATTGAATGTTTATAAAATTCAAATTCACCAGATTGTATACATTTACTAAAAAAATTTGATTTACATGCTGTAAATTCCTCCCGGACCTCGACACATGAGGTCTGGCATTTTCCTGCATTAGGAGGAACCCAGGGCCAACCGCACCAGCATATGGTCTCACAAGGGGTCTGAGGATCTCATTTTGCTACCTAATGGCAGTCAAGCTACCTCTGGCGAGCACATGGAGGGCTGTGCGGCTCTCCAAAGAAATGCCACCCCACCACATTACTAACCCACTGCCAAACCGGTCATGCTGAAGCATGTTGCAGGCAGCAGATTGCTCTCCATGGCATCTCCAGACTTTGTCACATGCACATTTGTGGCCTTCTGGAGGTCATTTTGCAGGGCTCTGGCAGTGCTCGTCCTGTTCCTCCTTGCACAAAGGCTGAGGTAGTGGTCCTGCTGCTGGGTTGTTGCCCTCCTATGGCCCCCTCCATGTCTCCTGGTGTATTGCCCTGTCTCCTGGTAGTGCCTCTAGCATCTGGACAGTACGCTGACAGACACAGCAAACCTTCTTGCCACAGCTCGCACTGATGTGCCATCCTGGATGAGCTGCACTACCTGAGTCACTTGTGGTAGCATGAGATGGACTCCACAACCCACACAAGAGTGAAAGCACAACCAACATTCAAAAGTTACCAAAATATCAGCCTGAAAGCATTGGTACTGAGATGTGGTCTGTCGTCCCCACCTGCAGAACCACTCCTTTATTGAGTGTGTCTTGGTGATTGCCAATAATTTCAATCTGTTGTCTATTCTATTTGCACAACAGCATGCAAAATTGATTGTCAAACAGTGTTGCTTCCTAAGCGGACAGTTTGATTTCACAGAAGTTTGATTTACTTGGAGTTATATTCTGTTGTTTAAGTGTTCCCTTTATTTTCTTGAGTAGTGTATATATATGTCCCATAATCACAAAGCTAATAATTAAACAAACTCTTTTGAATATCAAGAATGTCTGTATTTCTCTGCTCTCATAGGTGACTACAGAATCCCAAAAGCTTTAGAGTTGGAGATAAAAAGTGCTGCAACATTTTGAAAGCACTGATGAAATCCCCAGAACCACTTTTAACACCTGAAAATAGAAATATTTTTTGCATACCCCAGACCTGAAAACAAACAAGGTGGAAGCTTTGGCTCTGTTTCATCAAAATGTGCTTTTCAGGTTATTCTCCCAATACCCTCATGTAGCTTTTCCCTTTTTGTGTTTCACACCATCAGATGTTGCCAGTGCCACTCCTTCTCAATTTGAGTAAAGCTTGAGCACAGCTCTCTTGGCAAAACCAGGCAGGTCCTGAATGACCTTACAACATGGCTTCACACATTGTATCCTGTGATATACCTACTCCCATCTTGGGAGACTTCGACATCCCCATTGATAATTCACTCTCCCTATCTTCCATTTATCTGCAACTTCTCTAGGATTTTCATAGCTTTCGAACTCTCTCACACATGAAGATGGGAATACACTGGACCTGGTTTTCTTCTGACTTTGCCCAGATTATGACTTTCCTAACAGTCTTGTCTGACTCTATGACCACAATCTTCTTTCCTTTTTTGTGAAAATGTATCACTACTAGTGCTGAGCATTCCGATACCGCAAGTATCGGGTATCGGCCGATACTTGCGGTATTGGAATTCCGATACCGAGTTCCGATATTTTTGTGATATCGGGAATCGGTATCGGATCCATATTAATGTGTAAAATAAAGAATTAAAATAAAAAATATTGATATGCTCACCTCTCCGGAGGCCTTTGGACATCACCGCTGGTAACCGGCAGCCTTCTTTGCTTAAAATGAGCGCGTTTAGGGCCTTCCATGACGTCACGGCTTCTGATTGGTCGCGTGCCGCTCATGTGACCGCCACGCGACCAATCACAAGCCGCGACGTCATTCTCAGGCCCTAAACTCCTCATTCTAGGAATTTAGGACCTGGGAAAAACGTCACGGCTTGTGATTGGTCGCGTGGCGGTCACATGAGCGGCACGCGACCAATCAGAAGCCGTGACGTCATGGAAGGCCCTAAACGCGCTCATTTTAAGCAAAGAAGGCTGCCGGTTACCAGCGGTGATGTCCAGGGGCCTCCGGAGAGGTAAGCATATCAATATTTTTTATTTTAATTCTTTATTTTACACATTAATATGGATCCCAGGGCCTGAAGGAGAGTTTCCTCTCCTTCAGCCCCTGGGAACCATCAGGATACCTTCCGATACTTGGTGTCCCATTGACTTGTATTGGTATCGGGTATCGGTATCGGCGATATCCGATACTTTTCAGGTATCGGCCGATACTATCCGATACCGATACTTTCAAGTATCAGACGGTATCGCTCAACACTAATCACTACACTCAGGACACCCCTACATATTGCACAGAGAAATCTACATGCTACAAATGCAAAGCAAATTATAAAGAACTTGCAGTTATCATTAACCCCAATTTCCTCCCTTTCCTGTCCCAATTTAGCTTTGATACATCATAATAAGACACTTATGAAGTGACTAGATGGTTGCCCGATTCTAACGCATCGGGTATTCTAGAATATGCATGTCCACGCAGCCACGTAGTATATTGCCCAGTTACGTAGTATATTGCCCAGCGACCAGGTATATTGCCCAGCGACGTAGTATATAGCCCAGCCACATAGTATATTGCACAGCCACATAGTATATTGCCCAGCCACGTAGTATATTGCCCAGCCACGTAGTATATTGCTCAGCCACGTAGTATATTGCCTAGCCACGTAGTATACAGCACAGAGCCACGTAGTATATTCCCCAGCCCTGTAGTATACAGCACAGAGCCACGTAGGATATTGCCCAGCCACATAGTATATTGGCTAGCCAGGTATGTCACCGGTTAAAAAAAAAAAAATAAACATACTCACCTTCCGATTCGAGGGCCCCTTGTAGTTCTGCGAGGTACAGGCGGCAGCTTCCGGTCCCAGCCTGCTCTCACAGTCGTGCAGAGCCTATGATGACGTCGCAGTCACATGACCGTGACATCACGGCAGGTCCTGCTCACGCAGGCGTGCAGGGCCTGTGATGACTTCTGGGTCACATGACCGTGACGTTACGGCAGGTCCTTCTGCCAGACGATCTGTGGCAACGGAACGTGGTGGTTGAATCGCGTGGAGCGGGAAAGGCGGCGTAGGTGAGTATGTAATCGTTTTTTATTTTTTTATTATTTTTAACATTAGATGTTTTTACTATTGGCGCTACATAGGCCGCGTCAATAGTAAAAAACTTGGTCACACAGGGTTAATAGCAGCTGTAACGGAGTGCGTTACCCGCGGCATAATGCGGTCCGTTACCACGGGCATTAACCCTGTGTGAGCGCTGAGCGGAGGGGTGTATGCGGGTGACGGGCAGTCAGTGCGGGGAGTAAGGAGCAGCCATTTTCTTCCGGACTCTGCGCGTTGCTGATTGGTCGCGGCAACCATGACAGGCAGCTGCCGAGACCAATCAGCGAATGAATAACCGTGACAGAAGGACAGACAGACGGAAGTACCCCTTAGACAATTATGCATATAGATGTGATGAAGTTGCACCCACTACAAACAGAACAATGCAAAAGAGATGATGTCAACCTTGTAACATGCCATTAAAACATTTTCTCAGTGGTACTTTGGATGTACCAAACATCTGTGGGTAACAAAACAACTGCCAGAATATTTCATCCATAAGTTTATGCTCTAACCATATGCTAAATATGTCTACCCCACCATCCTCTTCACCACATTTTTTTTATCTTAATCCACTCTCTGACAGTTTTCATTCTCTTCTCAATCCTAGAGTGCAACCATCTATCAACAACTTCAGAGCTGATGATTTAGCCAGTTATTTGATACTAGATGGTGGCCCGATTTTAACGCATCTGGTATTCTAGAATATTCACGTCCACGTAGAATATTGCCCAACCACGTAGTATATTGCCCAGTCACATAGTATATTGCACAGCCACGTAGTATATTGCCCAGTCACGTTGTATATTGCCCAGCGACTTAGTATATTGCACAGCCATATAGTATATTGCCAAGTCTCGTAGTATTTTGCCCAGTCACGTAGTAGCCCAGCGACTTAGTATATTGCCCAGCCACATAGTATATTGCCCAGTCACGTAGTATATTGCCCAGTCACGTAGTATATTGCCCAGTCACGTAGTATATTGCCCAGTCATGTAGTATATTGCACAGCCACGTAGTATATTGCCCAGTCTCGTAGTATTTTGCCCAGTCACGTAGTATATTGCCCAGCGACTTATTATATTGCCCAGCCACGTAGTATATTGCACAGTCACGTAGTATATTGCCCAGCCACGTAGTATATTGCCCAGTCATGTAGTATATTGCCCAGTCATGTAGTATATTGCCCAGTCATGTAGTATATTGCCCAGTTACGTACTATATTGCCCAGTCACGTAGTATATTGCCCAATCACGGAGTATATTGCCCAGTCACGTAGTATATTGCACAGCCACATAGTATATTGCCCAGTCACGTAGTGTATTGCCCAGTCATATTGTATATTGCCCAGCCACGTAGTATATTGCCCAGTCACGTAGTATATTGCCCAGTCACGTAGTATATTGCCCAGACACGTAGTATATTGCCCAGTCATATAGTATATTGAACGGCGACATAGTATATTGCCCAGTCACGTAGTATATTGCCCAGCGACATAGTATATTGCACAGCCACTTAGTATATTGCCCAGTCACGTAGTATATTGCCCAGTCACGTAGTATATTGCCCAGTCACGTAGTATATTGCCCAGTCACGTAGTATATTGCCCAGTCATATAGTATATTGCCCGGCGACATAGTATATTGCCCAGTCACGTAGTATATTGCCCAGCGACATAGTATATTGCACAGCCGCGTAGTATATTGCCCAGTCACGTAGTATATTGCCCAGCGACATAGTATATTGCACAGCCACTTAGTATATTGCCCAGTCACGTAGTATATTGCCCAGTCACGTAGTATATTGCCCAGTCACGTAGTATATTGCCCAGTCACGTAGTATATTGCCCAGTCATATAGTATATTGCCCGGCGACATAGTATATTGCCCAGTCACGTAGTATATTGCCCAGCGACATAGTATATTGCACAGCCGCGTAGTATATTGCCCAGTCACGTAGTATATTGCCCAGTCACGTTGTATATTGCCCAGCGACTTAGTATATTGCACAGCCACATAGTATATTGCCAAGTCTCGTAGTATTTTGCCCAGTCACGTAGTAGCCCAGCGACTTAGTATATTGCCCAGCCACATAGTATATTGCCCAGTCACGTAGTATATTGCCCAGTCACGTAGTATATTGCCCAGTCACGTAGTATATTGCCCAGTCATGTAGTATATTGCACAGCCACGTAGTATATTGCCCAGTCTCGTAGTATTTTGCCCAGTCACATAGTATATTGCCCAGCGACTTATTATATTGCCCAGCCACGTAGTATATTGCCCAGTCACGTAGTATATTGCCCAGAAATGTAGTATATTGCCCAGCCACGTAGTATATTGCCCAGTCATGTAGTATATTGCCCAGTCATGTAGTATATTGCCCAGTCATGTAGTATATTGCCCAGTCACGTACTATATTGCCCAGTCACGTAGTATATTGCACAGCCACATAGTATATTGCCCAGTCACGTAGTGTATTGCCCAGTCATATTGTATATTGCCCAGCCACGTAGTATATTGCCCAGTCACGTAGTATATTGCCCAGTCACGTAGTATATTGCCCAGTCATATAGTATATTGCCCGGCGACATAGTATATTGCCCAGTCACGTAGTATATTGCCCAGCGACATAGTATATTGCACAGCCACGTAGTATATAGCCCAGTCACGTAGTATATTGCCCAGTCACGTAGTATATTGCCCAGTCACGTAGTATATTGCCCAGTCACGTAGTATATTGCCCAGTCATATAGTATATTGCCCGGCGACATAGTATATTGCCCAGTCACGTAGTATATTGCCCAGCGACATAGTATATTGCACAGCCGTGTAGTATATTGCCCAGTCACGTAGTATATTGCCCAGTCACGTAGTATATTGCCCAGTCACATAGTATATTGCCCAGTTACGTAGTATATTGCCCAGCCACATAGTATATTGCCCAGCCACAAAGTATATTGCCCAGCGACGTAGTATATTGCCCAGCGACGTAGTATATTGCCCAGTCACATAGTATATTGCCCAGCGATATAGTATATTGCCCAGCGACGTAGTATATTGCCCAGTCACTTAGTATATAGCCCAGTCACGTAGTACAGAGGTCCCCAACTCCAGTCCTCAAGGCCCACCAACATGTCATGTTTTCAGGATTTCCTTAGTTTTGCCCAGGTAATAATTGCATCACCTGTGCAATGCAAAGGAAATCCTGAAAACATGACCTGTTGGTGGGCCTTGAGGACTGGAGTTGGGGACCTCTGACGTAGTATATTGGCCAGTCACATAGTATATTGCCCAGCACCGTAGTATATTGCCAAGCAATGTAGTATATTGCCCAGTGACGTAGTATATTGCCCAGTCACATAGTATATTGGCCAGTCACGTAGTATATTGCCCAGACACATAGGTATATAACACTGCCCATGCAGTATTTAGCAATGTGTGCACCATATCCCTGTTAAAAAAAAATAATTAAAATAAAAAAGTTATATACTCACCCCTGGGATCCAGCGAAGCTGTGCAATGCGGCCGCCATCTTCCGTTCCCAGGATGCATTGCGAAATTACCCAGATAACTTAGCGGTCTCGCGAGACTGCTAAGTCTTCTAGGTAAGTTCGCAATGCATCTCTGGGAATGGAAGATGGTGGCCGGCGTGAGCGCATCATCGACGGAAGGTGAGAATAGCAGGTTTTTTGTTTTTTTATTATTATTAACATTACATCTTTTTACTATTGATGCTGCATAGGCAGCATCAATAGGAAAAACTTGGTCACACAGGGTTAATAGCAGCGGTTGCGGAGTGCTTTACCTGCGGCATAATGCAGTCCGTTACCTCTGGGATTAACCCTGTGTGGACTAAGTGGACTAAAAAACTAAAGAAAAAAATAAAATATTTGAACAAATATGAACATATTAATCACACCCATTTTCTAACATTAATAATAAAGAATAAAAATTATTTTGTATGTCTGTGTCTATAAAAGTGTAATATATCAAGATTAAAATTAATGTGCCATAACAGTCAGGAGTCTCAGAAAATGGCGACACAAACAAAAATAATTGTATTTGCAAATTTCTAAAAAAAACAATTCCACTGAAATAAATAAATCGTTGCCAGTTTGATATTGTAGTTATCATAACACACTGAAAAATCAGAATTCACATTTTTACTATAGAATTAACGCTGACGAAAACAAAACATGATGAAATCTCCCAACACTTGGAATTTTTATTTTTTACATTTTTCAGACCATTGAAGGTTAAAATTAATAGCTTTATTAAAAAACCAGAACTTGTGAAACAAAAATCAAGCCTTCTTACAGTCATGTAAATTGGAAAATAAAAATGTTTTGCTCTTTGAAGACAGGAAGGAAAAAACAAAATCTCATAGGCGAAAACAATTGACCGGTCTTTAAGGCTTAAAAAATCCATCAGTGTAAGAAATGTTAATGGTAATGCTCAGTTACATAAAATTATACAAATTAGCTCTGCTGCAGAGTGAAGAAGGCAAGTAACACCTACGAAAGGTAGTTATCCTAAAACTTAATGATGAAAATGATAATTTATTCTTTGACTCACAGCGAAACTAACTGCAAGATAGTTATTGCGAAATGGTTTATATCACGTCAGGCAAACTTTACATCTTTAAATGTATTATTAGAAAAAATAAATAAAAAATAACATTAATAATATCAAAACTTTCTACATGAAATTAACCATTAAAACAATGTTTACATTTTTTTACCTCCATTTTGAAATACTGAGACTTTTATGTATGACACCACTGAATGTTTTGAAAAAATATTATTTGCAAGATGTTCCAGGAATTTGTCAGCAAACAAGAACACTCCGGGTTACCTGTTTTTCTCTTCCATAGTCTGCCTTATTGTTTATTTATTGTTACAACTACAGAGAAATTTTAAAGAGAGAACCCCACTGTCAAACCAAGCAGTATCTACAGGACACATGCTCGATAACTACAGAGTGAATTTTTAATCCTGCTTCTTTAGGCTGGGAACAGAGGGGATCAAACAGTGAGGATTCAGTAATTCCACAGTGTTTCTTTTTGTGTTATAGCTTTGAAGCTAAAGTTAACGTGCTCTTCAAACTCCCTGCTTCTTTCAGACACAAATTATTTTGAATTTAAATGCTAATTCCCAAAGTCATGTTACTGTCTATTTTTTCAAAAGTAATGTTGTAGTAGTGAATATAATTTACAATTATTAATAGTTCCTATGTTTTTAAGGTTTTAACATAAGCACATACAATATTTATCTGTTCTTTTTAAAGATATGCAAATCTTGTACTACAAAGTTTTCTCTGATTTAGTTATACAGTAGATACCAGCTCTACAGTAGGGCTGATTCCTTCTTTAACCCCTTTACCCCCAAGGGTGGTTTGCACGTCAATGACCAGGCCAATTTTTACAATTCTGACCACTGTCCCTTTATGAGGTTATAACTCCGAAACGCTTCAACGGATCCTGGTGATTCTGACATTGTTTTCTCGGGACATATTGTACGTCATGATAGTGGTAAAATTTCTTTGATAGTACCTGCATTTATTTGTGAAAAAAACGGAAATTTGGCGAAAATTTTGAAAATTTCGCAATTTTCAAACTTTGAATTTTTATGCAATTAAATCACAGAGATATGTCACACAAAATACTTAATAAGTAACATTTCCCACATGTCTCCTTTACATCAGCATAATTTTGGAACCAATTTTTTTTTTTGTTAGGGAGTTATAAGGGTTAAAAGTTGACCAGCAATTTCTCATTTTTACAACACCATTTTTTTTTAGGGACCACGTCTCATTTGAAGTCATTTTGAGGGGTCTATATGATAGAAAATGCCCAAGTGTGACACCATTCTAAAAACTGCACCCCTCAAGGTGCTCAAAACCACATTCAAGAAGTTTATTAACCCTTCAGGTGTTTAATAGGAATTTTTGGAATGTTTAAATAAAAATGAACATTTAACTTTTTTACACAAAAAATTTACTTCAGCTCCAATTTGTTTTATTTTACCAAGGGTAACAGGAGAAATTGGACCCAAAAAGTTGTTGTCCAATTTGTCCTGAGTACGCTGATACCCCATATGTGGCAGTAAACCACTGTTTGGGCGCATGGGAGAGCTCGGAAGGGAAGGAGCGCTATTTGACTTTTCAATGCAAAATTGACAGGAATTGAAATGGGACGCCATGTTGCGTTTGGAGAGCCACTGATGTGCCTAAACATTGAAACCCCCCACAAGTGACACCATTTTGGAAAGTAGACCCCCTAAGGAACTTATCTGGATGTGTGGTGAGCACTTTGACCCACCAAGTGCTTCACAGAAGTTTATAATGCAGAACCGTAAAAATAAAAAATCATATTTTTTCACAAAAATTATATTTTTGCCCCCAATTTTTTATTTTTCCAAGGGTAAGAGAAGAAATTGGACCTCAAAAGTTGTTGTCCAATTTGTCCTGAGTACGCTGATACCCCATATGTGGCAGTAAACCACTGTTTGGGCGCATGGGAGAGCTCGGAAGGGAAGGAGCGCCGTTTGACTTTTCAATGCAAAATTGACAGGAATTGAGATGGGACGCCATGTTGCGTTTGGAGAGCCACTGATGTGCCTAAACATTGAAACCCCCCACAAGTGATACCATTTTGGAAAGTAGACCCCCTAAGGAACTTATCTGGATGTGTGGTGAGCACTTTGACCCACCAAGGGCTTCACAGAAGTTTATAATGCAGAGCCATAAAAATAAAACAAAATTTTTTTCCCACAAAAATTATTTTTTAGCCCCCAGTTTTGTATTTTCCCTAGGGTAACAGGAGAAATTGGACCCCAAAAGTTGTTGTCCAATTTGTCCTGAGTACGCTGATACCCCATATGTGGGGGGGAACCACCGTTTGGGCGCATGGGAGGGCTCGGAAGGGAAGGAGCGCCATTTGGAATGCAGACTTAGATGGAATGGTCTGCAGGCGTCACATTGCGTTTGCAGAGCCCCTAATGTACCTAAACAGTAGAAACCCCCCACAAGTGACACCATTTTGGAAAGTAGACCCCCTAAGGAACTCATGTTGATGTGTTGTGAGAGCTTTGAACCCCCAAGTATTTCACTACAGTTTATAACGCAGAGCCATGCAAATAAAAAATATTTTTTTTTCCACAAAAATTATATTTTAGCCCCCAGTTTTGTATTTTTCCAAGGTTAGCAGGAGAAATTGGACCCTAAATGTTGTTGTCCAATTTGTCCTGAGTACGCTGATACCCGATATGTGGGGGGCAACCACCGTTTGGGCGCATGGGAGGGCTCGGAAGGGAAGGAGCATCATTTGGAATGCAGACTTAGATGGATTGGTCTGCAGGCGTCACATTGCGTTTGCAGAGCCCCTAATGTACCTAAACAGTAGAAACCCCCCACAAGTGACCCCATATTGGAAACTAGACCCCTCAATGAACTTATCTAGATGTGTTGTGAGAACTTTGAACCCCCAAGTGTTTCACTACAGTTTATAACGCAGAGCCGTGAAAATAAAAAATCTTTTTGTTTTCCCACAAAAATTATTTTTTAGCCCCCAGTTTTGTATTTTCCCAAGGGTAACAGGAGAAATTGGTCCACAAAAGTTGTTGTCCAATTTGTCCTGAGTACGCTGATACCCCATATGTTGGGGTAAACCCCTGTTTGGGCACACAGGAGAGCTCGGAAGGGAAGGAGCACTGTTTTACTTTTTCAACTCAGAATTGGCTGGAATTGAGATCGGACGCCATGTCGTGTTTGGAGAGCCCCTGATGTGCCGAAACAGTGGAAACCCCCAATTATAACTGAAACCCTAATCTAAACACACCCCTAACTCTAATTCCAACGGTAACCCTAACCACACCTCTAACCCTGACACACCCCTAACCCTAATCCCAACCCTATTCCCAACTGTAAATGTAATCTAAACCCTAACCCTAACTTTAGCCCCAACCCTAACTGTAGCCCCAACCCTAACCCTAACCCTAGCCCTAACCCTAGCCCTAACCCTAGCCCTAACCCTAGCCCTAACCCTAGCCCTAACCCTAACCCTAACCCTAGCCCTAACCCTAGCCCTAACCCTAGCCCTAGCCCTAACCCTAGCCCTAACCCTAACCCTAGCCCTAACCCTAGCCCTAGCCCTAACCCTAGCCCTAACCCTAGCCCTAATGGGAAAATGGAAATAAATACATTTTTTTTTATTTTTCCCTAACTAAGGGGGTGATGAAGGGGGGTTTGATTTACTTTTATAGCGAGTTTTTTAGCGGATTTTTATGATTGGCAGCCGTCACACACTGAAAGACCCTTTTTATTGCAAAAAATATTTTTTGCAATACCACATTTTGAGAGCTATAATTTTTCCATATTTTGGTCCACAGAGTCATGTGAGGTCTTGTTTTTTGCGGGACGAGTTGACGTTTTTATTGAAAACATTTTTGGGCACGTGACATTTTTTGATCGCTTTTTATTCCGATTTTTGTGAGGAAGAATGACCAAAAGCCAGCTATTCATGAATTTCTATTGGGGGAGGCGTTTATACCGTTCCGCATTTGGTAAAATTGATAAATCAGTTTTATTCTTCGGGTCAGTACGATTACAGCGATACCTCATTTATATCATTTTTTTATGGTTTGGCGCTTTTATACGATAAAAACTATTTTACAGAAAAAATAATTATTTTTGCATCGCTTTATTCTCAGGACTATAACTTTTTTATTTTTTTGCTGATGATGCTGTATGGCGGCTCTTTTTTTGTGGGACAATATGACGCTTTCAGCGGTACCATGATTATTTATATCTGTCCTTTTGATCGCGTGTTATTCCACTTTTTGTTCGGCGGTATGATAATAAAGCGTTGTTTTTTGACTCGTTTTTTTTTTTTTTCTTACGGTGTTTACTGAAGGGGTTAACTAGTGGGACAGTTTTATAGGTCGGGTCGTTACGGACGCGGCGATACTAAATATGTGTACTTTTATTGGTTTTTTTTTTTTATTTAGATGAAGAAATGTATTTATGGGAATAATATTTTTTTTTTTTTTCATTATTTTGGAATATTTTTTTTTATTTTTTTTACACATTTGGAAAATTTTTTTTTACTTTTTTACTTTGTCCCAGGGGGGGACATCACAGATCAGTGATCTGACAGTTTGCACAGCACTCTGTCAGATCACTGATCTGACATACAGCGCTGCAGGCTTCACAGTGCCTGCTCTGAGCAGGCTCTGTGAAGCCACCTCCCTCCCTGCAGGACCCGGATCCGCGGCCATCTTGGATCCGGGGCTGGAGGGAGCAGGGAGGGAGGTGAGACCCTCGCAGCAACGCGATCACATCGCGTTGCTCCGGGGGTCTCAGGGAAGCCCGCAGGGAGCCCCCTCCCTGCGCGGTGCTTCCCTGCACCGCCGGCACATCGCGATCATCTTTGATCGCGGTGTGCCAGGGGTTAATGTGCCGGGGGCGGTCCGTGACCGCTCCTGGCACATAGTGCCGGATGTCAGCTGCGATAAGCAGCTGACACCCGGCCGCGATCGGCCGCGCTCCCCCCGTGAGCGCGGCCGATCGGCTATGACGTACTATCCCGTCCAGGGTCAGATAAGCCCAGGGCACCTCGACGGGATAGTACGTCTAAGGTCACAGAGGGGTTAAAAACCACATTTCACCTCATTCCAAAAAATTCCCCCCATACACAAACAAGGAGTGGTCTATACTATGTGTGTGTAGGGTAAGCATCAGAGCTAATGAGTTAAAGGCATACCCCCAAGTGTATGTGTACTAGTTCATGGGTATATGTAACTATAGCAGAATTCTGGTGTATGCTGATGTAACAGAGTTGTGGTCGTATTTGTATTTTCACATAAGCTATCAGATGGTAGAATAGTGACTGTAACAACCTGGGTGGTGAAACCACTGTGCTGTGGACCAAGGAAAGTCTGGAGGGGCATAACAAGGTGCCTCTCCAAATCTGACCTTGGACATATGGCAGCTAACGATATCGAGATCTGAGTAGGGACTAAGGAGATGGACTAGTTGCTACTCCCAGACTGACCTTGGAAAGATTGCAGCCGACCCCCTAAAAATGGGTAACTGGTCGGCCTGAAGGAAGGTACAGTGGAAGCAGGCAAGCACTGAAGGGACACGAGAACCATGGATACAGACTGAACCCGCTAATGTAGAGAAGAGCCCAGGCAGGTGCAGACTGAACCAGCTGAAGAGCAGCAGAGCACTGGCAGATGCAGACCGGCTGATGAGCAGAAGAGCTTGCATGGCAAATATAAGGGAACATGGGTACTGGGACCTGAGAACTAACAAGTGTGTTTTAGGAAACAAACTTACAACATTGCACAGGCACCTCCATGTTGGAGGAGGTTCCTTAACCCCTTACCGGCATCGGACGTACTATACCGTCCGATGCCGGCTCCCCTGCTTTGATGCAGGGCTCCGCGGTGAGCCCGCATCAAAGCCGGGACATGTCAGCTGTTTTGAACAGCTGACATGTGCCCGTAATAGGCGCGGGCAGAATCGCAATCTGCCCGCACCTATTAACTAGTTAAATGCCGCTGTCAAATGCAGACAGCGGCATTTAACTACCGCTTCCGGCCGGGCGGCCGGAAATGACATCATCGCCGACCCCCGTCACATGATCGGGGGTCGGCGATGCTTGTGAATGGTAACCATAGAGGTCCTTGAGACCTCTATGGTTACTGATTGCCCGTCGCTGTGAGCGCCACCCTGTGGTCGGCGCTCACAGCACACGTGCAATTCTGCTACATAGCAGCGATCAGCAGATCGCTGCTATGTAGCAGAGCCGATCGTGCTATGCCTGCTTCTAGCCTCTCATGGAGGCTATTGAAGCATGGCAAAAGTTAAAAAAAAAAGTTTAAAAAAATGTGAAAAAAATAAAAAAAACATAAAAGTTTAAATCACCCCCCTTTCGCCCCAATCAAAATAAATCAATAAAAAAAATATCAAATCTACGCATATTTGGTATCGCCGCGCTCAGAATCGCCCGATCTATCAATTAAAAAAAAGTATTAACCTGATCGCTAAACAGCGTAGCGGGAAAAAAATTCGAAACGCCAGAATTACGTTTTTTTTGTCGCCGCGACATTGCATTAAAATGCAATAACGGGCGATCAAAAGAACGTATCTGCACCGAAATGCTATCATTAAAATCGTCATCTCGGCACGCAAAAAATAAGCCCTCAACCGACCCCAGATGATGAAAAATGGAGACGCTACGAGTATCGGAAAATGGCGCAATTTTTTTTTTTTTTTTTTTAGCAAAGTTTGGAATTTTTTTTCACCACTTAGATAAAAAATAACCTAGTCATGTTTGGTGTCTATGAACTCGTAATGACCTGGAGAATCATAATGGCAGGTCAGTTTTAGCATTTAGTGAACCTAGAAAAAAAGCCAAACAAAAAACCAATGTGTGATTGCACTTTTTTTGCAATTTCACCGCACTTGGAATTTTTTTCCTGTTTTCTAGTACACGACATGCTAAAACCAATGATGTCGTTCAAAAGTACAACTCGTCCCGCAAAAAATAAGCCCTCACATAGCCAAATTGACGGAAAAATAAAAAAGTTATGGCTCTGGGAAGGAGGGGAGCGAAAAACGAACACGGAAAAACGAAAAATCCCCCGGTCATGAAGGGGTTAAATAGTAAGTGTCCTCCAGCAATTGGCTGTAGGAACCACATCGCACTGACTGGCGGTAATGATCTTACCGCCGATCAAAGCCCATGTTTCTCATTCTGTCACGCAGATGACAGCATGGGAAACAATGGATCCTTTATGTTAATTTGGATTTTAATTTCTGGATTCTGTCCTCTCATTTTTGAAGTTTTTCAGTTCTGTCTTTTTAATTGTGATTTAGATTTTACATAAGTACTTTTTTATCTTGAATCTCTTTATATCTGCCAGCTTTTTATTGCTGGAACAGATACATGTTGTTTGTGTTTTGGCTAAGTATCAAGCGCTTCATACTGAGGACATTTAGAATTTAATCAAGGACAAAATCTGCAAAGAGTATGCATCTTCTCCCTGTGTTTGTATGGGCTTCCTCCTGGTAATCTGGTTTCCTCCCACACTCCAAAGACACACTGACAGGGAAATTAGATTGTCAGTAAAGATGAGCGAATATTTTAATGTTCGATCCTGATTACATTCGCCGAATTTGCCAGATTTGCCAACTAATTTATCGAATATTCAGCGAACATCGGTACCTCCATTCACGTCAATGGGAGGCAAAAACAAATGCATGCACAACACCTTAGAACAGCCCCAAATGCTGCCAAAACACATCAAATGATGGACAGACACAAGGAAAGTGGCCTCAATTCAGCCACAGTACAAATTGCAGGATGCAACTGCAGCAATAGGCTAGGCACGAGGTATCGGGGTTTGGGACATCACTTAAAGCTTTCCAATGAATGTCACAGTAAGATGAGGTGGATGAGGGATCGATGTAGGGCCACTTTGCTAAGAGCCCTGACTCAACATTCAACACCTCTACCTTCTTTCATGCTGAGCCATACTCAGGTCGCACAAATACCAGTTTTCTAGACTACCATTGTCAGAAAAATTTAAGGATAGTAATACAGGTAGTTGAGTACAAGGAGGTAGAGGACTGACAGTCTCTGAGGCCTACTACTAGGGCTGGCTCCAGGTTTTTGAGGGCCCAGGGCAAAAGTATCTCAGTGCCCCTCCCCTTTAACACATACCATGATTCATGATGCACAAATACAGCAGAGAAATATAAGTATAGTACAATGCCAGATTTCACTTCTTACATGAGTGATAGCTATTGTAAATTCTGCAACACCATACAGCAGAGGGGCTTTGTATAAGTAAACCAATTATATGCCAATTTTTGTGACCTACTCCCTCTTCCTCAGGTACCAGTAGGCATTTTATTGTTAGCTGAACTTGCTGTAAAGAAAAAACTGCATACATTGGATATGACAATTTTTTTAATGAAAAACTTTTTAAAGTAAACATTCAAAAGTATTAACGTAGAATATTTGTAAAAGTGCAAAATGGGTAGCATTCAGCACAGCCACGTAGTATATAGCTCAGCCATGTGGTATATAGCACAGCCACGTAGTATAAAACACAGCCCATGTAGTGTATAACACAGCCATGTAGTATATAGCACAACCACGTAGTATATAACACAGCCACATAGTATATAACACAGCCCACCCAGCATATAGCACAGCCACGTAGTATATAGCACAGCCACGTAGTATACAGCACAGCCACGTAGTATACATCACAGCCACGTAGTATATAGCGCAGCAACGTAGTATATAGCACAGCCACATAGTATATAACACAGCCATGTAGTATATAACGGCCCACGTAGTATATAGCACAGCCACTTAGTATATAGCACAGTCACGTAGTATATAACACGGCCAGTGTAGTCTATAGCACAGCCATGTAGCATATAACACAGCCCACATAGCATATAGCACAGCCATGTAGTATGTAGCACAGCCCTCATCTCTTCCCCAAGAATGGCCCCACAGTCCAGTACTCACTGTTAGAGTAAAAAAAAAACTTGCTCCTGTCTCAGTGGCTGCACTGCCTGGCACACAGTGAGTGCATGATGATGTCATCGCACACCCGCAGTGTCAGAGGCAGAGCAGTGAATGATGGGAGAGGGATCGTCAGCTGACGTTCTCTCCTCCCTCATTGCTTTGTACAGTACCGGCAGACGTCGGTATAGTTCAAAGCAGTGGCAGCGGTGGGGATTCGGCGCTAGCAGCAGGAGGAGCCCTCCTGCCTCACAGGGGCCCCATAGTGGCTGCGTCATGTGCCGCTAGCTGTGGGCCCCTGGAGTAGTGGGGGCCCTAGACAGCTGCCTAACGCTAATGCCGTCCCTGCCTGCAGGGGCACCCAGAGCCTCAGTGTACTGTACCGTGAATGGGCCCCTGGTCTCGCCAGGGCCCCAGCAGTTGCCCAGGTGTGCCGAGTGCTGACGCCGGCCCTGCCTACTAATACAGGCAACACGCTTGTAGGAGACCTAACCAGGAGTGTTTACATTTCACAAAATTATTTGCAGACACCACCAAAGTGGCATCAATTTCAACAGAGTAGAAATAGTAGAATAGAGACCAACAGGTCTTTCACTACACCCAATACAGCAGATGTACAGCCTACAAGGAGTGTTCACATTTAATGAAATTAAGGCCTTAGACGACAGAAGTGACATCAATTTCACTATAGTAGAAATAGTCTAAAAAGGACCAACAGGTATTTCTCTACACCCAATACAGCATATGGACACCCAACCAGGAATGTTCACATTTTAAAAAATGAGGGCCTGACACCACCAAAGTGGAATAACTTTCACAAGAGTAGAAATAATATAATTGGGACCAACACATGTTACATTAGAGCTAACACAGCAAATGTGGACAAACCATGAATGTTCACATTTCCACAAATTTATGTTACTCTCAGCAGCAGCAGCCACAGAAGCAACACTAAAGATATCACAGAGTGCAGTTTCGTGACATCACAGTTAAAAATGCAATATCATCTAGTCTGTACAGTCTGCGATTGGGGTGCAAAAGTCTGCGTTTCATCCTCAGACAAATGGTCAGACCGAGCAAACTAATCAGACTTTGGAGACTTAATTGAGATGCTTTGTTTATATTCCCTGCCTAACGCTATCCCTGCTTCTGACGAAGCGACAGCAACCTCTCCCTATGCTCAGATCAGCAGCAGTAAGATGGCGGTCGGCATGCACGCCCCTTTATAGCCCCTGTGACGCCGCAGAAAGCAAGCCAATCACTGCCATGCCCTTCTCTAATATGGTGGGGACTGAGAACTATGTCATCACGCTGCCCACACTCTGCGTCCTCCTTCATTGGCTGAGAAATGGCGCTAAACGCGTCATATGAAACGCGACTTTGGCGCGAAGGTCGCGTACCGCATGGTCAACCCCACACAGGGATCTGGTCGGGTTTCACGAAACCCAACTTTGCCAAAAGTCGGCGACTTATGAAAATGACCGATCCGTTTCGCTCAACCCTAGTCATGTGCCCTGAAAGGAGGAGTCCGACATCTGCCTACTATTATGCCCAATGTCAGAAAGGGTTTATAATGTGTTTTCTGTTGAATTTTTTCTTTTTTTCCATGTAGCAAATCTCCAGAACATTTCTAGTTTTGCTTATATAGCTATGTTTTATATATAGTATGTTTTGCCATATTCATGGAAAGAGACGCAGTTATCTCGTACATAAACAATGTCTATAAACATTATGGCCCCATAGATGCCCCATATAATGCTCAATACAGTTCTTTATGGCTCCATAGATGCTCCATATAATGCTCCATGCAGTTCTTTATGGCCCCATAGATGCCCCATATAATGCTCCATGCAGTTCTTTATGGCCCCATAGATGCTCCATATAATGCTCCATGCAGTTCTTTATGGCCTCATAGATGCCCCATATAATGCTCCATGTTGTTCTTTATGGCCCCATAGATGCTCCATATAATGCTCCATGCAGTTAAGGCCCCATAGATGCTCCATATAATGCTCCATGCAGTTAAGGCCCCATAGATGCCCCATATAATGCTCCATGCAGTTCTTTATGGCCCCATAGATGCTCCATATAATGCTCCATGCCGTTATGGCCCCATAGATGCCACATTTAATGCTCCATGCAGTTATGGCCCCATAGATGCCCCATATAATTCTCCATGCAGTTCATTATGACTCCATAGATGCTCCATATAGCATTGTGCCACATGTAATGCTGCTGCTGCACTAAAAAAATGACATACTTACCTCTCGTCGCTGCCTGCTGCTCCTCAGCGTCCCGTCTCTCTGCACTGACTGTTCAGGCAGAGGGCGGCGCGCACACTAATACGTCATTGCGCCCTCTTACCTGAACAGTCACTGCAGAGGACGCGGAAGACAAGGCGGTGGTGGAGCGCGGAAAGGTGAATATAACATACTCACCTGCTCCCGACACCCCTGATGCGATCCCTGCATGTCCCACGTCTCCGGGAGTGGCAGCTTCTTCCTGTAGTGAGCGGTCACATGGCACCGCTCATTACAGTAATGAATGTGCGGCTCCACCCCTATGGGAGTGGAGTCCACATTCATAACTTTAATGAGCGGTACCAGTGCCTGAAGACCGTGGGACATGCAGGGACCGCGCCAGGAGCGCTCGGAGCAGGTCAGTATTTGACAGGCGTTGCTCTCCCTCACCCGCTGGCCCCCGCCTTCCATGACTCAAGTATAAGCCAAGAGGGGTACTTTCAGCCCTTTTTTTAGCTGAAAATCTTGGCTTATACTCGAGTATATATGGTATATAAAGTACACGGAGTGAAAAATAAAATGTGAACGTTTCCTAATGCTGCAAATTTCAGTTCACTGTAAATATGATTTAGGAGGGAAGAGACAAAAAGTAATTTGTGCACAAGTAAAGCTGAGGTTTTTATGGTGTCTATACAAGGTTATCTTTCACAGAAAACCCTTATTTAATGGAAATCATCCTAAAGTTCAAAGAAGGGACATCCAAGCACAAACAAAACAAAGGTAAGTGATCTGGTCCTGCATTGTCATGTTAGTATCTATTTAAGCAGGGTTGAGAATAATTGTTATATGCATGTTTTATTGACTTGTTATTTCTAAATCTCAGTTTTAACTTTTGGTTCTTAAAAATGGATAAGATACCGTATATATTTTTGCCTATACAATCAATACTGGGCATCACATCTTGAATTCCAAAACTTCTGTTCACTTTGGTAAAGGAGGCTTTGATAAGCTCTTCTTCACTTGTTCTAAGGGATTTGCTGATGTATTCACATAATATTCGGTAACTATTTCATATTAGACATTTTATTAGTGCAGATTCTTTCTTCACTCAAAAAATGATAAACCTTTCAGTATTATTACACTGTGCTAGTATATTTTTTTACCTTGTATATTTCACATTAGGGATTTAAAAGACATAATTTGGAGTGGATGACGCAGTGTCTGATATGTTTGAGTGCGCAAAGTATAAAAAAGAACAATTTGCTGATTCTGAGAACGTGCTTCTGCACTGTCTAAAATCCTGATGTTTTAAAGATTAGGCAAAACTGGCAGAAAGAGGACATAAAATGCATTTCAGTTTCAAAGGTTTTCATTGAACACTATGAATAAATATGTATTGAAATAACTGTAGCAAACTTTGTATTATGTTATATAAGTTATTTCTGTGTAGACTATAAGGTTAAAGTTGGTCACATATTAGTTAGAGCTTCCCTCTGCCAGTAAAAACAAATAGGAAAAAAGCTATAATTATTGCACATTAAAGCTTTGCTCAAACGTTGTGTTTTTGCAGCATTTTTTATGCATTGCATTGTGTTTTTTTATGCAAATTTTCACCTGCGTGTCATAGTACCAGAAAAGTCTATGAGATTTCATCAAATCTCACGCACACTGTTTTTTCCTGACTGTTTTGTCAAAGAAGCTGCATTTTTGCAAAATTCTTTCTGTCACTTTCACCATTTTTTCAGCATTTTTTACCCATTAAAAGCAATGAGTAATGCAAAAAAACACTGCAAAAATGCTGCAAAAAATGCAGGTGTCATGTTTTGCTGCGTTTTTGATGCCACAAACTGATGAAGTTGAATCAGCTTAATTTTGAAAACACTAGACTTTATCAGCATGCACAAGAGAAATGTACCCTAAGAATTATGCAGTAAAAGTGAAGCAAAAAAAATGGCCATGTTCTCTTAAAGAAGACATGTGTCTTGCGGAAAAAAGGAGTTAAATATCTTGTAGAAATCACATGTCTACTGCTCTGTTCAATTTTACCCTGCATTGCTCCATTACTGAGATATGTTCATTTGTTTTCTCTGGAGTGCAGTATGTGAAATCTCTGCTTGCAGTCCAATTAGGCATCAGAGTCTTTTCTAATAATATGACATTTCACCCTCCCTTCCAGATGCTTCCAATTATAACTTGGCAGCTAAACTAGCAGTCTATCAGTTTAATATGTTGTTAAAATGTGATTGGCAGCATCTAGGAATTAGAGAAGACTCTCAAAAAATGCCCAGTTGAACCGCAAAGCAGAAATATCACATGAGGCTTTCCAAAACAGAAAACAGTGGCAAAATTGGAGAGCTTAGGGATTTTCCCAAGATTTAAAACAATTGTGAGCAAATGACAGGTCCTATTTAAATATGCAGGTAAATCTTTTGATTATGCATAGGAAATTAGTTCACAGGTCGGCGACTAAAAAGCTGTTTGATTATTTTCATCTAATTTCCATGTATTTTGGTGGGCTGAAAACGAAAAAAATATTGAAAAAATTCCTGGACGTCAGGATTTGCCGCAAAATGCAAAATTCTCTTCAAATTTTGTGTATTTTTCTCAATTTTTGATTGATTAAGCAATTCTTAAAATCCAAAAGATGGAGAATGCTTCAAATACTTGGTCACCAAGTTTCCAAGCCTCTCGGAGGCAAAATTGAAGGAAGGTGTGTTCGTCGGACAAGACATTAGAAGACTTAAAGCTGATCAAGAGTTTATCAATACCATGACACATCCTCAAAAAGAACGGTGGTTTGCATTTAAAGAGGTCAATTAAATATATATCACAGTACACCCAAAATTGTAGAATAAGTTATTACAATCTAAAATAAAGAAAAAATAAAAGACCACCAGGGTGCGCTGTGCAAAGCTACAGTGAAGACCCACTGTGAGGGAGAACTAACAACCAACGTAATACGGCACGGATCAAAGTACCAAAAGATTATACCGAGGCATGGGATAAGGAAAAATATGGCTTTATTAATAGGATGCCTATGATCACACACAAATCAAAAATATATTATTTTATATTTAAAAACGTATTCAAACAATAATTAATTGCGCACACTAACAGGATATAAAAAAGCTATATATGTACCTCTTTATAGCAAAAAAACCCACCAAAAAGATATAATATATATATATACAAAAAAATAAATCTGTATACGGCTGTACCAAAAAATAAAAATTAAAAATTATAATAAAATTTTATAAGAAATGTGTGAAAGAACGGTTATTTATATATGCAACAAAACCACAGTGTGCAAAATTGCCAAATAAAGTGACCAAGTGTAAAAATAAGGGGGGAAGGGAGGGGAGCCAAATAGAGATATTGAATTCAAATGGCTCCCACCTATAGCACTATTACACAACTATATCTATTCCAAGGAGTCAAGTGTGTCAATGAAAAAGGGTGTAACAATAAAAAAAATTTTGATATAAAAAATGTGAAAAAAACGATTATTTATATATGCAACAAAACACAGTGTGCAAAATTGCCAAATAAAGTGACCAAGTGCAAAAAGAAGGGGGGACCAAATCTACTATATAAAGCTGAATGTGTGTGTGTGTGTGTGTGTGTGTGTATGTGTGTATGTGTGTGTGTATGTCCGGGATTGGCATCTGCACCGTCGCAGCTACAACCACAAAATTTTGCACACTCACACGTCGGGACCCTGAGAGCATCATAGGCTATATTGTGATGCGAAATTTTAACCCCGCGCGTTCCAATTCACCAAACAATTTTGCCCCTATCTACATAATGGGGAAAAAGTGAAATGAAATGTGTTGGAGGCGTCGCAGCTACAGCCACAAAATTTTGCACAGTCACACATCTGGACCCTGAGAGAGTCATAGGCTATGTTGTGAGGTGAAATTTTAACTCCGCGCTTTCCAATTCACCAAACTATTTTTCCCCTATCTACATAATGGGGAAAAGTGAAAGGAAAAGTGTTGGAGGCAAATTGACAGCTGCCAGATGTGAACAAGGGGGACTTAAAGAGTGAGCGATGACGCCAAAGAGTATATACCGTACAGTTGCTAAGGTGGGACCCCGACATGGGATACTCACCACACACGGGGATATGAACACACACACAAAATGCCCCACACACTACCACGTGCTTGAACACATATAACACCCTCAGCACACATTTCACCACACATACACCAACCTCGCCACAGAAACACAAAAGTCGCCGCTCAAAACTCACCACGCGCAAAACTCGCCACATGCAAAAAATAGGCTCACGCAAAACTCGCCACAAGTGCAAAACTCACCTCATGGAAAACTCGCCACACGCAAAACTTGCACATGCGGAAAAATTGCCACATGCACAAAATTTGCAACACATGCAAAAGTTGCCTCACACAAAACTTGCACATACTCAAAAGGCACCAGACATAAAACTCACCACGCGCAAAACTCGCCCTGCGCAAAACTTGCTGCACACAACTTGCTACACTAACCTGTCACATGCAACTCGACACACAAAAAGTTGCTACACGCATGTTGCCACACAAAACTCATCTCACAAAAGTCGCTACATGCATGTCGCCACACACAACTCAACACACACAACTTGACAAACGAAACTTGCCCTAAAACACACACAAGTCTGGTATTAGCCTTCAAAAATAAAAATCTGATTAATAAGCAGACAAACTACAAGAGCAACAAATGTACCATATAGGAAATACGGCAGCTGTCAGTCACATGACCTGTCTATTATGTGTATGTGTGAGCTAATATATACTGCCAGGGGGAGGGCTTCCTGTTGGCTGGGGATTTATCAGGCTGACAATTTATCTTACAAATACTGAGGTAAAAATACAGAGCAAATAACGTGTTGACGAGGTCTAATACAGGAGATCACACAGGTATATACTATATACAGGGGAGATGACACACAGATATATACTATATACAGGAGAGATGACACACAGGTATATACTATATAAAGGAGGAGATGACATACAGGTACATACTATATACAGGAGGAGATGACATACAGGTATATTCTATATACAGGAGGAGATGACACACAGGTATATACTATATACAGGAGCAGATTACCTACAGGTATATACTATATACAGGAGGAGATGACATACAGGTATATGCTATATATAGATGACATACAGGTATATACTATATACAGGAGGAGATGACACACACATATATATTATATACAGGGGAGATGACACACAGGTATATACTATATACAGGAGGAGATGACATACAGGTATATACTATATATAGAAGGAGATGACATACAGGTATATACTATATATAGGAGGAGATGACATACAGGTATATACTATATATAGGACGAGATGACATACAGGTATATACTATATATAGGAGGAGATGACATACAGGTATATACTATATACAGGGGAGATGACACACAGCAGGTATATACTATATACAGGGGAGATGACATACAGGTATATACTATTTACAGGAGATGACATACAGGTGTATACTATGTATAAGGGAGATGACAAACATGTATATACTGAGGTGAAAATGAGAGGTGTGAGGTGAAAATGAAAAGGTGTGAGTGCAAAATGAGAGGAGTGAGGGAAAATAGTGTAGTGATCGGAAAATGACAGATGTGAGGTCGAAATGACAAGTGTTAGGCGGGAATGAGAGGAGTGAGGGAGAAAATGAGAGGTGTGAGGGAGAAAATGAGAGATGTGAGGGGGAAAATTAAAGATGTAATTGGGAAAATGAGAGGCGTGATGGGAAAATAAGAGAAGTGACGTGCTATAACTAACCACAGATATTTACTGTGCCCACGCAAAGCCGGGCTCTTCAGCTAGTCTACTATATAAAGCTGAATGTGTGTATGTGTGTGTGTGTGTATGTGTGTGTGTGTGTATGTCCGGGATTGGCATCTGCACCGTCGCAGCTACAGCAACAAAATTTTGCACAGTCACACGTCTGGACCCTGAGAGCGTCATAGGCTACGTTGTGAGGTGAAACTTTAACCCCGTGCTTTCCAATTCACCAAACAATTTTGCCCCTATCTACATAATGGGGAAAAAAGTGAAAGGAAAAGTGTTGGAGGCGTCGCAGCTACAGCCACAAAATTTTGCACAGTCACACGTCTGGACCCTGAGAGCATCATAGGCTATGTTGTGAGGTGAAATTTTAACCCCACGCTTTCCAATTCACCAAATAATTCTGCCCCTATCTACATAATGGGGAAAAGTGAAAGGAAAAGTGTTGGAGGCAAATTGACAGCTGCCAGATGTGAACAAGAGGGACTTAAAGAATGAGAGTGATGGCACCAAAGAGTATATACCGTACAGTTGCTAAGGTGGGGCCCCGACATGGGATACTCACCACACACGGGGATATGAACACACACAAAATGCGCCACACACTACCACGTGCTTGAACACATATACCACCCTCAGCACACATTTCACCACACATACACCAACCTCGGCACATAAAAGTCGAAACACAAAAGTCGCCGCTCAAAACTCGCCACGCGCAAAACTCGCCACATGCAAAAACTAGGCTCACGCAAAACTCGCCACAAGTGCAAAACTCACCTCATGGAAAACTCGCCACACGCAAAACTTGCACACGTGGAAAAATTGCCACATGTACAAAAGTTGCAGCACATGCAAAAGTTGCCTCACACACAACTTGCACATACTCAAAAGGCACCACACATATAACTCGCCATGCGCAAAACTTGCCATGCGCAAAACTTGCTGCATACAACTTGCTACACTAACCTGTCACATGCAACTCGACACACAAAAAGTTACTACATGCATGTTGCCACACAAAACTCATCTCACAATAGTCGCTACAAGCATGTCGCCACACGCAACTCAACACACACAACTTGACAAACGAAACTCGCCCTAAAACACACAAGTCTGGTATTATCCTTCAAAAATAAAAATCTGATTAATAAGCAGACAAACTACAAGAGCAACAAATGTACCATATAGGAAATACGGCAGCTGTCAGTCACATGACCTGTCTATTATGTGTATGTGTGAGCTAATATATACTGCCAGGGGGAGGGCTTCATGTTGGCTGGGGATTTGTCAGGCTGCCAATTTAGCTTTCAAATACTGAGGTAAAAATACTGAGCAAATAATGTGTGAACGAGGTCTAATACAGGAGGAGATGACACACAGGTATATACTATATACAGGGGAGATGACACACAGATATATACTATATACAGGAGAGATGACACACAGGTATATACTATATAGAGATGACATACAGGTACATACTATATACAGGAGGAGATGACCTACAGGTATATACTATATACAGGAGGAGATGACATACAGGTATATGCTATATATAGAAGATGACTTACAGGTATATACTATATACAGGAGGAGATGACACACAGATATATACTATATACAGGGGAGATGACACACAGGTATGTACTATATACAGGAGGAGATGACATACAGGTATATACTATATATTGTTATGTTTGCTAATGACAGGTGTTATGAAGGCAATCCAGAAACACAGTGTGCTTAGCGATCAGAGCGCACACAGTGATCTGACAAATACCCCAAAATACAAGAACGAGCTCTGAGACGTGGAAACTCTGTAGACTGCACACCTGATCCTATCCTAAACACAACTAAAAGCGGCTGTGGATTGCGCCTAACAACTACCTAGGCAACTCAGCACAGCCTAAGAAACTAGCTAGCCTGAAGATAGAAAAATAGGCCTGACTTGCCCCAGAGAAATTCCCCAAAGGAAAAGGCAGCCCCCCACATAAAATGACTGTGAGTAAGATGAAAAGACAAAACGTAGGGATGAAATAGATTCAGCAAAGTGGGGCCCGATATTCTAGGACAGAGCGAGGACAGTAAAGCGAACTTTGCAGTCTACAAAAAACCCTAAAGCAAAACCACGCAAAGGGGGCAAAAAAAACCCACCGTGCCGAACTAACGGCACGGCGGTACACCCTTTGCGTCTCAGAGCTTCCAGCAAAACAAAAGACAAGCTGGACAGAAAAAAAGCAACAAAAAAGCAAAAAGCACTTAGCTATACAGATCAGCAGGTCACAGGAACAATCAGGAGAAGCTCAGATCCAACACTGAAACATTGACAAGGAGCAAGGATAGCAGCATCAGGCGGAGTTAAGTAATGAAGCAGTTAACGAGCTCACCAGAACACCTGAGGGAGGAAGCTCAGAAGCTGCAGTACCACTTGTGACCACAGGAGTGAATTCAGCCACAGAATTCACAACAGTACCCCCCCCTTGAGGAGGGGTCACCGAACCCTCACCAGAGCCCCCAGGCCGACCAGGATGAGCCGCATGAAAGGCACGAACAAGATCGGAAGCATGAACATCAGAGGCAAAAACCCAAGAATTATCTTCCTGAGCATAACCCTTCCATTTAACCAGATACTGGAGTTTCCGTCTAGAAACACGAGAATCCAAAATCTTCTCCACAATATACTCCAATTCCCCCTCCACCAAAACCGGGGCAGGAGGCTCAACAGATGGAACCATAGGTGCCACGTATCTCCGCAACAACGACCTATGGAATACATTATGTATGGAAAAGGAGTCTGGGAGGGTCAAACGAAAAGACACAGGATTGAGAACCTCAGAAATCCTATACGGACCAATAAAACGAGGTTTAAATTTAGGAGAGGAAACCTTCATAGGAATATGACGAGAAGATAACCAAACCAGATCCCCAACACGAAGTCGGGGACCCACACGGCGTCTGCGATTAGCGAAAAGTTGAGCTTTCTCCTGGGACAAGATCAAATTGTCCACTACCTGAGTCCAGATCTGCTGCAACCTATCCACCACAGAATCCACACCAGGACAGTCCGAAGACTCAACCTGTCCTGAAGAGAAACGAGGATGGAACCCAGAATTGCAAAAAAATGGAGAAACCAAGGTAGCCGAGCTGGCCCGATTATTAAGGGCGAACTCAGCCAACGGCAAAAAGGACACCCAATCATCCTGGTCTGCAGAAACAAAACATCTCAGATATGTTTCCAAGGTCTGATTGGTTCGTTCGGTCTGGCCATTAGTCTGAGGATGGAAAGCCGAGGAAAAGGATAGGTCAATGCCCATCCTACCACAAAAGGCTCGCCAAAACCTTGAAACAAACTGGGAACCTCTGTCAGAAACAATATTCTCAGGAATGCCATGCAACCGAACCACATGCTGAAAGAACAAAGGTACCAAATCAGAGGAGGAAGGCAATTTAGCCAAGGGCACCAGATGGACCATTTTAGAAAAGCGATCACAGACCACCCAAATGACTGACATCTTTTGAGAAACGGGAAGGTCAGAAATGAAATCCATCGAAATATGTGTCCAAGGCCTCTTTGGGACCGGCAAGGGCAAAAGCAACCCACTGGCACGAGAACAGCAGGGCTTAGCCCTAGCACAAATCCCACAGGACTGCACAAAAGTACGTACATCCCGTGACAGAGATGGCCACCAGAAGGATCTAGCCACTAACTCTCTGGTACCAAAGATTCCAGGATGACCAGCCAACACCGAACAATGAAGTTCAGAGATAAGTTTATTAGTCCACCTATCAGGGACGAACAGTTTCTCTGCTGGACAACGATCAGGTTTATTCACCTGAAATTTTTGCAGCACCCGCCGCAAATCAGGGGAGATGGCAGACACAATGACTCCTTCCTTGAGGATACCCGCTGGCTCAGATAAACCCGGAGAGTCGGGCACAAAACTCCTAGACAGAGCATCCGCCTTCACATTTTTAGAGCCCGGAAGGTACGAAATCACAAAGTCGAAGCGGGCAAAAAATAACGACCAACGGGCCTGTCTAGGATTCAAGCGCTTGGCAGACTCGAGATAAGTCAAGTTCTTATGATCAGTCAATACCACCACGCGATGCTTAGCTCCTTCAAGCCAATGACGCCACTCCTCGAATGCCCACTTCATGGCCAGCAACTCTCGATTGCCCACATCATAATTACGCTCAGCGGGCGAAAACTTCCTGGAAAAGAAAGCACATGGTTTCATCACTGAGCAATCAGAACCTCTCTGTGACAAAACCGCCCCTGCTCCAATCTCAGAAGCATCAACCTCGACCTGGAACGGAAGAGAAACATCTGGCTGACACAACACAGGGGCAGAACAAAAACGACGCTTCAACTCCTGAAAAGCTTCCACAGCAGCAGAAGACCAATTAACCAAATCAGCACCCTTCTTGGTCAAATCGGTCAATGGTTTGGCAATGCTAGAAAAATTACAGATGAAGCGACGATAAAAATTAGCAAAGCCCAGGAACTTTTGCAGACTTTTCAGAGATGTCGGCTGAATCCAATCCTGGATGGCTTGGACCTTAACTGGATCCATCTCGATAGTAGAAGGGGTAAAGATGAACCCCAAAAATGAAACTTTCTGCACACCGAAGAGACACTTTGATCCCTTCACAAACAAAGAGTTAGCACGCAGGACCTGAAAAACCATTCTGACCTGCTTCACATGAGACTCCCAATCATCTGAGAAGATCAAAATGTCATCCAAGTAAACAATCAGGAATTTATCCAGATACTCACGGAAGATGTCATGCATAAAAGACTGAAACACAGATGGAGCATTGGCAAGTCCGAACGGCATCACTAGATACTCAAAATGACCCTCGGGCGTATTGAATGCAGTTTTCCATTCATCTCCTTGCCTGATTCTCACCAGATTATACGCACCACGAAGATCTATCTTAGTGAACCAACTAGCCCCCTTAATCCGAGCAAACAAGTCAGATAACAATGGCAAGGGATACTGAAATTTAACAGTGATCTTATTAAGAAGGCGGTAATCAATACACGGTCTCAGCGAACCATCCTTCTTGGCTACAAAGAAGAACCCTGCTCCCAGTGGTGATGACGATGGGCGAATATGTCCCTTCTCCAGGGATTCCTTCACATAACTGCGCATAGCGGCGTGTTCGGGCACGGATAAATTAAATAATCGACCTTTAGGGAATTTACTACCAGGAATCAAATTGATAGCACAATCACAATCCCTATGCGGAGGTAGAGCATCGGACTTGGGCTCTTCAAATACATCCTGATAATCAGACAAGAACTCTGGGACCTCAGAAGGGGTGGATGACGAAATCGACAAAAATGGAACATCACCATGTACCCCCTGACAACCCCAGCTGGATACCGACATGGAATTCCAATCCAATACTGGATTATGGGTTTGTAGCCATGGCAACCCCAACACGACCACATCATGCAGATTATGCAACACCAGAAAGCGAATAACTTCCTGATGTGCAGGAGCCATGCACATGGTCAGCTGGGCCCAGTATTGAGGTTTATTCTTGGCCAAAGGTGTAGCATCAATTCCTCTCAATGGAATAGGACACCGCAAAGGCTCCAAGAAAAACCCACAACGTTTAGCATAATCCAAATCCATCAGATTCAGGGCAGCGCCCGAATCCACAAACGCCATGACAGAAAACGACGACATAGAGCATATCAAGGTAATGGACAGAAGGAATTTGGACTGTATAGTACCAATGACGGCAGACCTAGCGGACCGCTTAGTGCGCTTAGGACAATCAGAAATAGCATGAGTGGAATCACCACAGTAGAAACATAGCCCATTCAGACGTCTGTATTCCTGCCGTTCAACTCTAGTCATAGTCCTATCGCACTGCATAGGCTCAGGTTTTACCTCAGGCAGTACCGCCAAATGGTGCACAGATTTACGCTCGCGCAAGCGTCGACCGATCTGAATGGCCAAAGACAAAGACTCATTCAAACCAGCAGGCATAGGAAATCCCACCATGACATCCTTAAGAGCCTCAGAGAGACCCTTTCTGAACAAAGCTGCCAGCGCAGATTCATTCCACTGAGTGAGTACTGACCATTTCCTAAATTTCTGACAATATACTTCTATATCATCCTGACCCTGGCACAAAGCCAGCAAATTTTTCTCAGCCTGATCCACTGAATTAGGCTCATCGTACAGCAATCCGAGCACCAGGAAAAACGCATCAACACTACTCAATGCAGGGTCTCCTGGCGCAAGAGAAAATGCCCAGTCTTGAGGGTCGCCGCGCAAAAAAGAAATAATAATCAAAACCTGTTGAATAGGATTACCAGAAGAATGAGGTTTCAAGGCCAGAAATAGCTTACAATTATTTTTGAAACTTAGAAACTTAGTTCTATCTCCAAAAAACAAATCAGGAATAGGAATTCTTGGTTCTAACATAGATTTCTGATCAATAGTATCTTGAATTTTTTGTACATTTATAACGAGATTATCCATTGAAGAGCACAGACCCTGAATATCCATGTCCACACCTGTGTCCAGAATCACCCAAATGTCTAGGGGAAAAAAAAAAAGTGAACACAGAGCAGAAAAAAAAAAATGATGTCAGAACTTTTTCTTTCCCTCTATTGAGAATCATTAGTTTGGCTCCTTGTACTGTTATGTTTGCTAATGACAGGTGTTATGAAGGCAATCCAGAAACACAGTGTGCTTAGCGATCAGAGCGCACACAGTGATCTGACAAATACCCAAAAATACAAGAACGAGCTCTGAGACGTGGAAACTCTGTAGACTGCACACCTGATCCTATCCTAAACACAACTAAAAGCGGCTGTGGATTGCGCCTAACAACTACCTAGGCAACTCGGCACAGCCTAAGAAACTAGCTAGCCTGAAGATAGAAAAATAGGCCTGACTTGCCCCAGAGAAATTCCCCAAAGGAAAAGGCAGCCCCCACATATAATGACTGTGAGTAAGATGAAAAGACAAAACGTAGGGATGAAATAGATTCAGCAAAGTGGGGCCCGATATTCTAGGACAGAGCGAGGACAGTAAAGCGAACTTTGCAGTCTACAAAAAACCCTAAAGCAAAACCACGCAAAGGGGGCAAAAAAAACCCACCGTGCCGAACTAACGGCACGGCGGTACACCCTTTGCGTCTCAGAGCTTCCAGCAAAACAAAAGACAAGCTGGACAGAAAAAAAGCAACAAAAAAGCAAAAAGCACTTAGCTATACAGAGCAGCAGGTCACAGGAACAATCAGGAGAAGCTCAGATCCAACACTGAAACATTGACAAGGAGCAAGGATAGCAGCATCAGGCGGAGTTAAGTAATGAAGCAGTTAACGAGCTCACCAGAACACCTGAGGGAGGAAGCTCAGAAGCTGCAGTACCACTTGTGACCACAGGAGTGAATTCAGGCACAGAATTCACAACAATATATAGAAGGAGATGACATACAGGTATATACTATATATAGGAGGAGATGACATACAGGTATATACTATATACAGGGGAGATGACACACAGCAGGTATATTATATATAAAGGGGAGATGACATACAGGTATATACTATTTACAGGAGATGACATACAGGTGTATACTATATATAAGGGAGATGACAAACATGTATATACTGAGGTGAAAATGAAAAGGTGTGAGTGCAAAATGAGAGGAGTGGGGGAAAATAGTGGAGTGATCGGAAAATGACAGATGTGGCGTCGAAAGAGGAGTGAGGGAAAATAGTGGAGTGATCGGAAAATGACAGATGTGAGGTCGAAATGACAAGTGTTAGGGGGGAATGAGAGGAGTGAGGGAGAAAATGAGAGGTGTAAGGGAGAAAATGAGAGAGATATGAGGGGGAAAATGAACGATGTGATTGGGAAAATGAGAGGCGTGATGGGAAAATAAGAGAAGTGAGGTGCTATAACTAACCACAGATATTTACTATGCCCAGGCAACGCCGGGCTCTTCAGCTAGTGGGGAAATAAAATTCAAATGGTTCACACCTATAGCACTATTATGCACCTATATCCATTCCAAGGAATCAGGTTTATCCATATGAAGAGTTGTATCAGTGGGAAGACCTGATGTTTTGCCCTACGGCACAATTTGACAAATTTGTAGCTATAAAAGATTTGCATCTATTTGCCAGAAAGTTGTTGTTCAAAAAACATCTTCACAATGAGGAAATATTGCAATTATTCCCTACAGAGGCGAAGCAGGAGGCACTAGGCATCCTTGATGAATTGGTGCTGGAGCACAATCAACCTATGGGAGGTACATCCATTCGTCCTAAGTCCCGTAAATTTCCCCCCTTGTCAGCCTGTCCCACCATTGATACGTTTGTTAGAACGGTTAGTAAAGAATTTGATAAAATTCCAAGGTTTCCAGCATGTGAGAATCTTGGTAAGGATGAAAAATGGCCCTGAAAAAATTGAAGGGGTTATCTGATGTGGTTATTAAACTGGCTGACAAGGGGGGAAATATTGTGATTTGGCCTATACAGATGTATGATCGTGAAGTGTTCCGGCAACTGAGGGATAATGTGTTCTACAAAAAATTGACTTTTAATCCCTTAGTTAAATTCCGTGCTGAACTGTCACTTATTTTAAAGGAAGCCCTTGACACTGAGGTCATCAACAAAGATTTATTCACAGCACTCCAAGTGCTTGAACCAACGGTATCAACATTTTATTTGTTACTGAAGGTTCATAAGAATCAGTCAATTCCACCTGGGAGACCTATTGTTTCCGGTTGCGGAAACTATTTAGAGAATATTAACAAGTTTCTTGACTCAAGGTTACAACCCCTGGTTGAAAATTTACTGTCTTTTATTAAAGACACAAATGAATTTTTAAAGAAAATAGATGGCCTGTATGTAGGTGACGATACCCTTCTGGTGTCATGCGACGTCGAGAGCTTGTACACCAACATCCGTCATCATGATGGTGTAAGAGCAGCAAGCTATTTTCTAGAGACTTCACCGATACCCACAACCATGAGAAAATTTGTGGCACAACTCCTCGAATTCTCTTTGACCAAAATTTTTTTTCTTTTTAAGGGGTCCCTCTACCTACAGCTCCAGGGTACAGCGATGGGCACTTCATTTGTGCCCTCTTATGCAAATCTATTCCTGGGGCTGTGGGAGAGGGACCTCTTTCACACTGAACCTGTGTCATCGATGGACCGCATCCTTATTTGGGTGCGGTTCATTGATGACATATTTTTTATCTGGCAAGGGTCCGTGGAATCCCTCCATAATTTTATGGGACAGTTAAATTCAAATTCTCTTAATATTCACCGTACATATAAGTGTGACATGAAGTTTATGGAATTCTTGGACGTGGGGGTCCATAAAGACGATAATGGCTGCTTTTCCGTAAATCTACTGCAGTAAATTCCCTCCTCCACGCAACCTCGTCGCATCCCCCGACAATGATAAGATCTATCCCGATAGGACAATTTTTGCGCCTACGCAGAATATGTACAAACGAGGCGGATTTCGAGACACAAGCATTGGATTTGAAGGAGAGGTTTTTGGAACGTGGGTACAGCAGACGCTCAATCAAGAAAGGGTATAATAGGGCTAAGCATATAACAAGGCACCAGGACCTATATGAGAAGAAGCCACATAAAACTCACCAGGTGACCAGATACATCACCCAATATCATGGACAGACAGAGCTAATTACATCATACTTGACTAAGTCTTGGGCCATTTTGAAGGCCGATCCGGTTCTGTCACAATATATTGGTGAAAAGCCGAACATTACGTATCGCAGATCCAGAAATTTGAAAGATCAGCTAGTCAAGAGCCATTATAACTACACTCCGGTGGTCCCCTCATTCCTAATGACTACAAAAGCGGTCTTAGGGTGTAGACCATGCGGCCAATGTGTAGCTTGCCCTAACATTAAAAGAACTGACTCATTTTGTAACCATGATGGTACAAGTGTATACAAAATTAAGCAGACTATATCATGTACATCTAGAGCAGTGATTTATCATGCTACATGCCCCTGCTCCCTGGTATATATAGGCATGACTACAAGACAACTAAAAGTTCGTGCCAGGGAACACATTTTGGGCATTTTAGCTGCTAAAGAAGTCAATGATGCATCACTCCTTAAGACAATTCCAAAGCATTTCAAATTATATCATGAATGTGATGCATCGTTACTAAAGATAACCGGTATAGATATGATAGGGACCAATGAGAGGGGTGGCAAAATAAGTATAGCTTTGGCTAAAAAAGAAACTAAGTGGATCTGGACTTTAGATACTGTATCACCAAAGGGGTTAAATGAAAATTTGAGTTTTGTACCTTTTTTATAACAACCATCGTTTTAAGGAATTTTTAATATATATATTTTATGTCTTTTATAATTTTTAAAAGGAATTTTTAACAAAAAAGTTTTTTTTTTTTAAATTTTTTTGAAAAAGATTATTCTTTGAATATTTTTTACTTATTTCTGGCTGCTGTATGGGATTTTATATATTCATTTTTGTTTACATTATGACTAATTTATATATTATTTATTTTAGTCTACTTACCTTATGCGAGTTGTGGACTTGATCTTGAGCTGATGTTTATTCGACTGCAGATATATCCTGGTTCGGCAACACTGGAAAAGACACTTCGCATCTATCAATTAATTAAAGGACATTAGATTTCAAACAAGAGAACACTAAATAATGTTACTAATTATGTATATTTGGATGAAATATATATTTTTGTTATATTGTCAATGGGGTGATTTTTTTATTACTTTTCTTTTCTTCATTATTTATTATTTATTTTTTTATTTTTTATTTTTTTTGTCTATTATTTCCACTATTCAATTGTTATTTATAGATTTTTGATGCATTATTAGCTTTATTATTTTCTTATTTATTATTGTTTTTCTTCCATTTATTTTTCCTTTTTTCTCACTATTATTTTAATGTGCTTGGTCCGTATATTCTTATTCAGTGACCCATATGATTTTTTATAGGCACATAATACAGTATAATAGCATGATCTGTAAGCATAATATATATATTCATGGTCCCATTGATTACTGAATTGCGGTAACAGTCTCATGCTTATCCCTCCCCCCCTTCCCCCGCATTCCCAATGTTTCTCGACCTTGTTGAATCCAGCTTTATGTTGTCCTTATTCTTTCCCACACTGCGCCCCTGGCTGTGCGCGTGAGTGGTCTGTGTCCTGGGGTTCCGGTTCCCCGCGTCCATGTTACTGTGGTTACGCTGGGTACTCCGTCCCCATGCGGCTGGTCATGTGACGCAGGGACCGGAACTCCTGGACCTCCTGACTGCGCACGCGCCGGACATACCCGGGCCGCAGCGCTCGGATTAAGACGCTATAAAGAGCGTCTCAGCGTACATTCCAGCCACCCCTGACGAAGGAAAGATTAACATTCGGAAACGCGTGTCGGGTGAGCACACACACATGAGTAACCACCTCAGGTACATACTAATTATATCTTCGGCTGTACTATTGTATTTTTTTTACCATGGGTATCATGTTAGGTTGAAAAATACTTGCACAGGTGAACTTTATTCTTATATTAATTACTGTCAGACACTGCTACATTCCGTTTATTGGTAGCCCTTCCCACTGATACAACTCTTCATATGGATAAACCTGATTCCTTGGAATGGATATAGGTGCATAATAGTGCTATAGGTGTGAACCATTTGAATTTTATTTCCCCGTTTGGTCCCCCCTTCTTTTTGCACTTGGTCACTTTATTTGGCAATTTTGCACACTGTGTTTTGCTGCATATATAAATAATTGTTTTTTTCACATTTTTTATATAAAAATTTTTTTATTCTTACACCTTTTTTCATTGACACACCTGATTCCTTGGAATAGATATAGTTGTGTAATAGTGCTATAGGTGTGAGCCATTTGAATTCAATATCTCTATTTGGCTCCCCTCCCTCCCTTCCCCCCTTTTTTTTGCACTTGGTCACTTTATTTGGCAATTTTGCACACTGTGGTTTTGTTGCATATATAAATAACCGTTCTTTCACACATTTCTTATAAAATTTTATTATAATTTTTTATTTTTATTTTTTGGTACAACCGTATACAGATTTATTTTTTTATATATTTTTTTTTATATATATATATATATTATATCTTTTTGGTGGGTTTTATTGCTATAAAGAGGTACATATATAGCTTTTTTATATCCTGTTAGTGTGCACGATTAATTATTGTTTGAATACGTTTTTAAATATAAAATAATATATTTTTGATTTGTGTGTGATCATAGGCATCCTATTAATAAAGCCATATTTTTCCTTATCCCATGACTCGGTATAATCTTTTGGTACTTTGATCCGTGCCGTATTATGTTGGTTGTTATTTAAAGAGGTCGTAGAGAAATTTTTAGGCAATAACAAAGATCCTGACTACAAAAAAATCGTCGGACGAATGCTGAAAGCATTTCAAGCTTCAGGTTGCCTGATGAATTTGAAAGTGCATTTCCCCCACCTTGACAACTTTCCTGAAAATTTGGGAGCTTTGAGTGAAGAGCAAGGTGAACGATTCCACCAGGACATTAAAGAGATGGAAAGAAGATACCAGGGAAGATGGAGCATTACAATGATGGCAGACTACTGTTGGACGCTTCAGAGAGACATTCCAGATGCTACTCACAAGCATAAAGGTACCAAGAGAAGCCTCACAGGGAAGAATAATCGATTTTAGTGTGTGTTAGTGAGTTCATTGCAGTTAAAAAAATATTTTCATGAAATATTTGTAATAAAAAATTAATTTTATGAGTCTATTTTCATTTATTTTGAGGTATTGTCTTATTTAACATAGTTACTTAACCCCTTAATGACAGCTAATACGTCTTTTAACTGACCTGAGATATAAGAGAATAGCCTCCCCATACAGGTAACAATCCACCAGCTGTTGGCTGTACACTATAGCTGACAACTTGCAGTATCAGCCACGATCAGTGTTTGCACCGTACATATCTGTTTAACCCCTTAGATGCTGCTGTCAATAGTGATTACATCAGTATAAATGGTTAACAGAATGTGGGGGCTTCTGTTATGAATAGGTAATTCAGAACAACAATGGACCTTGAAGTTCAGAGCACACAAAGTGACCTGACAATAACCAAAAAACATAGGACGAGCTCTGAGACGTGAACACTCTGCTGACCGCAATCCCTAATCCTATCACACAACACTAGAGGTAGCCGTGGATTGCGCCTAACGCTCCCTATGCAACTCGGCACAGCCTGAGAAACTAGCTAGCCCTGAAGATAGAAAAATAAGCCTACCTTGCCTCAGAGAAATTCCCCAAAGGAAAAGGCAGCCCCCCACATATAATGACTGTGAGTTAAGATGAAAATACAAACACAGAGATGAAATAGATTTAGCAAAGTGAGGCTCGACTTACTGAATAGACCGAGGATAGGAAAGATAGCTTTGCGGTCAACACAAAACCCTACAAACAACCACGCAGAGGGGCAAAAAGACCCTCCGCACTGACTAACGGTACGGAGGTGCTCCCTCTGCGTCTCAGAGCTTCCAGCAAGCAAGAAAAACCAAAATAGCAAGCTGGACAGAAAATATAGCAAACAAAAGTAACACAAGCAGAACTTAGCTTATGCTGGGCAGACTGGCCACAGGAACGATCCAGGAGGAAGCAAGACCAATACTAGAACATTGACTGGAGGCCAGGATCAAAGCACTAGGTGGAGTTAAATAGAGCAGCACCTAATGACTTAACCTCATCACCTGAGGGAGGAAACTCAGAAGCCGCAGTACCACTCACATCCACCAACGGAAGCCCATAGACAGAATCAGCCGAAGTACCACTTGTGACCACAGGAGGGAGCTCGACCACAGAATTCACAACAGTACCCCCCCTTGAGGAGGGGTCACCGAACCCTCACCAGAGCCCCCAGGCCGACCAGGATGAGCCATATGAAAGGCACGAACAAGATCGGCAGCATGGACATCAGAGGCAAAGACCCAGGAATTATCTTCCTGACCATAACCCTTCCACTTAACCAGATACTGGAGTTTCCGTCTCGAAACACGAGAATCCAAAATCTTCTCCACTATATACTCCAACTCCCCCTCCACCAAAACCGGGGCAGGAGGATCAACAGATGGAACCATAGGTGCCACGTATCTCCGCAACAATGACCTATGGAATACGTTATGGATGGAAAAAGAATCTGGAAGGGTCAAACGAAAAGGCACAGGATTAAGAACCTCAGAAATCCTATACGGACCAATGAAACGAGGCTTAAACTTAGGAGAGGAAACCTTCATAGGAATATAACGAGATGACAACCAAACCAAATCCCCAACACGAAGTCGGGGACCCACACAGCGTCTGCGATTAGCGAAACGTTGAGCCTTCTCCTGGGACAAGGTCAAATTGTCCACTACATGAGTCCAAATCCGCTGCAACCTGTCCACCACAGTATCCACACCAGGACCGTCCGAAGACTCAACCTGCCCTTTAGAGAAACGAGGATGGAACCCAGAATTGCAGAAAAACGGCGAAACCAAGGTAGCCGAGCTGGCCCGATTATTAAGGGCGGACTCAGCCAACGGCAAAAAGGACACCCAATCATCCTGATCAGCAGAAACAAAACATCTCAGATATGTTTCCAAGGTCTGATTGGTTCGTTCAGTCTGGCCATTTGTCTGAGGATGGAAAGCCGAGGAAAAAGACAAATCAATGCCCATCCTAGCACAAAAGGCTCGCCAAAACCTCGAAACAAACTGGGAACCTCTGTCAGAAACGATGTTCTCTGGAATGCCATGTAAACGAACCACATGCTGGAAGAACAATGGCACCAAATCAGAGGAGGAATGTAATTTAGACAAGGGTACCAAATGGATCATCTTAGAGAAGCGATCACAAACTACCCAAATGACCGACATTTTTTGAGAGACGGGGAGATCCGAAATAAAATCCATAGAGATATGTGTCCAAGGCCTCTTCGGGAGCGGCAAGGGCAAAACAACCCACTGGCACGAGAACAGCAGGGCTTAGCCCGAGCACATATCCCACAGGACTGCACAAAAGAACGCACATCCCGCGACAGAGACGGCCACCAAAAGGATCTAGCCACTAAATCTCTGGTACCAAAGATTCCAGGATGACCAGCCAACACCGAACAATGAACCTCAGAGATAACTTTATTCGTCCACCTATCAGGGACAAACAGTTTCTCCGCTGGGCAACGATCAGGTTTATTAGCCTGAAATTTTTGCAGCACCCGCCGCAAATCAGGGGAGATGGCAGACACAATTACTCCCTCTTTGAGAATACCCGCCGGCTCAGGCAAACCCGGAGAGTCGGGCACAAAACTCCTAGACAGGGCATCCGCCTTCACATTTTTAGAGCCCGGAAGGTATGAAACCACAAAGTCAAAATGGGAGAAAAACAGCGACCAACGAGCCTGTCTCTAGGATTCAACCGTTTGGCAGACTCGAGATAAGTCAAGTTCTTGTGATCAGTCAAGACCACCACGCGATGCTTAGCTCCTTCAAGCCAATGACGCCACTCCTCGAATGCCCACTTCATGGCCAGCAACTCTCGATTGCCAACATCATAATTTCGCTCAGCAGGCGAAAACTTCCTGGAAAAGAAGGCACATGGCTTCATCACCGAGCAATCAGAACCTCTTTGCGAAAAAACAGCCCCCGCTCCAATATCAGAAGCATCAACCTCGACCTGGAACGGAAGCGAAACATCTGGTTGACATAACACAGGGGCAGAAGAAAAACGACGCTTTAACTCTTGAAAAGCTTCCACAGCAGCAGAAGACCATTTGACCACATCAGCACACTTCTTGGTCAAATCGGTCAATGGTTTAGCAATACTAGAAAAATTACAAATGAAGCGATGATAAAAATTAGCAAAGCCAAGGAACTTTTGCAGACTCTTCAGAGATGTCGCGTAAAATCACTGCACTCGTACGATGAAGAGATTCAATTCATGTGGATGCTTTTATTAGATAAATGTTCAGGTGAAGCGATAAGTACAAAAACGTTTCGGCCAGCCCGTGGCCTTGATCACTAAATCGCTGAAACAAATAGAACAAAACAATACTAAATAACTATTCTCAGGACAAAGACAAGATTACAAATACATATATACATATATACAGTTCAGAAAACATGTCAATGCTTGTGTTGAGGGAATAGAAGCCATCCAGGCTTTACCTATACATCATTAACAAGGAACCAAAAGCAAAGGAACAAGAGAGATACACAATACATAATTGGATACAGTAGAGACGGTAGGAAAAGATGGTTCAGCGTACCCTAAGGTAGTAGATTCTTCCCTTGCATGCGTGAATGTTGCTGCTGAGGTGTCAGCCAAAAGGAAAAAAGGTAAACAACCTGTAACGGGTAATGGGAAAAATGAGCGAGGGTGCTGCATAACAGGTGCTTTAATGACCTAAGGTATAGTCATAGATAGGTGTAGCATGGCCACCATTGGATGTATGTACCTCACCTTATTATAAATAATGTTGTAGTCGCCGTGATGGAGGGCAGACTGGTGTATATCAATGGCTGTATGGGTAGACATGGGTAGATATAGATGTATTAAATATTCCGGTATGTACATAACAAATAGGTGAATGATAAAAAGTTAAAATTACATAACTACCTCTGCGCTTTAAGGGACCAGCCTGAATACAAGTAGGATACCCTGAGAGAGTACAACCAATAATGTGGGGAGATTCGTATGGCTTAGTGGTACTGGTGCTGTAGTCGCCGTGATGCACGGCAGACAGGTCTATGTACCATATGCTGTATTGACAGATATAGAAAAATAAAGATCTCAGCGTGTAGGTAGCCAGATAAATGATGATGATGATGATAGAAAAAATTGTATATATATGTATATATATATAGCTACCTGTGCGCTATAGAAGAGCAGCCAGAGCAACGCTTGAATACCTTTGAGGAGTACAACCAGTACTGTGGGAATATTTGTGTAGCTGCAGAGAAGGGCAGTGGAGAGTACATAAGTATCTAAAATTCTACTAGTCACGTGTATGCAGCAGAAAGAAGAGAACACTACCTGCTAGGTTGTGGAGCCAGTCAAGGTCAATGTCTAATGAGCTAAGCCACCGTAATAGGGGAACCAATGTCACTAGAAAGAAAAAGGAGGGGGGGCATGAGTATGGCGCTTGGCTGGTATTTGTTTAGCAGAAGAAAACTTATCTGTAAGTAGTCGCTCACATCCGTCCTCAGGAGTCCGTGGAGACAGGTGGCCAGGACCAGCGTTGGTGGGCAAGTGGGAAAGGTAGACACTAACCGTGTCACTGCGTGAGGTAGCGCTTGTCTGGAGGAGCCCAAAAGGCTCCTTTTTATGGCCCTGGGTGGAGGTGCGTCCGGAACGAGTGTAGGGACGCCGGCGCATGCGCAATAGCGATTCCAGCCACTCGCGCGTGCGCAGTAGAGACGGAGCACGTCGGTCTGCCACAGAAAGGCTGGGCCTGCGCAGTGTATGCAAGCCCAGGCCAGCCGATGACCGAACGGAAGAAGCGCTCGTCCTGTAGGGACTGAAGGGGAAGGGGCAGCGCAGTAGGTGCTATAGATAGAACGCCAATGTAAAAGGGCAGTGGACTCATAGGTGCTGGTGCGGTGCCTTGCATGTGGACACTCTTCAGGAAACGCTGTAGAGATGTGGGGGAAGCGCTGTAATGAAATGGGCAGAGCGCTGTGTAATGGAGAATACATCATAAAAGTACAACACAGTTACATGATTAAACATATAAATGCATGGTAGGAGTCCAAACTAAATAAATAAAATGAAAAGAAATGAAAAGGAAAAGAATGAAAAGAATGAAATGAATGAAATAAATGAGAATAGATGAACTGAATGAAAAAATGGATCATGGAACATAATCAGATGAAAAAAAGATGAAAAACTGAAAAAATGAATGAAATGAAATAAAAATTGAAGAAAAAATAAATAAATAATAAAAAACAATAAAAATAGAAAATGAAATATAAAAATGAAAAAAATGAAAAAAAAATAATAAATAAAACTGGGTACTAATTAAATGGCTATGGAAAAACACAATCTTACCGTCTCTATAGTGCGGAAGGGTGAGGCTACTAGTGCAGTTGGTTAGGTCTAGAAAAATAAAGTAAGTCATATTAGCCAGTCTATCTCGCGGTTCAATCCCCTAGGGTGAAGGCTATCAAGGGTATAAATCCAGAACGTTTCTCGCTGTTTTAGCAACCGAACATGGTTTCCTCCCCTTCTCAGGCGAGGAACTCTTTCTATAATCTGAAACCTAAGTTGTGACACGTTGTGTCTTGCCTCCTTAAAATGCAGTGGTAATGGTAACCATGTTTTTTCGCATCTAATGGTGGATTTGTGGCTGGATATTCTATCCTTAATGGCCTGAGTCGTCTCTCCCACATATAATAATCCGCATGGGCACTTGATGATATAGACCACATAGTTTGTGTCACAGGTGTAGTGTTCCTTGATGGGATATGACTTCCCGGTCCGTGGGTGGACAACCTCATTGCCTTTAATAACGTTGGAACAGCACCGGCAACTCAAACAGGGGAAAGTACCTGTTCTGCTTTGGCTCGTCAGAGTTCTATTTGGAGCCGTTTTTTGTGACCCTAAGTCTGCCCTTACTAATTTGTCACGTATATTCTTGGGTCGTCTAGTGCACATCAAAGGTGGATCTTTAAAGATGGGGATGTTAGGATAGGCCTTGCTGAGGAGAGGCCAGTGTCCTCGGATCAAGTTATGTATTTTATTAATTGTAGGGTGATAATTATGTACAAAGGGCAGACGTGGATTTTTTTGTTTTTGTACCCCTGAGTTTAGGTTGTCAGAGTCATGGAGTGCTCTAGAGGATTCCGTATTCAGGAGATCCAACGGATACTGACGGGCTTTGAACTTGTTGGACATTTCATGTAGCCTCAATTCTAAAGTGGAAGGATTGGACACAATTCTGGTTACCCTTTTAAATTGTGATCTGGGGAGACTGTTTTTGATAGACCTGGGATGACAGCTATTATATAACAAAAGGCTGTTGCAGTCAGTCGGTTTTGTAAAGATGTCAGTGCTTAAATTACCGATAGAGTCTTTGATAATCCTAGTGTCTAGGAAGGTCACTTCGTTACTGTGGTGAGCTAATGTGAAGGACAGTTCAGGTTGTTTACCTTTTTTCCTTTTGGCTGACACCTCAGCAGCAACATTCACGCATGCAAGGGAAGAATCTACTACCTTAGGGTACGCTGAACCATCTTTTCCTATCGTCTCTACTGTATCCAATTATGTATTGTGTATCTCTCTTGTTCCTTTGCTTTTGGTTCCTTGTTAATGATGTATAGGTAAAGCCTGGATGGCTTCTATTCCCTCAACACAAGCATTGACATGTTTTCTGAACTGTATATATGTATATATGTATTTGTAATCTTGTCTTTGTCCTGAGAATAGTTATTTAGTATTGTTTTGTTCTATTTGTTTCAGCGATTTAGTGATCAAGGCCACGGGCTGGCCGAAACGTTTTTGTACTTATCGCTTCACCTGAACATTTATCTAATAAAAGCATCCACATGAATTGAATCTCTTCATCGTACGAGTGCAGTGATTTTACGCTACATGATTGAGAGGACCACGGGTTCCGTTCATTTGCACCGTCACCTTCAGAACTGTCGAGTGCTAGCCTTCTATAACTTTCTTTTTCTTCAGAGATGTCGGCTGAGTCCAATCATAAATGGCCTGGACCTTAACAGGGTCCATCTCGATAGTAGAAGGGGAAAAAATAAACCCCAAAAATGAAACCTTCTGAACACCAAAGAGACACTTTGATCCCTTCACAAACAAAGAATTAGTACGCAGGACCTGGAACACCATTCTGACCTGCTTCACATGAGACTCCCAATCATCCGAGAAGACCAAAATATCATCCAAGTATACAATCAGGAATTTATCCAGGTACTCTCGGAAGATGTCATGCATAAAGGACTGAAATACTGATGGAGCATTGGCAAGTCCGAATGGCATAACTAGGTACTCAAAATGGCCCTCGGCCGTATTAAATGCAGTTTTCCATTCATCGCCCCATTTAATACGCACAAGATTATATGCACCACGAAGATCTATCTTGGTGAACCAACTAGCCCCCTTAATCCGAGCAAACAAATCAGATAGCAGCGGCAAGGGGTACTGAAATTTGACCGTGATTTTATTTAGAAGGCGGTAATCAATACAAGGTCTCAGCGAACCATCCTTCTTGGCCACAAAAAAGAACCCTGCTCCCAATGGCGATGACGACGGGCGAATATGACCCTTCTCCAAGGATTCTTTTACGTAACTCCGCATAGCGGCATGCTCAGGTACAGATAAATTAAACAGTCGACCCTTAGGAAACTTACTACCAGGAATCAACTCGATAGCACAATCACAATCCCTATGCGGAGGTAGGGCATTGGACTTGGGCTCATCGAATACATCCCGGTAATCCGACAAGAACTCTGGGACCTCAGAAGGGGTGGATGATGAGATAAACAGAAATGGAACATCACCATGTACCCCCTGACAACCCCAGCTGGACATAGACATAGATTTCCAATCTAATACTGGGTTATGGACTTGTAGCCATGGCAACTCCAACACGACCACATCATGCAGATTATGCAACACCAGAAAGCGAATATCCTCCTGGTGCGCAGGAGCCATGCACATGGTCAGCTGGGTCCAATACTGAGGCTTATTCTTGGCCAAAGGCGTAGCATCAATTCCTCTCAATGGAATAAGACACTGCAAGGGCTCCAAGACAAACCCACAGCGCCTAGCAAACTCCAAGTCCATCAAATTCAGGGCAGCGCCTGAATCCACAAGTGCCATGACAGAATAGGAAGACAAAGAGCAGATCAAAGTAACGGACAAAAGAAATTTCGACTGTACCGTACCAATGGTGGCCGACTTAGCGAACCGCTTAGTGCGCTTAGGACAATCGGAGATAGCATGAGTGGAATCACCACAGTAGAAACACAGCCCATTCTGACGTCTGTGTTCTTGCCTTTCAGCTCTGGTCAAAATCCTATCGCACTGCATAGGCTCAGGTTTATGCTCACATAATACCGCCAAATGGTGCACAGATTTACGCTCACGCAAGCGTCGACCGATCTGAATGGCCAAAGACATAGAGTCATTCAGACCAGCAGGCATAGGAAATCCCACCATGACATCCTTAAGGGCTTCAGAGAGACCCTTTCTGAAAATAGCTGCCAGCGCACATTCATTCCATTGAGTGAGCACGGACCACTCTCTAAACTTCTGACAATAAATCTCTATCTCATCCTGACCCTGACTCAGAGCCAGCAAATTTTTCTCTGCCTGATCCACTGAATTAGGTTCATCGTACAGTAATCCGAGCGCCAGAAAAAACGCATCAATATTACATAATGCAGGATCTCCTGGCGCAAGGGAAAATGCCCAGTCTTGAGGGTCGCCACGTAATAAAGAAATAATGATCTTAACTTGTTGAACTGGGTCACCAGAGGAGCGAGGTTTCAACGCCAGAAACAGTTTGCAATTATTTTTGAAACTCAGAAATTTAGCTCTATCTCCAGAAAACAAATCAGGAATAGGAATTCTTGGTTCTAACATAGAATTCTGAGCCACAAAGTCTTGAATATTTTGTACTCTTGCAGTGAGATGATCCACACATGAAGACAGACCTTTAATGTCCATCACTACACCAGTGTCCTGAACCACCCAAATGTCTAGGGGAAAAAAAAGGCAAAACACAGTGCAAAGAAGAAAAAAATGGTCTCAGAACTTCTTTTTTCCCTCTATTGAGAAGCATAGTACTTTGGGCCTCCAGTACTGTTATGAATAGGTAATTCAGAACCACAATGGACCTTGAAGTTCAGAGCACACAAAGTGACCTGACAATAACCAAAAAACATAGGACGAGCTCTGAGACGTGGAAACTCTGCTGACCGCAATCCCTAATCCTATCACACAACACTAGAGGTAGCCGTGGATTGCGCCTAACGCTCCCTATGCAACTCGGCACAGCCTGAGAAACTAGCTAGCTCTGAAGATAGAAAAATAAGCCTACCTTGCCTCAGAGAAATTCCCCAAAGGAAAAGGCAGCCCCCCACATATAATGACTGTGAGTTAAGATGAAAATACAAACACAGAGATGAAATAGATTTAGCAAAGTGAGGCCTGACTTACTGAATAGACCGAGGATAGGAAAGATAGCTTTGCGGTCAACACAAAACCCTACAAACAACCACGCAGAGGGGCAAAAAGACCCTCCGCACCGACTAACGGTACGGAGGTGCTCCCTCTGCGTCTCAGAGCTTCCAGCAAGTAAGAAAAACCAAAATAGCAAGCTGGACAAAAAATATAGCAAACAAAAGTAACACAAGCAGAACTTAGCTTATACTGGGCAGATTGACCACAGGAACGATCCAGGAGGAAGCAAGACCAATACTAGAACATTGACTGGAGGCCAGGATCAAAGCACTAGGTGGAGTTAAATAGAGCAGCACCTAACGACTTAACCTCATCACCTGAGAAAGGAAACTCAGAAGCCGCAGTACCACTCACATCCACCAACGGAAGCCCATAGACAGAATCAGCCGAAGTACCACTTGTGACCACAGGAGGGAGCTCGACCACAGAATTCACAAGAGGCTTCCTCTTTATACAAACTGGTGCCATCAGATCATTATTTTGTGGTCCTGATGTTTGCGATGGCAATTCACGACCAAATAGCGGCCTTAGAGTCTGACAGCTGTAGTAATCTGTTCAGAAGTTAGAGGCATTTAGGTGGTAAAAATGCACATTTTCATTTCTGTCATACCACTTTGCATTAATTCCTGTAAAGCACCTGAAGGGTTAAAAAACTACCTGACAGCAGTTTTCAATATGTCTAGGGGTGCTGTTTTTAAAATGGTATCACATTTGGGGGTTTCCCAATATATGGGACCCCTAAAGTCACTTCAAACATGGATAAGTCCCTAAAAAAATTAATTTTGTAAATTTCCTTGAAAAAATGAAACATTGCTGCTACATTTTTAAACCTCCTAAAATGCTAACAAAATAAAATAACATTTTACAAATGGTGCTGATGTAAAGCTGACATGTGGGGAATATTATTTATTAATGGTTTGCTGTGGTATGGCCATCTGGATTAACCCCTTCATGACCGGGGGATTTTTCATTTTTCCGTGTTCGTTTTTCGCTCCCCTCCTTCCCAGAGCCATAACTTTTTTATTTTTCCGTCAATTTGGCCAACGTGATGTCCTATGACAAAACAGAGGTCATTTTCAGATTCAGTGCACTTAAAAACATAAAGATTGCATGGAATAGCCAAAACAGCTCTTGAAAAAAATTTTTTGCAGACCTGTGTTATTTCTGTTATTTGACATGGATTATATGTGCATTGTGGCATTATGGTCCCAATTCATCAAGACCGGGCAAGTTGAAGACCTTTGCAAAACAGTGCTGCCTCGTTCTGATCTAATTTATATTTGCTCAGATTAAAGATGGTTTGCTTCTGGGTGTATGTTTCTTTTGGGGGTTTTTTTGCGAATTGACCGCCTGCAGCCCCTCCTATGTGTCTTTTTTTCGCCGATTTGAAAAAAAAGATGATGCCTTGTTTTTTGTGGACTTGTAATTTAGTAGACAAATTGCCTGCATTTTGATTTTCTTCTCTAGAAGTTCCCATAGTATGACTTGCTCCTCGGTACGTATTTGTAGAAGGTGTACCAGTGGCTTTTTTCAGAGGTTGAAACCTGTTTTGATTAAGGTTAGGGGGAACTGGTGGTGGGATAGAATAGTTAGTTATGCCAATGGGTTCATTAACCCCTTAAGCTCCGAGGGTGGTTTGCACGTTAATGACCGGGCCAATTTTTACAATTCTGACCACTGTCCCTTTATGTGGTTATAACTCTGGAACGCTTCAACAGATACCAGTGATTCTGACATTATTTTCTCGGGACATATTGTACTTCATGATAGTGGTAAAAATTATTTGATAGTACCTGCGTTTGTTTGTGAAAAAAATGGAAAATTGGCGAAAATTATGAAAATTTCGCAATTTTCCAAATTTGAAATTTTATGCAATTAAATCACAGAGATATATCACACAAAATACTTAATAAGTAACATTTTCCACATGTTTACTTTACATCAGCACAATTTTGGAACCAACATTTTTTTTTGTTAGGGAGTTATAAGGGTTAAAAGTTGACCAGCAATTTCTCATTTTTACAACACCATTTTTTTTTAGGGACCACATCTCATTTGAAGTCATTTTGCGGGGTCTATATGATAGAAAATACCCAAGTGTGACACCATTATAAAAACTGCACCCCTCAAGGTGCTCAAAACCATATTCAAGAAGTTTATTAACCCTTCTGGTGCTTCACAAGAATTTTTGGAATGTTTAAATAAAAATGAACATTTAACTTTTTTTCACAAAAAATTTACTTCAGCTCCAATTTGTTTTATTTAACCAAGAATAACAGGAGAAAATGGACCCCAAAAGTTGTTGTACAATTTGTCCTGAGTACACCGATACCCCATATGTGGGGGTAAACCACTGTTTGGGCGCATGACAGAGCTCGGAAGCGAAGGAGCGCCATTTGACTTTTCAATGCAAAATTGACTGGAATCGAGATGGGACACCATGTTGCGTTTGGAGAGCCCCTGATGTGCCTAAACATTGAAACCCCCCACAAGTGACACCATTTTGGAAAGTAGACCCCCTAAGGAACTTATCTAGAGGTGTGGTGAGCACTTTGACCCACCAAGTGCTTCACAGAAGTTTATAATGCAAAACCGTAAAAATAAAAAAATCATATTTTTTTCACAAAAATTATTTTTTGCCCCCAATTTTTTATTTTCCCAAGGGTAAGAGAAGAAATTGGACCCAAAAGTTGTTGTACAATTTGTCCTGAGTACGCTGATACCCCATATGTGGGGGTAAACCACTGTTTGGGCGCATGGGAGAGCTCAGAAGGGAAGGAGCGCCGTTTGACTTTTCAATGCAAAATTGACAGGAATTGAGATGGGACACCATGTTGCGTTTGGAGAGCCACTGATGTGCCTAAACATTGAAACCCCCCACAAGTGACACCATTTTGGAAAGTAGACCCCCTAAGGAATTTATCTAGATGTGTTTTGAGCGCTTTGACCCACCAAGGGCTTCACAAATGTTTATAATGCTGAGCCGTAAAAATAAAACAAAAATTTTTTCCCACATAAATTATTTTTTAGCCCCCAGTTTTGTATTTTCCCGAGGGTAAGAAGAGAAATTCGACCCCAAAAGTTGTTGTCCAATTTGTCCTGAGTGCACTGATACCCCATATGTGGGGGGGAACCACTGTTTGGCTGCATGGGAGGGCTCGGAAGGGAAGGAGCGCCATTTGGAATGCTGTTGTGATAGGCAATTCAGTATCACAATGGACATAGCGGTCAGAGCACATACAGTGATCTGACAATAACCCAAAATAATAGAACGAGCTCTGAGACGTGGGAACTCTGCAGACCGCAATCCCTAATCCTCTCCAAACAACACTAGAGGCAGCCGTGGATTGCGCCTAACTCTGCCTATGCAACTCGGCACAGCCTGAGAAACTAACTAGCCTGAAGATAGAAAATAAGCCTACCTTGCCTCAGAGAAATACCCCAAAGGAAAAGGCAGCCCCCCACATATAATGACTGTGAGTTAAGATGAAAAGACAAACGTAGGGATGAAATAGATTCAGCAAAGTGAGGCCCGACTTTCTTAACAGAGCGAGGATAGGAAAGATAACTTTGCGGTCTACACAAAACCCTAAAGAAAACCATGCAAAGGGGGCAAAAAGACCCTCCGTACCGAACTAACGGCACGGAGGTACACCCTTTGCGTCCCAGAGCTTCCAGCAAAACAATTAGACAAGCTGGACAGAAAAAATAGCAAACAAATAGCAAAGAAGAACTTAGCTATACAGAGCAGCAGGCCACAGGAATGATCCAGGGAAAAACAAGTCCAACACTGGAACATAGACAGGAAGCATGGATCAAAGCATTAGGTGGAGTTAAGTAGAGAAGCACCTAACGACCTCACCAGATCACATGAGGGAGGAAACTCAGAAGCCGCAGTACCACTTTCCTCCACAAACGGAAGCTCACAGAGAGAATCAGCCGAAGCACCACCCGTGACCACAGGAGGGAGCTCTGCCACAGAATTCACAACAGAATGCAGACTTAGATGGAATGGTCTGCAGGTGTCACATTGCGTTTGCAGAGCCCCTAATGTACCTAAACAGTAGAAACCCCCCACAAGTGACCCCATATTGGAAACTAGACCCCCCAGGGAACTCATCTAGATGTGTTGTGAGAACTTTGAACCCCCAAGTGTTTCACTACAGTTAATAACGCAGAGCCTTGAAAATAAAAAATCTTTTTTTTTCCACAAAAAATATTTTTTAGCACCCAGTTTTGTATTTTCCCAAGGGTAACAGGAGAAATTGGATGCCAAAAGTTGTTGTCCTATTTGTCCTGAGTACGCTGATACCCCATATGTTGGGGTAAACCCCTGTTTGGGCACACGGGAGAGCTCGGAAGGGAAGGAGCACTGTTTTACTTTTTCAACGCAGAATTGGCTGGAATTGAGATCGGACGCCATGTCGCATTTGGAGAGCCCCTGATGTGCCTAAACAGTGGAAACCCCTCAATTATAACTGAAACCCTAATCCAAACACACCCCTAACCCTAATCCCAACAGTAAACCTAACCACACCTCTAACCCTGACACACCCCTAACCCTAATCCCAACCCTATTCCCAACTGTAAATGTAATTTAAACCCTAACCGTAACTTTAGCCCCAACCCTAACCCTAACTTTAGCCCCAACCCTAATTGTGGCCCCAACCCTAACTGTGGCCCCAACCCTAACCCTAGCCCTAACCCTAACCCTAACCCTAGCTCTAACCCTAGCCCTAACCCTAGCCCTATCCCTAGCCCTAGCCCTAACCCTAGCCCTAACCCTAGCCCTAGCCCTAACCCTAGCCCTAGCCCTAACCCTAGCCCTAACCCTAACCCTAGCCCTAACCCTAGCCCTAACCCTAGCCCTAACCCTAGCCCTAACCCTCATGGGAAAATGGAAATAAATACATTTTTTTACTTTTTCCCTAACTAAGGGGGGGATGAAGGGGGGTTTGATTTACTTTTATAGCGGGTTTTTTAGCGGATTTTTATGATTGGCAGCCGTCACACACTGAAAGACGCTTTTTATTGCAAAAAATATTTTTTGCGTTACCACATTTTGAGAGCTATAATTTTTCCATATTTTGGTCTACAGAGTCATGTGAGGTCTTGTTTTTTGCAGGACGAGTTGACGTTTTTATTGGTAACATTTTCGGGCACGTGACATTTTTAGATCGCTTTTTATTATGATTTTTGTGAGGCAGAATGACCAAAAACCAGCTATTCATGAATTTCTTTTGGGGGAGGCATTTATACCGTTCCGCGTTTAGTAAAATTGATAAAGCATTTTTATTCTTCAGGTCAGTACGATTACAGCGATACCTCATTTAAATCATTTTTTTATGTTTTGGCGCTTTTATACGATAAAAACTATTTTATAGAAAAAATAATTATTTTTGCATCGCTTTATTCTCAGGACTATAACTTTTTTAATTTTTCGCTGATGATGCTGTATTGCGGCTCATTTTTTGCGGGACAAGATGACGCTTTCAGCGGTACCATGGTTATTTATATATGTCTTTTTGATAGCGTATTATTCCACTTTTTATTCGACGGTATGATAATAAAGCGTTGTTTTTTGCCTCGTTTTTTTTTTTTTCTTACGGTGTTTACTGAAGGGGTTAACTAGTGGGCCAGTTTTATAGGTCGGGTCGTTACGGATGCGGCGATACTAAATATGTGTACTTTTATTTTTTTTTTATTATTTAGACAAAGAAATGTATTTATGGGAATAATATTTTTATTTTCATTATTTAGGAATATTTTTTTTTATTTTTTTTTTACACATTTGGAAAAATTTTTTTTTACTTTTTTACTTTGTCCCAGGGGGGACATCACAGATCGATGATCTGACAGTTTGCACAACACTCTGTCAGATCTAACATGCAGCACTGCAGGCTTCACAGTACAGCAGGCTCTGTGAAGCCAACTCCCTCCCTGCAGGACCCGGATGCCGTGGCCATCTTGGATCCGGGTCCAGCAAGGAGGAAGGAGGTAGGAGACCCTCGCAGCCAAGCGATCACATCGCGTTGCTGCGGGGGGCTCAGGGAAGCCCGCAGGGAGCCCCCTCCCTGCGCGATGCTTCCCTATACCGCCGGCACATCGTGATCATGTTTGATCGCGGTGTGCCAGGGGTTAATGTGCCGGGGGCGGTCCGTGACCGCTCCTGACACATAGTGCCGGATGTCAGCTGCGATAGGGAGCTGACACCCGGCCGCGATCGGCCGCGCTCCCCCCGTGAGCGCGGCCGATCGGCTATGACGTACTATCCCGTCGGTGGGAATTAAAGCCCACCCCACCTCGACGGGATAGTACGTCATATGGGATTAAGGGGTTAAAAGTTAATGTATTTTCAAGCATTGCACTTTGGTTATAAATGGTACCACTATGGGCTCGGAAGCAGGGGAAGGGTTTTCCACCTCAGAGGTGGGGGAAATGCAAAACCTATCCTCTGAATGTGTGGTGATAAGAAGCCTTCCCTCTATTTCATGAATAATTTCAAAGCTGGTTCCATTCTAGATGATTTATGGAACTCACATTCCGGCATTGCATCTCTAACGAATTTTCTCCATTTTTTTGTCAATAATCTTTTGCTCTCTGTTGTGTATTCTTTTTCTAATACTATTTGAAAAACTCATAATCTCAGCGTGGGATTGGTAAGGTTTGACCTCATCAAATAATTTGGAGATTCGATACTTGCTTTCCAGCAGATGTTACTGTCATTTTTCAAAAATGACCAAAACCGCCTGTTTTGAAAAGTCTTTAACCCCTTTACTCCCTATGGTGGTTTGCATGTTAATGACTGAGCCAATTTTTACAATTCTGATCACTGTCTCTTTAGTTGGTAATAACTCTGGAACGCTTCAATGGGTCCTGGTGATACTGAGATGGTTTTCTCAAGACATATTGTACTTCATGACAGTGGTAAATTTCCTTTGCTATGACTTGCATTCATTTGTGGAAAAAAAATGGAAATTTGGTGAACATTTTGAAAATTTCGCAATTTTCTAACTTTGGATTTTCATGCCCTTAAATCACACAGATATATCACACAAAATACTTAATAAGTAACTTTTCCCACATTTCTACTTTACATCTGCACTATTTTGGAACCAAATGTGGAACACCATTTTTTTAGGGACCACATCACGTTTGAAATCACTTTGAGTGATCTATATGATAGAAAATGCACAAAAGTGACATTCTAAAAACTGCACCCCTCAAGGTGCTCAAAACCTCATTCAAGAAGTTTATTAGCCCTTCAATTTTTGGAATGTTTTAAAAAAATGAACATTTAACTTTTTTTCACAAAAATTTATTTCAGAACCAAATTTTTTATTTTACCAAGGGTAACAGGAGAAATTGGACCCCAAAAGTCGTTGTACAATTTGTCATCAGTACACTGACACCCCATTCAGTATGTGTGTGTAAACCACTGTTTGGGCGCATGGCAGAGCTTGGAAGGGAAGGTGTTCCATTTGACTTTTCAAAGCAAAATTGGCTCAAATTGAGATTGGACGCCATGTTGCATTTGGAGAGCCCCTGATGTTCCTAAACAGTGGAAACATTTTGGAAACTATACCCCTCAAGGAACTCATTTAGATGTGTGGTGAGCACTTTGAACACCCAAGTGCTTAACAAAGATTATTATGTTGACTCGTAAAAATAAAAAATAAGATTTTGTTCCACAAAATGATCTTTCCGCTCCCAATATTTTATTTTCCCATGAGTAACAGGAGAAATTGGACCCCAAAAGTTGTTGTACAATTTCTCTTGAGTACGCCGATACCCCATATGTAACGGAATACTACTTTTGAGGCACAGTGTAAAGTTCAGAAGGGAAGAGGCGCCATATTGGAGTTCAGATTTTGCTGGAATGGTTTGAGAGTGCCATGTCACATTGGCTGATCCCCTGAGGTGGCAGAACAACAGAACATATATATGTGAACAAAATTTACAAACTACACTCCTCAGTGATATCATCTAGGGGTGCAATGATCATATTAACACAACATGTGCCTTACAGAATTTTATACCACTGAGTGGTAAAGAAAGAATGCATTACATTTTCACCATTAAAATATTGTTTTAGCCCCAAATTATTAATTTTTCTAAGGGCTAATAGGAATTTTCTTTACAACAAACTGAGGTCCATTTTTTTCCTGAGTGTGCCAATTCCATACATGTAATTGGGAAATATTTTTCTGGCACAGTGAAAAGCTTAGAAGGCAAGGAGCGCCAGATTTAACTATTATGGTTTGTAAGTGTCATGACACAATGGGAGAGCCCATGAAGTGCCAGAATGGCAGAACTATGATAAATGACCCCATTTTATGAACTACACCTCTCAATGAATTCTTCTAGGGGTGCAGTGATCATATTGACACTATGGGTGTGTCACAGAACTTTATACCATTGGGCAGTGAATGCAAAATAACTACATTTTGTGCCACAAAAATTTTGTTTTAGCCAAAACGTTTACCTTTTCACACAAGAAGTTGCTAAAAATGGCATCAAAATTTGTCCCACAATTTCTACTGAACATGGCAATACCCTATATGTGGCTGTACAGTACTAGTTAGCCATACGGAGAGACTCGGGAGGAACGGAGCACAAATTTTCCTATTAAAATGAACGAGTCTGTGCATATGTCAGTGTGCTTCCATGGACCGTGTGTCTATGGGCAAAACATGCTGACAGGTCCATTTTTTAATGTCAGCCCGTGCCACAAAAATTCTAGCACACGTTTATATGCATAACACACACGGATGTCATCCATGTGACACGCTTCGGCGCCGTGGAAGAAGCGTTATAGTAAGTGATGTTCCCTGGCACCGGGTGCTGAGCACAGCTCTATTTCATTCTCCTCTGCTCTGCTGGCGATCAGCGTGAGCAGGCGAGAATGATGATAATTACATTCAAGTGATAAAAGAGACAGCAGGCAGCGGCTGATGAGACTATTACGCCCATCAGCCTACCCCTGCTGCTGCTAATAACAGTAACAGCAGGAGCAGCTGATGGGGGTATTCATCAGCTGCCACCTGTGCTATAAATAAATAATTGAAAAAAATGGTGTGGGTTCCCCTGAATTTTCTATAACCAGCCAAGCAAAACTCACAGCTGGGGGCTGAATCCATCAGCTGTTATCTTCAACAAGGTTGGTTATCAAGAATAGAGGGGTCCCCATGCTGTTTTTTAAAAATTATTTAAAAAAATATTTTAAAAAATGGCGCAGGGTCCCCCCCTCATTGTTGACAACCAGCCTTGGTAAAGCTCACAGCTGGGGGCTGGTATTCTCAGGGTGGTAAGGGGCCATGGATATTGACACCCCAGCCTAAAAATAGCAACCCACAGCTGCCCAGAAAAGGCACATCTATTAGATGTGTCAATTCTGGTGCTTTGCCTGGCTCTTCCCACTTGCCCTATAGAGGTGGCAAGCGGGGTTCATATTGGTGGGGTTGATGTCACCTTTGTATTGTCAGGTGACATCAAGCCCACGTGTTAGTAATGGAGAAGTGTCTATAAGACATCTATCCATTACTAATCCTATAGTTAGATGGTAAAAATGACACAGCCAGAATAAAGTCTTTTATTAGAAATAAAACAAAACACAGTTTTACTTTTTTATTAAAAATAACAAACACAGTTATACTCACCAAATGCCCATTCCACCGTTTCTTGTAAAATTGATAAGGCAGTTTTATTTATTGAGTCAGTACAATTACAGATATACCTCATAGCTTTTTTATGTCTTGGCACTTTTATACAATAAATACTATTTTATAGAAAAAATAATTATTTTTGCATAACTTTATTCTGAGTGCTGTAGCTTTTTTATTTTTCCTCTGATGGAGCTGTATGGCAGCTTGTTTTTTGCGTTACGTTTTCAGCAGTACCATGTTTATTTATATCCATCTTTTTGATCTCGTGATATTCCACTTTTTGTTCAGCGGTATGATGATAAAGCATTGTTTTTTTGCCTTGATTTTTATTTTTTTATGGTTTTAACTAAAGAGGTTAACTAGTGCAACAGATTTATTGGTAGGGTTGTTGCAAACAAGGAGATACCAAATATGTGTACTTTTATAATTTTTATTTTTCATTCAAATATTTTTTTAGAGATAGAATATGTATTGATTTTTTTATTATTATTTAAAAAATTTTAGATACTTTTAAAATTATTTTAAAAATATTTTTTACTTTTCGCGCATTTATTTAAGTTAAAGTTGCTCCAATGTTTTAAGAGATTATTTTGTTATGCTGATGCTTTTATTGTTGTGGTCATTCAGGGCTTGTTGATGGGCCAGATTAAAATTTTTTTGCATATCATGCATTCTGTCCTTCCTGTCAGACCACAAGTCTTCCAGATCAGATATGCCTTCAGACCAAACTCGTAAATAAAGGATCAATATCAAAACAAGAGGTTAGAGGCACTACTATTATGGGGAAAGATTGAGCGGCAAATAGGAGAACACCACAAGGATGTTAAAAAGTAAGGAATCACTATTAGAAATACCAATAAATTTGCTCTATGAATTCCTTCCTTAGAGAAAAATAAAGGTCGGATGCAGCAAGCAAAGCTGGAAATGAGAAAGGTCCGATAGCTCGGTGATGTGATGGTGTCACTAAAAAACACTTATGGTGTTAGAAGAAAAAGTAGTACAGTGGGAAACAATCACTGGATTATGCCATACAGTGGTGTAGGTTCTTAGTAGGCACCTGCTGTAATCCGCAATTAAGGTCAAAGGAATAATTATGACCAAGTTTTATTTTGGTTAATACCTATAAGCTGTTTGCATATTATAGAAGGAGAAAAGAACAATAATCAAAAGTTCTAAAAAAGGCTCTAGAGGCTAATGGTGTAGAAGGGATATTACCTTTCCCCTGGTTGGCTAGGTTGTGGCTCAATATTCTGCAAGCCGGGGATGTGAAATCTTCTGTGAGTATCTTCAGAGTCCGTAAGGGTGGCTAGCGGCAGCTAGTAGGTTAAAAAAGACCAGAGCACTGTCCTGGCTGGTGAAAAGCACTACATGCGGCTCTTTCCAATGGTGTGTGGTCGCGTGTGCATCGCCATCGGTCCTAAATGCTCACAGCGTCTGGAAGCAGACAGGACCTGCTGTTGAGAATTCTGTGGCTGAATTCACTCCTGTGGTCACAAGGGGTACTGCAGCTTCTGAGCTTCCTCCCTCAGGTGTTCTGGTGAGCTCGTTAACTGCTTCATTACTTAACTCCGCCTGATGCTGCTATCCTTGCTCCTTGTCAATGTTTCAGTCTTGGATCTGAGCTTCTCCTGATTGTTCCTGTGACCTGCTGCTCTGTATAGCTAAGTGCTTTTTGTTTTTTTGTTGCTTTTTTTCTGTCCAGCTTGTCTTTTGTTTTGCTGGAAGCTCTGAGACGCAAAGGGTGTACCGCCGTGCCGTTAGTTCGGCACGGTGGGTTTTTTTTGCCCCCTTTGCGTGGTTTTGCTTTAGGGTTTTTTGTAGACTGCAAAGTTCGCTTTACTGTCCTCGCTCTGTCCTAGAATATCGGGCCCCACTTTGCTGAATCTATTTCATCCCTACGTTTTGTCTTTTCATCTTACTCACAGTCATTTTATGTGGGGGGCTGCCTTTTCCTTTGGGGAATTTCTCTGGGGCAAGTCAGGCCTATTTTTCTATCTTCAGGCTAGCTAGTTTCTTAGGCTGTGCCGAGTTGCCTAGGTAGTTGTTAGGCGCAATCCACAGCCGCTTTTACTTGTGTTTAGGATAGGATCAGGTGTGCAGTCTACAGAGTTTCCACGTCTCAGAGCTCGTTCTTGTATTTTTGGGTATTTGTCAGACCATTGTGTGCGCTCTGATCGCTAAGCACACTGTGTTTCTGGATTGCCTTCATAACACCTGTCATTAGCAAACATAACAGTACAAGGAGCCTAACTAATGATTCTCAATAGAGGGAAAGAAAAAGTTCTGACATCATTTTTTTTTTTTTTTTTTCTGCTCTGTGTTCACTTTTTTTTTTTCCCCTAGACATTTGGGTGATTCTGGACACAGGTGTGGACATGGATATTCAGGGTCTGTGCTCTTCAATGGATAATCTCGTTATAAATGTACAAAAAATTCAAGATACTATTGATCAGAAATCTATGTTAGAACCAAGAATTCCTATTCCTGATTTGTTTTTTGGAGATAGAACTAAGTTTCTAAGTTTCAAAAATAATTGTAAGCTATTTCTGGCCTTGAAACCTCATTCTTCTGGTAATCCTATTCAACAGGTTTTGATTATTATTTCTTTTTTGCGCGACGACCCTCAAGACTGGGCATTTTCTCTTGCGCCAGGAGACCCTGCATTGAGTAGTGTCGATGCGTTTTTCCTGGCGCTCGGATTGCTGTACGATGAGCCTAATTCAGTGGATCAGGCTGAGAAAAATTTGCTGGCTTTGTGCCAGGGTCAGGATGATATAGAAGTATATTGTCAGAAATTTAGGAAATGGTCAGTACTCACTCAGTGGAATGAATCTGCGCTGGCAGCTTTGTTCAGAAAGGGTCTCTCTGAGGCTCTTAAGGAAGTCATGGTGGGATTTCCTATGCCTGCTGGTTTGAATGAGTCTTTGTCTTTGGCCATTCAGATCGGTCGACGCTTGCGCGAGCGTAAATCTGTGCACCATTTGGCGGTACTGCCTGAGGTTAAACCTGAGCCTATGCAGTGCGATAGGACTATGACTAGAGTTGAACGGCAGGAATACAGACGTCTGAATGGTCTGTGTTTCTACTGTGGTGATTCCACTCATGCTATTTCTGATTGTCCTAAGCGCACTAAGCGGTCCGCTAGGTCTGCCGTCATTGGTACTGTACAGTCCAAATTCCTTCTGTCCATTACCTTGATATGCTCTTTGTCGTCGTTTTCTGTCATGGCGTTTGTGGATTCGGGCGCTGCCCTGAATCTGATGGATTTGGATTATGCTAAACGTTGTGGGTTTTTCTTGGAGCCTTTGCGGTGTCCTATTCCATTGAGAGGAATTGATGCTACACCTTTGGCCAAGAATAAACCTCAATACTGGGCCCAGCTGACCATGTGCATGGCTCCTGCACATCAGGAAGTTATTCGCTTAATCTGCATGATGTGGTCGTGTTGGGGTTGCCATGGCTACAAACCCATAATCCAGTATTGGATTGGAATTCCATGTCGGTATCCAGCTGGGGTTGTCAGGGGGTACATGGTGATGTTCCATTTTTGTCGATTTCGTCATCCACCCCTTCTGAGGTCCCAGAGTTCTTGTCTGATTATCAGGATGTAATTGAAGAGCCCAAGTCCGATGCTCTACCTCCGCATAGGGATTGTGATTGTGCTATCAATTTGATTCCTGGTAGTAAATTCCCTAAAGGTCGATTATTTAATTTATCCGTGCCCGAACACGCCGCTATGCGCAGTTATGTGAAGGAATCCCTGGAGAAGGGACATATTCGCCCATCGTCATCACCACTGGGAGCAGGGTTCTTCTTTGTAGCCAAGAAGGATGGTTCGCTGAGACCGTGTATTGATTACCGCCTTCTTAATAAGATCACTGTTAAATTTCAGTATCCCTTGCCATTGTTATCTGACTTGTTTGCTCGGATTAAGGGGGCTAGTTGGTTCACTAAGATAGATCTTCGTGGTGCGTATAATCTGGTGAGAATCAGGCAAGGAGATGAATGGAAAACTGCATTCAATACGCCCGAGGGTCATTTTGAGTATCTAGTGATGCCGTTCGGACTTGCCAATGCTCCATCTGTGTTTCAGTCTTTTATGCATGACATCTTCCGTGAGTATCTGGATAAATTCCTGATTGTTTACTTGGATGACATTTTGATCTTCTCAGATGATTGGGAGTCTCATGTGAAGCAGGTCAGAATGGTTTTTCAGGTCCTGCGTGCTAACTCTTTGTTTGTGAAGGGATCAAAGTGTCTCTTCGGTGTGCAGAAAGTTTCATTTTTGGGGTTCATCTTTACCCCTTCTACTATCGAGATGGATCCAGTTAAGGTCCAAGCCATCCAGGATTGGATTCAGCCGACATCTCTGAAAAGTCTGCAAAAGTTCCTGGGCTTTGCTAATTTTTATCGTCGCTTCATCTGTAATTTTTCTAGCATTGCCAAACCATTGACCGATTTGACCAAGAAGGGTGCTGATTTGGTTAATTGGTCTTCTGCTGCTGTGGAAGCTTTTCAGGAGTTGAAGCGTCGTTTTTGTTCTGCCCCTGTGTTGCGTCAGCCAGATGTTTCTCTTCCGTTCCAGGTCGAGGTTGATGCTTCTGAGCAGGGGCGGTTTTGTCACAGAGAGGTTCTGATTGCTCAGTGATGAAACCATGTGCTTTCTTTTCCAGGAAGTTTTCGCCCGCTGAGCGTAATTATGATGTGGGCAATCGAGAGTTGCTGGCCATGAAGTGGGCATTCGAGGAGTGGCGTCATTGGCTTGAAGGAGCTAAGCATCGCGTGGTGGTATTGACTGATCATAAGAACTTGACTTATCTCGAGTCTGCCAAGCGCTTGAATCCTAGACAGGCCCGTTGGTCGTTATTTTTTGCCCGCTTCGACTTTGTGATTTCGTACCTTCCGGGCTCTAAAAATGTGAAGGCGGATGCTCTGTCTAGGAGTTTTGTGCCCGACTCTCCGGGTTTATCTGAGCCAGCAGGTATCCTCAAGGAAGGAGTCATTGTGTCTGCCATCTCCCCTGATTTGCGGCGGGTGCTGCAAAAATTTCAGGCGAATAAACCTGATCGTTGTCCAGCAGAGAAACTGTTCGTCCCTGATAGGTGGACTAATAAACTTATCTCTGAACTTCATTGTTCGGTGTTGGCTGGTCATCCTGGAATCTTTGGTACCAGAGAGTTAGTGGCTAGATCCTTCTGGTGGCCATCTCTGTCACGGGATGTACGTACTTTTGTGCAGTCCTGTGGGATTTGTGCTAGGGCTAAGCCCTGCTGTTCTCGTGCCAGTGGGTTGCTTTTGCCCTTGCCGGTCCCAAAGAGGCCTTGGACACATATTTCGATGGATTTCATTTCTGACCTTCCCGTTTCTCAAAAGATGTCAGTCATTTGGGTGGTCTGTGATCGCTTTTCTAAAATGGTCCATCTGGTGCCCTTGGCTAAATTGCCTTCCTCCTCTGATTTGGTACCTTTGTTCTTTCAGCATGTGGTTCGGTTGCATGGCATTCCTGAGAATATTGTTTCTGACAGAGGTTCCCAGTTTGTTTCAAGGTTTTGGCGAGCCTTTTGTGGTAGGATGGGCATTGACCTATCCTTTTCCACGGCTTTCCATCCTCAGACTAATGGCCAGACCGAACGAACCAATCAGACCTTGGAAACATATCTGAGATGTTTTGTTTCTGCAGACCAGGATGATTGGGTGTCCTTTTTGCCGTTGGCTGAGTTCGCCCTTAATAATCGGGCCAGCTCGGCTACCTTGGTCTCTCCATTTTTCTGCAATTCTGGGTTCCATCCTCGTTTCTCTTCAGGACAGGTTGAGTCTTCGGACTGTCCTGGTGTGGATTCTGTGGTGGATAGGTTGCAGCAGATCTGGACTCAGGTAGTGGACAATTTGATCTTGTCCCAGGAGAAAGCTCAACTTTTCGCTAATCGCAGACGCCGTGTGGGTCCCCGACTTCGTGTTGGGGATCTGGTTTGGTTATCTTCTCGTCATATTCCTATGAAGGTTTCCTCTCCTAAATTTAAACCTCGTTTTATTGGTCCGTATAGGATTTCTGAGGTTCTCAACCCTGTGTCTTTTCGTTTGACCCTCCCAGACTCCTTTTCCATACATAATGTATTCCATAGGTCGTTGTTGCGGAGATACGTGGCACCTATGGTTCCATCTGTTGAGCCTCCTGCCCCGGTTTTGGTGGAGGGGGAATTGGAGTATATTGTGGAGAAGATTTTGGATTCTCGTGTTTCTAGACGGAAACTCCAGTATCTGGTTAAATGGAAGGGTTATGCTCAGGAAGATAATTCCTGGGTTTTTGCCTCTGATGTTCATGCTTCCGATCTTGTTCGTGCCTTTCATGCGGCTCATCCTGGTCGGCCTGGGGGCTCTGGTGAGGGTTCGGTGACCCCTCCTCAAGGGGGGGGTACTGTTGTGAATTCTGTGGCTGAATTCACTCCTGTGGTCACAAGGGGTACTGCAGCTTCTGAGCTTCCTCCCTCAGGTGTTCTGGTGAGCTCGTTAACTGCTTCATTACTTAACTCCGCCTGATGCTGCTATCCTTGCTCCTTGTCAATGTTTCAGTCTTGGATCTGAGCTTCTCCTGATTGTTCCTGTGACCTGCTGCTCTGTATAGCTAAGTGCTTTTTGTTTTTTTGTTGCTTTTTTTCTGTCCAGCTTGTCTTTTGTTTTGCTGGAAGCTCTGAGACGCAAAGGGTGTACCGCCGTGCCGTTAGTTCGGCACGGTGGTTTTTTTTTGCCCCCTTTGCGTGGTTTTGCTTTAGGGTTTTTTGTAGACTGCAAAGTTCGCTTTACTGTCCTCGCTCTGTCCTAGAATATCGGGCCCCACTTTGCTGAATCTATTTCATCCCTACGTTTTGTCTTTTCATCTTACTCACAGTCATTATATGTGGGGGGCTGCCTTTTCCTTTGGGGAATTTCTCTGGGGCAAGTCAGGCCTATTTTTCTATCTTCAGGCTAGCTAGTTTCTTAGGCTGTGCCGAGTTGCCTAGGTAGTTGTTAGGCGCAATCCACAGCCGCTTTTAGTTGTGTTTAGGATAGGATCAGGTGTGCAGTCTACAGAGTTTCCACGTCTCAGAGCTCGTTCTTGTATTTTTGGGTATTTGTCAGATCATTGTGTGCGCTCTGATCGCTAAGCACACTGTGTTTCTGGATTGCCTTCATAACACCTGTCATTAGCAAACATAACAACCTGCGTGACGTAGGTGGTCACATGAGGTGCACATGACTTCTGAAAGTAAGAGACCTGCAAGGACCAATTCCTACGTGTTTCAGCAATCCATGGTTTACTTTGTCAGGGATGGTCCAGGTCGTAGTATTGCTGCCTTGTATCCTGTATCATGAATGGGTTAATGTAATGCAAGCAGTTCAACCTCGCTGTTTAACCTTTTTGGTTTCAACAAGTCTAGATGGAAAATCCATCAGCTCTCTGTCCGGGACATCTGCTTAATATAATCTCATTTCCTCCAGTGTTTTTGGACAATTTTTTTGCCTGTAACAACTGTGCCTTGAGTTAAGCCACCATGATGCTCTAAATAGTTCTAAAAAGTTCAGGGGGTGCCCTTTGAACTTCTTCTTGATGTTCCTTAAATGTTCATTGATTCTCAGGGCGTTTAGTACATCCCACGTATAATTTATCACAAGGACATTTGAGGATATAGATAACCCCTGGGGTAGTTCAGGTAATAAAGTCATGAATAGTAAATTCAGTCCCTCCTCTAGAAATAATGTTTAGGTTTTTTTTTTATGTGTAGCAATTTGTACATTTTTTAATTTCCAGCAGGGATTAAAATCTGCCATATTGCTCTGGAAAAAAGAGGGCAATTTTAAAAAAAAAATATTATCCTGAACTGATGAGGCAATTATGTTTCCCAAGTGCTTTTTTATAAACAAACTTGGAGTTTCCAGGTTACTTATCCTCTATTATTTTATTATCCTTCAAAATCTCCCAATGTCTTTTATTACAATTATCACTTAGAATAAAGTTATTTTATGCAGCATTATTATGCTACATCTGTAAATTCTACTGCAATTGAGGGAACCTTACTTCAACAAATAGTGGCATTATTTGGCCATTTTCTCAGAGAGCGTGTGTTGTTCTGGCTTGAATATACAGGTCCTTCTCAAAAAATTAGCATATAGTGTTAAATTTCATTATTTACCATAATGTAATGATTACAATTAAACTTTCATATATTATAGATTCATTATCCACCAACTGAAATTTGTCAGGTCTTTTATTGTTTTAATACTGATGATTTTGGCATACAACTCCTGATAACCCAAAAAACCTGTCTCAATAAATTAGCATATTTCACCCATCCAATCAAATAAAAGTGTTTTTTAATAACAAACAAAAAAACCATCAAATAATAATGTTCAGTTATGCACTCAATACTTGGTCGGGAATCCTTTGGCAGAAATGACTGCTTCAATGCGGCGTGGCATGGAGGCAATCAGCCTGTGACACTGCTGAGATGTTATGGAGGCCCAGGATGCTTCAATAGCGGCCTTAAGCTCATCCAGAGTGTTGGGTCTTGCGTCTCTCAACTTTCTCTTCACAATATCCCACAGATTCTCTATGGGGTTCAGGTCAGGAGAGTTGGCAGGCCAATTGAGCACAGTAATACCATGGTCAGTAAACCATTTACCAGTGGTTTTGGCACTGTGAGCAGGTGCCAGGTCGTGCTGAAAAATGAAATCTTCATCTCCATAAAGCATTTCAGCCGATGGAAGCATGAAGTGCTCCAAAATCTCCTGATAGCTAGCTGCATTGACCCTGCCCTTGATGAAACACAGTGGACCAACACCAGCAGCTGACATGGCACCCCACACCATCACTGACTGTGGGTACTTGACACTGGACTTCAGGCATTTTGGCATTTCCTTCTCCCCAGTCTTCCTCCAGACTCTGGCACCTTGATTTCCGAATGACATGCAAAATTTGCTTTCATCAGAAAAAAGTACTTGGGACCACTTAGCAACAGTCCAGTGCTGCTTCTCTGTAGCCCAGGTCAGGCGCCTCTGCCGCTGTTTATGGTTCAAAAGTGGCTTTACCTGGGGAATGCGGCACCTGTAGCCCATTTCCTGCACACGCCTGTGCACGGTGGCTCTGGATGTTTCCACACCAGACTCAGTCCACTGCTTCCTCAGGTTCCCCAAGGTCTGGAATCGGTCCTTCTCCACAATCTTCCTCAGGGTCCGGTCTCCTCTTCTCGTTGTACAGCGTTTTCTGCCACATTGTTTCCTTCCAACAGACTTACCATTGAGGTGCCTTGATACAGCACTCTGGGAACAGCCTATTTGTTGAGAAATTTCTTTCTGGGTCTTACCCTCTTGCTTGAGGGTGTCAATGATGGCCTTCTTGACATCTGTCAGGTCGCTAGTCTTACCCATGATGGGGCTTTTGAGTAATGAACCAGGCAGGGAGTTTATAAAAGCCTCAGGTATCTTTTGCATGTGTTTAGAGTTAATTAGTTGATTCAGAAGATTAGGGTAATAGGTCGTTTAGAGAACCTTTTCTTGATATGCTAATTTATTGAGACAGGTTTTTTGGGTTATCAGGAGTTGTATGCCAAAATCATCAGTATTAAAACAATAAAAGACCTGACAAATTTCAGTTGGTGGATAATGAATCTATAATATATGAAAGTTTAATTGTAATCATTACATTATGGTAAATAATGAAATGTAACACTATATGCTAATTTTTTGAGAAGGACCTGTACAGCCCAGTTGTTAACACACATTTGCAATGTACAATAATGAAAAAGATGTTTTGTAGACAAAGAATACATTAACATTTTATAACATCATGCTGAATAGGTAACACTTCTGAATGATTAACATTGCTATTGACTAATATGCATTTCCAATGATGGGTTAAAGTCATCCTCCACTAAAATATATGTATAACATATCCATATATGATGATGGCATTTGTAACAGCTGTTATCAAAAGAGCATTTTTAATTACTTAAATCTATAATTGGATAACTTAGTTAAAATCAAGAGCTATGATTAATGGCTGTTAATGTCACTAGCCATCATCTATATGTAAATACTATTGACATTTCGCTAATGGTCTATATCTAGAGGATAAAATTATTACCTTACTGTGAAGAGATAAGAGATAATTGTTGTCTCTATGACCAATATGTGTTGTTTCATGTAGTGCAATTAATGATATACATCTTTTACTCATGTTATATAGGGATCAAAGCATTAATTCCGAAGCATTAATCCCTGAAGAATGCTTACTGCTCTTTTGTTCTTTAAGAGCTTACCTTTTATTCAGTTTGTCTCTCTTCACATTCTGAAATATAACAGAAATATTACTGTTAATTTTTTACTTTTTACATTTTTGTTGCTGTTGATCATCAGGCATAAATAAAATAAGTTGCATATTCATTATACATATCCATTTGAGTGTTCATTCTTTTTTGAGGCAGCTTGTATATTTTGAATATCTTCATTGTAGGGTAGTTATGATGTATACTCACAACTTAAATGTAAAGGTATAGGTAATAATTCAAAATTCAATTCTTTAACATTTGTATACCCTAACTTGCAGTCAGATTACTGTTACATATGTTTATTTGTATGCTACAGCAACTAGTTTATAACCGGTGACTGGCAGGTAACCATGGACTGATGACTGAAACATTTTCACCATTTCAAACCCCTTATTGGCTGCAGACACTATTGATCATGGCATCTAAAAGGTTAGGTGGAGAAGATTTAAACTAAAGCTAATGGACTTCTGAGCATATTACTTTTCAGTGCCATGTATGTACAGCGGTTTGCGATACAGACCTTTATATACATACCATATTTTTTGGACTATAAGATGCACCAGACTATAAGACGCACCCAGGTTTTAGAGGTGGAAAATAGGGAAAAAAAATATTTGAAGCAAAAAAAAAATGTGGTGAAATTTAATAACATACTATTATATGTGGTGTTATTATATATAATAGTATGATATTATGTTGGAAGCTACGGGTAGAAGTTGGTGCTGCAGGACCAGTGTGGTGTCTGTAAAGTACTATATGAAGACGCTGGAGGGTGAGTATAAGAATGGGGCCACTGGGCTTAGTTTTAAAGCACAACTCCATAACTGAAAAATAACACTGGAGTGCTGCTTTAATATCCCATTGGGGAACTATAACTCCCAGCATGTCCTGCAGATCCTATGGCATGCTGGGAGTTATAGCTCACCACAGGAGTGGCAGAGTGGTTTATTGTGTGTTGTAAAGACTAACCTTTTAATTGAGCCAGTCACTGTGGTAAGGTGAAAAGCTGGAGCATCCCATGACTGCACACAGAGCCCTCCCTCTTGTTGCCTTTCCACAGCACAGGTCATAAGAGGAAGCTAGCAGATTCTAGTGCGGAGTCTGAAGGACATGTGATGACAACAAGAAGAGGGAGGGCTCTGTGCTGTCATGTGATGCTCCAGCCCGCCCTCTTCATGACATCACACAGGTCCTTATGCCTCAGTATCCATCACAGCCAGGCAGGTATGCGGCAATCTTGTCTCCTCCAGCCCCTTACTGCTGCCTCCTCCTCCACTGGACACATAGATCTCCCCAGCTGCTGCAGGAATCCAGCGCTGGGGAATCCATGTGTGTCCCTGTGAAGGAGTATTCATTTGCTGCTCCCTGCTCACTGCTCTACTGACAGGTGGGCAGGGAAGCAGCTAATGAATATTCACTGCACTTTATTCATGGGTACCACATGGTTTCCTCAGCACTTGATTCTGGGCAGCTGGGACATTTTTCTGCCTCCTGCAAGTGGGATCACGGTGCGATCCAACTCGCCGCTACCTCCTCCCCACATGCTACATTCCGACCATAAGACGCACCCACACTTTCCTCCCGCATTTGGAGGAAATAAAATGTGTCTTATGGTTGGAAAAATACAGTATATCTTCCGTTTACTCTAAATGAGGACCAAAGCAAGAAGGAGTTAAAAAACCTATTGTTATTAAGGGGCCTTTCTTGCTGCAAAAATTCCACTGAAACATTCAGGTATTATTATTATTTATTTACATAGCACCATTAATTCCATGGTGCTGTATATGAGAAAAGGGTTAAATACAGAATTATGGATATTGTTTACAATAAACATATTGACAATGACAGACTGGTACAGAGGGGAAGTTCACCTTCTAAAGTTGTATGGTGAAACCTGTATAAACAAAACTTATTGTACAGATGCGCAATTGAATGAGATCTAGGTGAATATCAAGGACAGGTCAACTTCCTGAACCCTTTGTCCAGTCCCTCTAATCATTTTTTGAACATTTTTGCAGTGTGACAAAAGTTATTATCCTGAGAAAAAGAACATCTACAATTACCATGAAAGAATGTAATTGGTTTGCAATATTGTTTATATAGAGTTTGTCAATATTACATTCACAACAAGCGTTCTGGGACTTGAGGTTTACCCACTGAACATTATCCAAAGCATCAGATCCATAGTTCATCTTTGTGCCATCTCTTAACCATGTGAGAAGGATACAGTCACCTGGCTATCACACATGACTGGGACATTTTTATTTGCATTATGGTAGAAAAGAAAATAGCTTTAAACAATAGTCATTTTCATTTTCTTGATGGCAACTTCCTGTGTTCCTCAGTATGAAAGAATAGGGGAATAGAAATTTAGTTATCCCTCTTACAAATGTATTACTCTTTCGCAAAAATATGTAATATGCATACACATGTGCAGCCTACACAGAGTATTTCAATAAAATGAGAGAGACATTCTTGAATGAAAATCATATACTGTATATGTATATTTCCTCTCCTTTTGCTTTGTTTTTCAAAATTGAGCTTTCAAAGTTCTTTGCTTAGACTAACTTTCTTTGTGTGCAGGATGAATACCTTACTTGTTTTCTTCTTTCTACAAGGAAAATTAATGTTCAAATGAAAGTCCACATACTTCTATTTTCCCACAGAATTGGAGAGACATGATAATATACTTTTCCAAATAAGAAGATTACTAATCTTGATATTTTATTTACAAAAAGAATAAAACTTCTTTTTGGGATGAAAAAAATTGATCGCATTATTTATTAAACTGGATTGTGTACATTAAGCTAATACATTTAAAAAGAAAATAGAAAAGTAGTTTATAAGTAGTATAACTTAAAAAATTGATATGTTCCACTTCTTCTATTAGTAATATACTCCTTCTTCCTTATTGCTACCTGAAAAGCAGATATGATGTTGTGGCTGCATTTGGTGAAGGTACCATCTGTCATGTGGCATTTAGTGATGAAGGAGCGTGCTCTGTTAAGGTGTTATGCAAGCATGCTCATGTGCTAATAGAGTATCTTCAGCATGCTTGAATACTATGTTTGAATCGCTGTGGCTGCATGTCTCACAGCTATAAAGCAGCGGCAATGCATTCAGGGTTTGCCTAACAAACAGAGTTATAAGTATTTACTCTGTGAACAGCTCCGTTTCTGAGAAGAGATTATTGAGTCTATTTTCATCTAAATCGAATTTGAGTCAAATTTTATGAATTTTGTAGGTCCTTGCAAATTTGAAAAATTTGTAATTCAATTTGAAAAAATCACAAAAAATGCACACCATCTTTTTCCAAATTTCAGAAGATTGCATCAGTCACAAAAAGCAGACATGACCCAAGGTTGACAATGTGGACTGTTCCATAATGCTACCACATTACTTGTTATAGCCTAGACAGACTGCTGGAACTATTGTTATCTGTATAAAAGTCTAGGCAAGAAAAGCAGCAGCCAATTTTGGGTGATTTGGCTGCATCAATCAGACTCTTGTCGGCTGTCTTCCCACCAACTGCAACTTAGAATTATCATTACCAATAAAGCACACACTGTTAGGGTGGGTGGAACACACTAAATAAATTATAATAATAAAGTGCGTTCACCACACGGGGTTCATCATGCAAATATGGTAAATTGCAGCTAAGAGGACAATGGCAAGACTAGCAGCGAGCGCAACAGACTCGCACTGAGCTAACATCACTCAGTGGATTAGCACATGGCTGTGCCAATCGCACACAGCGATGGAAAGATGCTCTGCAGCAGAGGTGTATTAGGCACACAGCCGCTGAGTGATTAGACGCTAACATAAACCCTGTTGATTTCACAGTAGTTCGCTATCTCACTGAGACAAGGGAACCGGTAGTGGACTCAGACACAGCACGTGTACACATGGAACTCCTCTCTGGAGAAGCCGGAATTCTGAAGGCTAAATGCTAGCCCTCAACCCACACAAACAATCTCCTATCCGGAGGTGCCAAAATACTAAAGGCTCTAGGCCTACCCTGTGCACATGCAAACAAGTCCACGCTCACAGAACATAAATGATCTTAGCACACCGACCGGCGCGCCAAAGATCCTTTTATAGTTTCTGTCAACCTTGCTCACTGGCCAATCCAGAGCTGGGCCAGGACCTGAGCATCAAAGAGATGTCTTCCCGCGAGTATGCTCAGTAGAGCGAAACCAGGACTTAGACTCAGGAGTGATCGCTCACTGCAGTCTATTATTGGTTGCTATAGCTGAACCCGGAGAGGCAGCAGTAACCATGCTCACAGACTGAGTCTGAGCAAGATGCCATGACTGATGTCTTTGCTGAGCAGCAATCACTGCTGTCAAGACTGAATGGGGGACTGCAGGTGAAGACAAGGCTTGGGATCCATCCTGTGCAGAGGGAGAATCCTGGTTCCTAACACACACCTTCCTGAAATTAATTGTGCAGGATTTTCTTCACATATATACCCATTTAGGAATTTACCCATTTAGCTAAGGCTAGGAAAGTGTCAGCTAATTTCAAACAATCTTATGTGGCAAAGCAATACCTTATTTTTGCCATTGTAACCCACTAGAATTTGACATAATATATGTTGGAAAAAAACAAACAAAAAGTATTTCCAACTCCTGGTAAAATCTTCAAAACCTTTATTTCATGAAAGGTTATTAAAATGTAGATACAAGTTTGATAGGTGCAAAAGCAACGCATTTCATATGTGTAGCAACTTTCTTTGTCAGAATGTTGCAGCATCTGTATGAGCAGCAAACAGTGGTGATTAGGGTTGAGCGACCTTTGCTTTTATAGGATCGGGTCGGGTTTCACGAAACCCGACTTTTTCAAAAGTCGGGTCGAGTGAAATCGGCCGATCCTATAAAAAAGTCGGGGTCGGGGTCGGCCGAAACGCGAAACCCAATGCAGTGCATTGGGTTTCCATGGTTCCCAGGGTCTGAAGGAGCGGAAACTCTCCTTCAGGCCCTGCGATCCATATTTTAGTGTAAAATAAAGAATTAAAATAAAAAATATCGCAATACTTACCCTCTGACGCGCCCTGGTACTAACCGGCAGCCTTTCTTCCTTAGAATCAGCCTTCCAAGACCTTGCGGTGACGTCGCGGCTTCTGATTGGTCGCGCGGCGGTCACATGGGCGGCCGCGCGACCAATCACAAGCCGCGATGTCACCGCGACGTCACCGAAGGTCCTTCCTAAGAATCAGCGCTTCCAGGACCTTCGGTGACGTCGCGGCTTGTGATTGGTCGCGCGGCCACCCATGTGACCAGCGCGTGACCAATCAGAAGCCGCGACGTCACCGCAAGGTCTTGGAAGGCTGATTCTAAGGAAGAAAGGCTGCCGGTTAGTACCAGGGCGCATCAGAGGGTAAGTATTGCGATATTTTTTATTTTAATTCTTTATTTTACACTTAAATCTGAATTCCGATACCAATTCCCGATATCTTAAACATATCGGGAATCGGTATCGGAATTCCAATTCCAGATTCAAAAGATCGCCGACTTCATGGCCGACCCCACACAGGGGTCGGGTCGGGTTTCATGAAACCCGACCTTGCCAAAAGTCGGTGACTTTTGAAATATTTCGACCCGTTTCGCTCAACCCTAGTGGTGATGGAATACATCATGCAGAAGGCATGGGTTACTTTGAGATCAGTTATTTGCTACTAAATTTGTCAGATTGGACAACTATGAAATCATCATTCCCTCCATAATCTTTATGGAAAAAAAGTCACCAAAATATAAGGGGTATGGATAGCAACTTCCGCTGGTTCATCACTGCCCTGTGCTTATTCGGAAACCACAAGGTCAATGTTACAGTTACATTTTGCAGGATTTGGAAGAAGAAAAAAAGGAGAGTAGAAGGAGCAGCAGCAGAAAATGGATGTGATAGGGCAGGGGTCCCCAACTCCAGTCCTCAAGGCCCACCAACAGGTCATGTTTTCAGGATTTCCTTAGTCTTGCCCAGGTAATAATTGCATCACCTGTGCAATGCAAAGGAAATCCTGAAAACATGACCTGTTGGTGGGCCTTGAGGACTGGAGTTGGGGACCCCTGTGATAGGGGACATAGACTTGGCCCAGTCAGCGAACAGGACTGACAGAGAGAGAAAAAAATATGATCACCATGATAACATGACAACCAACTGTCGCAACAAAAACTTGAAATAAACTTATAAAGTGGACAAAATTTATATTAGTTTAAAGCAAAACAAAAAATAAAAACCTATGAAGAGAAGGAGACTATTTGAAACTACAATAAAATATAATCTTTATTTACTACAAAAATGACCATGATTGAAAAGATTGTAAAAATTAGAGAAGATCAGAAAAATGTAGGGCAATCATTAAAAATTTGGAAAAGCCATAATGGAATGATCCATGGACGACAAGTGAAAGTAGATGTGTAAGTATGGCAACCTCAAAACCTTAAAAAAAACTGTGGTGAAGAGACTCCATGTTTCTCAGAAAAAAATACAATTTTTGCGTTGGGACATGAGGGTTGCAGTAGTAAGTCCATAACAATTGAATTGGAGGTGTCTGAGATTTTATGCATTGAATTCAATGAATATTGCTGCATAGACTCATGACATTATTCTTGTTTTCATTAGATTTTTCACATTTTTCTATTCATCTCTTTTTTTGTTTTTTGAGGATTCATTGATTATTCCGTTATGATTGTTCCATATTTCTAATGGTTGTCCTACATTTGTCTGCATAATACCCTTCAATAGATAAATATGGACTAATTATTATTATACTAATAATTAATGTAGCTGTTGCATATGTCCAATGAGGATTCTATTATTTGCTGCATAATATTTCCATAAAGCATTCTTCTTTACTGGTTTGCACCAGAAACTCTATCCTCCAGCCACCAGAGTCCATCTGTGTGTGTCATGATTGATGGACCTACAATAAATATACCAGCGCACTACTAATCACCCATATAAATAAACAAGGGGTGCAAGCGAGTGGTAATATAGTATAAGACCCACAAAAGAAAAAGAGCCACTCGTAAACACTGCACACCACAACATATAATTGAAAATATAAAAAAGTAAACTTTTATTGGTATACAGATAAAAACATCTAAAAACAGTGAAAAATACCAATCGCCATACTAATCCCCACAAATGACAGTCACTAGAAAGAGCACATGTCCTGCACAATACATAAATAATATATCACATCAATAAGAAAATAACGACACAGTATATGATGCAAAAAGTACCCTATCTGATATAGCCTCTTGAACACACAAAAACCTCAAACGTAAGAAATATAAGAAACATATACATTGCCTAAGGGGGCCGGAGCAAGGGAAGAAAAATATGTATGGTAATTTACAAAATGCTCACAGATGTATAAGCCCACTAATGAGAGCAGCGAAAAAGAGCCCAGGAACCATGCAAATAATATAATGCGCATCTAGTAGAGACATGTAGTTACCTATGAACAAGGAGCATGCATGAAGGTCCCAGGTCCAGCCATATAACTGGTGCAGAGCATGTAAAAAAAGTTTGCCAGAAAAGGAGGGCAACAGGGCAAGAGGCAGGGAAAAGTATGGGGAGACACCCCACGCGTATCGCCGTTACAGAGACGGCTTCGTCAGGGGAAGCCATCCCTGTAACGGCGATACGCGTGGGGTGTCTCCCCATACTTTTGCAGGATTTGCAAAATCCAAGATTTGCAGTGCCTGGTCCTTTTGACACAGTTGCAGATGACATTTGCTTTGTCAAATGCAAGCTGTGTAATCAGAAAGTCAAACAAGGGAATGGTGTCAGCAACCTCAATACCACAAATATGTGGAAACATGTGCAGACCTAGCACGTGGTGGAGTTACAAAAACACACTGAAGACCTAGGCCAACCTACAGCGGCACCTACCACCTCTTCAGCTCGTGTTGTAGCTTCTTCCTCCAGCTAACACACAGCTGGTTAGGCTTCCTCACAGGATCGCCATGGAAGAACCTCTGGCACTGTTGGACAGAGACACAGTGTCATTCCACCCACAGTACCAAGTTCCCTGTTATCCTCACACTCCCAGGCCAGTCTACAGCCATCGGTAGCACAGACATGGGAGAAAAGGTGGCCATACTCGGCAAACCACCCCCGAGCACATGCTCTGAATGCTGGCATTGCAAAACTACTGTCCCTTGAAATGCTTTCATTCAGGCTGGTGGAGACTGACACCTTCCGTAACTTGATGGCATTGGCAGTCCCACAATACAACGCGCCCAGCTGCTTTTATTTCAGCAGTCAAGTCGTCCCTGCCCTGCAAAAGCATGTGGAGGGAAAAATTAAACATGCACTACTAAATGCCATCAGTAGCAAGGTCCACCTGACCACCGATGCATGGACCAGTAACCATGCACAGGGACGATACCTTTACCTCACTGCCCATTGGGTAAATGTTGTGGAGTCGGGTACAGATCTTGAGAGTGGCACTGTACGTGTTCTGCCAACTCCAAGGATTGCAGAAATCCAGTCTGTACACATTGACTCTTACCTGTTACGACCGATATGAGCACAGCCGTGGCCAAACGTCAACAGGCCGTATTGAAATTAATTTCATTGGCGAATCGAAGCCACACAGCGCAGGAGCTCTGGAATGCCATCAAGCAGGAGAGCGAAGTGTGGTTTGTGCCACTGAATCTCCAGCCAGGCATGGTAGTGTGTGACAATGGCCGAAATCTGGTGGCAGCTCTGGGCCTAGGCAACCTCACTCACATCCCATGTCTGGCACATGTGCTCAACTTGGTCGTGCAGAGTTTTGTGAGGGACTATCTGGATCTTGATGCACTGCTGCACAAGGTCCGCCTAGAATGCGCTCACTTGCGGCGTTCCAGCATGGCAAGATCGCGCATTGTAGCTCTGCAGCGCCAATTCCGCCTTCCGCAACATCACATCATATGTGACCTACCAACCAGGTGGAATTCAATGTTACATATGTTGGAGTGGTTGTGTGTGCAGCAGGCAGCAGTAATGAGTACCAGCTGCATCAGGCGCAAACAAGTTGCACTGGTGTGCCGTTCCCACTTCACCACCACTGAGTGGGCCTCTATGAAGGACATCTGCCACATATTGCATGCCTTCAATGATTCCACGCGGATGGCTAGTGCAGATGATGCACTAGTCAGCATGACTATCCCTCTTATCTGCCTGCTTGACAAAAAACACTGCAAGCACTAAGGGACGAGGTTGTGGAAGAGGTGGAGGATGAGGAGTCACAAACGCTATCTGCTTCTGGACAGTTTGCGCAACGTGGTTCCTCACAAAGGTCTAGGCTGGGGACACTTTGTGAGGATGATGAGGAGGAGTCAATGGAGGAGGAAGATATCTGTCCAGAGGAGGGAGTTGCACAATGCTCTAGTAGTCAGTATGTAGAGCAAGGGTGGGGTGATGCAGAGCAGGCAGAGATGATGCCTCAAGCAGGGAAAGCGTTTCTTGGCCAGTTGGCAGTCTTCAGCACATGGTAGATTTCATGCCGCATCGCCCACATTCTCAACACGGCTGATTATTGGGTGTACACCCTCCTAGACCCTCGCTACCGGGACAACTTACAAAGCCTCATAACACCGTTGAACCGGAGCGTAAAATTCGGGAGTACCAAGACACACTGTTGCAATCCATCATGTTCTCCATTCCAAGCGAGACCAGTGCTGTAAGTGCTTTACAAAGCAGATCAGTGCATCGAGGCAGTGGAGGAAGCTCTGCACAATGAGGGAGCAGAAGCAGCGCCTCAGCACAAGGCAAGACCAGTATGGCCTAAATGTGGCAAAGTTTTGTGTCCACGCCACAAATGTGTACACCATCACAGATGGCTCCAGTCAGCAGGAGGCAACATTTCCGACAGATGGTGACAGACTACATGTCTTGCCCTCTCAGTGTACTTCCAGACGGCTCTTCCCCCTTCCAGTTTTGGGTCCCTAAGCTGGATACATGGCCACAGCTTAGCCAGTATGCATTGGAGGTGCTGGCTTGCCCTGCTGCTGCTAGTGTATTATCAGAATACGTCTTTAGTGCCGCAGGTGGTGTACTAACAGACCGTCGCATACGACTATCCTCCGATAACGTTAACTGGCTTACTTTTCTGAAAATGAACAAGGCCTGGATCTTGCAGGATTTTGCCACTCCTCTTCCAGATTAAATAATTGGTTGGCAACAGTATCCAGGTCTCCTGTTGTGTTCATGTTTCTACCACCTGAACTGTAATCCCTGGACTCCAACACCACCAGTTGCTGCTCAGAAGTGCCGTCTGCACAGTCAACACATGCTCCAGTGTTATTGGGGTTCAGTAATGTCAGCTGATCCCCAGCTGTGTATCCAGCAATTTCCCCTGCTCCCTCCACACTCACACTACAACAGATATTAAACTTGCTCCAATTAGGCCTCAGCCTCCACTCTGCTTCTAGCATTGACCCTGGGCTCCAACACCACCAGTTGCTGCTCCGAAGTGCCGTCTGCACAGAGAAAAACACTGGCTCCTGTGTTAGTGGGGTTCAGTAACGTCAGCTGCTCCCCTGCTGTGTGTCTGGCAATGTCTCCTGCTCCCTCCACATTCACATTACATCAGATATTAAACTTGCTCCAATTAGACCTCAAACTAAACTCTACTTCTAGCATTGACCCTGGGCTCCAACACCACCAGTTGCTGCTCGAAAGTGCCGTCTGCACAGTCAACACTTGCTGCCATGTTATTGGGGTTCAGTAATGTCAGCTGCTCCCCTGCTGTGTATTCGGCAACGTGTCATGCGACCGCCATGCTGGCACAATAACAGCAATTTCACCTGCTCCCTCCACACTAAGACTACAACAGATATTAAACTTTCTCCAATTAGACCTCTGCCTACACTCTGCTTCTAGCATTGACCCTGGGCTCCAACACCGCCAGTTGCTGCTCAGAAGTGCCACTAGCTAATGTGTTATTGGGGTTCAGTGATGTCACCTGATCCGCTGCTGTGTATCCGGCAATTTCTCCTGCTCCCTCCACATTCACACTACTACAGATATTAAAGGGAGACACAAAAGAGTACAGTAAGGTCAAAAATACTCTGTTACTCTAAAAATATTCTGTTGTAAAAAAAAAATCACAGTAATAAGCAAGTGTTAGTCAAACAATGGAAAAAAACAGGGTATTTAATTGATATGTTTTTTTGCAAAAAAATGTATACTAAGCTGCTCCACCAATCGTCAAGGTATACCCATATACCCATATAGAGCAGGACTGCATCGCCGTGGCATGTGCATAGGGGTCAGCTGAAGCCGCACATTCTGAAGAAGGCAGATGGAGATGAGTGAGAGGCGAAGATATGCACAGCGCATGCCCATGAATCCCAGCCCCGCAGTGTGAATAAATCAGAAGACACTGCAGGGTGGGATCTCGGGCAGCACGGCCGCACAGGTGCAGTGAGCCTGACATCAAATGATGTCAGAATACGGGCAGCGCTAACTGCTTATGCCCAAGGGATAACATAACAGCGCAGGCTCCGGGACAGATTCAAACAACGCTGAGGAGGCAGGGCCCGGCGCCAAGGGGGTATGAATTACGGCTGTGATGCGTCTCATTAAAAAGGAAAGTCCCGCCCCCGGATGGTTTCACAGTATGAGGGGGCACATTTTATAAGTGTTGACTTCAGCATGTGCAAGGAGCATAACTAAAAGAGCCACCTTTTCCTTGTGCAGCATTAGTGCTGCACAAGGTGGCTCTTTTAGTTACAAACACCTGGGTGGTGACAGGTTCCCTTTCAACTTGCTCCAATTAGGCCTCTGCCTACACTTTGTTTCTCCTGTAATCCCCGGGTTCCAGCACCGCCAGCTGGTTCTCGGCAGTGTCTTTGGCACAGGTACTCCCTCCTGCCCAGCCTGGTTCCAGCACGCCAGCTGTTTCCAGGTAGTGTCAAGGTCACTTTGCCTCCAATATGTTGTCCTGTCGGGTTGCAGTCGGGTTAGCCAACTCAATAGTGCCTGCAGTTTAGGTGATTCCTATGTGGGCTGCGGGATCTGGCAATCAAGGCTGGTTCCGTAGTGCCAATAGGACAAGCTCCCCCTGTAGGACTGTGGGTTTTCGATAACTCCGGCCGGCTCATGGCCTTGCAATTTTTTGTTCATGTGGACCTTCTGCTGACTATCTGAGTTCCAGCACTATTAGCTGGTTCTTTAGAAGTCAATCTTGAATAGGTCCCCCTGGGTCCTAGTACCATCAGCTGGTTCCAGGCAGAGCCTTTGGCTTAGGTGCCTCCTCGGCATCCGAGTTCCACCAACATCTGGTGGTTCTTGGTAGTGCTTTCTGGCAAGGGTACCTCCTGCTTAGTAACCGGGTTCCAGTACCATCAGCTGTCCTTGGTAGTTCCATTGGCTCTTGTACCTTCTGCTACCCATCCAGGTTCTAGTACCGTCAGCTGGTTCTCGGCAGTGTCTTTGGCTCTTGTACCTTTTGCTACCCATCCTGGTTCAAGTACCATCAGCTGGTTCCAGGCAGAGCCTTTGGCTTAGGTGCCTCCTTTTCGGTATCTGAGTTCCACCAATGTCTGGTGGTCCTTGGTAGTGCTTTCTGGCACAGGTACCGCCTGCTTAGTAACCAGGTTCCAGTACCATCAGCTGGTCCTCAGTAGTTCCATTGGCTCTTGTACCTTCGGCTACCCATCTGGGTTCCAGTACCGTCAGGTGGTTCTCGGCAGTTTCTCAGCCTTCTTGTACCTTTTGCTACATTTCCAAGCTCAAGCTTTTTGAAATGTTTTTTGGTAATCACTCTGGATCTCCCTGACAATGACCCTAAAGATGACGACCCTGAAGACCACCCCGGAGAAGACGACGACCCCGGAGACGACGACCCCAGAGACGACGACCCTAGAGATGACGACCCTAGAGACGACGACCCTGATGACCACCCCAAAGAAGATGATGACCCAGGAGATGAAGACCCTGGAAACGACGACCCTGGAGACGACGACCCTGGAGACGACGACCCTGAAGACCACCCCAAAGAAGACCAAGAAGCATAAGAACAAGAAGCTACAGAACAAAAAGCAGAAGAATATTAAGCATAAGACTAAAAATCAGAGCACAAGATATTATCTAAATTATGAGCAGAAGAAGACTAAGCAGTGTATGGGGGTGAGTCCGTTCCTCCTCGTGGTGCCCCCGGAAAAAACCTGCTGCTGCAGGCCAAACTGAACGCGGACAAATCCTATTGTAAATCTTTTGTGACAGGCAGAACGGAAGGTGTAATCTTCAAACTTTTATAGATAACAAATACAGGAATGCCTGTCACAAATAAGAATATGATGAAGAAGAAGAATATGAAGAAGATGAAGAAGTAGAATATGAAGAAGAATAATAGTTGAATAAAAAGAATATGAAGAATGTAAAAAAAAGAATAATAGGAAGAAGGTGAAGAAGAAGAAGACGAATAAGGTGAAGAAGAAGTTGATGAAAAAGATGCTGCTGCTGAGGATGATGAAGAAGAAAGAGTGGGAGAAGTAAAAAAGAAGATGAAGAGCATGGAAGTAGTGAAACATAAATATCTGACAAAATATAAAAAAGCTTAACATAGTCAATATCTTTGTAACTCCGAACGTGTTAAAAAAAAAATTAATTCCTGCCATTCCATTTGATTGGGCTAAACCTCTATGCCTTTAATGTCTCCTCCACCTCCCCTAATACATTCTACATTATTCTTAAGAAACACCTACAAAACACGGAAGCCAATGCCAGATTTCCAAATAAAGTTATTAAATAATTAGATAAAAATTCCACAAAAACTGAGATACAAATGCAAAAAAATAGTACCGCCATATACAGGATACTATGGGATAATATCAACGCATATACATTCAACAGTCCATATAATGATAGTTAGTTTAGTTAAGTCACATATCAAACTGACATCAAGGTCTAGAAAGAGACGCAATAAATCCCAATCTTAATCCTTATAATAAGGGTAAGACCATTACATAAATGCCCTGGGTAAATTAGCCAAAGTGCAGTGCTTGATACATATATAGCCATATAGGGGTAATATAAAAAGTGCTTAGTGCCATATAAATAATTGCATTAGTGCAAATAAGTTTGTATATCCCAGACTGTTATAATCATACCACTACTGCCATAGCCATACTGATATAAGGACTATCAGGGGGTAAAGTGCAATCCATAGCAAGTGCTCCATAAATATGCGCCTAAACATAAACTGTAGTAGAAAAAGGTGAATACATAACCTGTATATGTGTTGCCTTCCCCGACGTGCGTTTCGCGTTTAGCTTCTTCTTAGGGGGTCTGTTTGGCACATTGTAACTGCGCAGATCAGCGTAGAAGATAGACTTGGCACACACTTAGTGGGATGCAGTGAAAAATTTTTAATATGGAGAGTACATACAGTAGTTGACGTTTCGGTCAAGTATAGACCTTCATCAATGTACTTTAACGGGAAAGTAAGCAGTACATAAAATAAAATCAAAATAAAGTATTTACAATACGAATCCATAGGTGGGTTAAAGGTAGGCGGTAGGGTTGAGGGAAACGGGTCGGCCAGATTCAGAAGTCGCCGACTTTTGGCAAAGTCGGGTTTGATGAAACCCGACCGACCCCTGTGTGGGGTCGGCCATGAGGTCGGCGATCTTCTGATCTGGAATCGGAATTCCGATACCGAGTTCCGATATGTTTAAGATATCGGGAATTGGTATCGGAATTCATATTTAAGTGTAAAATCTAATATATAAAGCAGAATGTGTGTATGTGTGTGTGTATGTGTGTATGTATGTCCGGGATTGGCATCTGCACCGTCGCAGCTACAGCCACAAAATTTTGCACAGTCACACGTCTGGACCCCGAGAGCGTCATAGGCTATATTGTGAGGTGAAATTTTAACCCCGCGCGTTCCAATTCACCAAACAATTTTGCCCCTATCTACATAATGGGGAAAAAAGTGAAAGGAAAAGTGTTGGAGGCTTCGAAACTACAGCCACAAAATCTTGCACAGTCACACGTCTGGACCCTGAGAGCGTCATAGGCTATGTTGTGAGGTGAAAATTTAACCCCGCGCTTTCCAATTCACCAAACTATTTTGCCCCTATCTACATAATGGGGAAAAAGTGAAAGGAAAAGTGTTGGAGGCGTCGCAGCTACAGCCACAAAATTTTGCACAGTCACACGTCCGGACCCTGAGAGCGTCATAGGCTATGTTGTGAGGTGAAATTTTAACCCCATGCTTTCCAATTCACCAAACAATTTTGCCCCTATCTACATAATGGGAAAAAATGAAAGGAAAAGTGTTGGAGGCAAATTGACAGCTGCCAGATGTGAACAAGGGGGACGTAAAGAGTGAGAGCGATGGCGCCAAAGAGTATATACCGTACAGTTGCTAAGCTGGGGCCCCGACATGGGATACTCACCACACACGGGGATATGAACACACACACAAAATGCGCCACACACTACCACGTGCTTGAACACATATCACCCTCAGCACACATTTCACCACACATTCTCCAACCTCGCTACATAAAAGTCGAAACACAAAAGTCGCCGCTCAAAACTCGCCACGCGCAGAACTCGCCACATGCAAAAACTAGGCTCTTGCAAAACTCGCCACAAGTGCAAAACTCACCTCATGGAAAACTCGCCACACGCAAAACTTGCACACGCGGAAAAATTGCCACATGCACAAAAGTTGCAAAACATGCAAAATTTGCCTCACACAAAACTTGCACATACTCAAAAGGCACCACACAAAACTCGCCATGCGCAAAACTCGCCATGCGCAAAACTTGCTGCACATAATTTGCTACACTAACCTGTCACATGCAACTCAACACACAAAAAGTTGCTACACGCATGTTGCCACACAAAACTCATCTCACAAAAGTCGCTACATGCATGTCGCCACACGGAACTCATCACACACAACTTGACAAACGAAACTCGCCCTAAAACGCACACAAGTCTGGTCTTATCCTTCAAAAATAAAAATCTAATTAATAAGCAGACAAACTACAACAAATGTACCATATAGGGAATACGGCAGCTGTCAGTCACATGACCTGTCTATTATGTGTATGTGTGAGCCAATATATACTGCCAGGAGGAGGGCTTCCTGTTGGCTGGGGATTTATCAGGCTGCCAATTTAGCTTACAAATACTGAGGTAAAAATACTGAGCAAATAACGTGTGAACGAGGTCTAATACAGGAGGAGATGACACACAGGTATATACTATATACAGGGGAGATGACAAACAGATATATACTATATACAGGAGAGATGACACACAGGTATATACTATATAGAGGGGGAGATGACATACAGGTACATATATATACAGGAGGAGATGACATACAGGTATATGCTATATACAGGAGGAGATGACACACAGGTATATACTATACACAGGAGCAGATGACCTACAGGTATATACTATATACAGGAGGAGATGACATACAGGTATATGCTATATATAGAAGATGACATGCAGGTATATACTATATACAGGAGGAGATGACACACAGATATATACTATATACAGGGGAGATGACACAGGTATATACTATATACAGGAGGAGATTACATACAGGTATATACTATATATAGAAGGAGATGACATTCAGGTATATACTATATATATGGGAGATGACACACAGCAGGTATATAATGTATACAGGGGAGATGACATACAGGTATATACTATATACAGGAGATGACATACAAATGTATACTATATATAAGGGAGATGACAAACATGTATATACTGAGGTGATGAGGTGAAAATGAGAGGTGTGAGGTGAAAATGAAAAGGTGTGAGTGCAAAATGAGAGGAGTGAGGAAAAATAATGGAGTGATCAGAAAATGACAGATGTGAGTTTGAAATGAGAAGTGTTAGGGGGGAATGAGAGGAGTGAGGGAGAAAATGAGAGGTGTGAGGGGGAAAATGAAAGATGTGATTGGGAAAATGAGAGGCGTGATGGGAAAATAAGAGAAGTGAGGTGCTATAACTAACCACAGATATTTACTATGCCCAGGCAACGCCGGGCTCTTCAGCTAGTCTACTATATAAAGCTGAATGTGGGTATGTGTGTGTGTATGTGTGTGTGTGTGTATGTCCGGGATTGGCATCTGCACCGTCGCAGCTACAGCCACAAAATTTTGCACACTCACACGTCTGGACCCCGAGAGCGTCATAGGCTACGTCGTGCGGCAAAATTTTAACCCCACGCGTTCCAATTCACCAAACAATTTTGCCCCTATCTACATAATGGGGAAAAAAGTGAAAGGAAAAGTGTTGGAGGCGTCGCAGCTACAGAAACAAACTTTTGCACAGTCACACGTCTGGACCCTGAGAGCGTCATAGGCTATGTTGTGAGGTGAAATTTTAACCCCGCGCTTTCCAATTCACCAAACAATTTTGCCCTTATCTACATAATGGGGAAAAAGGTGAAAGGAAAAGTGTTGGAGGCGTCGAAGCTACAGCCACAAAATTTTGCACAGTCACACGTCTGGACCCTGAGAGCGTCATAGGCTACGTTGTGAGGTGAAATTTTAACCCCGCGCGTTCCAATTCACCAAACAATTTTGCCCCCATCTACATAATGGGGAAAAAAGTGAAAGGAAAAGTGTTGGAAGCGTCGCAGCTACAGCAACAAAATTTTGCACAGTCACACGTCTGGACCCTGAGAGCATCATAGGCTACGTTGTGAGGTGAAATTTTAACCCCGCGCTTTCCAATTCATCAAACTATTTTGCCCCTATCTACATAATGGGGAAAAAAGTGAAAGGAAAAGTGTTGGAGGCGTCGCAGCTACAGAAACAAAATTTTGCACAGTCACACGTCTGGACCCTGAGAGCGTCATAGGCTACGTTGTGAGGTGAAATTTTAACCCCGCGCTTTCCAATTCATCAAACTATTTTGCCCCTATCTACATAATGGGGAAAAAAGTGAAAGGAAAAGTGTTGGAGGCGTCGCAGCTACAGAAACAAAATTTTGCACAGTCACACGTCTGGACCCTGAGAGCGTCATAGGCTACGTTGTGAGGTGAAATTTTAACCCCGCGCTTTCCAATTCACCAAACTATTTTTCCCCTATCTACATAATGGGGAAAAGTGAAAGGAAAAGTGTTGGAGGCAAATTGACAGCTGTCAGATGTGAACAAGGGGGACTTAAAGAATGAGAGCGATGGCGCCAAAGAGTATATACCGATCAGTTGCTAAGGTGGGGCCCCGACATGAGATAGTCACCACACATGGGGATATGAACACACACACAAAATGCGCCACACACTACCACGTGCTTGAACACATATACCACCCTCAGCACACATTTCACCACACATACACCAACCTCGCCACATAAAAGTCGAAACACAAAAGTCGCCGCTCAAAACTCACCACGCGCAAAACTCGCCACATGCAAAAACTAGGCTCACGCAAAACTCGCCACAAGTGCAAAACTCACCTCATGGAAAACTCGCCACACGCAAAACTTGCACACGCGGAAAAATTGCCACATGCACAAAATTTGCAACACATGCAAAAGTTGCCTCACACAAAACTTGCACATACTCAAAAGGCACCAGACATAAAACTCACCACGTGCAAAACTCGCCATGCGCAAAACTTGCTGCACACAACTTGCTACACTAACCTATCACATGCAACTCGACACACAAAAAGTTGCTACACGCATGTTGCCACACAAAACTCATCTCACAAAAGTCGCTACATGTATGTCGCCACACACAACTCAACACACACAACTTGACAGACGAAACTCGCCCTAAAACACACACAAGTCTGGTATTAGCCTTCAAAAATAAAAATCTGATTAATAAGCAGACAAACTACAAGAGAAACAAATGTACCATATAGGAAATACAGCAGCTGTCAGTCACATGACCTGTCTATTATGTGTATGTGTGAGCTAATATATACTGCCAGGGGGAGGGCTTCCTGTTGGCTGGGGATTTATCAGGCTGCCAATTTAGCTTACAAATACTGAGGTAAAAATACTGAGCAAATAACGTGTTAACAAGGTCTAATACAGGAGATCACACAGGTATATACTATATACAGGAGAGATGACACACAGATATATACTATATACAGGAGAGATGACACACAGGTATATACTATATAGAGGAGGAGATGACATACAGGTACATACTATATACAGGAGGAGATGACATACAGGTATATACTATATACAGGAGGAGATGACACACAGGTATATACTATATACAGGAGCAGATTACCTACAGGTATATACTATATACAGGAGGAGATGACATACAGGTATATGCTATATATAGAAGATGACATACAGGTATATATATATATACAGGAGGAGATGACACACAGATATATACTATATACAGGGGAGATGACACACAGGTATATACTATATACAGGAGGAGATGACATACAGGTATATACTATATATAGAAGGAGATGACATACAGGTATATACTATATATAGGAAGAGAGGACATACAGGTATATACTATATATAGGAGGAGATGACATACAGGTATTTACTATATATAGGAGGAGATGACATACAGGTATATACTATATACAGGGGAGATGACACACAGCAGGTATATACTATATACAGGGGAGATGACATATAGGTATATACTATATACAGGAGATGACATACAGGTGTATACTATATATAAGGGAGATGACAAACATGTATATACTGAGGTGAAAATGAGAGGTGTGAGGTGAAAATGAAAAGGTGTGAGTGCAAAATGAGAGGAGTGAGGGAAAATAGTGTAGTGATCGGAAAATGACAGATGTGAGGTCGAAATGACAAGTGTTAGGCGGGAATGAGGAATGAGGGAGAAAATGAGAGGTGTGAGGGAGAAAATGAGAGGTGTGAGGGAGAAAATGAGAGATGTGAGGGGGAAAATTAAAGATGTGATTGGGAAAGTGAGAGGAGTGATGGGAAAATAAGAGAAGTGACGTGCTATCACTAACCACAGATATTTACTATGCCCAGGCAACGCCGGGCTCTTCAGCTAGTCTAATATATAAAGCTGAATGTGTGTATGTGTGTATGTGTGTGTGTATGTCCGAGATTGGCATCTGCACCGTCGCAGCTACAGCCACAAAATATTGCACAGTCACACGTCTGGACCCCGAGAGCGTCATAGGCTATGTTGTGAGGCGAAATTTTACCCCCGCGCATTCCAATTCACCAAACAATTTTGCCCCTATCTACATAATGTGGAAAAAAGTGAAAGGAAAAGTGTTGGAGGCGTCGCAGCTACAGCCACAACATTTTGCACAGTCACACGTCTGGACCCTGAGAGAGTCATAGGCTATGTTGTGAGGTGAAATTTTAACCCCGCGCTTTTTAATTCACCAAACAGTTTTGCCCCTATCTACATAATGGGGAAAAGTGAAAGGAAAAGTGTTGGAGGCAAATTGACAGCTGCCAGATGTGAACAAGGGGGACTTAAAGAATGAGAGTGATGGTGCCAAAGAGTATATACCGTACAGTTGCTAAGGTGGGGCCCCGACATGGGATACTCACCACACACGGGGATATGAACACACACACAAACTGCGCCACGCACTACCACATGCTTGAATACATATTACCCTCAGCACACATTTCACCACACATACACCAACCTCACCACATAAAAGTCGAAACACAAAAGTCGCCGCTCAAAACTCACCACGCGCAAAACTCGCCACATGCAAAAACTAGGCTCACGCAAAACTCACTACAAGTGCAAAACTCACCTCATGGAAAACTCGCCACACGCAAAACTTGCACACGCGCAAAAATTGCCACATGCACAAAAGTTGCAACACATGCAAAAGTTGCCTCACACAAAGCTTGCACATACTCAAGAGGCACCACACATAAAACTCGCCATGCGTAAAACTCGCCATGCGCAAAACTTGCTGCACACAATTTGCTACACTAACCTGTCACATGCAACTCGACACACAAAAAGTTGCTACACGCATGTTGCCACACAAAACTCATCTCACAATAGTCGCTACATGCATGTCGCCACACGCAACTCAACACACACAACTTGACACATGAAACTCGCCCTAAAACATACACAAGTCTGGTATTATCCTTCAAAAATAAAAATCTGATTAATAAGCAGACAAACTACAAGAGCAACAAATGTATCATATAGGAAATATGGCAGCTGTCAGTCACATGACCTGTCTATTATGTGTATGTGTGAGCTAATATTTACTGCCAGGGGAAGGGCTTCCTGTTGGCTGGGGAATTATCAGGCTGCCAAATTAGCTTACAAATACTGTGGTAAAAATACTGAGCAAATAATGTGTGAACGAGGTCTAATACAGGAGGAGATGACACACAGGTATATACTATATACAGGAGGAGATGACACACAGATATATACTATATACAGGAGAGATGACACACAGGTATATACTATATAGAGGAGGAGATGACATGCAGGTACATACTAGACCGGCACAGCATCGACGTAGAAATCCCGCGTCTCTGATTGGTCGAGGCCGCCAAGCCTCGACCAATCAGCAACGGGCACAGCGACGATGATGTCATAATGGTTGCCATGGCGACGATGATGTCATAAAGGTTGCCTCGACCAATCAGGGACGGGCACAGTCTGCCGCGAATTCTGGAATCATCATTGTCCATATACTACGGGGACATGCATATTCTAGAATACCCGATGCGTTAGAATCGGGCCACAATCTAGTACTATATATAGAAGATGACATACAGGTATATACTATATACAGGGGAGATGACACACAGCAGGTATATACTATATACAGGGGAGATGACATACAGGTATATACTATATACAGGAGATGACATACAGGTGTATACTATATATAAGGGAGATGCAAACATGTATATACTGAGGTGAAAATGAGGGGTCTGAGGTGAAAATGAAAAGGTGTGAGTGCAAAATGAGAGGAGCGAGGGAAAATAGTGGCGTGATCGGAAAATGACAGATGTGAGGTCGAAATGACAAGTGTTAGGGGGAATGAGAGTGAGGGAGAAAATAAGAGGTGTGAGGGAGAAAATGAGAGATGTGAGGGGGAAAATGAAAGATGTGATTGGGAAAATGAGAGGTGTGATGGGAAAATAAGAGAAGTGAGGTGCTATAACTAACCACAGATATTTACTATGCCCAGGCAACGGTGGGCTCTTCAGCTAGTAAAGAAAAAAATAAAAAAATATTGATATACTCACCCTCGGACGCGCCCTGGTTCTCACCGGCAGCCTTCCTTCCTAAGAATGAGCGCCTGAAGGGCCTTCGATTACGTCGCGGCTTGTGATTGGTCACGTGAGCGGTCACATGGGCGGTCACGCGACCAAACACAAGCTGCGACGTCATCTAAGGTCCTTCAGGCGCTAATTCTTAGGAAGGAAGCGTCCAAGGGCGCGTCCGAGGGTGAGTATATTCCTAATAGGAATATACTCACCCTCGGACGCGCCGTGGTTCTAACCCGCAGCCTTCCTTCCTAAGATCCAGCACCTGAAGGACCTTAGATGACGTTGCGGCTTGTGATTGGTCGCGTGACGCCCATGTGACCGCTCACGCGACCATTCACAAGCCGCGACATCATTGAAGATACTTCAGGCGCTCATTCTTTGGAAGAAAGGCTGCCGGTGAGAACCAAGGCGCGTCCTAGGGTAAGTATATCAATATTTTTTATTTTGATTCTTTATTTTACACTTAAATATGGATCCCAGGGCCTGAAGGATAGTTTCCTCTCCTTCCGACCCTGGGAACCATTAGAAACCTAATGCACTGCATTGGGTTTCATGTTTCGGCCGACCCCGACCCCGATTATTCTATAGGATCGGCCGATTTCACTCGACCTGACTTTTGAAAAAGTCGGGTTTCGTGAAACCCGACCCGATCCTATAAATAGAAAAGTCGCTCAACCCTAGTAGGTGGGTCTATTCATGTAAATAGCAGTATCCGGTTACAAATGGTTATATAGAGAAGCATTGTACAAGTGCGAAAATAACCGTTTTTTGTCTAAGCATCATAGAAAATCCTAGCGTGAGTATAGGAAACGTAGTACAGCTTAGTGAGGTCAGTGAACGTGATACTATATTAGTGGGACTGATGCACCATGTTAGATAAAATAGACCAGTACATACCCTATCAATAATCACAGGTTGTAATGGGTCACTAGGGTAATAGTAAGCAGAAAACCTATAGCAACACACAGGGGGAACAACAAAGGAAGGACCACTGTTTCATGAGACCGGTCAAATAGTGCCCTATAGGTGAGTAGTGTCATATTAGGATTTTCTACGATGCTTGGACTAAAAACGGTTATTTTCGCACAAGTACAATGCTTCTCTATAAAACCATTTCTAACCGGATACTGCTATTTACATGAATAGACCGGCCTACCTTTGACCCACCTATGGATTCGTATTGTAAATACTTTATTTTGATTTTATTTTATGTATTGCTTTCTTTCCTGTTATAGTACATTGATGAAGGTCTATACTTGAAACTTCAACTACTGTATGTACTCTACATATTAAAAATTTTTCACTGCATCCCACTAAGTGTGTGCCAAGTCTATCTTCTACACTATATGGTTTGGGCACCTACTTGAGCACCACTGTCATAAGCTGTGCCTACGGCTATAATTTTATACTGCGCATATCGGCGTCATACGTCACTGGTCCAAACCCCCGTCCGACGTGTCAGAATGGAGGGGCGGAGTCAAGTGACGCGATAAGACGCATCGCCACGGAGGCGCCAGCATCCGGACACTGGCCGAGCGCACTCACCACTGAGAGGAATGGATATCTGTACTCAGCGCAGAGGGAATAAGCGCATGAAGGAGGGAACTACTACCATAACAGGAAGATCCCCACTGAATATTTATTACGCATATCATATGCTAAATATAAAAATAAGTGTTTTAGTGAATATACTATATGACTAAACATATTAAAGTGCATATAGATGATAAATATATAAGAAGTTAATTAAAAACAAACTAAGTGACATAAATTAAAAGACACTAAGTTCAAGAATATATACAGTGCATAATAAAGTGCATATTTCACCATATTTTCTAAGATCACATGGAATATATAAAGTGTTCATATCCAAATAATGGACATAAGAAAAATAAAAGTAATAAATTAAATAATAACCAGAGCAATATATAAATAAATAAAGTACAATGAAATGTATACAGTGCATAATAAAGTGCATATTTTGCCATATTTACAAAAATCACATAAGATATTGTTAAAGTGTCCATATCCAAATAATGGACATAGAAAAATAAAAAAAGATATAAAAAATAAAAAAAATATACAAAAAACACACGTTATAAATATATAAAATAAAAATATATGCAGACATATAGACAGAAAAATGGCTCCCTTGATATTTTCATTCATATTTTTCTTTCTTTTTCTTTCCAAATACGGACATGGATAGCATTAAACCACCATTCGATAATTTCTCCAGGCATCTCCAAATAAACGACTCCATTCCAGTCACCAAAGAGGACAAAAAGTTCATTTTCAAATAGAATAAGTATAGAACTAAAATACAAAGATACACACAAGTATTAATAAAAGCAATATTTAAAACACGAGCTAAAATACTAAAAACAAAACAGACTACAGGAAATGGGCGAAGCTAAGGAATTCATTTAAGCCATAAGGTTGAACAGAGTTGATTTTCATAACCCATCTTGCCTCTAATTGGGCCAGGGTCTTTCTCCAATTGCCACCTCTTGAATCTATCAATTCCTGATATTTTTAGAAGTTTGGCATTACAGTCATGGGCAAGTTTAAAATGTCTCGGTACTGGTTTTAACTCCGAGACATTATCTACTTCACGTGCATTGATTATGTCCCTGTAGTGTTCTCTAACTCTGATTTTGAGTTGTCTCGATGTAAGGCCCACATAAATTTTTCCGCATGGGCAGGTGGCATAGTATATCACACCTATGGTGTTGCATGTGATATGTTGGTAATGGTATATGTTTTGAAGCCGTCACTCGATTCAAATGTCAGTGCTCTTTGCATATTAGGGCATGCAATGCAATCATTACACAGATAAAAGCCCCACTTAGGTCCTTTCGAGCCAAATGCTCTATCCACATCTTCTCCAGCATGATAGCTGTGAACCAGCATATCTTTTAAGTTACGAGATCTTCTATAAGTGATAGATGGAATATCACTCACATGTTTAGTAATAGTAGAGTCAGTTTTCAATATAGCCCAATATTTGTTGAGAGCCTGTCTCATATCTGCCCATTTACCACTGTAGGTAGATATGAATCTCACCTTTGTTTCCTTTTTAGTTGTTCTTATTTTTGGTTGTATTAGATCAGTTTGTCTTTTTGATACTGCCTTCTTATAACCTCTTTTGATAATCCTGTTGGAATATCCCCTGTTTTGAAATCTCTCTGTAAGGTCTTTGGCCTGTTTGTTGAATACGGTATCATTCGAACAGATTCTTCTGATCCATAGGAACTGGTCTGCAGGTATTCCATTCACCAATGGATGGGGGTGTGAAGATGATGCATGTAGTAACGAGTTTGTAGCAGTACTTTTTCAAAAAACATCAGTTTCCAATAGATTTTGGGGTCCCTTAGAGATCAAAATGTCCAAAAATTCTATACTGCATTGATTATATTTGCAGGTTAATTTTTGTTCATGGGGTTGTTGTTGAGTATTTCCACAAAAGAGAGAAGGTCCTGTTCTGTGTCCTGCCAAATTAAAAGAATATCATCAATGAAACGTGCCCAGAACAGGACCTTCTCAATGTATGGTATTGGGTTGGTAAAAAAGATTTTCCTCTCCCATGCCCCCAGAAATAAATTTGCATATGAGGGGCAAACTCCGCCACCATTGCAGTTCCTTGTTTTTGTAGAAGTATAGGGGGTTTTAAAAATAAAATAATTGTGTTATAACACAAACCGTAAAAGGGAAATAAGAAACTGACTGATTTTGATGTCATAATCAGTCATTGCCAAGAATATTTGCACTGCCTTTATCCCGTCATTGTGCTGAATCGACGTATACAGAGATTCAACCTCTAATGTGACTAACCACATGTCTTCTTCCATAGGGATACCTTCGATTTTTCCCCAAACATCCCCCGTATCTCTAATATAGTGTTTGAGTGTTTTGAACTATAGTTTTTAGATGGAAGTCAAGATACTTACATATAGTTTCACATAGACTTGCATTCCCTGTGACTATCGGTCGTCCTAGTGGGGCAGATAGACTTTTGTGAATCTTGGGAGTAAAATATATACACGCTGTTTTAGGATAGATGGGTATAAGGTTGTTTCTCAAATCCTTGGTTATAATTCCTTCTTGGAAAGCTTTCTCAAGTATTTCCTCCAATTTATTATGGAATGCCAAAGTGGGGTTATACGTTAATTTCTTATAGCATGTTGTATCTCTGAGCTGCCTGAACGCTTCCTTTTCATATTGTTTTAGTGGCCATATAACCATATTTCCCCCTTTATCAGCGGGTTTTATTACAATTCCCCTAAGATTTTTAAGTTAATTTAAAGCTGCTCTCTGTTCACCGGTCAAGTTGTCATTGTATATCCCTCTAGAGATTTGCTCAAATTCTTTTGTCACCAATTTGACAAATAATTCGATGTTGGGTTATAGGTTAGGGGGAGTGAACTTTTTAGGGGTAGGTGGTACAAATTTTCTACCCACTTGTAATCTCCTCTTATTGTTCATCCCTCAATTCCTCCAGCACTGCTATAGCCTCCAACTCATCTCTACTTCACTCTTCACCCCTATCTATCTATCTATCTATCTATCTATCTATCTATCTATATATCTATCTATCTATCTATCTATATATCACTACCTTTATCTTGTAATTTTTTTTAAACTAATTTATGCGCAAAGAGGTGACGGTCTTTTATCGCTGAAAATAAATCAAAGGGGGAAACAGGAGAAAACGTTAGTCCTAAGCCTAGAATTTCTAATTGTGAATCTGTTAATTGTACTTCAGATAGGTTGATCACCTGCATTTTGGATGAGGAGCTGTCATTCCCTTTGCCCTTCTTTTTAGTACTATTGTGGTTGTACCCTTTCTTTCTATAATTATTTCTTCTAAGATTATAGAAGCGATCACTGGTTCCTTGATCCATCTCTTCCTCCCGAGACGACATTGACGAAAATTATGAGGATCTGGATTTACCATCCCCATCATTCACCATAGTGTACCATTTGTATATCGTACCATTTCTAAAGTCGTTCAAATCCCTCTGAAATTTTTTGGTCTTCGTATCTTTTACTTCTTTTTCCCATATTTGGGACTGGGTATCTATTTCCTTATTGAGGGTATCCCATTCAGATGTTGACAAAGTTTCAATCAATTTTTTCCGTGTACTTTCAATATCTACGTCAAATATATCCAAACTCTTTTTGTTGTTACGTATAAGTAACTCCATTAGGGATTTAGAGCATTGATTATATACTTCTTCCCATTTACTTCTGAATAAGCTATCATCTATTGGGAATGAGGGCATAATCCTCACCCGAAGTCCCCTTGGTATAAGTCCCTTTACCAGGTATTTCTCCAGTGATGCCTTATTCCACCATGTGCGTGTCCTTTTTTTTAATAAATATTTTATAGAGTTTTTTAATTCAATGTTCTGCCCACTTTCACTTGTATCATAATGCATAGTATCTCCATTACAAACTGAATCAATAGAAGATAGCCAGGCTGTATCCCTAGCTTTAATGTCCATTTTGGCCATTCCATTTCATTGGCCTAAACCTCTATGCCTTTAATGTATCCTCCAACTCCCTTAATACATCCTACATTATTCTTAGTTGTTTTCCTTCATGTAGAATTAACCTACAAGGAAAGAAAGGGTTTATTTTAATTCTGATATTTGTGTCCCATTGACTTGCATTAGTTTCCAGTATTGGTGCCGGCGATATCCGATATTTTTTGGATATCGGCCGATCCAATCCGATACCCATATTTTCGGATATCGGAAGGTATTGCTCAACACTAGTTACTACTGTTGTTCTAGGCTCTGCCTTTGTAGCCAGTGCAGATCAGCAGCGAGCAGATCTTTCAGGGACTAAAGGTACCGTCACACTAAGCGACGCTGCAGCGATACCGACAATGATCCGGATCGCTGCAGCGTCGCTGTTTGGTCGCTGGAGAGCTGTCACACAGACAGCTCTCCAGCGACCAACTATGCCGGTAACCAGGGTAAACATCGGGTTACTAAGCGCAGGGCCACGATGTTACCGCTCTGCTTTCCGGCTGCTGTGCTTACACAGGGCAGAGAAGCAGAGCGCCGAGGGACAGACAGCGGAAGGTAAGTATGTAGTGTTTGTTTTTTTTTACTTTTACGCTGGTAACCAGGGTAAACATTGGGTTACTAAGCGCGGCCCTGCGCTTAGTAACCCAATGTTTACCCTGGTTACCAGTGAAGACATCGCTGAATCGGCGTCACACACGCCGATTCAGCGATGTCAGCAGGAAGTCCAGCGACGAAATAAAGTGCTGGACTTTCTGCAGCGACCAACGACATCACAGCAGGATTCTGATCGCTGCTGTGTGTCAAACTGAACGATATCGCTAGCCAGGACGCTGCAACATCACGGATCGCTAGCGATATCGTTTAGTGTGACGGTACCTTTAGTCCTGCTTTTCCCATGCTGGGCATGCCCACGGGACGACCTCCCATTGGTGGTCGGGAGTCACATGCACAGGTCCTGAAGCGGTTCCTGTTGGACCACTAGGAAGGTCCTTGAGTGCTAAAACTATAAAAGGTCCATATGGCCGCACGGCCATATGCTAGTATGAAACCTACAGTTAGGTCCATATATATTTGGACAGGGACAACATTTTTCTAATTTTGGTTATAGACATTGCCACAATGAATTTTAAACAAAACAATTCAGATGCAGTTGAAGTTCAGACTTTCAGCTTTCATTTGAGGGTATCCACATTAAAATTGGATGAAGGGTTTAGGAGTTTCAGCTCCGTAACATGTGCCACCCTGTTTTTAAAGGGACCAAAAGTAATTGGACAAATGACTCCAAGGCTATTTCATGGACAGGTGTGGGCAATCCCTTCGTTATGTCATTCACAATTAAACAGATAAAAGGCCTGGAGTTGATTTGAGGTGTGGTGCATACATTTGGAAGGTTTTGCTGTGAAGTAAACATGTCGTCAAAGGAGCTCTCCATGCAGGTGAAACAAGCCATCTTTAAGCTGCGAAAACAGAAAAAACCCATCCAAGAAATTGCTGCAATATTAGGAGTGGCAAAATCTACAGTTTGGTACATCCTGAAAAAGAAAGAAAGCTCTGGTGAACTCATCAATGCAAAAAGACCTGGGCGCCCACAGAAGACAACAGTGGTGGATGATCGCAGAATAATCTCCATGGTGAAGAGAAACCCCTTCACAACAGCCAACCAAGTGAACAACACCCTCCAGGAGGTAGGCGTATCAATATCCAAATCTACCATAAAGAGAAGACTGCATCAAAGTAAATACAGAGGGTTCACTGCATGGTGCAAGCAACTCATAAGCATCAAGAATAAGAAGGCTACACTAGACTTTGCTAAAAAAAACATCTAAAAAGCCAGCACAGTTCTGGAAGAACATTCTTTGGACAGATGAAACCAACATTAACCTCTACTAGAATGATGGAAAGAGAAAAGTATGGCTAAGGTGTGGTACAGCTCATGATCCAAAGCATAGCACATCATCTGTAAAACACGGCGGAGGCAGTGTGATGGCTTGGGCATGCATGGCTGCCAGTGGCACTGGGTCACTTGTGTTTATTGATGATGTGACACAGGACCAGCAGCCAAATGAATTCTGAGGTATTCAGAGACATACTGTGTGTTCAGATCCAGCCAAATGCAGCCAAACTGATTGGTCATCATTTCATACTACAGATGGACAATGACCCAAAACATAAAGCCAAAGCAACCCAGGAGTTTATTAAAGCAAAGAAGTGGAATATTCTTGAATGGCCAAGTCAGTCACCTGATCTCAACCCAATTGAGCATGCATTTCACTTGTTAAAGACTAAACTTCAGACAGAAAGGCACACAAACAAACAGCAACTGAAAACCACCACAGTGAAGGCCTGGCAGAGCTTCAAAAAAGATGAAACACAGCATCTGGTGATGTCCATGAGTTCAACACTTCAGGCAGTCATTGCCAACAAAGGGTTTTCAACCCAAGTACTAAAAATGAACATTTTATTTAAAATTATTGAATCTGTCCAATAACTTTTGGTCCCTTTAAAAACAGGGTGGCACATGTTAAGGAGCTGAAACTCCTAAACCCTTCATCCAATTTTAATGTGGATACCCTCAAATGAAAGCTGAAAGTCTGAACTTCAACTGCATGTGAATTGTTTTGTTTAAAACTCCTTGTGGTAATGTCTATAACCAAAATTAGAAAAATGTTGTCTCTGTCCAAATATATATGGACCTAACTGTAAGTAAGGAGCTCAGTGCCAGTGTGGTCATGGTTGTATGTGGTCTGGGTTTGGCCGAAAACAGCCCCTAGAATGTCGGCAACTCTGGTGAGGAGTTTTGTGTATGTGGATTCAGGGCTGGCGTACAGCCATTATAATTCCGACTCCACCGGAGAGGAGTATTAGGTAGCTGTGATCTCCTGTAAGTTTAACAAGGCATGGCGTTCTTTTTTCATAGTGAATCTGTGAAGTAACAGATTTCGCTTATACCGCGACATAGTACTGCCTGTTACGAGCAGCAGGTTTCTTTCCTGCACGGTGGACCCTGGGTTGCGAACTTACCTATGTCTCATACATATATACATATATATATATATATGTATATATTCGGTGTGCTCCTCCAACCCTAACAGTATACTAGCGCCAGGGTCTGGCTAGTAAATGGTGGACAAACAGCAATCCTTGCGGTACATCCAGCAGCTGGAGGGTAGATTGGCGGCTCTCAAGCGCACATCCTCTGCTGTGGATGTTACCGCAGTTTCTGTTCAGGCTGCTAGCGTGGCTGCAGCAACCTTGTCCACTGCCACCCCTGTTCTGACTCTATCTCACCTCCCGCTGCCAGAAAAATTTTCTGGTGATACTAAATCTTGTAGGGGTTTCATGAGCCCTTGTATAGAACCCCTCGAGCTCCTGGCCGCACATTTCCCTACAGAGCAAGGAAAGGTGGGATTTATTGTGTCTCTCCTGTCAGACAGGGCTTTGGAATGGGCTAGCCGCTGTTGGAGCATAGTGATCATGTGGTGCAGAGTGCTCTGCTGTTCCTGAGATCTCTGAAACATGTCTTTTTAGGACCTCGAGTCACCAATGATACGGCGCTTCAACTGTTGGCATTGACTCAGGGCTATTCCTTGGTCAGCCATTTTGCCGTCCACTTTTGCACTCTAGCATCTGAGCTGGAGTGGTCGGATAAAGCCCTTATCCTATATTTTGGAGGGGGCTGGCTGACCACGTGAAGGACACTCTGGCCTCTAGGGAGATTCCCGCCACACTGGAGGAGTTAACAGCTGTGTCTACTCATATTGACCTCCATTTTCACGAGTGGAGGATAGAGCGGGTCCATTGTGATCCGGTCTTTTGGCATTATACTACATCACTATGGGTAAGCTATTAGGCTACTAGATGCACTGCAAACTGTCCTTCTCTTTTGTTGGGATACTGGTCACTGTGACAGCCTCAGGGGGACGCACTATGTTATGGTTATCCAATGCTTAGATTAACATTTTATATGTAGGGTTACTGTATTGGATGCCAGAATGATCTATAGCCAGTATGATTTGCAGTGATTTATACTAATACCATTGTGATGGTTTATATTTACTCTTATGCCTCGGACTAACTTTTCTCTTACTAGGGTCTCTTGTTTGTTCTATTGATATATTGTGATAAATTGTGCAATAATAATTGTAATAAAATTTACATTTTTTAAATTAAATTTATGTCTATGGAACTCCATTTTCTTGCTTCTTAATGTGTATTGGGAGTATACACTGATTATCCGGTTATTTTATCGGTCAATATATGAAACCACTTGGATATTGTTTGTTACTATATGGGACCCATACTCTTTCTTTGAGTTTGAACATACAAACTACAGGCTGTGATGGACTGGCAGGAACCCCATTCTCTTAAAGCGGTGCAGCTCTTTATGGGGTTCATTAACTATTATCGTCAGTTCATCCCTCATTTCTCAGCTTTGGTAGCTCCCTTGGTAGCCCTCACCAAGAAGGGAGCAAATCCCAAATTGTGGTCTGAGGAGGTCTCCAAGGCCTTCACTTCTATTAAATCTCATTTTGCTAGTGCTCCCATTCTACATCGCCCCGATGTAGATAAGCCCTTTATAATGGAGGTGGATTCCTCATCTGTTGGTGCTCAAGGTTGGAAGCATCCTTGCTTCTTCTTTTCCAAGACCTTCACACCAGTGGAGAGGAATTATTCCATCGGGGACAGGGAGTTGCTAGCAGTGAAGTTGGCATTCTCACAATGGAGCAATCTTTTGGAGGGGGCTCGCTTTCCCTTCCAAGTATTCACAGACCACAAGAATTTGGTCTATTTACAGACAGCCTAGCAGTTAAATTCTCACCAGGCCAGATGGTCCTTGTTCTTCTCCCGGTTCCATTTCACCCTCAATTTTCTTTCCGGGGAGAAGAACATTCGTGCTGACACTCTCTCTCGCTCCATTGTATCATCTGAGGAGGAAGAGGAGCTTCGGCTTATTGTCCTTTCCGAGAGCCTGAGAACTGTGGCCCCAGTTTTGTTAGAGTCTGTGCCTTCGAGGCCACAGTTCTCAGTCTCCATCAAGTTTGCATCTGGAGGTTCTCTCTTGGGCTCACTCGTCCAGGGTGGGTGGACATTTTGGGACCAAAATGGACATCTGAGCTACTGGCGAGGACATACTGGTGGCCGCATATGGCCCGTGATGTCACAGACTATGTTCGGGCGTGCATCTCCTGCTCCAAGAACAAGTCTCCTCGTCAATGGCCAGCTGGGTGCCGGTGGTAGACAGGCCCTGGGAGATGGTTGGGATGGATTTTGTGGTGGGCTTATCCAAGTCTCGTAGCTGCACCATTATTTGGGTGATCACCGATCATTTTTCCAAAATGGTGCACTTGGTGCCTTTTCCATGGCTATCTTCTGCACGTGTTCTGACGGCATAGTTTATCAAACATATCTTTTGCCTACACGTTATGCCGGACAAAATTGTCAGTGACCGGGGTCCCCAGTTTGCATCTCAATTCTGGAGAGAGCTTTGTCGTCTACTCAGCACTGAGTTGAATCTCTCCTCAGCATATCATCCCGAGACGAATGGGTTGGTAGAGAGGGCCAACCAGACCCTGGTCACATATCTACCACATTTTGTTTCTGCCAGGCAGGATGACTGGGCATCCTTACTACCGTGGGTAGAGTTTATGCCGACTCCACCAGTCAGACTCCTTTCCTCTTTAATTACGGCCAGCATCCGCGGGTTCCTGTGCCTATGCCGTGTCTTCCACCGACTCCAGGGTGGCAGACTGGGCTGTAGAGGCTTTGGACATTTGGTACCACACTCAGGATGCCATAAGAGCCTCCAAGGAGAGGATGAGGTCCTCTGCCGATGCACATCGGCGCCCTGCTCCGACCTTTGCTACTGGCGACTTAGTGTGGTTCTCCCGTGGAACATCAGGCTGCGAGTTGAGTCCACTAAGTTTGCACCTTGCTACTTGGGTCCCTTCAAGGTCCTCGAACAAGTTAACCCTGTGGTCTACCATCTGGCCCTTCCTCCACGCCTAGGTATTACCGACACCTTTCATGTGTCCCTCTTAAAGCCCGTATACATGTCCCGGTTTTCCGAGTCATCTGCCGGGAAATCGGATTTGTCTATGGACGATTACAAGGTGAAAGCTATTTTTGGGTGCAAGGTGGTACTTGGCAAAACATTTTATTTGGTGGACTGGAAGGGTTATGGCCCAGAGGACAGGTCCTGGGAGCCTGCTGAGCACATTCGAGCTCTGCAGCTCATTGCTGCCTTTGAGCATAGCAAAGTCCAAGGAGGGGGGTAATGTTAGGTGTCGAGTTCCCGCCTCTGCACAGGGGGAATCTTGAACCATCTCGGCTGTGGTCTCCCATTCTTCTCCAGCCACAGTGAAGCCTGATTGGGGAAACGTTGGTCCCAGCGTCTGACTCAGGCTGATACTGGGTGACTGGTTACCACTGTTCTTCCAGGCTCTGCCTTTGTAGCCAGCGCTGATCAGCAGCGAGCAGATCTTTCTGGGACTAAGTCCTGCTTCTCCCATACTGGGCATGCCCACAGGACGACCTCCCATTGGAGGTCAGGGGTCACATGCGCAGGTCCTAAAGTTCCTGTTGGACCACTAGGAAGGTACTTGAGTGCTAAAACTATAAAAGGTTTGCATGGCTGCACGGTCATGCCCTAGTATCAAACCTTTGTTATAAGCTCAGCACCAGTGTGGTCATGGTTGTATGTGGTCAGGGTTTGGCTGAAAAGAGCCCCTAGAATACCGGCACCTCTGGTGAGGAGTTTTGGGTATGTGGATTCAGGGCTGGCGTATAGCCATTAGAATTCCGGCTCTACCGGAGAGGAGTTGCTTGTGTTCCCTTCTGACTGCATGACCACTGTTGGCTCTTTTAGGTAGCTGTGATCTCCTGTGAGGTTAACAGGGTACGGCGTTCTCTTTTCATAGTGAATCTGTGAAGTAACAGAGTTCGCTTATACCGCCATATAGTACCACCTGTTACTAGCAGCAAGTTTCTCTCCTGCGCGGTGGACCCCGGGTTGCGAACGCACCTACTGTCTCATATATATTCGGTGTGTTCCGCCAACCCTAACATATGAGATATATTTATTAATAAATGAGACATCTGATAGCTACTTAATGCGGTATACTCGGGTAAAGATCTATAAAATCACAGCTTAACCATGTGAATTTATCTCTCCAGGTGAAGTTAGAAAAATTGGAGACCAGGACTTATGTGTTGTGAATATAACCTGGAATTTTGACCACTAGAGGCTGTAAATAGTGGTCGACCAAAGCTACTAATCTTCCATTCATTGATTGACCCAATACCCCAGATAATAGGACTGAATGGACGAAGAAAAACTTGTTTGTGAATTTTAGGCAATGAATGGTATATGGACAAGATAGGATTGTCCACATAGAGATAATCTTTTATTCTAGTATCTATAGCACACATATATATCCCTTCCGTAAGAAGTGCTAAAAGTTCCATTTGGAACTTCTCATTAGGATCTCTTTTTTATTTGGTATAAGTTTGAAGATTGTTCAGATGTTTTATATTTTCAGAATAATAAAGATCAGAGTTGATTATAACTAATGCACCCCCTTTATCAGCTGGGTGTATCAAGAAATCTTTACTAATCTGCAGAATGTTTATATCTTCCATTTCTTGAGGCGTGAGGTTATTGTGAACTTGATTGCAATTCTTTTCCAGCATCATAAGATCTTTTTATTAGTTCTTGTAACTGTTCTAAAGCAGCAGGTCTTGACTGGACTGGATAAAAATATGAGTTAGTGGTTTGGAATGTTGAGTCCAAGGAATCCCTGGGTACAATACAGTCCAGCAATAAAGATCTCAATGTGGAGAGTGATGATAGTTATTCAAATAAAACGTTATTATGAGAAACACTGTCTTGTTTGCTAAACAAATGCTAAAACTGACCTGCCATTATGATTCTCCAGGTCATTACGAGTTCATAGATACCAAACATGTCTAGGTTCTTTTTTATTTAATGCAAAAATACCCAGACTCATATTGTTCAGAATGCCAAGCAATTATTGCCTAGCTACTTACACACGACTCCATGATAATTATATTCAAAAAGGAGAAACATTGGAGTTTTTGGCAAAATTTCTATAACAACCTTTATTGAAACAGACCATCAAACATATATTAACAAACAAGATTTAAAATATGTGATTAAAAAGGACACCAACACTGGCCGCACTCAGTACTAAATGTAATACTAAAGGGCTTCAATCAACATGATATTTTAAGGACCCCATCTCCTACAATATCCATCCACCTGCTTCCAAAGGTTAATGGAGGGAGGATATTAATCAATATAGCCTAGTGGCTGTTGTAGAATCTTCTCTGGGGATTTCTTTCCCATACTGCCTCCTTAATACATATGGTCACAAAAATAAACCTATGTTAAGTTGAATAAAAGGGTCATCTTGCCCAGACTGAGGCACACCGCTGGACGCTGGATGACTCTTTTATTCAACTTAACATAGGTTGATTTTTGTGACCATATGAATTAAGGGGGCAGTAAGGGAGAGGAATCCAACCCTAACACAATGTTATAAACTTCTGAAAAGCACCTTTGGGTTCAAAGTTCTCACCACAAATATAGATAAGTTCCCTAAGGGGACAAGTTTCCAAAATGAGGTTACTTGTGAGGTCTTTCCACTGTTTAGGCTCCTCATGGGCCTTCCAAAAGTATGATAAACAGTCATGATAAAGCTGACAGCTGAGGATTGCAGATCATAGCTGTCAGTTTGGTCTGCGCTAGTTATCAAAATGAGCAGAGACCATGTAATTTTCTTACTTTAATTATTGCGCAGGTGCCAGCTGATGAATATTCTCATCAGCCTCACCTATTCTTGCTGCTATCAGTGACAGCAGGTGTACACTGCTGAGAGCAGTACTCTCATCAGCCAGTGCCTATCACAGGCGGTAACCTTTTTACTGATGGTTACAGCTGCTAGCTCACATGCTGTCATCTAAGTTGCCGCTAATCAGAGCCCCAGTTGTTTCTCACACTGCCACACAGATGACAGAGTGGGAAACAGCTGATGTTCAGGGTACCGAACCCGAAGAGTAAACAAATTTCCTGGAGATGCCCATGTTCTGAGTCCATGCACAGACACTAGATATTTGATATGGACCCCGAACTTAATAATTCGCCCATCACTAGAACTAAATCCTGTGCAGTGTAAATAAATCTGAAACTGCTGCCACGAAAAAAAAGATAAAGTGTGCATGGCTTTTAAAAAAGCCATAGTGCCTTCACTTTCATGAAAGTGGAGCGCCCCCAGACACAGGGCCACGAGTTCTCGGTACCGGGCCTCTCTGATTCGGTTCTGAGGCTGTCACGGTGGCTGGACCCGGTCCGCGACCCTGCTAAGGGGCGTCCAATAAAAGGTGATAGGAGTCTGTCAAGGTTTCGTGACGCCACCTGTGGTGTTCGGTCAGGGTGACCGACGCTGCTGTGGGGTCCGCTGGGGTGATGGAATAGCAGCTGGATGGTATGCCTTCCCACAGGTGAAGTATGTCCCCAGGGCTTCCCAGTAATGTAGATGGTGATGGTGTGAGGTGCAGTCAATAACGAGGACACAAGGTTGCAGTCTCTTTTCTTCTTTACTGAAGACTTCAGGATCCTCAATCCAGAGCACGCTTAACAGGGCTTTCTGAGACTGGCCGGTCCGATGGGCACATCCAGAGTTCCCTTTGCAGGTGGAAATCAGTGCCTACCACTAGCGCCCGTGTGTTGTAGTGCTACCCTGCTGAGTATTCGGAATAGTCCTCACAACTTCTGTTCTCGTTTGTTCATTCTTCCTAATTCTCTCTCTTGTTCCAGATGTTACTAGTTTCTTGTCCCCCAGGTATGTTATGGCTAGGACGCACCCGTATGACGGGAAGGCTCGGAGCTCTTCCGGGACCCTAGAGACGCCCCTCTCCACGCGTTGCACCCTGTGTCTTCGTAGGTGTAGTAAGGTAGACAGCCAACCTATAATTAACTGTCCTGCGGAGTTCGAAGTAAGGCCTAGAGTCAGTTACTCCCACGGTGTTCCGGCCACCGGCTACGCGCCTCAGTAGGATGTTGCCTCGGTCTCACGGCACGACTCCTACTGATTCTCCTTTGTGCTTGATCTTGTTTCTCACTGTTCTACATTATCCTTCCCTTCGTGTCACTTTCTTAGGATACCGCCGGGTGTGCAGGAGCGGTTCCGTAACGTTCTGCTCTGTTCGCTAGGCACCTGCCAGATTCCCACGCCCGACAGGGACCCCCCTGTGTCTTCTCCCTGCAACACCCCCTGCCACGGGATGTTGACTGAATTCAACCCAGTCAGCTTCTGACTAACTTCCTATCCAACCCCTAGTTTTACCAGTGTGAGGAGTGGCCCAATAAATAAAGCCTTTTTCTCCCCCTAGTGGCCGGAGTGTGAAGTGCAATGTGTTCTGGTGATACCTGGTCAGTAGAATTCCTTCAGTGCCATCAGACGTACCATCTCTCCCCTTAGCGGCAGAGTGTCATACTGCAACAACCAGATCTCTGGGGCGCTGCAAAAGCAAACCTGTACCTGCAAAAAAAAAATAGTTTTTGAACAGCTTGGTTAATCCTTTGTTATTGCATTTTGCAGACAGCAAACCTGATGCCGATACTAAATTAGGGAAAAGTCATGCGCACAGCTTGTTGAGAAACAATTGCTTCATCACCTTCAAAACAGCAAACCTGTTCCTGCTGCTAAAATAAAGGAATAATATTTCATGGTTTGATAAAAATCCATACTTTCTTAATTTTACAAAAAACAAACCTGTTTCTGACCCCACAATAGTGATCATTTTAAACAGCTTGTTATAAAGATGATATGATTAAAAATTATCTTTTGTTTAAATCAGGTTATTGTATTATGTGTATTTATTAAATTTTTACTATGCTTTTCTCATAGCATGATGTTTAATAAAATCAAAATTATCAATCATGTAATGTACACGCAGACCCTGTTTTCAGCAAGTCTACTTAATTATCACAGACAAGGTTACAGTGACATAAAACACCTTGTACACAGCTGATAACACAAGATTCACCATTTATAATAGGTGATATCACAGCTAACCTTGCTAACCCACTCTTGTCAATTACCTTTGCACATGCTTATTAGAAACCTCAATTAAAAAAATAGGGTCAATGCCTGTTCATCCTAGTCAATGTACGTGTTTGGTTCCTGAAATAACAAGACGTTAGAGAATAAAAATGTCCCAAAGGCCAGTGTGAAAATGTCAAAATTTGTGTTTTTTTTATTTTTAACAAAGTTTGTGATATGCCAGAAATAAAAAAAAAAAACATTTAACACAAAATCATGATTTAAATAATGCATCATATTCTGGTGATGGCTTCACAATAAGAGACCATTGCTTCTTCTTTCTCCAGACCACAAGTCTGTTGCTACTCCCAAAATTGGGATAATTTTTGAAAGGTTTGATGAAAAGTTTTATCTTCTCCATTTAAAAAAAATCAAACCTCTTGCTTCTCTCCAAAAAAAAGGATAATTTTTGAAGCAATATTTGTCAAATAGCCATAGCTTTGCTTGTGCATACCTCCAGTGTGTAAAAACCAACAAGGAAGGCATTTTCTCGCAACAAAGACATACTCTTCGCAACATTTTTTTAAATATTAAGAAGCTGGAAATTGGTTCCATACAGTCCTGACTGTTAGTCTTTTCCGTACACTTAAAGGCTTTGAACTACTTGCGATTCTTAAAAAATCGACTGAAAATTAAATTTTGGGGAAAATTTCAATTAAGATGTCAAATTTTGAATTTCAAAAGATTTTATTAGCAATACTGAAAATTATTTGTGAGTGTGAAGCTAAAAAATATGCAATTTTAACTGTGTCCAAAAAGAATCCATTGTTGTATATTAAATAGGTATGTTCTCAAAAGCATTTTGCATAAAATATTTTACATATTGTAGGTAGTTGTTAACTTAAAAAATGCTTTCATGCCTTCACAATGTGTATCAGCGCATGCTTTACACTCTCACTGCATATCAGCAAAATCTTGCAAGAATATAAGATCAATAGCAACATCTTTAAGTAATGGCAATAAAAGTGACCATATCCTTAAAATTATCTTACTTCTTAGTTTCCTAAAAGCTAAATTAAACCAATTTTGTTAATCTGTTATTTAAATCTTGAAATTTCTAATTCTAAGATACATGATCACAGAGAACAGTCATGTGTAATATTCAGATGTCTCTAAATTTGTGAATGTCAAGCTCTATGTTGGTACTGAGAAACAACTGTGTTCTATTTTCTGGAATTTACTCTTGTGTTACACTGACATCTGGTGGGCTATAACCCTTTCCAGTACTACAAAAAGATGTAAAAGTCAATAATATGCACATGAAATAAAAGACAAATAAGTCCTGCATTTTAGTTATGAAATTTTAGCTATGCAATCCTTGTCTAAAATTTCAAGCAAAACAACCTTCAGTTTAAAACCTTTATGTGAAGTAAACGAATTTTTAACCTACTGCAGTACGTATCCATCATACTGTAGTTATTAGGATCCTGACAATTTTTTTTCTTTCAGATTTTTTTTCTTATAATTAATCAAATTGCATAGTCTTATGTTATTAAAACTCTGAAATAATCTACTGTATATACTGGAGTAAAAGCTGAGATTTTCATCCAATTTTTTTAGGCTAAAAGTGCCCCTCTCGGCTTATACTCGAGTCATTGTCCCAGCAGGTCAGCGGGAGAGGGGGAGCGGCGGCTGTCACATCATACTCACCTGCTCCCGGTGCGGTCCCTGCTTCTCAGATTGTCTCTGATGCCGGCAGCTTATTCCTGTGTTCAGCAGTCACATGGTACCGCTCATTAAATTAATCAATATGGACGTGACTCCACTCCCATAGGGGTGGAGCGCATGTTCATTACTTTAATGAGTGGTACCATGTGACCGCTAAACAACAGTGGAATGGGGACAGGAGAATATTGCAAGTGCCAGGGGCCTGAGCGACGAGAGGTGAATATGACATTTTTTTTAATTGCAGCAGCAGCATATGGGGCATAATATGCCGTTGAGCATTTTATGGGGCCATCAACCTTTGTGCAGCATTATATGGGGCATGATCTATGGAGCATCTTATGGGGCCATCAACCTTTGTGCAGCATTATATGGGGCATTCTCTATGGAGAATCTTATGGGGCCATCAACCATTGTGCAGCATTATATGGGGCATAATTTATGGAGCATCTTATAGGGTCATCAACCTTTGTGCAGCATTATTTGGGGCATAATATTCTATGGAGTGTCTTATGGGGGCCATCAACCTTTGTGCAGCATTATGTGAGGCATAATCTATGGAGCATCTTATGGTGCCATTAACCTTTGTGCAGCATTATATGGGGCATAAAATTCTATGGAGCATCTTATGGGCCATCATTAACCTTTTATGCAGCATTATATGGGGCATATTTTAATATGGAACATCTTATGGGGCCCATCATGAATTTTATGGAGCATTATATGGGGCATATTTTGTATGGAGCATCTTATGGAGCCCATCATGAACTGTATGGAGCATTATATGGGGCTCCTGATTCAATATGGATATTCAAAAACACTTAACCTACTGATATCTCTATCAATTTTACTTTTATTGGCATCTATTTTTGTTTTTGAAATTTACCAGTAGCTGCTGCATTTCCCACCCTAGACTTATACTCGAGTCAATAAGTTTTCCCAGTTTTTTGTGGCAAAATTAGGGGTAACGGCTTATACTCTGGTAGCCTTAAACTCGAGTATATATGGTATTTCTGTTATGCAGCACGTAAAAATAAGGAAAATTACAGAAAATATGAATAATAACTGTTTATCGCTATTAAATATTTCAGGGACTTCATGAAATTATTAATTCAATTACATGATTTATTGTATTTAGTTATTTATTTGACTGACTCACATAGCGCCATTTGTTTTACAGCTCTTTACAAACATTATTGACACTGTCCCTTTTGGGGCTCACAATCTAGAATCCCTATCAGTATGTCTTTGGAGTGTGGGAGGAAACTGGAGTACCCAGAGGAAAACCATGAACCCATAACCCCAGCACTGCAAAGCTGCAGTGCTAACCACTGAGCCACCATGCTGCATCTAAAATGTTACTGGAAATAGAGAAGGAGGTTGGTCCTTGAACAAGGATCTTAACCAAAACTTTCAGAAATGAGAAAAGAGTAAATCCAAAAATGTCAAAGGGACACTGTTGACCTTTAACCCCTTAACGATACCCCTTTTAACATTGGCAATTAAAGGTACTTATGCCTCAGCGCCGCTTTTTAATAGCACTGAGAAATAAGTGTATAGTGCCCCCCAGCATTAGAATTTCTCTGGGGGTCTCAGCTAATGGGGGTAGTTGAGACCACAGATAACATGATTAGGGTTGGTTTTTACCGACCTCAGTGTTGTGGTCATTGTTACTATTGGAATAACGCAAAAAAAGTCCAATTTCAAATTACATTTCTCTTTCCACTGATATGATTGCACATCAGAGGAGAGAGAAATGGGGTCCCCTGATCTCCCACTGTACCTCTGGTGTCTCTGCATCCCCCCATGAAGTCCCCATGCCTCCGGCATCTTCTTCCGGGAAGAAAATGGTAGGCGCCGAGATCTGCTGGACAGCACTCGGCAGCAATAGGAATTTTTTCCTATTGGTTCATTTTGATCATTGTGATAGACCCTAACACAGTGATCAAAATAAAAAAATATAGTAAGTCAAACCCTTTTTATCACCCCCTTAGTTAGGTAAAAATGATAAAATACAAAAAAGTATTTATTTCCATTGTTCCATTAAAGTTAAAGTTGGGTTAAAGGTCGGGTTGGGCTAAAGTTAGGGATAGGGTTGGGCTAGGGTTAAAGTTGGGGCTAGTGTTAGGATTGGGCTAAAGTCAGGGTTGGAGCTAAAGTTATGGTTGGGCTAAAGTTAGGGTTGGGGCTAGGGTTAGGGTAGGGCTAAAGTTAGGGTTGGGATAGGGTTAGGGTTGTGTTTGTGGTTGAGATTATGGTTAGGATTGGGATTTGAGTTAGGGGTGTGCTAGGGTTAGGTTTGTGGTTATGGTTAGAGATGGGATTAAGTTTAGGGGTGTGTTGGGGTTAGAGTTGTGGTTAGGAATATAGTTAGGGTTGGGATTAGGGTTAGGGGTGTGTTGGGGTTAGGGTTGTGGTTAGGTTTATGGTTAGGGTTGGGATTAGGGTTAGGGATGTGTTGGGGTTAGGGTTGGAGTTAGAATTGGTAGGGTTCCACTGTTTAGGTACATCAGGTGGTCTACAAACGCGACATAGCGCCACCATTGATTCCAGCCCATTTTCAAAAAGTCAAATAGTGCTCACTTCTGAGCCCTTCCATGCACCAAAACTGTAGCTTTCCCCCACATACTTGGTGTTGGTGTACTCAGGAGAAATTGCACAACAAATTTTGTAATCCATTTTCTCCTGATACACTTGTGAAAATAAAAATAATTGGTTCCAAAGTAATCTTTTTGTGAAAAAAGTAAAATGTTATTTTTTTTCTTCCACAATGCTTTAGTTCTCATGAAGTACCTGAAGGGTTAATAAACTTCTTGAATGTGGGTTTGCGCACCTTGAGGGGTGCAGTTTTTAGAATTGTGTCTCTTTTGGGTATTTTCTGTTATATTGACCCCCAAACTCACGTCAAATGTGAGGTGGTCCCTAAAAAATATAAGTGAGTATACATAAGAGTGATAACAGACCTTAGAAACAGAAATGTGCATAACAGACATATATATTTTGGTACAGAAAAGCCCAATAATCTCAAATCCTAGATGATATGGAAGCCTTGCATGGTGGAAAAATCCAAACTTGAGGATCATCATGTCAAGAAGATAAAAACTGAAAATAAGAAAACAAACAACACTAAAATGAATAAAAGACCTAAAAAACAGATATACAAAGGGATCCTAAATAAAATGTGTGAAGATGAGGTTTCCGTCTGACACATTTGGTGCCATAGTACCAAGGGTAACAATCCAATAGTACTCTAATTGGGCCGAGAGACATTAATGATCATCCCCCTCTGATGCCACAGCGCACCCTATCAATATCCTTTACCTTTAAGGTTGAGTGGTCACAGCCATCGACAGATCTAAAATGCTTCGGAATTGTTTTAAGTAATGAAGGATCATCCACCTCTCTCGCTGCCATATACATAATTCACATGTAGTGAGGCCTACATATACTAAATTGCATGATCAGGTGGCATAATGTATAACATGAGTCATAGTACATGAAATATAATTAGTAATACAAAACTGTTTACTGCCATCAGCAGAATAAAAAGTAAAAGCCCTTATTAAGTTTTTGCACATCATGCAATCCCCACAGGGGAAGCATTCCTATTTTGGTCCCTTTGTGTCAAGTGGTAAAATAGATTTTGCCAAATAAAGGCTCTTAACCAGCAAGCCTTTTATGTTCTTACTAGATGGTGGCCCGATTCTAACGCATCGGGTATTCTAGAATATGTATGTAGTTTATTTATGAAGATTGAAGAATAATGCAATGAATACACAGGATTTTCTGGGTAAAATATATACATTAACAGTGAAGCGGTGTTTAAATCCCGAGCCAATATCGCTGATTGGTCATGACCGGCCAGGCGCGACCAATCAGCGAAGCGTGGTTAAAATCCCGTGCCAATTTGCGTCTGGACTGCACCTGTCGCTCATTGGTCACGGCCGGACGGGTGAGACCAATCAGTGAAGCGGTGATTAAATTCTGCGCCAATATCGCTGATTGATCGTGTCCGGCCAGGCTCGACCAATCAGTGCAGCAGGGTTTAAATCCCGAGCCAATATCGCTGATTGGTCGCATCTGGCCGGGCGCAACCAATCAGCGAAGTGGTGTTTAAGTCCCGTGACAATATCGCTGATTGGTTGCTGCCGGCTGTGTTATGATCTGGTGGTTTAGGAACAACATGAGACAAGCTCTGAAGGAGGTGGTATCTGTACTGACCGCAAACCCTGAACCTAGCAGCGCAACTAAAAATAGGCGTGGGGGGTACCTGACGCTCGCTAGACCCCTCGGCACAGCCTAAGATCTAACTTCCCCTAAAGATGGAAACAGGAAACCTATCTTGCCTCAGAGAAAATCCCCAAAGGAAAGATAGTCCCCCACAAATATTGACGGTGAGAGGAGGGGAAAATAACATACGCAGAAATGAAATCAGATTTTAGCATAGGAGGCCAGTCTAGCTAGATAGATAGGACAGGATGGAATACTGTGCGGTCAGTAGAAAAACTACAAAACAATCCACACAGAGTTTACAAAATCTCCACACCTGACTAAAGGTGTGGAGGGTAAATCTGCTTCCCAGAGCTTCCAGCTAACAGAAAAAATCCATACTGACATGCTGGACAAATATAGAATGCACAGAACAATAAGTCCACAACATGTGGACTGAAATGAGCAAAGCCAGAACTTATCTTTGCAGAACTGGTTAGGAAACCAGGAGAATCCAAGCAGAGATGTGATTCCAGCCAGGAACATTGACAAGTGGCACAGGCTGAAGAAAAAGCCAGACTTAAATAGCAGACAATAAGTGGAGGCAGCTGAAGACAGCTAACTCCAAGGAGCTGCCATACCACTAGAAACCACAAGAGGGAGCCCAAGAGCAGAACTCACAAAAGTGCCACTTACAACCACCGGAGGGAGCCCAAGAGCGGAATTCACAACTCGGCTGGGCGCGACCAATCAGCGAAGTGTGGTTCAAATCCCGTACTAATTCGTGGACGGACTGTGCCTGTTGCTGATTGGTCACGGCCGGGCATGACCAATTAGCGAAGCATGGTTCAAATCCTGTGCCAGTTCGCGTCCGGACTGCGCCAGTCGCTGATTGGTCGCGGGCAGCAGGCGAGACCAATCAGCGACGCGGGATTTCCATTACACACAAATAAACAGAATTAGAGGATTATATAGTAGATACCCAATGCGTTAGAATCGGGCCACCATCTAGTATTCATATAAACATTGGTGCTTACATTTATATTTTAACCCATTGGACACAATGCCATTGTTTTTCTCCTGTCTTTATTTTAAGAGTCAAAACTTTATTAGTCATCTATTGCTGTACGACAGCTTGTTTTCTACAGGATGACTTATAGTTTTCAAAAACACCATTTATTTTACCATATGATAAACTTAAAATCAGGGAAAAATTTTATTCTCTCCCTTGCACACTGTCTACCATGTTGTTCTCTCCCTCACAGACTGTCCTCCATGTTATTCTCTCCCTCACAGATTGTCCTTCATGTTATTCTCTCCCTCACAAACTGTCCTCCATGTTATTCTCGCCCTCACAGGCTGACCTCCATGTTATTCTTGCCCTCACAGACTGTCCTCCATTTTAAGTGGAAGTTTATTTATAGTGGATTCAAGATAAAGCGACTGGTAAGTTTGACGTTTCGGCTAATACATAGCCTTGGTCACAACGTCGCTAATGTGCAGAGTCTGTCTCAGTTCAAGGTAATGCAGGTGCAGTACTGATGAAAGGTTACGTCCCTGTTGATTTCGTAGGTACCTATATATTCCGGGCTGAGCAATGTCTCTCTGGAAAAGATAGATAAGTATCCAGGTCCTGTGCCAGAAGCCTGTGGGTATGTTTAACGGCAAAAAAAAATTCTATGTAGTAGGTTATGAAGTCCAAGAGCAGGCGTGTTTAATTATCGCTCCATAGGGTAAGGTGCCCATATGTGTAGCACTAAGTCCATGAATGGCGTGACGATGTGAAGCTGACACAGCCGTGTCAGAGCAGGAGCTGGTGCTGGTGCTCCAAAGGGTTAACCGGTGTAGATGTTCCCCTATGTAAGCTGCTCCCGGTGCTGTGAGGTAATGGCGGTATTGGTGACACAACCGTGTCTAAGCTGGTGCTTGCGCTGGCGCTGGGGCTCAAAGGTTGAACCGGTGCTGACACTCCCGTATCACAGCTGAGACACGGGAGTGTCAGCACCGGTTCAACCTTGGAGCCCCAGCGCAAGCACCAGCTTAGACACGGTTGTGTCACCAATACCGCCCATTACCTCACAGCGCCGGGCGCAGCTTACAAAGGGGAACATCTACACCGGTTAACCCTTAGGAGCACCAGCACCAGCTCCTGCTCTGACACGGCTGTGTCAGCTTCACATCGTCACGCCATTCATGGACTTAGTGCTACACATATGGGCTCCTTACCCTATGGAGCGATAATTAAACACGCCTGCTCTTGGACTTCATAACCTACTACATAGAAATGTTTTTTTGCCGTTAAACATACCCACAGGCTTCTGGCACAGGACCTGGATATTTATCTATCTTTTCCAGAGAGACATTGCTCAGCCCGGAATATATAGGTGCCTACGAAATCAACAGGGACGTAACCTTTTGTCAGTACTGCACCTGCATTACCTTGAACAGAGACAGACTCTGCACATTAGCGACGTTGTGACCAAGGCTATGTATTAGCCGAAACGTCAAACTTACCAGTCGCTTTATCTTGAATCCACTATAAATAAACTTCCACTTGAAAGCATATCTTCCTTTTGAGCGTGTGCAGTGATCTTTATATCCAGTGACTTCGGAACTTTCAGTTCCTTTCACTAGCACCGTCACCTCTACCCCAGTTGAGTGTTAGCCACCACAGCCTTTGGATTTTGTCCTCCATTTTATACTCTCCCTCACAGACTGTCCTTCATGTTATTCTCTCCCCCACAGACTGTCCACCATGTTATTCTCTCCCTCACAGACTGTATCCATGTTATTCTCTCCCTCACAGACTGTTCTCCATGTTATTCTCCCCCTCACAGACTGTCCTCCATGTTCTTCTCTCCCTCACAGACTTTCCCTCATGTTATTTTCATTCTAGTATATGTATGTAGTTTATTTATGAACGCTGATTGGTCGAGGCCGACCGGGCGCGACCAATCACGGAGGTGAGATTTCGGTTACAGACAAACAGACCCTTAGACAATTATATATATAGATTCCTTCTTGCTGTAACCAGAGGTCTGTCAGGTAAAGTCAGGGCTAACGTGGATTCTGTCTTGAGAATACTCCAATGTTCACTTAAAATATGGTGAATACTTTCCCACTATAAGCTGTAAGTAGAGATGAATCTCACTGTGTGATCCTCCTGTTTTTTTTTAATTTTTAGTCAGCTGTCTCGATTGAGGGGCACACTTGACCATCCAATATCCATTTTTTATACTTCTCTTACTGTAACCTTGGGATAAAAACATTTTCTCAAATCATCTGCTTGTCTTTGAAAATTATCCTCCGAGGAACAAATTTTCCTCATCTTTAAGAACTGACCAGAAGGAATTGCTCTAATCGTTGATTCATTATGTGCTGAGGATAAGTGGAGGAGAGAATTAACAGAGGAGGCTTTTCTATAGATATCTGCTTGGGTCAAGCCATTGTCCGACTTGACAAGTTGAATGCCCAGAAAGTCAATTCTTTGTTAATGGCATCTGTATGTGACTCTGATGTTGTCTGACGTTGCATTTCAACTGTTCTCTGAAACCAATTTATGTGCCCTGGCAAATTGTAAACAGATCATCGATATATCTCAATGGTTCTGAGTAGGGTTGAGCGACTTTTCTTTTTAAAGGATCAGGTCGGGTTTCACGAAACACGACTTTTTCAAAAGTCGGGTCGAGTGAAATCGGCCGATCCTATAGAAAAGTCGGGGTCGGGGTCGGCCGAAACACGAAACCCAATGCAGTGCATTGGGTTTCTAATGGTTCCCAGGGTCTGAAGGAAAGGAAAGTGTAAAATAAAGAATCAAAATAAAAAATATTGATATACTTACCCTCGGACGCGCCCTGGTTCTCACCAGCAGCCTTCCTTCCTAAGAATGAGCGCCTGAAGGACCTTCGATGACATCGCGGCTTGTGATTGGTCGCGTGAGCGGTCACATGGGCGTCACGCGACCAATCACAAGCCGTGACGTCATCTAAGGTCCTTCAGGCACTGATTCTTAGGAAGGAAGGCTGCGGGTTAGAACCAGGGCGCGTCTGAGGGTGATTATATACCTATTAGGAATATACTCACCCTCGGACGCACCCTCGGACGCTTCCTTCCTAAGAATTAGTGCCTGAAGGACCTTAGATGACGTCGCGGCTTGTGATTGGTCGCGTGACGCCCATGTGACCGCTCACGTGACCAATCACAAGCCGCGATGTCATCAAAGGCCCTTCAGGCGCTCATTCTTAGGAAGAAAGGCTGCCGGTGAGAACCAGGGCACGTCCGAGGGTGAGTATATCAATATTTTTTTATTTTTATTCTTTATTTTACACTTAAATATGAATTCCGATACCGATTCCCGATATCTTAAACATATCGGAACTCGGTATCGGAATTCAGATTCCAGATCAGAAGATCGCCGACCTCATGGCCGACCCCACACAGGGGTCGGGTTTCATGAAACCCGACTTTGCCAAAAGTCGGCGACTTCTGAATCTGGCCGACCCGTTTCGCTCAACCCTAGTTTTGAGGTAATTAACTCATCTATGCATACCCTCTGTGATGCAGGATATGAAATTCAAAGATTTGGTTGATTAGGTCTGACCTTTGTACATAGTAAGGGTATGTGCACACGTCAGGATTTCTGGCAGAAATTTTCTTGACAAAAAATGGACATTTCTGCCAGAAATCCGCATGCAGTTTTTTTTTTGCATTTTTTTTTTTTGCGTTTTTGATGCGGGGGTTTTTTGCGTTTTTTCCAAATGCATAGAATAGCGGGAAAAACGTGAAAAAAACCGCTAAATTAATGAACATGCTGCTTTTTTTTACTGTAATGTGTTTTTTTTGCAGAAAAAAACGCATCATGTGCACAAAAATTGCAGAATGCATTCTAAATGATAGGATGCATATGTCTGCGGTTTCTAATGCGGTTTTATCGTGTTTTTATCATGAAAAAACGTGAAAAACCTGAACGTGTGCACATACCCTAATGGTTTTGATTTTTTTCACATCTGTGAAATATCTCCATCTCTTGATTTAAATTAATTGCAAAAAATTACTTAATCGAACAGGATCTGGATGGAGAATTGATAGTGAGGGTGAATACAAGGCCTTGGCTGTCCTTGAGAAAATATTAAAGGAACAAAATCTAACACGTATATTCCCTGATTCTATTTTGACAAAAAACCTCCCTCTTTTCCATCTGCTCACAGGTTCAAATCTTCAATAAATTGATAATCTATGATTTTAAAAAGATCCCTTATGGGGTTAAACATGATAATTTGACACCATTGCAAAGTGAAGACTTGAAGAAAGGGTCAGACAAGTGAGGCAAGTCACAGTTTGGTAGATAAAAATATATTTAAAAGGCCTTCAGACAACTAAAAAGTAACTATTTGATCCTTCCACATGATCTTTTACTGCCTTACCAATACAAATCACATCAAATTTTAAACATGGCACTCCATCAAAGTATTATTTAAAAAAAAAGATTCTTCTGTGACTAATTGTTAGTAAAGATGAACAGATTAATTGTAGTTTCAAGTGCATTCAAACATTTTAAGATTTCATTCACAGTCCACAAAAAAATCTTGCCCACCACAATTTCCCACCTTGCTGAAAGGGAACCTGTCACCCCGTTTTTTGAGATTGAGATATAAATACTGTTAAATAGGGCCTGCGCTGTGTGTTACTATAGTGTATGTAGTGTACCCCGATTCCCCACCTATGCTGAGAAATACATTACCAAAGTCGCCGTTTTCACCTGTCAATCAGGCTGGTCTGGTCAGGTGGGCGTGGTGACATCGCTCTTTTCTTCCCCAGCTTTCCGTTGGTGGCGTAGTGGTGTGCGCATGTCCAGAGCTCCTAATCCCCTGCGCGCACGTGAAGCAAAAGCGCGTGTTCTGCGCTATTGCCCCTGTCATCGGTGGGGGCGGCCATCTTCCTGGGGCCGCGCGTGCGAAGATCGAGTGCTCTGCTGCACGGGGCTTCAGGAAAATGGCCGCGGGATGCTGCGCGTGCGCATTAGAGATCGCGGCGGCAATTTTCCCAAAGCCGAGTTTGCAATGTGCTTGAGGAAAATGAAATTATTCATACAGATATCTATAGGAAAATAGAGAGGTAAATTCTTTATTACATGCTGCTTCATCCCACATGCACTCCAATATAAGAGCTGTCCCATTTGGTCAGTTCCTCAGGGCGAGCTGTATTTGCTCAACCAATGAAAGACTTAACCAACAAACAGAGGTCTTGAGGCATAGATTTTACAACACAGTGAAATAGTCACTGTCAGAGATATCAAAGGGTGAGAGCGACTACCCAGAAAAAGCTTTGAATTCCCACTAATAAATTCAATAAAACTGATTGTAAATAGTTCTTTTTTTGATCGGTTCTTGTGAGCTGCGAAGCTGAGAAGATCTTGGTTTGGTCATTCACATTGAAAACATACTTTCATATCTTGCTATAATTTTATATATTTTATTAGAATATTTGTCATAATGTCTTTAGTTTTGCATAATTCATTAATTGTATAACTTTTTTTCATAGATTATATTAACTTATTTAATTTATTGTGTAAAAGACAAGGTGATGGAAGCAGCACTTAACTGCACACTGGCAGCCATTTAATCAAAGTCAAAAGGGGCATATAGTATATGATGAATAATGATCTAGGAAAGTACAAAGACATACAGTTGGAACTAGAGGTTTACATACACTATATAAAAAGACACATGTGCATGTATTTCTCAATATCTGACATGAAATCAGAATAAACGTTTACCATTTGAGGTCAATTAGGATTACCATACTTATTAATATTTGCCAAATGCCAGAATAATGATAGAGAGAGAGAGAAAATGTTTTAAGACATCTTTATTACTTACTGCAAAGTCATAAGTTCAGATACATTAAAATTACCATATTTTTCAGACTATACGATGCACCGGACCACAAGACTTACCCCAAATTCCCAGAAGGAAAATAGGGAAAAAATATAATGTGTCAAATGGGGGACCATCTCAGCTTACCAGGGTGGAGATCGGCAAAGGTGGAGGAGTGCTCACAGGGGTTGTTCGGTAGTCCAGGCTGGTGCAGTGGCCTCCGGGAAATCCCATCCCAGGCTGGTGCAGTGGTGGTGCTCTGTGGCACTGCTCTATGGTGCTCCTCTGTGGGGGCGGCGGTGGTGGTGCTCCTTTGTGGGGCTGCGGCAATGGTGCTCTGTGGTGCTCCTCTGTGGGGCGATGGTGGTGGTGCTCTTCTGTGGGGAAGCGCGGTGGTGGTGCCCTGTGGAGCGGCAGGGCTCCACTGACATTTTGTGAAAGCCCAGAGGCCCCCACAGATCCAGTGCTATGATGCAATAGCCTCAGGGAAAATGGCTGCCGGGGCGGCACATGCTCAGATTCAGATCCCGGCAATGAGTGCTCATCCCAAGATCTCGTTGCCGATATCTGAATCTGAGCATGCCTTGGCCTCTGGGAAAATGGCCCCTGGAGGTAGTACATGCTCAGATTCAGTTCTCGGCAATGAGATGTCATCCCGAGATCTTGGGAGACGAGATCTTGTGACAAGATCTCGTTGCCGAGATCCGAATCTGAGCATGCACCACCCATCATGGCAGACAATTTCATAGAGGTGACCGCATCACAGCACTGGATCTGTTGGTGCCTCCCGGCTTTCACGAAATGCCAACAGAGCCCTACCGCTGCCCCACAGTCACACCAGCCTGGGAAGGGAGGCTGCAGCTTCGTACCGGGATTGCCACCATAGTATTTGGTAGTATATTCCAACCATAAGACAACACCATTTCGCAAAAAAAAAAAAAATTGGGGGGAAAAAAGTACTTTTTATGATCTGAAAAATACAGTACTATGCATTTAAACAATTGTGAAATGCCCATAAGATGATGTCATGTGTTTGGAAGCTTCTTATTGTTTTTTTTTGCAACATCTGAGTTAATTAGAGACACACATTTGGATGGATTTCAATGCGCACCTGAAACACACTGCTTCTTTGTGTAGCATTATGGGAAAGTCTAAAGAATCAACCAAGATATCAGGAAGAGAACTGTGGACTTTCACAAGTCTGCCTCATCCTTGGGTACAATTTCAAGATACCTGATGGTGCCTTGTTCATCTGTACAAACAATTATATGCAAGTACATACAAGATAGGAATGTCCAGCCATCATATAACTCAGTAAGAAGATGGGTTCTGTGTCCCACAGATGAACATGCTTTGGTCTGACATATGCATATCAACCTAAAGACAAAAGCAAAAGACATTGTCAAGAGGATGGCGGAACCTGGAAAGATTGTGTCAATATCCACAGTTAAACAAGCACTGTATCAACATGAGCTGAAAGGCTACTCTACTAAGAAGAAGCCATTACTCCAAAAAAACATAAAAAAGCCAGATTAATGTTTGCAAATGCGCACAGGAACAAAGATCTTAATTTTTGGAGGCATGTCCTGTGGTCTGATGTAACTAAAATTTAACATGTTGGGCACAATGACATTCCACCCATAATCGTTATGTGTGGAAGAAAAAGGAAGAAGCTTGGAAGCCTAAGAACACCATCACAATTGTGAAACACAGGGGTGGCAGCATCATGTTGTAGGGTTGTTTTGCTGTAGGAGGGACTGGTGCACTTCAAAAAGTAGATGGGATCATGAGAAAAGAAGATTATGTGCCAATACTGAAGCAAAATCTCAAGACATCAGCTAGAAATTAAAACTTGGGAGGAAATGTGTCTTCCAAATGGCCCGAACCATACTGCCAAAAAGGTAACAAAGTGGCTTAAGGATAACAAAGTCCCTGTTTTGAAGTGGCCATCACAAAGCCCTGATCTCAATCATATTGAAAACTTATGGGCAAAGCTGAAAAGGCAGGTGCGAGGGAAGTGACCTACAGTACTGGATCAGATGCACCAGTTTAGTCAGGACTCAATGAGCCCAAATTCCGATCAACTATTTTGAGAACCTTGTGGATGGATATCCCAAACATTTGACCCAAGTCATTCGGTTTAAGGACAATGGTACCAAATACTAGTGAAATGTATATAAACCTTTAACTTTGCTGTAGGCAATAATTATTTTGACATTTGGCAAATATTAATAATTATGTTAATCCTAATTGATCTAACATGGGACATGTTTATTCTGATTTCACATCAGATATTGAGAAAAACATGCATATGTGTCTTTTTATATAGTGTATGCAAACTTATAGTTTCAACTGTATGTTCTCCTGCTTATGAAACCAGATAACGGGCACCCTGTTCTGAAATAATGGAGGTTTAGTTTCTACCAGTGAGGCTAAGTGCACACTATCATTTCTTAAAAGTCAGCATAATTCAGAAGCTGCTAAGGCAGGGATTGCACCACCAGCAATTTGACAAGATGTGAGCTTAATTGGCAAACCAGTGGATGACTGAGAGTGTACATTTGCTTCCTTGCCACAAATAAGTGATGTATATTTGTCATTTTGATGGAGGAGAAGGTGTACTTGGAATACCACATGCAATAGAGGAGAATCACAGTGATGGTGGCTTTGAGAATGACAATGAACTGGTGCTACTAAGGGAGCAGCTTGGCTGACAGAAAGTTGTGCATGATGAAAAGAAGTAAGAAGACAACCTGACTTTTGTTCTGTGTAGTGTTTGCTTACACCACCACAAGGTTACCCTCCTCCAACCATGCAGGAACACCAACTTACTCTCGGTCCCGGCGTGGTCCATGGCGTTCTCCTGATTCCTTATCTGTGTCCCCACCGCAGTTCATGAAAGCACACCCTAGTAGGCACAAGCACATGACACAGGGTGAAGCAGGGTTAACACAAGTAATGAGTGAATATATATGGCACTATTCATTGCGCAAACACTTAGTATGGTATTCAGGCTATTCATTACTTGAAGTAATTTGCTATTCGCCTCAGTATATTCGAATGATCCGCTCAACATGTTTTACGTGTGATTGGCTTGTCAATCACAGTAATGCCGGCACCCTCATTGGTGTTGTATTACTGTGATTAAATGCCCAAACATTGAGTGTGTTTCGTGCTGTCATGTGAATGATAGCATAGAAAACACAACTTCTGATTGGAGTTGAAATCATCGGTCAGAGAGTTGCGGTTCACATGCTGTCAAATGGCACCGTGAGCGTGGAGCTGTTATTGGAGGTATTAACTTCACCTCCTGTCACTGATGTCAGCTGATGGGACTGCAGCTCCCATCAGCTGCTGCCTGCTGCTTCTAGTAACAGTGAGAGCAGGAGCGGCTGACAGCAGGATTTATCAGCCGGCACCTGTGCTGCAAATAATAATAAAAAAACGGCATGGGTTCCCTTGTATTTTCTATAACCAGCCAGACAGAATTGATAGCTGGGGGCTGCAACCCTCAGCTGTCAGATTCAGCAATGCTGGTTATCACGAATAGAGGGGTCCCCAAGCCATATTTTTAAATATTTAAATAATTTATAAAAACCGGTGTGAGGTATTTCCATTTTGGACAACCAACCTGGCTAAAACAGGCAGCTGGGGGCTGGTATTTTCAGGCTGGTAAGGGGCCATGGATATTGACCCCTCAGCCTAAAAATAGCAACCTGCAGCAACTCAGAAAAGACACATTTATTAGATGCACCAATTCTGGCTTTTTGCCTGGCTCTTCCCACTTGCCCTGTAGTGGTCTCAAGTGGTGTTCATATTTGTGGGGTTGATGTCACTTTTGTATTGTCAGGTGACATCAAGCCCATAGCTTAGGAAATGAGAGGCGTCTAATAGACACCTATCCATTACTAATCCTAAAATTACATGGTAAAAAAACACAGCCAGAATAAAGTCTTTTATTAGAAATAAAAAAAAACAGTTTTCCGTTTGGTTTTTAAAAATAACAAACACAGCTGTACTCACCTAATCTCTAATTCCACGTCTCCTGCAAGAAATAAAAAATAAAAACAACAATATCCCTCACCTCTCCGTCGTTCTGTCCCAAGCCGTAATCCATGTCAGGAGGATAAACAGTTTTCAACCTGGATGATGCCAAGATGCAACTGTCCAGGCTGAGAACCACTGATGAATGAGCTGCTCCGAGTGCAGCATCAGTGACTACCAGTGATGTCATCAAGGTTACCTCTGCTCACTGAGGCTGCGATCCCAGCTGGGCTGAACTGCAATGATCTCAGTATCATGGGAAAAAGTCAGTGATGAGATCATTACAGTTCACGCTCAGTGACTTCACCGCAGATCACAGTGAGAATTTGTCACTGTGATCTATGGTTTTTTATTTATTTATAGCGCAGGTGGCAGGTGACGAATATCCTTTTCATCTGCTCCTGCTGTCACTGTTATAAGCAGCAGCAGCAGGTGTAGGCTGACAGGAGTAATAGTCATTGTTCCCACTCGAATACACTGCTGCTCAGTGTCTCTGCTGGGTGGCAGGCTGTATAGTCTCATCATGCAACCATGCACCCTGCCATCTAGATAAGGCAGAGCTAGACCCTTTGTGGGACAAAGGGGTTGTCATCTTCTCAGCAGAAAGATGAGGAATATTGTTGTTTTCTGTTTTAACTCTTTTGCAGATGACAATGGTGTTGGTGGAATGGGCAATGTAGTAAGTATGGTTTAATTAAGATTTATATAAGGAGTCTTTGTCATTATTTCAATTAAAGGATTTTTTCTGGGTGTCTGTGTTTTTATACAATATGACTATGGAGTAATTAATGGGGGCATCTTATTGACACCTCTCCATTACTAACCACTGAGCTTGATGTCTCTTGACAATACATAGGTGACATCAACCCACAAGTATGAACCACACTTGCCACCACTACAGTGCAAGTGGGAAGGCTAAATGCCAGAAAAAACATATCTTAGAGATGTGCCTTTTCTGGTGCGGCTGAGAGCTGATGTTTTTATCCTGAGGGGGCGAATATGGCCCCTTCCTATGCTATTAATATCAGCCAACAGCTGTTTGCACAGCCTTTGCTGGTTAATAATTAAAGGGGACCCTACGTAATTTTTTTGGGGTTCCCCATTTTAATGTCCAGTAAAGACTAAGTGTACAGCTGTGATCTGCTATTCATAGCCTGGGAAGCTCCGTGGGTATTATCTACTTCCTTGGCTATAAACATCTGCCCCTAGCCATCGGCTTTTTCTCTGCTGGTTAAGAAAATTACATGGGAGCCCACGCCATTTTTTCTATAAAATAATCTTTTAATAATTAAATACATGTACAGTAAGCTGCACACACACTGCACAAATTGTATATGTAAGTGCCATCTGTATAACTATCTATTATATGTGTATATACTGTATGTAATCCATCTATTCTGTGCTGTCAACTCCTGCTGTGATTTTACAGCACATGGCAGCTGAATTGCCAGCTTTTCTTAGTTAGATAGATAGATGTTATATACTGTATATACAGTACAGACCAAAAGTTTGGACACACCTTCTCATTTAAAATTTTTTCTGTATGTTCATGACTATGAAAATTGTAAATTCACACTGAAGGCATCAAAACAATGAATTAACACATGTGGAATTATGTACTTAACAAAAAAGTGTGAAACAACTGAAAATATGTCTTATATTCTAGGTTCTTCAAAGTAGCCACCTTTTGCTTTGATGACTGCTTTGCACACGCTTGGCATTCTCTTGATGAGCTTCAAGAGATAGTCACCAAAATGGTTTTCACTTCACAGGTGTGCCCTGTCAGGTTTAATATGTGGGATTTGGGGTTGGAACCATCAGTTGTGTTGTGCAGAAGTCTGGTGGATACACAGCTGATAGTCCTACTGAATAGACTGTTAGAATTTGTATTATGGCAAGAAAAAAGCAGCTAAGTAAAGAAAGATGAGTGGCAAACATTACTTTGAGAAATGAAGGTCAGTCAGTCTGAAAAATTGGGAAAACTTTGAAAGTGTCCCCAAGTGCAGTTGCAAAAACCATCAAGCGCTACATAAAACTGGCTCACATGAGCACCGCCCCAGGAAAGGAAGACCAAGAGTCACCTCTGCTTCTGAGGATAAGTTTATCCGAGTCACCAGCCTCAGAAATCACAGGTTAACAGCAGCTCAGATTAGAGACCAGGTCAATGCCACACAAAGTTCTAGCGGCAGACATATCTCTACAACAACTGTTAAGAGGAGACTTTGTGCAGCAGGCCTTCATGGTAAAATAGCTGCTAGGAAACCACTGCTAAGTAGAGATGGGCGGTGTTCGAGTCGAACTGTTCACCAATCTCAAATTCGAGCTGTTTTGGGCGGTGTTTGAGTCATACATAGTAACATAGTAACATAGTTAGTAAGGCCGAAAAAAGACATTTGTCCATCCAGTTCAGTCTATATTCCATCATAATAAATCCCCAGATCTACGTCCTTCTACAGAACCTAATAATTGTATGATACAATATTGTTCTGCTCCAGGAAGACATCCAGGCCTCTCTTGAACCCCTCGACTGAGTTCGCCATCACCACCTCCTCAGGCAAGCAATTCCAGATTCTCACTGCCCTAACAGTAAAGAATCCTCTTCTATGTTGGTGGAAAAACCTTCTCTCCTCCAGACGCAAAGAATGCCCCCTTGTGCCCGTCACCTTCCTTGGTATAAACAGATCCTCAGCGAGATATTTGTATTGTCCCCTTATATACTTATACATGGTTATTAGATCGCCCCTCAGTCGTCTTTTTTCTAGACTAAATAATCCTAATTTCGCTAATCTATCTGGGTATTGTAGTTCTCCCATCCCCTTTATTAATTTTGTTGCCCTCCTTTGTACTCTCTCTAGTTCCATTATATCCTTCATGAGCACCGGTGCCCAAAACTGGACACAGTACTCCATGTGCGGTCTAACTAGGGATTTGTACAGAGGCAGTATAATGCTCTCATCATGTGTATCCAGACCTCTTTTAATGCACCCCATGATCCTGTTTGCCTTGGCAGCTGCTGCCTGGCACTGGCTGCTCCAGGTAAGTTTATCATTAACTAGGATCCCCAAGTCCTTCTCCCTGTCAGATTTACCCAGTGGTTTCCCATTCAGTGTGTAATGGTGATATTGATTCCTTCTTCCCATGTGTATAACCTTACATTTATCATTGTTAAACCTCATCTGCCACCTTTCAGCCCAAGTTTCCAACTTATCCAGATCCATCTGTAGCAGAATACTATCTTCTCTTGTATTAACTGCTTTACATAGTTTTGTATCATCTGCAAATATCGATATTTTACTGTGTAAACCTTCTACCAGATCATTAATGAATATGTTGAAGAGAACAGGTCCCAATACTGACCCCTGCGGTACCCCACTGGTCACAGCGACCCAGTTAGAGACTATACCATTTATAACCACCCTCTGCTTTCTATCACTAAGCCAGTTACTAACCCATTTACACACATTTTCCCCCAGACCAAGCATTCTCATTTTGTGTACCAACCTCTTGTGCGGCACGGTATCAAACGCTTTGGAAAAATCGAGATATACCACGTCCAATGACTCACAATTAGATGCAGTGAAATTAGAGATACACAGGCGGTGTAGTTAGTTTCACAAGCAGGCTAAACAGATGACTATCAGACTATCAGATGATAGTCAGACTATCAGACTATCGACAAACCCGAACAATTTGCTTAAAATTCGGCTGTTCGAGTTTCTGTTCGATAAGTGTTCATTCAGCAAAAGCCTCGCTTGATTTGCACATTCAAACTGTTTATCATTGTTAATACACTTTCAGTGTATTGTGGGTGGGGAGGGGGGATAGATCTGTGCTGAAATAACGCAGATCTCCATTTTTTTTTCTTTCCCGCATTTACATTGGGGCGGTGCAGTCTCTCAGCCTATCAGCAGTCTGCACACACACAGTAATGTGCATGTGATGCACACAAGCAAGGGCATGTGTCATTGGCTGTGTATATCACATGTCCTTGCCCTATAAGAACCAGCCATTTGCCCCGTTGTCACCAATTCCTCACTGCTGCAGCTTAGTGTTATACGGCACCGCTGCTGCTGTGGCCGCTATACAGAAAAAGAGTGTTTTTTTGGAGCGAATTGTCAGAGAGATAGGTTTAGGGAGTCAAGAGGAGTCGGGACTAGTTGTAATATCAGCCCTTTTCAGGGTAGGTTACAGCAGTTCATAGCACTGTTTGCCAGGCAGGTCTGTGCCAGTGCTGTGCAAGTGTTTGTCACAGCATTTGGTGTAATCTAGCTCAGCCAATCCTTTTGGGCTAGTAGCATAGTCTGATAGTCATCTGTTTAGCCTGCTTGTGAAACTAACTACACCGCCTGTGTATCTCTAATTTCACTGCATCTAATCCAGTTAATAGTTTAGGGCCTAGGAGCAGTGTCTGCACGTCAGCAGAGTAGCCCGCCTGTGAAACAAACTATACCACCTGTGCATCTCAATTTTTACTGCATCTAATCCAGTTAATAGTTTTGGGCCTAGGAGCAGTGTCTGCATGTCAACTGAGTAGCCCACCTGTGAAAATAACTATACCGCCTGTGTATCTCCATTTTCACTGCATCTAATCCATTTATTAGTTTAGGGCCTAGGAGCAGTGTCTGCACATCAGCAGAGTAGACCGCCTGTGAAACAAACTATACCGCCTGTGTATCTCTATTTTCACTGCATCTAATCCAGTTAATAGTTTAGGGCCTAGGAGCAGTGTCTGCACATCAGCAGAGTAGCCCGCCTGTGAAACAAACTATACTGCCTGTGTATCCCTATTTTTACTGCATCTAATCCAGTTATTAGTTTTGGGCCTAGTACCACAGTTTGGCCACTCAGTTCTGCTTGGTTTTCATCCATCGGTTGTTGTGCCAACAACTACAGATTACAGATGCAGAGTTGCCAATTAGTTAAGCACTAAAATGAAAAGGCCTACTGCTGGTGGAAAGGGGAATAGGCGTGTTGGAAAAGGAAAAAAAGGTTGTGGCCGTGGGGTAGGTGGTAAAGCAACAGTAGCATCTGCAGAAGAAAGACCATCTTCCAGCCAAAGTAAGATGTCTACTTCTTTTCATGGACAATCTGATATGATCCCTTTCTTATGACCATCACTACAAGCATCGCCAGAAATTCCAGATGAGGCACAAAAACAGCAGGTGCTTGAACGGATATCAAGTGCTCGTTCAAGTGGGCTCTCCTCCATGTCAACTTCAAGTCAACTTCAACATCACAACTACTCCAGTCCTCAGAGTTGTCACCCCAATCGCACTTGCTTCCTAACAGCTCCCAAGTCTCCAGCTGCCCGTCTGAGCATGAGGTAACACACATGGTTGAGTCTGTAGAGCTGTTTACGCATACAATAACCTGAGAATCAGAGGTCTGCTCCTGAGCTTCTGTGAATCCAGACGAGGAAATGATCTGCACTGATGCCCAGAATCTTTGTGAGTCGGATCCAGGCCCAGAAGAAGAAGGTTCTGAGCATAATGTAGACCCCCGTTCCGAAAATGTAACTCCTGTTGGTGGAGACAATGAGGAAGATGATGATGAGACTAGGATACCTGATTGGAACAAAAACTTGACTTTTCGGTTGGGGCAGGAAGAGGTTGGCTCTGAGAACGATGGGTGTGAGAACACACAGGATGATGATGACGAGGTTGTAGACCCCACTTACTGTCAACCCCCAGTCCACCAGTCCATGAGGTCAGCAGAGGAGGTGGAGGAGGATGCTAGTGATGAGTCTGATGACGAGGTAACGGTGCGCCTTCCTGGACAGAGGAGGGGTACTGGAAGCACGTCAACAACTGCATCCTCAACCCCAACTGTGCCACAGATCAGAAGTCATGGTGGCTCTTCAGGTCGCACGGGCTCTAAGCCTTGCATAGCCTGGGCATTTTTTGACATCGCAAAGGATGACCCAACTCATGTTGTCTGTAAGATTTGTCAACAAAATCTCAGTAGAGGCCAAAAAATCACTAGCTTAAGTACTTCATGCATGAACCGTCACATGATGTGAGGCATAAGTTGCAGTGGGAAGCTCACTGTGCTACAATGCGGCCTAGTGGGCCGGGTCAACCACCGTCTGCCCCATCAAGTGCTTCAAAAAGTTGATACGTCACTCCTCTTTTATGCTTCGGTGACCGAAACAGGGGTTACCAAACCCTTATAATACAATGTAAAAAATGTAACGGCACTCAAAATGTATATGCTTGAAGAAGAAATTCTTTTATTGAGGATGCAAATTCCAGAATATCACTGTAGCGTTTCGGTCATAACATTGACCTTCATCAGACTGGAGCACAAAAAATAAAAAATAAAGAAAACAATGACCATATAATAATACAAACAGTGTCCATAGAGCAAAGTATACACACAAAAAAACCAAAATTTTAACACTTTGGACAAAGAAAGCAAAGAAAAAGGAAAAAAATTCTTTTATATGACATTTGTCAAATGTGACGTATAATGGGTGATTGACTGCAAAATTGTCATATATGACATAATAAAGAAAGTTCAATACTCATACAGGCTTTGACTACAGGTTTGAACAGGACCATCTAATACACAGTATATGTGTCTGATGTCTCCTATATTTCATGAAAAAAATGAGTAAAACAGAAAAAAAAGAAAAAAAAAACAGAAAAAAGGGGAACAAAAGATAAAGAAACAGAGTTTTACCAGGGAAATATCAAACGTGCTTACACGTGTGCACTCTCCTGTGAGTCTCTAGGAGTGGGGGAGGACCATTCTTATTAGAAGTTCTGGAGGCAAAAGGGCAAACCAAATACAGCCCACTTAGTGTGCAGTGTCAAAATATATTTAATCGCAATAGATATACCAATACATTGCGTACTGGCTTGGTATGCCAAGTCAGGATAAAACCATCTAGAGTTACGGGCGGAGAGCCCCCAAATGTATCCATACTGATCCTTACCGGTGGTTAGATCCGGGGCCGTGCGCTCTACATGTGCGGAAGTGTCCGGTGAAAAGGCGCCCTAAACAAAGTAGGCAAAGTCATCTATTTAAATACTAATGGCGCCAGAAGTTTAGCGTCTGAAAACCGGCGCCCAAAATGAACGTCACTGAGCCGCAACTGGAGCACAATGGCACTCCCATTATGCATAAGGTGATCTCCCGAGCATTGTATTACGGCCAGAAGTTTGTCACCGTGTCTCCCCATGTGGCAGAAGTGTTAGGTGAAACGCTCTGATGGAACGCAAGCCGTCACCAGAGAAGGAAGAAGGAAAAGGCGGTACAGAAGGCGGTCCTCGGACGAATCAAGCAGGTAAGCCGTAGTGAAAAAAGAAGAAGCATCATGAAATGACCTAGGAGACATAAAAAAAAAAAAGGAAAATAAGTACGCATGACAATTAAACCATGACTGCGTCTGTTACTATATAATGGTTTTTTTAAAAAATTTGAAAAGAGGCGATGAACATGTAGGGAACACAAAACCTGCGGGCACAAGGAAGGGAACTTGATATAAAACACGGCAAAAAAAAAAAAATTACATTCAGATGCAACTATAAGATGAATAGAAAATAAACCTAACATGATTATAACAAATTCACAACGTCAAAATCCCTATTAAGACCTCGTGGTTCCATGCTCTGTAGGAAATGAATCCAATATGCCTCTCTAGCTAATATCTTTTGAGTGACATCTCCACCTCTCCTGTTCATGGAAATTTGTTCTAGGACAAAAAACTGCAGCTGAGCTATCGAATGTCCTGCTGTATTGAAATTGTATGGAACTGGCAAATGATTCTTTTTACAGCGAATATCAGATTTATGGTGGGAGATGCGGTCCTTGACCGCCTGTCAGGTCTCACCCACATAAATCATTCCACAAGGACATTTAATTGCATATACGACCTGTTTAGAGTCGCATGTGAAGAAGCCAAAGAAAGGAATATCGACACCCGTCTGTGGATGAGAGATACTGGGACCCTTCAGCACATTAGCGAATTGAGCACACTGTAAAAAGGGAATGTACCCTTGCGTTGAGTGCAAAGGAACGCTTGTCTAGGACTGGTCAAGGCAGAGCCTATATCTGCTCTTATGATTTTATTCTTAAGATTTTGAGGTCTCCTGAAACAAGGCAAAAATGGCTCTTGAAATTCAGGAATGTCAGGGAAACTCTCTTTTAAAATGTGCCAATGCTTACGGATTTTTCTATGTACTCTGTGTTAGGAGTCGAGTTTCCTCTGCTGCACAGGGGGAATCTCAATCCGTGTCTGCTGCGGTCTCCCATTCTGCATCGGCCGCAGTAGGGTCTGCTCAGTGGAGACGTCGCTCCCAGCGTCTCGCTGAGGCTGATTCTGTGCATAGGGTTACTACTGCCTTTTCTGGCTTTCCTATGGTACCCTGCACTGATCTGCGGCGAGCGGGCTTCTCTGGGACTAAGTCCTTATTTACACACACTGAGCATGCCCAGGGCAAGATCTCCCATTGGAGGTCGAGGGTCACATGCTCAGGTACTGCAGCACATCCCATTGGTCCTCCAGGCAGGTCCTGAAAGGGCAAAACTTCGGTAGCAGCTTCCTGTGCTGCAACTATATAAACTGCGCATGACCGCACGGCCATGTACTAGTATTGTCTTGCTAATATGTGTGTGTGTTGTGAGTGAAAGTCGCTCTTTAAATACCCCTCCCTATTGGATGACTGTTCGCGGAAGGAGTATGTTTGCTATCTAGTGCCCGACTTATCTTACAGTACGTTACACACATAACAGCGTCTATTTGCTGTGACTGCCTGTACGGCGCCGTGCGCTTACCTGACCGAAGCCTGGGTGGTTAGCGGCGTCCGTTTGTGCAGCACCGCACGCACTCTTGCGCCTTTATAAATTATTATTTATGTTCATCTGACACCCCAGTTGCGGTGTCGAGCGCATGAGGTCTTCTGAACTCAAATCCTCAGTCTCGGGTTTGAGATTAGAGACTCCTTGCTTGCGTTCTATGTGCGGTACCGCGGTCCTGTGACGCAACAGGGTCGCTTCCTTCACACAGGGTGAAGTTAACCCATGTGTGTATTCCTATAGTACCGCCATATACAGTGGGGCAAAAAAAGTATTTAGTCAGTCAGCAATAGTGCAAGTTCCACCACTTAAAAAGATGTGAGGCGTCTGTAATTTACATCATAGGTAGACCTCAACTATGGGAGACAAACTGAGAAAAAAAAATCCAGAAAATCACATTGTCTGTTTTTTTAACATTTTATTTGCATATTATGGTGGAAAATAAGTATTTGGTCAGAAACAAAATTTCATCTCAATACTTTGCAATATATCCTTTGTTGGCAATGACAGAGGTCAAACGTTTTCTGTAAGTCTTCACAAGGTTGCCACACAATGTTGTTGGTATGTTGGCCCATTCCTCCATGCAGATCTCCTCTAGAGCAGTGATTTTTTTGGCTTTTCGCTTGGCAACACGGACTTTCAACTCCCTCCAAAGGTTTTCTATAGGGTTGAGATCTGGAAACTGGCTAGGCCACTCCAGGACCTTGAAATGCTTCTTACGAAAGCCACTCCTTCGTTGCCCTGGCGTTGTGCTTTGGATCATTGTCATGTTGAAAGACCCAGCCACGTTTCATCTTCAATGCCCTTGCTGATGGAAGGAGGTTTGCACTAAAAATCTCACGATACATGGCCCCATTCATTCTTTCATGTACCTGGATCAGTCGTCCTGGCCCCTTTGCAGAGAAACAGCCCCAAAGCATGATGTTTCCACCAGCATGCTTTACAGTAGGTATGGTGTTTGATGGATGCAACTCAGTATTCTTTTTCCTCCAAACACGACAAGTTGTGTTTCTACCAAACCGTTCCAGTTTGGTTTCATCACACCATAGGACATTCTCCCAAAACTCCTCTGGATCATCCAAATGCTCTCTAGCAAACTTCAGACCACCCCGGACATGTACTGGCTTAAGCAGTGGGACACGTCTGGCACTGCAGGATCTGAGTCCATGGTGGCGTAGTGTGTTACTTATGGTAGGCCTTGTTACATTGGTCCCAGCTCTCTGCAGTTCATTCACTAGGTCCCCCCGCGTGGTTCTGGGATTTTTGCTCACCGTTCTTGTGATCATTCTGACCCCACGGGGTGGGATTTTGCGTGGAGCCCCAGATCGAGGGAGATTATCAGTGGTCCTGTATGTCTTCCATTTTCTAATTATTGCTCCCACTGTTGATTTCTTCACTCCAAGCTGGTTGGCTATTGCAGATTCAGTCTTCCCAGCCTGGTGCAGGGCTACAATTTTGTTTCTGGTGTCCTTTGACAGCTCTTTGGTCTTCACCATAGTGGAGTTTGGAGTCAGACTGTTTGAGGGTGTGCACAGGTGTCTTTTTATACTGATGACAAGTTTAAACAGGTGCCATTACTACAGGTAATGAGTGGAGGAAAGAGGAGACTCTTAAAGAAGAAGTTACAGGTCTGTGAGAGCCAGAAATCTTGATTGTTTGTTTCTGACCAAATACTTATTTTCCACCATAATATGCAAATAAAATGTTAAAAAAACAGACAATGTGATTTTCTGGATTTTTTTTTCTCAGTTTGTCTCCCATAGTTGAGGTCTACCTATGATGTAAATTACAGACGCCTCTCATCTTTTTAAGTGGTGGAACTTGCACTATTGCTGACTGACTAAATACTTTTTTGCCCCACTGTAGTCTGTCTTTACTAGCAGCAGGGTTTTTACCTGCACGGTGGACCTCGGACTGCGAACGTACCTAGTTCCATATCATCTTATACTTGGTGCGTTCCGCCAGTCCTTAACACTCTACATGAACGGATGAAAAGTATGTACGAATGGCAGCCGTCGGGAGGTCCTTGATCTAGATAACGTATTTCTGGTTTGCTGTGCCTGATGTAGGAGTCGAGGGGGATAGCCTCTCTGTAGAAACCTATCTTTCATTTCTTCCAGACGTTGTGTACATACTTGCGGATTGCTCACTATCCTCCGTACCCTTTCAAATTGTGAAATTGGCACTGACCTCTTAACGGCTTGCGGATGACAGCTTTGAAAAAATAATAGGTTATTACGATCAGTATCTTTGGTATAAAGATCCAAAGTTAAATTACCATCCTCTCCTTGTAGAACCTTAGTGTCCAAGAAATTAATCTCATGTTGATTAATATTCAATGTAAATTTTAACTCAGGCCAAATAGAATTAACATGATCAAAAAATTGTAATAAACTATCCTCTGTGCCTTGCCAAAGACAAAACACATCGTCGATATAACGATGCCACAATAGACATTGTGTTTGATAGAGTCTATTTGGATAGATGTATTCTGATTCATAGCAAGACATGAAGCAATTGGAATAGGGTGGGGCCACGTTGGACCCCATCGCTGTTCCCTGTAATTGGAGACAAAACTGATCCTCAAACATAAAGAAATTTTTAATGAGAACAATTTCCAGAAGCTCCATAAGAAAATTAATCACGTTGGGTTGCATTAAGGATTCTTCTAACATTGTCCTCATAGCCCTCATGCCTTTTTGATGCTGAATAGATGTATATAGATTATTAACGTCGAAGGTTGCCAGTAGAGTGCCCTGGGGTAATGTGCCAAAATTCTTAATAAGCTGTAAAAAGGAACCCGTATCTAACAGAAATGAGCGGGTGTTTTTAATAAGAGGTGCTAAAATTTTTTCCAATAATATTGAAAGGAGAGAAAGAATAGAGTCCGTCAAAGCTACAATTGGATGCCCTGGGGGCTTATCCAACCTCTTATGGATTGTCCTAGAACAAATTTCCATGAACAGGAGAGGTGGAGATGTCACTCAAAAATTATTAGCTAGAGAGACATATTGGATTAATTTCCTACAGAGCATGGAACCACGATGTCTTAATAGGGATTTTGACGTTGTGAATTTGTTATAATCATGCTAGGTTTATTTTCTATTCATCTTATAGTTGCATCTGAATGTAATTTTTTTTTTGTCGTGATTTATATCAAGTTCCCTTCCTTGTGCCCGCAGGTTTTTTGTTCCCTACATGTTCATCGCCTCTTTTCAAACTTTTTTAAAAAACCATTATATAGTAACAGACGCAGTCGTGGTTTAATTGTCATGCGTACTTATTTTCCTTTTTTTTATGTCTCCTAGGTCATTTCATGATGCTTCTTCTTTTTTCACTACGGCTTACCTGCTTGATTCGTCCGAGGACCGCCTTCTGTACCGCCTTCTCCTTCTTCCTTCTCTGGTGACGGCTTGCGTTCCATCAGAGCGTTTCACCTAACACTTCCGCCACATGGGGAGACATGGTGACGCACTTCTGGCCGTAATACAACGCTCGGGAGATCACCTTATGCATAATGGGAGCTCCATTGCGCTCCAGTTGCGGCTCAGTGACGTTCATTTTGGGCGCCGGTTTTCAGACACTAAACTTCCGGCGTCATTAGTATTTAAATAGATGACTTTGCCTACTTTGTTTAGGGCGCCTTTTCACCGGACACTTCCGCACATGTAGAGCGCACGGCCCCAGATCTAACCACGGGTAAGGATCAGTATGGATACATTTGGGGGCTCTCCGCCCGTAACTCTAGATGGTTTTATCCTGACTTGGCATACCAAGCCAGTACGCAATGTATTGGTATATCTATTGCGATTAAATATATCTTGACACTGCACACTAAGTGGGCTGTATTTGGTTTGCCCTTTTGCCTCCAGAACTTCTAATAAGAATGGTCCTCCCCCACTCCTAGAGACTCACAGGAGAGTGCACACGTGTAAGCACGTTTGATATTTCCCTGGTAAGAGTCTCTTTCTTTATCTTTTGTTCCCTTTTTTTCTGGATTTTTTTTTCTTTTTTTTCTGTTTTACTCATTTTTTTTTACATGAAATATAGGAGACATCAGACACATATACTATGTATTAGATGGTCCTGTTCAAACCTGTAGTCTAAGCCTGTATGAGTATTGAACTTTCTTTATTATGTCATATATGACAATTTTGCAGTCAATCACCCATTATACGTCACATTTGACAAATGTCATATAAAATAATTTTTTCCTTTTTCTTTGCTTTCTTTGTCCAAAGTGTTAAAATTTGGTTTTTTTTGTGTGTATACTTTGCTCTATAGACACTGTTTGTACTATTATATTTGTTGGCATATGCAACAGATTGGGACTTATTATAAGTGAAAGGAGGACTTTATACTAACCAGACAGCAGATGGCGATAGTGTGTAAAGTTATATACTTGCTGTAATGTGGGGAGGGAAGCTCTCAGTGGTTGGTTGTTTTCTTACTTTCACTTTTGCTTTTCTTCATGAATGTGTTGTCTTCAGTGCACGGACTGTGTGACACTGAATTGTATCTCATGTTTATCCAGTATGATGTAAATACTGTTTACTCAAGATATCTTGCTGATTGAAGCTTTCCTAAGTACAGCGGTGACTGCAAGAAGACGCACTCTGCAACAATATTGTCATTGTTTTCTTAATTTTTTATTTTATGTACTCCAGTCTGATGAAGGTCAATGTTATGACCGAAACGTTACAGTGATATTCTGGAATTTGCATCCTTAATAAAAGAATTTCTTCTTCAAGCATATACGTTTTGAGTGCCGTTACATTTTTTACATTGTATTATAAGGGTTTGGTAACCCCTGTTTCGGGCACCGAAGCATAAAAGAGGAGTGACGTGTCAACTTTTTGAAGATTATGTGACCAATATTTCACAAGCACCCTCGATGATTTAGTCCATTCATTTTTTATCTGTTTCTTTTCTTTTTTTCTATTTTGTGTATTTTTCAAAAGACTACAAGATGTCTACAACAGGCTTCCCCTATAACGAATCGGAGATAGCAGAGATTGTTTCACAAGTGACGACTTCAGGTGATTTTCTGCAAATATCAGCTAGTGAATTTAAGTCACGTGATTTAGAGCGAGAGACCCGGCACTTAGCAGGCCTAGAGTTACATTGCATTACTATTGCCGAGTATATCAAGACTCAGAGGATTCCACGAGGTCTTCGGGTGTCCCTTAGACCAACACTTTTTCAGGATAACCCAGAATTTTGTCAGAAATTTGAATTAATTTTAAACAAGTGCTCTTTGGATCTCATGGCCCTGACTTTGGATAATTTGAATAAGGAGATCAAAAATTGCCAAGATAAAGTGTCATCTATCGAGACACAATTAAAAGACTCTTTACCAAAGGAAGAATTTGAAGCAATCAAGACATGCACCAAGGACAACGTGGACTCCTTCAAGAAAGACACAGAACAAAGAAAAAGACAGAAATTTATAAGGGACACTCAAGACTATCTCCAAAAGAGAGTTTATAAATGGCAAGGCTCCTCCTCCCGCCAAAATTACCGTTCTTATAGGAATATGGACGGGACCTCAGCATCCAGCTCTGACAGTGAGCGTCTGGACTATGTTCGGTCTACTTCTTCTTCTTCTTTTTTAGGTTCCAGCAAAAGGACATATCCAAGAAAAGGTCGAGGAGGGGGGCCAATGCTTCAGAGATCAACCGACAAGGGATGCATACCAGGTCCCAGGTAACTCGAGTTTGGTAGTCAATATTTCGTCAAAATGTCTAAACAACTCTCAAATAAATCTTCTACAAAGGGGCCTCTCGTTCTGTCCCACCTATCGTTTTGATACATTTCAGTTAGAGGTTGACTTACAGAGGTTCTACAGGAATCTGCGTCTAAAAGCTTTCTTTAAAAATTCTGATAGCAGAGTGACACAAGTAATCCGTCCAACACCTATTAATCTAACTGATCTAGGCCTGAAAACACGTAGCACTTTTTCTCCACCAAAGAATAGCCAGCCAATTGAAACCTTTATTGCACTCATTGATAAAGAGGTATCTGATTACACTAAGCAGATAGCCAGGGGTGTTTTTAGTTTAAGACCAAATTTTAAATCCATTGATCGAATAGCCTTACAGTCTTTAACAGAGGATAAAGAAATAGTAATAAGACCCGCCGACAAAGGGGGAGCCATTGTCATCATGGATCATTCATTTTACAAGGCTGAGATCCTGTCACAGTTATCGAATACGGAGATTTATCAACCTTTGCCCAATAATCCTACCTCCTCTATTAAACAACTGATTATGCGGACCCTGGATAGGGCATTCGAAGCACAGATTATAGACACAAAAACAAAAGATTCTTTGATAAAAAAAACCATCCATTAATTCCCGTGTTTTAAGTTTTGCCCAAAATCCATAAAAGGTTGGATAATGGACACTGTTTGTACTATTATATTTGTTGGCATATGCAACAGATTGGGACTTATTATAAGTGAAAGGAGGACTTTATACTAACCAGACAGCAGATGGCGATAGTGTGTAAAGTTATATACTTGCTGTAATGTGGGGAGGGAAGCTCTCAGTGGTTGGTTGTTTTCTTACTTTCGCTTTTGCTTTTCTTCATGAATGTGTTGTCTTCAGTGCACGGACTGTGTGACACTGAATTGTATCTCATGTTTATCCAGTATGATGTAAATACTGTTTACTCAAGATATCTTGCTGATTGAAGCTTTCCTAAGTACAGCGGTGACTGCAAGAAGACGCACTCTGCAACAGGTTATGGGCCCCAGACATCCCAGATAACCCCAGATAACCCCAGATAACCCCAGGCACCCCAGATTGCCCCAGGCACTCCAGGCACCCCAGACACTACAGGTCTGCACTACAAGCTCAGGCAGAAGGATCCTGGTTTATAGCCCAGATAACGGAGCACACAGATAAGCTCTGTAAACAGAAGGAACTAAATCCAGATACAGAGTGACAGAGGAATTCAGCATCCCAGGAGCTGGATATAATTGCAGAGAATTCACAGGACGTACAGGAGAATATCTTCAGTACAACTCTCTAAACAAGTAAGACTATATAAAGATGATGAGTAACACAGAACTGAAATTTACAGTAGCTAAACTGAATAGTGAAAATTATCAGTTATGGAAATTCAAAGTAGAGATGTTGTTATCTAAGGATGATCTATGGGAAGTAATTGTTACAGCAAGACCAGATCAAGATAATCAGACATGGGATAAGAAGGATATGCAAGCGAGAGCCACCATTAGCTTATTAGTGGATGATGCTCAATTAATACATATAAGAAATGAAGAAACAGCTAAGGGAATGTGGGAAGCATTAAGAAAACTGTATGAAAGACCTAGCTTGAATCACAAGTTGTTTTTATTAAGAAAGCTGTACAGTATGAGATTGAGTGCAAATGACGATATGCAGAAGCACATATTCTCAATGATGGAAGTGATATCACAGCTAAGATCTATTGGTGAAGATGTTAAAGAAAGTCATGTAGCAGCTATATTGTTGTGCAGTTTACCAGATTCGTATACAGCCTTGATAAATGCCCTTGAGACGAGACCAGAAACTGACATTACATTAGATTTTGTGAAAACAAGACTAATAGATGAATATCAGAGAAGAAAAAAACAAAGAAATGATTCTTCTACTGAAAAGGACAGTGAAAACGCTCTTAAAGCTACAGAATTCCAAAAACCCTATAATAAAGAGACAAGAGAATGCTTCAGATGTAAGAAAAAAGGTCATTTAAAGAAAGACTGTACCATATGGAAAGCAGAACAACAAAAATTACAACATAAAAAGCATACAGAGAAAGTAAAAAACACAATTTCCGATTCATGTGAGAATAATTGGAATGGCACATTTAAAGTAACAGACAAGAAATCATCACTTGGTTGGTTTATTGATTCAGGATGGAACAACGAGTCATATGACAAGTGACAAGAATTTCTTTACTGATCTTGATTTAGATAAGAAAGAAGCCATTTATCTCGCAGATGGAAGCAAAATAACCGCAGAAGGTATCGGACAAGGTATGCTAAATTGTTCAAACAAGTTCGGGCAAGATTCAAAGATACTTGTACAAGATGTGTTGTATGTTCCAAAATTGGAAGGCGGATTATTATCTGTGAAACGTTTAACAGCAAAAGGACTTACAGTGAAATTCAAAGACAATGAGTGTGCAATTATTGCAGGAAACAAGGTGATAACCAAAGTCAAGGCAGATGAACAATTATATCATTTTGACACACCAAAGGAACAGATTAAGGTATGTACACATGATCACAAAAACTGTATTCACATGTGGCATAGACGTCTAGGACATAGACACCCTGACAGCATAAGGGAACTACAGAGAAAAGAATTGACAAAAGATTTAAAGATATCAGATTGCTCAATTACCATAAGATGTGATTGTTGTATAAAATCCAAAGCCACAAGGATATCTATTCCAAAAGAAAGTGAGATGAAAAGCGAAAGACCACTTGATTTGGTGCATACTGACGTATGTGGACCCATGAAAGTGACTACATCAGGAGGCAATAGATACATGTTGACTTTTATAAACGATTACTCAAGATACACAGTCACATACTTAATTAAAAACAAAAGTGAAGTTTTTGATAAACTTGTAGACTATGTAACAAGATCAAGTAACAAATTTCAAAGGAAGCCAATTGTCATCAGAAGTGATAATGGAGGTGAATTTACAAGTCACAGAATAGAAGACTACTTAAGACAAAATGGAATAGAACACCAGAAAACTGTTCCATACACACCTGAACAAAATGGAGTAGCAGAAAGGAAAAACAGAACTCTAACAGAGATGATAAGATGTATGCTGACGGATTCCAAACTACCAGAGAAATATTGGGGTGAGGCAGCAATGACAGCTACTTATCTACAGAACTGACTTTTTTCCAGAAAACTGACGAAAACTCCATATGAACTGTGGCAAGGTATGAAACCAAGTGTCAATCATTTAAAAGTTTTTGGATGTAAAGTTTTCATAGTCATTCCAACAGAAAAACGTTCCAAACTTCAAAACAGATCCATGGAAGGAATATTTGTTGGATATAGTGAAAATTGCAAAGGATACAGAATCCTAGATCCCAAAACAGACAGAGTTACGGTGAGTAACAGTGTGACATTCATTGAAGATTTTAATGAAGATATTATGATTTCAGTTGAAACAAAAAATGAGAAAACCAATAATGACACAACTGAAGAAATATCTGATGAGAAAGAAGTAGAAGTTAATGAAGAACAAAATACTGAAAGTGAAGAATCACAACTACAAACAGACACAGAACCAAGACGTTCAATGAGAGAGAACAAAGGAAAACCACCAAAACGTCTCTCATACAAGACAAGCACAAGAAAAATCTATGAGCCTACTTCTTGGGAGGAAATATCTAAACTTCCAGTGGAAGAAGCTAATAAATGGATAGAAGCAACAGAAACAGAAATTAAATCCATGCAAGATTCAAATACATGGACACTGACAGATTTACCAGAAGGAAGAAAAACCATAGGATGTAAATGGATTTTTAAAGTTAAATACCAAACAGATGGCACAGCTGAAAGATACCGAGCAAGACTCGTAGCTAAAGGGTATTCTCAAAAATATGGAGAAGACTATGATGAAACATTCACTCCAGTTGTCAAACACACTGCAATAAGAACTTTACTTACAGTTGCAGCAATGAAACAGATGCAACTAAGACATCTGGATGTAAAGACAGCTTTTCTGAATGGAGATTTAACAGAAGACATTTATATGGAACAACCTCCAGGATTCAAAGATGAAAGAAATCCAAACAAAGTTTGTAAACTACAGAAAAGCATATATGGTTTAAAGCAAGCAGCTAAAGCGTGGAATGACAAAATCACGGAAGTACTTACAAATGAAAAATTTCAAAGAAGCAAAGCTGATCCATGCTTATACACAAAAAGGCTGATTAATAGATGGATTTACATACTCATATATGTAGACGATATTTTGATTTGTTTTGAACAAGAAAGGGATAACGAAAACATTCTAAAAATCCTGAAGCGACATTTCGAAATCAAAGACTTGGGAAATGTAAAACAATATCTAGGAATACAAGTAGAAAGAGAAGAAGATGGAAGTTTCCTACTGAATCAAAATCACATGATTCAAGACATAACAGAAAAATTTGGATTAAAGGATGCAAAAACAGTAAAGTCTCCAATGGAAACTAATTATCTCAAAGAGATGAACAGTGAACAAAATATGCTACCAAATAATGAAGAATACAGAACAGCAATAGGAAAACTACTGTATCTAGCAACCGTTACAAGACCAGACATCGCAGCAGCAGTAGGAATCCTGAGTAGAAAGGTATCAAAGCCAAATAAAGCTGATTGGAATGCCGTGAAGAGAGTAATACGTTATTTGAAAGGAACTAGCAATGTTAAGCTGAAATTACCCACAAGCAATGATTGCATTTTAACAGGATATGTTGATTCAGATTGGGCTGGAGATCCAACTGACAGAAGATCTACCAGTGGACATATTTTTTTCCTCTCAGGTGGACCAATAAGTTGGACAAGTAAGAAACAGTCAATTGTGACACTATCTTCAACAGAAGCAGAATATGTTGCCGCAGCACATGCGAGTCAAGAAGTACTGTGGTTAAGACAATTGTTGACAGAATTAGGACAACCACAGTTGGCACCAACAAAACTAAAAGAGGACAATCAAGGATGTCTTGTTCTTGCTCAGATGGAAAGAGTCAATCCAAGAACCAAGCATATTGATGTGAAATATCATTTCTTGAGAGATCATCAGGAACAAGGAGTCTTGAAGTTAGAGTACTGTCCTACTGAAGAAATGACAGCAGACATTTTCACAAAGGCGTTGAATGCTGATAAACATCAGAGACTAATAAAAAAGTTGGGTTTGATTGAATAAGTCCTTACTGTTGAGAAAGGGTGTTGGCATATGCAACAGATTGGGACTTATTATAAGTGAAAGGAGGACTTTATACTAACCAGACAGCAGATGGCGATAGTGTGTAAAGTAATATACTTGCTGTAATGTGGGGAGGGAAGCTCTTAGTGGTTGGTTGTTTTCTTACTTTCGTTTTTGCTTTTCTTCATGAATGTGTTGTCTTCAGTGCACGGACTGTGTGACACTGAATTGTATCTCATGTTTATCCAGTATGAAGTAAATACTGTTTACTCAAGATATCTTGCTGATTGAAGCTTTCCTAAGTACAGCGGTGACTGCAAGAAGACGCACTCTGCAACAATATTGTCATTGTTTTCTTAATTTTTTATTTTATGTACTCCAGTCTGATGAAGGTCAATGTTATGACCGAAACGTTACAGTGATATTCTGGAATTTGCATCTTTAATAAAAGAATTTCTTCTTCAAGCATATACGTTTTGAGTGCCGTTACATTTTTTACATTGTATTATAAGGGTTTGGTAACCCCTGTTTCGGGCACCGAAGCATAAAAGAGGAGTGACGTGTCAACTTTTTGAAGATTATGTGACCAATATTTCACAAGCACCCTCGATGATTTAGTCCATTCATTTTTTATCTGTTTCTTTTCTTTTTTTCTATTTTGTGTATTTTTCAAAAGACTACAAGATGTCTACAACAGGCTTCCCCTATAACGAATCGGAGATAGCAGAGATTGTTTCACAAGTGACGACTTCAGGTGATTTTCTGCAAATATCAGCTAGTGAATTTAAGTCACGTGATTTAGAGCGAGAGACCCGGCACTTAGTAGGCCTAGAGTTACATAGCATTACTATTGCCGAGTATATCAAGACTCAGAGGATTCCACGAGGTCTTCGGGTGTCCCTTAGACCAACACTTTTTCAGGATAACCCAGAATTTTGTCAGAAATTTGAATTAGTTTTAAACAAGTGCTCTTTGGATCTCATGGCCCTGACTTTGGATAATTTGAATAAGGAGATCAAAAATTGCCAAGATAAAGTGTCATCTATCGAGACACAATTAAAAGACTCTTTACCAAAGGAAGAATTTGAAGCAATCAAGACATGCACCAAGGACAACGTGGACTCCTTCAAGAAAGACACAGAACAAAGAAAAAGACAGAAATTTATAAGGGACACTCAAGACTATCTCCAAAAGAGAGTTTATAAATGGCAAGGCTCCTCCTCCCGCCAAAATTACCGTTCTTATAGGAATATGGACGGGACCTCAGCATCCAGCTCTGACAGTGAGCGTCTGGACTATGTTCGGTCTACTTCTTCTTCTTCTTTTTTAGGTTCCAGCAAAAGGACATATCCAAGAAAAGGTCGAGGAGGGGGGCCAATGCTTCAGAGATCAACCGACAAGGGATGCATACCAGGTCCCAGGTAACTCGAGTTTGGTAGTCAATATTTCGTCAAAATGTCTAAACAACTCTCAAATAAATCTTCTACAAAGGGGCCTCTCGTTCTGTCCCACCTATCGTTTTGATACATTTCAGTTAGAGATTGACTTACAGAGGTTCTACAGGAATCTGCGTCTAAAAGCTTTCTTTAAAAATTCTGATAGCAGAGTGACACAAGTAATCCGTCCAACACCTATTAATCTAACTGATCTAGGCCTGAAAACCCGTAGCACTTTTTCTCCACCAAAGAATAGCCAGCCAATTGAAACCTTTATTGCACTCATTGATAAAGAGGTATCTGATTACACTAAGCAGATAGCCAGGGGTGTTTTTAGTTTAAGACCAAATTTTAAATCCATTGATCGAATAGCCTTACAGTCTTTAACAGAGGATAAAGAAATAGTAATAAGACCCGCCGACAAAGGGGGAGCCATTGTCATCATGGATCATTCATTTTACAAGGCTGAGATCCTGTCACAGTTATCGAATACGGAGATTTATCAACCTTTGCCCAATAATCCTACCTCCTCTATTAAACAACTGATTATGCGGACCCTGGATAGGGCATTCGAAGCACAGATTATAGACACAAAAACAAAAGATTCTTTGATAAAAAAAACCATCCATTAATTCCCGTGTTTTAAGTTTTGCCCAAAATTCATAAAAGGTTGGATAAACCCCCAGGGCGTCCAATTGTAGCTTCGACGGACTCTATACTTTCTCACCTTTCAATATTATTGGAAACATTTTTAACACCTCTTATTAAAAACACCCCCTTATTTTTGTTAGATACGGGTTCCTTTTTACAGCTTATTAAGCATTTTGGCACATTACCCCAGGGCTCTCTACTGGCAACCTTCGACGTTAATAATCTATATACATCTATTCAGCATCAAAAAGGCATGAGGGCTATGAGGACAAAGTTAGAAGAATCCTTAATGCAACCCAACGTGATTAATTTTCTTATGGAGCTTCTGGAAATTGTTCTCATTAAAAATTTCTTTATGTTTGAGGATCACTTTTATCTCCAAGTAAAGGGAACAGCGATGGGGTCCAATGTGGCCCCACCCTATGCCAATTGCTTCATGTCTCGCTTTGAATCAGAATACATCTATCCAAATAGACTGTATTAAACGCATTGTCTATTGTGGCATCATTATATCGACGATGTGTTTTGTTTTTGGCAAATAACAGAGGATAGTTTATTACAATTTTTAGATCCTGTTAATTCTATTTGGCCTGAGTTAAAATTTACATTGAATTTTAATCAACATGAGATTAATTTCTTGGACACTAAGGTTCTACAAGGAGAGGATGGTAATTTAACTTTGGATCTTTATACCAAAGATACTGATCGCAATAACCTATTATTTTTTCAAAGCTGTCATCCGTGAGCCGTTAAGAGGTCAGTGCCAATTTCACAATTTGAAAGGGTACGGAGGATAGTGAGCAATCCGCAAGTGTGTGCACAACGTCTGGAAGAAATGAAAGATAAGTTTCTACAGAGAGGCTATCCCCCTCGACTCCTACATCAGGCACAGCAAGCCAGAAATAAGTTATCTAGATCAAGGGCCTCCCGACGGTTGCCATTCGTACATACTTTTCATCCGTTCATGTACAGAGTACATAGAAAAATCCGTAAGCATTGGCACATTTTAAAAGAGAGTTTCCCTGACATTCCTGAATTTCAAGAGCCATTTTTGCCTTGTTTCAGGAGACCTCAAAATCTTAAGAATAAAATCGTAAGAACAGATATAGGCTCTGCCTTGACCAGTCCTAGACAAGCGTTCCTTTGCACTCAACGCAAGGGTACATTCCCCTGTTTACAGTGTGCTCAATGCGCTAATGTGCTGAAGGGTCCCAGTATCTCTCATCCACAGATGGGTGTCGATATTCCTTTCTTTGGCTTCTTCACATGCGACTCTAAACAGGTCGTATATGCAATTAAATGTCCTTGTGGAATGATTTATGTGGGTGAGACCCGACAGGCGGTCAAGGACCGCATCTCCCACCATAAATCTGATATTCGCTGTAAAAAGAATCATTTGCCAGTTCCATACAATTTCAATACAGCAGGACATTCAATAGCTCAGCTGCGTTTTTTTGTCCTAGAACAAATTTCCATGAACAGGAGAGGTGGAGATGTCACTCAAAAATTATTAGCTAGCGAGGCATATTGGATTCATTTCCTACAGAGCATGGAACCACGAGGTCTTAATAGGGATTTTGATGTTGTGAATTTGTTATAATCATGTTAGGTTTATTTTCTATTCATCTTATAGTTGCATCTGAATGTAATTTTTTTTTTTGGCCGTGTTTTATATCAAGTTCCCTTCCTTGTGCCCGCAGGTTTTGTGTTCCCTACATGTTCATAGCCTCTTTTCAAATTTAAAAAAAAACCCATTATATAGTAACAGACGCAGTCATGGTTTAATTGTCATGCGTACTTATTTTACTTTTTTTTATGTCTCCTAGGTCATTTCATGATGCTTCTTCTTTTTTCACTACGGCTTACCTGCTTGATTCGTCCGAGGACCGCCTTCTGTACCGCCTTCTCCTTCTTCCTTCTCTGGTGACGGCTTGCGTTCCATCAGAGCGTTTCACCTAACACTTCCGCCACATGGGGAGACACGGTGACGCACTTCTGGCCGTAATACAACGCTCGGGAGATCACCTTATGCATAATGAGAGCGCCATTGCGCTCCAGTTGCGGCTTAGTGACGTTCATTTTGGGCGCCGGTTTTCAGACGCTAAACTTCCAGTGCCATTAGTATTTAAATAGATGACTTTGCCTACTTTGTTTAGGGCGCCTTTTCACCGGACACTTCCGCACATGTAGAGCGCACGGCCCCGGATCTAACCACCGGTAAGGATCAGTATGGATACATTTGGGGGCTCTCCGCCCATAACTCTGGATGGTTTTATCCTGACTTGGCATACCAAGCCAGTACGCAATGTATTGGTATATCTATTGCGATTAAATATATTTTTACACTGCACACTAAGTTGGCTGTATTTGGTTTGCCCTTTTGCCTCCAGAACTTCTAATAAGAATGGTCCTCCCCCACTCCTAGAGACTCACAGGAGAGTGCACACGTTTAAGCACGTTTGATATTTCCCTGGTAAGACTCTGTTTCTTTATCTTTTGTTCCCCTTTTTTTCTGGTTTTTTTTTTTCTTTTTTTTCTGTTTTACTCATTTTTTTCATGAAATATAGGAGACATCAGACACATATACTATGTATTAGATGGTCCTGTTTAAACCTGTAGTCTAAGCCTGTATGAGTATTGAACTTTCTTTATTATGTCATATATGACAATTTTGCAGTCAATCACCCATTATACGTCACATTTGACAAATGTCATATAAAAGAATTTTTTTTCCTTTTTCTTTGCTTTCTTTGTCCAAAGTGTTAAAATTTTGTTTTTTTTGTGTGTATACTTTGCTCTATGGACACGGTTTGTATTATTATCTGGTCATTGTTTTCTTTATTTTTTATTTTATGTACTCCAGTCTGATGAAGGTCAATGTTATGACCGAAACGTTACAGTGATATTCTGGAATTTGCATCCCCAATAAAAGAATTTCTTCTTCAAGCATATACATTTTGAGTGCCGTTACATTTTTTACATTGCCCCATCAAGTGCATCTGCACCCTCTTCATCCTCTGTGACTGTGGGGACAGCAGTCGCACATGGTTTTGGATGCAGACCTTCCACCTCTTAACCCGCAACAGCCAGTGTGATTGGCAGGTCACCAGGACATTTGCTAGTGGAAACACCTGCTGGTGTTGAGCGCTCTCCCACATCGACACCACATTTTGATCAAGGCAACATAACATCTCCTCCTGCACCTTCCTCACAGACCAGCAGTTTGACGGGGACACCCTACTCAACTCCGTCAAAGCATGGCAGCCAGCCCTTAGTCCCTCAGATGTGGACAAGTAAAAGACCATTTCCTCCTAGCCATGACAAAGCTATAAGGTTGAATTTCTCCATCAGCAAGCTGTTGGCTACAGAAATGCTGCCTTTCCACCTGGTGGACACAGAGGATTTTCGAGACCTTATGTCCGTCGCAGTGCCCCAGTACCAGATGCCCAGTGGACACTACTTCTCAAAGAAAGCTGTGCCTGCACTACACCAGCATGTCGCACACAACATCACCGCTTCCTTGAGAAACTCTGTGTGTGACAGGGTGCCTATCACCACAGACACTTGGACGAGTAGACTTGGACAGGGGCATTACATGTCGGTGACTGGGCACTGGGTAACTACGGCAACATCAGGAGAAGGGGCTGCTTTCCAAGTCTTGCCATTGCCACGAGTTGCTCATCGATCCTCTGTATCTAGAAGTTCCTCCACTGCTTCTGCCTCCTCAACCTCCTCTCGGTCCTCCACCTGCACCCAAAGCCTGTCTGGCAATGCCACCCGCGTTGTAACTGTGCAGAAGGAATCCTGCACACCTCCTCACTATGCTTTCACCAGGACTCAATGGCATCAGGCAGTGTTTACATTGAAATGTCTTTGAAATGTGAGTCACACAGCAGATGAGTTGTGGTCAGCTCTGGAGACTGAGTTCCATCAATGGTTGTCTCCACTCAACTTGCAGCCATGGAAGGCTGTGTGCGACAATGCTGCAAACCTGGGTGCAACCCTTCGCCGGGGCAATGTCACACACGTGCCTTGTATGGCTCACATTTTGAGCCTAGTTGTCCAGCAATTTTTATCCCACTATCCCGGATTAGATGGGCTTCAGCAGAGGGCAGGGTCGCTGTGTGCTCACTTCCAACATTCGCATCCGCTCGACGATTTGCATCTCTACAGAAGTCGTTGGGCCTGCCAGTTCACCGGCTGAAATGCGATGTGCCCACATGGTGGAATTCAACTCTGCACATGTTGCAGCGACTGTGGCAGCACCGACGAGTCCTGATGCAATATGTTATGACGTATAGCCTGGGCCAACGAGATCAAGAGGTGGGGCAAATCACGCTGCAGGAGTGGTCTCAGATCAGGGACCTATGCACCCTTTTGCACAGTTTTGAAATAGCAACGAAGATGTTTAGTGCTGATGATGCCATTATCAGCATGACCGTTCTGGTGATTTACATGCTGGAGCATACCTTACACAGTGTTCGTAGTCAGGTGGTGGAACAGGAGGAGGAGGAGGAGGAACAGGAGGAGTTGTATGCAGAAGGGATCATATCTCCAAGGTCAAGAAGGTTGGCAGCACCAAGGCGTCTGGCATTGGAGGCTGGGGGAGAGGGGTTACCAAGGGCCCATGGTAGCAGCCAAACTGTTGAGGAAGGTGCAGGAGGTGAGGAAGAAGTGGAGGACGAACTGGCGATGGTCATGGAAGACTCATCAGATGAGGGAGACCTTGATCAAATTTCTGTTGTGTGAGGTTGGGGGGAGAGGGCAGATGAAGGAAGCATGATTCTCACCTCGCCACCACCAAGACAACAAGGACTTGGTCCTCCTGGATGCGCAAGACACATGAGTGCCTTCTTGCTGCACTAACTTAAGCATGACCTTCGGATTGTCAGCAGCCAAAGTAATGCCGACTACTGGGTTGCCACACTCTTACATCCCCGGTACAAAAGCAAATTTGGCAAAATAATTCCTGCCATAGAAAGGGATTCACGCATTCAGGAGTATCAGCAGAGACTGTTACAGAATTTAACATCTGCTTTTCCACAAAACACCAGTGGTGCACGTAGTCAATCTCTGAGTTCTAACTTGCCAACCTTGGGACTATCGAGTCATCACTCAAACCATAACAGTAACATCGAATCTGGTGGTAACAGCAATTTTTTCCAATTGTTTCAATATTTTTTTAGACCATCCTTTGCAAGGCCACATGAGACAAGAAGTCTGACTCACAGCCAACGCCTAGAGAGGATGGTACAAGAGTATCTCCAAGTTAACATCGATACCATGACTCTGGAACTGGACCCTTGCTCATTTTGGGCTTCCAATCTTGAAAAATGGCCTGGGCTCGCCACTCACACCTTGGAGATCTTGTCGTGCCCCGCAGCCAGCATTCTCTCGGAATGTGTGTTCAGTGCTGCTGGTGGTGGGCTGGCAGATAAGCGAACGTGGCTGTCCAATGACAATGTAGACAAACCTTTGTTCATCAAGATGAACAAATCCTGAATCCGCAAGGACTTTTCTACCCCTGTGTCATCTTGGGGAGACTAAAAGCTTGATGATTTTTGAAAACCACCTCACCAACCATTTTAAAAACTCTGGCAAAATTGATGCCACTTAAGTGGTGTCTGTGGCCGAATTTTTGAAAAAAATGGAGACTCTTTTATTTAGTCCCCTTGCTGAGTTTTACATGAGGTTGCCATCGTCACTTCCAGGTAGGTGGGGTCGTCTGCAGAGTTGTTTCCTCATACTAAAAAAGCTCCAGCCACCCACCGCCTGTTTACCTAAGTACTATTTTTAACGGCATGTAGCCCAGGAAATCCTTTTGGGCCTAATAGAATTTGGTGCTACTCAGCAACGTACCCCACCCATGAAGCAAGCTACACCGCCTGTTTACCTAACTACTATTTTTTAACGGCATCTAGCCCAGGAAATCCTTTTGGGCCTAGTAGAATTTGGTGCAACACAGCAGCGTACCCCACCCATGAAGCAAGCTACACCGCCTTTTTACCTAACTACTATTTTGTAATGGCATCTAGCCCAGGAAATCCGTTTGGGCCTAGTAGAATTTAGTGATACTCAGCAGCGTACCTACCCCACCCATGAAGCAAGCTACACCGCCTGTTTAATTAAGTACTATTTTGTAACGGCATGTAGCCAAGGAAATCCGTTTGGGCCTAGTAGAATTTGGTGATACTCAGCAGCATACACCACCTATGAAGCAAGCTACACCGCCTGTTTACTTAACTACTATTTTGTAATGGCATCTAGCCCAGGAAATCCGTTTGGGCCTAGTAGAATTTAGTGATACTCAGCAGCGTACCCTACCCATGAACCAAGCTACACCGCCTGTTTACCTAAGTACTATTATGTAACGGCATCTAGCCCAGGAAATCCTTTTGGGCCTAGTAGCAATTTCTGCTACTCAGCAGAGTATCCCACCCATGAAGCAAGCTACACCGCCTTTTTTCTTTCTCAATCTAACCCCTCGGCTCTTGGGTGTCCACTCTCCCTCCAGCTCTCTCCTTCTCACAGGTGGACTACCGCATGTTTTCACACTGTGGCAAATCTTTTGGGCCCAGGCATAAGAAGTCGTCGAGGTAATGGATAATATGTGCCGCCTTACAAACGTCCATGACGACCCATTCGAGGAAGCAACTAAATGCCTCAAATAGCAGGATATGGAGCACCCCATGGGCAAACAGCGATCTATGTAGTATGCTCCTTCACAGAAGCAGCCCAATGGGAGGACACTATTCGGAGGCACAGGTAGTAACCGGAACACCCCCTCAATGTCTGTTTTGGCCATTAGGGTGCCCCTTACCAACTTCTTGACCCATAGATAGTATTGTACTTGGTTCCGCGTCAATTTTGTCATTTACTGACCTGCCCCTTGGATATGACAAATGGTGGATTAGTCTGAATGTATTGGGTTCATTTTTTGGCACAACTCCCAATGGGGGTACCACAACATCTTCTAAGGAAAGTGTTCTGAATGGACCCGTCGCCATTCTACCTAAAGATTTTTTTTTTTTTGCAAGACGTCTGGGTGTTGATAGAGTGAGTTTAGATTTTTACTCCAGCCTTTCTTGATTTTAGAAGGGTATGACATGCCTATATCTGTGTCTCCTCCTCCTTTTACTCCTCCACCTCTTTTCTTTTCACATGACTATATGTAGTTGTGACTTTTCCATGTTTGTTGTGTCTTCTGAGCAGTTTGTCAGCTTTTGGACACCTTTTAAGGTGTTTTCTATGTGTTTGTATGTGTTTGTGTTTGCCTGCCATTGGCTTCAATGGGGTTCGAGGGTGTTCGTCAAACGTTCGACGAACAGTTCGGCGAACACCTCCCTGTTCGACGAACTGAACCGAACCCAGACACTAGGGAGGTGGCTCAACACTACTTTTCACTTGTAGGCAGTATGACACACAGTGATGAATACCAAATGCGATGCTGCTGTACACTCAGCCCACTGTGCCATATGTCTCACATTTGAACATGGGTTTTAAAAAGACGGCAACATATTTCTCATATTGTACCTCTATATTGTGAACACATAGAGGCACAAGTTTGTCAATTTACATATATGATTCAGGGGCATCTTATACACTCTAGACTCTTTTGCAATTAGTTGCTTTCTGTCTGATGCTCTTTCCTAATAATTAGAGTGTCATAGGTGGCTAACCTTTTAGTCATTTTTTGTAAACTATTCCTAAAATACATTGAAAACCTTATAACAAAGTTTACAATCTGCTACCTCTAAAATTGCTTGACTTACAATGGATAAAAAGAAAAAACAAAGATCTCTACAAAGGAAATTGAATTGAATTCAGGCTACCAGAGAATATGTAGTTAGAAAATACTTAATAAAAAAAAGAATAATAGATATACTTTAATAATTCAGAAATCCATAGATAAGTCAAAAGATTAATTAGATAATTTCAGCTGCTCACTTTACCCCTTAAGGACATAACTTCTTTTAAATAAGTTTGTTTATAGCAACGTAATATCCTAATTTCTTTTGACAGTTGTTGAACAGGACAGTTGGCACGTTTGAATTTTGCATCAAGATGACCTAAAATGGATGGAGCACCAAAATTGTGCAATTGTTTAACGGGATGGAATTAATCAAGGCTGATTTTGCAATCTGTTTTCTTACAAAGTAGAAAAAGTTTCACATGCCACATGTAAATATTCATAAAATCATGTATGAATAAGAGATTAAACTGGAGGCCAGCATGTACTAGATGATACTATATATTTTTTATTACCAAATAGATAGCATAAAAAAGTAAATTTAGGTCTGTATGATAATATACACACGTGGACAAAATTGTTGGTACCCCTCGTTTAATGACAGAAAAACCCACAATGGTCACAAAAATAACATGAATCTGACAGTAATAATAAATAAAAAATCTATAAAAATTAACAAATGGAACAAATGAAAGTCAGACATTGCTTTTCAACCATGCTTCCACAGAATTTAAAAAGATAAAACTCATGAAATAGGCCTGGACAGAAATGATGGTACCCTTAACTTAATATTTTGTTGCACAACCTTTTGATGCAATCATTGCAATCAAACGATTCCTGTAATTGTCAATGAGACTTCTGCATCTCTCGACAGGTATTTTGGCCCACTCCTCAAGAGTAAACTGCTCCAGTTATCTCATGTTTGAAGGTTGCTTTTTCCAGATGGCCTGTTTCAGCTCGTTCCAAAGATGCTCAATATGATTTAGGTCAGGGCTCATAGAAGGTCACTTCAGAATTGCCCAATGTTTTCCTCTTAGCCATTCTTGGGTGTTTTTAGCTGTGTGATTTGTGTCTTCATCGTGTTGCATGACCCATGACCTGCGACTGAGACCAAGCTTTCTGACTCTGGGCAGCACATTTCTCTCTAGAATCCCTTGATAGTCTGGAGATTTCATGGTACCCTGCACAGATTCTAGACACCTTGTGCCAGATGCAGCAAAGCAGCCCTAGAACATAACAAAGCCTCCTCCATGTTTCACAGTAGGGACAGTGTTCTTCTCTTGATATGTTTTATTTTTCCGCTTGTGAACATAGAGCTGATATGCCTGGCCAAAAAGTGCCATTTTTGTCTCATCTGTCCATAGGACATTCTCTTTTGTTACCATTTGTATTATCTGTCCCTTTCATTTGTCAATAATTTTCCTCCTGTGGCCATGTCCAGGGAGGTTGGCTACAGTCCCATGGGTCTTAAATTTCAGAATAATAAGTGCAACTGTAGTCACAGGAACATCAAGCTGCTTGCAGATGGTCTTATAACTTTTAGCTTTAACATGTTTGTCTACTTTTCTTTCTAATCTCCTTAGACAACTCTTTCCTTTGCTTGCTCTGGTCCATGATGAGTGTGATGCACACCATGTCACCAAACAGCACATTGAGTACCTGTAGCCCTATATACAGACCCACTCACTAATTCCAAGATTGTAGACACCTGTGATGCTAGTTAGTGGACACACCTTGATTTAACATGTCCCTTTTGTCACAATATTTTCAGGGGTACCGTCAATTCTATCCAGGCCTGTTTCATGAGTTTTATTTTTTTTTTTATTCTGTGGAAGCATGGTTGAGAAGCAATATCTGATTTTCATTTGTTTATTTTCACAGTTTTTTTCGTTTATTATTACTTTTGTCGGATTCAAGTTATTTCTGTGAACACTTTGGGTTTTTCTGTCATTAAACGAGGGGTACCAACAATTTTGACTATGTGTGTAGGTCTATTTTTGATATGACACTGAAAAATATTATTGTTTTACATTTTCTATGGTTCACTGCTTTGACTGTACATATTATATCAACTTTTTCTTATTCCGACTGGCAACGCTTTGAGCTATATCTGCAAAATTATATGTCTGATTGTGCTTTATGCTACCTATTATTTTTTTACCCCAAAAACTCCATTATTTCCCCGAAGAAGCCACTAATAGATGGCTGAAATGAGTAGGATAGGTTATATGTGGGGAGTTTGATACATATCAGGGATCACTTGGGTGCTGTCCTTGCTAGGGAATGAGTCTTTGCATGGGGCACATCATGAGAGACTAGAGGTCAATACATTTGCAGCTCTCCCACTTCCTTCAATAATTCCATGTGGTGCCTCCATCAACATGTCTGTCAAGACAAGGGTGAGATCCTTCTAATTTTTTATCTTGCACTAGTTACGTCGTGGGCACTTTGTATGTTATTTTTGTGTGTTCATGAAACCACAAATGTAATTGTCTGTTTTTATTAATCTGATACCTGTTTGGTGGTTTGACACAGTCTTTACTCTGTTTATCTGATAATTGGGGGTTTTATCTGGTTGGACTTTATCTACCTAATACCCAATTGGGATTTGTTATTTGGTTTAGTTAAAAGATATGTTTTAAGGTATTCTTTGCTGTATACATACACAAAACAGTCCATTATTCATAGTGTTAGCCCCAACCTGAGCTCTCCCCGTTCACAGTGTGATTGCAATGTTTAGGTGGTGCAAATACCTATGCTCCACTCATGATCATCACCTCGATGACCAAGGCATTGCTGACATCATGTGGGACTAAACTCAGTTTTTCTGTATGGCCCTCTTCTTTGGCTAGGGCAGATGTACCTGTTCCATTCCCTAGCATCACGATCGAGACTAAAATGCTGCCGGCGTTATGTCTGCAGGTGTAATTTTATTCCTATCACAGTCAAGTACATAGAGATTTGGATGTTCTGATGTCACATCCGGTCCGTTCCCACAGTCAGAGAATCAGTATCCTTCCATTCCTCGTCCTTACATAGAGACTGAATTGCCTCTGACGTCATGTTCAACTCTTCCTATGAGCCATCAATCGCCATTATGTCTTCATGGTGATCCGTAGACCATAGGAATGCCAGCCAGGGGCGGATCTCATTCTTGATTATACTAAGATGTTATATGGGGGTGATGTAATAATGCCACACTCATTGATTGATTCCTCTCCAGTCATTTCTCCTATAATGGACGTATCACCTCCATTGTACTAGTGGGCAGGGCCTTAAAGTGCATAAGGCAGGAGATATATTAGTTGAAGCTTTGCTAAGTATTACTACATGATATAAAATACAGTGATACCCTCCTTGTTGGCTAGTTAGCCAATATCCAATTTAGATGTCCCAAAATTTAAGAGTCACATACCGGTTCAAGGATGATCCCATAATTTTGTAACAAATAATTTTTGTCCATAGCAACGTTTGCAAATTAACCGCCACTCTCTTCTCTAGTATTAGCTATCCCTCCAAGCTTTGTGTCATTAGCAAATTTAATTAGTGTACCCTCAGTTTCTTCATCTAAATCATTGATAAAGATGTTATATAATGCAGGGCCCAGGACAGAACCCTGTGGTACCCCACTTGAGACATTCTTCCAACTGGATGTGCACCCATTTACGACCATCCTTTGGGACCGAATACTAAGCCAGTTATGAATCCACCTAACAGTTGCCTTGTCCATTTCATACTTAGTCATTTTTTCAATAAGGATGGTGTGAGATACTTTGCCAAATGCTTTGCTGAAGTCAAGATGTACTATACAGTATCTACAGCATTTCCTTGATCCATCCAGTCGGTGATTCTGTCATAGAAGGAAATTAAGTTAGTCTGACATGACTTATAAGTTACAAATCTATACTGGGTTTGACTTCATTCTTATCCAGGTACTTACATACATGTTGTTTAATAATTTGTTCAAAGATCTTTCCTGGTATGGTTATACTATATACTGTTTGCTTATGCATTGAATGCAAGGCCTGGCCTGTCCCAAAGTTACATGCACCTTAACCCCTTAATCCCATATGACGTACTATCCCGTCCAGGTGACCTGGGACTTAATTCCCATGGACGGGATAGTACGTCATATGCGATCGGCCGCGCTCACGGGGGGAGCGCGGCCGATCGCGGCCGGGTGTCAGCTGCCTATCGCAGCTGACATCCGGCACTATGTGCCAGGAGCGGTCACGGACCGCTCCCGGCACATTAACCCCCGGCACACCGCGATCAAAGATGATCGCGGTGTGCCGGCGGTGCAGGGAAGCATCGCGCAGGGAGGGGGCTCCCTGCGGGCTTCCCTGAGACGATCGGTACACGGTGATGTGCTCACCGTGTACCGAGCGTCTTCTCCCTGCAGTCCCCGGATCCAAAATGGCCGCCGGGCTGCATCCGGGTCCTGCAGGGAGCACTTCCGGGTCAGGATCAGGCTGCAGCTGCAGCTCTAATCCTGCCCGGCTGTATGTCAGATCACCGATCTAACAGAGTGCTGTGCACACTGTCAGATCGGTGATCTGTGATGTCCCCCCCTGGGACAAAGTGAAAAAGTAAAAAAAAAAATTTCCACACTTGTAAAAAAAAAAATAAAAAAAAAATTCCTAAATAAAGCAGAAAAAAAAAAATATTATTCCCATAAATACATTTCTTTACATAAAAAAAAACAAAAAAACAATAAAAGTACACATATTTAGTATCGCCGCGTCCGTAACGACCCGACCTATAAAACTGGCCCACTAGTTAACCCCTTCAGTGAACACCGTAAGAAAAAAAAAAAAAAAACGAGCCAAAAAACAACGCTTTATTATCATAACGCTGAACAAAGAGTGGAATAACACGCGATCAAAAAGACGGATATAAATAACCATGTTACCTCTGAAAACGTCATCTTGTCCCGCAAAAAACGAGCCGCCATATAGCATCATAACCAAAAAAATAAAAAAGTTATAGTCCTCTGAATAAAGCGATGCCAAAATAATTATTTTTTCTATAAAATAGCTTTTATCGTATAAAAGCGCCAAAACATAAAAAAAATGATATAAATGAGGTGTCGCTGTAATCGTACTGACCCGAAGAATAAAACTGCTTCATCAATTTTACCAAACGCGGAACGGTATAAACGCCTCCCCCAAAAGAAATTCATGAATAGCTGGTTTTTGGTCATTCTGCCTCACAAAAAAATCGGAATAAAAAGCGATCAAAAACTGTCACGTGTCCGAAAATGTAACCGATAAAAACGTCAACTCGTCCCGCAAAAAACAAGACCTCACATGACTCTGTGGACCAAAATATGGAAAAATTATAGGTCTCAAAATGTGGAGACGCAAAAACTTTTTTGCTATAAAAAGCGTCTTTTAGTGTGTGACGGCTGCCAATCATAAAAATCCGCTAAAAAACTCGCTATAAAAGTAAATCAAACCCCCCTTCATCACCCCCTTAGTTAGGCTAGGTTCACATTGCGTTAATGGGTTAACGCTAACGGACAGCGTTGCACGGCGAAAATGTCACAATTAACGCCGTGCAACGGGTCCGTTAGCACAACCATTGACAGCAATGTGATTTTCAGGTGTAGCGCATCGCTAGAGCGTGCCATTTTCGGCTCGCGCTAGCAAGGTGCCATTCTTTTGTGGCGCGCCTCAGACGCTGCTTGCAGCGTCCGCGGCGCGCCCGAGGTCCGATCCCCGATCTTCCAGAGCGGGGACGTTAACGCGACCACTAAACACGACACCTAAAAAGACATTGTGTTAGCGCAATCCGCTAGTGCTAAACGGATTTCCCTAACGCAATGTGAACCTAGCCTTAGGGAAAAATAATAAAATTAAAAAAAATGTATTTATTTCCATTTTCCGGTTAGGGTTAGGGTTAGGGCTAGGGTTGGGGCTAGGGTTAGGGTTTGGATTACATTTACGGTTGGGATTAGGGTTGGGATTAGAATTAGGGGTGTGTCTGGGTTAGGTGTGTGGTTAGGGTTACAGTTGGGATTAGGGTTAGTGGTGCGTTTGGATTAGGGTTTCATTTATAATTGGGGGGTTTCCACTGTTTAGACACATCAGGGGCTCTCCAAACGCGACATGGCGTCCGATCTCAATTCCAGCCAATTCTGCATTGAAAAAGTAAAACAGTGCTCCTTCACTTCCGAGCTCTCCCGTGCGCCCAAACAGGGGTTTACCCCAACATATGGGGTATCAGCGTACTCGAGACAAATTGGACAACAACTTTTTGGGTCCAAGTTCTCTTGTTATCCTTGGGAAAATAAAAATTTGGGGGGCTAAAAATCATTTTTGTGGGAAAAAAAAGGATTTTTATTTTCACGGCTCTGCGTTGTAAACTGTAGTGAAACACTTGGGGGTTCAAAGTTTTCACAACACATCTAGATAAGTTCCATGGGAGGTCTAGTTTCCAATATGGGGTCACTTGTGGGTGGTTTCTACTGTTTGGGTACATCAGGGGCTCTGCAAATGCAACGTGACGCCTGCAGACCAATCCATCTAAGTCTGCATTCCAAATGGCGCTCCTTCCCTTCCGAGCTCTGCCATGCGCCCAAACAGTGGTTTACCCCCACATATGGGGTATCGTCGCACTCAGGACAAATTGCACAACAACTTTTGTGGTCTAATTTCTTCTCTTACCCTTGGGAAAATAAAAAATTGGTGGCGAAAAGATTATTTTTGTGAAAAAATATGATTTTTTATTTTTACGGCTCTGCATTATAAACTTCTGTGAAGCACTTGTTGGGTCAAAGTGCTCACCACACCTCTAGATAAGTTCCTTAAGGGGTCTACTTTCCAAAATGGTGTCACTTGTGGGGATTTCAATGTTTAGGCACATCAGGGGCTCTCCAAACGCAACATGGCATCCCATCTCAATTCCAGTCAATTTTGCATTGAAAAGTAAAATGGCGCTCCTTCCCTTCCGAGCTCTGCCATACGCCCAAACAATGGTTTACACCCATATACGGGGTATCAGCGTACTCAGGACAAATTGGCCAACAATTTTTGAGGTTCAATTTCTTCTCTTACTCTTGGGAAAATAAAAAATTGGGGGCGAAAAGATCATTTTTGTGAAAAAATATGATTTTTTATTTTTACGGCTCTGCATTATAAACTTCTGTGAAGCAATTGGTGGGTCAAAGTGGTCACCACACATCTAGATAAGTTCCTTAGGGTGTCTACTTTCCAAAATGGTGTCACTTGTGGGGGGTTTCAATGTTTAGGCACATCAGTGGCTCTCCAAACGCAACATGGTGTCCCATCTCAATTCCTGTCAATTTTGCATTTAAAAGTCAAATGGCGCTCCTTCCCTTCCGAGCTCTGCCATGCGCCCAAACAGTGGTTTACCCCCACATATGGGGTATCAGCGTACTCAGTACAGATTGTACAACAATGTTTGGCATCCATTTTATCCTGTTACCCTTGGTAAAATAAAACAAATTGGAGCTGAAATAAATTTTGTGTGAAAAAAAGTTAAATATTCATTTTTATTTAAACATTCCAAAAATTCCTGTGAAACCCCTGAAGGGTTAATAAACTTCTTGAATGTGGTTTTGAGCACCTTGAGGGGTGCAGTTTTTAGAATGGTGTCACACTTGGGTATTTTCTATCATATAGACCCCTCAAAATGACATCAAATGAGATGTGGTCCCTAAAAAAAAATGGTGTTGTAAAAATGAGAAATTGCTGGTCAACTTTGAACCCTTATAACTCCCTAACAAAAAAAAATTTTGGTTCCAAAATTGTGCTGATGTAAAGGAGACATGTGGGAAATGTTACTTATTAAGTATTTTGCGTGACATATCTCTGTGATTTAAGGGCATAAAAATTTAAAGTTGGAAAATTGCGAAATTTTCAAAATTTTCGCCAAATTTCCGTTTTTTTCACAAATAAACGCAAGTTATATCGAATAAATGTTACTACTAAAATGAAGTACAATATGTCACGAGAAAACAATGTCAGAATCGCCAAGATCCGTTGAAGCGTTCCAGAGTTATAACCTCATAAAGGGACAGTGGTCAGAATTGTAAAAATTGGCCCGGTCATTAACGTGCAAACCACCCTCGGGGCTTAAGGGGTTAATAAGCCTTTCAGCAGACGTACTTTATTGACTCATGACAAAATTGTTCCCATTAGAAGAAAGTGTGTCTCCCATACTGTTTTCTTATGCATTGAATGCAAGGCCTGGCCTGTCCCAAAGTTACATGCACCCCAATAAGCCTTTCAGCAGACATACTTTACAGCCTCATGACAAAATTGTTCCCATTAGAATAAAGTGTGTCTCCCATACTGTTTGCTTATGCAGTGAATGCAAGGTCGGCCCTGCACCAATATTACATGAAGTCCAATAAAGCTTATAAACCACGTACTGGATGGCCACATAAAACAAAAGTTCACATTATTTTTTGTTTTTTAATTACCATAAATTTTGTCCATGAAGTGAATGTAAGGGCTGGCCGTAATTTGCATACAGCACAATCCCCCTTGGAAGAAACGTGGAGGAGGATCTCATAAAAAATTGTCACATTAGAAAGGAGCAGGTCTCTTACATTTTGAAAACCCATACACTAAGTGTATGGGCTGACAAACATTTCTTCCTGGGGGTACAACATTTTTATTTTTGGTAATTATTTACGGGCATCATAACAACACCCTTGCCCCAAAATTGAGTGAATGTTGCATCATGGAATACCTTCACCTTTGTGTGCTAGTGGTGGTGCCTGAATAGACTTGGAGGATGTCCTCATATGTCTCTATTCCCATTTTAAAGGTGTGGGTCTCCAACATTTTGAATGCCCATTCACTAAGTGTATGGACTGACAAACATTTCCCCCTTTGGGGGTACAACATTTTAATATTGGGTAAGTATTTATGGGCATCATAGCAACACCCTTGCCCAAAAATTGAGTGAAATTTGCATCACAGAATCAGTTCACCATTGTTTTCTAGTGGTGGTGCCTGAAAAGCCATGGAGGATGTCCTCAGATGTCTCTATTCCCAATTTAAAGGAGCAGGTCTCCTACATTTTGAATGCCCAAAAACTAAGTGTATTGGCTGACAAACGTTTCCCCCTGGGGGGAACAAAATTTATATTTTTGGTAAGTATATACAGGCATCAAAAAAACGCCCTTGCCCAAAAATTGAGTAACTGTTGTATCACGGAATACCTTCACCCTCGTTTTCTAGTGGTGGTGCCTAAAGAGACGTGGAGGATGTCCTTATATGTCTCTGTTACCACTTTATAGGAGCGGGTCTCCTAAATTTTGAATGCCCATACACTAAGTGTATGGGCTGGCAAACATTTCCCCAGGTGGAGTAAAAATTTTTTGGGTTTCAAGTAAAGGGCATCATAACACCGTTGCACAAAAATGTTGTGACTCTTGCATCATGGAATTCGTTCAACCTGGTGTTATACTGGTTGTGGATGATGAGAAAGCGTATGATTATGTGTGGTTGTGAAGAGGTGCATGAGAATACACCTCCCCAAAAAAGAAAATGTATTTGAAGTTATGTTTCGCTGTTTTCATTCGGTGATGTACAAAAGTCTTGCCCAATCCAGCCCTTGTTCATTTTTATAAGAGCCAGCCTGTCAGCATTTTCAGTTGACAGATGGATGCGCTTATCAGTTAAAATTCTGCCAGTGGCACTAAAAACCTGCTCTGACAGAACGATAGCAGCAGGACAGGCCAGAACCTCCAAGGCATAGAGAACCAGTTCATGCCACATGTCCAGCTTCGATACTCAATAATTAAAAGGCACAGAGGAATCACGGAGGATGTTTGTACGATCAGAAAGGTACTCCCTCAGCATCTTCCCAAACATTGCACTTCTTAAGACAGCACGCCTTGTCTCTGTGCTGGCACGATGGGAGGGTCTTAGAAAACTGTCCCAGAACTTTGCCATTGTTCCTCTGCCTGTGCTGGATTGTACTTCTTTCTCTCTCGCCTGTAATCCTTGGGTGTACAACAAACTATGATGTCTGCTGCCAGCGTTCTCAGATGAGAATTTTTGTAGTAATTCTGTTACAAGGGCCTTCTCGTACTGCACCATTTTAGTAAACCTGTCTGCCTTTGGAAGAAGAGATTAAAAGTTCTCCTTGTAGACTGGGTCTAGAAGGGTCACCAACCAGTAATGTGTGTTACCAAAAATTTTAATAATGCGAGAGTCACGGGAAAAGCAGCGCAACATAAAGTCATCCATGCATGCCAGACTGCTATCAGGCAAGACTTTCATGTCTTCAACAACAGGAAGACTGACCATGCTGTCTTCCTTCTCCTCATCCTCCTCCCTGTCCTCAGGCCATCCACACTGAACAGACGGTATGACAGCTGTGCTTGTAGTACTGTCTATAGTGCATGAAATAAGCTCCTGTTCTTCCTCCTCTTCCTCGTTGTCTACCAATCCACGTTGGGACGACATGAGGCTGGACTGTGTGTAATCACCCTGCATGGTTCCTTGCTCCATGTCCTCGTGCTCCACCTGCAATGCATCCTCTTTATTTGTGAGCAGAGAGGTTTTCAGAATGCAGAGACGTGGGATGGTGATGCTAATTATGGCATCATCGCAGATCTCCATCTTGGTACAGTCCTCAAAGTTTTGGAGGATCATTCATATGTCTGACATCCATGTCCACTCCTGAGGTCTTATGTGTGGAGTCTGAACTGAATAATGACAGTCTTGTTGTTGCTGGAAGTCAACAACTGCCCTCTTCTGCTCACAAATCCTTTCAAACATATGCAGTGTAGAGTTCTAATGCGTGGGGACATCACACACCAGTCCGTGACCCGGAAGCTGCAAACGCTGCTGAAGCACGGCAAGGGCTGCTGAAGCTGTAGCTGACTTTCTAAAATGACCAGACAGGCGGCGTACTTTCACTAGCAGATCCAGCAGCTCCAGGTAGCTTTTGAGAAAACGTTGAACCACAAGTTTAAGCACATGGGCCAGACAAGTAACGTGTGTGAGCTCACCTTGCCTCAGAGTCGCCAACAGGTTCCAGGCATTGTCACACACGACCATGCCTGGCCATAGGTTTAGTGGTGTCAGCCAAAAATCTGACCGCTCTTTCAGCACTGTCCACAACTCTTCAACATTGTGTGGTTTGTCATCTAAGCAGATTAGCTTCATCACAGCCTGTTTCCGCTTGGCTGAGGCATTGCTGCAGTGCTTCCAGCTTCTGACTGATGTGCTCATTTCAGAGATGGAGGCTGAAGAGGAGGAGGAGGTGCAGGAGCTGTAGACTGTGGGGGCAACTCTGATTGACATAGGGCCTGCAATCCTCGGCATCGGAAGGATGTGTTCCATATCAATCCTGACTGGGTCGCGGCTTCCACTATGTTAACCCAGTGTGCCATCAGTGAGATGTACCATCCCTGAACACAAGCACTTGTTCACATGTTCGTGGTTAGGTGGACTTTCCCAGTAACATCATTGTTGAGGGCATGGGTTATGTTGTGGGACACATGCTGTTGCAATGCCGGTACGACACAACAAATGAAATAGTGGTGACTGGGGACCGAGTACCTTGGGATGGCAACCGCCATCAGGTTGCTGAAAGCTTCAATCTCAATGAGAATAAAAGGCAACATTTTGAGCACAAGCAGAGAAGAAATTTGAGAATTTAGTACTGTGGCCTGTGGGGCGTTGGCTGGGTATTTCCGCTTGTGTTCCAATGAGTGTGGTGTAGACAACAGAAGGCTGCGCTGGGACAAGGACGTGGACGGGCATGGTGATGGTGCTAGTTGACTGTGGGAAACAACAGGTGCAGGGCACGAGGCATCTTTGCATGCACCATGGACTGGGGATTGGCTTGTATGCAAAACAGTTTAAGAAGCAGTGGTGTCACCTGCAGGTAGTGTTCCTGGAGCCTGGGGTTCAGCCCACAAAGTCGGGTGCTTTGCTGCCATGTGCCTGATTATACTGGTAGTGGTCAGGCTAGTAGTTTTGCTACCCCTGCTGATGCGGGCATGGCAGGTGCTGCAAATGGCCTGTTTGGGGTTATCATCAGAGTCTTTCAAAAATAACCAGTCTCAGTGATATCTAACAGTTGGAAAAGCAACTCCCATCATGTTGGTGCTGCCAGGAACAGATGCACATCTTCTGTCTGCGGCCACCACACTGCTTCTTCCTGCTTGTTGAGGTGATATGCCTCCTTCCTCATGTGTGCTGCTGTCCTCGCTATGCATGTCCTCCTGTCAGGTTGGGTCAGTCACTATATCATCCACCACGTCATCTTCCACATCCGTACCCTGCTCCTCCTCCTTACTTTCTGGCAATTGTGTCTCATCATCGTCCTCCTCTTGTGACACTTTCCCACCATCGCCTTCATGTGACAGTGGCTACTCAAATCTTTGGGCATCGCTACATGCGATCTCACCTTTCCCCACTTCAAGCTGACCAGCCGAGAGTGGAGTCTTTAAAGGATAATTTGAACAGCTCTTCGGAGGGACCAAGTGTGGGATCAGTTGTCTCAGGGCACTCGGCATGGTGGGAGGAAAGAGGATCAGGGTTAATAATATGTGGTCCACACTCATGGGTACTCAGACTTGACCATGAGGAAGACGTGGTGGCGGTGGTGGCAAAGTGACTGAAAGCATTATCCGCTATCCAACCAAGAACTGTTTCACACTGCTCTGGCTTCAATAGTGGTGTGCTGCGGTCCCCTAGAAACTTGGACAGGAAGGTCGAGCAAGAAGATGTGAACCTTTGTTGAGGCCCACTTTCAGCTTGGTCACGGCCTCATCCTCTGCATGCACCATCAGTATCACATCCACTTCTCCGTCCCTTGCACCTTGCCTTGACTATTTTAAATGGACTGCTTAAATATTTTAAAAGTTCAATACTAATGGATTCATGTTGAGAAAACGTATGTGTGATCAGTGTGCCAAAAAAAACCTTTAAATTCAATGAAATGTTGGCAATTTTTTTAATTTTGTTTTAACAAATTTTATTAATAACTAGAGTAAAACACACCAAAACCAGTTGAAAGGAGTACTCAAATGCAACAATTTTTAACCAACAGAAACAGGAGGTATCTGACAGAGAAACCACATTGTTCATTATGTGACATTTTTATTTTTTGAAAAGAAAATTACTGTCATGAAGTAGGATAACACAACGCCAAAAAGTTGGAATGTATGAATGAAAAGCAAGGATTTGGAGACTACAGATAGACCAGGCGCCTGACTGAGATAACAGACTTTCAATATGTGGCCTGTGTTTTTTAAATTTTTGAAAACAGAAAATTCTGTATACACCAAGGATAGAAGACCAAAAACTGCAATGTATGCCTGAAAAGCAGTATTTGTAGACCACAGATAGACTGGGCATCTGATTGAGAAAAAAGACTGTTTCAATATGTGGCCTGGAGTTTTTTTTTTTAAATTTGACCCCAAAAATCTGTATAGGCCAAGGGTAGCAGACAAAAAAGTGGAATGTATGCCTGAAAAGCAAGTATTTGGAGACCACAGATAGACCGAGCATCTGATTGATATAACAGACTGTTTCAATATGTGGCCTGGAGTTTTTTAAAAAAAAATTAACCCCACAGCACTGTATAGAACAAGGGAAGCAGACAGACAAAAAAGTGGAATGTATGCCTGAAACGCAAGTATCTGGAGACCACAGATAGACTGGGCATCTGACCGAGATTAATGACTTTTTCAGTATGTGGCCTGGAGTTTTTAAAAAAAATTAACCCCAAAATACTGTATAGACCAAGTGTAAAAGACAGACAAAAAAAATTGAATGTATGCCTGAAAAGCAAGTATTTGGAGACCACAGATAGACTAGGCGTCTGACGGAGATAAATGACTTTTTCAGTATGTGGCCTGGAGTTTTTTTAAAAACATTAACCCCAAAATACTGTATAGACCAAGTGAAAAAGACAGACAAAAAAAGTGGAATGTATGCCTGAAAAGCAAGTATTTGGAGACCACAGATAGACTAGGTATCTGACGGAGATAACAAACTGATGAAAATGTGGCGTTGATTTTTTTCAGACCACCAAAATTGTGTCAATAAGTAGGCTATGACACTAAAAAAACCTGGAGTACTATAATTGTAAAATATTTAGCGTAATGATATGCGATGCTTGTGGCGTACAAATCACATTGATAAATATAGGAACTTTAGTTAAATATTTTTGGGCCAGCTAAAGGTTATTTGGTCAGAAAAATGGTATCCAAAAATGTTGTAAGACACTCCAAAAAAATGCTACAGTACCAAAAAAAGGCCAGAATTTTCTGCCCACTGACATCTGAAAAAACATTTTAAATTGTTAGATTATCACGCTCTTGTATTAAAATGACCTGGCTGTAGTCTGCAGTGTGACCAATAAAATAAATGTAGAAAAAAGGGGGCTATGAATTGCTTTGTAATAAAATTAGCAGGTATAAGGTGCAAAAAAAAAAAATCCTAGCCACGGATACCTACAGCTAGGTATATATAAAATATACAGCAGCAGACAGTAATGATGTATGCAGTGAGATCTATATACTCACATACAGTGCCTGCATGCCTTGCACTGATGTGGATATGCGCACATAAACTTCCCTGCCTACCTAGCACTGCAATCTATATACCCCCAAATTAGCCCTAAAAAGGACTGTTGGTTTATCAGGATTTGTGGATTGAACAATAGTAGACCCACACTAACTAATAAAAGAATGAATCTGACCCTATCTCAGCAGCAGCTCTCACTAACTGAGGATGGAGCAGAATGCACCAAGCAAGGCGGCGTCAGGTGTCTTATAGATGATTCTGTGCTGCCAGCCAATCACTGTAATACCACAACAAAGATGGCTGCGGTATTACAGTGCATGGCAGAGAATCCCTGCTTGCTGATTGGCACTCTAAAAAGTGCCAAAATTTAAAGGCGGAGACCCGAGCTCCCGTTGAAAAATCCTGAAATTGCCTGGTACTCACCAAGTGCCGTGATACTCGGGCGAGTACCAAGTAGTGGCGAGCATGCTCGGTCATCACTAGTCCCTGCTCTTAATTGCAGGAGCTAGTTTCTCAGAATTAGAATTTGTGAGATTCAGAGTCTGTCTTTCACAAGTTAAGCAGGATGTGTCTGACCATGTTACAGACACCACATACCCAGATAAGGTAAAAAAATGTTTAAATTAAATTTACCAGTGAGTGTCATTGGCTGTAGTTTTATTTCCTCCTCTACTATGTTATCTACTATAGTCATACAGAGGCGTAGCTAGAGCTTTTGCCGCCCGGGGCTGTTCCCGAGTTTGGCGCCCCCCCCCCCCCCAGCTCAATACACACAAAGGTTACCAAAAATGGTTTTCCTGTTTTGTAGAACTTAAACTGGGCCTAATGGTGTCACCCCCACATGCCACACCTGTGACTTAATACCACCACACCATGACCAGGCCACATAGTGACCGAATAATACTACATACAAGGGACAAATACCACCGCACCATTTCCAGACCACATATTACCACCACATAGTGACTGAATACTACAATACTGATCAGTAATAAAAAAAAAAACCACAATACTATCACCATAAGTGCCAGTATTCACAGGAGATCTGTACTTAGTATGCAGTGTCTGTGTAGAGGTAATACAGAGATCACTGGTGACATTATACACAGGACCTCTATATAGTATACAGTGTATAGTGTCAGTGTATAGGTAACACTGACTCACCAGTGACGTCTCTAGGTGAAGTCCTTCATCTTTTATCCAGCACAGACCGCCATCATTCCTTCCAGCCAGGACTCGTTTCTGCAGGAAATAACACAGTTATCTCGAGCTCCGCTTGCAGAACACATTACTTAATTTTTCACAACTTCTACATTACATCACATGAAGAAAAAAAGGTGATATAGTGTCACTCTGCACAGTAACAGGCCTGCCCCCCATTTAAAACAGTATACTCAAAAAATAAAATAAATACATCACTGCAGTAATAATATCCCTTAATTATCCCCTATGGTAATAATATTCCCCACCCTGGCCCCGTTTATCTCATTCCTGGCTCCAGCCATATGTTGTCGTATCCTGCCCTCATGAGTATCCATTCTACCCCATATGATCTCCCCATCCTGCCCCACCAGCCTCCATCGTATCCGTCCTGCCCCATGATCCAATCCTGCCCCGTGTCTCCAATCATGCCCCGTATCTACATTCTGCCCATGCCTCAAGTCCTGCCCCCAGTGTGTCCAGCATATTACCCCCATGTTGTCCAGCAATCTGCCCCAGTGTGTCCAGCATATTACCCCCATGTTGTCCAGCAATCTGCCCCAGTGTGTCCAGCATATTACCCCCAGTGTGTCCAGCAATCTGCCCCAGTATGTCCAGCATATTACCCCCAGTGTGTCCAGCAATCTGCCCTCAGTGTGTCCAGCAATCTGCCCCAGTGTCCAGCCTTTCCCCAGTGTGTCCAGCAGTCTGCCCCAGTGTGTCCAGCATATTACCCCCAGTGTCCAGCATTGCCCCAGTGTGTCCAGTATATTACCCCCAGTGTGTCCAGCAATCTGCCCCAGTGTCCAGCATTGCCCCAGTGTGTCCAGAAGTCTGCCCCAGGGTCTCCAGCATTGCCTCAATGTGTCCAGAAATCTGCCCCAGGGTCTCCAGTATTGCCCCAGTGTGTCCAGCAATCTGCCCCAGGGTCTCCAGTATTGCCCCAGTGTGTCCAGCATTCTGCCCCATAGTCTCCTGTACTGCCCCAGTGTGTCCAGCATTCTGCCCCATGGTCTCCAGTATTGCCCCAGTGTGTCCAGCAATCTGCCCCATGGTCTCCTGTATTGCCCCAGTGTGTCCAGCATTCTGCCCCATGGTCTCCAGTATTGCCCCGGTGTGTCCAGCAATCTGCCCCATGGTCTCCAGTATTGCCCCAGTATGTCCAGAAGTCTGCCCCAGGGTCTCCAGCATTGCCTCAATGTGTCCTGAGATCTGCCCCATGGTCTCCAGTATTCAGAGTGTCCAGCATTCTGCCCCATAGTCTCCTGTACTGCCCCAGTGTGTCCAGCATTCTGCCCCATGGTCTCCAGTATTGCCCCAGTGTGTCCAGCAATCTGCCCCATGGTCTCCTGTATTGCCCCAGTGTGTCCAGCAATCTGCCCCATGGTCTCCTGTATTGCCCCAGTGTGTCCGGCAATCTGCCCCATGGTCTCCTGTATTGCCCCAGTGTGTCCAGCAATCTGCCCCATAGTCTCCTGTATTGCCCCAGTGTGTCCAGCAATCTGCCCCATGGTCTCCTGTATTGCCCCAGTGTGTCCAGCAATCTGCCCCATAGTCTCCTGTATTGCCCCAGTGTGTCCAGCAATCTGCCCCATGGTCTCCTGTATTGCCCCAGTGTGTCCAGCAATCTGCCCCATGGTCTCCAGTATTGCCCCAGTGTGTCCAGCAATCTGCCCCATGGTCTCCTGTATTGCCCCAGTGTGTCCAGCATTCTGCCCCATGGTCTCCAGCATTGCCCCAGCCCCAGTCAGAAATAAAGAAAAAAAAAAAAAAGTAAAATCCTCACCTCTCCCGTTCCCAGCGCAGGTCCGGTGCAGTCAGCGTCTCTCCGGCTCTGCGACGCTCAGGACAGAGAGGCAGAGCGGCGCGCACAGTAGTGACGTCATCGCGCCCTCTGCTCTGAGACGTCGCAGAGTCAGAGGAGGCTGCAGCTGCCGGCGCCGCAGGAACCAGGAGAGGTGAGTATAGAGCAGGGGGCGGGGGCGGGGGCGGGACCCGGGGGTGGGGGGAGCTGGCCCTGGTCGTGGCGGCGGACGGCGCCGCCCGAAGATTTAAAGGGGCGTCTTTTTTTTTTTTTTTTTTTTTATCTTCTTCTGCAGCGCCGGCCGCCCCCAGCATTGTGCCGCCCGGGGCGGACCGCCCCCCCCGCACCCCCCTTCCTACGCCACTGTAGTCATAGGCGAACTGTAAATACCGAAAGTGATGACCTGGCTATAAAGGAGTGGAGGAGGCGTTTTTATATTCCCTTTTTTGCTCTGCATTGTATGCAAGTCATTATACAGAAAAGAGTGTTTCCTACCATTTTAACCTGTAAAATCCATTTTACCTTCAGTTTTGTATGTTTCACTGTAAGTTTATGGAAGTAGAATAATACTCTGACAACATTGTTCTCAGCAGCAACTTGCTGCATCCAGGCTTCTTCCCTATACTGTTCCCATTCTGTTTGAACACTGTTTCCATCCATTTTAGTGATTTACCTGTCACCCTCAGTCCTCCTCTTAGAGTCTTCCAGATAAATGCTTGAGTTTCCCATTGACTTCCATTATACTCGGTACTCGAGTCAAATCCGTCCCAGCGTCCGACCAGCTCAATTTGAGAATCGAGCACTTAAGTATTTTAGTGTTCGCTCATCACCACTCCATACTCTTATCGTACTAGTATAATATTTTGGAAACAGGAACACATGGGCTACTCGCACAGTGAACAAGTCTGTAGGAACATGCTCACACACCTTTTTACTAGCACTTGCGGATTACTGTGATTTTTTGAAACTGAGTGTTTTTGGTTCCACTATGCTCTTTTGTGTCTTCAAGTTTCTTGGTGGTGTGTGAGCATGTTCCTACAGACTTGTTCACTGTGCGAGTAGCCCATGTGTTCCTGTTTCCATAATTGTTCTCTTGTGTCTGCAAGACTGGGGAGTTACCCGCCACTCCTCTTGGGCTATCTGCACAAAAGCTGTTCCACTCAGCATGTCCACATGGACTTTTCCTCTCTGAACCCTGTTCACATAGGTAATATGCAGATGATCAGGTTTTCAAATACATCAGATAGGGATTGCATACATCAGTTAGGACTGCTCTGATATGGGTATACCTTGACGTTTGGTGGAGCAGCTTAGTATACATTTTTTGCAAAAAATGTCTCAACCAAATCCCCTGTTTTTTACATCTTTTTACTAGCACTTGCGGATTACTGTGATTTTTTGAAACTGAGTGTTTTTGGTTCCACTATGCTCTTTTGTGTCTTCAAGTTTCTTGGTGGTGTGTGAGCATGTTCCTACAGACTTGTTCACTGTGCGAGTAGCCCATGTGTTCCTGTTTCCATAACGGTTCTCTTGTGTCTACAAGACTGGGGAGTTACCCGCCACTCCTCTTGGGCTATCTGTACAAAAGCTGTTCCACTCAGCATGTCCACATGGACTTTTCCTCTCTGAACCCTGTTCACATAGGTAATATGCAGATGATCAGGTTTTTAAATACATCAGATAGGGATTGCATACATCAGTTAGGACTAGTGTTGAGCATTCCGATACCGCAAGTATCGGGTATCGGCCGATACTTGCGGTATCGGAATTCTGATACCGAGATCCGATATTTTTGTGATATCGGGTATCGGTATCGGAAGTGTAAAATAAAGAATTAAAATAAAAAATATTGTTATATTCACCTCTCCGGCGGCCCCTGGACATCTGCGCGAGGAACCGGCGTCCGGCACGGCTTCTTTCTTCAAAATGCGCGCCTTTAGGACCTGTGGTATGATGTCCCGGCTTCTGATTGGTCGCGTCTCGCCCATGTGACCGCCACGCGACCAATCAGAAGCCGCGACGTCATTCCTCAGCTAAAGTCCTAGAATGAGCGCCTTTTAGGACCTGAGGAATGACGTCGCGGCTTCTGATTGGTCGCGTGGCGGTCACATGGGCGGCACGCGACCAATCAGAAGCCGGGACGTCATTCCACAGGTCCTGAAGGCGCGCATTTTGAAGAAAGAAGCCGTGCCGGACGCTGGATCCTCCCGCTGATGTCCAGGGGCCGCCGGAGAGGTGAATATAACAATATTTTTTATTTTAATTCTTTATTTTACACTTTAATATGGATCCCAGGGCCTGAAGGAGAGTTTCCTCTCCTTCAGACCCTGGGATCCATGAGGATACATTCCGATACTTGATGTCCCATTGACTTGTATTGGTATCGGATATCGGTATCGGCGATATCCGATATTTTTCGGGTATCGGCCGATACTATCCGATACCGATACTTTCAAGTATCGGACGGTATCGCTCAACACTAGTTAGGACTGCTCTGATATGGGTATACCTTGACGTTTGATGGAGCAGCTTAGTATATATTTTTTGCAAAAAACGGATCAACCAAATACCCTGTTTTTTACATCTTTTTACTAGCACTTGCGGATTACTGTGATTTTTTGAAACTGAGTGTTTTTGGCTCCACTATGCTCTTTTGTGTCTTCAAGTTTCTTGGTGGTGTGTGAGCATGTTCCTACAGACTTGTTCACTGTGCGAGTAGCCCATGTGTTCCTGTTTCCATAATTGTTCTCTTGTGTCTACAAGACTGGGGAGTTACCCGCCACTTCTCTTGGGCTATCTGCACAAAAGCTGTTCCACTCAGCATGTCCACATGGACTTTTCCTCTCTGAACCCTGTTCACATAGGTAATATGCAGATGATCAGGTTTTTAAATACATCAGATAGGGATTGCATACATCAGTTAGGACTGCTCTGATATGGGTATACCTTGACGTTTGGTGGAGCAGCTTAGTATACATTTTTTGCAAAAAACGTATCAACCAAATACCCTGTTTTTTACATCTTTTTACTAGCACTTGCAGATTACTGTGATTTTTTTGAAACTGAGTGCTTTTGGTTCCACTATGCTCTTTTGTGTCTTCAAGTTTCTTGGTGGTATGTGAGCATATTCCTACAGACTTGTTCACTGTGCGAGTAGCCCATGTGTTCCTGTTTCCATAATTGTTCTCTTGTGTCTACAAGACTGGGGAGTTACCCACCACTCCTCTTGGGCTATCTGCACAAAAGCTGTTCCACTCAGCATGTCCACATGGACTTTTCCTCTCTGAACCCTGTTCACATAGGTAATATGCAGATGATCAGGTTTTTAAATACATCAGATAGGGATTGCATACATCAGTTAGGACTGCTCTGATATGGGTATACCTTGACGTTTGGTGGAGCAGCTTAGTATACATTTTTTGCAAAAAACAGATCAACCAAATACCCTGTTTTTTACATCTTTTTACTAGCAGTTGCGGATTACTGTGATTTTTTGAAACTGAGTGTTTTTGGTTCCACTATGCTCTTTTGTGTCTTCTAGTATAATATTTTCCCCAGCTGTTTCCGATTGTATGAATAATTATTATTATAGGATCTACTCAACAAAGTTAATATCTATTTTCTAGATTACAGTGCATGCCTTAAAAGTGAAACTCAAATTTGAAATGGTAATTTCAATACATCATGTACTTTACTAAATACCATTAAAAAATATTTCTCATCCCGCTAAAAAAAAACCAAACAACTAAACAAAACAAATGTTATAACTCTTTCAAAGAGGGTTTGAAACAACAAAAATTGAAAAAATAAAAAACTTAAAATTAAAAATGTCATTCGGGAAGGTCTAGATTAGTTCTGAAAAATACTCACAATTGGCACATCTTCATAAGCTAAAATAAATTTTCACATTTACATACCGGTATTTGAAGAATACTTGAAATCCATAATTCTTTAAAACCTTGATACATTCACTGCTACATCAAGTTTTGGTAATGTTACTTCAAACACTTTTTTAGACAGTGGGATTTTTCTCAGTTGTTCTTGTACTTCTATTCTGCTATGTAGCCTCAGGTTGTAAATCTGGCTCTAGGCTGATCCAAGAAGGGCACTGAGCTAATGCATTCTCCTTCAATCTTTGGAGATACCTAAAATGTAAACACAACTTCAACAAGAATAATAAAATTGCATCTCCAAGGATACAATACAAGTTGTTTGGTATTGATTCTTTTTATTCACTTTGAAAGTCTCCTAATTTGAAGAATGAACTGGTTTCACTGCAATATAGCATTCAATCATACTTTCCAATTTCCTCTGAGGCAGTGGTGTAAGCAATATGCTTATTAATATTTCTTAACTCGTCAAAATGGAAATATTGAAATACTGAAACTTTTTACTACATATTTTTCTGCAGTAAATTGAAAGTTTTAATCTTAAATTTGAATTGGCAAAAGTATTACTTGTTAAGAAAATATTACAAATAAATTTAACCCCTTCATGACCAGAGCTTTTTTCAGTTTTGCGTTTCTGTTTTTCACTCCCCTTCTTTCCAGAGCCATAACTTTTTTATTTTTCCATCAATATGGCCATATGAGGGCTTATTTTTGTGGGACCAGTTGTACTTTTGAACAACATCATTGATTTTAGAATGTCGTGTACTTGAAAACAGGAAATAAATTCCAAGTGCAGTGAAATTGCAAAAAAAATGCAATCCCACACTTATTTTTTGTTTGACTCTTTTGTTACATTCACTAAATGCTAAATCTGACCTACCATTATGATTCTCCAGGTCATTATGAGTTCATAGACACCAAACATGTCTAGGTTCATTTTTATCTAAGCGGTGAAAAAAAAATTCCAAAATTTTCTAAACAAAAAATTGCGCAATTTTTCGATACCCATAGCGTCTCCATTCTTCGTGATCTGCGGTTGGTTGAGGTCTTATTTTTTGCGCACCATGCTGACAATTTTAATAATTCCACTTTTGTGCAGATATGTTCTTTTGATCACCCATTATTGCATTTTAATTCAATGCTGTGGCGACCAAAAAAACGTAATTCTGGCATTTTGACTTTTTCTCGCTACGCCATTTAGCAATGCTGGAGCCTACCTCAAAGTGGGGCTTCTGACATCAGACAGACTATCCCGTCTGACATCAGAAAGGGGTTAACATAAGTCAAAAGAAAGGAGTCATTCCAATATCTGTTTCTTATGTTAATGTATTCATTATTATCATTAGTTGAAATATTGAGTGATGTACATATGATATCATTTTAGCTGTGTTATTAACCCCTGATTGATGCAGCTGTTTGGGGACTTTGCGACTTTTTTCAAATCTGTCATGTGTCACTATGGGTATAAATAACATTGACATTTTTTTAGTTATTAAGTCTCATGCACACCTCTGTAAAACACATACATGTTCTATCCATATTTTTAATGGATAAAACAGGTACCCATTATAATTTACGCAGCTCTTCATTTCTCCCTTTTTTTTACAGCACACAATGCCATCGATCTGCAGTCCTTTTTTTAACAAGGTAGTGGACGGGAGAAACTTTAAAATGCTCTTCATTTTCGTATGGGAAAATCACTAAATGAAATGATAATAGTAAAAAATGGCTGACCGAACACTTATCATATAAAACGAATCAGTGACTAAACACTGATAAAAAATATTACCCAAACTTGATAAAAATCAGACTACATTTTGCAAACCAAAAAAATTACTGACACCTGAATGAGGCCATAAAGTGGTTTTGTAAGTGTCTGAGATTTTTGAGACACATTGTGCTTTGTGTCAATAGTAAATTTAGGTTGTAATGTTTTGAGTTGATAAAAGAAAAATAATTTAAAAAAAATGAAAAATTATCAGTTTTGAAATGTTGTTTTAATTTTTCTGTGATTAATATACTGTAAATTGTCATATCACACGAAAAAATTACTGCTTAACATGTACCGTTATAAATTAACTCATTTTTTGAGTGGAGTAGAATAATCCTCAAATTTTATAAATTCAAGGAGTAGGAAACTTATGAATTTGAAATAAATATTAATAAATATGTAAAAAATTAATAAATGTACTAGAAGAAGAGGGCCCAATACTGACCACACTGGCACCCCACTGTTAACTGTGAATTAATTAGATGGTGCTCCTCTGTTTCCTATGACTGAGCCTGTTGTTAACCAAATTAAAATATTTTCTCCTGTTACCAAATGCCTCTGAAAATTCAAAGTAGAGTAATCCATTGCCTTAATGGAAATAATCCCAACATAGAAGCTAATCTTAGGACCAAACACTGAAATCACCATGTTGATGTTGGGTCATGAGGTTATTTTTATTGATATACTCCAGGATAGCATATCTTAGAGAACCCTCAGTAGAAGTTATGCTACCTTTTAGGTCATTGCCTTTAAGTGGAACTATCACAGGTTTAAAGTAACCAGTATTTGCTCTTATTTTATTCCTGCTACTAAACTTAATTATTCCACTTTTACATTTTTTTTATAGAGCAATCATTTTTAATTTTATTTCATAAATCACTAGTATATGGTACAGTAAGAAACTTTGTAATATATCAAATAATTCCTCTTCTTTCTTCTCCTGGACTGATCTCAATTCACTGGTAAAATCTGTATTATTGAAGACAGATTTTCCTGTTACTGAGATAGAAGATGGCATTTGGTCCTGATAAGATTCTATGTAGAAACCACTAAATCATAGGAAAGACAGCATCTTCATCTGCCTCGTTATAGGGAATCTTCAACTGGGGGTTCTGTTTGAATCAGATATTTCAGAGATTTACGTGGAAACCCCAGTAAGCACTCAGCGCAGAGCACAGGATAAATGTGAGCTGAACCTTACTGATATCTTTAGGATGCAGAATCAACAAATTAACATCAGGTAAATATTTGGCTTAATTTACTTTTTATGCCGTATCTTGTGCGGTATAAGTCATTAAGTGACTTTATTCTTGGTATTGGTGCAATTACAGTGATTACAGATTTATATAGTTTCTTATGTTTGACTGCTGTCACACACTAAAAGACACTTTTTTTTGCCAAACTTAGTTTTTGCGTTGCCATATTTTGATAGTTATAATTTTTCTATATTTCTATCGACAGAGTCATGTAAGGACTTATTTTTTGCAGGACGAGTTGACGTTTTTATTGGTACCATTTTTGGGCACATTACATTTTTTTATCGCTTTCTATTCCGATTTTAGGACGGCAGAATGAACAAAAATCAGCAATTCTGGAATTGTTTCTTATGCCATTCCTCATGTGGTAAAATTGAAAAGGTAACTTTATTCTTCGGTACGTATGATTGCAACGATTCTGCATGAATAACTTTTAAAATATTTTGAGGCTTTGAAACAATAAAAATTATTTTATAGAAAAAATAATTATTTTTGCATCGCTTTAATCTGAGAGCTAAACTTTAAGGCTGCTCAAGAGGACATTATCAACGATACCATATTTTTTATATTTGTCTTTTTCATTGCGTGTAATTCCACTTTTTGTTCAGAGGTATAATGATAAAGCATAGTTTTTTGCCTTTTTTTATTTGTTTTTTTCACAGTGTTCACTGAAGGCATTAACTAATGTGACATTTTTATAGGGATGTTTGAGAAAAATATTTATTTATGGGTACAATATATTTTTAGTTATTTTATTATTTTGTGATTTTTTTTTAAAAAAATATATTTTTACAAATTTTACTTTTTCACTTTTTTTTTTATATAGTTCCACTATGGCACTCTCATCACTCCGATTGCAGCTATAAAGTATAGCAGGAGCATTGCTATGCTTTGTAACTATCAGTGCTACACTGACAAAAATTAGTTAACTCAAGCACTGCGCATGATCTAACTAACTTGCTAGAGCCTGGTGACCCAGATGTCATCAACATCTTGTCACCATGGCAATGATAGGGCCTTAACGATGATGTTGTGGGGAGCAAATCAGAGGGCAAAGGGAATTCCCTCTGAAAGCCTTCTAAATATTGCGATTCATATTGACCACAGCATTTAGGAGACTAAATTGTCGGGAGCGGTGTGTGCACCACTCCTGGCAGTGAGTGCTGTGCTTCTGGCTCACAGGATGCTCAGGAGGAGTGTCCTTAGGTTGCTCTGCATAATTTCACTGTGAGCAATGCCCCTTTAGTAGAGACCTTAAAAAAATAGCACTAATTTATAGTATCATCTCTATGGAACCCTATGGCAGATTTTTAAAAAATGCAAGAAACAAGATAACCAAGAGAGCAGCAAAATAATATAAGAGCAAAAAAAATGGTCAATTTTCATATGGTGACAGATCCTCTTTAAACCCTTAACCCCCAAGGGTGGTTTGCACGTTAATGACCAGGCCAATTTTTACAATTCTGACCACTGTCCATTTATGAGGTAATAACTCTGGAATGCTTCCATGGATCCCGGTGATTCTGACACTGCTTTCTCATGACATATTTTACTTCACATGAGTGGTAAAACTTCTTTGATATGACTTGCGTTTATTCGTAAAAAAAATGGAAATTTGGCAAAAATGTTGCAATTTTCCAACTTTGAATTTTCATGCCCTTAAATCACAGAGCTATGTCACACAAAATGCTTAATAAGTAAAATCTACTTTGCATCAGCACAATTTTGGAGCCAAAATTTAATAAGGGTTAAAATTTGACCAGCGATTTCTCATTTTTACAACACCATTTTTTTTTAGGGACCACATCCCATTCGAAGTCACTTTGAGGGGTCTATATGATGGGAAATACCAAAAAGTGACACCATTCTAAAAACTGCACCCCTCAAGGTGCTCAAAACCACATTCAACAAGTTTATTAACCCTTTAGGTGCTTCACAGAATCTTTTGGAATGTTTAAAAAAATGAACATTTAACTTTTTTCCCAAAAAATTTACTTTGGATCTAAATTTGTTTTATTTTACCAAGGGTAACAGGATAAACTTCACCCCGAAGTTGTTGCACAATTTGCCCTGAGTATGCTGATACCCCATATGTAGGGGTAAACCACTGTTTGGGGGCATGGCAGAGTTCAGAAAGGAAGGGGCGCCGTTTGACTTTTCAATGCAAAATTGGCTGGAATTGAGATAGGGCGCCATGCCACATTTGGAGAGGCCCTGATCTACCCCCCAAAAGTGACACCATTTTGACCCCCTCAGGAACTTATCTAGATGTGTGGTGAGCACTTTGAACCCCCAAGTGCATAACAGAAGTTTACAATGTAGAACCATAAAAATAAAAAATCATATTTTTTTCAAAAAATATTTTTTTGTACCCCCCTGTTAGGACTGGCGGAACGCACCAAGAAAGTTGATACAGATGCGTTCGCAGTCCGGGGTCCACCGTACAGGTGAAAACCTGCTGCTAGTAAATACAGACTATGTGGCGGTACACTAAAGTATATACACGTGGGTTCAACCTCACCCAGCGTGAAGGGAGCAATCCTGTTGTGTCACAGGATCGCGGTACCGCACCTAAAGCGCGAGCGAGTAGTCAGCGTACTTAACCCCAACTGGGATTGAAGTCCGATTAGACCCTCGCTGGCACTACACCGCAACTGGGTGTGAAAGGAAACTAAATATAAATATATAAATGCACAGGAGTGCGAGCAATGCCGCACTGACGGACGCCACCAACCACCCTGGCTTGGGTATGGAAAGCGCTAGGCAAGCGCACGGCGCCGTACAGGCGGACACAGCAAGAGGACGCTGTAATGTGTGTATCGTGCAGATGATTAGTCGGGCGCTAGATAGCTACCAACATCCGCGAGCAGACAACAACTCTAGGGAGGGAAATTTAGGAGCTTTCATCCATCGACATACATTCATCTACACACACACATATAACATTATGAGACAATACTAGCGCATGGCCGTGCGGTCATGCGCAGTTTATATAGTTGCAGCACAGGAAGTGGCCACAGAACTTTTGCCCTTCCAAGACCTGCCAAGAGGACCAATGTAATGTGCCGCAGAGCCTGAGCACATGACCCTCGATCTCCAACGGGAGATCTTGCCCTGGGCATGCTCAGTGTGTGCAGACAAGGACTTAGTCCCAGAGAAGTCCGCTCGCTGCTGACCAGTATTGGCTTTAAAGGCAGAAGCTGGAGAAACAGCAGTAACTCTTCTCACAGAGTCAGACTGAGCGAGACGCTGGGATCGACGTCCCTGCTGAGCAGACTCCACTGCGGCTGGAGGAGAATGGGAGACCGCAGCGGAGACGGATCGAGATTCCCCCTGTGCAGCAGAGGAAACTCGACTCCTAACATTACCCCCCTCCTAGGGCCCCCCCCTCCTTGGGCCTCGCTACGTTCGAAGGCAGCAATGAGCTGCGGAGCCCGAATGTGCTCAACAGGCTCCCAGGACCCGTCCTCGGGGCCATAACCCTTCCAGTCCACCAAATAAAATTTTTTACCACGCACCACCTTGCACCCCAAAATAGCGTTCACCTCATAATCGTCCGAAGACGAACCCGATGTCCCAGCAGATGACTCGGAGAACCGGGACATATACACGGGTTTCAAGAGGGACACATGAAAGGTGTCGGTGATACCCAGACGTGGCGGAAGGGCCAAACGATAGACCACAGGATTAACCTGCTCGAGGACCTTGAAAGGATCCAAGTAGCGAGGAGCAAATTTAGTGGACTCAACTCGCAGCCTGATGTTACGGGCGGAGAGCCACACCAAGTCGCCAGGAGCAAAGGTCGGAGCGGGGCGCCGATGAGCATCGGCGGAGGACCTCATTCTCTCCTTAGAGGCCCGAATGGCATCCTGAGTGCGGTCCCAAATATCCCGTGCCTCCACAGCCCAGTCTGCCACCCTGAAGTCGGCTGAAGACACGGGCATAGGCACAGGTACCCGTGGATGCTGACCATAGTTGAGGAGGAATGGGGTTTGTCCAGTGGAGTCGGCTACGGCGTTGTTCAGTGCAAACTCTGCCCATGTTAGCAAGGATGCCCAGTCATCCTGCCTGGCTGAAACAAAATGTCGCAGGTATGTGACCAAGGTCTGGTTGGCCCTCTCTACCAACCCATTCGTCTCGGGATGATAAGCGGAAGAGAGATTCAACTCAATACTGAGAAGACGACATAGCTCTCTCCAAAACCGAGACGCAAACTGGGGACCCCGGTCACTGACAATTTTGTCTGGCATACCATGCAGGCGGAAGATATGTCTAATGAACAACGCTGCCAACGCCCGTGCAGAAGGTAACCGTGGTAGCGGCACCAAATGCACCATTTTTGAGAAATGATCGGTGATGACCCAAATGATGGTACAGCCGCGAGACTTGGGCAAACCCACAACAAAGTCCATCCCGACCATCTCCCAGGGCCTATCTGCCACCGGCAAGGGATAGAGCAATCCAGCTGGCCTTTGACGCGGAGATTTATTTTTGGCGCAGGAGACACACGCCAGAACATAATCCCTGACATCCCGGACCATATGCGGCCACAAGTACGTCCTCGCCAGTAGCTCAGATGTCCTCTTTGTCCCAAAGTGTCCACCCACCCTGGACGAATGAGCCCAAGAGAGAACCTCCGGTCGCAAATTAATGGGCACAAAAGTCTTGCCCGGAGGCACAGACTCTAGCGAAACCGGCGCCACGGTTCTCAGGCTCTCGGAAGGGACAATAAGCCGAGGCTCCTCTTCCTCCTCCTCAGTTGACATAAGGGAGCGAGAGAGAGCGTCAGCACGGATATTCTTCTCCCCGGCGAGATAATGAAGAGAAAAGTGGAACCGGGAGAAGAACAGGGACCATCTGGCCTGGCGAGAATTTAGCCGCTGGGCTGTCTGCAAATAGACCAAATTTTTGTGGTCCGTGTAAACATGGAAGGGAAACCGCGCACCCTCCAGAAGGTGTCTCCACTCCGAAAAGGCCAACTTCATTGCTAGCAACTCCCTGTCCCCGATGGAGTAGTTCCTCTCCGCTGGCGTGAAGGTCTTAGAGAAGACGAAGCATGGATGCTTCCGACCTTGAGCATCCTTTTGGTAAAGGACTGCTCCAGCACCAACGGACGAGGCATCCACCTCCATTAGGAATGGCTTATCCACATCGGGACGATGTAAGATGGGAGCGCTAGCAAAGTGGGACTTAATAGAAGTGAAGGCCTTGGAGACCTCTTCCGACCACAATTTGGGATTCGCTCCCTTCTTGGTGAGGGCTACCAAGGGAGCTACCAGAGTTGAGAAGTGGGGAATGAACTGGCGGTAATAGTTTATGAACCCCATAAAGCGCTGCACCGCTTTAAGAGAATGGGGCTCTTGCCAGTCCATCACAGCCTGTAGTTTGGCAGGATCCATAGCCAATCCCTGGGCGGAGATGATATAGCCCAGGAAAGGTAAGGACTCCTGCTCCAACACACACTTCTCCAACTTTGCATAAAGAGAGTTTGCCCATAGGAGATCGAAGACTCTGCCAACATCTCTCCGGTGGGAGTCAATATCTGGAGAAAAGATGAGAATATCATCCAGATAGACTACTACCGAGGTGGAAAGCATATCCCGAAAGATATCGTTGACAAAGTCTTGGAACACGGCAGGTGCATTACAGAGCCCGAAGGGCATCACCAGATACTCATAGTGCCCATCTCTGGTGTTAAATGCCGTTTTCCACTCGTCCCCCTCACGGATGCGAATCAGGTTATAAGATCCAGTTTAGTAAACACTCTAGCTCCCCGAAGCCTATCGAAAAGCTCAGATATCAATGGCAAAGGGTACTTGTTCTTAACCGTGATAGCATTAAGACCCCTGTAGTCTATGCATGGACGTAGTTCTCCATTCTTCTTCTGCACGAAAAAGAACCCTGCCCCAGCAGGTGACACTGACTTCCTGATGAACCCTCTTGCCAAATTCTCTTGTATGTACTGAGACATTGCCTCCGTTTCCAGGAGAGATAATGGATAGACTCGACCCGGGGAGGCTCAGCACCAGGCAAGAGATCAATAGGACAGTCATAGGGGCGATGGGGTGGAAGAGTCTCCGCTGCCTTTTTGGAGAACACGTCTGCATAAGACCAATATTGCTTGGGGAGAGAGGAGAGATCTGCGGGTACCTCTGTAGTAGTAACCTGAACGCACTCTCGATGACACCTGTTCCCACAAGATTCACCCCATCCCAGAATTCTGCCTGAGGACCACTCGATGTGAGGAGAGTGGTACCGTAACCAAGGTATCCCCAAGAGAACCTCATCAATTCCCTCAGGAATGACGAGTAGAGATATAATCTCCTAATGAGATGGTGACATGGACAGAGTAAAAGGGATAGTTTGATGTGTAATCTGTGTGGGCAGTGTCGACCCATTCACCACTCGTACCGTTACTGGTTGAAATAGCATGACCAGAGGAATTGCGTGACGTTGGGCGAAGGCTGAAGACATAAAATTGCCCTCCGCCCCAGAATCCACGCAGAGTTCTACCGAGTGAGAGGATGAGCCCAATGTTATTGTCCCCTTAAAGGACAATTTGGAGGCAAACGTCGCTGTGTCTAGTGCACCTCCACCAACTACCACTAGACGCTGACGTTTCCTCGACCGCTGGAGACATCTGGAGGCAAGATGTCCAGACTGTTGGCAAAGATGACAAATCTGGAGTGCACGAGCGGTCCGGGACTTAGATCCTGCTCGAGACTCTACCACAGGCTCATGGGGCTCAGGAGCCTGGTCTGGAGATTCCAAAGGTTTGGCGAAGGTGGGAGCCAGCCGAAACCTCTGCCTACACTGGGCTCGCTCTAACCTCGGCTCGTGAAAACGAAGATCAATATGAGTGGATAGAGTTATTAATTCCTCCAGTGTGGCGGGAATCTCCCTAGTGGTCAGGGCGTCCTTAACGTGGTCAGCCAGCCCCCTCCAAAATATTGGAATGAGGGCTTTATCCGACCACTCCAGCTCAGATGCTAGGGTGTGGAAGTGGATGGCAAAATGACTGACCAAGGACGAGCCCTGAGTCAATGCCAACAATTGGAGCGCCGTATCATGGGTGACATGAGGTCCCAAAAAGACCTGTTTCAGAGTGCTCAGAAACAACGGAGCACTCTGCACCACATGATCGCTACGCTCCCATAGCGGCATAGCCCACTGCAACGCTCTGTCCGACAGAAGAGACACTATAAATCCCACCTTAGCCCGCTCTGTTGGGAAACGAGAGGCCAGAAGCTCGAGATGGATAGAGCACTGACTCACGAAACCCCTACAAGACTTACAGTCACCAGAGAATTTCTCTGGAAGCGGGAGGCGAGTTAGAGTCGGGACAGGAGCGGCAGTGGACAAGGTGGCTGCAGCAACACTAGCAGCCTGAACAGCGACAGCAGTGACATCCACAGCTGAGGTTGAACGCTCAAGAGCCGCCAACCTTCCCTCCAGCTGCTGGATGTACCGCTGTGAACGCTGATCGTCCATCATTTACTAGCCAGACCCTGGCGCTAGTATTCTGTTAGGACTGGCGGAACGCACCAAGAAAGGTGATATAGATGCGTTCGCAGTCCGGGGTCCACCGTACAGGTGAAAACCTGCTGCTAGTAAATACAGACTATGTGGCGGTACACTAAAGTATATACACGTGGGTTCAACCTCACCCAGGGTGAAGGGAGCAATCCTGTTGTGTCACAGGATCGCGGTACCGCACCTAAAGCGCGAGCGAGTAGTCAGCGTACTTAACCCCAACTGGGATTGAAGTCCGATTAGACCCTCGCTGGCACTACACCGCAACTGGGTGTGAAAGGAAACTAAATATAAATATATAAATGCACAGGAGTGCGAGCAATGCCGCACTGACGGACGCCACCAACCACCCTGGCTTGGGTATGGAAAGCGCTAGGCAAGCGCACGACGCCGTACAGGCGGACACAGCAAGAGGACGCTGTAATGTGTGTATCGTGCAGAAGATTAGTCGGGCGCTAGATAGCTACCAACATCCGCGAGCAGACAACAACTCTAGGGAGGGAAATTTAGGAGCTTTCATCCATCGACATACATTCATCTACACACACACATATAACATTATGAGACAATACTAGCGCATGGCCGTGCGGTCATGCGCAGTTTATATAGTTGCAGCACAGTAAGTGGCCACAGAACTTTTGCCCTTCCAAGACCTGCCAAGAGGACCAATGGAATGTGCCGCAGAGCCTGAGCACATGACACTCGATCTCCAACGGGAGATCTTGCCCTGGGCATGCTCAGTGTGTGCAGACAAGGACTTAGTCCCAGAGAAGTCCGCTCGCTGCTGACCAGTATTGGCTTTAAAGGCAGAAGCTGGAGAAGCAGCAGTAACTCTTCTCACAGAGTCAGACTGAGCGAGACGTCCCTGCTGAGCAGACTCCACTGCGGCTGGAGGAGAATGGGAGACCGCAGCGGAGACAGATCGAGATTCCCCCTGTGCAGCAGAGGAAACTCGATTCCTAACACCCCCCTCTCGATTTTCATTTTCCCAAGGGTAACAGGAGAAATTGGACAAAAAAAGTTGTTGTACAATTTGTTCTGAGTACGCCAATACCCCATATGTGGAGGTAAACCACTGTTTGGGCGCATGGCAATGCTCGGCAGGGTAGGAGCGTCATTTGACTTTTCAATGCAAAATTGGCTGGAATTGAGATTAGATGCCATGTTGCGTTTGGAGAGCCCCCGATGTGCCTAAACAGTGGAAACCCCCCACAAGTGACACCATTTTTGAAACTACAACCCCCAAGAAATTTATCTAGATGTGTTGTGAGAACTTTGAACCCCAAGTGTTTCACTAAAGTTTATAACGCAGAGCCGTGAAAATAAAAAATTTTTTTTTTCCAGAAAAATGATTTTTTAGCTCCCAGTTTTGGATTTTCCCAAGGGTAACAGGAGAAATTGAACCCAAAAAGTTGTTGTGCAATGTGTCTTGAGTATGCTGATACCCCATATGTTGGAGAAAAGTACCATTTGGGCATACGTCGGGGCTCGGAAGTGAAGTAGTGGCATTTTGGAATGCAGACTTTGATGGAATGGTCTGGGGGCGTCATATTGTGTGTGCAGAGCCACTGGTGTGCCTAAACAGTAGAAACCCCCCCATAAGTGACCCTATTTTGGAAACTAGACCCCCCCAGTAACTTATCTAGATGTGTTGTGAGAACTTTGATCCCCTAAGTGTTTCACTAAAGTTTATGACGCAGAGCTGAAAATAAAAAAATAAAAATGATTTTTCAGCCCTCAAATTTTTATTTTCCCAAGGATAACATGAAAAATTAGACCCCAAATGTTGTTGTCCAATTTGTACTGGGTACGCTGATACCCCATATGTGGGGGTAAACCACTGTTTGGATGCATGGCAGAGCTTGGAAGCAAAGGAGCACTGTTTTACTTTTTCAATGCAGAATTGGCTGGAATTGAGATCGGATGCCATGTCGCATTTGGAGAGCACCTGATGTGCTTAACCCCTTTACCCCCAAGGGTGGTTTGCACGTTAATGACCGGGCCAATTTTTACAATTCTGACCACTGTCCTTTGTGAGGTTATAACTCTGGAACGCTTCAACGGATCCCAGTGATTCTGACATTGTTTTCTCGTGACATATTGTACTTCATGACAATGGTAAAAATTCTTTGATAGTACCTGCGTTTATTTGTGAAAAAAACAGAAATTTGGCGAAAATTATGAAAATTTTGCAATTTTCCAAATTTGAATTTTTATGCAATTAAATCACAGAGATATGTCACACAAAATACTTAATAAGTAACATTTCCCACATGTCTACTTTACATCAGCACAATTTTGGAACCAACATTTTTTTTTGTTAGGGAGTTATAAGAGTTAAAAGTTGACCAGCAATTTCTCATTTCTACAACGCCATTTTTTTTTAGGGACCACATCTCATTTGAAGTCATTTTGAGGGGTCTATATGATAGAAAATACCCAAGTGTGACACCATTCTAAAAACTACACCCCTCAAGGTGCTTAAAACCATATTCAAGAAGTTTATTAACCCTTCTGGTGCTTCACAGGAATTTTTTGAATGTTTAAATAAAAATGAACATTTAACTTTTTTTCACAAAAAACTTAATTCAGCTCCAATTTGTTTTATTTTACCAAGGGTAACAGGAGAAAATGGACCCCAAACATTGTTTTACAATTTGTCCTGAGTACGACAATACCCCACATGTGGGGGTAAACCACTGTTTGGGCGCATGGCAGAGCTCGGAAGCGAAGGAGCGCCATTTGACTTTTCAATGCAAAATTGACTGGAATTGAGATGGGACGCCATGTTTCGTTTGGAGAGCCCCTGATGTGCCTAAACATTGAAACCCCCCACAAGTGACACCATTTTGGAAAGTAGACCCCCTAAGGAACTTATCTAGAGGTGTGGTGAGCACTTTGACCCACCAAGTGCTTCACAGAAGTTTATAATGTAGAACCGTAGAAATAAAAAATCATGTTATTTCACAAAAATTAACTTTCCGCCCCCAATTTTTTATTTTCCCAAGGGTAAGAGAAGAAATTGGACCACAAAAGTTGTTGTACAATTTGTCCTGATTACGCTGATACCACATATGTGGGGGTAAACCACTTTTTGGGCGGATGGGAGAGCTCGGAAGGGAAGGAGCGCCGTTTGACTTTTCAATGCAAAATTGACAGGAATTGAGATGGGACGCCATGTTGCGTTTGGAGAGCCCCTGATGTGCCTAAACATTGAAACCCCCACAAGTGACACCATTTTGGAAAGTAGACCCCCTAAGGAACTTATCTAGAGGTGTGGTGAGCACTTTGACCCACCAAGTGCTTCACAGAAGTTTATAATGTAGAACGGTAAAAATAAAAAATCATATTTTTTCACAAAAATTATCTTTTCGCCCCCAATTTTTTATTTTCCCAAGGGTAAGAGAAGAAATTGGACCCCAAAAGTTGTTGAACAATTTGTCCTGAGTACGCTGATACCCCATATGTGCGGGTAAACCACTGTTTGGGCGGATGGGAGAGCTAGGAAGGGAAGGAGCGCCGTTTGACTTTTCAATGCAAAATTGACAGGAATTGAGATGGGACACCATGTTGCATTTGGAGAGCCACTGATGTGCCTAAACATTGAAACCCCCCACAAGTGACACCATTTTGGAAAGTAGACCCCCTAAGGAACTTATCTAGAGGTGTGGTGAGCACTTTGACCCACCAAGTGCTTCACAGAAGTTTATAATGCAGAGCCGTAAAAATAAAACAAAAAATTTTTCCCACAAAAATTATTTTTTTAGCCCCCAGTTTTGTATTTTCCCGAGGGTAACAGGAGAAATTGGACCCCAAAATTTGTTGTACAATTTGTCCTGAGTGCGCTGATACCCCATATGTGGGGGGAACCACTGTTTGGGCGCATGGGAGGGTTCGGAAGGGAAGGAGTGCCATTTGAGTGCAGACTTAGATGGAATGGTCTGCAGGTGTCACATTGCGTTTGCAGAGCCCCTAATGTACCTAAACAGTAGAAACCCCCCACAAGTGACACCATTTTGGAAAGTAGACCTGCTAAGGAACTTATCTACATGTGTCGTGAGCACTTTGACCCACCAAGGGCTTCACAGAAGTTTATAATGGAAAGCCGTAAAAATAAAACAAAAATTTTTTCCCACAAAAATTATTTTTTAGCCCCCAGTTTTGTATTTTCCCGAGGGTAACAGGAGAAATTGGACCCCAAAATTTGTTGTCCAATTTGTCCTGAGTGAGCTGATACCCCATATGTGTGGGGGAACCACTGTTTGGGTGCATGGGAGGGCTCGGAAGGGAAGGAGCTCCATTTGGAATGCAGACTTAGATGGAATGGTCTGCAGGCGTCACATTGCATTTGCAGAGCCCCTAATGTACTGAAACAGTAGAAAAGCCCACAAGTGACACCATTTTGGAAACTAGACCCCCTAAGGAACTCATCTAGATGTGTTGTGAGAGCTTTGAACCCCCAAGTGTTTCACTACAGTTTGTAACGCAGAGCCGTGAAAATGAAAAAAAAAAATCTTTCCCCCCAAAATTATTTTTTAGCCCCCAGTTTTGTATTTTCCCGAGGGTAAGAGGAGAAATTTGACCCCAAAAGTTGTCGTCCAATTTGTCCTGAGTACGCTGATACCCCATATGTTGGGGGGAACCACCGTTTGGGCGCATGGGAGGGCTCGGAAGGGAAGGAGTGCCATTTGGAATGCAGACTTAGATGGAATAGTCTGCAGGCGTCACATTGCGTTTGCAGAACCCCTAATGTACCTAAACAGTAGAAATCCCCCACAAGTGACCCCATATTGGAAACTAGACCCCCCATGGAACTTATCTAGATGTGTTGTGAGAACTTTGAACCCCCAAGTGTTTCGCTACAGTTTATAACGCAGAGCCGTGAAAATAAATAATCTTTTTTTTCCCACAAAAATTATTTTTTAGCCCCCAGTTTTGTATTTTCCCAAAGGTAACAGCAGAAATTGGACCCCAATGTTGTTGTCCTATTTGTCCTGAGTACACTGATACCCCATATGTTGGGGTAAACCCCTGTTTGGGCACACGGGAGAGCTCGGAAGGGAAGGAGCACTGTTTTACTTTTTCAGCCCAGAATTGGCTGGAATTGAGATCGGACGCCATGTCGCGTTTGGAGAGCCCCTGATGTGCCTAAACAGTGGAAACCCCCCAATTATAACTGAAACCCTAATCCAAACACACCCCTAACCCTAATCCCAACAGTAACCCTAACCAATAGTGTTGAGCGATACCGTCCGATACTTGAAAGTATCGGTATCGGATAGTATCGGCCGATAGCCGAAAAATATCGGATATCGCCGATACCGATATCCGATACCAATACAAGTCAATGGGACACCAAGTATCGGAAGGTATCCTGATGGTTCCCAGGGTCTGAAGGAGAGGAAACTCTCCTTCAGGCCCTGGGATCCATATTAATGTGTAAAATAAAGAATTAAAATAAAAAATATTGATATATTCACCTCTCCGGCGGCCCCTGGACATCACGCTGGTAACCGGCAGGCTTCTTTGTTTAAAATGAGCGCCTTTAGGACCTGCGAATGACGTCGCGGCTTCTGATTGGTCGCGTGCCGCTCATGTGACCGCCACGCGACCAATCAGAAGCCGCGACATCATTCGCAGGTCCTTAATTCCTAGAATTAGGAGTTTAGTGAATGAGAATGACGTCGCGGCTTCTGATTGGTCACGTGGCGGTCACATGAGCGGCACGCGACCAATCAGAAGCCGCGACGTCATTCGCAGGTCCTAAAGGCGCTCATTTTAAACAAAGAAGCCTGCCGGTTACCAGCGTAATGTCCAGGGGCCGCCGGAGAGGTGAATATATCAATATTTTTTATTTTAATTCTTTATTTTACACATCCCTATGGATCCGATACCGATACCCGATACCACAAAAGTATCGGATCTCGGTATCGGAATTCCGATACCGCAAGTATCGGCCGATACCCGATACTTGCGGTATCGGAATGCTCAACACTACTAACCACACCTCTAACCCTGACACACCCCTAACCCTAATCCCAACCCTATTCCCAACTGTAAATGTAATCTAAACCCTAACCGTAACTTTAGCCCCAACCCTAACCCTAGCCCTAGCCCTAACCCTAACCCTAACCCTAGCCCTAACCCTAGCCCTAACCCTAACCCTAGCCCTAACCCTAGCCCTAACCCTAAACCTAACCCTAGCCCTAACCCTAACCCTAACCCTAACCCTAGCCCTAACCCTAGCCCTAACCCTAGCCCTAACCCTAGCCCTAGCCCTAACCCTAGCCCTAGCCCTAACCCTAACCCTAGCCCTAGCCCTAACCCTAACCCTAGCCCTAACCCTAGCCCTAACCCTAGCCCTAACCCTAACCCTAGCCCTAACCCTAGCCCTAACCCTAACCCTAGCCCTAACCCTAGCCCTAGCCCTAACCCTAACCCTAGCCCTAACCCTAGCCCTAACCCTAGCCCTAGCCCTAACCCTAGCCCTAACCCTAGCCCTAATGGAAAAATGGAAATAAATACATTTTTTTAATTTTTCCCTAACTAAGGGGGTGATGAAGGGGGGTTTTATTTACTTTTATAGTGGGTTTTTTAGCGGATTTTTATGATTGGCAGCCGTCACACACTGAAAGACGCTTTTTATTGCAAAAAATATTTTTTGCGTTACCACATTTTGAGAGCTATAATTTTTCCATATTTTGGTTCACAGAGTCATGTGAGGTCTTGTTTTTTGCGGGACGAGTTGTCGTTTTTATTGGTAACATTTTCGGGCACGTTACATTTTTTGATCGCTTTTTATTCCAATTTTTGTGAGGCAGAATGACCAAAAACCAGCTATTCATGAATTTCTTTTGGGGGAGGCGTTTATACCGTTCCACGTTTGGTAAAATTGATAAATCAGTTTTATTCTTCGGGTCAGTACAATTACAGCGACACCTCATTTATATCATTTTTTTATGTTTTGGCGCTTTTATACGATAAAAACTATTTTATAGAAAAAATAATTATTTTGGCATCGCTTTATTCTCAGGACTATAACTTTTTTATTTTTTTGCTGATGATGCTGTATGGTGGCTCGTTTTTTGCGGGACAAGATGATGCTTTCAGCGGTACCATGGTTATTTATATCTGTCCTTTTGATCGCGTGTTATTCCACTTTTTGTTCGGTGGTATGATAATAAAGCGTTGTTTTTTGCCTCGTTTTTTTTTTTTTTTCTTACGGTGTTTACTGAAGGGGTTAACTAGTGGGCCAGTTTTATAGGTCGGGCCGTTACGGACGCGGCGATACTAAATATGTGTACTTTTATTGGTTTTTTTTTATTTAGATAAAGAAATGTATTTAGGGGAATAATATTTTTTTTTCATTATTTAGGAATATTTTTTTTTATTTTTTTTTATACATTTTGAAATTTTTTTTTTAACTTTTTTACATTGTCCCAGGGGTGGACATCACAGATCAGTGATCTGACAGTGTGCACAGCACACTGTCAGATCACCGATCTGAGAGCAGTGCAAGCTGCTTCACAGTGCCTGCTCTGATCAGGCTCTGTGAAGCCACCTCCCTCCCTGCAGGACCCGGATCCGCGGCCATCTTGGATCCGGGCCTGGAACAAGCAGGGAGGGAGGTAAGACCCTCGCAGCAACGCGATCACATCGTGTTGCTGCGGGGGGCTCAGGGAAGCCCGCAGGGAGCCCCCTCCCTGCGCAATGCTTCCCTGTACCGCCGGCACATCGCGATCATGTTTGATCGCGGTGTGCCAGGGGTTAATGTGCCGGGGGCGGTCCGTGACCACTCCTGGCACATAGTGCCGGATGTCAGCTGCGATAGGCAGCTGACACCCGGCCGCGATCGGCCGCGCTCCCCCCGTGAGCGCCGCCAATCGCGCTCGACGTACTATCCCGTCCGTGGTCATGGGGGCCCACCCCACCTCGACGGGATAGTACGTCCGATGTCAGAAAGGGGTTAAACAGTGGAAACCCCCCAATTCTAACTCCAACCCTAACTCTAATTTTAGCCCCAACAATAACCTTAACCCTAATGGGAAAATGGAAATAAATGCTTTTTTTTTCTTTTAGTATTTTCCCTAAATAAAGGGGTGATAAACAAGGGTTTGATTTACTATTTATAGTGGGTTTTTATAGCTGTTTTTTTATGTTTTGCAGCTGTCACACACTAAAATGCTTTTTATTGCAAAAAATAGTTTTTGCATAACCACATTTTGAGAGCTATAATTTTTTCATATTTTGGCCCACAGAGTTATGTGAGGTCTTGTTTTTGCAGGTCGAGTTGACTTTTCTTTGGTACCATTTTCCGGCACATGACTTTTTTGATCACTTTTAATTCTGATTTTTGGGAGGCAGAATTATCGAAAACCAGAAATTCATGAATTTCTTTTGGGTGTTGTAGAATTGATAAAGCATTCTGTGTGTAGTAGAATTGATAAAGCAGTTTTATTCTTCAGGGTAGTATGATTACAGCGATACCTTATTTATATAATTTTTTCACGCTTTGGCGCTTTTATACAATAAAAACTATTTTATATAAAAAATAATTATTTTTGCATCGCTTTATTCTGAGGACTATAACTTTGAAATTTTTTTGCTGATGATGCTGTATTGCAGCTTGTTTTTTGCGGGACAAGATGACGTTTTCAGCGGTACCATGTTTAGTTAAATCGATCTTTTTGATTACGCGTTATTCTACTTTTTGTTCGGCAGTATGATGATAAAGCATTGGTTTTTGTTTGTTTTTTTTTATTTTTTTTTTTACGATGTTCACTGAAAGGGTTAACTAGTGGGACAGTTTTATAGCTCAGGTCATTACGGCCGCGGCGATACTAAATATGTGTGCTTTTATTGTTTTTTTATTTACATAAAGAAATGTTTTTATTGTAACAATATTTATTTTCTTTTTTCATTTAGGAATTAAAAAATATATATTTTGACACGTTATTTTTTTTCTTTTTTACTATTTTACATTGTCCCAGGGTGGGATATCACTCTATAAAGTCAGATCGCTGATCTGACACAATGCAGAGCACTGTGGCAGATCAGCGATCTGACAGCAGTGCAGGAGGCTTGCCGATGCCTGCTCTCAGCAGGCACTGACAAGCTACCTCCCTGCAGAACCCGGAAGGACCCCATGGCCATCTTGGAACCTGGGGCTGCAGGGAGGAGACCCTCGGAACAAGGCGATCACATCACATAATTCTGACTGTCTCAGGGAAGCACACAGGGAGCCCGCTCCCTGCGTGATGCTTCCCTATGCCATCGGAATGCTGCGATCTTGTCCGTGACCACTCCTGGCACATAGTGACAGGTGTCAGCTGTGATAATCAGCTGACACCCAGCAGCGCTCCCTTCCCTGAGCGCAGCAGATCGCACGTGACGTTCTATTCCATCCATGGGAATTAAGTCCCAGGTCACACGGACAGAATAGTACATCCAATGACAGAAAAGGGTTAACCCCTTTCTGACATATGATGGAATAGTACATCCGAGGTCAGTATCCCCGCTTTGATGCGGGCTTCGGCGGTGAGCCCGCTTCAAAGCTAGAACATGTCAGCTGTTTCGAACTAGTTAAATTCAGCTGTCAAACTCTGACAGCGGAATTTAACAAGAGCTTCCGGCCAGTCAGCCGGAAATACGCGCACCGGTGACCCCGTTATGTGATCGGGGTCATCGGTGCATTGGCATAACAACCAGAGGTCTTCTGAATACCTCTATTATTGTTCATGCCGGATTTCTGTGAGCGCCACCCTGTGCACGCCGCTCATAGCAATGCTGCAGTTCTATGACATAAGGGGGATCTGAGCATCATATCTATGTTGCAGAGGCAGTCGACTTGTGGCAGCATCTAGCCTCCCATGGAGGCTATTGAAGCAAGCCAAAATTTAAAAAAATGTTTTTAAAAATATGAAAGAAATGACAAAAATATAAAAGTTTAAATCACCCCACTTTCGCCCCATTCAAAATAAAACAATAAACAAAAACTAACCTAAACATATTTGGATATTTCCCATAAGGGATGGGGCAGTGTTCTGGATCACTGCGTTGAGAAACACGTGATGGTGTCTCCGCGGTGTTGGATGTTTTGATCTCCCCGAGGTCATTCATCCTTATGTTTATAGCCCTTTTACCAGGCACTGCTCCTAATAGCCAGTTTCCTACTCCACACTGATGAAGGGCAAATACCCTGAAACAGCTGTCTGTGGATGGATACCATGTTTTGGCATAGGTGGTTTTCCTATTGGATGCTGCCCTTCCCATGGTTGTTCCTTCCCGGTGAAAGACCTGGCTATTTATTGCTTGTGTTGAGAAACACGTGATGGTGTCTCCGCGGCTTTTCTACATGCATTTGCATAATTCCCATAAGGGATGGGGGCAGTGTTCTGGATCACTGCGTTGAGAAACGCGTGATGGTGTGTTAGGGCTAGCGGAACGCACCGAGTAGAAATAGATATTTATTATAAATGGTGCGTTCGCAGCCCGGGTTCCACCGTGCAGGGAGAACCTGCTGCTAGTGAATGGTGGCACTGTTTGGCGGTATAGACTAGCTCTGTTACCTCACAGAGCAGCCACGAGAGGAAAGCACTGCGCCCTGTTAGCCTCACAGGAGCACAAGCTTACTGCCAAGCTGATAGCAGTCTGTGGTTATACAACATGCAATCTCCTCACCGGAGAAGCCGGTATTCTAGGGGCTTATTTCAGCCGGGTCCCTGAACACTCTCATACAATCTCCTCACCGGAGGTGCCGGTATTCTAGGGGCTTATTTCAGCCGGGTCCCTGAACACACTTATGCATAACCACACTGGCGCAAAGCACATATGACTTGATACTAGCGCATGGCCGTGCGGCCATGCGAGCCTTAAATAGTTGCAGCATGTTTAGGACCTTACAAAGAAGGACCAATGGAGTGCTGCAGCACCTGAGCATGTGACCCTGGATCTCCACTGAGAGATCTCGCCCTGGGCATGCTCAGAGTGCAAAGCAGGATTTAGTCCTAGCAGCTACAAGGACCTTAGCTGCAATATCTGATCATGTGACCCTCGATCTCCACTGAGAGATCTTACTCAGGGCATGCTCAGAATGTGAAAAGCAGGACTTAGCCCCAGAAGCGTCCGCTCGCTGCTGCCCAGCACTGACTTCAATGGGAGAAGCAGGAAACGCAGCAGTAACTCTTAGCACAGAGTCAGACTGAGCGAGACGCTGGGATTGACGTCTCCACCGAGCAGGCTCCACTGCGGCAGGAGAAGAATGGGAGACCGCAGCGGAGATGGCCCGAGATTCCCCCTGTGCAGAGGCAGGAACTCGACCCCTAACATTACCCCCCCTCCTAGGGCCCCCCCTCCTTGGGCCTCGCTACGCTCGAAGGCAGCAATGAGCTGCGGAGCCCGAATGTGCTCAGCAGGCTCCCAGGACCTATCCTCACGGCCGTAACCCTTCCAGTCCACCAAATAAAATTTTTTGCCACGTACCACCTTGCACCCCAAAATAGCGTTCACCTCGTATTCGTCCGTAGACGAACCCGATGTCCCAGCAGATGACTCGGAAAACCGGGACATATACACGGGTTTCAAGAGGGACACATGAAAGGTGTCGGTGATACCCAGGCGTGGCGGAAGGGCCAAACGATAGACCACAGGATTAACCTGTTTGAGGACCTTGAATGGACCCAAGTAGCGAGGAGCAAACTTAGTGGACTCAACTCGCAGCCTGATGTTACGGGCGGAGAGCCACACCAAGTCGCCAGGAGCAAAGGTCGGAGCGGGGCGCCGATGTGCATCAGCGGAGGACCTCATTCTCTCCTTGGAGGCCCGAATGGCATCCTGAGTGCGGTCCCAAATATCCCGAGCCTCCACAGCCCAGTCTGCCACCCTGAAGTCGGCGGAAGACACGGGCATAGGCACAGGTACCCGCGGATGCTGACCATAGTTGAGGAGGAATGGCATTTGTCCAGTGGAGTCAGCTACGGCATTGTTCAGTGCAAACTCTGCCCACGATAGCAAGGATGCCCAGTCATCCTGCCTGGCTGAAACAAAATGTCGCAGGTATGTGACCAAGGTCTGGTTGGCCCTCTCTACAAACCCATTCGTCTCGGGATGATATGCGGAAGAGAGATTCAACTCAATGCTGAGAAGACGACAAAGCTCTCTCCAGAACCGAGACGCAAACTGGGGACCCCGGTCACTGACAATTTTGTCTGGCATACCATGTAGGCGGAAGATGTGTTTTATGAACAACGCTGCCAAGGCCCGTGCAGAAGGTAACCGTGGTAGCGGCACCAAATGCACCATTTTTGAGAAATGATCGGTGATGACCCAAATGATGGTACAGCCGCGAGATTTGGGTAAACCCACAACAAAGTCCATCCCGACCATCTCCCAGGGCCTATCTGCCACCGGCAAGGGATAGAGTAACCCAGCTGGCCTTTGACGAGATTTATTTTTGGTGCAGGAGACACACGCTTGAATATAATCTCTGACATCCCGGACCATATGTGGCCACCAGTACGTCCTCGCCAGTAGCTCAGATGTCCTCTTTGTCCCAAAGTGTCCACCCACCCTGGACGAATGAGCCCAAGAGAGAACCTCCGGTCGCAAATTAATGGGCACAAAAGTCTTGCCGGGCGGCACAGACTCAAGCGAAACCGGCGCTACGGTTCTCAGGCTCTCTGAAGGGACAATAAGCCGAGGCTCCCCTCCTCCTCCTCAGATGACACAACAGAGCGAGAGAGAGCGTCTGCACGAATGTTCTTCTCCCCAGCGAGATAATGAAGGGTGAAGTGGAACCGGGAGAACAAGGACCATCTGGCCTGGCGAGAATTTAGCCGCTGGGGTGTCTGCAGGTATAACAAATTTTTGTGGTCCGTGAAGACCTGAAAGGGAAAACGAGCCCCCTCCAAGAGATGTCTCCACTCCGAGAAAGCCAGCTTCATCGCTAGCAACTCCCTGTCCCCAATGGAATAATTCCTCTCCGCAGGTGTGAAGGTCTTGGAGAAGAAGAAGCACGGATGCTTCCGACCTTGAGCATCCTTTTGGAAGAGGACTGCTCCTGCACCAACGGAAGAGGCATCCACCTCCATTATGAATGGCTTATCAACATCGGGACGATGCAAGATGGGAGCGCTAGCAAAACGGGATTTAATAGAAGAAAAGGCCCTGGAGACCTCTTCAGACCACAATTTGGGATTCGCTCCCTTCTTGGTGAGGGCTACCAAGGGAGCTACCAAAGTTGAGAAGTGGGGAATGAACTGGCGGTAATAATTAATGAACCCCATAAAGCGCTGCACCGCTTTAAGAGAATGGGGTTCTTGCCAGTCCATCACAGCCTGTAGTTTGGCAGGATCCATAGCCAATCCCTGGGCGGAGATGATATAGCCCAGGAAAGGTAAAGACTCCTGCTCAAACATACACTTCTCCAACTTTGCGTAGAGAGAATTTGCCCGTAAGAGGTCGAAGACTCTGCCAACATCTCTCCGGTGGGAGTCAATATCTGGAGAAAAGATGAGAATATCATCCAGATAGACTACGACCGAGGTGGAAAGCATATCCTGGAAGATGTTGTTGACAAAGTCTTGGAAAACGGCTGGGGCATTACAGAGCCCGAAGGGCATCACCAGATACTCATAGTGCCCATCTCTGGTGTTAAACGCCATCTTCCATTCGTCCCCCTCACGGATGCGAATCAGGTTATAAGCACCCCGCAGATCCAATTTGGTAAATACCTTAGCTCCCCTTAGCCTATCAAAAAGCTCAGAAATCAGGGGCAGCGTATACTTATTTTTAACGGTGATGGCGTTAAGACCCCTGTAATCTATGCAAGGATGTAATTCTCCATTCTTCTTCTGCACGAAGAAGAACCCTGCCCCTGTTGGTGACACTGACTTCCTAATGAACCCTCTTGCCAAATTCTCCTGGATGTATTGGGACATGGCCTCCGTTTCCGGAAGAGAGAGGGGATAGACACGTCCCCGAGGAGGTTCTGCTCCAGGCAAGAGGTCTATAGGACAGTCATAGGGGCGGTGAGGTGGAAGGGTCTCCGCAGCCTTTTTGGAGAAGACGTCTGCATAGGACCAATAGTATTTGGGGAGAGAAGAGAGATCTGCGGGTATCTCAGTGGTGGAAACCTGAACGCACTCTTTCACACATCTGCCCTTACAGGATTCACTCCAACCCAATATCCTCCCAGAGGACCACTCAATATGTGGGGAGTGGAAACGGAGCCAGGGTATTCCCAGCAGAATCTCATCCATTCCCTCGGGAAGGACAAGAAGGGAAACTATCTCCTGGTGGGATGGGGACATAGCTAACGTGAAAGGGACAGTCTGGTGTGTGATCTGAGATGGAAGTGTTGACCCGTTCACTACTCTGACAGTCACCGGTTTGGCGAGCATCACCAGATGTATTGCATGGCGCAGAGCAAAAGCCGAGGACATGAAATTCCCCTCAGCTCCGGAGTCCACGCAAAGCTCGACTGTCAGAGAGTGAGAGCCTAATATGATTGTCCTCTTGAAGGACAGCTTGGAGGAAAAAGCCGCTGTGTCTAGAGAACCTCCTCCAAGGGTCACTAGACACGGTCGTTTACCCAACCGCCGTGGACATTTATTGGCATAATGTCCCTCTTGTTGGCAATTTCTGCAAACCATGGGTACTCGAGCGGTCCGAGACTTAGGTCCCGCTCGAGAGACCTCCATGGCCTCATGGGAGTCGGACGCCTAAACGGAAGATTCTAGAGGTCTGGCAAAGGTGGGAGCCAGCCGAAACCTCTGCCTACACTGGGCCCGCTCCAACCTCCGCTCGTTAAAACGGAGGTCGATGCGGGTGGATAGAGAAATAAGCTCCTCCAGTGAGGCGGGAATCTCCCTGGTGGCCAAGGCGTCCTTCACATGGTCTGCCAGTCCTCTCCAGAACACCGGAATAAGGACTTTATCCGGCCACTCCAGCTCCGAGACCAGAGTCCGGAATTGAACGGTAAACTGGCTGACCATGGACGAACCCTGGGTTGTAGCCAACAATTGGAGCGCGGTATCGTGGGTGACACGAGGTCCCAAAAAGACCTGTTTCAGAGCATCCAAGAAGAGAGGAGCACTCTGTACCACACGATCATTGCGCTCCCATAGCGGCGTTGCCCACTCCAACGCCCTGCCCGATAAAAGGGATAAAATAAATCCCACTTTCGCCCGTTCCATAGGAAAACGTGCAGCCAGAAGCTCAAGATGTATGGAGCACTGACTCACGAATACCCGACATTGTTTACTGTCACCAGCAAACTTCTCTGGAAGCGGGAGACAGGATAAAGTCGGAGCAGGGGTGGCAGAGGACAAACTGGCTGCAGCTACACTTGCAGCCTGAACAGTGACTGCGGTAACATCCACAGCTGAGGTTGTGCGCTCGAGAGCCGCCAACCTACCCTCCAGCTGCTGGATGTACTGCTGTAAACGCTGACCGTCCGCCATTTACTAGCCAGACCCTGGCGCTAGTATACTGTTAGGGCTAGCGGAACGCACCAAGTAGAAATAGATATTTATTATAAATGGTGCGTTCGCAGCCCGGGGTCCACCGTGCAGGGAGAACCTGCTGCTAGTGAATGGTGGCACTGTTTGGCGGTATAGACTAGCTCTGTTACCTCACAGAGCAGCCGCGAGAGGAAAGCACTGCGCCCTGTTAGCCTCACAGGAGCACAAGCTTACTGCCAAGCTGATAGCAGTCTGTGGTTATACAACATGCAATCTCCTCACCGGAGAAGCCGGTATTCTAGGGGCTTATTTCAGCCGGGTCCCTGAACACTCTCATACAATCTCCTCACCGGAGGTGCCGGTATTCTAGGGGCTTATTTCAGCCGGGTCCCTGAACACACTTATGCATAACCACACTGGCGCAAAGCACATATGACTTGATACTAGCGCATGGCCGTGCGGCCATGCGAGCCTTAAATAGTTGCAGCATGTTTAGGACCTTACAAAGAAGGACCAATGGAGTGCTGCAGCACCTGAGCATGTGACCCTGGATCTCCACTGAGAGATCTCGACCTGGGCATGCTCAGAGTGCAAAGCAGGATTTAGTCCTAGCAGCTACAAGGACCTTAGCTGCAATATCTGATCATGTGACCCTCGATCTCCACTGAGAGATCTTACTCAGGGCATGCTCAGAATGTGAAAAGCAGGACTTAGCCCCAGAAGCGTCCGCTCGCTGCTGCCCAGCACTGACTTCAATGGGAGAAGCAGGAAACGCAGCAGTAACTCTTAGCACAGAGTCAGACTGAGCGAGACGCTGGGATCGACGTCTCCGCCGAGCAGGCTCCACTGCGGCAGGAGAAGAATGGGAGACCGCAGCGGAGATGGCCCGAGATTCCCCCCGTGCAGAGGCAGGAACTCGATCCCTAACATGGTGTCTCCGCGGTGTTGGATGTTTTGATCTCCCAGAGGTCATTCATGCTTATGTTTATAGTCCTTTTACCAGGTACTTCTCCTAATAGCCAGTTTCCTACTCCACACTGATGAGGGGCAAATACCCCGAAACAGCTGTCTGTGGATGGATACCATGTTTTGGCATAGTTGGTTTTCCTTTTGGATGCTGCCCTTCCCGTGGTTGTTCCTTCCCGGTGAAAGACCTGGCTATTTATTGCTTGCGTTGAGAAACACGTGATGGTGTCTCCGCAGCTTTTCTACATGCATTTGCATATTTCCCATAAGGGATGGGGGCAGTGTTCTGGATCACTGCGTTGAGAAACACGTGATGGTGTCTCCGCGGTGTTGGATGTTTTGATCTCCCAGAGGTCATTCATCCTTATGTTTATAGTCCTTTTACCAGGTACTGCTCCTAATAGCCAATTTCCTACTCCACACTGATGAGGGGCAAATACCCCGAAACAGCTGTCTGTGGATGGATACCATGTTTTGGCATAGGTGGTTTTCCTTTTGGATGCTGCCCTTCCCTTGGTTGTTCCTCCCCGATGAAAGACCTGGCTATTTATTGCTTGCATTGAGAAACACGTGATGGTGTCTCCGCGGCTTTTCTACATGCATTTGCATATTTCCCATAAGGGATGGGGGCAGTGTTCTGGATCACTGCGTTGAGAAACACGTGATGGTGTCTCCGCGGTGTTGGATGTTTTGATCTCCCTGAGGTCATTCATCCTTATGTTTATAGTCCTTTTACCAGGCACTGCTCCTAATAGCCAGTTTCCTGACCCACACTGATGAGGGGCAAATACCCCAAAACAGCTGTCTGTGGATGGATACCATGTTTTGGCATAGGTGGTTTTCCTTTTGGATGCTGCCCTTCCCATGGTTGTTCCTTCCCGGTGAAAGACCTGGCTATTTATTGCTTGCGTTGAGAAACACGTGATGGTGTCTACGTGGCTTTTCTACATGCATAAACATATTTGGTATCGCTGCTTTCATAATTGTCCAATCTATCAATTAAAAAAAGGATTAACCTAATTGCTAAGCGGCGTAACAAGAAAAAAACTCAAAACACCAGAATTACGTTTTTTTGGTTGCCGCGGCATTCCATTAAAATGCAATAACGGGCGATCAAAAGAACGTATCTGCACCAACATGGTATAATAAAAAACGTCAGCTCGATGCACAAATAATAAGCCCTCATCCAACCCCAGATCACGAAAAATGGAGGTGCTATGGGTAATGGAATTTTTTTTAGCCAAGTTTGGAAATTTTTCCCTCACTTAGATAAAAAGAATCTTGACATGTTTGGTGTCTATGAACTCACAATGACCTGGAGAATCATTGTGGCAGGTCAGTTTTAGCATTTAGGGCACAGAGCAAAAAAGCTAAAGAAAAAACAAGTGTGGAATTGAAATTTGTATGCAATTTCACCGCACTTAGAATTTTTTTCCCATTTTCTAGTACGTGATATAGTAAAAACAATGGTGCTTTTCAAAAGTATAACTCGTCCCGCAAAAAATAAGCCCTCACATGGCCATATTGACAGAAAAATAAAAAATTATGAATCTGGGAAGAAGGGGAGTTAAAGATGAAAACGCAAAAATGAAAAAAGCTCCGCGGGATAGGGGGTTAAGCCTATGACCTAATTCCATGAAATCAGTTTATTAGTCATCCATACAGTTTAACGTGGTTATTGTAACATTATGGTGGCACACAAAACTTAAAAAACAGTTCTTTTTTTTTTCTGGATTCAACTAGTCTTTCACACAGTTTAATGCAGTTGTTGTTACATTATAGTGGTATATAAAACTTAAAAAAAGTTCAGAAACATTTCTTGGATTTAATTAGTCATCCATACAGTTTAATGTGTTTTGTGTAAAATTACAGTGGGTAAAAATGTTTAAAAATCAATTGGCCTGGTACAGTTCACAAAATATTTTTGTTTCAAAAATATACTATTTTCATACATACTATAGATCTTGGTTTGTGTGAAGTTTTGTTAGCCAAAATTGGCCTGCTTCAGGTGTACAAAGTTAGTTGTTAGAAAATTGACTTCTGTTATTAGTGATAAGCAAACATACTCGTGTGCTAACCGAGTGTCTTCGATGCGATCAAAAAATATGTTTGGGTCTCACTGGCTGTTTGATAGCCACTACACACATGCAGGAATTGACAGTTTTTTAGGCAATCCTTTCATGTGTTGCAGCTGTCGAACAGCCATGAGAAATGCAGGAGCAGGGACTCGAACATATTATTCAAGCACACCGAAGACAGTACAATACTCCTTATCTGAGCACGTTCGCTCATCACTAATTGTCATATGCAGTATACTCTACAAAGTTACTTGTGTGAAATTTTGTTGGTTTAATAAAAAAATCCAAAATTGGCCTTCTTCTGGTGCACAGATTTGGTTGTTCAAAAATTGACTACTGTCATATATACTGTAGAACTTGGTTTGTGTGAAATTTTGTTGGTTTTAAATAAAATGTCTCTGTACTCGGTCCCAGTTGCCTCTATTTTTCCCAGCATTGCTTCCCGCCTTGAACCAGCACGTGTCCAAGAACATCGCCCGTGCCCTTACCAATGTGGTTACTGGGATTGTCCACTTAATGACTGACACATGGACAAGAGCTTGTGGCAAGGGACGATACATTTCCCTGATAGCACATTGGGTCAACATTGTGGAGGCGGGAGCCAAGTCTGTTGTGAGTTCGGTTTTTGGGCTCCCTCTGGTGGTTACTGATGGTACTGGGTGACTTGTGTTCTTTGCGGTCTCTGGTGTCCACCTGTTCCATCAGGTTATGGGAGTTTCCTATTTAACCTGGCTTTTTTGTCATTTCCTCGCCGGCTATCAATGTAATCAGCGTGTCTTTTTACCTCTGCTCCCTGCGTCTGTTATCTTCAGGACAAGCTAAGTTTTGATTTTCCTGTTCAACGTTTTGCTTTATTTTTGTCTTAGTCCAGCTTGCAGATATGTGATTCCTTGCTGCTGGTTGCTCTAGTGGGCTGAAATTACTCCTCATGTTCCATGAGTTGGCACATGAGTTCAAGTAATTTCAGGATGGTTTTTTGAAGTTTTTTCGCTGACCGCGCAGTTCACTTTTGTATCCTCTGCTATCTAGCTTTAGCGGGCCTCATTTTTGCTGATTCTATTTTCATAACTACGTATGTGCTTTCCTCTCATTTCACCGTTATTACATGTGGGGGGCTGCTATTTCTGTGGGGTGTTTCTCTGGAGGCAAGTGAGGTCTGTGTTTCTTCTAATAGGGGAAGTTAATCCTTCGGCTGGCGCGAGACGTCTAGGAATCATCGTAGGCACGTTCCCCGGCTACTGCTAGTTGTGTGTTTAGGTTCAGGATCGCGGTCAGCTCAGGTTCCATCACCCTAGAGCTTGTTTGGCTTTTGTGCTTGTCCTTTTGTGATCCCCTGCCATTGGGATCATGACACAAGTCCAACCCTGGCATGGTGCATATGCTACTGATTGATGATTGCTGGCCCTACTTCTATCAGGGTTTCCTCCACCTTCTACACCAGTTCATGCACCCCCTCCTGCTCCTCCTCAGGCTATCATTTGTTATCAATGAGCATGTCATTTATGTCATCCAGAAGCAGGAAGCTGTGCAGCACTGCCTCAGCGAAAGGGCAACAGTCTATGCTGAAGCTAAATTGTCTAGGACACATACCACACACTGTGGCAGAGTTCTTAAAAGTGTAATAGATTGGCTCACTCAGCTGTGCACAGAGGTAGACACGGGAACATTGTCTCTTAAGATCTTTGCTGGTTTATTACATATGCAGAATAGAAAATGGTGAAATAAAAATAAACACAGCCCTTTGGGCAAAAACAGGAAAAGAAAAGAACGTGGTAACACAAAGCACAGTCCTTGTGGTAGCAGGCATCCAAGCGCTCAGGGTTAGCCAAAAAACACACAGTTCAGGTTAGCATAAGCATGAAGACTTCCTTGGAGTTAGCCTCTCCAGACACACTGAACCCTGAATGCCTTAGGAAGCCAACTATTTAAACCCAAGACCACACCCTAGGGTGGAGATAAGGTGGACAAGCTCCCACCCGCTCTATACTTGTAAACAAAAAATGATCCCTTAAAATGGCAGATTAACCCCTTTCAACACATAGCAAACTGAAACAAATGTCTGGGTTTCAAATCACTGAAGCGAATAGCCTGAGTGAAATTTATCTCCACTCAAGTACTTTGCCAGTGACTTTGTCACAAATGGAATAGCAGACTAGACAGATCTGTTGCTCTCACAGCTGAACCTACAACCAGGCATGGTCATGTGTAATAATGGCCCTAACCTATTGGCAGCTGTGAAGATTGACCAGCTCACACACATACCATGCTTGGACCACGAGCTTAAATTGCTAATTTAGCTGTTTCTGAAGACAAACCCAAATTTGCCAGAGCTTCTGGTCAAGGTACGCCACGTCAGCGCCTATTTCCGCAAGTCAGCTACAGCTGCTGCCACTCTGGCAGGGCTTCAGCAGCGCATGCAAGTGTCAGCTCATCGGCTGGTGTGTGACGTCACCACTAGGGTTGAGCGAAACGGGTCGAAAATTTTCAAAAGTCGCCGACTTTTGGCAAGGTCGGGTTTCATGAAACCCGACCCGACCCATGTGTGGGGTCGGCCATGAAGTCGGCGATCTTTTGAATCTAGAATCGGAATTCCGATACTGATTCCCGATATGTTTAAGATATCGGGAATTGGTATCGGAATTCAGATTTAAGTGTAAAATAAAGAATTAAAATTAAAAATATTGCAATACTTACCCTCTGACGCGCCCTGGTACTAACCGGGAACCTTCCTTCCTTAGAATCAGCCTTTCAGGACCTTGCGGTGACGTCGCGGTGACGTCGCGGCTTGTGATTGGCCGCGCGGCCACCCATGTGACCGCTCGCGCGACCAATCACAAGCCGCGACGTCACCTGTTATGAATAGGTAATTCAGAACCACAATGGACCTTGAAGTTCAGAGCACACAAAGTGACCTGACAATAAGCAAAATACATAGGACGAGCTCTGAGACGTGGGAACTCTGCTGACCGCAATCCCTAATCCTATCACACCACACTAGAGGTAGCCGTGGATTGCGCCTAACGCTCCCTATGCAACTCGGCACAGCCTGAGAAACTAGCTAGGCCTGAAGATAGAAAAATAAGCCTACCTTGCCTCAGAGAAATTCCCCAAAGGAAAAGGCAGCCCCCCACATATAATGACTGTGAGTTAAGATGAAAGTACAAACACAGAGATGAAATAGATTTAGCAAAGCGAGGCCCGACTTACTGAATAGACCGAGGATAGGAAAGATAGCTTTGCGGTCAACACAAAAACCTACAAACAACCACGCAGAGGGGCAAAAAGACCCTCCGCACCGACTAACGGTACGGAGGTGCTCCCTCTGCGTCTCAGAGCTTCCAGCAAGCAAGAAAAACAAATTACAGCAAGCTGGACAGAAAATATAGCAACAAAAGTAACACAAGCAGAACTTAGCTAATGCTGAGCAGACAGGCCACAGGAACGATCCAGGAGGAAGCAAGACCAATACTAGAACATTGACTGGAGGCCAGGATCAAAGCACTAGGTGGAGTTAAATAGAGTAGCACCTAACGACTTAACCTCATACCTGAGGAAGGATACTCAGAAGCCGCAGTACCACTTGTGACCACAGGAGGGAGCTTGATCACAGAATTCACAACAGTACCCCCCCTTGAGGAGGGGTCACCGAACCCTCACCAGAGCCCCCAGGCCGACCAGGATGAGCCATATGAAAGGCACGAACAAGATCGGCAGCATGGACATCAGAGGCAAAGACCCAAGAATTATTTTCCTGACCATAACCCTTCCACTTAACCAGATACTGGAGTTTCCGTCTCGAAACACGAGAATCCAAAATCTTCTCCACTATATACTCCAACTCCCCCTCCACCAAAACCGGGGCAGGAGGATCAACAGATGGAACCATAGGTGCCACGTATCTCCGCAACAATGACCTATGGAATACGTTATGGATGGAAAAAGAATCTGGAAGGGTCAAACGAAAAGACACAGGATTAAGAACCTCAGAAATCCTATACAGACCAATGAAACGAGGCTTAAACTTAGGAGAGGAAACCTTCATTGGAATATAACGAGATGACAACCAAACCAAATCCCCAACACGAAGTCGGGGACCCACACAGCGTCTGCGATTAGCGAAACGTTGAGCCTTCTCCTGGGACAAGGTCAAATTGTCCACTACATGAGTCCAAATACGCTGCAACCTGTCCACCACAGTATCCACACCAGGACAGTCTGAAGACTCAACCTGCCCTGAAGAGTAACGAGGATGGAACCCAGAATTGCAGAAAAACGGCGAAACCAAGGTAGCCGAGCTGGCCCGATTATTAAGGGCGAACTCAGCCAACGGCAAAAAGGACACCCAATCATCCTGATCAGCAGAAACAAAACATCTCAGATATGTTTCCAAGGTCTGATTGGTTCGTTCAGTTTGGCCATTTGTCTGAGGATGGAAAGCCGAGGAAAAAGACAAATCAATGCCCATCCTAGCACAAAATGCTCGCCAAAACCTCGAAACAAACTGGGAACCTCTGTCAGAAACGATGTTCTCTGGAATGCCATGTAAACGAACCACATGCTGGAAAAACAACGGCACCAAATCAGAGGAGGAAGGCAATTTAGACAAGGGTACCAAATGGACCATCTTAGAGAAGCGATCACAAACTACCCAAATGACCGACATTTTTTGAGAGACGGGAAGATCCGAAATAAAATCCATAGAGATATGTGTCCAAGGCCTCTTCGGGACCGGCAAGGGCAAAAGCAACCCACTGGCACGAGAACAGCAGGGCTTAGCCCGAGCACAAATCCCACAGGATTGCACAAAAGAACGCACATCCCGCGACAGATACAGACACCAAAAGGATCTAGCCACTAAATCTCTGGTACCAAAGATACCAGGATGGCCAGCCAACACCGAACAATGAACCTCAGAGATAACTTTATTCGTCCACCTATCAGGGACAAACAGTTTCTCCGCTGGGCAACGATCAGGTTTATTAGCCTGAAATTTTTGCAGCACCCGCCGCAAATCAGGGGAGATGGCAGACGCAATTACACCCTCTTTGAGAATACTCGCCGGCTCAGGCAAACCCGGAAGGTCGGGCGCAAAACTCCTAGACAGGGCATCCGCCTTCACATTTTTAGAGCCCGGAAGGTACGAAACCACAAAGTCAAAACGGGAGAAAAACAGCGACCAACGAGCCTGTCTAGGATTCAACCGTTTCGCAGACTCGAGATAAGTCAAGTTCTTGTGATCAGTCAAGACCACCACGCGATGCTTAGCTCCTTCAAGCCAATGACGCCACTCCTCGAATGCCCACTTCATGGCCAGCAACTCTCGATTGCCAACATCATAATTTCGCTCCGCAGGCGAAAACTTCCTGGAAAAGAAGGCGCATGGCTTCATCACCGAGCAATCGGCACCTCTTTGCGACAAAACAGCCCCCGCTCCAATTTCAGACGCATCAACCTCGACCTGGAATGGAAGCGAAACATCTGGTTGACACAACACAGGGGCAGAAGAAAAACGACGCTTCAACTCTTGAAAAGCTTCCACAGCAGCAGAAGACCAATTGACCACATCAGCACCCTTCTTGGTCAAATCGGTCAATGGTTTAGCAATACTAGAGAAATTACAGATGAAGCGACGATAAAATTTAGCAAAGCCAAGGAACTTTTGCAGACTCTTCAGAGATGTCGGCTGAGTCCAATCATAAATGGCCTGGACCTTAACAGGGTCCATCTCGATAGTAGAAGGGGAAAAAATGAACCCCAAAAATGAAACCTTCTGAACACCAAAGAGACACTTTGATCCCTTCACAAACAAAGAATTAGCACGCAGGACCTGGAACACAATTCTGACCTGCTTCACATGAGACTCCCAATCATCCGAGAAGACCAAAATATCATCCAAGTATACAATCAGGAATTTATCCAGGTACTCTCGGAAGATATCATGCATAAAGGACTGAAATACTGATGGAGCATTGGCAAGTCCGAATGGCATAACTAGGTACTCAAAATGGCCCTCGGGCGTATTAAATGCAGTTTTCCATTCATCGCCCCGTTTAATACGCACAAGATTATATGCACCACGAAGATCTATCTTGGTGAACCAACTAGTCCCCTTAATCCGAGCAAACAAATCAGATAGCAGCGGCAAGGGGTGCTGAAATTTGACCGTGATTTTATTTAGAAGGTGGTAATCAATACAAGGTCTCAGCGAACCATCCTTCTTGGCCACAAAAAAGAACCCTGCTCCCAATGGCGATGACGATGGGCGAATATGACCCTTCTCTAAAGATTCTTTTACATAACTCCGCATAGCGGCGTGCTCAGGTACAGATAAATTAAACAGTCGACCCTTAGGAAACTTACTACCAGGAATCAACTCGATAGCACAATCACAATCCCTATGCGGAGGTAGGGCATTGGACTTGGGCTCATCGAATACATCCCGGTAATCAGACAAGAACTCTGGGACCTCAGAAGGGGTGGATGATGAGATAGACAGAAATGGAACATCACCATGTACCCCCTGACAACCCCAGCTGGACACAGACATTTATTTCCAATCTAATACTGGGTTATGGACTTGTAGCCATGGCAAACCCAACACGACCACATCATGCAGATTTTGCAACACCAGAAAGCGAATATCCTCCTGGTGCGCAGGAGCCATGCACATGGTCAGCTGGGTCCAATACTGAGGCTTATTCTTGGCCAAAGGCGTAGCATCAATTCCTCTCAATGGAATAAGACACTGCAAGGGCTCCAAGACAAACCCACAGCGCCTGGCAAACTCCAAGTCCATCAAATTCAGGGCAGCGCCTGAATCCACAAATGCCATGACAGAATAGGAAGACAAAGAGCAGATCAAAGTAATGGACAAAAGAAATTTCGACTGTACAGTACCAATGGTGGCAGACTTAGCGAACCGCTTAGTGCGCTTAGGACAATCGGAGATAGCATGAGTGGAATCACCACAGTAGAAACACAGCCCATTCTGACGTCTGTGTTCTTGCCTTTCAGCTCTGGTCAAAGTCCTATCGCACTGCATAGGCTCAGGTTTATGCTCAGATAATACCGCCAAATGGTGCACAGATTTACGCTCACGCAAGCGTCGACCGATCTGAATGACCAAAGTCATAGACTCATTCAGACCAGCAGGCATAGGAAATCCCACCATGACATCCTTAAGGGCTTCAGAGAGACCCTTTCTGAAGATTGCTGCCAAAGCACATTCATTCCATTGAGTGAGCACAGACCACTTTCTAAACTTCTGACAATAAATCTCTATCTCATCCTGACCCTGACACAGAGCCAGCAAATTTTTCTCTGCCTGATCCACTGAATTAGGTTCATCGTACAGTAATCCGAGTGCCAGAAAAAACGCATCAATATTACATAATGCAGGATCTCCTGGCGCAAGGGAAAATGCCCAGTCTTGAGGGTCGCCACGTAATAAAGAAATAATGATCTTAACTTGTTGAACTGGGTCACCAGAGGAGCGAGGTTTCAACGCCAGAAACAGTTTGCAATTATTTTTGAAACTAAGAAATTTAGCTCTATCTCCAGAAAACAAATCAGGAATAGGAATTCTTGGTTCTAACATAGAATTCTGAGCCACAAAGTCTTGAATATTTTGTACTCTTGCAGTGAGAAGATCCACACATGAAGACAGACCTTTAATGTCCATCACCACACCTGTGTCCTGAACCACCCAAATGTCTAGGGGAAAAAAAAGGCAAAACACAGTGCAAAGAAAAAAAAATGGTCTCAGAACTTCTTTTTTCCCTCTATTGAGAAGCATAGTACTTTGGGCCTCCAGTACTGTTATGAATACGTAATTCAGAACCACAATGGACCTTGAAGTTCAGAGCACACAAAGTGACCTGACAATAAGCAAAAAACATAGGACGAGCTCTGAGACGTGGGAACTCTGCTGACCGCAATCCCTAATCCTATCACACCACACTAGAGGTAGCCGTGGATTGCGCCTAACGCTCCCTATGCAACTCGGCACAGCCTGAGAAACTAGCTAGGCCTGAAGATAGAAAAATAAGCCTACTTTGCCTCAGAGAAATTCCCCAAAGGAAAAGGCAGCCCCCCACATATAATGACTGTGAGTTAAGATGAAAGTACAAACACAGAGATGAAATAGATTTAGCAAAGCGAGGCCCGACTTACTGAATAGACCGAGGATAGGAAAGATAGCTTTGCGGTCAACACAAAAACCTACAAACAACCACGCAGAGGGGCAAAAAGACCCTCCGCACCGACTAACGGTACGGAGGTGCTCCCTCTGCGTCTCAGAGCTTCCAGCAAGCAAGAAAAACAAATTACAGCAAGCTGGACAGAAAATATAGCAACAAAAGTAACACAAGCAGAACTTAGCTAATGCTGAGCAGACAGGCCACAGGAACGATCCAGGAGGAAGCAAGACCAATACTAGAACATTGACTGGAGGCCAGGATCAAAGCACTAGGTGGAGTTAAATAGAGCAGCACCTAACGACTTAACCTCATCACCTGAGGAAGGAATATCTAATAGGAATATACTCACCCTCGGACGCGCCTTGCTTCTTTCCGGCAGCCTTCCTTCCTAAGAATCAGCCCTTCCAGGACCTTCGGTGACGTCGCGGTGACGTCGCGGCTTGTGATTGGTCGCACGAGCGGTCACATGGGCGGCCACGCGGCCAATCACAAGCCGCGACGTCACCGCGACGTCACTGCAAGGTCCTGGAAGGCTGATTCTAAGGTAGGAAGGTTCCCGGTTAGTACCAGGGCGCGTCAGAGGGTAAGTATTGCGATATTTTTTATTTTAATTCTTTATTTTACACTAAAATATGGATCGCAGGGCCTGAAGGAGAGTTTCCGCTCCTTCAGACCCTGGGAACCATGGAGACCCAAGGCACTGCATTGGGTTTTAGGTTTCTGCCGACCCCGACCCCGACTTTTTTATAGGATCGGCCGATTTCACTCGACCCGACTTTCGAAAAAGTCGGGTTTCGTGAAACCCGACCCGATCCTATAAAAGTAAAGGTCGCTCAACCCTAGTCACCACATATGGGATCTCCACACTGCAGATGCTGGCAAAGCTTTGTGAGCAACAGAGGCCAGTTTATTATTATTATTATTATTATTATTATTTATATAGCGTCAATGATTCCATGGTGCTGTGCATGAGAAGGGGTCACATCAAAATGCAAATATCACTTACAGTAAACAAACTAACAGTGACAGACTGGTACAGAGGGAAGAGGACCCTGCCCTTGAGGGCTTACATTCTACAGAATATTGGGAAGGACATAGTATGTTGAAGGTTTCAGTAGTTCAATGGTGTCAAGGTGGCAACATGGTCATTGCAGGTCTTAAGCATTTTTGAAGAGATGGGTTTTCAGGTTCCGTTTGAAGGATCCAAATGTGGCGGATAATCGAACGTGTTGGGGCATAAAATTCCAGAGGATGGGGGATATTCAGGATAAATCAGAGATGATTGGGTGAGGAGCGAATAAGTGTGGAGGAGAGAAGGAGGTCTTAGGAGGCCCGGAGATTACATGAGGGAAGATATTGCGAGATTAGTTCAGAAATATACAGAGGAAAAAGGTTATGGATGGCTTTGTAGGTCAGTGTTAGTAGTTTAAACTGGATATGATGGGAAATTGGGAGCCAGTGAAGGGATTTGCAAAGAGGGGAAGCAGGAGTGTAGCGAGGGGAGAGATCATTTAGTCGGGCAGCAGAGATAAGAACTGACTGGAGAGGTGTGAAAGTGTTAGATGGTAGGCCACAGAGGAGGATGTTGCAGTAGTCAAGGCAGGAGATGATTAGGGCATGTACAAGCATTTTGGTAGAGCGAGGGTTGAAGAAAGGAAGGATTCTACAAATATTTTTGATCTGGAGTCGACAGGAGGTGGCGAGAGCTTGGATGTGCGGAATGACATTTTAATCAAAAAGTTCAATTGGAATTGCTTTCATTATTCAGAGTGTAAAAGTTATTTCACAACTAAAAAAGGTTACAGTCTTTTAATGTTAAGCAAAGATTTAGGGATGTTTGTACTAGGCTATGTGACATTAGAGAGGAAGCACAGAATTTTAATTAGGCCACAAGCTAGACTTTTGCCCCTAAATTTGCTTGTCAAACAAACTATTATATCTTTTTTATGTGGGCTTTTGTAATACAAAGCTCTCTCAGGACCACCAGTGGAATGCCACTGACAATTGTTTTATATATAAATACTCCTAGAGTCAGTTATCCAGATATTGGAACTTATTTTGGGTAGAAGAGTAGAAAGTCACAGGAACTTGCAACAGTAAGAGTGAAAAATAAAGTTGTTACACTAAAAAAGGGTGAGAGAACACTGAGTAAGAAAAGGGTGGGAGACAAGGAGCCAAAATGACAATAACCTTATATAATGTGTAATAGAGGGCATATAGTTATTTAGTATATCTAGAAAGGAAGTTGAACATTCTCCCACAATATAAGAATATACCCAAAATAATGATTCCTACTTAGGAGAAATGATTGGGAACAAAAACTATAGAAGAATAGCCTCCAGTTAGGTGAGAAAATCAAGTCTACCTGGGGATTCACAATGGCTTCTATTCAAAATATAGAGGGTTTATATTTCCTGCTTCGGTTTCATGGCTCTTTCTATTGAGGAATTTAGCCATTATTTGTAGTGAATGCTGCAGGGGAATTTACTTCAAAATCCAATATGTCTGAAAGAAAATTCTCAGATGTATTATCCAAGGAATATGGCACCAATAATGTAGCAATAATAATGTTGCCTTCTTCTATTGGCTTTATATGATGAAACGTACGTCAGGTCCTAACATCGAACTCTACAGGAGGTAATCTATACACTTTCTAGATAACGTTGTTGGTGACTCAGTTTTTTGCCTGTGTTTTGGTCTGATTCCAATGAAAGGAAACACTTGCATATAGTCTGCATGTTCACCCTATATTTTCAAGTGTTTCCTCCCATTCTCCAAAAACATAATATTTTGACCTTATATTGTGAGCAATAATTTCATATATATAGCTCAATATATAAGTATAGAACATGTTAATGCTATATAATTTAATGCAAATATATACAGTGTGTAAAAAAGTATTTAGTCAGCCACCAATTGTGCAAGTTCTCCCACTTAAAAAGATGAGAGAGGCCTGTAATTGACATCATAGGTATACTTCAACTATGAGAGTCAAAATTGAGAAAACAAATCCAGAAAATCACCTTGTCTGATTTGGCAACTTTTATTTTTCAAATTATGGTGGAAAATAAGTATTTGGTCATTAAAAAAAGTTCATCTCAATATTTTGTTATATATCCTTGGTTGGCAATGACAGAGGCCAAAAGTTTTCTGTAAGTCTTCACCAGATTGGCACAAACTTTTGGTGGTATATTGGCTCATCCCTCCTTGCAGATCTCCTCTAGAGCAGTGATGTTTTGGACCTGTCACTGGGCAACATGGACTTTCAACTCTCTCCAATTTTTTCCTATGGAGTTGAGATCTGGAGACTGGCTAGGCCACTCCAGGACCTTCATATGCTTCATACAAATCCATTCCATCAATGCCCTGGCACTGTGCTTGGGATCCTTATCATGCTGAAAGACCCATCCATGTTTCATATTCAATGCCATTGCTGATAGAAGGCGGTTTCCACTCAAAATCTCATGATACATGGCCCCATTCATTCTTTCATGTACATGGATTAGTCGTCCTGGTCCCTTTGCAGAGAAACAGCCCCAAAGCATGAAGTTGCCACCCCCATGCTTCACGGTAGGTATGGTGTTCTTTGGATGCAACTCAGCATTCTGTCTCCTCCAAACAAGATGAGTTTTGTTTCTACCAAACAGTTTTACCTTGGTTTCATCAGGCCATATGACATTCTCCCAATATGCTTCTGGAGAATACAAATGCTCTCTAGCAAACTTAAGATGGGCTTAAGCAGGGGGACACATCTGGCAGTGCAGGATCTTAGTCTCTAGCAGCATAGTGTGTTACTGATGGTAGCCTTTGTTACGGTGGTCCCAGCTCTATGCAAGTCATTCACTAGGTCCCTCCCGTTTGGTTCTGGGATTTTTGCTCACTGTTCTTGTGATCATTTTGACCCCACGGGGTGAGGTCTTGCGTGGAGCCCCAGATAGAGGAAGATTATCAGTGGTCTTGTATGTCTTACATTTTCTTGTTACTGCTCCCACAGCTGATTTCAAAGCAAGCTGCTTGCCTATTGCAGACTCCATCTTCCCAGCTTGGTGCAGGGCTACAATTTTGTTTCTGGTGTCGTTCGACAGCTCTTTGGTCTTCACTACAGTGGAGTTTGGAGTGTGACTGTTTGAAGATGTGGACATGTGTCTTTTATACTGATGACAAGTTCAAATAGGTGCCATTACTACAGGTAATGAGTGGAGGACAGAGGAGCCTCCTAAAGAAGAAGTTAGGTCTGTGAGAGCCAGACATCTTGCATGTTTTTAGGTGATGAAATACTTATTTTCCACCATAATTTGAAAAATAAATCTTTCCAAATCAGACAAGGTGATTTTCTGGATCTGTTTTCTCATTTTCACTCTCATAGTTGTGGTCTTCCTATGACCGCAATTACAGGCCTCTCTCATCTTTTTAAGTGGGAGAATTTGCACAATTGGTCGCTAACTAAATAATTTTTCCCCACTGTATATGATTTAAGCTTAGCTAATTAACCAAAGGCCCACACAAACGCCTACGCAAGAGCAGGTCCAGGAAGAATACTGATTCTATTACCATAATGCTTATAAGGTTAAATTACCTACAGTACATAAAAAATGATAGCTATGGGCAGCTTGTTACATGTGGTTTTATATTTCAATTGTCGTTAAGTAATCATGCTCTGTTGCATTTGTTATAGTATAGTTTTTTATATACGCTGTCTAACTATGTTTTTCATGGGTAGGACACATACCCATCATAGTATATGGAGCCACTCACATATCTATGCATTTCTGTGAACCATGTGTCAACAACGAATTAGGTAGTTATTTACAGTTTTGAGCCAGGTTACAGATGAAAATCATCAATGTACATGAAAAATCATAGACACCACAAAGTTGCCATCCTTGTTCAATTTGGGTACTGTCCTTTTTTACCATTGTGATTATAGGAGAAGCTTTGCATTCATCTTTTTAATTTTGAAAAAGAAAATTGAAAAAAAAATTAAATGTCTGAATGAGGCATGGCGTTTTTCTGTCATTTTCTACTCTTGCTTTTCTATAAGACTTGAGAAATGGCTAGTTAATATTTAGCATAAAACCACTAAAAATCTTGAAAAAAATACTTTACTACGCTATCAAAATATGTACTGTACTTGACATTGCTTGTAAACATTTTACAGCTAATGGAAAGTTTAATCTACTTAGTTTAACATTTAAGTACATCCAGCCTTACTCCCCACTTCAATACAGCATTGTTAAATTTCATAGAAGAATATGAGTCAAAAACTACGAAAACCATTTTACTTTATGGCAGCCAATTTTCCCGCTTTCTAAATTGAGCCATATTCCAAGATAACTGCAAGAGTATGGAAATCTGGAAGTTTACCCTTCTCAGGCACCCACTGTTCTGGTCAGATGCCCCCCCAACTGATCACAAAAAATAGGGGTCTAAAAATCCCATGTGAAAATTAAGTGTCATGGACTCTTGTAAACATTGTTCCAAGACATCCTCTATATATTTTTTAGACAATTAATTAACAGTTAATAGAGAAGTCTTTGCATATGCTTACTGAAGCATTATTTACAAAGGGGATTTCTGGACTCTCGACTGCCGGTATTCATACATTTACCACCTGTTTTTATGGGACAAACTCCTTTATGTTTTATACAGAACTCTGTTATTTTTTCCCATATAGTGCTACCTACAGTCATGGCCAAAAGTATTGACACCCCTGCAATTCTGTCAGATAATACTCATTTTCTTCCTGAAAATGATTGCAAACACAAATTATTTGGCATTATTATCCTCATTTAATTTGTCTTAAATGAAAAAACACAAAAGAGAATGAAGCAAAAAGCAAAACATTGATCATTTTAGACAAAACTCCAAAAATGGGCCAGACAAAAGTATTGGCACCCTCAGCCTAATAATTGGTTGCACAACCTTTAGCCAAAATAACTGTGATCAACCACTTCCGGTAACCATCAATGAGTTTCTTACAATGCTCTGCTGGAATTTTAGACCATTCTTCTTTGGCAAACTGCTTCAGGTCCCTGATATTTGAAGGGTGCCTTCTCCAAACTGCCATTTTTAGATCTCTCTACAGGTGTTCTATGGGATTCAGGTCTGGACTCATTGCTGGCCACCTTAGAAGTCTCCAGTGTTTTCCCTCAAACCATGTTCTAGTGCTTTTTGAAGTGTGTTTTGGGTCATTGTCCTGATGGAAGACCCATGACTTCTGAGGGAGACCCAGCTTTCTCCCACTGGGCCCTACATTATGCTGCAAAATTTGTTGGTAGTCTTCAGACTTCATAATGCCATGCACACGGTCAAGCAGTCCAGTGCCAGAGGCAGCAAATCAACCCCAAAACATCAGGGAACCTCCACCATGTTTGACTGTAGGGACCGTGTTCTTTTCTTTGAATGCCTCTTTAACTCTATGTTGATGCCTTTGTCCAAAAAGCTCTACTTTTGTCTCATCTGACCAGAGAACATTGTTCCAAAACGTTTTAGGCTTTTTCAGGTAAGTTTTGGCAAACTCCAGCCTGGCTTTTTTATGTCTCGGGGTAAGAAGTGGGGTCTTCCTGGGTCTCCTACCATACAGTCCCTTTTCATTCAGATGCCGACAGATAGTACGGGTTGACACTGTTGTACCCTCGGACTGCAAGGCAGCTTGAACTTGTTTGGATGTTAGTTGAGGTTCTTTATTAAACATCCGCACAATCTTGCGTTGAAATCTCTTGCCAATTTTTCTTTTCCGTCCACATCTAGGGAGGTTAGCCACAGTGCCATGGGCTTTAAACTTCTTTATGACACTGCACACGGTAGACAGGAACATTCAGGTCTTTGGAGATGGACTTGTAGCCTTTAGATTGCTCATGCTTCCTCACAATTTGGTTTCTCAAGTCCTCAGACAGTTCTTTGGTCTTCTTTCTTTTCTCCATGCTCAATGTGGTACACACAAGGACACAGGACAGAGGTTGAGTCAACTTTAATCCATGTCAACTGGCTGCAAGTGTGATTTAGTTATTGCCAACACCTGTTAGGTGCCACAGGTAAGTTACAGGTGCTGTTAATTACACAAATTAGAGAAGCATCACATGATTTTTCGAACAGTGCCAATATTTTTGTCCACCCCCTTTTTTATGTTTGGTGTGGAATTATTTTCAGGAAGAAAATTAGTATTATCTGACAGAATTGCAAGGGTGTCAATACTTTTGGCCATGACTGTATATCATCAGGTTTATTCTGATATTGCATCTTATTGTAGATCACGGGGACAGGTATGGCATTGCTTTTGAGAATATGACAAAATGACTTGCTTTATTTATTTATAAACCCTTTGTGGCATCTGGAAGACTCATTAAAGAAGAAGGAATGCATTGTAATAATTTATAATTGAATGAATTGGTTCATAGAGCAAGCAAACTTTAGTCTCCAGCCTAAACAACAAAATCATAAAATAAATGCATTTCCCATTGCAGGGACCTTAAGATTTTAAAGTTTCCTATGAAAACTAATTATTATAGGATAACAAAGGAAACCCATCACTAAGATTAATAGAAACATTAAATATAATTATTCGGCACGTAGAGGGTTAAGCATTAAATAATATATTTATATATACATGTGCACATTTTTCTTTCCTGCTTTTAATGGATATATCATAAATTAGCAATTAATCATGCCCATTTGATTCATAGTGTGCTCTAACTAGAGAAACAAGACTTAAAAATATTCCTTATACAGAATAGATGGATGATCCATCAACATGTATGTCTTCCTAATTGCAAAGTAATCCATTTTCATTATCTTAAAAATAGAACAATATCCATCTTGAATGTCACATAGCCATAACTTCTCTCGTCATGTAGAACAGACTTCTACTTAGATTGCGGTGTAAATATTGAAATCATTCACATACCAGGCAGTGAAGCTGTTTTGGACATATTCTACAAGATGAACCATGATTTTGGAAAACAATTAGACAAGGTAAGATAGTGATGAATGGGTGTCATCACTGTTCTTTGTTGCATAATTGTTTTCTAAACAGCACTTCAAGCCAATTGACACACAAAATTAATCTAGCAGCCAAGACCTAATTAATGCTTCTTATGACATTCAATTGTTCTGCTCCACTTAAAAAACATTTGCAAACTAGCTTTCTCTTTTGAAGAAAAAGTTTTTAGAAAATGCAAAAATGTTCTTAGACCCCCTATATTTAAACACACACACAAACATATGTAAACACACATTTTTGACATGTTATATATCACGGTGCAGTATAATTGTTTTTAACATTTTTAATGGCTTATGCTAAATCAATATGGCCAACTGGGATGTAATTAAGTAATTATCAATTATTTTATTCTGTCTAAAGATTGAACAACGTTATAGCATGCTATTGTAAAGCATGTTATGTATTGGATGATAATGGGAACTTGATTGATCTGCCCTTGGCTAGTAAGAAGTGTAAGAGTGGTTGTTTACCCCACAATACCACAATAATTCAAATATTTCTTGGATGGAATAAACTGATTGGTAATTAGATCCCAGTCGATACTAAAATAGTGTTTAGTTGAGCATAAACTCAACTAAACAAAATCAAATTAAAATTAACAGAGAAGTAAATTCTTAAAGAAATACAAATACCTTTTCACATTTTTATCCAAAAAACAAAGGTTTCAAGCCAGCAGAGTTTTTATTGTAGGTTAACTGGAATGGGCACAAAACTCCTAACAGGTTATTTAACCCCTTCCCGACCCATGACGCCACGTAGGCGTCATGAAAGTCGGTGCCAATCCGACCCATGACGCCTATGTGGTGTCATGGAAAGATCGCGTCCCTGCAGGCCGGGTGAAAGGGTTAACTCCCATTTCACCCGATCTGCAGGGACAGGGGGAGTGGTAGTTTAGCCCAGGGGGGGTGGCTTCACCCCCTCGTGGCTACGATCGCTCTGATTGGCTGTTGAAAGTGAAACTGCCAATCAGAGCGATTTGTAATATTTCACCCATTATAACGGGTGAAATATTACAATCCAGCCATGGCCGATGCTGCAATATCATCGGCCATGGCTGGAAATACTAGTGTGCCCCCACCCCACCCCACCGATCGCCCCCCCAGCCCCCCGATCTGGCCGGTACACTGCTCCGGCTCCCCTCCGTCCAGTGCTCCGCTCCCCCCGTGCTCTTGTCCGCTCCCCTCGTGCTCCAATCACCCCCCCGTGCTCCAATCACCCCCCCTGCACTCCGATCTACCCACCCGTGCTCCGTTCCACCCCCCCGTGCTCCGTTCCAGCCCCTCCGTGCTCCGTTCCAGCCCGCCCGTGCTCCGTTCCACGCCTGCCGAGCTCCGATTCCCCCCCCGTGCTCCAATCCCCCCCCCGTGGTCCCCCCCCACCCCATCATACTTACCGATCCTGCCGGGGTCCCGTCCGTCTTCTCCCTGGGCGCCGCCATCTTCCGGCCGGCAGATTCGTTCCAAAGTGCATTTTGATCACTGAGATAGATTATATCTCAGTGATCAAAATAAAAAAAATAATAAATGACCCCCCCCCCTTTGTCACCCCCATAGGTAGGGACAATAAAAAAATAAAGAAATTTTTTTTTTCCACTAATGTTAGAATAGGGTTAGGGGTAGGGGTAGGGTTAGGGGTAGGGTTAGGGTTAGGGGTAGGGATAGGGTTAGGGTTAGGGGTAGGGTTAGGGGTAGGGGTAGGGGTAGGGGTAGGGTTAGGGCTAGGGTTAGGGTTAGGGGTAGGGTTAGGGTTAGGGTTTCGGTATGTGCACACGTATTCTGGTCCTCTGCGGATTTTTCCGCTGCGGATTTGATAAATCCGCAGTGCTAAACCGCTGCGGATTTATGGCGGATTTACCGCGTTTTTTCTGCACATTTCACTGCGGTTTTACAATTGCGATTTTCTATTGGAGCAGTTGTAAAACCGCTGCGGAATCCGCACAAAGAAGTGACATGCTGCGGAATGTACACCGCTGCGTTTTCGTGCAGTTTTTCCGCAGCATGTGTGCAGCGATTTTTGTTTCCCGTAGGTTTACATTGAACTGTAAGCTCATGGGAAACTGCTGCTTTTCCGCAGCATGTGCACATACCTTTAGAATTAGGCCATGTGCGGATTTGGCTGCGGATTGGCCGCTGCGGATTCGCAGCAGTGTTCCATCAGGTTTACAGTACCATGTAAACATATGAAAAACCAAATCCGCTTTGCCCATGGTGCGGAAAATACCGCGCGGAAACGCTGCGTTGTATTTTCCGCAGCATGTCAATTCTTTGTGCGGATTCCGCAGCGTTTTACACCTGCTCCTCAATAGGAATCCGCAGGTGAAATCCGCACAAAAAACACTGGAAATCCGCGGAAAATCCACAGGTAAAACGCAGTGCCTTTTACCCGCGGATTTTTCAAAAATGGTGCGGAAATATCTCACACGAATCCGCAACGTGGGCACATAGCCTTAGGGTTAGGGTTGGAATTAGGGTTGTGGTTAGGGTTGTGATTAGGGTTATGGCTACAGTTGGGATTAGGGTTAGGGGTGTGGGGGGGTTAGTGTTGGAGGTAGAATTGAGGGGTTACCACTGTTTAGGCACATCAGGGGTCTCCAAACGCAACATGGTGCCACCATTGATTCCAGCCAATCTCGTATTCAAAAAGTCAAATGGTGCTCCCTCACTTCCGAGCCCTGACGTGTGCCCAAACAGTGGTTTACCCCCACATATGGGGTACCAGCATACTCAGGATAAGCTGCGCAACAATTACTGGGGTCCAATTTCTCCTGTTACCCTTGTGAATCTAAAAAAATGCTTGTTAAAACAAAATTTTTGAGGAAAGAAAAATGATTTTTTATTTTCACGGCTCTGCGTTGTAAACGTCTGTGAAGCACTTGGGGGTTCAAAGTGCTCACCACATATCTAGATAAGTTCCTTGGGGGGTCTAGTTTCTAAAATGGGGTCACTTGTGGGGGGTTTCTACTGTTTAGGCACACCAGGGGCTCTGCAAACGCAATGTGACGCCCGCAGACCATTCCATCAAAGTCTGCATTTCAAAAGTCACTACTTCCCTTCTGAGCCCCGACGTGTGCCCAAACAGTGGTTTACCCCCACACATGGGGTATCAGCGTACTCAGGAGAAACTGGACAACAACTTTTGGGGTCCAATTTCTCCTGTAACCCTTGGGAAAATAAAAAATTCTGGGCTAAATAATTATTTTTGAGGAAAGAAAACGTATTTATTATTTTCACGGCTCTGCATTATAAACTTCTATGAAGCACTTGGGGGTTCAAAGTGCTCACCACACATCTAGATAAGTTCCTTTCGGGGTCTAGTTTCCAAAATGGGGTCACTTGTGGGGGGTTTCTACTGTTTAGGCACATCAGGGGCTCTGCAAACGCAACGTGACGCCCGCAGAGCATTCCATCAAAGTCTGCATTTCAAAACGTCACTACTTCAATTCCGAGCCCCGGCATGTGCCCAAACAGTAGTTTACCCCCACATATGGGGTATCACCGTACTCAGGAGAAACTGGACAACAAATATTGGGGTCAAATTTCTCCTGTTACCCTTGGGAAAATTAAAAAATTCTGGGCTAAATAATTATTTTTGAGGAAAGAAAACGTATTTATTATTTTCACGGCTCTGCATTATAAACTTCTATGAAGCACTTGGGGGTTCAAAGTGCTCACCACACATCTAGATAAGTTCCTTTCAGGGTCTAGTTTCCAAAATGGGGTCACTTGTGGGGGGTTTCTACTGTTAAGCCACATCAGGGGCTCTGCAAACGCAACGTGACGCCCACAGAGCATTCCATCAAAGTCTGCATTTCAAAACGTCACTACTTCCCTTCTGAGCCCCGACATGTGCCCAAACAGTGGTTTACCCCCACACATGGGGTATCAGCGTACTCAGGAGAAACTGGACAACAACTTTTGGCATCCAATTTCTCCTGTAACCCTTGGGAAAATAAAAAATTCTGGGCTAAATAATTATTTTTGAGGAAAGAAAACGTATTTATTATTTTCACGGCTCTGCATTATAAACTTCTATGAAGCACTTGGGGGTTCAAAGTGCTCACCACACATCTAGATAAGTTCCTTTGGGGGTCTAGTTTCCAAAATGGGGTCACTTGTGGGGGGTTTCTACTGTTAAGCCACATCAGGGGCTCTGCAAACGCAACGTGACGCCCACAGAGCATTCCATCAAAGTCTGCATTTCAAAACGTCACTACTTCACTTCCGAGCCCCGGCATGTGCCCAAACAGTGATTTACCCCCACATATGGGGTATCAGCGTGCTCAGGAGAAACTGGACAACAACTTTTGGGGTCAAATTTCTCCTGTTACCCTTGGGAAAATAAAAAATTGCAGGCTAAAAGATCATTTTTGGGAAAATAATTTTTATTTTTTATTTTCATGGCTCTGCGTTATAAACTTCTGTGAAGCACTTGGGGGTTCAAAGTCCTCACCACACATCTAGATTAGTTCCTTTGGGGGTCTAGTTTCCAAAATGGGGTCATTTCTGGGGGATCTCCAATGTTTAGGCACACAGGGGCTCTCCAAACGTGACATGGTGTCCGCTAATGATTGGAGCTAATTTTCCATTTAAAAAGCCAAATTGCGTGCCATCCCTTCCGAGCCCTGCCGTGCGCCCAAACAGTGGTTTACCCCCACATATGGGGTATCAGCCTACTCAGGACAAACTGGACAACAATATTTGGGGTCCAATTTCTCCTATTATCCTTGGCAAAATAGGAAATTCCAGGCTAAAAAATCATTTTTGAGGAAAGAAAAATTATTTTTTATTTTCATGGCTCTGCGTTATAAACTTCTGTGAAGCACCTGGGGGTTTAAAGTGCTCAATATGCATTTAGATAAGTTCCTTGGGGGGTCTAGTTTCCAAAATGGGGTCACTTGTGGGGGAGCTCCAATGTTTAGGCACACAGGGGCTCTCCAAATGCGACATGGTGTCCGCTAACAATTGGAGCTAATTTTCCATTCAAAAAGTCAAATGGCGCGCCTTCCCTTCCGAGCCCTGCCGAGTGCCCAAACAGTGGTTTACCCCCACATATGAGGTATCTGCGTACTCGGGAGAAATTGCCCAACAAATTTTATGATCCATTTTATCCTACTGCCCATGTGAAAATGAAAAAATTGAGGCGAAAATATTTTTTTTGTGAAAAAAAAGTACTTTTTCATTTTTACAGATCAATTTGTGAAGCACCTGAGGGTTTAAAGTGCTCACTAGGCATCTAAATAAGTTCCTTGGGGAGTCTAGTTTCCAAAATGGGGTCACTTGTGGGGGAGCGCCAATGTTTAGGCACACAGGAGCTATCCAAACGCGACATGGTGTCCGCTAACGATGGAAATAATTTTTCATTCAAAAAGTCAAATGGCGCCCTTCCCTTCCGAGCCTTACAATGTGCCCAAACAGTGGTTTACCCCCACATGTGAGGTATTGGTGTACTCAGGAGAAATTGCCCAACACATTTTAGGATCCATTTTATCCTGTTGCCCATGTGAAAATGAAAAAATTGAGGCTAAAAGAATTTTTTTGTGAAAAAAAAGTACTTTTTCATTTTTATGGATCAATTTGTGAAGCACCTGGGGGTTCAAAGTGCTCACTATGCATCTAGATAAGTTCCTTGGGGCGTCTTGTTTCCAAAATGGGGTCACTTGTGGGGGAGCTCCAATTTTTAGGCACACGGGGGCTCTCCAAACGTGACATGGTGTCCGCTAAAGAGTGGAGCCAATTTTTGATTCAAAAAGTCAAATGGCGCTCCTTCCCTTCCAAGCCCTGCCGTGTGCCCAAACAGTGGTTTATCCCCACATATGAGGTATCAGCGTACTCAGGACAAATTGTACAACAACTTTCGTGGTTCAGTTTCTCCTTTTACCATTGGGAAAATAAAAAAATTGTTGCTAAAAGATAATTTTTGTGACTAAAAAGTTAAATGTTCATTTTTTCCTTCCATGTTGCTTCTGCTGCTGTGAAGCACCTGAAGGGTTAATAAACTTCTTGAATGTGGTTTTGAGTACCTTGAGGGGTGCAGTTTTTAGAATGGTGTCACTTTTGGGTATTTTCAGCCATATAGACCCCTCAAACTGACTTCAAATGTGAGGTGGTCCCTAAAAAAAATGGTTTTGTAAATTTCGTTGTAAAAATGACAAATCGCTGGTCAAATTTTAACCCTTATAACTTCCTAACAAAAAAAAATTTTGTTTCCAAAATTGTGCTGATGTAAAGTAAACATGTGGGAAATGTTATTTATTAACTATTTTGTGTCACATATCTCTCTGGTTTAACAGAATAAAAATTCAAAATGTGAAAATTGTGAAATTTTCAAAATTTTCGCCAAATTTCCGTTTTTATCACAAATAAACGCAGAATTTATTGACCTAAATTTACCACTAACATGAAGCCCAATATGTCACGAAAAAACAATCTCAGAACCGCTAGGATTTGTTGAAGCGTTCCTGAGTTATTACCTCATAAAGGGACACTGGTCAGAATTGCAAAAAACGGCAAGGTCTTTAAGGTCAAAATAGGCTGGGTCATGAAGGGGTTAAACTCAGCTGGCTTTGAATCTTTTCAAATAAGGGACTCCATATAATTTAATGCAAAAGGAGTCATATATACAATATTATGCAGTACGTTTATAAGAAAACATATGACAATATATGTTGGACAAACTTAAAGGACACTTTCCAAAAGAAATAAAGAACACTTCAACATCATTAATAAAGGCTAAAAAGGTCTTTTTCAACACCATCGAACAAAAACATTCCTGCAAAAGAACAATATTTTTTGGAATACAAATTGTCCCTAAAGGGAAGACAGGAGGTGACTAGGTCAAACATCCAGGATTCAATTGAGATGGCTACTTACATGAAATACAGGTGCTTCTCACAAAATTAGAATATTATCAAAAAGTTAATTTATTTCAGTTCTTCAATACAGAAAGTGAAACTCATTATTATAGTCATTATTAGAGTCATAACAAACAGTGTGATCTATTTCAAGTGTTTATTTCTGTTAATGTTGATTATTATGGCTTACAGCCCATGAAAACCCAAAAGTCATTATCTCAGTAAATTAGAATACTTTATAACACCAGCTTGAAAAAAGATTTTAATATCTGAAATGTTGGCCTACCAAAATGCACTCAACACTTCGTCGGGGCTCCTTTTGCATCAATTGCTGCATCAATACAGTGTGGCATGGAGACGATCAGCCTGTGGCATTGCTGAGGTGTTATGGAAGCCCAAGTTTCTTTGATAGCAGCCTTTAACTCATCTGCATTATTGGCACTGGTGTCTCTCATCTTCCTCTTGACAATACCCCATAGATTCCCTATGGGGTTAAGGTCAGGCGAGTTTATTGGCCAATCAAGCACAGTGATACTGCTGTTTGTGAACCAGGTATTGGTACTTTTGGCAGTGTGAACAGGTGCCAAGTCCTGCTGGAGAATGAAATTTCCATATCCAAAAAGTTTGTCAGCAGAGGGAAGCATGAAGTGCTCTAAAATGTCCTGGCAGATGTCTGCGCTGACTTTGGTCTTGATAAAACACAGTGGACCTACACCAGCAGATGACATAGCTCCCCAAATCATCACTGATTGTGGAAACTTCACACTAGACTTCAAGCAGCTTGGATTGTGTGCCTCTCCTCTCTTCCTCCAGACTCTGGGACCTTGATTTCCAAATAAAATGCAAAATTTACTTTCATCTGAAGACAACACCTTAGACGACTGAGCAACAGTCCAGATCTTTTTCTCCTTGGCCCAGGTAAGACACTTCTGGCATTGTCTATTGGTCATGAGTGGTTTGACACAAGGAACGTGACACTTGTAGCCCATGTCTTGGATACATCTGTGTGTGGTAGCTCTTGATGCAATGTCTACAGCACCAGTCCACTACTTGTAAATCTCCCCCAAGGCTCAAGGCTGCGGTTGTCCCAGTTGCTTATGCATATTTTCCTACCACACTTTTTCCTTCCATTCAACCTTCTATTAATATGCATGGATCAGAATACAGATACTGTGAAAAGCTGGCTCCTTTAGCAATGACCTTTTGCGACTTACCCTCCTTGTGGAGTGTGTCAATGACTGCCTTCTGGACATCTGTCAATTCAGCAGCCTTTCCCATGATTTTGGAGCATACTGACGCAGACTAAGAGACCTTTGTAAATGCTTAGGGAGCCTTTGCAGGTGATTTTGTTAATTATTCTAATTTACTGAGATACCGACTTCTGAGTTTTCATTGGCTGTAAGCCACACTTATCAACATTAACAGAAATAAACACTTGAAATAGATCACCCTGTTTATATTGATTCTATATAAAATGAGTTTAACTTTTTGTATTGAAGAACTGAAATAAATTAACTTTTTGATGATATTCTAATTTTGTGAGAAGCACCAGTATTTCCTCTGCTTTTATTTTATAATTTTTGTGAAAAGGTTCTAAGGGATAAAGTTTCACCTTGTGGAGAGTGACATGTTAAACATGCCAGGATGAGGAGACTTTAAGCAGCAAATATGCAAACTGTCTCTTCAGAGAGGCTTTTATCCTCAGTCATGTGACAAGACATGTTAAAGGGTCGACATTGACTTTTAGGATTGCTACTTCCTATAGGTGGCACTAGAGTTCTAGTCCTCTTCCTCTCTGAAAAGACAATTTGTGAAAAGGTTGAATTTTGTTGCAGAAAAATAGGAAAATGTAAACAATGGAGACATTTAGCTATGCATGTCTGTTTTTGAACACCTGTTTTACCAGTCTAATTTGACAACTGTACCTGAAGCAGAAATACTACGACTTGCTGCCCAATTTTGCTTTTTGTACCTGTTAAATAATTGGGATTAAAAATGCCAAGATCTATTTTTATGTTTAGTGTTGCAGAACTTACAGTACAGTAAACAAAAGTGGCAATGGGTGCAGTAGAGCACCACCATCTCTGCAATAGCACCACCAAATGTAGGCCACAAGTTTCCTCCTTTGACTAAGGGTACCGTCACACTGAGACGACGCTGCAGCGATACGACAACGATGTCGATCGCTGCAGCGTCGCTGTGTGGTCGCTGGAGAGCTGTCACACAGACCGCTCTCCAGCAACCAACGATCCCGGTCCCCGGGTAACCAGGGTAAACATCGGGTTACTAAGCGCAGGGCCGCGCTTAGTAACCCAATGTTTACCCTGGTTACCAGCGTAAAAAAAAACAAACACTATATACTTACATTCCGGAATGTGAGTATGTACTGTTTGTTTTTTTTACTTTTACGCTGGTAACCAGGATAAACATCGGGTTACTAAGCGCGGCCCTGCGCTTAGTAACCCGATGTTTACCCTGGTTACAAGCGAACGCATCGCTGGATCGGTGTCACACACACCGATCCAGCGATGACAGCGGGAGATCCAGCGACCAAAGAAAGTTCCAAACAATCTGCTACGACGTACGATTCTCAGCAGGGTCCCTGATCGCTGCTGCGTGTCAGACACAGCGATATCGTATGGATATCGCTGGAACGTCATGGATCGTACCGTCGTAGCGACAAAAGTGGCACTGTGAGACGGTACCCTAAGGCAAGAATGTTAGGAAGTAGAAATCAGATTTTGGGAAAAAAATTACCAAGTCTGGCAAATTCAAATTTCAAAAGACTCAACCATCTCTAGGAAGAAACCTTTATACATTTTAAGACTTTGGTTTTAAATCTAATAATCTGCCAATTATATTTACATATTCCATACTCAGAATTGTATTTTTATCACAGTTGTTTTCGTACTTAGCCCAAAATTTTATTTAAAAAAGTAAGAATATAAACACAAATGCAGAAATAAGAACAGGAGACATTATTTTATTTTGTTACTCCCCAATCCCAGCTACAGGTTTGGATCCTGTTCTCTTCTCCTATGGCCACCTACCTGTGCAAATGTGGCACCCCAGGATTTCAGGTACCACAGTGGTATTGCCATCCTCTTGGGGAGGGTAGTGCCATGCCTGTGCAGCGCCCCAGGGTCCTGGTCGTTGCAGTAATGTCGCTCTTCCACCAGGGGGAGTGGTGTTATGTCTGAGGGCAATAAAGGAGATCACCCTACCAGGTATCGCAAACCACACAACACACTTCACACTCCAGGCCGCCAGGGGGAGCCATGCTTCTATCTATTAGGGCACTCCTCACAATTAGGTAAAACTGGTAGTCTGGATAGAAGGAGAAGGGAGAAGCTGGCTGGAGAAAGAGGGAGCCAGATGCAGACTGAGGTCTGCGGAGGATGAGGGTCCACGGAGCTGCGCCTGCCACACGTGTGGCAGCATCATAAGAAAGAGACATCAGAAGGGAATTGTCTTGTAGTGAGTGAGAAATGAAGTCATAGCAAAAGGAGAGGAAACCAGAGGGAGTTCTGCCCTGTAAAAGGCTTCCTCCTTTCTGAGGCGCAGAAGCCGGTAGCCAGAACACCGAGGGAGTAAGGATCTCTATGCTTTACTTAAGAGACTGGCAGGACAATTAATTCCACGTTGGCTGCCCGACCTTATACCCAGGAGGCACGGTGACAACTTGTGGAGGCCGGGGCGTGATAGTGTCCGTGTAAAAAGCCTCAGGCCATCAGTCATACAGGTTTGTCCTATCCTATCCATCAGGGGGACAGAGAAAAAGAGACGTTACATCTACAATAGTTGTGAGGACCTCACCGAGAAGCTCAGCAGGGAGGGACTACAACACTCAGGCGCTAGAGGAAGGCTACTGATTGCCACCTGGATAAGGGAACTCTGGATTTACCTTCAGACCGGCCGGACTCTGCCTACCCTGTGATCCGGGGCTCTGTACTGTGGACACTGAAGCCTCCAGTAATGATAAGGAGACTGCAACCTTGTGTCCTCGTTCTTTACTGCGCCTCTCACCATCCACCATCTATACACTGGGAAGCCCTTGGGACATACTTCACCTGTGGGAAGGTATACCATTTAGCTGCCATAACATCACCCCAGCGGACCCCTAAGCAGCGTCGGTCACCCTGACCGAATACCACAGGTGGCATCACGAACAATATCCCTTTAAAGACCTTTCCCCCATTTATCAACAGAAATCCCCCTAGGGCCACGGACCGGGTCAGCCACCGTGACATTCTACTTGAGATCCGAAGGGCCCGGATCCAAGTACCCCACTGCCCTAAGGCGGGGCGCTCCACCTGGAGACAGGCTGAATCCCTTTGACAGGCAACATTACATGCAACACATTCTGACTCCCGGCGAGAAGGGGGAGCTCTAAACCCGGTTAAAGGGGAACTTCCTTATAAACATCCAGATCTTTAGGAGAGTCAGTTAGTCTGGTGCAGACAAGCGGACAATTGACAGTTGGTAGCAGACAGTGAAGCAATACAGAAGGACTTAGCTAGAGAAAGGCTGCGACTGGGCCTCTCTAAGTTGAGCGCAGAAACTGGGCACCAGGAGCCCGAGGTCGTGAGGAACTACAGGTCCCATAGCAGAACCGAAGGGCAAGAAAGTAAAAGGGACTTGCCACATAATAACTGAGGTATAGCAGCAATCAGAGTCTGGAGTCACCGTGGACAGAGACCCCAAAGAGTTGGCTCAAGTTGCCTACCGTGCAGGTACTGTCCCTAGACCAGGGAAGAAAGAGGACCTTGTTAGACAGCTACAGGCAGCAAGGGACTACAGAGCAGCGCATATTGGAAGGCTCCCAAACTGACCAGTCAAGGGGATATCCCTTTGTCTTCAGGCTGCCTGGACTCCATCCAAACCTATTGCCGGTAACCTGGACTGAGGCTGCTTAACACCAGTAAACTATGTAAAGACTGCAACCCTGTGTCCTCCATTTATTTGCTGGCATTCACCATCCCTGCCAAATACACTGGGAGCCTTGGGGACACCGCTTCACCCTTGAGAAGCAATACCATCTTTGATGCAGCACCATCACCCCAGACGACCCCTTTAAGCAGCGTCTATCACCTCTGACCAAGAACCACAGGTGGCCTCACAAACTTTCATTATTTTTACAACCCCTTTAAAGACCATGCCTTTTACTTGGGCGCCCAGGGCAACAGACCAGGTTGCTGCCACGTTAACCACCCTTTTAATTGCGACTGGACCCGGTACCGAGTACCCCACTGCCCTGAGGGGCAACTCAACTTGGCGTTATGAACAGGATCGACTGACCCTTTGAAGCGGGTCTTGTGCGCCTAAGAAAACTTTACTTAAAAGAGAGACTTTATTAATTTGTGTGCCAGAGACTTTAATGAGCTTTTAAAACATCGCCATAACCGCGTCACACACTGCGGGTGCTTTATTTTCTAAATAGCCGCCAAAAAAAATAGCTGCAAGAAAGAGCGCATCGAGCAGTGCAGGAAAAGAGGGGTGTGCCATTGTGGGTGGAGCCTGAAGAGAGAGCGCAAGGAGGAAGCAGACGCTATGCTGACAGGAAAGACGCAAGTGAGGACGTCGTGCAGGAAAGCCGCACTTGAAGATGCCAGGAGCCCCGGAAGGAAGACCGGGAGAAGCACCGCACCGAGCACATAAGGTACCACTACAGATTCCGGTGGTGAAACGTCAGGCCTGCTTAAAGGTTAGCATGGGGAAGGGAAATATCAGACTCGGGAGAAGAACTAGCGGTGGTTGCAGCCGCAGGCCCCTTGATGCCACCAGGGTTCGCGGTGCCCCCAGCTTCAAAAAACCGGATGGATCCCATAACAGTAACCGCACCTATAATGCCACTATCCATGCCCTATATGCCAGGAGTGGCCTGGCTGCCTCAATATTCAGGGGAGTCCCATACCCTAAGTGACTTTAAAGAAAGGCTATGCAGCCTGTTTGAAGTATATCCCATGACAGAACATCAAAAATTCAACATCTTAACTGGTCAATTAATTGTCTGAGGGAGAGAGGAGGGGAAAGGGATAAGTTGGAGCTTGACACGCTGAGACATGCATTAGTGAGCCATTGCAAATGAATATAACTGGTGGGTGCCGCACCTGCTGGTGATTTCAGCTGAAGTGAGAAAGGAGGAAGGGAATTTCCAGCACGTCCATCCAGTGTAGGTAAAATTTCCAAGTTTATTAGAACATTTTAAAAAACAGTTTTTAAAAAAGAAGAGAGAAAGACTCTCTGCCTGACGCGTTTCTGGCACACCACGGTGCCCTTAGTCATATGACTAAGGGTGCCGTGGTGCACCAGAAATGTTTTAGGCAGAGAGTCTTTCTCTCTTCTTTTTTAAAAACTGTTTTTTAAAATGTTCTAATAATCTTGGAAATTTTACCTACACTGGATGGACGTGCTGGAAATTCCCTTCCTCCTTTCTCACTTCAGCTGTCAATTAAGTGGTGCAGCACAAAGGGAAGTGAAATCCTGGCCAGATATTGAAAAGAGAACTGTTAAGCAGGTATTTGCGAAACTTAAAACTACTTTTGACACCGGAACTGCTGCAGAAATAAAAATGAGGTTTTTTGGGGGCAAACAAAGAGCACAAGATAGCATACGGCACTATGCCCTTAATCTCCAGGTGGCACTACGGGCCATTAAGCAGGTTGACCCTAACAGCATGCAGGATGGGGACAAGCTATTAAAGATGCAGTTTGTTGAGGGACTCTTGTCCAGTACCCACAGGACACAGCTGCGCATCTTGGCCTTGCAAAACCCTGACCTTGACTTTGCACAATTTAAAGACAAGGCCATCCGGGTGCTGCATGAACCTCAGCCCAGCCACACAGTGCCCCCTAAGGCGTCCAGCCCTCACATACCACCAGGAGGTGGCACTATTTCCTCAGGTCCTGGATGATGATCCTTCCACACAATTGTGCCTCCAGGTCCAGGAACTGACTAAAAGCATAGCTGCACTAGCCAGGACTGTGCAGTCCATGCAGGAATCTCCGAAGGAAAAGATCCAGCTGGCTTCCAGTCCAGATGATGTCCCCTGGTGATGACAGAAGAGGATCCTACCGATCAGAGGAAGAGACAACGACCATTATCATCAGGACGGGCAACCTATCTGTCGCAGCCGCAACCATGCAGGACACATCACAAGGTTCTGCCATTTAAATGAGCGACCCCTGGGGCAGAGGGCCAACACCCCAGGAATAGGATGACAAGGCCCACAAAGCTGAGGAGCCAAGTACATCGGAGGATGACCAGCCCTCCCCATTGTGATCAACGGCATCCCGACGAATGCTTTACTGGACACCTGCTTTCAGGTGACGACTATGCCTTACATTATCTACAAACGATATTGGGCTGACTCTGACATTACCCGTGGCCCAGATAGTGATTTTACAATAGTAGCCAGAAACTGTCAGCCTTTGCCGCAGGTGGGGTACAAGGAAGTAACCACTAAGGTGGGGCAGGTAGAATTGAATGCTCAAGGACTGGTGATTGTTGATATTGACCGTCGAGAATGTAACCCTATGATGACCTTAGGTACTAATGTCATAGAAAACTGTCTTGGTGAGGTTATTGTCTTGTTACAACACGTGGCTGAAACTGCTGGTTCCAGTGAGCAACGTGTGCTGCAAAAAGAAATCCGAGCCCTGATGCAGAGACAACAGGTAGAATTGTCTGGTGGAGAAATTGGTCGAGTCACAGTGAGTGATCCGATCCCCATTGCAATACCCCCAGGAATGAAATATTAATATGGTGTCAGGCAGCAATAGGCCTCAGAGGTAAAGACTACCAGGCTCTGATAGAACCTGTGTATTCAGATAGTAGGCACACAATCCTGACAACCAGAGGGGTGGATTATGTTCACAAGGGGAGAGTACCCGTATGTGTACGTAACTGTGGAGAGAAAGCGGTCCACTTACCCAAATATGCCACACTTGCCAAACTGTTTACTGTTAATAATGCAATACAGGCAACAGAACCCTTGGTCCCATCCAACCAGGTGGAGGACAGTGGCTCTGCAGGACAGTTGGAGGATTGGTGTCAGAAATTACACGTGTGCACTGACTCTACCCATCACCCTAAAAACAAAGGGCTTGCCATTTTGTCCATGAGTATGAGCAGGTATTAAGCAAACACCCACTTGATTTTGGGCAGGTAAAAGGGGTTCAATATCATATCCCCACTGGAGGTCGTTCACCCATTAAAGAGAGGTACCGGCCTGTACCTCCAGCTCACTACCAATGTGCCAAAAGTATGTTACAAGTAGTGTTGAGCGATACCTTCCGATATCAAGAAGTATTGGTATCAGATTGGATCGGCCAATATCCAAAAAATATCGGATATCACCGATACCCGATACCAATGCAAGTCAATGGGACACAAATATCGGAATGTAAATAAGCCCATTCTGTCCTTCTACATCCTGTTCCGCAGGGGGGAAGAATGTGGGTGGTGTGTGGGCGGACACTGTGCGTGTCTGTATGTGCGGGCAGGGTCTGTGCGGGCCTTCCGGGGATCTGTACGGGTGTGTCAGGGGTCTGTGTGGCCTGCCAGGGCTCTTTGTTGCCTGCCGGGGCTCTGTGCGGCCTGCTGGGGCTATGTGTGGCCTGCTGAAGCTCTGTGTGGGACTGCCGGGGCTCTGTGCGGCCTGCCGGCACTCTGTGTGAGCTTGCCAGGGCTCTGTGTGGGCTTGCCGGGGCTATGTGCGGGCTGCCGGGGCTCTGTGCGGTCTTGCCGGGGCTCTGTGTGGGCTTGCCAGGGCTCTATGCGGGCTACTGGGGCTCTGTGCGGCATGCTGGGGCTCTGTGCGGGCTTCCTGGGGCTCTGTGCAGGCTTCTGAGCTCTGTGCGGGCTTGCCGGGGCTCTGTGCGGCCTGCCGGGGCTCTGTGCGGGCTGCCGGGGATCTGTGCAGGCATCGTCCGATGGGACTACAAGTCCCATCAGACGATGCCTGCAACAGTGACAGTGATTGACACATTAGCCAATGATGGGACAGTAGTAGCCACATCATCCGGCTAATGTGTTGAATGTAAAAAACAAAACATACATACAACATACATTACATTCATACATTACATAAAATACATACATACAGACATACAGTATATAAAATATAGAGTACATACTCACCATTACTTGTCATTTTGATCCCCGAAGTCAGTGTCATCTGTAAAAAATATCAAAATAACAAACAACCAATATACTCTCTGTCCGCAGAAATCCACGAGTGTCCAACAACGATCTCCCGTGGAGAACAGCAGCATCAGCTGATGCGACCGCTCTCTAGGGGCACCAGGAATACAATGACGGGAGGAAGGTATCCTTCAGCACTGTATTCCTCCACCGCTGGAAAAAAATAGTCCCTAGTCTCACCTTTGGCATTGCTGTGTGAGAAATTTTCCCACGCAGCAATTGCCATAAAGTGAGACTTCGTCCTAAGGTAACCTCTCAGTGACACACTGACAGGAGACAATGGCTCCCGCAGTGCATCACTGAGAGGTTACCTTAGGACAAAGTCTCACTTTATGGCAATTGCTGCATGGGAAAATTTCTCACACAACAATGACAAAAGTGAGGCTAGGGATTATTTTTTTACAGCGGCGGAGGAATACAGTGCGGAAGGATACCTTCCTCCCGTCATTGTATTCCTGGAGCCCCTAGAGAGCGATCGCATCAGCTGATGCTGCTGTTCTCCACGGGAGATCGTCGTTGGACACTCGTGGATTTCTGTGGACAGGGAGTATATTGGTTGTTTGTTATTTTGATATTTTTTACAGATGACACTGGCTTCGGGGATCAAAATGACAAGTAATGGTGAGTATGTACTCTATGTTATATGTACTGTTTGTCTGTATGTATGTATTGTATGTAATGTATGAATGTAATGTATGTAGTATGTTGCATGTATGTATGTAGTATGCATGTAGTATGTATGTAGTATGTATGTATGTATGTATGTAGTATGTATGTAGTATGTTGTATGCAGTATGTAGTATGTAGTATGTATGTAGTATGAATGTAGTATGTATGTAGTATGTAGTATGTAGTATGTTGTATGTAGTATGTATGTGTATAGTATGTAGTATGTATGTATGTATGTATGTAGCATGTATGTAGCATGTATGTAGCATGTATGTAGTATTTATGTAGTATTTATGTATGTATGTAGTATGTATGCTTGTAGTATGTATGTAGTATGTATCTAGTATTTTTTTTTACATTCAACACATTAGCCGGATGATGGGACTACTACTGTCCCATCATTGGAAAATGTGTCAATCACTGTCACTGTTTCAGGCATCATCCGATGGGACTTGTAGCCCCATCGGACGCTGCCTGCACAGACCCCCGGCAGCCCGCACAGAGCCCTGGCAGGCCGCACAGAACCCCGGCAGGCCAAACATAACCCTGGCAAGCCCGCACAGAGCCCCCCGGCAAGCCCGCACAGAGCCCCGGCAGCCCGTACAGAGCCCCGCAGGCCGCACAGAGCCCCAGCTGGCTACACAGAGCCCCGACAGGCATGCACAGAGCCCCAGCAGGCACACACAAAGCCCCGGCAAGCCCACACAGAGTCCCGGCAAGCCCGCTCAGAGCCCCAGCAGCCCACACAGAACCCCGGCAGGCACGCACAGAGCCCTGGCAGGCCGCACAGAGCCCCGGCATGCACGCACAGAGCCCTCACGGTCACGCACAGACTCCGCCCCCCCACACACACACACGAAGTCTCTGCCCACGCACCGCCCACACTCCATTATAGTGCATCATTTCACTATGGAAACTTCCGATTCCGGTATCCAATATCGCAAAAATATCGGAACTCAGTATCGGAATTCCGATACAGCGAATATCGAACAATACCCAATATTTGCAGTATTGGAATGCTCAACACTAGTTGCGAGAGATGAAGGAGGCTGGGGTAATCAGAGATAGTTGTAGCCCCTGGGCAGCTCCATTAGTCCTCGTCAGGAAAAAGGATGGTACAATGAGGATATGTGTTGACTACAGGCAGATAAACCGCATTACACATAAGGATGCCTACCCATTACCCAGAATCAAAGAGTCATTAGCTGCTTTTAAATCTGCTAACTATTTCTCCACCTTAGATCTCACTAGTGGGTATTGGCAGGTTCCCATAGCAGAGGCGGATAAGGAAAAGACTGCCTTCACGATGCCAATGGGCCTCTCTGAGTTCAACTACATGCCATTCGGACTTTGCAAAGCACCATGAATATTCCAAAGGATGACGGAGTGCTGTCTCGGGCACAATAATTTGGAAACTGTCCTGTTGAACCTGGATGATGTCATCGTCTTCTCCGAGATATATGAAGAACACCTGAAGCACCTGGCTGAGGTGTTTGAAGCTCTGTCTATCCTTGGCTTCAAGGAAAAGCCATCCAAGTTTCACCTGTTAAAGCACAAAATACAGTACCTGGGCCATGTGGTAAGTGCTGAAGGAGTGGCACCAGACCCTGACAAGGTCACCGTGATCAGGAACTTGCCGAAACCCAGCAACATCCATATAGTCGGGTGGTTCCTCGCGTTAGAAGACTACTACCGAAGGTTCATTAAAGTCTTCACTAAGATAGCCGCACCACTGCAAGACCTGTTAATAGGCCAATCCAAGAAGACCAAGTGCAAGGGTCCTCTATTTAAGTGGAATGACAGACTAGAAGGATCCTTCACTCGGTTGAAGTTGGCTCTCACGGGAGATCAGGTACTGGCCTACCCTGACTATGACCAACCGTTTGTGCTCTACACAGATGCCAGCAACATGGGACTCGGAGGAGTGTTGTCCCAGGTGCAAAAATGCAAAGAAAGAGTCATTGCCTATGCCAGCAGGAAGCTTCTTCCCACCAAAAGGAACCTCGAAAACTACAGTTCCTTCAAGCTTGAAGACACAAAAGAGCATAGTAGAACCAAAAACACTCAGTTTCAAAAAATCACAGTAATCCGCAAGTGCTAGTAAAAAGATATAAAAAACAGGGTATTTGGTTGATATGTTTTTTGCAAAAAATGTATGCTAAGCTGCTCTACCAAACGTCAAGGTATACCCATATCAGAGCAGTCCTAACTGATGTATGCAATCCCTATCTGATGTATTTAAAAACCTGATCATCTGCATATTACCTATGTGAAAAGGGTTCAGAGAGGAAAAGTCCATGTGGACATGCTGAGTGGAACAGCTTTTGTGCAGATAGCCCAAGAGGAGTGGCGGGTAACTCCCCAGTCTTGTAGACACAAGACAACAATTATGGAAACAGGAACACATGGGCTACTCACACAGTGAACAAGTCTGTAGGAACATGCTCACACACCACCAAGAAACTTGAAGACACAAAAGAGCATAGTGGAATCAAAAATACTCAGTTTCTAAAAATCACAGTAATCCGCAAGTGCTAGTAAAAAGATGTAAAAAACAGGGTATTTGGTTGATATGTTTTTTGCAAAAAATGTATGCTAAGCTGCTCTACCAAACGTCAAGGTATACCCATATCAGAGCAGTCCTAACTGATGTATGCAATCCCTGTCTGATGTACTGTATTTAAAAACCTGATTATCTGTATATTACCTGTGTGAACAGGGTTCAGAGAGGAAAAATCCATGTGGACATGCTGAGTAGAATACCTTTTGTGCAGATAGCCCAAGAGGAATGGTGGGTAACTCCCTAGTCTTGTAGACACAAGAGAACAATTATAGAAACAGGAACACATGGGCTACTTGCATGGTGAACAAGTTTATAGGAAAATGTTCACACACCACAAAGAAACTTGAAGACACAAAAGAGCATAGTAGAACCAAAAACACTCTGTTTCAAAAAAATCACAGTAATCCGCAAGTGCTATTAAAAAGATGTAAAAAATAGGGTATTTGGTTGATACGTTTTTTGCAAACTGACGTTTGGTGGAGCAGCTTAGTATACATTTTTTGCAAAAAATATATCAACCAAATACCCTGTTTTTTACATCTTTTTACTAGCACTTGCAGATTACTGTGATTTTTTGAAACTGAGTGTTTTTGGTTCTACTATGCTCTTTTGTGTCTTCAAGTTTCTTGGTGGTGTGAGAACATTTTCCTACAGACTTGTTCACTGTACAAGTAGCACATGTGTTACAGTTCCTTCAAGCTGAAGTTCCTCGCCAGTCTTCGCGGTAATAGAGAGGTTCAATCACTACCTGGCCTCAGCAAGATTCACTATTTTCACAGACAACAACCCGCTGACCCACCTGGATACTGCAAAACTAGGTGCATTGGAGCAGCAATGGATGGCCCGGTTGTCCTACTACGAATTCACCATCAAGTACCATGCAGGGCACAAGAATGCAAATGCCAATGCTCTTTCCAGGATGCCCCCTTTACCAGAAGTGGGAGAAGATCCGGAAACACTTGAAGAGATTGAGTTACAAGCTTTCCATTGTCCCGGGGTGACTCACTATTCTCATCATATGAGGAACAAGCGCAATAATAAGTGAGAAGCCAAGCTGAATCCATTGCCCTACTATGAAACTATGAATGGGCAGAGATGCAGGATAGTCACCTTAAAGTGTGCCCTGACAAACTGAGAAAAAGGAGAAAGACCCAGGTACTTCTCAACCCATGGAGGAAAAAGAAGAGAGAATCCATACCTTTCTTGGAGACTTTCCCCAATCATGGACCCAAGTAAATCAAGTGATAGAGGTGCCTGTTTTGACTTTTCCCCAGTTGGAAATACCAGAACAAAATGTGACTTAAAATCATCCTGAACCAGAAGAGACTTCACACAGCGTGCTCAAGAAGCAGACGTCACACCAGTAGTGGAACCAGAGAATCCACCTTCTGCTATTGGTGAATCTGTCATGCCCACAGTAAGCAACAGTACTCTTAGGATATCAGGTACACCTGTGCTGCCTAGAATCCCCAGTAGCATTGCTATCAGAGAGTGCATAACACCAGTGATAGCAAGCCTAGTGAATCTGGTCAGATCACCCTCAGTGCCTGTGCTGCGTAGATCTACCTGTAGCACCAGAGGTCAGTTCCCAGCCCATTACAGGGTCTAGTAAACTGTCAATAATTGTTGTTATCTGTTTTAAAATGTTTACTTATGGTTTTTGAAAAAAAAAACACTTTAAATGGACAATAGGGTAATGGACAGTGAATTGCACAAAAACTGATACTATAAATAGTTGGCACCTCCTATGCGCAACTTTGGTTTTACCCACATTGACAGCGTGGGTAGGACCTTGATTGTTCTGCAGACCTGAAGAAAAAATAAACTGGTGCAGTTGAACACTGGTCTGGATGTATGCCTTGTAGCCCGCTCAATCCTACGTTGGGGGTTTATGACGGGGCCCCCGCATTGGTACTGTTGTTAATGAACAAGGACACCCTGGTATAAGGCCAGTTGTACTCATATAAATTCTGTTCTTGCAACATTTAAGCCAAAAGTGCCTTTCATAAAGGGAAGAAAATTTAGTACCTGTTTAACCTGTTGAAATGTTTTTCAAAATGTTTGCATCTTTCCTACCTTGTTTGTTTATGTTTTTTCCCAGTCTGGGAGTACTGGGGGGGGGCGGAATGTGGCTCCCCAGGAGTTCAGGTACCACAGTGGTATTGCCATCCTCTCAGGGAGGGTAATGCCATCCCTGGATAAAGGAGGAATTCCTTTGGCAGGTAACCTTACATGTAACACATTCTGACTTCAGGCCAGAAGGGGGAGCTGTAAACATGCTTCAAGGGGTTCTTCTCTATAAACATCCTGGTCAGGAGGAGGAGTCAGTTAGTCTGCTGCAGACAAGCAGACAGTTGACAGTTGATAACAGACAATGAAGGAGTACAGAAGGACGTAGGAGCCAGAGAAAAGCTGCGACTGGGCCTCTCTAAGCTGAGCGCAGAAACCGGGCACCGGGAGCCAGAGACCATGAGAAACTACAGGTCCCACAGCAGAACCAGAGGGCAAGAAACTAAAAGGGACTTGCCATATAAAACAGCAGCAATCAGAGTTCGAAGTCACCATGGACATAGACCCCAAAGAGATGGCTCAAGTTGCCTATCGTGCAGGTACTGTCCCTGGACCGGGGAAGAAAGAGGACCTTGTTAGACAGCTGTAGGCAGCAAGGGAGTACAGATCAGCGCATATTGGAAAGATCCCAAACTGACCTGTCAAGGGGATATCCGCTTGTCTTCAGGCTGCCTGGACTCCATCTACAACTGTTGCCGCTACCCTGGACTGAGGCTGCTTAACACCAGTAAACTATGTAAAGACTTCAACCCTGTGTCCTCCATTTATTTTCTGGCATTCACCATCCCTGCTAAATACACCGGGAGCCCAGGGGACACCGCTTCACCTGTGAGAAGCGATACCATCTTTGCTGCAGCACTATCGCCCCCAGAGGACCCCTTTAAGCAGCATCTATCACCTCTGACCGAGAATCCCAGGTGGCGTCATGACCTTTCATTATTTCCACAATCCCTTTAAAGACCATCCCTTTTACTTTGGCACCCAGTGCCACAGACCGGGCCGCTGCCACCATGACCACCCCTTTAATTGCGATCGAACCTGGTACTGAGTACCCCACTGCCCTGACGGGCGACTCACAACCATCCATGCTGGGTTTCTCTGGTAACCCACCAAACTCCACTGACTTTATTACTCTAAACCTTTTGAGGCAGCTTAGGTAGTAACTAGATGCTTGAGCATTGTCCTCAATTTCTTGAAGTTTGTCAGAAGATTGTTTCTACTTAATTTGGCTAATCTCTAGCCAGGTGTGTATCATTTTTTGTGTCTATAATTTATTTTGCTACTTCTGACTTTAGTATTACAATGAGCATTATTTCCAAGATCCTACCAACTTATTAGGCATTGATCACATTTACCACTCAGCAAGAAAGTCTCAAATTTCTTTCAACGATTCTCTGGGCTGTTTAATTCTGGTCTCTGCAGTCAAGGTGACATCTCTTCAAGCAAGTCTCCAGTTTTCAAATAATTCACTGCTTTCCTATGGCTAGCCATTTCCGTGCTTCAAGTATTAGTTTGCATGCATCACTCATATTAACCAATGTCCTTCTGGAAAATACCAGAGTGCATATCTGTACAACATGTTCAGCTTTATCTAGTCCTACTCACTTTTCTTGTTTATCTGCTATCCTACATATTCTTCTCTCCTTGTCCATACTGATTCACAGGTCATCTGTCAAGACCCACTGCATTATCTACTCCAGTCTGCCAACACAGACATATGGCTTAAAGAATCCACCAAACCAGCTGAGCCCTTAACATCTTTGACATGACTCCATTATTTATACTATATGGATCCACTATTAAAAATATGGTTGTACTGTACTTGCAGTTAAACATGCTCTTCCTATAATGATGGAATTTCAATCATTATCACGTAATAACATTTAGTAGATCTAAATTATAAAAAGCATTACTGTGAACATTCGTGCCACCTGGCTTTTTATTGTGCTCTTACTGGGTTCAGACTTCTAATTGCTTAAAAAGTTACATACCCTTCAAGAAATGTCAAAGTCTTTTGAAGTATTTTGTGATACTAATTGGTCATCTTCACTCTTGACCCTGTCATTTCTACTAAAACTCCTGCATTCATAATGTAGGATTACCTGTCATGTGTAAAAGTGCTCAAAGTACATGCTATGACAAAAGGATGAATCAGATTAGAAATATCATTAATAGAGAAGAGACTTCACATCAATATATGTCACCATGCACGTATTGATATCAAATCAAAGTTAAACTAATTATGAAAGATTTATATTTTCATGGACTTGCAGCGTTAATGTATTTTTCAACCTCTAATACAGACAGCATAGGAAAAAGTATAAATAATTTAAGACTTGAGACTCTTGAGGTTATTATACAATCATGTAATGCTGTATTTGCTCCTTTTATGATGTTACGTGCCCTATAATTGTTGTATTAAAAAAATACCCTGTAAAGGTCATATTTAAATGTATAATGAGATGATTCATCTAAAGAACATCTGAAAGACATACATTTGTTTGATGAGTCTGGCATACACGGAAACTACTTACAAAATATATTTTTCTTCTATTTTAAAATGATTTAACTATAAAGTTATGTAAATCCTAGAGATGAACAAATCTATTGAAATTCAAATTCATCAGCTTTGCTGAATTAAAAAAATCAATTCAAATTCCAAGAACGCTAATTGCCCTAAGAGGATGTATGTAACAGGTTGAGGTATACTAGCACTGTATCAATTACCTTCAAGATCTTTAACCCATACATAGCCTTAGTAATATCAAAGTAATCCCACCATTTATGGCTGGTAAACAGATGGTAACCATTATTCACCCGTATGCTATCACACATATACTGTATAATCTGTAGAAATTGCTCACGTTTGCTTTTTCTTTCCTTTATCTCTATGACCGTGCTATGAGCTCTGACATCCTCTCATTATTCAGATTTACCCCAAAATGGCTGCTGTATAATATGCCCCTTCATTTAGACAGGATATGACAGTTCCTTCTGATTGGCGATGATGTGCCAAAATATTATTGAAAAGCTTGCATGGCTTTTCTTAAACTTTTTTAATCTCTATGGCTAATGCAATCTTCTGTAATGTGTAAAAATGCAGAGGATATTCTTTAGAAAATTGCAAAAAGTAAATAGCAAATTGGTCAATTTGCCGAGATTGGGAAATTCATAAAAAAAGTCAACATGAATTCAATTTGCTTCAAATTTATTCATTTATTATCAAGAGTATGTATGTTTTTTTTATTAATAAACAAACAATTGTGAAGATTATTTCTGATTACAAAAATGTGTTTTACCTATTGAGTCAGGACAGTTATTACCTTTAGTTGCAATAAACTGACACCCAAAGGTAGACCTATCTAGGGCACTGGAGTTAGATTAGCTACCTCCAGTTATGTTATAACACTTTTAGTGTAATATATATATATATATATATATATATATATATATATATATGATGTTTGCAGAGTGCTTTTTCATAGTGTTGCTATATTTATATTTCAGACACTGTTCTTGCACTCCTTTATTCATTTAATGCTATCCTAGTTCCATATGTTTGGCATTGGGTGGCTACCAACAAAGTCTGTGTGCCATACTCTCTCATTTTTAGAAGTCTCTCTATAATTAGAGTAAAGTATACCTGGACCTAATTCTTCCCCATTGCAATTTTATGGTTTACTTTTAGATTCTGTCTTCCACTGTTAGGCTAGGTTCACATTGCGTTAAGTACATTCCGTTAAATGGATCCGTTAAACGCATGTACAGAAAAGATCCAAATTTGTTGAAAATTTGGCTTCATGTTAACGCTTGCGTTAACACACGTGACTGCGTTTATGTCATTCTGATATCCGTTCGTGAAGTATCCGTTTGTCTGCGTTTGTCACTGTCAATAAAGTTCTTCTCTTTTTTTTTTCTCCTTTTGTCAGCGTCGGGTGTGGGTGCATACACATTCTCCATTTTGAAAGCATTGAGTGAACTTCTGCTAACAAGATGTTTGTGTCTGAGCTCGTTAGATTTCGCTGGATGCGGTTCCGACTTCGTCAGAGAAAGTATATTTCTCAAAGGAGATATTGGATCCACAAAGTGAATTTCTTACGGAATACATATGGTGCATTTCACACCCTGTATGTTCAGCTTCGGGATCATCCCTCCAAATTCCAATGCTATCTACGGATGTCCATTGAGACCTTTGATGTTCTGATCTAGCATGTGAAGGATGAGATACATCATCAACGCAGCACTTTCCGAGAAAGCATTTGTGCGGAGCAACATTTAGTGATGACTGTAAGGTAATTATCATTTTCTTGAACATTCTTCTACTGACAAAGACAAGATGTAATTTATCATGGGGCATAATTATGTACATTTAGGCAATTGTATTATTCCATTCTAAGTAGCCTTTTTGTTAGTTGTCCTTAAAAATCCTAACAATATTTATTTTTTTTTCTTTGTGATTGCCGACAGATATCTGGCTACCGGAGAATCTCTTGTGTCACTGCATTTTCAATTTAGACTTGGGAAGTCAACCATTTGCCAACTTGTTCGGGAAACTTGTGATGCCATTTGGAACAACTTGCAACCACTTGTGCTACCAACCCCGACAACAGAAATGTGGCTAGCGATTTCCCAACATTTCGAGGATGTGGCTGATTTCCCCAATTGCATTGGTGCCGTGGACGGCAAGCACATTCGTATTCAGAAACCAGCGCATACTGGATCCCTATACTATAACTATAAAAAATACTTTTCTATTGTATTGATGGCTATTGCGGATGCTAGATACCGTTTTGTTGCTGTGGATATTGGTGCGTATGGCCGGACGAACGATTCCAGAGTCTTCAGAGACTCCAACATGGGGAGATGTTTGTACAGCAACAACTTTAACATACCCTCAGCATGACCTCTACCGGGGACCGAAGGCCCAAGTTTGCTCTATGTTTTAGTTAGGGATGAGGCATTCCAACTTGGAAAAAATCTCCTAAAGCCGTACTCTAAACTCCACAAGACGCATTTTTAATTATCGCTTGAGCCGGGCAAGACGTTATGTGGAGTGTGCCTTTGGTATTTTGACCTTAAAATGGTGAATCTTGCTAACTTGCATGCAACTGCAACCTGAAAATGTGGACCGTGTAGTGAAGGCATGCATCTGTCTGCACAATTTTGTTTCCAGACATGAACCCCAGGTACTTCTCTCCACAGATCGTGGCTCGCTCATGCCAGACACATCTTCAGCGCCCATCTGCTGGCTTGGTTCCAGTGGAGATGGCTCCGGTTCCTCTGCCTCTCTAAGCGCAGCAGTACTGTATATCGTTCTATAACAAAAAAAAAAAAATTATTTTCATGTAAACTATTTTGTCTCGCACACCTAAAAATTCTGTTTACTTACGAGCTCTGCGACAAAGTTTTTGGCAGAAAGAGCAATTGCTGATAATGCACATATGGGGTGACCCGTTTGCCACCAGATCCACTGGGTGTGGTTTGGCTTTGGCGGAAGTCACGTACAAAGCGATCCCTAATCGATCTCCAACGGGTATGGACAGCTTCGGCTTTAACCCCTTTCTGACATCGGACGTACTATCCTGTCCATGTGGGGTGGGCCCCTATGACCATGGACGGGATAGTACGTCCAGCGCGATCGGCGGCGCTCACGGGGGGAGCGCCGCCGATCGCGGCCGGGTGTCAGCTGCCTATCGCAGCTGACATCCGGCACTATGTGCCAGGAGCGGTCACGGACCGCCCCTGGCACATTAATCCCCGACACACCGCGATCAAAGATGATCGCGATGTGCCGGCGGTGCAGGGAAGCATCGCGCAGGGAGGGGGCTCCCTGCGGGCTTCCCTGAGCCCCCCGCAGCAACGCGATGTGATCGCGTTGCTGCGAGGGTCTCACTTCCCTCCCTGCTCCCTATAGCCCCGGATCCAAGATGGCCACGGATCCGGGTCCTGCAGGGAGGGAGGTGGCTTCACAGAGCCTGCTCAGAGCAGGCACTGTGAAGGCTGCAGCGCTGCATGTCAGATCAGTGATCTGACAGAGTGCTGTGCAAACTGTCAGATCACTGATCTGTGATGTCCCCCAATGGGACAATGTAAAAAAGTAAAAAAAAAAAATTTTCAAATGTGTAAAAAAAAATAAAAAAAAAAATTCCAAAATAATGAAAAAAAAAAAAAAATTATTCCCATAAATAAATTTCTTTATCTAAATAAAAAAAAAAAACAATAAAAGTACACATATTTAGTATCGCCGCGTCCGTAATGGCCCGACCTATAAAACTGGCCCACTAGTTAACCCCTTCAGTAAACACCGTAAGAAAAAAAAAACGAGGCAAAAAACAATGCTTTATTATCATACCGCCGAAAAAAAAGTGGAATAACACGCGATCAAAAAGACAGATATAAATAACCATGGTACCTCTGAAAACGTCATCTTGTCCCGCAAAAAACGAGCCGCCATACAGCATCATCAGCAAAAAAATAAAAAAGTTATAGTCCTGAGAATAAAGCGATGCCAAAATAATTATTTTTTCTATAAAATAGTTTTTATCGTATAAAAGCGCCAAAACATAAAAAAATGATATAAATGAGGTGTCGCTGTAATCGTACTGACCCGAAGAATAAAGCTGCTTTATCAATTTTACCAAACGCGGAACGGTATAAACGCCTCCCCCAAAAGAAATTCATGAATAGCTGGTTTTTGGTCATTCTGCCTCACAAAAATCGGAATAAAAAGCGATCAAAAAATGTCACGTGCCCGAAAATGTTACCAATAAAAACGTCAACTCGTCCCGCAAAAAACAAGACCTCACATGACTCTGTGGACCAAAATATAGAAAAATTATAGCTCTCAAAATGTGGTAACGCAAAAAATATTTTTTGCAATAAAAAGCGTCTTTCAGTGTGTGACGGCTGCCAATCATAAAAATCCGCTAAAAAACCCGCTATAAAAGTAAATCAAACCCCCCTTCATCACCCCCTTAGTTAGGGAAAAATTAAAAAAATGTATTTATTTCCATTTTCCCATTAGGGCTAGGGTTAGAGTTAGGGCTAGGGTTAGGGCTAGGGTTAGGGCTAGGGCTAGGGCTAGGGTTAGGGTTAGGGTTAGGGTTAGGGCTAGGGCTAGGGTTAGGGCTAGGGTTAGGGTTAGGGCTAGGGTTAGGGCTAGGGTTAGGGTTAGGGTTAGGGCTAGGGTTAGGGCTAGGGTTAGGGTTATGGCTAGGGTTAGGGTTAGGGTTAGGGCTAGGGTTAGGGCTAGGGTTAGGATTAGGGTTAGGGCTAGGGTTAGGGCTAGGGCTACAGTTTGGGTTGGGGCTAAAGTTACAGTTAGGGTTTAGATTACATTTACGGTTGGGAATAGTGTTGGGATTAGGGTTAGGGGTGTGTCAGGGTTAGAGGTGTGGTTAGGGTTACTGTTGGGATTAGGGTTAGGGATGTGTTTGGATTAGGGTTTCAGTTATAATTGGGGGGTTTCCACTGTTTAGGCACATCAAGGGCTCTCCAAACGCGACATGGCGTCCGATCTCAATTCCAGCCAATTCTGCGTTGAAAAAGTAAAACAGTGCTTCTTCCCTTCCGAGCCCTCCCGTGTGCCCAAACAGGGGTTTACCCCAACATATGGGGTATCAGCGTACTCAGGACAAATAGGACAACAACTTTTGGGGTCCAATTTCTCCGGTTACCCTTGGGAAAATACAAAACTCGGGGCTAAAACATATTTTTTGTGGGAAAAAAAAGATTTTTTATTTTCACGGCTGTGCGTTAGAAACTGTAGTGAAACACTTGGGGGTTCAAAGTTCTCACAACACATCTAGATTAGTTCCCTGGGGGGTCTAGTTTCCAATATGGGGTCACTTGTGGGGGGTTTCTACTGTTTAGGTACATTATGGGTTCTGCAAACGCAATGTGACGTCTGCAGACCATTCCATCTAAGTCTGCATTCCAAATGGTGCTCCTTCCCTTCCGAGCTCTGCCATGCGCTCAAACGGTGGTTTCCCCCAACATACGGGGTATCAGCGTACTCAGGACAAATTGGACAACAACTTTTGGGGTCGAATTTCTCCTCTTACCCTCGGGAAAATACAAAACTGGGGGCTAAAAAATAATTTTGGGGGGAAAGATTTTTTTTTTTAATTTTCACGGCTCTGCGTTACAAACTGTAGTGAAACACTTGGGGGTTCAAAGCTATCACAACACATCTAGATGAGTTCCTTAGGGGGTCTAGTTTCCAAAATGGTGTCACTTGTGGGAGGTTTCTACTGTTTAGGTACATTAGGGGCTCTGCAAATGCAATGTGACACCTGCAGACCATTCCATCTAAGTCCTCATTCCAAATGGAGCTCCTTCCCTTCCGAGCCCTCCCATGCGCTCAAACAGTGGTTCCCCCCCACATATGAGGTATCAGCGCACTCAGGACGAATTGGACAACAAATTGTGGGGTCGAATTTCTCCTGTTACCCTCGGGAAAATACAAAACTGGGGGCTCAAAAATAATTTTTGTGGGAAAAAATTTTTGTTTTATTTTTACGGCTCTCCATTATAAACTTCTGTGAAGCCCTTGGTGGGTCAAAGCGCTCAGCACACACCTAGATAAGTTCCTAAGGGGGTCTACTTTCCAAAATGGTGTCATTTGTGGGGGGTTTCTACTGTTTAGGTACATTAGGGGCTCTGCAAACGCAATGTGACACCTGCAGACCATTCCATCTAAGTCTGCATTCAAATGGCACTCCTTCCCTTCTGAGCCCTCCCATGTGCCCAAACAGTGGTTCCCCCCACATATGGTGTATCATCGCACTCAGGACAAATTGGGCAACAAATTTTGGGGTCCAATTTCTCCTGTTACCCTCAGGAAAATACAAAACTGGGGGCTAAAAAAATAATTTTTGTGGGAAAAAAATTTTGTTTTATTTTTACGGCTCTGCATTATAAACTTCTGTGAAGCACTTGGTGGGTCAAAGTGCTCACCACACCTCTAGATAAGTTCCTTAGGGGGTCTATTTTCCAAAATGGTGTCATTTGTGGGGGTTTTCAATGTTTAGGCACATCAGTGGCTCTTCAAACGCAACATGGCGTCCCATCTCAATTCCTGTCAATTTTGCTTTGAAAAGTCAAACGGCGCTCCTTCCCTTCCGAGCTCTCCCATCCGCCCAAACAGTGGTTTACCCCCACATATGGGGTATCAGCGTACTCAGGACAAATTGTACAACAACTTTTGGGGTCCAATTTCTTCTCTTACCCTTGGGAAAATAAAAAATTGGGGGCAAAAAGATAATTTTTGTGAAAAAATATGATTTTTTATTTTTACGGTTCTACATTATAAACTTCTGTGAAGCACTTGGTGGGTCAAAGTGCTCACCACACCTCTAGATAAGTTCCTTAGGGGGTCTACTTTCCAAAATGGTGTCACTTGTGGGGGGTTTCAATGTTTAGGCACATCAGTGGCTCTTCAAACGCAACATGACGTCCCATCTCAATTCCTGTCAATTTTGCATTGAAAAGTCAAACGGCGCTCCTTCCCTTCCGAGCTCTCCCATCCGCCCAAACAGTGGTTTACCCCCACATATGGGCTATCAGCGTACTCAGGACAAATTGTACAACAAGTTTTGGGGTCCAATTTCTTCTCTTACCCTTGGGAAAATAAAAAATTGGGGGCAAAAAGATAATTTTTGTGAAAAAATATGATTTTTTATTTTTACGGTTCTACATTATAAACTTCTGTGAAGCACTTGGTGGGTCAAAGTGCTCACCACACCTCTAGATAAGTTCCTTAGGGGGTCTACTTTCCAAAATGGTGTCACTTGTGGGGGGTTTCAATGTTTAGCCACATCAGGGGCTCTCCAAACGAAACATGGCGTCCCATCTCAATTCCAGTCAATTTTGCATTGAAAAGTCAAATGGCACTCCTTCGCTTCCGAGCTCTGCCATGCGCCCAAACAGTGGTTTACCCCCACATGTGGGGTATTGGCATACTCAGGACAAATTGTACAACAATGTTTGGGGTCCGTTTTCTCCTGTTACCCTTGGTAAAATAAAACAAATTGGAGCTGAATTAAATTTTTTGTGGAAAAAAGTTAAATGTTCATTTTTATTTAAACATTCAAAAAATTCCTGTGAAGCACCAGAAGGGTTAATAAACTTCTTGAATATGGTTTTGAGCACCTTGAGTGGTGTAGTTTTTAGAATGGTGTCACACTTGGGTATTTTCTATCATATAGACCCCTCAAAATGACTTCAAATGAGATGTGGTCCCTAAAATAAAATGGTGTTGTAGAAATGAGAAATTGCTGGTCAATTTTAACCCTTATAACTCCCTAACAAAAAAAAATGTTGGTTCCAAAATTGTGCTGATGTAAAGTAGACATGTGGGAAATGTTACTTATTAAGTATTTTGTGTGACATATCTCTGTGATTTAATTGCATAAAAATTCAAAGTTGGAAAATTGCAAAATTTTCATAATTTTCGCCAAATTTCCGTTTTTTTCACAAATAAACGCAGGTACTATCAAAGAATTTTTACCATTGTCATGAAGTACAATATGTCACGAGAAAACAATGTCAGAATCACCAGGATCCATTGAAGCGTTCCAGAGTTATAACCTCATAAAGGGACAGTGGTCAGAATTGTAAAAATTGGCCCGGTCATTAACGTGCAAACCACCCTTGGGGGTAAAGGGGTTAAAGAAAAAAAAAAAGATAAATAGATGATGATAGATAGATAGTAGATAGATAGTTGATAGATACATAGTAGATAGATAGTTGATAGATAAATAGTAGATAGTGGATATATAGATAGTTGTTAGATAGTTGATAGATAGATTGTTGATAAATAGTGGATAGATAAATAGTTGATAGATAGTTTATAGATAGATAGTAGATAAATAGTGGATAGATAGATAGATAGATAGATAGATAGATAGATAGATAGATAGATAGATAGATAGATAGATAGATAGTAGATAGTGGATAGATAGTAGATACAGTTAGGGCCAGAAATATTTGGACAGTGACACAAGTTTTGTTATTTTAGCTGTTTACAAAAACATGTTCAGAAATACAATTATATATATAACTAGCTGAAGAGCCCGGCGTTGCCTGGGCATAGTAAATATCTGTGGTTAGTTATAGCACCTCACTTCTCTTATTTTCCCATCACGCCTCTCATTTTCCCAATCACATCTTTAATTTTCCCCCTCACACCTCTCATTTTCTCCCTCACTCCTCTCATTCCCCCCTAACACGTCATTTCGACCTCACATCTGTCATTTTCCGATCACTACACTATTTTCCCTCACTCCTCTCATTTTGCACTCACACCTTTTCATTTTCACCTCACACCTCTCATTTTCACCTCAGTATATACATGTTTGTCATCTCCCTTATATATAGTATACACCTGTATGTCATCTCCTGTATATAGTATATACCTGTATGTCATCTCCCCTGTATATAGTATATACCTGCTGTGTGTCATCTACCCTGTATATAGTATATACCTGTATGTCATCTCCTCCTATATATAGTATATACCTGTATGTCATCTCCTCCTATATATAGTATATACCTGTATGTCATCTCCTTCTATATATAGTATATACCTGTATGTCATCTCCTCCTGTATATAGTATATACCTGTGTGTCATCTCCCCTGCATATAGTATATATCTGTGTGTCATCTCCTCCTGTATATAGTATATACCTGTATGTCATCTTCTATATATAGCATATACCTGTATGTCATCTCCTCCTGTACATAGTATATACCTGTAGGTAATCTGCTCCTGTATATAGTATATACCTGTGTGTCATCTCCTCCTGTATATAGTATATACCTGTATGTAATCTCCTCCTGTATATAGTATGTACCTGTATGTCATCTCCTCCTCTATATAGTATATACCTGTGTGTCATCTCTCCTGTATATAGTATATATCTGTGTGTCATCTCCCCTGTATATAGTATATACCTGTGTGATCTCCTGTATTAGACCTTGTTAACACGTTATTTGCTCAGTATTTTTACCTCAGTATTTGTAAGATAAATTGGCAGCCTGATAAATTCCCAGCCAACAGGAAGCCCTCCCCCTGGCAGTATATATTAGCTCACACATACACATAATAGACAGGTCATGTGACTGACAGCTGCCGTATTTCCTATATGGTACATTTGTTGCTCTTGTAGTTTGTCTGCTTATTAATCAGATTTTTATTTTTGAAGGCTAATACCAGACTTGTGTGTGTTTTAGGGCGAGTTTCGTTTGTCAAGTTGTGTGTGTTGAGTTGTGTGTGGCGACATGCATGTAGCGACTTTTGTGAGCTGAGTTTTGTGTGGCAACATGCGTGTAGCAACTTTTTGTGTGTCGAGTTGCATGTGACAGGTTAGTGTAGCAAGTTGTGTGCAGCAAGTTTTGCGCATGGCGAGTTTTGCGCGTGGTGAGTTTTATATCTGGTGCCTTTTGAGTATGTGCAAGTTTTGTGTGAGGCAACTTTTGCATGTGTTGCAAATTTTGTGCATGTGGCAATTTTTCCGCGTGTGCAAGTTTTGCGTGTGGTGAGTTTTCCATGAGGTGAGTTTTGCACTTGTGGCGAGTTTTGCGTGAGCCTAGTTTTTGCATGTGGCGAGTTTTGCGCGTGGCGAGTTTTGAGCGGCAACTTTTGTGTTTCGACTTTTATGTGGCGAGGTTGGTGTATGTGTGGTGAAATGTGTGCTGAGGGTGGTCTATGTGTTCAAGCACGTGGTAGTGTGTGGCGCATTTTGTGTGTGTGTTCATATCCCCGTGTGTGGTGAGTATCCCATGTCGGGGCCCCACCTTAGCAACTGATCGGTATATACTCTTTTGCGCCATCGCTCTCATTCTTTAAGTCCCCCTTGTTCACATCTGGCAGCTGTCAATTTGCCTCCAACACTTTTCCTTTCACTTTTCCCCATTATGTAGATAGGGGAAAAATAGTTTGGTGAATTGGAAAGCGCGGGGTTAAAATTTCACCTCACAACATAGCCTATGACGCTCTCAGGGTCCAGACGTGTGACTGCAAAATTTTGTTTCTGTAGCTGCGACGCCTCAAACACTTTTCCTTTCACTTTTTTCCCCATTATGTAGATAGGGGCAAAATTGTTTGGTGAATTGGAAAGCACGGGGTTAAAATTTCACCTCACAACGTAGCCTATGACGCTCTCAGGGTCCAGACGTGTGACTGTGCAAAATTTTGTTTCTGTAGCTGCGACGCCTCCAACACTTTTCCTTTCACTTTTTTCCCCATTATGTAGATAGGGGCAAAATTGTTTGGTGAATTGGAAAGCGCGGGGTTAAAATTTCACCTCACAACATAGCCTATGACGCTCTCATGGTCCAGACGTGTGACTGTGCAAAATGTTGTTTCTGTAGCTGCGACGCCTCCAACACTTTTCCTTTCACTTTTTTCCCCATTATGTAGATAGGGGCAAAATTGTTTGGTGAAATGGAACGCGCGGGGTTAAAATTTCGCATCACAACATAGCCTATGACGCTCTCGGGGTCCAGACGTGTGACTGTGCAAAATTTTGTGGCTGTAGCTGCGACGGTGCAGATGCCAATCCCGGACATACACACATACACACACACACACACATTCAGCTTTATATAGTAGATATGGGCTGAAAGTGCACACTCCCAGCTGCAATATGATAGTTTCCACATCCAAATCGGAGAAAGGGTTTAGGAATCATAGCTCTGTAATGCATAGCGTCCTCTTTTTCAAGGGACCAAAAGTAATTGGACAATGGACTCTAAGGGCTGCAATTAACTCTGAAGGCGTCTCCCTCGTTAACCTGTAATCAATGAAGTAATTAAAAGGTCAGGGGTGGATTCCAGGTGTGTGGTTTTGCATTTGGAAGCTGTTGCTGTGAGCAGACAACATGCGGTCAAAGGAACTCTCAATTGAGGTGAAGCAGAACATCCTGAGGCTGAAAAAAAAGAAAAAATCCATCAGAGAGATAGCAGACATGCTTGGAGTAGCAAAATCAACAGTTGGGTACATTCTGAGAAAAAAGGAATTGACTGGTGAGCTTGGGAACTCAAAAAGGCCTGGGAGTCCACGGATGACAACAGTGGTGGATGATCGCCGCATACTTAATTTGGTGAAGAAGAACCCGTTCACAACATCAACTGAAGTCCAGAACACTCTCAGTGAAGTAGGTGTATCTGTCTCTAAGTCAACAGTAAAGAGAAGACTCCATGACAGTAAATACAAAGGGTTCACATCTAGATGCAAACCATTCATCAATACCAAAAATAGACAGGCCAGAGTTAAATTTGCAGAAAAACACCTCAAGAAGCCAGCTCAGTTCTGGAAAAGTATTCTATGGACAGATGAGACAAAGATCAACCTGTACCAGAATGATGGGAAGAAAAAAGTTTGGAGAAGAAAGGGAACGGCACATGATCCAAGGCACACCACATCCTCTGTAAAACATGGTGGAGGCAACGTGATGGCATGGGCATGCATGGCTTTCAATGGCACTGGGTCACTTGTGTTTATTGATGACATAAGAGCAGACAAGAGTAGCCGGATGAATTCTGAAGTGTACCGGGATATACTTTCAGCCCAGATTCAGCCAAATGCTGCAAAGTTGATTGGACGGCGCTTCATAGTACAGATGGACAATGACCCCAAGCATACAGCCAAAGCTACCCAGGAGTTCATGAGTGCCAAAAAGTGGAACATTCTGCAATGGCCAAGTCAATCTCCAGATCTAAACCCAATTGAGCATGCATTTCACTTGCTCAAATCCAGACTTAAGACGGAAAGACCCACAAACAAGCAAGACCTGAAGGCTGCGGCTGTAAAGGCCTGGCAAAGCATTAAAAGGAGGAAACCCAGCGTTTGGTGATGTCCATGGGTTCCAGACTTAAGGCAGTGATTGCCTCCAAAGGATTTGCAACAAAATATTGAAAATAAAAATATTTTGTTTGGGTTATGTTTATTTGTCCAATTACTTTTGACCTCCTAAAATGTGGAGTGTTTTTAAAGAAATGTGTACAATTCCTACATTTTCTCTCAGATATATTGGTTTACCCTTCAAATTAAACGTTACAATCTGCACTTGAATTCTGTTGTAGAGGTTTCATTTCAAATCCAATGTGGTGGCATGCAGAGCCCAACTCGCGAAAATTGTGTCACTGTCCAAATATTTCTGGCCCTAACTGTAAATAGTAATTTGTTTTTTTGTAAGGTTTTTAGTAGATTTCGTAGATTTTTTTTAAAAAAATTACAAAATATGTTTGACTGTTTGCAATCTTTACATTTTGCAATTTAATATAAACAATATTTACCAATTTTTTTCTTAGAAGATGCCGACTTCTCCAAATAATGTGGGTCAAAATGGCATATAATTTTGTCCCACAACTTTCTGTTTTTGATGATGTCGTGGAGGGAGCTGTCGCTTTGGTCCCATATGGATGGATTGGCTTCCACTAAAGTGATCAGCGTCTCGTTATGAATGTCCAAGGGCTCTTCATCAACCACAATCCTTTTTTTCTTGCTGGCCGGCTTGGACTATGTAAACACAAAACGTTATATTGAAAGGTTAAATTTCACTGGATGGATCGATAGACAGATAGACAGATCGATAGTTCATAGATAGTAGATAGATAGTTTATAGATATAGTAGTTATATAGTGGATGGATAGATTGTAGATAAATAGTGGATAGAAAGTAGATAGATAGTGGATAGATAGATTGTAGATAAATAGTGGATAGATAGATAGTAGATAGATAGTGGATATGTTTGATAATTATTTTTTGTATATTTATTAGCTTTTTTAATACTATAAAAATATGAAATTGTTAAATACAAAGAAAAAAAAAGGGAAAGGTTTATTTGGTTTTTTGTGTCAAAAAGGAACATTAATAGCCTGATATTTATCACTGGGAGGTGTGGCGACGACAGGCAGCGAGGCTGCTTCTTTTTCCTCTGTCCTCCTTGTTCAACAACCTATGGTGTAGTTTAAAAAAAAAATACAATTCTTGTATCAATAAATTTATGCGTGAAAAACACAAAATGTGTGCCATGTAAGATTGTCGCTTTGCCCTGTTTCTTGGGAAGGGGAGGGCTAGCAGGCTCTGGCTCCAATGACTCCTATTTGCAATAAAAACATGATTATACATGTGCTTACCTCAATACACTCGAGTGACACACAACATTATTGTGGCATTTTAAAGTGCAAGCCTACCGTTTGGGAAGAGAACACCGCTGACACGCTGCTGTTGCTGCTACTGCTTGCCTCACTATCCGACATCTGTGTGCAAACAAAACAATACAATTTTAGCAAACACACATCTGACGTGCACTACACACTCCCATGATGTATACTGAGATATATAATATCAAATACATAGAATTGTACTTACATTGCCTCTGAATTCTTGCAAGACACTCTCACAATGTGCTGCAGGCGTCTGGAAAATGTGCACTAGTGTCACTCCTCCTAAAATGGCTGAAATCATATTTCCTGTCACATGACCACATGGACCACCCTCAAACGCAATTCAAACGTATGGTTTTATTTGGGAATTTTGCATGATTTGAGTCTGGCTGCGTTTGCAATTGCCTTCAATGGCAGAATTAACGCTTCCGTTAGCCTTGCATTAGCTTGAACGGACCCGAAAACGCTGCAAGCCGCATTCCAAGGTCCGTCATAAAAAACGTAATGTGACAAACGCATGCCAATTTTGGCATGCGTCACGATGCGTCAGACAATGCAAGTCTATGGGTGCGTTACAATGTCCGTTACATTGCGTTTTCACTACTTAAAAACGTGTCCGTTAGACGGACTCACCTAGCGCAATGTGAACCTAGCCTTATACTGTACATACCATAAAAAAACAGACCTTTCCATTCTCTGTTGGTGGTAAAATGAGCAAAATCGGTAGTGTATCAAATATTTATTTTCCTCACTGAACATAGCTGTGTTAATGCAAAAGATCGGATGATTGCAGCTTCAAGTCCCTTAAAAGACTAACAAATACAGTTAAAAGTGACAAAAAAGTTTTCAAAATATGAAAGAAATATGAAAAATAAAAAAAGCATAAATACTTGTTAGGACTGGCGGAACGCAACAAATAATATTTAGAGAGGATATGAGGTGCATTCGCAGTCTGGGGTCCACCGTGCAGAAAGGACACCTGCTGCTCGGTAATGGTGGACTAGATGGTGGTATAATGTGAATACACACACGGGTTAGCTTCACCCAGTATGAAGGAAGCAGACACTGTTGCGTCACATGGCCACGATACCGCACAGATAGCGCAAGTAAAGGGTCACAGAACTCTGTCCCAAGACACGGGGAAAGATTTCCTCTAGACCTCTTACACTTGACACAGTTACTGTGGTGTCAGGGGTAGAACTGAACTAATAGTAATAATTTATCGCACAAGAGTGCGTACAATGCTGCTCTGGCGGACGCCACTAGCCACCCTAACCTGGGCCTGGAAAGCGCACTAAGCGCACGGTGCCGCACTGGCAGTCGCTGCTGAGAGACGCAGAATTGTGTGCTGGATGTGCAGAGTAGCACTGTCTGGCTCTAGGTAGCATCCACCATTCGCGAGCAGGCAACAACACTAGAAATGGGAATGATTTGGAGCTTTCATCCATCGACAGGCATTCATCTACACACACACAAGTAAATCAGTTTATACTAGCGCATGGCCGAGCGGCCATGCAAACCTTTTATAGCAGTAGTGCTCCAGGATCTTCCTCATGGTCCAATAGGAGCTGCAAAAGGACCTGAGCATATGACCCCCGACCTCCAATGGGAGGTCATCCCGTGGGCATGCTTAGTATAGAAAAAGCAGGCCAGAAAGGCCTGCTTGCTGCTGATTGTGCTGGCTACAAAGGCAGAGCCTGGAAATGCAGCAGTAACCATTTGCACAGTAACAGCTTGAGCCAGACACTGGGACCGACGTCTCCGCTGAGCAGGTTCCACTATGGCTGGAGGAGAATGGGAGACTGCAGCAGATATGGTTCAAGATTCCCCCTGTGCAGCGGCAGGAACTTGACACCTAATATTACCCCCTCCTAGGGCCCCCTCCTCCTTGTTCCTCGCTAAGTTCAAAATCTGCAATGAGCAGCAGAGCCTGAATGTGCTCCACAGGTTCCCAGGTTCTGTCCTCTGGGCCGTGACCCTTCCAGTCCACCAGATAATATGTTTTTGCCATGTACCACCTTGCATCCCAAGATAGAGTTCACCTCGTACTCGTCCGTGGACGAACCCCATATCCCGGCAGATGACTGGGGAAATCGGAACATATAGACGGGCTTTAAGAGGGATACATGAAAAGTGTCGGTGATACCTAGGCGTGGAGGAAAAGCCAAACGGTAGACCACAGGGTTAACCTGTTCCAGAATCTTAAAAGGGCCTATGTAGTGAGATGCAAACTTAGTGGACACAACTCCCAGCATGTTGTTATGGGCGGAGAGCCACATTAAATCGCCAGGAGCAAAGGTTGGAGCGGGGCGCCAGTGTGCATCGGCAGAAACCGTCATTCTCTCCTTGGAGGCCCAGATGGCATCCTGTGTGTGGTCCCAAATGTTGCGTGTCTCTACCGCCCAGTCTGCCACCCTAGAATCGGTGGATGACATGAGCATGGGCACAGGGACACACGGTTGCTGGCCATAATCAAGGATGAATTGGGTCTGCCTGGTGAAGTCGGTTACGGCATTGTTCAAAGCAAATTCCACCCATGATAGCAAAGATGCCCAGTCATCCTGCCTGGTGGAGACAAAATGTCGCAGGTAAGTTACCAGAGTCTGGTTGGCCCTTTCTACCAACCCATTCATCTCGGGATAGGCCCAGGGCCTGCCTGCCACTAGCTTGGGGTAAAGTAGCCGAGCAGGCCATCGTCGAGGAGACAAATTCTTGGCACAGGAAACACACACCCGAATATAGTCCCAATGTCACGGGCCATACGCGGCCACCAGTACGTCCTCGCCAGAAGCTCAGATGTCCTCTTGGTCCCAAAATGTCCACCCACCTTGGACGAGTGAGCCCAAGAGAGAACCTCCGGTCGCAAATTAGATAGAACGAAAGTCTTGCCTGGGGGCACAGACTCTAGTGAAACCAGAGCCACAGTTCTCAGGCTCTCTGAAGGGACAATAAACCGAGGCTCCTCCTCCTCTGACGACACTAAGGAGCGAGAGAGAGCATCGGCATGAGTGTTCTTCTCCCCGGAGAGAAAATGGAGGGTAAAGTGGAACTGGGAGAAAAACAGGAACCATCTGGTCATGGTTCGAGATTCCCCCATGCAGCGGCAGGAACTCAACACCTAACAATACTTGCCTACGTTACATCAGGATGAGACTCTATGTAGGATTCTTTCTGGGGGGATTAGATGTGTGGTAAGGGAAGCCAAATATAAAATCACCCCCTCTTGCTCCATTAAAAATAAAACAATAAAAACACAAAAAATACGTTTGATGAATAAATTAATCCAATCAGTAAATGGTGTAACAAGAAAATTGAAATGCCAAAACTATGTTTTTTGGCCAACACAACATTGCAATAAAATGCAATAAGAGGTGATCAAAACATCGCATCAGCCCAAAAATGGTATTAGTAAAAATATCCGCTCAGGGTGCAAAAAATTAATTAAAACGTTGAAAAACGTAAAAAAGTAAACTTGTTTTATTACAAATTTCCACATTTTTCTTCACTACTTAAATATACAAAACTATACATATTTGATATCTGCGTAATTATACTGACCTACAGCATCATATTGCCAGGTTAGAATACTGTACCTCCATGCAATATGATCATTCTCTAGATAAAGAGATCCCATTACCAGGTCAAATGTGGCTAGCTCTTTCTCGTACTTTATTCATGCCATTTCTCTGAGTATTCTATTATTATTTTTTATAATCCATTGAACAGTTACTGAGATATGAATATTTTTAGTCTGTGCAAATTTGTATTGCCTTTATTAAGGGGAATTGCTCATTGGCGAATAAAGCAAAGGAGCCTTAAGAGATGCCCATCAGAGAATCCTATGAGCACCATACTCTAAGGCTACTTCCACACTAGCGTCGTACTCGGCCCGTCGTAGTGCGTCGGGCCGACGTACCGACACATACTGTGGAAGCGCTGCACAACGGGGGCAGCGGATTCATTTTTCCAATGCATCCGCTGCCCCATTCTGAGCTGCGGGGAGGAGGGGGCAGAGTTCTGGCCGCGCATGCGCGGTCGGAAATGGCGGACACAACGCACCAAAAAATGTTACATGCAACATTTTTTGGTGCCAACGGTCCGCCACAACACGACGCAACCATCGCACGACGGTTGCGACGTGTGGCAAAGCGTCGCAATGCATCGCTAATGTTAGTCAATGTTGAAAAAAATGCATCCTGCAAGCAATTTTGCAGGATGCATTTTTTCTCCAAATGCATTGCGACATGCGTCGTACGACACTAGTGTGAAAGCAGCCTAACAATGACTATAAAAATTAGTACTAAATATAAAGGCCTATATGCCTGAAGCCATCTGGCAGAACTAAAAACTACAAGTGCCAACAATCAGTCAATTTAGAGATGTATAATCCCAGCCCCGCAGTGAGAACAAATCAGAAGACACTGCTGGGCGGGATGTCTTGCAGGGCGGCCGCACAGGCGCAGTCAGCTAGCCTGCAAATGAGGACAGAGGATGGGCAGCACTCACTGCGCATGCCAAAGGCATAAGAAAAGAGCGCAGGTACCGGCTCATGTCAAAACAGTGCTGTGAAGCGGCGCCCGGCACGCACAGGCCCGGAGTGACGGCTGTGCTGCGTCTGATTAGCAAGGAAAGACCCGCCTCCCTGATGATTTCAGGGTAAGAAGGGGCACATTTTATAAGTGATTATTTCAGCATGTGCAGGCATCATAACTAGGGTTGAGCGACTTTTACTTTTTAGGGTCGAGTCGGGTTTCGCGAAACCTGACTATCTCAAAAGTCGAGTCGAGTGAAATCGGCCGATTATTGCGAAAAGTCGGGGATCGACCGAAACACGAAACCCAATGCAAAGTCAATGGGAAATGTCTCTCTCTCTCTCTCTCTCTCTCTCCGTCCCTGAACAGAAAAGCTGGTGTTACACATTGCAAATCGCTACAGCGCACAAGCGAGAAGATGACGATAGGCGTGCACGCCCCTAAGACCTATGTCATCACTCTGCCCATGCTCCTTCATTGGCTGAGAAAATGGTGCCAAATGCATCATACGAAACGCGACTTTGGCGCGAAGATCGCCGACTGCATGGCCGATCCCACACTAGGATCGGGTCGGGTTTCATGAAACCCGACTTTGCCTAATCATAACTAAAAGAGCCACCTTGTCAGAATGCAACTTTTGTGCTGCACAAGGTGACTCTTTTAGTTACAAACTCCTGAGGGGGGTGACAGGTTCCCTTTAATTAATATTCATGCTAAATATATAATTTTATACTTAAAATGCTCTTTAGCATTTATAAACATCTTTTGCTCTGCTATCTTGTTTAGCATCTTAAACTTTAAAAAGAAGAAAATGTAATGAAGTTTTTTTTTAAACATTTCTACAAAAAAGAAACAGATAAGAAAGTTACTTTGTGCCAGCAAATTAGTTTGCATCTAATGAGACTATGTGATCTCCATAACAATTTTCCAATTAGTCCTCCTATTATTTTATCAAGCCTCTATATTTTGTTAATTTGCCCATGATTTTAAAAGACCCAGTTGATTATCAACATGTTCATGAACAACCTTTGCTCTTGTGTATTTGATACAGCCGTAAATCATTTTCTTTTTCTAATGAATGTTCCGCTTCTTCACTCTGAAATGTGCATTTTTTCTTAAGATAAATGACAAATATCAATTATTATCTTACACTCCTTTACTTGAATATAAACTTGCAAATAATAATATATTACTCATATAAACAGCTAATAGGTATTTCATTAATGGGATCTATAAAAAATAGGATAAGCACTCAAAAATAAATGTAAAAAATGTATAATTTCATTGGTAATATAACATCTAAAAGCATAAGCGGGCAATGTATAATCTATATATAATTCAAGTTAACCATTGAAAACAGATTAATATGTATAACCATATAAATTGACAGTGTTTATATATACACTAGATGGTGGCCCAATTCTAACGCATCCGGTATTCTAGAAAATGCATGTCCACGTAGTATATTGCTCAGCCACGTAGTATATTGCCCAGCCACGTAGTATATTGCCCAGTCACGTAGTATATTGCCCAGCCACGTAGTATATTGCACAGCCACATAGTATATTGCCCAGCCACGTAGTATATTGCACAGCCATATAAGGGGTCAGCAGGAGGACCTAGGACACTTGTTATTATGGGTGAGTGATGGCATCCGATTTAGAGGTGTGGTGAATATGGGGACTTTGTAATTAAGGTAGCATCCGTATATAGTTACACATGGAGTCTGGATGTTAGACCTATATAGAGTGTATCTCTCCCCCCTTCTCACTATACTCAGGATTAACTGTACCCACCCGTACATATATTGTAGTATTGGTCCATTGAGTCTGCTGTATTAGTAGGTTCCCTATACATATGTATATTATTTTTCCTCTTTATGGTATTTTGCCCTCAGATTGGGCTGCTTTTGTATGTTTTTAATGTATTAATAAAATGATTGTTTTACTTTTACAATCAGTTGGTGCTTTTTGTACTCCATGTTCTCTAGTTTGTTGCACAGCCATATAGTATATTGCCCAGCCACTTAGTATATTACCCAGTCACGTAGTATGTTGCCCAGCCACGTAGTATATTGCACAGCCACATAGTATATTGCACAGCCACGTAGTATATTGCTCGGCCATGTAGTATATTGCCCAGCCACGTAGTATATTGCCCAGCCATGTAGTATAATGCCCAGTCACGTGGCATATAGCCCAGCCACATAGTATATTGCCCAGCCACATGGTATATTGCACAGCTACGTAGTATATTGCCCAGCCATGTAGTATATTGCCCAGTTACATAGTATATTGCCCAGTTATGTAGTATATTGCTCAGCCACATAGTATATTGCCCAGCCACGTAGTATATTGCTCAGCCACATAGTATATTGCCCAGCCACGTAGTATATTGCCCAGTCACGTAGTATATTACCCAGCCACGTAGTATATTGCACAGCCACATAGTATATTGCCCAGCCACGTAGTATATTGCTCAGCCATGCAGTATATTGCCCAGCCACGTAGTATATTGCCCAGCCACGTAGTATATTGCACAGCCACATAGTATATTGCCCAGCCACTTAGTATATTGCCCAGTCATGTAGTATATTGCCCAGCCACGTAGTATATTGCCCAGTCATGTAGTATATTGCTCAGCCACGTAGTATATTGCTCAGCCATGTAGTATATTGCCCAGCCACATAGTATATTGCCCAGCAAGGTAGTATAATGCCCAATTACGTGGCATATAGCCCAGCCACATAGTATATTGCCCAACCACATGGTATATTGCACAGCTATTAGTATATTGCCCAGCCATGTAGTATATTGCCCAGTTACATAGTATATTGCCCAGTTATGTAGTATATTGCCCAGCCACGTAGTATAATGCCCAGCCACGTAGTATATTGCAAGCCACGTAGTATATTGCCCAGTCACGTAGTATATTTCCCAGCCACGTAGTATATTGCACAGCCACATAGTATATTGCCCAGCCACGTAGTATATTGCTCAGCCATGTAGTATATTGCCCAGCCACGTAGTATAATGCCCAGTCACGTAGCATATAGCCCAGCCACATAGTATAATGCCCAGCCACATGGTATATTGCCCAGTTACGTAGTATATTGCCCAGCCACGTAGTATATTGCACAGCTACATAGTATATTGCCCAGCCATGTAGTATATTGCTAAGGCATGTAGCATATTGCCTAGCCACGTAGTATAATGCCCAGTCACGTGGTATATAGCCCAGCCAAATAGTATATTGCCCAGCCACATGGTATATTGCACAGCTACATAGTATATTGCCCAGACATGTAGTATATTGCACCCAGTTATGTAGTATATTGCCCAGCCACGTAGTATAATGCCCAGTCACGTAGCATATAGCCCAGCCACATAGTATATTGACCAGCCACATGGTATATTGCCCAGTTACGTAGTATATTGCCCAGCCACGTAGTATATTGCACAGCCACATAGTATATTGCACAGCCACGTAGTATATTGCTCAGCCATGTAGCATATTGCCCAGCCACGTAGTATAATGTCCAGTCACGTGGTATATAGCCCAGCCAAATAGTATATTGCCCAGCCACATGGTATATTGCACAGCTACGTAGTATATTGCCCAGCCATGTAGTATATTGCGCCCAGTTATGTGGTATATTGCCCAGCCACGTAGTATATTGCCAAGCCACGTAGTATATTGCCCAGTTACATAGTATATTGCCCAGTCACATAGTATATTACCCAGCCTCGTAGTATATTTCCCAGCCACGTAGTATATTGCCCAGCCATGTAGTATATTGCCCAGTTACACAGTATATTGCCCAGCCACGTAGTATATTGCAAAGCCACGTAGTATATTGCCCAGTGATGTAGTATATTGCCAAGCCATGTAGTATATTGCCCAGCCACGTAGTATATGTCCCAGCCATGTAGTATATTGCCCAGTGACGTAGTATATTGCCCAGTAACGTAGTATATTGCCCAGCCACGTAGTATATTGCCCAGCCACGTAGTATATTGCCCAGCCACATAGTATATTGCCCAGCCACATAGTATATTCCCCAGCCATGTAGTATATTGCCCAGTGACGTAGTATATTGCCCAGCCACGTAGTATATTGCCCAGCGACGTAGTATATTGCCCAGTTACGTAGTATATTGCCCAGTTACGTAGTATATTGCCCAGTGACGTAGTATACAGCACAGAGCCACGTAGTATATTGCCAAGCTACGTAGTATATTGCCCAGCCACGTATGTCACAGGTTAAAAAATAAAAAATAAACATATACTCACCTTCCGATGGCCCCTTGTAGTTCAGTCAGATGACCGTGACATCATGGCAGGTCCTTCTCGCGCAGGCGCGCAGGACCTGTGATGACGTCGCGGTCACATGACCGTGACGTCATGACAGGTCCTTCTCGCGCAGGCGCGCAGGACCTGTGATAACGTCGCGGTCACATGACCGTGACGTCATGACAGGTCCTTCTCGCGCAGGCGCGCAGGGCCTGTGATGATGTCGCGGTCACATGACCGTGATGTCATGGCAGGTCCTTCTCCCATACCATCCCTGCCACCAGAACCTGTCGCTAGCATGGAGTGGTCATCGAAGCATAGCCAGGAGCGGGAAAGGCGGCGGAAGGTGAGTATATAATGATTTTTTATTTTTTTATTATTTTTAACATTAGATGTTTTTACTATTGACGCTGCATAGGCAGCATCAATAGTAAAAACTTGGTCACACAGGGTTAACAGCAGCGGTAATGGAGTGAGTTACCCGCGGCATAATGCTGTCCATTACCGCTGGCATTAACCCTGTGTGAGCGGTGACTGTGGGGAGAATGGAGCGGGTGCTGACTGCAGGGGAGTAGGGAGGGAGTAATGGGACTGTGGCCGTCGCTGATTGGTCGCGGCAGCCATGACAGAGGCCACGACCAATGAATATCCGTGACAGACAGAAGGACAGACAGAAAGGCGGAAGTGGCCCTTAGACAATTATATAGTAGATATATATATATATATATATATATACATATATACTGTGTTATGGCTGGAGGAACGCACCGAGTAAATATGAGAGTAAAGGTGCATTCGCAGCCCGGGGTCTACCGTGCATGAGTGGAACCTGCTGCTAGTTAATGGTGGCATTATATGGTGGTACTACGCCAGAATACATTTCAAAAACCTGACCTGCACATCCAAACATAGACTCAGTGTGAACAGGTGCTGAACCTAGAGTCGCCAACTCGTATATAGTTAAATAAATAAGGCAGCACACTGCAGCGCTAAAACATGCAAATTGAAAACACGAAATTTGAACTGCATTACTGCACTAGAAATATGAAAAATGAGAGCTTTTAGCGCATAAAAATGCCCAATTTTATGTGTACCTGGTAGCCTCTTTACGGCATCTCTCTTATACCAGGTCCTACGCTTGCCTACCTCGCTGAGAATAAACGTCTCCATCTGAATGGGTGCATGTGAAACCTCTTCTGGGACTAAAATTCTCTCTCTCTGTGGAGGGGCATTGGACCTGCTGTAATTAAAACACCTGTGGCTAGGAGGCGGAGTGCACGATCAGAAGGCTAGAGAATACATTTCAAAAACCTGTCCTGCACATCCAAACATAGAGTCAGTGTGAACAGGTGCTGAACCTAGAGTCGCCAACTCGTATATAGTTAAATAAATAAGGCAGCACACTGCAGCGCTAAAACATGCAAATTGAAAACACGAAATTTGAACTGCGTTACTGCACTAGAAATATGAAAAATGAGAGCTTTTAGCGCATAAAAATGGCCAATTTTATGTGTACCTGGTAGCCTCTTTACGGCATCTCTCTTATACCAGGTCCTACGCTTGCCTACCTCGCTGAGAATAAACGTCTCCATCTGAATGGGTGCATGTGAAACCTCTTCTGGGACTAAAATTCTCTCTCTGTGGAGGGGTATTGGACCTGCTGTAATTAAAACACCTGAAGCTAGGAGGCGGAGTGCACGATCAGAAGGCTAGAGAATACATTTCAAAAACATGACCTGCACATCCAAACATAGACTCAGTGTGAACAGGTGCTGAACCTAGAGTCGCCAACTCGTATATAGTTAAATAAATAAGGCAGGTAACTGGTTCATGCAGCTTTACATGAACACCTGAGCCTTACACTATAGCTGGTCCGAATAACTAAAGCAATTGTTACCATCCACCTCTCGTGTCTCCCCTTTTCCCCATAGTTTGTAAGCTTGCGAGCAGGGCCCTCACTCCTCCTGGTATCTGTTTTGAACTGTATTTCTGTTATGCTGTAATGTTTATTGTCTGTACAAGTCCCCTCTATAATTTGTAAAGCGCTGCGGAATATGTTGGCGCTATATAAATAAAATTATTATTATTTATTATTATAAGGCAGCACACTGCAGCGCTAAAACATGCAAATTGAAAAAACGAAATTTGAACTGCATTACTGCACTAGAAATATGAAAAATGAGAGCTTTTAGCGCATAAAAATGCCCAATTTTATGTGTACCTGGTAGCCTCTTTACGGCATCTCTCTTATACCAGGTCCTACGCTTGCCTACCTCGTTGAGAATAAACGTCTCCATCTGAATGGGTGCATGTGAAACCTCTTCTGGGACTAAAATTCTCTCTCTCTGTGGAGGGGCATTGGACCTGCTGTAATTAAAACACCTGTGGCTAGGAGGCGGAGTGCACGATCAGAAGGCTAGAGAATACATTTCAAAAACCTGTCCTGCACATCCAAACATAGACTCAGTGTGAACAGGTGCTGAACCTAGAGTCGCCAACTCGTATATAGTTAAATAAATAAGGCAGCACACTGCAGCGCTAAAACATGCAAATTGAAAACACGAAATTTGAACTGCGTTACTGCACTAGAAATATGAAAAATGAGAGCTTTTAGCGCATAAAAATGGCCAATTTTATGTGTACCTGGTAGCCTCTTTACGGCATCTCTCTTATACCAGGTCCTACGCTTGCCTACCTCGCTGAGAATAGACGTCTCCATCTGAATGGGTGCATGTGAAACCTCTTCTGGGACTAAAATTCTCTCTCTGTGGAGGGGTATTGGACCTGCTGTAATTAAAACACCTGAAGCTAGGAGGCGGAGTGCACGATCAGAAGGCTAGAGAATACATTTCAAAAACCTGACCTGCACATCCAAACATAGACTCAGTGTGAACAGGTGCTGAACCTAGAGTCGCCAACTCATATATAGTTAAATAAATAAGGCAGCACACTGCAGCGCTAAAACATGCAAATTGAAAACACGAAATTTGAACTGCATTACTGCACTAGAAATATGGTAGCCTCTTTACGGCATCTCTCTTATACCAGGTGCTGCCTTATTTATTTAACTATATACGAGTTGGCGACTCTAGGTTCAGCACCTGTTCACACTGAGTCTATGTTTGGATGTGCAGGTCAGGTTTTTGAAATGTATTCTCTAGCCTTCTGATCGTGCACTCCGCCTCCTAGCTTCAGGTGTTTTAATTACAGCAGGTCCAATACCCCTCCACAGAGAGAGAGAATTTTAGTCCCAGAAGAGGTTTCACATGCACCCAATTCAGATGGAGACGTTTATTCTCAGCGAGGTAGGAAAGCGTAGGACCTGGTATAAGAGAGATGCCGTAAAGAGGCTACCAGGTACACATAAAATTGGCCATTTTTATGCGCTAAATGCTCTCATTTTTCATATTTCTAGTGCAGTAATGCAGTTTAAATTTCGTGTTTTCAATTAGCATGTTTTAGCGCTGCAGTGTGCTGCCTTATTTATTTAACTGCGCCAGAATAGGCATGGGTTATTACATCACCCGGTCTGTTTAGGAGCAAACTCTGTTGCTTCACAGAGTCACAGGGAATAAAGGTAACGCTGTGCCCTGATAGCAGTCACAGGACACAGCAAATGGATACTAGTGAGATCCCTTTAATTCATCCCCACTATGCTGGTGATGGATCCCGCTCTAAACCTCAGTCGCTTTTGAGCCCACGCCTGAGTCAGATGCTGGGATCAAGAGGGAGTTCCCACCCTACACTAATGGATTGTAAGGAGAAACTAGAGATAGCCGCACAGAGTGCGTACGGCACCACACTGGCGGTCACTGCTGGTTAGAGGCAGTATAGATTGTGCCTGGTGCTGGATGGCACTATCTGGCGCTAGACAGCTCCAACATTCGCGAACATTCATCAACTCTAGGGATGGGAATGATTCGGAGCTTTCACCAGAACAGGCATACATCCACACACACACAATTACTGATTTATACTAGCTCACCAGGACCTTCCTAGTGGACCAATTGGAGCTGCAACAGGGCGTGTGACCCCGACCTCCAATGAGAGGTCTTCCCTTTGGGCATGCTCAGGAGAATAGCAGGACTTAGCTCCAGGAGTGCCTGCTCACCACTGAACAGTATTGGTTATAATGGCTGAACCTGGAAGGACAGCAGTAACCAAACGCACAGTATCTGTCAAAGCCAGGCGCTAGGACCGACGTCTCTGCTGATCAGGCTTCTCTGTGGCCGGACGAGAATGAGAGACCATAGCGGAGGTGGTTCAAGATTCCCCCTGCGCAGCGGCGGGAACTCGACACCTAACATACTGCTCAAAAAATAAAGGGAACACTAAAATCCCACATCCTAGATATCACTGAATGAAATATTCCAGTTGTAAACCTTTATTCATTACATAGAGGAATGAAACCTAAAAATTATCAATGTAAATCACAACTAATATCCCACGGAGGTCTGAAGTTGAATGATGCTCAAAATCAACGTGGAAAATGAAGTTACAGGCTGATCCAACTTCAGTGGAAGTGCCTCAAGACAAGGAAATGATGCTAAGTAGTGTGTGTGGCCACGTGCCTGTATGACCTCCCTACAATGCCTGGGCATGCTCCTGATGAGGTGGCGGATGGTCTCCTTAGGGATTTCCTCCCAGACCTGGACTAAAGCATTTGCCAACTCCTGGAAAGTCTGTGGTGCAACGTGACATTAGTGGATGGTGCAAGACATGATGTCCCAGATGTGTTCAATCAGATTCCGGTCTGGGGAACTGGTGGGCCAGCTTCAATGACTTCATCTTGCAGGAACTGCTGACAAACTCCAGCCACATGAGGTCTGGCATTATCCTGTATTAGGAGGAACCCAGGGCCAACTGCACGAGCATATGGTTTCACAAGGGGTTGGAGGATCTCATCTGGGTACCTAATGGCAGTCAGGATACTTCTGGCAAGCACTTGGAGGGCTGTGCGGCACTTCAAAGAAATACCACCGTACACCATTAATGACCCACTGCCAAACCGGTCATGCTGAAGGATGTTGCAAGCAGCAGATCACTCTCTACTCTGTCTCCAGACTCTGTCACATCTGTCACATGTGCTGAGTGTGAGCCTGCTTTCATTCATCTGTGAAGAGCACAGGGCGCCAGTGGCACATTTGCCAATCCTGGTGTTCTGTGGCAAATGCTAAGCATCCTGCATGGTGTTGGGCTGTGAGCACAACCTCTATCTGTGGATGTAGGGCACTCAGACCATCCTCATGGAGTTGGTTTCTGACCATTTGTGCACATTTGTGGCCTGCTGGAGGTCATTTGTGTTCCTCCTTGCACAAAGACTAAGGTAGTGGTCCTGCTGCTGGGTTGTTCCCTCCTACGGCCCCTCCATGTCTCCTGGTGTATTGGCCTGTCTCCTGATAGCGTCTTCAGCCTCTGGACACTGCGCTGACAGACACAGCAGACCTTCTTGCCGCAACTCGCATTGATGTGCCACCCTGGATGAGCTGCACTACCTGAGCCACTTGTGTGGGATGAAGAGTCCGTCTCATGCTACCACGAGTGTGAAAGCACAACCAATATTCAAAAGTGACCAAAACATCAGCCAGAAAGCATTGGTTCTGAGATTTGGGCTGTGGTCCCCACCTGCAGAACCACTCCTTTTTTGAGTGTGTCTTGATAATTGCTAATAATTTTCATTTGTTGTCTATTCCATTTGCACAACAGCATGTGCAATTGATTGTCAAACAATGTTGCTTCCTAAGTGGACAGTTTGATTGCACAGAAGTTTGATTTACTAGGAGTCAAATTCTGTTGTTTAAGTGTTCCCTTTATTTTTTGTGTGTATGTTACAGTGCTGACAGGTTCCCTTTAATAAATACATTGTGCTTTTACATAGGACTCTGGAAAATATTGTTTATGATTGTGCAACTGTTTGTTTTGAAATTCTGGATGGCATTCTGTGAAAAGATCAAAATAGAATTTTCTTTTTCATCTGCCTACCACTCAGGATCAACCTGAACATGCCAATAAAACATTGGAACAATTTCTTCGGTGTTATATGTCTGACCATCAGACTGACTGGGTGGATTATTGTCATGTTGGACGCTGTTCACACTAGGGCGTCCGACAGACAGCGGTAATTCCACATTTGTCCACTATATGCTCAGTGGTGCCAGCTAGATTTTATCCAGGTTATCCAGGTTTAATCTGGCTGGTAATCTTGTTGGAGGTTGGGTCACGCCCGTGGCCTTTAAATAGTCATTCTGGACTTTGGGCGTCGCCGATTATAGCTTGAGTCTTGTGGTCCGCATTGATTGCCGTTTGCGTTTGGGGGCGCAAGAGACGCCGCCTATGGGAGAGTGCGTAGCTGCACGTGTGGTTGCTGCAGGTGAGCCCACGAAGCCTATGCAAATCGCAGGGGTGTCACATCATCTTGCCTCCTCACTCAGGAAGCAGGGAGCCTGTGTTTGCTGCGGTAAAAAAGGGCATTATGTAAATGCTTGTCCTCTGTTTTCTAAGAAAAGCGCTACGGCGGAAAACTTCTAAGCTCAAAGGATGTGGAGGAGGCCAATCTGAGCTTATGCATATCCTCCATGGGGGTCTCTCAATGTGTCTCTCAATGTATGCTCCCTGCCAGAGTTATGGTCACTGGCAGAGAGCTGCCAATCACTGTTTTTGTGGATAGTGGGTTGGCCACTAATCTCATTGATGCGGAGTTTGCGCGCACGGCCGGGATCTCGGTCGATAAACTGCCTTATCCTATCCGGGTGGTCACCATCAATGCTACTCCACTCCCACAGGTGGAGATTACTGAGTTTGTGGCTGAGGTTAAACTCCATATTGGGGTCCTACATTCTGAGCAAGTTACATGTATGGTGCTCAGTAATCTTCCTGCACAAATGGTTCTGGGTTTTTCATGGTTGTCTATGCACAACCCGGTGATTGACTGGAAAACTCAGGATATAATTCAGTGGAGCGAATTTTGCCAGGAGAATTGCCTGGCCACATGTGTGTCCGCTGTGACCTCCAGCATTCCTGAGTCACTGCTGGATTTCGCAGATGTGTTCTCTGAGAAGGGTTGCTCTGAATTGTCACCACATCGACCCTATGACTGTACTATTAGGTTTAAACCAGGGGCCAAATTGCCGAAATCTAGGATGTTTAACATCTCTGGTCCTGAGAGGCAAGCCCTAAAGGACTACATTGCTGAGAGTCTGAGCAAAGGGCACATCAGGCCTTCGTCCTCGCAGGTGGCAGCGGGGTTCTTCTTCGTTAAGAAGAAAGATGGCGGACTACGCCCGTGTCTGGATTTTAGGGAGTTAAACCAGATTACGGTTCGTGATCCATACCCTATGCCACTGATACCTGATTTGTTCAACCAGGTGGCTGGTGCAAAGTGGTTTTCCAAGCTTGACCTCAGGGGGGCGTACAACCTCATAAGAGTCTGTCAAGGTGATGAGTGGAAGACGGCTTTTAATACTCCTGAGGGTCATTTTGAAAATTTGGTGATGCCATTTGGGTTGACAAACGCGCCTGCTGTATTCCAATATTTCATAAATGATGTGTTCTTGCATGTACTGGGGAAATTCGTTATTGTGTACCTAGATGACATTCTCATTTATTCTTGCGACCGTGATACTCATTGAGAGCATGTGCGGCAGGTGTTACAGCTACTCAGAGAAAACAAGCTCTATGCAAAACTTGAGAAATGTGTTTTTTCGGTTCAGGAGTTGCCTTTCTTGGGTTATATTGTTTCTGCTTCAGTGTTTAACCCCTTCCCGACCTTTGACGCCACATAGGCATCATGAAAGTCGGTGCCAATCCGACCCATGACGCCTATGTGGCGTCATGGAAAGATCGCGTCCCTGCAGGCCGGGTGAAAGGGTTAACTCCCATTTCACCCGATCTGCAGGGACAGGGGGAGTGGTAGTTTAGCCCAGGGGGGGTGGCTTCACCCCCTCGTGGCTACAATCGCTCTGATTGGCTGTTGAAAGTGAAACTGCCAATCAGAGCGATTTGTAATATTTCACCTATTATAACGGGTGAAATATTACAATCCAGCCATGGCCGATGCTGCAATATCATCGGCCATGGCTGGAAATACTAATGTGCCCCCACCCCACCGATCGCCCCCCCAGCCCCCCGATCTGTCCGGTACACTGCTCCGGCTCCCCTCTGTCCTGTGCTCCGCTCCCCCCCGTGCTCTTGTCCGCTCCCCCCGTGCTTCAATCACCCCCCCGTGCTCCGATCACCCCCCCTGCACTCCGATCCACCCCCCTCCGTGCTCCGTTCCACCCCCCCGTGCTCCGTTCCACCCCCCGTGCTCCGTTCTACCCCCCCGTGCTCCGTTCCACCCCTCCCGCACTCCGATTCACCCCCCCATGCTCCGATCCCCCCCCTTGTGCTCCCCCCAACCCTATCATACTTACCGATCCTGCCGGGTCCGTCCGTCTTCTCCCCGAGCGCCGCCATCTTCCAAAATGGCGGGCGCATGCGCAGTGCGCCCGCCGATTCTGCCGGCCGGCAGATTCGTTCCAAAGTGCATTTTGATCACTGAGATATAATCTATCTCAGTGATCAAAATAAAAAAAAATAATAAATGACCCCCCCCCCTTTGTCACCCCCATAGGTAGGGACAATAAAAAAATAAAGAATTTTTTTTCCCACTAATGTTAGAATAGGGTTAGGGTTAGGGGTAGGGTTAGGGGTAGGGTTAGGGTTAGGGTTAGGGGTAGGGTTAGGGGTAGGGTTAGGTTTAGGTGTAGGGTTAGGGCTAGGGTTAGGGGTAGGGTTAGGGCTAGGGTTAGGGCTAGGGTTAGGGTTAGGGCTAGGGTTAGGGCTAGGGTTAGGGGTAGGGTTAGGGGTAGGGGTAGGGTTAGGGGTAGGGTTAGGGCTAGGGGTAGTGGTAGGGTTAGGGGTAGGGTTAGGGGTAGGGTTAGGGGTAGGGTTAGGGTTAGGGTTTCGGTATGTGCACACGTATTCTGGTCCTCTGCGGATTTTTCTGCTGCGGATTTAATAAATCCGCAGTGCTAAACCGCTGCGGATTTATGGCGGATTTACCGCGTTTTTTCTGCGCATTTCACTGCGGTTTTACAACTGCGATTTTCTATTGGAGCAGTTGTAAAACCGCTGCGGAATCCGCACAAAGAAGTGACATGCTGCGGAATGTAAGCCGCTGCGTTTCCGTGCAGTTTTTCCGCAGCGTGTGTACAGCGATTTTTGCTTCCCATAGGTTTACATTGAACTGTAAACTCATGGGAAACTGCTGCGGATCCGCAGCGTTTTCCGCAGCGTGTGCACATACCTTTAGAATTAGGCCATGTGCACACGGTGCGGATTTGGCTGCGGATCCGCAGTGGATTGGCCGCTGCGGATTCGTAGCAGTGTTCCATCAGGTGTACAGTACCATGTAAACATATGGAAACCAAATCCGCTGTGCCCATGGTGCGGAAAATACCGCGCGGAAACGCTGCGTTGTATTTTCCGCAGCATGTCAATTCTTTGTGCGGATTCCGCAGCGTTTTACACCTGCTCCTCAATAGGAATCCGCAGGTGAAATCCGCACAAAAAACACTGGAAATCCGCGGAAAATCCGCAGGTAAAACGCAGTGCCTTTTACCTGCGGATTTTTAAAAAACTATGCTGAAAAATCTCACACGAATCCGCAACGTGGGAACATAACCTTAGGGTTAGGGTTGGAATTAGGGTTGTGGTTAGGGGTGTGTTGTGGTTAGGGTTGTGATTAGGGTTATGGCTACAGTTGGGATTAGGGTTAGGGGTGTGTTGGGGTTAGGGTTAGGGTTAGGGCTGTGATTAGGGTTATGGCTACAGTTGGGATTAGGGTTAGGGATGTGTTGGGGTTAGGGTTAGGGTTAGGGTTGTGATTAGGGTTATGGCTACAGTTGGAATTAGGGTTGTGGTTAGGGTTAGGGGTGTGTTGGGGTTAGGGTTGTGGTTAGGGGTGTGTTGGGGTTAGGGTTGTGATTAGGGTTATGGCTACAGTTGGGATTAGGGTTAGGGGTGTGTTGGGGTTAGTGTTGGAGGTAGAATTGAGGGGTTACCACTGTTTAGGCACATCAGGGGTCTCCAAACGCAACATGGCGCCACCATTGATTCCAGCCAATCTCGTATTCAAAAAGTCAAATGGTGCTCCCTCAATTCCGAGCCCTGACGTGTGCCCAAACAGTGGTTTACCCCCACATATGGGGTACCAGCATACTCAGGATAAACTGCGCAACAATTACTGGGGTCCAATTTCTCCTGTTACCCTTGTGAAAATAAAAAAATGCTTGCTAAAACATCATTTTTGAGGAAAGAAAAATGATTTATTATTTTCACGGCTCTACGTTGTAAACGTCTGTGAAGCACTTGGGGGTTCAAAGTGCTCACCACATATCTAGATAAGTTCCTTGGGGGGTCTAGTTTCTAAAATGGGGTCACTTGTGGGGGGTTTCTACTGTTTAGGCACACCAGGGGCTCTGCAAACGCAACGTGACGCCCGCAGACCATTCCATCAAAGTCTGCATTTCAAAAGTCACTACTTCCCTTCTGAGCCCCGACGTGTGCCCAAACAGTGGTTTACCTCCACACATGGGGTATCAGCGTACTCAGGAGAAACTGAACAACAACTTTTGGGGTCCAATTTCTCCTGTAACCCTTGGGAAAATAAAAAATTCTGGGCTAAATAATTATTTTTGAGGAAAGAAAACGTATTTATTATTTTCACGGCTCTGCATTATATACTTCCATGAAGCACTTGGGGGTTCAAAGTGCTCACCACACATCTAGATAAGTTCCTTTCAGGGTCTAGTTTCCAAAATGGGGTCACTTGTGGGTGGTTTCTACTGTTTAGCCACATCAGGGGCTCTGCATACGCAACGTGACGCCCGCAGAGCATTCCATCAAAGTCTGCATTTCAAAACGTCACTACTTCAATTCCGAGCCCCGGCATGTGCCCAAACAGTAGTTTACCCCCACATATGGGGTATCACCGTACTCAGGAGAAACTGGACAACAAATGTTGAGGTCAAATTTCTCCTGTTACCCTTGGGAAAATTAAAAAATTCTGGGCTAAATAATTATTTTTGAGGAAAGAAAACGTATTTATTATTTTCACGGCTCTGCATTATAAACTTCTGTGAAGCACTTGGGGGTTCAAAGTGCTCACCAAACATCTAGATAAGTTCCTTTCGGGGTCTAGTTTCCAAAATGGGGTCACTTGTGGGGGGTTTCTACTGTTAAGCCACATCAGGAGCTCTGCAAACGCAACGTGACGCCCACAGAGCATTCCATCAAAGTCTGCATTTCAAAAGTCACTACTTCACTTCCGAGCCCCGGCATGTGCCCAAACAGTGGTTTACCCCCACATATGGGGTATCAGCGTACTCAGGAGAAACTGGACAACAAATTTTGGGGTCAAATTTCTCCTGATAACCTTGGGAAAATAAAAAATTGCAGGCTAAAAGATCATTTTTGAGAAAATAATTTTTTTTTTTTTTTACATGGCTCTGCGTTATAAACTTCTGTGAAGCACTTGGGGGTTCAAAGTCCTCACCACACATCTAGATTAGTTCCTTTGGTGGACTAGTTTCCAAAATGGGGTCATTTCTGGGGGATCTCCAATGTTTAGGCACACAGGGGCTCTCCAAACGTGACATGGTGTCCGCTAATGATTGGAGCTAATTTTCCATTTAAAAAGCCAAATGGCGTGCCTTCCCTTCCGAGCCCTGCCGTGCGCCCAAACAGTGGTTTACCCACACATATGGGGTATCAGCGTACTCAGGACAAACTGGACAACAACATTTGGGGTCCAATTTCTCCTATTACCCTTGGCAAAATAGGAAATTCCAGGCTAAAAAATCATTTTTGAGGAAAGAAAAATTATTTTTTATTTTCATGGCTCTGCGTTATAAACTTCTGTGAAGCACCTGGGGGTTTAAAGTGCTCAATATGCATCTAGATAAGTTCCTTGGGGGGTCTAGTTTCCAAAATGGGGTCACTTGTGGGGGAGCTTCAATGTTTAGGCACACAGGGGCTCTCCAAACGTGACATGGTGTCCGCTAACAATTGGAGCTAATTTTCCATTCAAAAAGTCAAATGGCGCGCCTTTCCTTTCCGAGCCCTGCCGAGTGCCCAAACAGTGGTTTACCCCCACATATGAGGTATCGGCGTACTCGGGAGAAATTGCCCAACAAATTTTATGATCCATTTTATCCTATTGCCCATGTGATAATGAAAAAATTGAGGCGAAAAGAATTTTTTTGTGAAAAAAAAGTACTTTTTCATTTTTACAGATCAATTTGTGAAGCACCTGAGGGTTTAAAGTGCTCACTAGGCATCTAAATAAGTTCCTTGGGGGTCTAGTTTCCAAAATGGGGTCACTTGTGGGGGAGCGCCAATGTTTAGGCACACAGGGGCTCTCCAAACGCGACATGGTGTCCGCTAACGATGGAGATAATTTTTCATTCAAAAAGTCAAATGGCGCTCCTTCCCTTCCGAGCCTTACCATGTGCCCAAACAGTGGTTTATCCCCACATATGAGGTATCAGTGTACTCAGGAGAAATTGCCCAACAAATTTTAGGATCCATTTTATCCTGTTGCCCATGTGAAATTGAAAAAATTGAGGCTAAAAGAATTTTTTTGTGAAAAAAAAGTACTTTTTCATTTTTACGGATCAATTTGTGAAGCACCTGGGGGTTCAAAGTGCTCACTATGCATCTAGATAAGTTCCCTGGGGCGTCTAGTTTCCAAAATGGGGTCACCTGTGGAGGAGCTCCAATTTTTAGGCACACGGGGGCTCTCCAAACGTGACATGGTGTCCGCTAAAGAGTGGAGCCAATTTTTCATTCAAAAAGTCAAATGGCGCTCCTTCCCTTCCAAGCCCTGCCTTGCGCCCAAACAGTGGTTTACCCTCACATATGAGGTATCAGCGTACTCAGGACAAATTGGACAACAACTTACGTGGTTCAGTTTCTCCTTTTACCATTGGGAAAATAAAAAAATTGTTGCTAAAAGATAATTTTTGTGACTAAAAAGTTAAATGTTCATTTTTTCCTTCCATGTTGCTTCTGCTGCTGTGAAGCACCTGAAGGGTTAATAAACTTCTGGAATGTGGTTTTGAGTACCTTTAGGGGTGTAGTTTTTAGAATGGTGTCACTTTTGGGTATTTTCAGCCATATAGACCCCTCAAACTGACTTCAAATGTGAGGTGGTCCCTAAAAAAATGGTTTTGTAAATTTCGTTGTAAAAATGAGAAATCGCTGGTCAAATTTTAACCCTTATAACTTCCTAGCAAAAAAAAAATTTAGTTTCCAAAATTGTGCTGATGTAAAGAAAACATGTGGGAAATGTTATTTATTAACTATTTTGTGTCACATAACTCTCTGGTTTAACAGAATAAAAATTCAAAATATGAAAATTGCGAAATTTTCAAAATTTTCGCCAAATATCCGTTTTTATCACAAATAAACGCATAATTTATTGACCTAAATTTACCACTAACATGAAGCCCAATATGTCACGAAAAAACAATCTCAGAACCGCTAGGATCCGTTGAAGCGTTCCTGAGTTACTACCTCATAAAGGGACACTGGTCAGAATTGCAAAAAACGGCAAGGTCTTTAAGGTCAAAATAGGCTGGGTCATGAAGGGGTTAAAATGGACGCCGCTGAGGTGCAAGCGGTGCTGCATTGGGAATGGCCTGATAACCTAAAAGCACTCCAGCGGTTCCTTGGATTTTCTAATTACTATAGAAAATTTATCAAAGATTTTTCTACCATTGCTAAACCGCTTACTGACATGACGAAAAAGGTTACCAATTTCTCCGCCTGGCCGGAGGCTGCTGTGCGCGCATTTGAATTTCTGAAGAACAGTTTTGCTTCGGCCCCCATTCTGGTGCAACCGGACGTATCAAAACCATTTACCGTGGAAGTCGATGTGTCTGAGGTTGGAGTGGGGGTGGTGCTGTCACAAGGCTCATCCTTTTGCGAGTTGCGTCCATGCGCCTACTTTTCCAAGAAGCTCTCATCTGCCGAACGTAATTATGATATCGGCAACAGGGAGTTGTTGGCTATCAAGTTGGCTTTTGAGGAATGGCGACACTTCTTGGGGGGGGGCAGTCTACCAGGTTACAGTTATCACCGACTATAAAAATCTGCTTTATTTAGAGTCAGCCAAGCATCTGTCCCCCAGGCAGGCTCGCTGGGCATTGTTTTTCATGAGTTTCAACTTTTTTGTCACATACAGTCTGGGGTCTAAGAACACTAAGGCAGATGCTTTATCCAGGTGTTTTCCGGGGGGAGAACCTTGGGAAGATCCGGTACCCATCCTCCAAAAGGGTGTAGTGGTCTCGGCTCTCATGACAGAGGTTGAGGCGGAGATTGCCGAGGCTCAGGATGAAGTACCACCAGAGCTTCCCATTAACAAATCATTTGTACCGCTCCATCTTCGTCTAAAGGTGTTGGGTGAGCATCATGATGCTGTTCTGGCTGGCCATCCAGGGGTTAGGAGTACCTTGGAGTTGGTTTCGCATCGGTTTTGGTGGCCCAAAATCCGACAGGACGTGGTCTCGTATGTATCAGCATGTACCACGTGTGCTAGGGCTAAGACGCCTCGCACCCATCCTGCTGGCTCATTACATCCTCTAGGGGTACCCAGTAGGCCATGGACGGAGATCTCCATGGATTTTATTACAGACCTACCTTCCTCTGCTGGGAACACAGTCATCTTGGTGGTTGTTGATCGGTTCTGAAAGATGTCGCACTTTGTATCCTTGCCTTCGTTGCCTAACGAATGACTCTGGCTCAGGTTTTTGTGCAGGAGGTGGTCAGACTTCACGGGGGCCCGTCTGACATAGTGTCTGATAGGGGTACTCAAATTGTGGCGAAGTTTTGGAAAGCTTTTTGCTCACGGCTGGGGATCAAGTTGTCGCATTCTTCGGCGTTTCATCCTCAGTCAAATGGTCAGACCGAGCGTATGAACCAGAATTTGGAGCAGTACTTATGATGCTTTGTTTCTGACAACCAGGAGGAATGGTCGACGTTCCTTCCTTTGGCTTAGCTTGCCATTAACAATCACCGCCAGGAATCGTCTGGGGAGTCCCCATTTTTTTGTGTTTACGGGTACCATCCTCAATTTTGTACTCTGCATCAGGGTGGCTCTGCTGGCGTTCCTGAGGAGGACCAGCTGGGAGCACAACTGTCATCTGTTTGGAGGAGAGTGAAACAGCGCTTACTGAGCGTGGGTGCTAGGTACAAACGAGTGGCTGACAGTAGACGTGTGCCAGGTCCGGACCTGAGTGTGGGTGATTGGGTGTGGTTGTCCACAAAAAACATAAAGCTGAAAGTACCATCCCTGAAATTGGGTCCAAGGTTTATTGGTCCATTTAGGGTCGCTGCCATCATTAACCCGGTTGCCTACCGATTGGAGCTTCCTACGGTATATAAAATACACAACGTGTTTCACAGATCTCTGTTAATGAAGGTGGTGGGTTCCGTGGATGCAGCGCCGATGCCACCTCCAGTCTTGGTGGATGGTAATTTGGAGTTTGAAGTCTCCAAGGTGGTTTACTCTTGTATAGTGCGCCGCACATTACAGTACCTGGTACACTGGCGTGGTTATGGGCCAGAGGAGAGGTCTTGGGTACTAGCTTCGGACATACATGCGGACCGGCTGGTCAGTATGTTTCACCGCCGCCATCCGGACAAGCTGGCTCCTGTCAAACCAATCTAATCAGTTTTTATGAAGAGGTAAGCTATAGGCTGGACCACGGTGAGTCATTGGACGTGGTATATCTCGATTTTTCCAAAGCGTTTGATACCGTGCCGCACAAGAGGTTGGTACACAAAATGAGAATGCTTGGTCTGGGGGAAAATGTGTGTAAATGGGTTAGTAACTGGCTTAGTGATAGAAAGCAGAGAGTGGTTATAAATGGTATAGTCTCTAACTGGGTCGCTGTGACCAGTGGGGTACCGCAGGGGTCAGTATTGGGACCTGTTCTCTTCAACATATTCATTAATGATCTGGTAGAAGGTTTACACAGTAAAATATCGATATTTGCAGATGATACAAAACTATGTAAATCAGTTAATACAAGAGAAGATAGTATTCTGCTACAGATGGATCTGGATAAGTTGGAAACTTGGGCTGAAAGGTGGCAGATGAGGTTTAACAATGATAAATGTAAGGTTATACACATGGGAAGAGGGAATCAATATCACCATTACACACTGAACGGGAAACCACTGGGTAAATCTGACAGGGAGAAGGACTTGGGGATCCTAGTTAATGATAAACTTACCTGGAGCAGCCAGTGCCAGGCAGCAGCCGCCAAGGCAAACAGGATCATGGGGTGCATTAAAAGAGGTCTGGATACACATGATGAGAGCATTATACTGCCTCTGTACAAATCCCTAGTTAGACCGCACATGGAGTACTGTGTCCAGTTTTGGGCACCGGTGCTCAGGAAGGATATAATGGAACTAGAGAGAGTACAAAGGAGGGCAACAAAATTAATAAAGGGGATGGGAGAACTACAATACCCAGATAGATTAGCGAAATTAGGATTATTTAGTCTAGAAAAAAGACGACTGAGGGGCGATCTAATAACCATGTATAAGTATATAAGGGGACAATACAAATATCTCGCTGAGGATCTGTTTATACCAAGGAAGGTGACGGGCACAAGGGGGCATTCTTTGCGTCTGGAGGAGAGAAGGTTTTTCCACCAACATAGAAGAGGATTCTTTACTGTTAGGGCAGTGAGAATCTGGAATTGCTTGCCTGAGGAGGTGGTGATGGCGAACTCAGTCGAGGGGTTCAAGAGAGGCCTGGATGTCTTCCTGGAGCAGAACAATATTGTATCATACAATTATTAGGTTCTGTAGAAGGACGTAGATCTGGGTATTTATTATAATGGAATATAGGCTGAACTGGATGGACAAATGTCTTTTTTCGGCCTTACTAACTATGTTACTATGTTACTATGTTACTATAAGTCATCAGGGCCCTGGGGTCCCTCGTAGAAGATGGGGTACTGTCATGTCGGACGCTGTTCACACTAGGGCGTCCGACAAACAGCGGTAATTCCACATTTGTCCACTATACACTCAGTGGCGCCGACTAGATTTTATCCAGGCTATCCAGGGTTAATCTGGCTGGTAATCTGGTTGGAGGTTGGGTCACGCCCGTGGCCTTTAAACAGTCATTCTGGACTTTGGGCGTCACCGATTATATCTTGTGTCTTGTGCCTGGTGATCTCGGTCTGGAGTGGTGGACTAGGAGTTGAAGTATCGTATCTGGTGGTGTATTATCCTTTGTCATATTTCTCCTTCCTATATCTGTGTTTATTTCTGCCCTGTGCACATTATAGTGTTTTCCTGTGTGTCTGCGGCGTGGTGCGTTTTTAGTTTTCCCTGTCTGTACTTTCTGTGTAGGTTGGTGTGTGGTCTTATCACTGGGTGGCGGGTGGAGGTTTCAGCATTGGGCTGAAACAGGAGTCAGGGTCAGGCCTGGCGGCCCAGACAAGCACACCATTGGTGTAAATTCTGGGAGAGGGACAGACAGGGTTTTCCCTGGTCTGAGGGATATCGCAGGGGCCCGGGTAATCAGCTTTAGTCTACCCAATACCCCGTGACAATTATTTGCCTCTAGCCAAATTTACCATAAACAATCAATATCAAGAATCTACTAAGACCTCCCTATTCTTCTGCAATCTAGGATATCACCCTCACTTTGGTTCCTTTTTGACTTTCAAATTAGATACCCCAGAGGTAGGAAAAGCCACTGACAAATTAAAGCTGATCCGATCTAAAATTACAGGGAATATGAGGAGGGCACAGGATAGACAAGCCTCCTCAGCAAATATAAGATGCTCTGATGGACCTTGTTTTGGGTTTGGGGACAAGGTGTGGCTACCACAAGAAATATTGAACTTAAGGTTCCCTCAACTAAACTAGAGCCTAATTTCATTGATCAATATGAAACTACTGAGATCATCAAACAGGTCTTCTATTTAAAACTCCACCATTCTTTCCGTACAACCAATGTATGTACTTACAATTGTTAATTTTTCCTTTCTATCCTGTTAATTATTATCTATGCTCTGCTCTATGTAGAAGCAGGAAGTCTATTGTCCCAGCATGATCCATTCCCCTCTTCAATTCCTAACCCAGCCTCTTTGCTACTCTCCCCTGCCAGGGATGTTTTCAGTGACTTATAACTTCTGCAGAGAAAATTGCCTTCCTGTTTCTGCATGGAGCTTAGAAGAATTCAGCTAGTCAGTTTTTAATCACTTATGTCATGGACCTAATGGAAAATAGAAGAATTAACTGAGTAGAAGAGCAAATTGAGCAATTGTAAGTACACAGTGCTATACAATACGATGACTGAAATTTATTAAGTGGATAAATACTTTGATGGGAGTTTATCACCCTGTCAATAATCCTCCTTCTACTGTCCTGGTCAGGAGCAGTCTTGAGTACGAACAATCCTTGGCTCTTGGTTTGTAAGAGAATCTCTTGAATACTTTGTTAATAGGAAGGATTATGGGCAAGGGGGGAAGATCGTGGGTGTCAGCTAACAACCTGTTCAAAAGATTCCATCGATCATTTCCAGATAAGCCTGGTCCTATGGGTCCAGAGGCTCACTCGTAAGAGGGAGTACTGTGACATCTGTATTAGTACCTGCCGTTACTTCTGACGCTCGGCAGCACCGCGCTCTCACTGCATTTCTAGTTTTGCTTTTTCTGAAACTTGTTGTCTCACACATACTAGGAGACAGAGTTAACTGCTCTGTGGTTTGGGTGAGGCTGAAAGCTATTTAATATCCTGAAATCCTGTTGTCCACTGACAGTTGTATTCTGACTTGTTTCAGTGTAGCATGCCTTCCTATTCTCCCAGTGGACAGTTCTAACTTTTGGCTTTGACATGCTTTTTGACTATTCTCATTCTTTACCATTTTGTACCTGCAGCAACCTTTTGATTATGTCTCCGGCTTGAATTTTGACTAACCATTTGCCTCCTGATCTTGTCATTGTCGTGACTAGGGTTGAGCGAAATGGATCGGTCATTTTCATAAGTCGCCGACTTTTGGCAAAGTCGAGTTTCATGAAACCCGACCCGATCACTGTGTGGGGTCGGCCACGCGGTACGCGACTTTCACACCAAAGTCGCGTTTCAATGTTGCGAAAAGCACAATTTCTCAGCCAATGAAGGTGGACGCAGAGTGTGGGCAGCGTGATGACATAGGTCTCAGTCCCCACCATCTTAGAGAAGGGCATTACAGTGATTGGCTTGCTTTCTGCGGCATCACAGGGGCTATAATGGGGCGTTCCCGCTGACCGCCATCTTACTGCTGCTGATCTGAGCATAGGGAGAGGTTGCTGCTGCTTCGTCAGAAGCAGGGATAGCGTTAGGCAGGGTACATTAATCCCCAAACCACTTGTGCTGTAGCGATTTCCACTGTCCAACACCACCTTTTGTTTGCAGGGACAGTGGAGGCTACATTTTTTTTCCTCAGCGCTGTAGCTCATTGGGCTGCCCTAGAAGGCTCCCTGATAGCTGCATTGCTGTTTGTACGCCGCTGTGCAAACCAAGTGCTTTTTTCAAAGCACAAATCCTGTTGCTCCTTCCTTTCTGCACAGCTATCTTGTTTGTTTGTCCACACTTTTGACTTTTTTGTGCAGCAGTCCACTCCTTGTTATTGCTGCCTGCCATACTTTGCTGAGATTACTGCAGGGAGATAGTTGTAATAATAAGATAATTGTAGGACAGTCCCTTTTTTTTCCGTTATATCTCTTCAAGCCACTTTCTGTCACAGAAAATATACTCTAATACAGTGGCCCAGATTTATTCACTAGTCTCCCTGAAGAAAAAAAAAAGGGTGCAGATTAAAATTGGCAAATCTGCATCAGTGGCAGTCCTGTGTGTGGCATCTGTGTCTCATTTTCTGGCACAAAAAATATAGAGTCTAACAGTGGGCCTGATTTCTTGCCAATTCTCCCAAAAATAAAAAAAAAATAGTGGGAGATTAAGTTTGGCAATTCTGCCTCAGTGCCAGTCGTGTGTGTGGCATCTGTCTTTAATTTTGTGCCACAGAAAACCTAGTGTGTAATACTGGGCCAGATTTTTTTTAAAATTCTCCCAGAAAAAAAAATAGTGGGAGATTAAGATTGGCCATTCTGCCTCTGTGCCAGTCCTGTGTGTGGCATCTGTCTCTCATTTTGTGCCACAGAAAACCTAGTGTGTAACACTGGGCCTGATTTCTTGACAATTCTCCCACAATAAAGTTACAAAAAAGTGGGAGATTAAGATTGGCATTTCTGCCTCAGTGCCAGTCCTGTGTGTGGCATCTGTCTTTAATTTTGTGCCACAGAAAACATACAGTCTAACAGTGGGCCTGATTTCTTGCCAATTCTCCCATAAATAAAAAAAATAGTGGGAGATTAAGATTGGCAATTCTGCCTCAGTGCCAGTCGTGTGTGTGGCATCTGTCTTTAATTTTGTGCCACAGAAAACCTAGTGTGTAATACTGGGCCAGATTTTTTTAAAATTCTTCCAGAAAAAAAAAATTGTTGGAGATTAAGATTGGCAATTCTGCCTCAGTGCCAGTCGTGTGTGTTGCATCTGTCTATAATTTTGTGCCACAGAAAACCTAGTGTGTAATACTGGGCCAGAATTTTTAAAAATTTTCCCTGGAAAAAAAAACTAGTGGGAGATTAAGATTGGCATTTCTGCCTCAGTGCCAGTCCTGTGTGTGCCATCAGTCTCTCATTTTGTGCCACATTAAACCTAGTGTGTAACACTGGGCCAAATTTTTTGACAATTGTCCCAGAAAAAAAAAATTGTGGGAGATTAGGATTGGCAATTCTGCCTCAGTGCCAGTGCTGTGTGTGGCATCTGTCTCTAATTTTGTGCCACAGTAAACCTAGTGTGTAATACTGGGCCAGATTTTTTTACAGACAGAGAGAAAGCATGCTGCTTCAGGCCTTGTTCACACATTTAGTATTTGGTCAGTGTTTTGCATCAGTATTTGTTAGCCAAAATCAGGAGAGGATCAGTCAGAGGAAAAGTATAATAGAAACACGTCACCACTTCTGCATTTTAACCCTGTTAGGGCTAGCGGAATGCACCGAGTATAGGAAGGAAACAACAAGGTTCACAGCCTGGGGTCCACCGTGCAGAGATATCGGCTGCAAAGTGGCAGCACTATATGGCGGCATAAGCAGACTCTGTTAACTTCACAGAATCACAAAGATATGAAAATGCTGTGCCCAGTTAACCTCACAGAGGATGACAGCTACATAACTGAGCAAAGCAAAGAGTGGTCATGCAGACAGCATAGCACACAAACAGCTCCTCACCGCAGGTGCCGGTATTCTAGGGGCTTATTTCAGCCAACCATGACCACATGCAGACATGACCACCAAGCAGCAAAGCTCATAACATAAATTGATTCTAGCGCATGGCCGTGCGGCCATGCGAACCTTATATAGCTGCAGCAGACAAGGACCTTCCTAGTGGTCAATTTGGAGCTGCTACAGGACCTGAGCGTGTGACCCCCAATCTCCAATGAGAGGACCTCCTGTGGGCATGCTCAGTGTGTGCAAAGCCGGAAAAGCCTGCTCGTTGCTGACCAGTGCTGGCTACAAAATCAGAGCCCGGAAAGGCAGCAGTAACCCTTTGCACAGTATCAGGCTGAGCAAGACGCTGGGACCGACGTCTCCGCTGAGCAGGCTCCACTGAGGCTGATGCAGAATGGGAGACCGCAGCACACATGGCTCGAGATTCCCTCTGTACAGCAGTGGGAACTCATCCCTTAACATACCCACTGCTGGTTTTGACTTACAAATAAGGAGGTTAAATACTGAACATGTGCCCAAATGGTCATTGTGACACATGGAGATATGAGTGAATGCCAAATTTCTCTGTTCACCATTATTAGGAGTAATTAAATGTAATGGAGGAAAGAAATCGCATCAGCAGCCTTTGATTACAGGTCGGCCTGACATTTGATTTTCACCTGGATTCACCAGCAACAGTCTTGTGTGTACCCGCCTTCTCATACATTATGGGCCTGATAAATAAACGCTGATGTTGTGCACAGAAATCCCTAGAAATGGCTAGCGGGAGTACAATATGCCTAATTCATTAGCAATTGCAATCCACTTAATGAGGTAGGTGCATGTGCTTCCAACAATACACTGACTGGAGTACATTACTGGTGAAATTGTAATAAATTACATGATCGTCCTTGCTCATGCCTATCCTAACCATGCCATGTAGATTTTGGTAAAGCTGAATGGGACTGGTGTAAAAACACAAAATGTAGCTACATTTTTGTGTAAGCTTGACGTTGCCAATTTTTTGTAGATAAAAGAATGTGTTTTACAGCAGAAATCTTTGTGAATCATACCCTATGTCTCTAAATAGTATGTTCCTTTTCTACTTCAGAAAGCATCATACCTGCACCCTTCTTTTCCATCTACATATATCTCAGTTCCATTTCTGATTACTCTAAGTCAGGGGTGCACAACCCCAGTCCTCAAGGGCCACCAACAGTGCATGTTTTCAGGATGCACAAAATGTTGGAATCAGCACCTGTGATTCCACTGGCGCTCCTAACCAAACGAAGACACTGGCGCTCCTAACGAAAATTAGAAATTTGGGAAAAAGAAGACACTGGCGCTCCTGACCAAAATCAGAAATTTGGGAAAAAGAGGCCACAGGTTAGAATAAAGGATGGGTTGCTAGTGGGAATAATATTCACCTGCGCTGTCTACAATAGGGTAAGAATGTGGAAATAAATATGGGTTCAAAAACACTTACAGTTTGTTATCATTGAAAAAAGTATGGGTAAATTCTGGATCCTGTATGGTGCCCATTGTAGATGGCGTTTAAGTTATTAGTGCCAATATGCTACTTGCAGATGCTCAGATGTTTGGGAAAGTTTGTTCCCGTATCATCTTACGGTTTCCCCTGAGGGATAAATTTACACCTTTATAAATTACTAGATTGTGGCATCGGGTATTCTAGAATATGCATGTCCCCGTAGTATATGGACAATGATGATTCCAGAATTCGCGGCAGACTGTGCCCGTCGCTGATTGGTCGAGGCAACCTTTATGACATCATCGTCGCCATGGCAACCATTATGACATCTACGTCGATACTGTGCCCGTCGCTGAATCAGAAACGTGGGATTTCTACATCCTTTATGACATCATCGTCGCTGTGCCCGTTGCTGATTGGTCAAGGCCTTGCGGCCTCGACCAATCAGAGACGCGGGATTTTCAGGACAGACAGACAGACAGACAGAAAGACAGACAGACAGACGGAAAAACCCTTAGACAATCACTCTTGATGGGCGGACAGAGTGCTGATGGTCATCAGCTGGTAGAAGGCGCTTAGAGCAGAGTTTATGTTCTGTGAAATTACATTTTGGAGAATCGTCTCCCTGATAGAGTGAATGTGCCAATATATATCATACAGGTCAACATGCACACATGATTAATACTCACTGATTCCCCGTGCTGCAGGGTTTGGAAATCGTGCAGATCGCGAGCAGGTCACTGCTGTGATTTGTGAGGTAGACTGCGAGTAAAGCTGCGGCGAGAGCGGCAGGACCGCGAAAGCCTTGCGTGCCCCAGCCTGAAGCAACACCGAGGTAGCGGTTGAAGGGGGTGGGAGGAGCTGGGGGTGACATCACCGAGCTACATAGGACAGGTGTGCTGTGGACAGCCAACCAACGCTTTTTCATGGGGGGGGTTCGATAGCAATAACCTAACATAAACAAATCAAATAGAATTGATAATTATCAAGCAGATGACTGGAAACCACACTATGAATTTATTAAATATTCCCAAACATCTGAGCATCTGCAAGTAGCACGGCACCTATATTGGCACTAATAACTTAAGCGCCATCTACAACGGGCACCATACAGGATCCGGAGTTTACCCATACTTTTTTCAATGATAACAAATTGTAAGTGTTTTTGAACCCATATTTATTTCCACATTCTTACCCTATTGTAGACAGCACAGGTGAATATTATTCCCATTAGTAACCAATAGAATTAGATCGGCCATATACATTAGATGTCTGAAGGATGACCCATGCTTTAACCAATCATTTGGCCAACAAATGGCTCTCTCAGGCAGCTTTCCCATACACAGATGTGCTTTCTCGGCCGAGCACTTCTGTGTTCTTTGCTAGAAACTATAGGCTGACATGTTGACCAGCATCGTATCTCAGTGAGAACAATGAAATCGGAAGTCTGAAATCGGACACGTGCAATCAACATCTCTCCCCACCATCAGTTGACTTTTCTCCTCCATATACATTAGACTGTCGTTCGAACCTGTAAATATTGGTGGATTCAGCCAACTTTAGTCTTATGTGTACGGAGGACCTTAGAAATCTCCCTGTTTTTGTGAACACAAATAATTTTTATTAACAATTAAAGGGAACCTGTCACCCCTAAAATCGCAGGTGAGGTAAGCCCACCGGCATCAGGGGCTTATCTACATCATTCTGTAATGCTCTAGGGCAGAGCAAAGTACTGCAGTGTGCAGGTGCTGGGCCTCTCTGACCTTTCCCGGCACCTGCGCAATGCAGTACTTTGCAAAGTACGCCTGCACTGATGCCGCAGCGTGAAGACCAGAAGAGGATGTCATCTGATGAAGATGGGAGGTGCCGGACCCGGACCAACAGTGGGAACGCCCCTGGGTGAGTATAATCTAATGTCTTTTTCTCATCTTTTAGGATACATCGAGGGCTTATCTAGAGCATTACAGAATGCTGTAGATAAGCCTCTGATGCCGGTGGGCTTACCTCACCCGCGATTTTGGGGGTGACAGGTTCCCTTTAAATGGCAAAGTTGCTTGTTTTTTCTATCAGTGTGCAATTTTAACAATTTATTATGTTGGGATTATCCCTTCAATCTTACTTTGTAGGTTATATATTGATAAGATATATTAATATTTGTGGTGCCTAAAATAATCATGCTTCTTGGTATAAAGCTTCACTTTTATGAACAGTGTAAAAACAATTTGTATCACAGAACCTAGCACCCCCATGCTGGCTTCTTGCTACAATTTAAAATAATTTGCTTGTATACATAAGACACCCATAGATGTGTAAATATTGTTACAATGTGTTCCATTTAAACCACATTTGGATGAAGTCATGCTAATATAATTTCATGTCTGATCTATGCCATGTTTACTTTTTTTAACTACATAATCGTTCTGCATCTGTTTGTATTGCAATTTCCACTAACTCCAGGAGCTAATGAAGTCTTGTTTGTTATATACGTCTGCAAAGATTTCACAGACCAGAACTGCAAATGTGGATTTCAATATTTAACACTCTTTCTGAACATTCTGCTGCTCTTTTGAACTAAGCTCAGTGAAAGTGTTCTCAGCATTCCCCACTGTGACTGACTTTATGAAAAGAAGCAATGTCGATGGTAGAAGTAAATAGAACTCATTTCTCTAAATTGTTTTTGATTGTTCAAAGTAAAATGTGGAAACTGAATTCAAGCTGTGTGACATTCAAAGAATCCTGAATACTGCGGGATAAAACTGGTGTCCTTATGTAAATAGGCCATATACATAAGGGGAATCATTTGTCTCGTAACTTAAAAGCCGATCAATACTCAACTTCAGATTTGACCTTTCATTGTGAATGTAGAAAAACTATCATTATGACAATAACATTAGTAAAGTGTCAAAAGGTCCCTGATTGCATGGGAAAGATGTGGAATAATCAAGAGTGTTTCACCTCTACCTCCATTCAAATAACAAATTTCCTTAAATGCATAGAAATATGAAAAAGTAACAAAACTGATACCACATCAAGTTCAGGATTGACAGATGATTAAATTCTATAGCGTTTGGCTCCATGGGGTATTTGAATCTTGTAATTTATGTTTAATAGATACTTTTATTCGGGGAGTATCATGTTGAATGCTTGATAATTACTTAAATAAGTTATCTACTGGAGAACAGCTCAGGCTACATATGTTAAGGCATATGAATACCAAAAATGAGAGTCCCATTTTCTGGAATTGATCATTTTCTGCATTATATTGATGCCCACGTAATGAAAGGAAAATGTCTGTTCATCCAAGTTAAAATTAATCAAGACAACCACATGTAAATGATTATCTGCTTTAGGGCAGAGATTGACTGCTGTATTTCTTATGCGAAAATCTCATCGTAAACCTCATACTGGCTGTCGGCTCTCCTGACCTGACCTTGACAGCTGCATAGAAATGCATCATACTATCTTGCTCAGGTCAGGAGAGGTTCCATGCCAGTGCATGCAGTGCGGTGATCAACACACAAGTTATATAGCAGTTACCACAGGGCTAAGTTACCACAAAGAAAATTTGCTGTGTTTGACTGTGCCAAAGCAGTGCGAGAGATTTGAAAAATCTAATGTGCATGCTGCAAAATATACCATAACATAAATTGACAAGAGATTCAGCTTTGAGATCCACAGGATGACAATTTATCCTGCATATGTAAATATGAGCTTCACTTTTTTCTTTACAAAAGCTCTTCGATTCTGCCATTGAAATGATATCTGCAGCATCAGAGAAGCACTCCTATTAAGATTTTTATCCAATGAATGTTTATGTGCTAGTAATGTAGTGTAAGTGTATTAATATACTCACATACTGCTGCTCTCTCCGATGTTCAGCATTGTTCTTCTCCTCTCCTTAGTAATGTCAGCGCAATTGTGACTAGCTGGCTCTCTTGGGTCAATTGATAGGCTCTTTTACAATGAAAGCCTGTAGAGCCTTGTTCTCATGCTTCAGTGGCATACATTGTAAAGGACATTTATGGCACATGCAGAGTGCAGTGTGACCCAGAGAATCTTCAGAGCGAATATGTCACTGAGAAGAGAAATATTGCAAAAATAGCGGTACTCAACTTAACATGATCAAGTGAGGTTTTAATGGTGTCCACAAGGTAGTAACAGAAATGTTTCAGTCCTGATAAATTTGCTAGAGATCAGGAATACTACAAGTTAAACTGTGTCTACAAGTGGCAGGACAAACAACCATCATGGCGTACCTCCTCAAGACCGGGTCTCCGATCATCCACCGAACTGTCGACATCGGGTTCAGAACAGGACCATTCTGGCCCCTCATCTACTTTCCAACCTTTTTTAGGGCAATGAAGGAGACATTAAAGACAAAGAGGGACAGACGGGGCACAGACAGAAGGGGCAACCAGACTCAAGCTCGCACCACCCAGTCCCAGGTATGTGCCCCTTGGTGATAAACATCTCCTTTTGAACACTAAGTATTGCAGAATATAATGTCCTCCAAAAAAGACTCTCGTTTTGTCTCTCCTATAAATATAGGACATTTGATTTGGAAATGGACTTCCAGCGTTTCTTCCGTTCCCTCGGACTGAAGGTTAATTTTTCTAAACCGTCGCCTAATATGTCAAGCATTATAGATGTCAACCAGTTCAGAGACAACCTTTCTGTGACTAACCTGAGTTTGAGGTCTAAGAGTTTCTTTAGGCCACCTACAGTTGCTAACACTCTAGAAACCTTCATTAACTTCTTAAGGTACCGTCACACTTAGCAACGCTGCAGCGATACCGACAACGATCCGGATCGCTGCAGCGTCGCTGTTTGGTCGCTGGAGAGCTGTCACACAGACCGCTCTCCAGCGACCAACGATGCCGGTAACCAGGGTAAACATCGGGTAACTAAGCGCAGGGCCGCGCTTAGTAACCCGATGTTTACCCTGGTTACCATCCTAAAAGTAAAAAAAACAAACACTACATACTTACCTACAGCCGTCTGTCCTCCAGCGCTGTGCTCTGCACTCCTCCTGTACTGTCTGTGTGAGCACAGCGGCCGGAAAGCAGAGCGGTGACGTCACCGCTCTGCTTTCCGGCTGACCGACGCTCACAGCCAGTACAGGAGGAGTGCAGAGCACAGTGCTGGAGGACAGACGGCTGTAGGTAAGTATGTACTGTTTGTTTTTTTTACTTTTAGGATGGTAACCAGGGTAAACATCGGGTTACTAAGCGCAGCCCTGTGCTTAGTTACCCGATGTTTACCCTGGTTACCAGTGAAGACATTGCTGAATCGGTGTCACACACGCCGATTCAGCGATGTCTGCGGGTAGTCCAGCGACCAAATAATGTTCTGGACTTTCTTCCCCGACCAGCGACAGCACAGCAGGGGCCTGATCGCTGCTGCCTGTCACACTGGACGATATCGCTAGCGAGGACGCTGCAACGTCACGGATCGCTAGCGATATCGTCTAGTGTGACGGTACCTTTACAGTCCTCTTTCCATAAACTAAAAACAGATATGGAAAAAAAGGTAATTTACATTATCCTTCTAATCTCTCAGCAGTAGACTAGCATGCATTGGGATCACTCCAAGACGACAGTCACTTCATAATAAAGCAGCTGATAAAGGAGGTGCCATAGTCTTTATGGACCATTCCTATTACATAGAAGAGGCCCTCCGTCAGCTCGGTGACACTTCCATTTATAAAACATTACCTCGTGATCCAATAAGTAGCATAAAATCAGATATACAAGATGTTCTTAATAAGTACATCGACTCAGGTATCCTAGACAAAAAAACGAGTGAGTTCCTGACTAACCATAATCCTGTCATTCCAGTTTTCTACACACTCTGGAAAATCCATAAAAATCCATTAAAACCTCCTGGCAGAGCCATCGTCACCTCCACTGATTCTTTTCTCTCGCCCATTGCCATATACTTGAAAAAAAAATTTTGTCTCCCTTCATCAAAACTACTAGATCCTTCCTTTTGGATTTGGGTACTTTTTAGATATCATCAATGCTATGGGTCACGTCCCTAGCGATTCCCTACTCATCACCTTAGACGTGAAAGATCTCTATACCTCCATTCCTCACCAACAGGGTCTATTGTCTGTCAAACGACTCCTTGAACTGTCTGATTTTGGTGCATCACAAACCAATATGTGTATGAAACTTCTCACTCTAGTTCTAACTAAGAGCTACTTTATGTTCCAGGATGACTTTTTCCAACAGATCTGCAGGACCGCTATGGGCTCGAATGTAGCACCCCCCTATGCTAACTGTTACATGGCCAACTTTGAGGAGACAATTATCTACACATGCTCCCTCTTTCTTGATAACATCATCGTGTGGAATAAGCATTGAAATAGGGCGCACTACCAACATATAAACCTAATATAAAAAAATATATCCATAAATACGGGGTGCAAGCGAGTGAGAAAATGACCAAATATAACCAGCAGAAAGAAAACGCTACATCGATGACATTTTTTGCATATGGAGGGGCTTGTCCGAGTCCCTGTCTAATTTCCATTACCTACTTAAGGTTTGAGCTTGACCATTACTTCACCATTCACCATTGGTGATCAAAAATCAACACTGCTTTCTATCCACCGACCTCTACTCTAAAGCCACCAACTGTAATATCTTTCTCCACTCTCAGAGTTTCCATCCCACACCAATGAAACGATCTATTCCAAAATCTCAATTTCAACGCGTTAATAGAATCATCTCTGACCCAACTACCCATGAGGTCAGCTTAAGTGAAATGAACTCCAAATTCAGGGAAAGAGGCTGTTAGGGATAGCGTAACACACCAAATAATTAGGAAGATGGTATAATGTGCGTTCGCAGCCCGGGGTCCACCGTTCAGAGATAGAACCTGCTGCTGAGTAATGACAGACTATATGGCGGTATAATGTGGATACACACACGGATTAGCTTCACCCGGTATGAAGGAAGTGAACCCTGTTGCGTCACAGGGCCGCGGTACCGCACAAAGAGTGCAAGCAAGGAGTCACAGAACTCTGTCCCAAGACACAGGGAAAGAGTTCCTCTAGAACTCTTGCACTCGACACTGCTATTGGGGTGTCAGAGATTAACTGAAATAATAATTTAATGCACAAGAGCGCGTGCAGTGCCGCTCTGGCGGATGCCACTAACCACCCAGACTTGTGTCAGGCAAGCGCTCTAATAGCGCAAAGCGCCGCACTGGCTGTCACAGCAATAAGATGCTGCATCGTGTGTTAGGTGCAGATTAGGGTTGAGCGACCTTGACTTTTTTAGAGTCGAGTTGGGTTTCGCAAAACCCAACTATCTCAAAAGTCGGGTCGAGTGAAATCGGCCGATTATGTCGTAAAGTCGGGATCGACCGAAACAAAAACCCAATGCAAGTCAATGGGGCAGCATAGTCGGCAGTGAGTGGGGGCCAGGAAAACACCTAGAGTGCCCATTTTAATGGCAAAAACATTCATTCTTCTTAATGAAGCTTGTCAATCTTAATTTCCCTTACAATAATAGTTAGGCATTGGAAATTGGGGGTCATTTGGCTAAAGTTGTTGGGGGTAGGGCTGGTTCAAGTATTTTGTGGGCCCAGGAAATCTGGACCACGTCACGGCAGTGGAGCAGGGCGAGGTAAGTATTTAAACTTTGCAAGTGCTGTGATCTTGAGCAAGCAGGGGGGGCCCACTTGTTGGCATTGGCACTGGCACAGGGCCCCTCAAAGTACGGCGGTGTGTTTGCACGGCGGGGGCGCCTCCCACCGGCAGCGACACTTTTGCGTACTATGAGGGGCCCTGTGCCAGTGATGTCGCCAACGAGTATGCCCCCCACCTGATGATGGAACTTGCACTTTCATCTTCACCTTCCTCTTTGTCCCCTTGTAAGGTGGTATAGTATGTGGGAAGGGGAACCTGAATTTCAGCAGGGTCAGATTCAGGCTGTGTAGCGTGCAAGGGGAATGTAGTGGTCTGGGGCAATGTACCAGCAGACTCATCTATCACTGGCTGGGCAATGGGCAGGATGAGGAGGAAACACAGATATAGGCCCAAAGAATAAAGTGGGCTAAATGCAGTTCAAAATTGGTAACAGGACTAACCAGGGGGCATTGCTTTGTTCAGTGGAGGACAACTGTAATGAGAGGCTGACACAGTGAGTAGGCCCAAATCAGTAAGTAGGCTAAATGCAGTTCAAAATTGGAAACAGAAGTAAACAGGCGGCACTGGTTTGTTCAGTGGAGAACAGCAAGGAGCGGCAGACACCGTTAGTAGGGCCAACAAAACGAGTAGGCCAAATGCATTGTTATATTACAAAATTTAACGAGAGCCTCAAAATTGAAGCTAAGGAAAGGCAACCTGGGGAACACCTTGGAGCGGCAGACACCGTTTCTAGAACCCAACCAAACAAGTAGGCCCACTGCAGTTTTTAAATTAAAAAACTCTTCAACGAGAGCCTGAAAATTGAAGCTCAGGAAATGCTACCAGGAGAACACCTTGGAGCGGCAGACACCGTTAGTAGGCCCTACCGAAGCAGTAGCCCCAATGCAGTTTTCAAATTCCTATAGGCTGAAAACCAGACAATTGACGCTCAGCTTTTTTCAGAGGAGGACAGCTGTATTGAGTGGCGCAGACAGACACAGGTAGTAGGCCTTAAACAAAAAATTTGGCTCAATGCAGTTTAAAAAAGGTTACAGGGGTACATAAGCAGCATTGGTGTGGTCAGCGGAGGACAATTTGAATTAGGGACTGCAGACAGACTTAGTAGGCTGTCCCCTGTGGACCATGCATCCACCACATTAACCCAGTGTGCCATAATGGACACGTAACCTTCCATGGTCATGCCTACTGGTCCATGCGTCTGTTGTCAGGTTCACCTTTCTACTCTTAGATTGCCTGAGTGCATGGACAATGCGGACTTTTACATGCTGGTGGAGGGCTGGGATGGCTTTTCTCGCAAAAGAAGTGTCGACTGGGTAGCTTGTACCGTGGTACAGCGTAGTTCATCTGGGCTTTATAAATATAAAATAAAGAAAAAAGTAGGCTCTATGCACTTTCAACTAGGTTCCAGGGGTACACGGCCAGCATTGGTCTGGTCAGTGGAGGACAATTCCAATTATGGACCGCAGACAGACTTAGTACACCTACAATTAAAAAAAGGATGCTCTATGCAATTTAAAATAGGTTCCAAGGGTACTCGGCCAGCATTGGTCTGGTCAGTGGAGGACTATTGGAAGGAGGGACCGCAGACAGGCTTAGTAGGCCTAACATAAGAAAAGTAGGCTGTAGGCACTTTAAAATAGGTTCCAGGGGTACACGGGCAGCAGTGGTGTGGTCAGTGAAGGACAATTTCTATTATGGACCGCATACAGACTTAGAAGGCCGAACATAACAAAAGTAGGCTCTATGCACTTGGAATTATCTTGCAGGGGTACACAGGCAGCATTGGTGTTGTCAGCGGAGGCCGATTGTAAGGAGTGTCTGACAGTTAGTACTCCCAAAAAATAAATAGATGTTAATGTCTCGCAATACAACAAAACCAAAAAACAAAAGGGTGGCATACTTAAGTACAGGGGTGGGCTCCTCTGCTGAGTTACAGACCTAGTAATTTGGCGCTAAGTATTTACTGGTGTAAATATAGGACACTGCCCCTGACTATTTTAAGTAGCATCATACATGTCAACACATTGGTATTGTCAGTGCCAGGCATTGAAGGATGTCAGCGCATAGACTAAACATTGGTGGAGCTGTGAGAGATAATTTTGCAAATCGTAGAGCACTGTTTGAGCTGGGGGGGAACTGTCTTGTGGCCGGCGGTACAGGCCCAGGGCCCCTCATGTTACAACGGTGTCTGACGTTGGTTACGTGCCACCACCGCCAGAGACACTTTATTGTACTATCAGAGACCCAGTGGCAGTGCCGTCGACCAAAAGCGTGCACACCCACCTTTTCAGACAAACAGCACTCTCACGGGTGCTTGCGCCAAGTGGCGAGACCACGGCCCCGTGGAGGGAGTTTGCCCATTTAGGGAGGTGTAAACATGTCGTATGCTGGACAAACAGCTGCTGCAAATTACGAGATTGGAAAACTCAGTCAGACCAGTCCACAAGCAAGACCTTTTCATAGGAAAGCTAGGTGTCAGCCGGGAAAGGTGGGGCAAAATAATTCAAAATCCAGGAGTGGTTCATTTTAATGAATGTTGGATCATCAACATTTTGGGTAGCCAGACAAGTCCTTTTTTCGGTTAATATTGAACCAGCAGCTCTGAATACTCTTTCTGATAGCACACAAGCTGCTGGGCAAGCAAGCTCCTGCAATGCATATTCTGCCAATTCTGGCCAGGTGTCTAATTTGGATGACCAGTAATCAAATGGGAATGACGGTTGAGGGAGAACATCGATAAGGGATGAAAAATAGTTAGTAACCATACTGGACAAATGTTGTCTCCTGTCACTTTGAATTGATGCAGCAGTACCTGTCCTGTCTGCGGTCATAGCAAAATCACTCCACAACCTGGTCAGAAAACCCCTCTGTCCAACGCCACTTCTGATTTGTGCACCTCTAACACCTCTGGTCTGCTGCCCCTGCAGCTCGTGTGAGAACCATCACCTGCGCTGTGTGCTGGGAATGCCTGAATCAAACGGTCAACAAGAGTTGATTGTTTGGTTGCTAATATTTGTTCCAGGTTCTCATGTGGCATAATATTTTGCAATTTGCCTTTATAGCAAGGATCAAGGAGGCAGGACAACCAGTAATTGTCATCGGTCATCATTTTAATAATGCGTGGGTCCCTTTTGAGGATATATAAGGCATAATCCGCCATGTGGGCCAAAATTCCAGTTGTCAAATCTGCGGTTGTGCTGGGTTGAGCGGCAGTTACAGGCAAATCTACGTCCCTTGTGTCCCTCAAAAAACCAGAACCCGGCTTTGCCACACCACCAATTTCCATTGGCTCCGGAGAAGCTTCCTCATTAAAAAAATACTCATCCCCATCATCCTCCTCATCCTCCTCCTCCTGTTCGCCCGCTACCTCGTCCTGTACACTGCCCTGACCAGACAATGGCTGACTGTCATCAAGGCTTTCCTCTTCCTCTGCTGCAGACGCCTGATCCTTTATGTGCGTCAAACTTTGCATCAGCAGACACATTAGGGGGATGCTCATGCTTATTATGGCGTTGTCTGCACTAACCAGCCGTGTGCATTCCTCAAAACACTGAAGGACTTGACACATGTCTTGTACTTTCGACCACTGCACACCTGACAACTCCATGTCTGCCATCCAACTGCCTGCCCATGTATTTGTATCCTTCCACAAATACATAACAGCACGGCTCTGTTCGCACAGTCTCTGAAGCATGTGCAGTGTTGAGTTCCACCTTGTTGCAAAGTCGATGATTAGGCGATGCTGGGGAAGCTTCAAAGACCGCTGATAGTTCTGCATACGGCTGGAGTGTACGGGCGAACGGCGGATATGCAAGCAAAGTCTGAGCACTTTGAGGAGCAGGTCGGATAACCCCGGATAACTTTTCAGGAAGCACTGCACCACCAGGTTTAAGGTGTGAGCCTGGCAAGGAATGTTTTTCAGTTGGGAAAGGGCGATGGCAGCCATGAAATTCCTTCCGTTATCACTCACTACCTTGCCTGCCTCAAGATGTATAGTGCCCAGCCATGACTGCGTTTCTTTCTGCAAGAACTCGGACAGAACTTCCGCGGTGTGTCTGTTTTCGCCCAAACACTTCATTGCCAATACAGCCTGCTGACGCTTGCCAGTAGCTGCCCCATAATGGGACACCTGGTGTGCAACAGTGGCAGCTGCAGATGGAGTGGTTGTGCGACTGCGGTCTGTGGACGAGCTCTTGCTTCTGCAGGAGGACGAGGAGGAGGAGGAGGGGGGGCGAACGGCTACAGCCAACTGTTTCCTAGACCATGAGCTAGGCTGAACTGTCCCAATATTGCTGTCCCCTGTGGTCCCTGCATCCACCACATTCACCCAGTGTGCCGTGATGGACATGTAACGTCCCTGGCCATGCCTACTGGTCCATGCATCTGTTGTCAGGTGCACCTTTGTACTCACAGATTGCCTGAGTGCATGGACGATGCGCTCTTTAACATGCTGGTGGAGGGCTGGGATGGCTTTTCTCGAAAAGAAGTGTCGACTGGGTAGCTCATAGCGTGGTACAGTGTAGTCCATCAGGACTTTGAAAGCTTCGCTTTCAAGTAACCGGTAGGGCATGATCTCTAATGAGATTAGTCTAGCAATGTGGGCGTTCAAACCCTGTGTACGTGGATGCGAGGATAAGTACTTCCTTTTTCTAACAAGAGTCTCATGTAGATTGAGCTGGACTGGAGAGCTGGAGATCGTGGAACTAGCGTGGGTGCCAGTGGACATGGCAGACTGAGAGACGGTTGGAGACGGTATTCTTGCCGGTGCCCTACATGCAGTGTTTCCTACTATGAAACTGGTGATTCCCTGACCCTGACTGCTTTGGCCTGGCAACAAAACCTGCACAGACACTGCAGGTGGTGCGGGAAATGGTGGCCTTACAGTGATGGAAGGGATGTAGCGATGCTGACTAGCTTCATTGGCCGAGGGTGCTACAACCTTAAGGAACGTTTGGTAGTTAGTCCAGGCTTGCAAATGCATGGTGGTTAAATGTCTATGCATGCAACTTGTATTTAGACTTTTCAGATTCTGACTTCAGCTTAAGGTAGTTGAACATTTTTGACAGATGACTTTGCGCTGATTATTTGGATGTTGTTTAAAAAATTGCCAGACTGCACTCTTTCTACCATCAGATACCTTTTCAGGCATTGCAGACTGAGCTTCTTTAACCGGATGACCACGCTGTCCTCCAACTGGTTTTGGCTTTGCCACGCGTTTTGGGCCAGATATGGGCCCGGCAGATGGAACCTGTTGCGATGTTGATGCCTGCTGCGGCCCCTCCTCCTCCGCTTCAGAACTACTGCCGCCTGCATCCTGTTCCCCCAGTGGCTGCCAATCAGGGTCAACATTTGGGTCATCTATGACCTCCTCTTCTATCTCGTGTGCAACTTCGTCTGTGTCACCGTGTGAGCCGGTGGTGTAGCGTTCGTGACGGGGCACCATAGTCTCATCAGGGTCTGATTCTGGATCAGTACACTGCGAGGGCAATGTTGTGGTCTGAGTCAAAGGAACAGCATAGTAATCTGGCTGTGGCTGTGCATCTGTGCACTCCATGTCCGATTCAACTTGTAATGGGCATGGCCTGTTAACTGTTTCACTTTCTAACCCAGGAACGGTATGTGTAAAGAGCTCCATGGAGTAACCCGTTGTGTCGCCTGACGCATCCTTCTCTGTTGTTGTTTTTGCTGAAGAGGACAAGGAAGCGATTTGTCCCTGACCGTGAACATTAACTAACGACGCGCTGCTTTTACATTTACTAGTTTCAGAAGAGGAGGCAAAAGAGCTAGAGGCTGAGTCAGCAAGGAAAGCCAAAACTTGCTCTTGCTGCTCCGGCTTTAAAAGCGGTTTTCCTACTCCCAGAAAAGGAAGCGTTCGAGGCCTTGTGTAGCCAGACGACGAACCTGGCTCCACAACTTGAGACTTAGGTGCTATATTGCTTTTACCACGACCACCTGATGCTCCACCACCACTACCATCATTACCAGCTGGCAATGACCGCCCACGGCCACGACCTCTTCCACCAGACTTCCTCATTGTTTGCAAAACGTAACCAAAGTAATGGTATTTGTTACTGTAAAACAACTTACAAGGTGAACTCTAACTTCTGTAGGATTTAGATATCCCTTTATAGGTGGGTGAGTGTTGTGAATTCTGTGGTCAAGCTCCCTCCTGTGGTCATGAGTGGTACTTCGGCTGGTTCTGTCTATGAGCTTCCGCTGGTATATGTGAGTGGGGCTGCGGCTTCTGAGTTTCCTTCCTCAGGTGACGAGGTTAAGTCGTTAAGTGCTGCTCTATTTAACTCCACCTTGTTCTTTGTTCCTGGCCTCCAGTCAATGTTCCAGTATTGGTCTGGCTCTCTCCTGGATCGTTCTTGTGGCCTGTCTGCCCTGCATAAGCTAAGTTCTGTTTGTGTTCCTTTTGTTTGCTATATTTTCTGTCCAGCTTGCTATATTGGTTTTTCTTGCTTGCTGGAAGCTCTGAGACGCAGAGGGAGCACCTCCGTACCGTTAGTCGGTGCGGAGGGTCTTTTTGCCCCTCTGCGTTGTTGTTTGTAGGTTTTTGTGTTGACCGCAAAGCTATCTTTCCTATCCTCTGTCTATTCAGTAAGTCGGGCCTCACTTTGCTAAATCTATTTAATCTCTGTGTTTGTATTTTCATCTTAACTCACAGACATTATATGTGGGGGGCTGCCTTTTCCTTTGGGGAATTTCTCTGAGGCAAGGTAGGCTTATTTTTCTATCTTCAGGGCTAGTTAGTTTCTCAGGCTGTGCCGAGTTGCATAGGGAGCGTTAGGCACAATCCACGGCAACCTCTAGTGTGGTATGATAGGATTAGGGATTGCGGTCAGCAGAGTTTCCACGTCTCAGAGCTCGTCCTATGTTAGTAACTATCAGGTCACTTTGTGTGCTCTTAACCACTAGGTCCATTGTGGGTCTGAATCACCTGTTCATAACAGCTAGGGTTAGGGTTAGGGCTAGGGTTAGGGTTAGGGCTAGGGTTAGGGCTAGGGTTAGGGCTAGGATTAGGGTTAGGGCTAGGGTTAGGGTTAGGGCTAGGGTTAGGGCTAAATTTAGGGTTAGGGTTGGGGCTAAATTTAGGGTTAGGGTTGGGGCTAAATTTAGGGTTAGGGATGGCACTAAATTTAGGGTTAGGGATGGCGCTAAATTTAGGGTTAGGCTTCTTTCACACTTACGTCGGTACGGGGCCGTCGCAATGCATCGGCCTGACATACCGACGCACATTGTGAAAATTGTGCACAATGTGGGCAGCAGATGTAGTTTTTCAACGCATCCGCTGCCCAATCTATGTAATGGGGAGGAGGGGGCGGAGTTAAGGCCACGCATGCGCAGTCAGAAATGGCGGGTGCGATGTACAAAAAAAACTTACATTGAACGTTTTTTTGTGCTGACGGTCCGCCAAAACACTGATCCAGTGCACGACGGACGCGACGTGTGGCCATCCGTCACGATCCGTCAGCAATGCAAGTCTATGGGCAAAAAACGCATCCTGCGGGCACATTTGCAGGATCCGTTTCTTGTCCAAAACTACGGATAGCGACGGATGCCAAAACGATGCACGTGTGAAAGTAGCCTTAGGGGTAGGGTTAGGGTTGGGGCTAAAGTTAGGGCTAGGGTTGGGGCTAAGGTTAGGGTTAGAGTTGAGATTAGGGTTAGGGTTTGGATTAGAGTTGGTATTAGGGTTAGGGTTGGCATTAGGGTTATGCTTGGGATTAGGGTTAGGTTTGGGATTAGGGTTAAGGTTAGGGTTGTGATTAGGGGTGTATTGGGATTAGGGTTAGGTTTGAGGTTAGGGTTGAGATTAGGATTAGGGGTGTGTTGGATTTAGGGTTTTGATTAGTGTTATGGATAGGGTTGACATTAGGGTTGTTTTGGGGTAAGGGTTGTGATTATCGTTAGGGTTAGTGATTAGGATTATGGATCAGGTTGGGATTAGGGTTAGGGGTATGTTGGGGTTAGGGTTGGAGCTAGAATTGGGGGGTTTCCACTGTTTAGGTACATCAGGGGGTCTCCAAACAAGACAGCCAATTTTGCGCTCAAAAAGTCAAATGGTGCTCCCTCCCTTCTGAGCTCTGCCGTGCGCCCAAACAGTGGGTTACCCCAACATATGGGGCATCAGCGTACTCGGGATAAATTGGACAACAACTTCTCCTGTTACCCTTGTGAAAATAAAAACTTGGGTGCTACAAAATCTTTTTTGTGAAAAAAAAAATATTTTTTTATTTTTATGACTCTGCATTATAAACTTCTGTGAAGCACTTGGGCATTCAAAGTTCTCACCACACATCTAGATAAGTTCCTTGGGGGGTCTATTTTTCAATACGGGGTCACTTGTGGGGGGTTACTACTGTTTAGGTACATCAAGGGCTCTGCAAATGCAACATAACGCCCACAGGCCATTCTATCTACTGTAAGTCTGCATTCCAAAACGCCGCTCCTTCCCTTCCGAGCTCTGCCGTGCGCCGAAACAGTGGTTAACCCCCACATATGGGGTACCAGCATACTCAGGACAAATTGGACAACAACTTTTGGGGTCCAATTTCTCTTGTTACCCTTGTGAAAATAAAAACTTGGGGGCTACAATATCTTCTTTGTGGAAAAAAAAATACTTTTTATTTTCACGACTCTGCATTCTAAACTTCTGTGAAGCACTTGGGCAATCAAAGTTATCACCACACATCTAGATAAGTTCCATGGGGGGTCTAGTTTCCAAAATGGGGTCACTTGTGGGGGATTTCTACTGTTTAGGCACATCAGGGGCTCTCCAAATGCAACATGGCGTCCAATCTCAATTCCAGCCAATTTTACATTGAAAAAGTAAAACGGCACTCCTTCTCTTCCAAGCTCTGCTTTGCGCCCAAACAGTGGTTTACCCCCACATATTGGGTATTAACGTACTTAGGAGAAATTGCACAACAACTTTTGTGGTCTAATTTCTCCTCTTACCCTTGTGAAAATAAAAATTTGGGGACAAAAAATCATTTTTGTAGAAAAAATGCGATTTTTTTTATTTTCACGGCTCTATGTTATAAACTTCTGTGAAGCACATGGGGGTTCAAAGTGCTCACCACACATCTAGATAAGTTCCTTAAGGGGTCTAGTTTCCAAAATAATGTCATTTGTGGGGGGTTTCCACTGTTTAGGCACACCAGGGGCTCTGCAAACGCAACATGGCATCCGATCTCAATTCCAGACAATTCTACATTGAAAAAGTAAAACGGCACTCCTTCCCTTCCAAGCTCTGCGGTGCGCCCAAACAGTGGTTTACCCTCACATATGGGGTATCGTCGTATTCAGGAGAAATCGCACAACAACTTTTGTGGTCTATTTTCTCCTGTTACCCTTGTGAAAATAAGAATTTGTGGGCGAAAAGATCATTTTTGTGTAAACAAAAGCGATTTTTTATTTTCATGGCTCTACGTTATAAACTTCCGTGAAGCACTTGGGGGATCAAAGTGCTCACCACACATCTAGATAAGTTCCTTAAGGGGTCTAATTTACAAAATGGTGTCACTTGTGGGGAGTTTCCACTGTTTAGGTACATCAGGGGCCCTCCAAACGCGACATGGCGTCCGATCTCAATTCCAGACAATTCTACATTGAAAAAGTAAAACGGCACTCCTTCCCTTCCAAGCTCTGCGGTGCGCCCAAACAGTGGTTTACCCTCACATATGGGGTATCGTCGTATTCAGGAGAAATCGCACAACAACTTTTGTGGTCTATTTTCTCCTGTTACCCTTGTGAAAATAAGAATTTGTGGGCGAAAAAATCATTTTTGTGTAAACAAAAGCGATTTTTTATTTTCATGGCTCTACGTTATAAACTTCCGTGAAGCACTTGGGGGATCAAAGTGCTCACCACACATCTAGATAAGTTCCTTAAGGGGTCTAGTTTACAAAATGGTGTCACTTGTGGGGAGTTTCCACTGTTTAGGTACATCAGGGGCCCTCCAAACGCGACATGGCGTCCGATCTCAATTCCAGCCAATTCTGCATTGAAAAAGTCAAACGGCGCTCCTTCACTTCCAAGTTCTGCGGTGCGCCCAAACAGTGGTTTACCCCCACATATGGGGTATTGGCGTATTCAGGAGAAATTGCGTAACAAAATTTATGGTTACATTTCTGTTTTTACACATGTGAAAATAAAAAAAATGGTTCTGAATTAAAATGTTTGCAAAAAAAAGTTAAATGTTCATTTTTTCCTTCCACATTGTTTCAGTTCCTGTGAAGCACGTAAAGGGCTAATAAACTTCTTGAATGTGGTTTTAAGAACCTTGAGGGGTGTAGATTTTAGAATGGTGTCACACTTCGTTATTTTCTATCTTATAGACCCCTCAAAATGACTTCAAATGTGATGTGGTCCCTAAAAAAAAATGGTGTTGTAAAAATGAGAAATTGCTGGTCAAATTTTAACCCTTATAACTCCCTAACAAAAAAAATGTTGTTTCTAAAATTGTGCTGATGTAAAGTAGACATGTGGGAAATGTTATTTATTAACTATTTTTCGTGACATATCTCTCTGATTTAAGGGCATAAAAATACAAAGTTTGAAAATTGCAAAATTTTAAAAATTTTCGCCATATTTCCATTTTTTTCATAAATAATTGCAAGTAATATCGAAGAAATGTTACCACTAACATGAAGTACAATATGTCATGAAAAAATAATCTCAGAATCAGCGGGATCCGTTGAAGCGTTCCAGAGTTAAAACCTCATAAAGTGACAGTGGTCAGAATTGTAAAAATTGGCTCTGTCATTAAGTACCAAATTGGCTCTGTCACTTTAACTCCACTCAGATCGTTACTCCATGCCAGCTGTCAATGTTCCTGCATTTGTTCAGTTCGCTCTTGGATCTTTCTGGTGACCTGTCTACTCCAGCAGAAGCTAAGTTCCTGACAGTTATTATTTGTTCATTGTTGCCTTGTCCAGCTGGATATCATGATTTTGCCTTACTAGCTGGAAGCTCTGGGATGCAGAGTGGCATCTCCGCACCGTTAGTCGGTGCGGAGGTCTTTTTGCACACTCTGCGTGGTCTTTTGTAGTTTTTTGTGCTGACCGCAAAGATACCTTTCCTATCCTCTGTCTGTTTAGTAAGTCTGGCCTCCCTTTGCTGAAACCTGTTTCATTTCTGCGTTTGTGACTTTCATCTTTACTCACAGTCAATATATGTGGGGGGCTGCCTTTTCCTTTGGGGAATTTCTCTGAGGCAAGGTAGGCTTTATTTTCTATCTCTAGGGCTAGCTAGCTCTTAGGCTGTGAAGAGGCGTCTAGGGAGAGTCAGGAACGCTCCACGGCTATTTCTAGCTGTTGTGATAGGATTAGGGGTTGCGGCCAGCAGAGCTCCCACATCCCAGAGCTTGTCCTGTGTCAGTTTAACTATCAGGTCGTGCCGGGTGCTCCTAACCACCAGGTCATAACAGTACAGCTGGCCAAAAGTATTAATGCATCTCAATAGAGGGATAAGAGAAGTTCTGAGACCATTTTTTTTCTTTGCACTGTGTTTTGTCTTTCTTTTCCCCTAAACCTTTGGGTGGTTCAGGACACAGGTGTAGATATGGACATTCAAGGTCTGTCCTCTTGTGTGGATCATCTCACTGCAAGGGTACAAAACATTCAAGATTTTGTGGTTCAGAATCCGATGTTAGAGCCTTGAATTTCTATTCCTGATTTATTTTCTGGGGATAGATCTAAGTTCTTGAATTTCAAAAATAATTGTAAACTGTTTCTAGCTTTGAATCCACGCTCCTCAACAAGTAAAAATCATTATTTCTTTGTTGCATGGTGACCCTCAAGACTGGGCATTTTCCCTTCCGCCAGGAGATCCTGCATTGCGTGATGTTGATGTGTTTTTTCTGGCGCTTGGATTGCTTTATGATGAACCAGATTCAGTGGATCAGGCAGAGAAAATCTTGCTGGCTTTGTGTCAGGGTCAGGATGAAGCGGAGGTATATTGTCAGAAGTTTAGAAAGTGGTCTGTGCTTACTCAGTGGAATGAGTGTGCCCTGGCGGCAATTTTCAGAAGGGGTCTTTCTGAAGCCCTTAAGGATGTCATGGTGGGATTTCCCACGCCTGCTGGTCTGAATGAGACTATGTCCTTGGCCATTCAGATCGATCAGCGCTTGCGTGAGAGCAAAGCTGTGCACCATTTGGCGGTATTCTCTGAGCATAGGCCTGAGCCTATGCAGTGTGATAGGACTTTGACCAGAGATGAACGGCAAGAACACAGACGTCAGAATGGGCTTTGTTTTTACTGTGGTGAATCCACTCATGCTATCTCCGATTGTCCTAAGCGCACTAAGCGGTTAGCTAGGTCTGCCACCATTGGTACGGTACAGTCTAAATTTCTTTTGTCCGTTACTCTGATTTGCTCTCTGTCGTCCTATTCTGTTATGGCATTTGTGGATTCAGGCGCTGCCCTGAATTTGATGGACTTGGAGTTTGCCAGGCGCTGTGGTTTTTTCTTGGAGCCCTTACAGTATCCTATTCCATTGAGAGGAATTGATGCTACGCCTTTGGCCAAGAATAAGCCTCAGTACTGGACTCAATTGACCATGTGCATGGCTCCTGCACATCAGGAGGATATTTGCTTTTTGGTGTTGCATAATCTGCATGATGTGGTCGTTTTGGGGTTGCCATGGCTACAGGTCCATAATCCAGTGTTGGATTGGAGATCTATGTCTGTGTCCGGCTGGGGTTGTCAGGGGGTACATGGTGATGTTCCATTGTTGTCAATTTCGCCTTCCACTCCTTCTGAGGTCCCTGAGTTTTTATCAGATTACCGGGATGTATTTGAAGAGCCCAAATCCGGTGCCCTACCTCCTCATAGGGATTGCGATTGTGCTATTAATTTGATTCCTGGTAGTAAGTTTCCTAAGGGCCGACTGTTTAATTTATCTGTGCCAGAGCACGCCGCTATGCGGAGTTATATAAAGGAATCCTTGGAGAAGGGTCATATTCGCCCGTCGTCGTCACCATTGGGAGCAGGGTTCTTTTTTGTGGCCAAGAAGGATGGCTCTTTGAGACCTTGTATTGATTACCGCCTTCTCAATAAGATCACAGTCAAATTTCAGCATCCTTTGCCGCTGCTGTCTGATTTGTTTGCTCAGATTAAGGGAACTAGTTGGTTCACCAAGATAGATCTTCGAGGGGCGTATAATCTTGTGCGAATTAAACAGGGCGATGAATGAAAAACAGCATTTAATACGCCCGAGGGCCATTTTGAGTACCTGGTTATGCCATTCGGGCTTTCTAATGCTCCATCTGTGTTTTAGTCCTTTATGCATGACATCTTCCGAGAGTACCTGGATAGGTTCATGATTGTATATTTGGATGACATTTTGGTCTTTTCGGATGATTGGGAGTCTCATGTGAAGCAGGTCAGAATGGTGTTCCAGGTCCTTCGTGCGAATTCCTTGTTTGTGAAGGGGTCAAAGTGTCTCTTTGGAGTTCAGAAGGTTTCATTTTTGGGTTTCATTTTTATATAGCTATATTGCTTTTACCACGACCACCTGATGCTCCACCACCACTACCATCATTACCAGCTGGCAATGACCGCCCACGGCCACGACCTCTTCCACCAGACTTCCTCATTGTTTGCAAAACGTAACCAAAGTAATGGTATTTGTTACTGTAAAACAACTTACAAGGTGAACTCTAACTTCTGTAGGATTTAGATATCCCTTTATAGGTGGGTGAGTGTTGTGAATTCTGTGGTCAAGCTCCCTCCGTGGTACTTCGGCTGGTTCTGTCTATGAGCTTCCGCTGGTATATGTGAGTGGGGCTGCGGCTTCTGAGTTTCCTTCCTCAGGTGACGAGGTTAAGTCGTTAAGTGCTGCTCTATTTAACTCCACCTTGTTCTTTGTTCCTGGCCTCCAGTCAATGTTCCAGTATTGGTCTGGCTCTCTCCTGGATCGTTCTTGTGGCCTGTCTGCCCTGCATAAGCTAAGTTCTGTTTGTGTTCCTTTTGTTTGCTATATTTTCTGTCCAGCTTGCTATATTGGTTTTTCTTGCTTGCTGGAAGCTCTGAGACGCAGAGGGAGCACCTCCGTACCGTTAGTCGGTGCGGAGGGTCTTTTTGCCCCTCTGCGTGGTTGTTTGTAGGTTTTTGTGTTGACCGCAAAGCTATCTTTCCTATCATCTGTCTATTCAGTAAGTCGGGCCTCACTTTGCTAAATCTATTTCATCTCTGTGTTTGTATTTTCATCTTAACTCACAGTCATTATATGTGGGGGGCTGCCTTTTCCTTTGGGGAATTTCTCTGAGGCAAGGTAGGCTTATTTTTCTATCTTCAGGGCTAGTTAGTTTCTCAGGCTGTGCCGAGTTGCATAGGGAGCGTTAGGCACAATCCACGGCTACCTCTAGTGTGGTATGATAGGATTAGGGATTGCGGTCAGCAGAGTTTCCACGTCTCAGAGCTCGTCCTATGTTAGTAACTATCAGGTCACTTTGTGTGCTCTTAACCACTAGGTCCATTGTGGTTCTGAATCACCTGTTCATAACAGCTAGGGTTAGGGTTAGGGCTAGGGTTAGGGTTAGGGCTAGGGTTAGGGCTAGGGTTAGGGCTAGGATTAGGGTTAGGGCTAGGGTTAGGGTTAGGGCTAGGGTTAGGGCTAAATTCAGGGTTAGGGTTGGGGCTAAATTTAGGGTTAGGGTTGGGGCTAAATTTAGGGTTAGGGATGGCACTAAATTTAGGGTTAGGGATGGCGCTAAATTTAGGGTTAGGCTTCTTTCACACTTACGTCGGTACGGGGCCGTCGCAATGCATCGGCCCGACATACCGACGCACATTGTGAAAATTGTGCACAATGTGGGCAGCAGATGTAGTTTTTCAACGCATCCGCTGCCCAATCTATGTAATGGGGAGGAGGGGGCGGAGTTAAGGCCACGCATGCGCAGTCAGAAATGGCGGGTGCGATGTACAAAAAAAACTTACATTGAACGTTTTTTTGTGCTGATGGTCCGCCAAAACACTGATCCAGTGCACGACGGACGCGACGTGTGGCCATCCGTCACGATCCGTCGGCAATGCAAGTCTATGGGCAAAAAACGCATCCTGCGGGCACATTTGCAGGATCCGTTTCTTGTCCAAAACTACGGATAGCGACGGATGCCAAAACGATGCAAGTGTGAAAGTAGCCTTAGGGGTAGGGTTAGGGTTGGGGCTAAAGTTAGGGCTAGGGTTGGGGCTAAGGTTAGGGTTAGAGTTGAGATTAGGGTTAGGGTTTGGATTAGAGTTGGTATTAGGGTTAGGGTTGGCATTAGGGTTACGCTTGGGATTAGGGTTAGGTTTGGGATTAGGGTTAAGGTTAGGGTTGTGATTAGGGGTGTATTGGGATTAGGGTTAGGTTTGAGGTTAGGGTTGAGATTAGGATTAGGGGTGTGTTGGATTTAGGGTTTTGATTAGTGTTATGGATAGGGTTGACATTAGGGTTGTTTTGGGGTAAGGGTTGTGATTATCGTTAGGGTTAGTGATTAGGATTATGGATCAGGTTGGGATTAGGGTTAGGGGTATGTTGGGGTTAGGGTTATTTTCTATCTCTAGGGCTAGCTAGCTCTTAGGCTGTGAAGAGGCGTCTAGGGAGAGTCAGGAACGCTCCACGGCTATTTCTAGTTGTTGTGATAGGATTAGGGGTTGCGGCCAGCAGAGCTCCCACATCCCAGAGCTTGTCCTGTGTCAGTTTAACTATCAGGTCGTGCCGGGTGCTCCTAACCACCAGGTCATAACAGTACAGCTGGCCAAAAGTATTAATGCATCTCAATAGAGGGATAAGAGAAGTTCTGAGACCATTTTTTCTCTTTGCACTGTGTTTTGTCTTTCTTTTCCCCTAAACCTTTGGTTGGTTCAGGACACAGGTGTAGATATGGACATTCAAGGTCTGTCCTCTTGTGTGGATCATCTCACTGCAAGGGTACAAAACATTCAAGATTTTGTGGTTCAGAATCCGATGTTAGAGCCTTGAATTTCTATTCCTGATTTATTTTCTGGGGATAGATCTAAGTTCTTGAATTTCAAAAATAATTGTAAACTGTTTCTAGGTTTGAATCCACGCTCCTCAACAAGTAAAAATCATTATTTCTTTGTTGCACGGTGACCCTCAAGACTGGGCATTTTCCCTTCCGCCAGGAGATCCTGCATTGCGTGATGTTGATGCGTTTTTTCTGGCGCTTGGATTGCTTTATGATGAACCAGATTCAGTGGATCAGGCAGAGAAAATCTTGCTGGCTTTGTGTCAGGGTCAGGATGAAGCGGAGGTATATTGTCAGAAGTTTAGAAAGTGGTCTGTGCTTACTCAGTGGAATGAGTGTGCCCTGGCGGCAATTTTCAGAAGGGGTCTTTCTGAAGCCCTTAAGGATGTCATGGTGGGATTTCCCACGCCTGCTGGTCTGAATGAGACTATGTCCTTGGCCATTCAGATCGATCAGCGCTTGCGTGAGAGCAAAGCTGTGCACCATTTGGCGGTATTCTCTGAGCATAGGCCTGAGCCTATGCAGTGTGATAGGACTTTGACCAGAGATGAACGGCAAGAACACAGACGTCAGAATGGGCTTTGTTTTTACTGTGGTGAATCCACTCATGCTATCTCCGATTGTCCTAAGCGCACTAAGCGGTTAGCTAGGTCTGCCACCATTGGTACGGTACAGTCTAAATTTCTTTTGTCCGTTACTCTGATTTGCTCTCTGTCGTCCTATTCTGTTATGGCATTTGTGGATTCAGGCGCTGCCCTGAATTTGATGGACTTGGAGTTTGCCAGGCGCTGTGGTTTTTTCTTGGAGCCCTTACAGTATCCTATTCCATTGAGAGGAATTGATGCTACGCCTTTGGCCAAGAATAAGCCTCAGTACTGGACTCAATTGACCATGTGCATGGCTCCTGCACATCAGGAGGATATTCGCTTTTTGGTGTTGCATAATCTGCATGATGTGGTCGTTTTGGGGTTGCCATGGCTACAGGTCCATAATCCAGTGTTGGATTGGAGATCTATGTCTGTGTCCGGCTGGGGTTGTCAGGGGGTACATGGTGATGTTCCATTGTTGTCAATTTCGCCTTCCACTCCTTCTGAGGTCCCTGAGTTTTTATCAGATTACCGGGATGTATTTGAAGAGCCCAAATCCGGTGCCCTACCTCCTCATAGGGATTGCGATTGTGCTATTAATTTGATTCCTGGTAGTAAGTTTCCTAAGGGCCGACTGTTTAATTTATCTGTGCCAGAGCACGCCGCTATGCGGAGTTATATAAAGGAATCCTTGGAGAAGGGTCATATTCGCCCGTCGTCGTCACCATTGGGAGCAGGGTTCTTTTTTGTGGCCAAGAAGGATGGCTCTTTGAGACCTTGTATTGATTACCGCCTTCTCAATAAGATCACAGTCAAATTTCAGTATCCTTTGCCGCTGCTGTCTGATTTGTTTGCTCAGATTAAGGGAACTAGTTGGTTCACCAAGATAGATCTTCGAGGGGCGTATAATCTTGTGCGAATTAAACAGGGCGATGAATGAAAAACAGCATTTAATACGCCCGAGGGCCATTTTGAGTACCTGGTTATGCCATTCGGGCTTTCTAATGCTCCATCTGTGTTTTAGTCCTTTATGCATGACATCTTCCGAGAGTACCTGGATAGGTTCATGATTGTATATTTGGATGACATTTTGGTCTTTTCGGATGATTGGGAGTCTCATGTGAAGCAGGTCAGAATGGTGTTCCAGGTCCTTCGTGCGAATTCCTTGTTTGTGAAGGGGTCAAAGTGTCTCTTTGGAGTTCAGAAGGTTTCATTTTTGGGTTTCATTTTTATATAGCTATATTGCTTTTACCACGACCACCTGATGCTCCACCACCACTACCATCATTACCAGCTGGCAATGACCGCCCACGGCCACGACCTCTTCCACCAGACTTCCTCATTGTTTGCAAAACGTAACCAAAGTAATGGTATTTGTTACTGTAAAACAACTTACAAGGTGAACTCTAACTTCTGTAGGATTTAGATATCCCTTTATAGGTGGGTGAGTGTTGTGAATTCTGTGGTCAAGCTCCCTCCTGTGGTCATGAGTGGTACTTCGGCTGGTTCTGTCTATGAGCTTCCGCTGGTATATGTGAGTGGGGCTGCGGCTTCTGAGTTTCCTTCCTCAGGTGACGAGGTTAAGTCGTTAAGTGCTGATCTATTTAACTCCACCTTGTTCTTTGTTCCTGGCCTCCAGTCAATGTTCCAGTATTGGTCTGGCTCTCTCCTGGATCGTTCTTGTGGCCTGTCTGCCCTGCATAAGCTAAGTTCTGTTTGTGTTCCTTTTGTTTGCTATATTTTCTGTCCAGCTTGCTATATTGGTTTTTCTTGCTTGCTGGAAGCTCTGAGACGCAGAGGGAGCACCTCCGTACCGTTAGTCGGTGCGGAGGGTCTTTTTGCCCCTCTGCGTGGTTGCTTGTAGGTTTTTGTGTTGACCGCAAAGCTATCTTTCCTATCCTCTGTCTATTCAGTAAGTCGGGCCTCACTTTGCTAAATCTATTTCATCTCTGTGTTTGTATTTTCATCTTAACTCACAGTCATTATATGTGGGGGGCTGCCTTTTCCTTTGGGGAATTTCTCTGAGGCAAGGTAGGCTTATTTTTCTATCTTCAGGGCTAGTTAGTTTCTCAGGCTGTGCCGAGTTGCATAGGGAGCGTTAGGCACAATCCACGGCTACCTCTAGTGTGGTATGATAGGATTAGGGATTGCGGTCAGCAGAGTTTCCACGTCTCAGAGCTCGTCCTATGTTAGTAACTATCAGGTCACTTTGTGTGCTCTTAACCACTAGGTCCATTGTGGTTCTGAATCACCTGTTCATAACAGCTAGGGTTAGGGTTAGGGCTAGGGTTAGGGTTAGGGCTAGGGTTAGGGCTAGGGTTAGGGCTAGGATTAGGGTTAGGGCTAGGGTTAGGGTTAGGGCTAGGGTTAGGGCTAAATTCAGGGTTAGGGTTGGGGCTAAATTTAGGGTTAGGGTTGGGGCTAAATTTAGGGTTAGGGATGGCACTAAATTTAGGGTTAGGGATGGCGCTAAATTTAGGGTTAGGCTTCTTTCACACTTACGTCGGTACGGGGCCGTCGCAATGCATCGGCCCGACATACCGACGCACATTGTGAAAATTGTGCACAATGTGGGCAGCAGATGTAGTTTTTCAACGCATCCGCTGCCCAATCTATGTAATGGGGAGGAGGGGGCGGAGTTAAGGCCACGCATGTGCAGTCAGAAATGGCGGGTGCGATGTACAAAAAAAACTTACATTGAACGTTTTTTTGTGCTGATGGTCCGCCAAAACACTGATCCAGTGCACGACGGACGCGACGTGTGGCCATCCGTCACGATCCGTCGGCAATGCAAGTCTATGGGCAAAATACGCATCCTGCGGGCACATTTGCAGGATCCGTTTCTTGTCCAAAACTACGGATAGCGACGGATTCCAAAACGATGCAAGTGTGAAAGTAGCCTTAGGGGTAGGGTTAGGGTTGGGGCTAAAGTTAGGGCTAGGGTTGGGGCTAAGGTTAGGGTTAGAGTTGAGATTAGGGTTAGGGTTTGGATTAGAGTTGGTATTAGGGTTAGGGTTGGCATTAGGGTTACGCTTGGGATTAGGGTTAGGTTTGGGATTAGGGTTAAGGTTAGGGTTGTGATTAGGGGTGTATTGGGATTAGGGTTAGGTTTGAGGTTAGGGTTGAGATTAGGATTAGGGGTGTGTTGGATTTAGGGTTTTGATTAGTGTTATGGATAGGGTTGACATTAGGGTTGTTTTGGGGTAAGGGTTGTGATTATCGTTAGGGTTAGTGATTAGGATTATGGATCAGGTTGGGATTAGGGTTAGGGGTATGTTGGGGTTAGGGTTATTTTCTATCTCTAGGGCTAGCTAGCTCTTAGGCTGTGAAGAGGCGTCTAGGGAGAGTCAGGAACGCTCCACGGCTATTTCTAGTTGTTGTGATAGGATTAGGGGTTGCGGCCAGCAGAGCTCCCACATCCCAGAGCTTGTCCTGTGTCAGTTTAACTATCAGGTCGTGCCGGGTGCTCCTAACCACCAGGTCATAACAGTACAGCTGGCCAAAAGTATTAATGCATCTCAATAGAGGGATAAGAGAAGTTCTGAGACCATTTTTTTTCTTTGCACTGTGTTTTGTCTTTCTTTTCCCCTAAACCTTTGGTTGGTTCAGGACACAGGTGTAGATATGGACATTCAAGGTCTGTCCTCTTGTGTGGATCATCTCACTGCAAGGGTACAAAACATTCAAGATTTTGTGGTTCAGAATCCGATGTTAGAGCCTTGAATTTCTATTCCTGATTTATTTTCTGGGGATAGATCTAAGTTCTTGAATTTCAAAAATAATTGTAAACTGTTTCTAGCTTTGAATCCACGCTCCTCAACAAGTAAAAATCATTATTTCTTTGTTGCATGGTGACCCTCAAGACTGGGCATTTTCCCTTCCGCCAGGAGATCCTGCATTGCGTGATGTTGATGCGTTTTTTCTGGCGCTTGGATTGCTTTATGATGAACCAGATTCAGTGGATCAGGCAGAGAAAATCTTGCTGGCTTTGTGTCAGGGTCAGGATGAAGCGGAGGTATATTGTCAGAAGTTTAGAAAGTGGTCTGTGCTTACTCAGTGGAATGAGTGTGCCCTGGCGGCAATTTTCAGAAGGGGTCTTTCTGAAGCCCTTAAAGATGTCATGGTGGGATTTCCCACGCCTGCTGGTCTGAATGAGACTATGTCCTTGGCCATTCAGATCGATCAGCGCTTGCGTGAGAGCAAAGCTGTGCACCATTTGGCGGTATTCTCTGAGCATAGGCCTGAGCCTATGCAGTGTGATAGGACTTTGACCAGAGATGAACGGCAAGAACACAGACGTCAGAATGGGCTTTGTTTTTACTGTGGTGAATCCACTCATGCTATCTCCGATTGTCCTAAGCGCACTAAGCGGTTAGCTAGGTCTGCCACCATTGGTACGGTACAGTCTAAATTTCTTTTGTCCGTTACTCTGATTTGCTCTCTGTCGTCCTATTCTGTTATGGCATTTGTGGATTCAGGCGCTGCCCTGAATTTGATGGACTTGGAGTTTGCCAGGCGCTGTGGTTTTTTCTTGGAGCCCTTACAGTATCCTATTCCATTGAGAGGAATTGATGCTACGCCTTTGGCCAAGAATAAGCCTCAGTACTGGACTCGATTGACCATGTGCATGGCTCCTGCACATCAGGAGGATATTCGCTTTTTGGTGTTGCATAATCTGCATGATGTGGTCGTTTTGGGGTTGCCATGGCTACAGGTCCATAATCCAGTGTTGGATTGGAGATCTATGTCTGTGTCCGGCTGGGGTTGTCAGGGGGTACATGGTGATGTTCCATTGTTGTCAATTTCGCCTTCCACTCCTTCTGAGGTCCCTGAGTTTTTATCAGATTACCGGGATGTATTTGAAGAGCCCAAATCCGGTGCCCTACCTCCTCATAGGGATTGCGATTGTGCTATTAATTTGATTCCTGGTAGTAAGTTTCCTAAGGGCCGACTGTTTAATTTATCTGTGCCAGAGCACGCAGCTATGCGGAGTTATATAAAGGAATCCTTGGAGAAGGGTCATATTCGCCCGTCGTCGTCACCATTGGGAGCAGGGTTCTTTTTTGTGGCCAAGAAGGATGGCTCTTTGAGACCTTGTATTGATTACCGCCTTCTCAATAAGATCACAGTCAAATTTCAGTATCCTTTGCCGCTGCTGTCTGATTTGTTTGCTCGGATTAAGGGGGCTAGTTGGTTCACCAAGATAGATCTTCGAGGGGCGTATAATCTTGTGCGAATTAAACAGGGCGATGAATGAAAAACAGCATTTAATACGCCCGAGGGCCATTTTGAGTACCTGGTTATGCCATTCGGGCTTTCTAATGCTCCATCTGTGTTTCAGTCCTTTATGCATGACATCTTCCGAGAGTACCTGGATAGGTTCATGATTGTATATTTGGATGACATTTTGGTCTTTTCGGATGATTGGGAGTCTCATGTGAAGCAGGTCAGAATGGTGTTCCAGGTCCTTCGTGCGAATTCCTTGTTTGTGAAGGGGTCAAAGTGTCTCTTTGGAGTTCAGAAGGTTTCATTTTTGGGTTTCATTTTTTCCCCTTCTACTATCGAGATGGACCCTGTTAAAGTTCAGGCCATTTATGATTGGACTCGGCCGACAGCTGTGAAGAGCCTGCAGAAGTTCCTGGGCTTTGCTAATTTTTACCGTCGCTTCATCGCTAATTTTTCTAGTATTGCTAAACCGTTGACTGATTTGACCAAGAAAGGTGCTGATGTGGTCAATTGGTCCTCTGCGGCTGTAGAGGCTTTTCAGGAGTTGAAGCGTCGTTTTTCTTCTGCCCCTGTGTTGTGCCAGCCAGATGTTTCGCTCCCGTTTCAGGTCGAGGTTGATGCTTCTGAGATTGGAGCAGGGGCTGTTTTGTCGCAAAGAAGTTCTGATGGCTCGGTGATGAAACCATGTGCCTTCTTTTCTAGAAAATTCTCACCTGCTGAGCGCAATTATGATGTTGGCAATCGAGAGTTGTTGGCCATGAAGTGGGCATTCGAGGAGTGGCGACATTGGCTTGAAGAAGCTAAACATCGCGTGGTGGTCTTGACGGATCACAAGAATTTGACTTATCTCGAGTCTGTCAAACGATTGAATCCTAGACAGGCTCGATGGTTGCTCTTTTTCTCCCGTTTTGATTTTGTGGTTTCATACCTTCCGGGATCTAAGAATGTGAAGGCTGATGCCCTGTCAAGGAGTTTTGTGCCTGACTCTCCGGGTGTTCCGGAGCCGGCGGGCATTCTTAAAGAGGGGGTAATTTTGTCTGCCATCTCCCCTGATTTGCGGTGCGTGCTGCAGAAGTTTCAGGCTGATAGACCTGACCGTTGTCCAACAGAGAAACTGTTTGTCCCTGATAGATGGACTAGTAGAGTTATCTCTGAGGTTCATTGTTCGGTGTTGGCTGGTCATCCTGGAATCTTTGGTACCAGAGATTTGGTGGCTAGATCCTTTTGGTGGCCTTCTTTGTCACGGGATGTGCGTTCTTTTGTGCAGTCCTGTGGGACTTGTGCTCGGGCTAAGCCCTGCTGTTCTCGTGCCAGTGGGTTGCTTTTGCCCTTGCTGGTCCCGAAGAGGCCCTGGACGCATATTTCCATGGATTTTATTTCTGATCTCCCTGTTTCTCAAAGGATGTCGGTCATTTGGGTGGTTTGTGATCGCTTCTCTAAGATGGTCCATTTGGTACCCTTGTCTAAATTGCCTTCCTCCTCTGATTTGGTGCCATTGTTTATCCAGCATGTGGTTCGTTTGCATGGCATTCCGGAGAACATCGTCTCTGACAGAGGTTACCAGTTTGTTTCGAGGTTTTGGCGGTCCTATTGTGCTAAGATGAGCATTGATTTGTCTTTTTCTTCGCCTTTCCATCCTCAGACTAATGGCCAAACCGAACGAACTAATCAGACTTTGGAAACATATCTGAGATGCTTTGTTTCTGCTGATCAGGATGATTGGGTGTCCTTCTTGCCTTTGGCTGAGTTCGCCCTTAAAGGGACACTGTCACCTGAATTTGGAGGGAACAATCTTCAGCCATGGAGGCGGGGTTTTGGGGTTTTTGATTCACCCTTTCCTTACCTGCTGGCTGCATGCTGGCTGCAATATTGGATTGAAGTTCATTCACTGTCCTCCGTAGTACATGCCTGCACAAGGCAATCTTGCCTTGCGCAGACGTGTACTATGGAGGACAGAGAATGAGCTTCAATCCAATATTGCAGCCAGCATGCAGCCAGCGGGTAATGAAAGGGTGAATCAAACACCCAAAAACCCTGCCTCCATGGCTGAAGATTGTTCCCTCCAAATTCAGGTGACAGTGTCCCTTTAATAATCAGGCCAGCTCGGCTACTTTAGTTTCTCCTTTTTTCTACAATTCTGGTTTCCATCCTCGTTTCTCTTCAAGGCAGGTTGAGCCTTCGGAGTGTCCTGGTGTGGATACTGTGGTGGACAGGTTGCAGCAGATTTGGACTCATGTGGTGGACAATTTGACATTGTCCCAGGAGAAGGCTCAATGTTTCGCTAACCGCCGGCGCTGTGTTGGTCCCCGACTTCGTGTTGGGGATTTGGTTTGGTTGTCATCTCGTCATGTTCCTATGAAGGTTTCCTCTCCTAAGTTTAAGCCTCGTTTCATTGGGCCATATAAGATTTCTGAAGCTCTTAATCCTGTGTCATTTCGTTTGGACCATCCAGCTTCTTTTGCCATCCATAATGTATTCCATAGGTCGTTGTTGCGGACATACGTGGCGCCTATGCTTCCCTCCGTTGATCCTCCTGCCCCGGTGTTGGTTGAGGGGGAGTTGGAGTATGTGGTGGAGAAGATTTTGGATTCCCGTGTTTCAAGACGGAAACTCCAGTACCTGGTCAAGTGGAAGGGTTATGGTCCGGAAGATAATTCCTGGGTTTTTGCCTCTGATGTTCATGCTGCCGATCTAGTTCGTGCCTTTCATTTGGCTCATCCTGATCGGCTTGGGGGCTCTGGTGAGGGTTCGGTGACCCCTCCTCAAGGGGGGGGTACTGTTGTGAATTCTGTTGTCGAACTCCCTCCTGTGGTCGTGAATGGTACTTCGGCGAGTTCTGTCCATGGACTCCCTCTGGTGGATGTGAGTGGAGCTGCTGCTTCTGAGGTTCCTTCCACAGGTGACGTGATTTATCCAATGGTTGGCTGCTCTATTTAACTCCACTCAGATCGTTACTCCATGCCAGCTGTCAATGTTCCTGCATTTGTTCAGTTCGCTCTTGGATCTTTCTGGTGACCTGTCTACTCCAGCAGAAGCTAAGTTCCTGACAGTTATTATTTGTTCATTGTTGCCTTGTCCAGCTGGATATCATGATTTTGCCTTACTAGCTGGAAGCTCTGGGATGCAGAGTGGCATCTCCGCACCGTTAGTCGGTGCGGAAGTCTTTTTGCATACTCTGCGTGGTCTTTTGTAGTTCTTTGTGCTGACCGCAAAGATACCTTTCCTATCCTCTGTCTGTTTAGTAAGTCTGGCCTCCCTTTGCTGAAACCTGTTACATTTCTGCGTTTGTGACTTTCATCTTTACTCACAGTCAATATATGTGGGGGGCTGACTTTTCCTTTGGGGAATTTCTCTGAGGCAAGGTAGGCTTTATTTTCTATCTCTAGGGCTAGCTAGCTCTTAGGCTGTGAAGAGGCGTCTAGGGAGAGTCAGAAACGCTCCACGGCTATTTCTAGTTGTTGTGATAGGATTAGGGGTTGCGGCCAGCAGAGCTCCCACATCACAGAGCTTGTCCTGTGTCAGTTTAACTATCAGGTCGTGCTGGGTGCTCCTAACCACCAGGTCCATAACACCCCTCTGAGAATCGTACGTCGTAGCAGATCGTTTGAAACTTTCTTTCGTCACTGGATCTCCCGCTGACATCGCTGAATCGGCGTGTGTGACGCCGATTCAGCGATGTCTTCACTGGTAGCCAGGGTAAACATCGGGTTACTAAGCGCAGGGCTGCACTTAGTAACCCGATGTTTACCCTGATTACCAGCGTAAACATAAAAAAAACACTACATACTTACCTTCCGTGTCTGTCCTTCGGCGCTGTGCTTCTCTGCAATGGCTGTGAGCACCGGCCAGCCGGAAAGCACAGCGGTGACGTCACCGCTCTGCTTTACGGCTGACTGGCGCTGACAGTGCAGAGGAAAGCACAGTGCCGGAGGACAGACACCGGAATGTAAGTATGGAAACAGGAACACATGGGCTACTTGCCCTCGGAATGTAAGTATGTAGTATTTGTTTTTTTTACGTTTACGCTGGTAACCAGGGTAAACATCGGGTTACTAAGCACGGCCCTGGTTACCAGGGGACTTCGGGATCGTTGGTCACTGGAGAGCTGTCTGTGTGACAGCTCCCCAGCGACCAAACAGCGACACTGCAGCGATAGTCATCATTGTCGTATCGCTGCAGCGTCGTTTCAGTGTGACGGTACCCTTAGACTGTATGTTTTCTGTGCCAGAAAATGAGACACAGATGCCACACACAGGACTGCCACTGATGCAGATTTGCCAATTTTAATCTGCACCCTTTTTTTTATTATTCAGGGAGACTAGTGAATAAATGTGGGCCACTGAATTAGAGTATATTTTCTGTGGCAGAAAGTGGCTTGAAGAGATGTAACGAAAAAAAAAAAAAAGGGACTGTCCTACAATTACTATCTCCTTGCAGTAATCTCAGCAATGTATGGCAGGCAGCAATAACAAGGAGTGGACTGCTGCACAAATTAAATCAACAGTGTGGACAAACAAACAAGATAGCTGTGCAGAAAGGAAGGAACAACAGGATTTGTGCTTTGAAAAAAGCAGTTGGTTTGCACAGCGGCATACACACAGCAATGCAGCCATCAGGGAGCCTTCTAGGGCAGTCCAATGAGCTACAGCGCTGAGGAAAAAAAATGATTCTTCCACTGTCCCTGCAAACAAAAGGTGGTGTTGGACAGTGGAAAACGCTACAGCACAAGCGGTTTCGGGGTTAATGTACCCTGCCTAACGCTATCCCTGCTTCTGACGAAGCGGCAGCAACATCTCCCTATGCTCAGATCAGCAGCAGTAAGATGGCGGTCGGTGGGAATGACCCTTTATAGCCCCTGTGACGCCGCAGACAGCAAGCCAATCACTGCAATGCCCTTCTCTAAGATGGTGGGGACTGAGACCTATATCATCACGCTGCCCACACTCTGTGTCCACCTTCATTGGCTGAGAAATGGTGCTTTTCGCGTCATTGAAACGCGACTTTGGCGTGAAAGTTGCGTACCGCATGGTCGACCCCACACAGGGATCGGGTCGGGTTTCATGAAACCCGACGTTGCCAAAAGTCGGCGACTTATGAAAATGAACGATCCGTTTCGCTCAACCCTAGTGGCGGCGCTTCTCATGTCATTTCTGTCTGCCCTAAGCGGACAAAGAGGATCGCCAGTTCAATTACCATCAGTACTGTACAACCTAAATTTCTGTTATCTGTGTCCTTGATCTGCTCATTGTCATCATTTTCTGTCATGGCGTTTGTGGATTCAGGCGCCACCTTGAATTTAATGGATTTTGAGTTTGCCAAGCGTTGTGGTTTTCCCTTGCAGTCTTTGCAGAACCCTATTCCTTTGAGGGGCATTGATGCTACACCCTTGGCTAGAAATAAGCCCCAGTTTTGGACACAGGTAACCATGCGCATGGCGCCAGCCCATCAGGAAGATTGTCGATTTCTGGTGTTGCATAACTTGCATGATGTTATCGTGCTGGGTTTTCCATAGTTGCAGGTACATAATCCTGTGTTGGACTGGAAGTCCATGTTTGTGACTAGTTGGGGTTGTCAGGGGGTTCATAATGATGTTCCTTTGATGTCAATCTCCTCTTCTTCACCTTCTGAGATTCCAGAGTTTTTGTCTGATTTTCAGGATGTATTCGATGAGCCCAAGTCCAGTTCCCTTCCACCGCACAGGGACTGTGATTGTGCTATTGACTTGATTCCAGGCTGTAAGTTTCCTAAGGGTAGACTTTTTAATCTATCTGTGACTGAACATACCGCCATGCGGAGCTATATTAAGGAGTCTTTGGAGAAAGGGCATATTCGGCCATCTTCTTCATCGTTGGGAGCAGGGTTCTTTTTTGTTGCTAAAAAAGATGGTTCCTTGAGACCCTGTATAGATTATCGCCTCTTGAATAAAATCACGGTCAAGTTTCAATACCCTTTACCTTTGCTTTCCGATTTGTTTGCTAGGATTAAGGGAGCTAGTTGGTTTACCAAGATTGACCTTTGAGGGGCATATAATCTTGTTCGTATTAAGCGGGGTGATGAACGGAAAACTGCGTTTAACACGCCCGAAGGCCATTTTGAATACCTTGTGATGCCATTCGGACTCTCTAATGCTCCATCTGTTTTTCAGTCCTTCATGCATGATATCTTCCGGACTTATCTTGATAAATTCTTGATTGTATATTTGGACGATATTTTGATTTTTTCCGATGATTGGGAGTCTCATGTGCAACAGGTCAGGATGGTATTTCAGATCCTTCATGACAATGCCCTGTTTGTGAAAGGGTCTAAGTGTCTCTTTGGGGTGCAGAAAGTCTCTTTTTTGGGCTTCATTTTTTTCTCCTTCGTCTATAGAGATGGATCCGGTTAAGGTTCAGGCCATTCATGATTGGATTCAGCCCACATCCGTGAAGAGCCTTCAGAAATTTTTGGGTTTTGCAAAGTTTTATCGGCGTTTCATTGGCAATTTTTCCAGCGTGGTTAAACCCTTGACCAATTTGATGAAGAAGGGTGCTGATGTGGCGAATTGGTCCTCTGTGGCTCCCTCTGCCTTTCAGGAGCTTAAACGTCGATTTACTTCTGCTCCAGTGTTGCGCCAACCGGATGTTTCTCTTCCGTTTCAGGTTGAGGTTGACGCTTCTGAGATTGGGGCAGGGGCCGTTTTGTCTCAGAGGGATCCTGTTGGTTCCTTAATGAAACCGTGTGCTTTCTTTTCCCGTAAGTTTTCGCCTGCTGAACGCAATTATGATGTAGGCAATCGTGAGTTGTTGGCTATGAAGTGGGCGTTTTAGGAGTGGCGACATTGGCTTGAGGGAGCTAAGCACCGTATCGTGGTCTTGACCGATCATAAGAATTTAATTTACCTCGAGTGTGCTAAACGGCTGAATCCTAGACAGGCTCGATGGTCCTTGTTTTTTTTCCCGTTTTGATTTCGTGGTCTCGTACCTTCCGGGTTCTAAGAATATTAAGGCTGATGCCCTCTCTAGGATTTTTTTGCCTGATTCTCCTGAGTTCTTAGAGCCGGTCGGTATTCTGAAAGAGGGGGTGGTCCTTTCTGCCATTTCCCCTGATTTACGACGTGTTCTTCAGGAATTTCAGGTTGACAAACCTGACCGCTGTCCTGTGGGGAAATTGCTTGTTCCTGACAGATGGACTAGTAGAGTGATTTCTGAGGTTCACTGTTCTGTGTTGGCCGGTCATCCTGGCATTTTTGGTACCAGAGATTTGGTTGGTAGGTCCTATTGGTGGCCTTCATTGTCACGTGATGTGCGTTCTTTTGTGCAGTCCTGTGGGACTTGTGCGTGGGCCAAGCCTTGTTGCTCCCGTGCTAGTGGGTTGCTTTTGCCATTGCCAGTCCCTGAGAGGCCCTGGACGCATATTTCGATGGATTTTATTTCTGATCTTCCGGTCTCCCTGAAGATGTCGGTTATCTGGGTTGTTTGTGACCGGTTCTCTAAGATGGTTCATTTGGTGCCCTTACCTAAATTACCCTCTTCTTCTGATTTGGTTGCGTTGTTCTTTCAGCATGTGGTTCGTTTGCATGGTATTACGGAGAATATTGTTCCCAGGTTCCCAGTTTGTTTCTAGGTTTTGGCGAGCCTTTTGTGCTAGGCAGGGCATTGATTTGTCTTTTTCTTCTGCATTTCATCCTCAGACAAATGGCCAGACCGAGCGTACTAATCAGACCTTGGAGACTTATTTGAGATGCTTTGTGTCTGCTGATCAGGATGATTGGGTGTCCTTCTTGCCATTGGCCGAGTTTGCCCTTAACAATTGGGCTAGTTCTGCTACCTTGGTTTCGCCTTTCTTTAGTAATTTTGGTTTTCATCCTCGTTTTTCTTCGGGCAGGTTGAGTCTTCTGACTGTCCTGGTGTGGATTCTGTGGTGGACAGGTTGTAGCAGATTTGGGCTCATGTGGTGGACAAGTTGGTGTTGTCTCAAGAGAAGGCTCAACGTTTTGCTAATCGTCGTCGGTGTGTTGCTTCCCGGCTTCGGGTTGGGGATCTGGTCTGGTTGTCTTCCCGTCATGTTCCTATGAAGGTTTCTTCTCCTAAGTTTAAACCTCAGTTTATTGGTCCTTATAGGATTTCTGAGATTATTAATCCGGTGTCTTTTCGACTGGCGCTTCCGGTCTCTTTTGCTATCCATAATGTCTTCCATAGATCTTTGTTGCGGAAATATGTGGAGCCCGTTGTTCCCTCTGCTGATCCTCCGGCCCCTGTGTTGGTTGATGGGGAGTTGGAATATGTTGTTGAGAAGATTTTGGATTCCCGTTTTCGGGGCGGAAGCTTCAGTACCTGGTCAAATGGAAGGGTTATGGCCAGGAGGATAATTCTTGGGTTTTTGCCTCTGATGTCCATGCTGCTGATTTGGTCCGTGCCTTTCATCTGGCTCGTCCTGATCGTCCTGGGGGCCCTGGTGAGGGTTCGGTGACCCCTCCTCCATGGGGGGTACTGTTGTGAATTCTGCTCTTGGGTTCCCTCCAGTGGTTGTTGGTGGGAATGCAGTTGTCTCTGACTCGCAGTCCTGGCCAGGTGTATTGGATAATTACAATTCTGACTGGGATATTTAGGTGTGCAGGATCCTTTAGCCCCTGCCAGTTGTCAATGTTTCTCTGGAAGTGTTGGATCTCTGCCTGGCCTCTCCTGCTTATCTGTCAGTTCAGCAAAGATAAGTGTCTGTTTCTTTTCCTGTGGCACACATGCAGTGTGCTTATTTTCAGTACTGTTCATTTGTTTTTCTTTTGTCCAGATTAGACTGTGTCTATGTTTTCTCAGTTTGGTTGGCTTCACTGGAGTTGCAGATATACGCTCCTACATCTTTAGTTAGATGTAGGAAGTTTTTTGTATATTCTGCTGTGGATTTTTTGAAGGGTTTTAATACTGACCGCACAGAACTCTGTCCTATCCTGTCCTATCTAGCTAGAGTGGCCTCCTGTGCTAAATCCTGTTTTTTTCTGCCTGTGTATGTTTTTTCCTCTCCGACTCACCGCCAATATTTGTGGGGGGCTGTCTATCCTTTGGGGATTTTCTCTGAGGCAAGACAGTATTCCGATTTCCATCTTTAGAAGTATTTAGTCCTCCGGCTGTGACGAGGTGTCTAGGTGTGTTAGGTACACTCCACGGCTACTTCTAGTTGCGGTGTTAAGTTCAGGTTTGTGGTCAGTATAGTGGCCACTTTGTCCAGTGAAAGTTCTCATGCAGCTCCAAGGTCAGCGGATCATAACAATCCACCAGGCTTCTGCACAACACAGCTCATGGTCCCAACCCCATTTATAAGGCATGAAATCCCACTATTAAACCTCACAGGGCACACCTGTGAAGTGAAAACCTTTCCCGGTGACTACCTCTTGAAGCTCATCAAGAGAATGCCAAGAGTGTGCAAAGCAGTCATCAAAGCAAAAGGTGGCTACTTTGAAGAACATAGAATATAAGACATAATTTCAGTTGTTTCACACTTTTTTTGTTAAGTATATAATTCCACATGTGTTAATTCATAGTTTTGATGCCTTCAGTGTGAATGTACAATTTTCATAGTCATGAAAATACAGAAAAATCTTTGTTAGGTGTCGAGTTCCCACCTCTGCGCAGGGGGAATCTCGAACCATCTCCGCTGCGGTCTCCCATTCTTCTCCAGCCATAGTGGAGTCTGCTCAGCGGAGACGTCGGTCCCAGCGTCTAGCTCAGGCTAATACTGGACGACTGGTTACTACTACCCTTCCAGGCTCTGTTCTTGTAGCCAGCAATGTTTAGCAGTGAGCAGGTCTTTCTGGGACTAAGTCCAGATTTTCCCTTTCTGAGCATGCCCACGGGATAACCTCCCATTGTAGGTCAGGGGTCACATGCTTAGATACTGCAGCTAATCCCAATGGTCCTCTAGGAAGGTCCTAAAGGTGTTCTTCTTCTGTGGCAGACTCCCATTGGTCTTTCTCGGAAGGTCTTGTACTTGCTGCAGCTAAAAAAGGTTTGCATGGCCGCACGGCCATGTTCTGGTATACAATTGTTATCGTGTGTGTGTTGATGAGTGCAAGTCATTCCTTAAAAAACCCATCCCTTGTGTATGACTGTTCGCATAAGGTGTATGGCTGCAATCTAGCGCCCGGCTGAACTCTCAGCTTTAACACACAAAACAGCGTCTAACTGCTGTGACCGCCAGTGCAGCACCGCGCTATAAGAGCGCTTACCTTACCCAAGTCTGGGTGGTTAGTGGCGTCCGCTAGTGTGGCACAGCATGCCATTCTGTGCATATTAGTTACTCTGATACCCCAATTGTGGTGTCGATCGCAATCCTGTGTCCTGGGATAGAGTTCTGTGGTTCCTTGCTTGCGCTCTCTGTGCGGTACCGCGGCCCTGTGACTTAACAGGGATCGCTTTCTTCATACTGGGTGAAGTTAACCCATGTGTGTATCCTCATTGTACCGCCATATAGTCCGTCATTACTTAGCAGCAGGTTCCATCTCTGCACGGTGGACCCCGGGCCGCGAACGCACCTTATTATATCTATTTAAATATTTGGTGCGTTCCGCTAGCCCTAACAATCTTTAAATGAGAAAGTGTGTCCAAACTTTTGGTCTGTAGTGTATATATATATATACTTGATACGGTCATAATGAATCTGTATGTCAGATTTGCATAATTGTAATACTCTCTTCAGAACCGCTTGTACTATATACCAAGTACTATGTATACTTTCTCTGCACTCTATAGCTCCTCCTGGCACGTTATACTGAGGCATCCTACTCCTGGAAACCAGTGGAATGCATATCCTAACCTGTGGAACACACTAGCTGACACGTACGACCATCTCCTTCCTGTTTTGTCATTGCTTACATCACATACTATCTGCTCATTGGCCTGCTGGCGTTCCTTTAGCCCGCCTCCTCCTTTCTTTAACCCTGCCCATTAGTACACACACTAGCACGGACGAGCGGTGGATACCGCATCCCTACGCCATCCAGGCAAGCGCACACTACCCGGGCTTTCTGGAGGTTAGTTACTTACTCACTAGACAGCGTTTACTTATTCCCCATGAGTTAACATTGCCTTAACCCCTATTTTATTTTAAAACCAGATAGCCCTCATACAGGTCATTCCTCCTCTATCCGCAGGCAGCACTCTACTACGTGGTCTGGTATGTTTCATTTAATACCATCTCCACAATCTTACTTCCATGTTTTTTTTACGGCTATAAACTGTTTTTTTATTACAGATCTGTCAGCCCCTATCCTGACCACTCACACCCCAATTAAGGCAGTAATTTCACAAATAGCCTGGATTAGATTTTTTTATTAAACGTTATCCCTATATTAATAACTCTTTCACGGCCAGAAACTGCTTGCCTTCTATGCCTTTACTATATAATTGTCATTGACAAAGAATTTTTTCTATCCCTATTTTCAGATTCAATAACCATCTTAATGGCCATATTTTCTCTTAAATGGGCAGCAGTCTCAGTTATCACCTGATATGCTTCCATAATATATTATCTCACCACACCATCTGCTTCCACTGCCACCTATTGATTTTCTCCTGTTTAGACTACCTCTAGCAATAGGTGATCTCATGGATCCACCCATATCTCTACATATACTATAACGGGTATGTTTTTTCACTCTCTACACCACTATGAATTACTCAAATGCTGTCTTCACGTATACTCTGGTCTTAATTTCTTGTTAGATAGCATTCTCCATATTATATATTTATACCTGTCTGACCAATTTTTGTTTGTATATACTTTGTTTATTTGTTTTGTTTTTATTATTATTGTTTTGTAGTGACTGATGAAGGTTTATCACCAGGACCGAAACATTTATGTTACTACCTTGTGGACACCATTAAATCCTAACTTGATCATGTTGAGTAGGGTTGAGCGAAACGGATCGTTCATTTTCAAAAGTCACCGACATTTGGCAAAGTCATGAAACCCGACCCCTGTGTGGGGTCCGCCATGCGGTACGCGACTTTCACGCCAAAGTCGCTTTTCAATGACGCTAAAAGCGCCATTTCTCTGCCAATGAAGGTGGACGCAGAGTGTGGGCAGCGTGATGACATAGGTCCTCGTCCCTACCATCTTAGAGAAGGGCATTGCAGTGATTGGCTTGCTGTCTGCGGCGTCACAGGGGCTATATAGAGGCGTTCCCGCCGACCGCCATCTTACTGCTGCTGATATGAGCCTAGGGAGAGGTTGCTGCCGCTTCGTCAGAAGCAGGGATAGCGTTAGGCAGGGTCCATTAACCACCAAACCGCTTGTGCTGTAGCGATTTCCACTGTCCAACACCACCTTTTGTTTGGAGGGACAGTGGAAGCTACATTTTTTTTTCCTCAGCGCTGTAGCTCATTGGGCTGCCCTAGAAGGCTCCCTGATAGCTGCATTGCTGTGTGTACGCCGCTGTGCAAACCAACTGCTTTTTTCAAAGCACAAATCCTGTTGTTCCTTCCTTTCTGCACAGCTATCTTGTTTGTTTGTCCACACTTTTTATTTAATTTGTGCAGCAGTCCACTCCTTATTGCTGCCTGCCATACCTGGCTGAGATTACAGCAGGGAGATAGTAATTGTTGGACACTCCCTTTTTTTTTTTTAATTCTCCCTAAAAAAATAAGTTGTGGGAGATTAAGATTGGCATTTCTGCTAGAGTGCCATCCCTGTGTGTGCCATCTCTCTCACATAGTGGGCCATAGAAAGCCTTTTTATTTTTCTGTTTTTTTTTTTTTTTTTGGGGGGGGGTGGTTATAAATTCTCCCTGAAAAAAAAAAACAGTGGGAGATTAACCCCTTCATGACCCAGCCTATTTTGACCTTAAAGACCTTGCCGTTTTTTGCAATTCTGACCAGTGTCCCTTTATGAGGTAATAACTCAGGAACGCTTCAACGGATCCTAGCGGTTCTGAGATTGTTTTTTCGTGACATATTGGGCTTCATGTTAGTGGTAAATTTAGGTCAATAAATTCTGCGTTTATTTGTGATAAAAACGGAAATTTGGCGAAAATTTTGAAAATTTCGCAATTTTCACATTTTGAATTTTTATTCTGTTAAACCAGAGAGATATGTGACACAAAATAGTTAATAAATAACATTTCCCACATGTTTACTTTACATCAGCACAATTTTGGAAACAAAATTTTTTTTTGTTAGGAAGTTATAAGGGTTAAAATTTGACCAGCGATTTCTCATTTTTACAACGAAATTTACAAAACCATTTTTTTTAGAGACCACCTCACATTTGAAGTCAGTTTGAGGGGTCTATATGGCTGAAAATACCCAAAAGTGACACCATTCTAAAAACTGCACCCCTCAAGGTGCACAAAACCACATTCAAGAAGTTTATTAACCCTTCAGGTGCTTCACAGCAGCAGAAGCCACATGGAAGGAAAAAATGAACATTTAACTTTTTAGTCACAAAAATTATCTTTTAGCAACAATTTTTTTATTTTCCCAATGGTAAAAGGAGAAACTGAACCACGAAAGTTGTTGTCCAATTTGTCCTGAGTACTCTGATACCTCATATGTGGGGGTAAACCACTCTTTGGGCGCACGGCAGGGCTTGGAAGGGAAGGAGCGCCATTTGACTTTTTGAATCAAAAATTGGCTCCACTCTTTAGCGGACACCATGTCACGTTTGGAGAGCCCCCGTGTGCCTAAAAATTGGAGCTCCCCCACAAGTGACCCCATTTTGGAAACTAGACGCCCCAGGGAACTTATCTAGATGCATAGTGAGCAGTTTGAACCCCCAGGTGCTTCACAAATTGATCCGTAAAAATGAAAAAGTACTTTTTTTTCACAAAAAAATTCTTTTTGCCTCAATTTTTTCATTTTCACATGGGCAACAGGATAAAATGGATCCTAAAATGTGTTGGGCAATTTCTCCTGAGTACACCAATACCTCACATGTGGGGGTAAACCACTGTTTGGGCACATGGTAAGGCTCGGAAGGGAAGGAGCGCCATTTGACTTTTTGAATGAAAAATTATTTCCATCGTTAGCGGACACCATGTCGCGTTTGGATAGCTCCTGCGTGCCTAAACATTGGCGCTCCCACACAAGTGACCCCATTTTGGAAACTAGACCCCCCAAGGAACTTATTTAGATGCCTAGTGAGCACTTTAAACCCTCAGGTGCTTCACAGAAGTTTATAACGCAGAGCCATGAAAATAAAAAATAATTTTTCTTTCCTCAAAAATGATTTTTTAGCCTCGAATTTCCTATTTTGCCAAGGATAATAGGAGAAATTGGACCCCAAATATTGTTGTACAGTTTGTCCTGAGTACGCTGATACCCCATATGTGGGGGTAAACCACTGTTTGGGCGCACGGCAGGGCTCGGAAGGGATGGCACGCCATTTGGCTTTTTAAATGGAAAATTAGCTCCAATCATTAGCAGACACCATGTCACGTTTGGAGAGCCCCTGTGTGCCTAAACATTGGAGATCCCCCAGAAATGACACCATTTTGGAAACTAGACCCCCAAAGGAACTAATCTAGATGTGTGGTGAGGACTTTGAACCCCCAAGTGCTTCACAGAAGTTTATAACGCAGAGCCATGAAAATAAAAAATTATTTTCTCAAAAATTATCTTTTAGCCTGCAATTTTTTATTTTCCCAAGGGTAACAGGAGAAATTTGACCACAAAAGTTGTTGACCAGTTTCTCCTGAGTACGCTGATATCCCATATGTGGGGGTAAATCACTGTTTAGGCACATGCCGGGGCTCGGAAGTGAAGTAGTGACGTTTTGAAATGCAGACTTTGATGGAATGCTCTGTGGGCGTCACGTTGCGTTTGCAGAGCCCCTGATGTGGCTTAACAGTAGAAACCCCCCACAAGTGACCCCATTTTGGAAACTAGACCCCGAAAGGAACTTATCTAGATGTGTGGTGAGCACTTTGAACCCCCAAGCGCTTCATAGAAGTTTATAATGCAGAGCCATGAAAATAATAAATATGTTTTCTTTCCTCAAAAATAATTATTTAGCCCAGAATTTTTTAATTTTCTCAAGGGTAACAGGTGAAATTTGACCCCAATATTTGTTGTCCAGTTTCTCCTGAGTACGCTGATACCCCATGAGTGGGGGTAAACCACTGTTTGGGCACACGTCGGGGCTCAGAAGGGAAGTAGTGACTTTTGAAATGCAGACTTTGATGGAATGGTCTGCGGGTGTCACGTTGCGTTTGCAGAGCCCCTGATGTGCCTAAACAGTAGAAACCCCCACAAGTGACCCCATTTTAGAAACTAGACCCCCAAGGAACTTATCTAGATATGTGGTGAGCACTTTGAACCCCCAAGTGCTTCACAGACGTTTACAACGCAGAGCCGTGAAAATAAAAAATCATTTTTCTTTCCTCAAAAATTATGTTTTAGCAAGCATTTTTTTAGATTCACAAGGGTAACAGGAGAAATTGGACCCCATTAATTGTTGCGCAGTTTGTCCTGAGTATGCTGGTACCCCATATGTGGGGGTAAACCACTGTTTGGGCACACGTCAGGGCTCGGAAGTGAGGGAGCACCATTTGACTTTTTGAATACGAGATTGGCTGGAATCAATGGTGGCGCCATGTTGCGTTTGGAGACCCCTGATGTGCCTAAACAGTGGTAACCCCTCAATTCTAACTCCAACACTAACCCCCCCACACCCCTAACCCTAATCCCAACTGTAGCCACAACCTTAATTCCAACCCTAACCACAACCCTAATTCCAACCCTAACCCTAAGGCTATGTGCCCACGTTGCGGATTCGTGTGAGATATTTCCGCACCATTTTTGAAAAATCCGCGGGTAAAAGGCACTGCGTTTTACCTGCGGATTTTCCGCGGATTTCCAGTGTTTTTTGTGCGGATTTCACCTGCGGATTCCTATTGAGGAACAGGTGTAAAACGCTGCGGAATCCGCACAAAGAATTGACATGCTGCGGAAAATACAACGCAGCGTTTCCGCGCGGTATTTTCCGCACCATGGGCACAGCGGATTTGGTTTTTCATATGTTTACATGGTACTGTAAACCTGATGGAACACTGCTGCGAATCCGCAGCGGCCAATCCACTGGGGATCCGCAGCCAAATCTGCACCGTGTGCACATAGCCTAATTCTAAAGGTATGTGCACACGCTGCGGAAAACGCTGCGGATGCGCAGCAGTTTCCCATGAGTTTACAGTTCAATGTAAACCTACGGGAAACAAAAATCGCTGTACACATGCTGCGGAAAAACTGCACGGAAACGCAGCGGTTTGCATTCCGCAGCATGTCACTTCTTTGTGCGGATTCCACAGCGGTTTTACAACTGCTCCAATAGAAAATCGCACTTGTAAAACCGCAGTGAAATGCGCAGAAAAAACGCGGTAAATCCGCCATAAATCCGCAGCGGCTTAGCACTGCGGATTTATCAAATCCGCAGCGGAAAAATCCGCAGAGGACCAGAATACGTGTGCACATACCGAAACCCTAACCCTAGCCCTAACCCTACCCCTAACCCTAACCCTACCCCTAACCCTAGCTCTAACCCTAGCCCTAACCCTAACCCTACCCCTAACCCTACCCCTAACACTGCGCATGCGCCCGCCATTTTGGAAGATGGCGGCGCCCAGGGAGAAGACGGACGGGACCCCGGCTGGATCGGTAAGTATGATGGGGTGGGGGGGACCACGGGGGGGGGGATCGGAGCACGGGGGTGGGAATCGGAGCACGGGAGGGGTGGAACGGAGCACGGGGGGCGTGGAACGGAGCACGGGGGGGCTGGAATGGAGCACGGGGGGGTGGAACGGAGCACCGGGGGGGTGGATCGGAGTGCAGGGGGGGTGATTGGAGCACGGGGGGAGCGGACAAGAGCACGGGGGGGAGCGGAGCCCTGTACTGAGGGAAGCCGGAGCAGTGTTCCGGCCAGATCGGGGGGCTGGGGGGGCGATCGGAGGAGTGGGGTGGGGGCACATTAGTATTTCCAGCCATGGCCGATGATATCGCAGCATCGGCCATGGCTGGATTGTAATATTTCACCCGTTATAATAGGTGAAATATTACAAATCGCTCTGATTGGCAGTTTCACTTTCAACAGCCAATCAGAGCGATCGTAGCCACGAGGGGGTGAAGCCACCCCCCCTGGGCTAAACTACCACTCCCCTTGTCCCTGCAGATCGGGTGAAATGGGAGTTAACCCTTTCACCCGGCCTGCAGGGACGCGATCTTTCCATGACGCCACATAGGCGTCATGGGTCGGATTGGCACCGACTTTCATGACGCCTACGTAGCGTCATGGGTCGGGAAGGGGTTAATATTGGCCTTTGGGCTTGTGTGCCAGTCCTGAGTGTGCCATCTCTCTCTCAAATAGTGGGCCATAGAAAGCCTATTTATTTATTTTTTTTTTAAATGTGGTTTCTAAATTCTCCCTGAAAAAAAAACAAAAAACCGTGGGAGATTAATATTGGCCTTTCTGCTTGTGTGCCAGTCCTGACTCCTGGGTGTGCCATCTCTCTCTCTCAAATAGTGGGCCATAGAAAGCCTATTTTTTTATTTGGTTTCTAAATTCTCCCTGAAAAAATCCAAAAAAATCAGTGGGAGATTAATATTGGCCTTTCAGCTTGTGTGCCAGTCCTGACTCCTGGGTGTGCCATCTCTCTCTCTCTCAAATAGTGGGCCATAGAAAGCCTATTTTTTTTTATTTGGTTTCTAAATTCTCCCTGAAAAAATAAAAAAAAATCAGTGGGAGATTAATATTGGCCTTTCTGCTTGTGTGCCACTCCTGACTCCTGGGTGTGCCATTTCTCTTTCTCAAATAGTGGGCCATAGAAAGCCATTTTTTTTAATTTGGTTTCTAAATTCTCCCTGGAAAAATAAAAAAAAATCAGTGGGAGATTAATATTGGCCTTTCAGCTTGTGTGCCAGTCCTGACTCCTGGGTGTGCCATATCTCTCTCTCAAATAGTGGGCCATAGAAAGCCTATTTTTTTTTTATTTGGTTTCTAAATTCTCCCTGAAAAAAAAAAAAAGTGGGAGATTAATATTGACATTTGTGCTTGAGTGACAGTCCTGCATGTGTGGCATCTCTCTCATTTGGTGCCACAGAAAACAGAGTGTGTAACATTGTGCCTGATTTTCCTTGCGGTCTCACCCACCTGTAAAGGGATATCTAAATCATACTGAAGTTATAGCTCACCGTGTAAGTTGTTTGACAGCAACAAATACCGTTACTTTGGTTACATTTTTAAAACAATGAGGAAGTCTGGTGGAAGAGGTCGTGGCCGTGGGCGTTCATTGTCAGCTGGTAATGATGGTAATGGTAGTGGAGCATCAGGTGGTCGTGGGAAAAAAATATTCCACCTAAGTCTGGAGCTGTGGAGCCAGGTTCGTCGTCTGGCTACAGAAGGCCTCGAACGCTCCCTTTTTCTGGGAGTAGGAAAACCGCTTTTAAAGCCGGAGCAGCAAGAGCAAGTTTTGGCTTACCTTGCTGACTCAGCCTCTAGCTCTTTTGCCTCCTCTTTTGAAACTGGTAAATGTAAAAGCAGCGCGTCGTTAGTGGATGTTCATGGTCAGGGACAAGTCGCTTCCTTGTCCTCTTCAGCAAAAACAACAACAGAGAAGAATGCAGCAGGCGACACAACGGGTTACTCCATGGAGCTCTTTACAAATACCGTCCCTGGCTTAGAAAGTGAAACAGTTAACAGGCCATGCCCACTACAAGTTGAATCTGACATGGAGTGCACTGATGCACAGCCACAGCCAGACTACTATGCTGGTCCTTTGACTCAGACCACAACATTGCCCTCGAAGGGTACTGATCCAGAATCAGACCCTGATGAGACTATGTTGCCCCGTCACGAACGCTATACCACCGACTTACACGGTGACACAGATGAAGTTGCACACGAGCTAGAAGAGGAGGTTATAGATGACCCAGTTGTTGACCCCGATTGGCAGCCATTGGGGGAACAGGGTGCAGGCGGCAGTAGTTCTGAAACGGAGGAGGAGGGGCCGCAGCAGGCATCAACATCGCAACAGGTTCCATCTGCCGGGCCCGTAGATGGGACAAAACGCGTGGCAAAGCCAAAACCTGTTGGAGGACAGCGTGGCCATCCGGTTAAAACTCAGTCTGCAATGCCTGAAAAGGGATCCGAGGCTCGAAAGAGTGCAGTCTGGCATTTTTTTAAACAACATCCGATTGATCAGCGCAAAGTCATCTGTCAAAAGTGTTCAACTACCTTAAGCAGAGGTCAGAATCTGAAAAGTCTCAATACAAGTTGCATGCATAGACATTTAGCCACCATGCATTTGCAAGCCTGTACTAACTACCAAACGTCCCTTAAGGTTGTAGCACCCTCGGCCAATGAAGCTAGTCAGCAACGCTACATCCCTGCCGTCACTGTAAGGCCACCATTTTCCGCACCACCTGCAGTATCTGTGCAGGTTTCTTTGCCAGGCCAAAGCAGTCAGGGTCAGGGAATCACCAGTTTCGTAGTAGGAAACACTGCATCTAGGGCACCGGCTGAAACAATACCGTCTCCAACCGTCTCTCAGTCTGCCATGTCCACTGTTATGAACTGGTGATTCAGAAACACAATGGACCTGGTGGTTAAGAGCACACAAAGTGACCTGATAGTTACTAATAACATAGGACGAGCTCTGAGACGTGGGAACTCTGCTGACCGCAATCCCTAATCCTATCACACCACACTAGAGGTAGCCGTGGAGCGCTCCTGACCAGACCTAGGCGCCTCGGGCACAGCCTGAGAAACTAGCTAGCCCTGAAGATAGAAAAATAAGCCTACCTTGCCTCAGAGAAATTCCCCAAAGGAAAAGGCAGCCCCCCACATATAATGACTGTGAGTAAAGATGAAAATACAAACACAGAGATGAAATAGATTTAGCAAAGTGAGGCCCGACTTACTGAATAGACCGAGGATAGTAAAGATAGCTTTGCGGTCAGCACAAAAACCTACAAACAACCACGCAGAGGGCGCAAAAAGACCCTCCGTACCGACTAACGGCATGGAGGTGCTCCCTCTGCGTCCCAGAGCTTCCAGCAAGCAAGAAAAACCAATATAGCAAGCTGGACAGAAAAAATAGCAAACAAAAGTAACACAAGCAGAACTTAGCTTATGCAGGGCAGACAGGCCACAAGACGATCCAGGAGAGAGCAAGACCAATACTGGAACATTGACTGGAGGCAAGGAACAAAGAACTAGGTGGAGTTAAATAGAGCAGCACCTAACGACTTAACCTCGTCACCTGAGGAAGGAAACTCAGAAGCCTCCACCAGAGGAAGCTCATAGACAGAACCAGCCGAAGTACCACTCATGACCACAGGAGGGAGCTTGACCACAGAATTCACAACAGTAACCCCCCTTGAGGAGGGGTCACCGAACCCTCACCAGAGCCCCCAGGCCGACCAGGATGAGCCAAATGAAAGGCACGAACCAGATCGGCAGCATGAACATCGGAGGCAAAGACCCAGGGATTATCTTCCTGACCATAACCCTTCCACTTAACCAGGTACTGGAGTTTCCGTCTCGAAATACGAGAATCCAAAATCTTCTCCACTATATACTCCAACTCCCCCTCAACCAAAACCGGGGCAGGAGGATCAACGGATGGAAGCACAGGTGCCACGTATCTCCGCAACAATGACCTATGGAATACATTATGGATGGAAAAAGAAGCTGGAAGGGTCAAACGAAAAGACACAGGATTAAGAACCTCAGAAATCCAATACGGACCAATGAAACGAGGCTTAAACTTAGGAGAGGAAACTTTCATAGGAATATAACGAGACGACAACCAAACCAAATCCCCAACACGAAGTCGGGGACCCACACAGCGCCTGCGGTTAGCGAAACGTTGAGCCTTCTCCTGGGACAATGTCAAATTGTCCACTACATGAGTCCAAATCTGCTGCAACCTATCCACCACAGTATCCACACCAGGACAGTCCGAAGACTCAACCTGCCCTGAAGAGAAACGAGGATGGAAACCAGAATTGCAGAAAAACGGCGAAACCAAAGTAGCCGAGCTGGCCCGATTATTAAGGGCGAACTCAGCCAAAGGCAAAAAGGACACCCAATCGTCCTGATCAGCAGAAACAAAACATCTCAGATGTTTCCAAGGTCTGATTGGTTCGTTCAGTTTGGCCATTTTTCTGAGGATGGAAAGCCGAGGAAAAAGACAAATCAATGCCCATCCCAGCACAAAAGGCTCGCCAAAACCTCGAAACAAACTGGGAACCTCTGTCAGAAACGATGTTCTCCGGAATGCCATGTAAACGAACCACATGCTGGAAAAACAATGGCACCAAATCAGAGGAGGAAGGCAATTTAGACAAGGGTACCAAATGGACCATCTTAGAGAAGCGATCACAAACCACCCAAATGACCGACATCTTTTGAGAGACGGGGAGATCCGAAATAAAATCCATAGAGATATGTGTCCAGGGCCTCTTCGGGACTGGCAAGGGCAAAAGCAACCCACTGGCACGAGAACAGCAGGGCTTAGCCCGAGCACAAATCCCACAGGACTGCACAAACGAACGCACATCCCGCGACAGAGACGGCCACCAAAAGGATCTAGCTGCCAAATCTCTGGTACCAAAGATTCCAGGATGACCAGCCAACACCGAACAATGAACCTCAGAGATAACTCTACTCGTCCATTTATCAGGGACAAACAGTTTCTCCGCTGGGCAACGGTCAGGTCTATTAGACTGAAATTTTTGCAGCACCCGCCGCAAATCAGGGGAGATGGCAGACAAAATTACCCCCTCTTTGAGAATACCCTCCGGCTCAGGCAAACCTGGAGAGTCGGGCACAAAACTCCTAGACAGGGCATCCGCCTTCACATTCTTAAAGCCCGGAAGGTACGAAACCACAAAGTCAAAACGGGAGAAAAACAGCGACCAACGAGCCTTTCTAGGATTCAACCATTTGGCAGACTCGAGATAAGTCAAGTTCTTGTGATCAGTCAAGACGACCACGCGATGATTAGCTCCTTCAAGCCAATGACACCACTCCTCGAATGCCCACTTCATGGCCAACAACTCTCGATTGCCAACATCATAATTACGCTCAGCAGGCGAAAACTTCCTGGAAAAGAAGGCACATGGTTTCATCACCGAGCCATCAGAACTTCTTTGCGACAAAACAGCCCCTGCTCCAATCTCAGAAGCATCAACCTCGACCTGGAACGGGAGCGAAACATCTGGCTGGCATAACACAGGGGCAGAAGAAAAACGATGCTTCAACTCCTGAAAAGCTTCTACAGCAGCAGAAGACCAATTGACCACATCAGCACCCTTCTTGGTTAAATCAGTCAATGGCTTAGCAATACTAGAAAAATTATTGATGAAGCGACGATAAGAATTAGCAAAGCCCAGGAACTTTTGCAGACTCTTCAGAGATGTCGGCTGAGTCCAATCATAAATGGCCTGAACTTTAACAGGGTCCATTTCGATAGTAGAAGGGGAAAAAATGAAACCCAAAAATGAAACCTTCTGAACACCAAAGAGACACTTTGACCCCTTCACAAACAAGGAATTCGCACGAAGGACCTGGAACACCATTCTAACCTGCTTCACGTGAGACTCCCAATCATCCGAGAAGACCAAAATATCATCCAAGTATACAATCAGGAATTTATCCAGGTACTCTCGGAAGATGTCATGCATAAAGGACTGAAATACTGATGGAGCATTGGAAAGCCCGAATGGCATAACCAGGTACTCAAAATGGCCCTCGGGCGTATTAAATGCTGTTTTCCATTCATCGCCCTGTTTAATACGCACAAGATTATACGCACCACGAAGATCTATCTTGGTGAACCAACTAGCCCCCTTAATCCGAGCAAACAAATCAGACAGCAGCGGCAAGGGGTACTGAAATTTGACTGTGATTTTATTTAGAAGGCGGTAATCAATACACGGTCTCAACGAACCATCCCTCTTGGCCACAGAAAAGAACCCTGCTCCCAATGGCGACGACGATGGGCGAATATGACCTTTCTCCAAGGATTCCTTTACGTAACTCCGCATAGCGGCGTGCTCAGGTACAGACAAATTAAACAGTCGACCCTTAGAGAACTTACTACCAAGAATCAAATTGATAGCACAATCGCAATCCCTATGCGGAGGTAGGGCACTGGACTTGGGCTCATCAAATACATCCCGGTAATCCGACAAGAACTCTGGGACCTCAGAAGGGGTGGATGATGAAATAGACAGAACTGGAACATCACCATGTACCCCCTGACAACCCCAGCTGGACACAGACATAGATTTCCAATCCAATACTGGGTTGTGGACTTGTAGCCATGGCAACCCCAACACGACCACATCATGCAGATTATGCAACACCAAAAAGCGAATATCCTCCTGATGCGCAGGAGCCATGCACATGGTCAGTTGGGTCCAGTACTGAGGCTTATTCTTGGCCAAAGGCGTAGCATCAATTCCTCTCAATGGAATAGGATACTGCAAGGGCTCCAAGAAAAACCCACAGCGCCTAGCAAAGTCCAAGTCCATCAAATTCAGGGCAGCGCCTGAATCCACAAATGCCATGACAGAATAGGATGACAAAGAGCAGGTCAAAGTAACGGACAAAAGAAATTTCGACTGTACCGTACCAATGGTGGCAGACCTAGCGAACCGCTTAGTGCGCTTAGGACAATCGGAGATAGCATGAGTGGAATCACCACAGTAAAAACACAGCCCATTCCAACGTCTGTGTTCTTGCCGTTCAGCTCTGGTCAAAGTCCTATCACATTGCATAGGCTCAGGTTTATGCTCAGATAATACCGCCAAATGGTGCACATTTTTACGCTCACGCAAGCATCGATCTAAATGGCCAAAGACATAGACTCATTCAGACCAGCAGGCATAGGAAATCCCACCATGACATCCTTAAGGGCTTCAGAGAGACCCTTTCTGAAAATTGCTGCCAGTGCACATTCATTCCACTGAGTGAGCACAGACCATTTCCTAAACTTCTGACAATATATCTCTACCTCATCCTTACCCTGACACAGAGCCAGGAAATTTTTCTCTGCCTGATCCACTGAATTAGGTTCATCATACAGCAATCCGAGCGCCAGAAAAAACGCATCAATATCACATAATGCAGGATCTCCTGGCGCAAGAGAAAATGCCCAGTCTTGAGGGTCGCCACGTAATAAAGACATAATGATCTTAACTTGTTGAACTGGGTCACCAGAGGAGCGGGGTTTCAAAGCCAGAAACAGTTTACAATTATTTTTGAAATTCAGAAACTTAGCTCTATCTCCAGAAAATAAGTCAGGAATAGGAATTCTAGGTTCTAACATAGATTTCTGAACCACAATGTCTTGAAAATTTTGTACTCTTGCAGCGAGATGATCCACACAAGAAAACAGACCTTTAATGTCCATCACTACACCTGTATCCTGAACCACCCAAATGTCTAGGGGAAAAGAAAGACAAAACACAGTGCAGAGAAAAAAAAATGGTCTCAGAACTTCTCTTTTCCCTCTATTGAGAAGCATTAGTACTTTGGGCCTCCAGTACGGTTATGAACTGGTGATTCAGAAACACAATGGACCTGGTGGTTAAGAGCACACAAAGTGACCTGATAGTTACTAATAACATAGGACGAGCTCTGAGACGTGGGAACTCTGCTGACCGCAATCCCTAATCCTATCACACCACACTAGAGGTAGCCGTGGAGCGCTCCTGACCAGACCTAGGCGCCTCGGGCACAGCCTGAGAAACTAGCTAGCCCTGAAGATAGAAAAATAAGCCTACCTTGCCTCAGAGAAATTCCCCAAAGGAAAAGGCAGCCCCCCACATATAATGACTGTGAGTAAAGATGAAAATACAAACACAGAGATGAAATAGATTTAGCAAAGTGAGGCCCGACTTACTGAATAGACCGAGGATAGTAAAGATAGCTTTGCGGTCAGCACAAAAACCTACAAACAACCACGCAGAGGGCGCAAAAAGACCCTCCGTACCGACTAACAGCACGGAGGTGCTCCCTCTGCGTCCCAGAGCTTCCAGCAAGCAAGAAAAACCAATATAGCAAGCTGGACAGAAAAAATAGCAAACAAAAGTAACACAAGCAGAACTTAGCTTATGCAGGGCAGACAGGCCACAAGATGATCCAGGAGAGACCAAGACCAATACTGGAACATTGATTGGAGGCAAGTAACAAAGAACTAGGTGGAGTTAAATAGAGCAGCACCTAACAACTTAACCTTGTCACCTGAGGAAGGAAACTCAGAAGCCTCCACCAGAGGAAGCTCATAGACAGAACCAGCCGAAGTACCACTCATGACCACAGGAGGGAGCTTGACCACAGAATTCACAACAGTCCACCGGCACACCTGCTAGTTCCACGATCTCCAGCTCTCCAGTCCATCTCACCCTACATGAGACTCTGGTTAGAAAAAGGAAGTACTTATCCTCGCATCCGCGTACACAGGGTTTTAACGCCCACATAGCTAGACTAATCTCGTTAGAGATGATGCCCTACCGGTTAGTTGAAAGCTTTGCTTTCAAAGTCCTGATGGACTACGCTGAACCACGCTACGAGCTACCCAGTCGACACTTCTTTTCAAGAAAAGCCATCCCAACCCTCCACCAGCATGTTAAATAGCGCATCGTCCATGCACTCAGGCAATCTGTGAGTACAAAGGTGCACCTGACAACAGATGCATGGACCAGTAGGCATGGCCAGGGTCGTTACGTGTCCATCACGGCACACTGGGTGAATGTGGTGGATGCAGGGTCTACAGGGGACATCAATTTCGGGACAGTTCTGCCTAGCTCACGGTCTAGGAAACAGTTGGCTGTAGGTGTTCGTCGCACCCCCTCCTCCTCCTCCTCGTCCTTCTGCAGAAGCGAGAGCTCGTCCACAGACCGCATTCGCCCAACCACTCCATCCGCAGCTGCCACTGTTGCACACCAGTTGTCCCATTATGGGCCAGCTACTGGCAAGCGTCAGCAGGCTGTATTGGCTATGAAGTGTTTGGGCGACAACAGACACACCGCGGAAGTTCCGTCCGAGTTCTTGCAGAGAGAAATGCAGTCGTGGCTGGGCATAGTAGATCTTGAGGCAGGCAAGGTAGTGAGTGATAACGGAAGGAATTTCATGGCTGCCATCTCCCTTTCCCAACTGAAACACATTCCTTGCCTGGCTCACACCTTAAACCTGGTGGTGCAGTGCTTCCTGAAAAGTTATCCCGGGTTATCCGACCTGCTCCTCAAAGTGCGCGGACTTTGCTCACATATCCGCCGTTCGCCCGTACACTCCAGCCGTATGCAGACCTATCAGTGGTCTTTGAACCTTCCCCAGCATCGCCTAATCATAGACGTTGCAACAAGGTGGAACTCAACACTGCACATGCTTCAGAGACTGTGCGAACAGAGGCGGGCTGTTATGTTTTTGTGGGAGGATACACATACACGGGCAGGCAGTAGGATGGCAGACATGGAGTTGTCAGGTGTGCAGTGGTCGAAGATACAAGACATGTGTCAAGTCCTTCAGTGTTTTGAGGAATGCACATGGCTGGTTAGTGCAGACAATGCCATAATAAGCATGAGCATCCCCCTAATGCGTCTGCTGATGCAAAGTTTGACGCACATAAAGGAGCAGGCATCTGCAGCCGAGGAAGAGGAAAGCCTTGATGACAGTCAGCCATTGTCTGGTCAGGGCAGTGTACAGGACGAGGTAGTGGGCGAACAGGAGGATGAGGAGGATGATGGGGATGAGTATTTTTTTAATGAGGAAGCTTCTCCGGGGCCACTGGAAATTGGTGGCGTGGCAAGGCCGGGTTCTGGTTTTTTGAGGGACACAAGTGACGTAGATTTGCCTGAAACTGCCCCTCAACCAAGCACAACCGCAGATTTGACAACTGGAACTTTGGCACACATGGCGGATTATGTCTTACGTATCCTCAAAAGGGACACACGCATTACGAAAATGATGAACGATGACGATTACTGGTTGGCCTGCCTCCTTGATCCTCGCTATAAAGGCAAATTGCAAAATATTATGCCACATGAGAACTTGGAACTAATATTAGCAACCAAACAATCAACTCTTGTTGACCGTTTGCTTCAGGCATTCCCAGCACACAGCGCCCGTGATCGTTCTCACACGAGCTGCAGGGGGCAGCAGACCAGAAGTGTTAGAGGTGCAGAAATCAGAAGTGGCAATGGACAGAGGGGTTTTCTGACCAGGTTGTGGAGTGATTTTGCTATGACCGCAGACAGGACAGGTACTGCTGCATCAATTCAAAGTGACAGGAGACAACATTTGTCCAGTATGGTTACTAACTATTTTTCATCCCTTATCGATGTTCTACCTCAACTGTCATTCCCATTTGATTACTGGGCATCAAAATTAGACACCTGGCCAGAATTGGCAGAATATGCATTGCAGGAGCTTGCTTGCCCGGCAGCTAGTGTCCTATCAGAAAGAGTATTCAGTGCTGCAGGTTCAATATTAACCGAAAAAAGGACTCGTCTGGCTACCCAAAATGTTGATGATGTAACCTTCATTAAAATGAACCACAACTGGATTTTGAATTCTTTTGCCCCACCTTGCCCGGCCGACACCTAGCTTTCCTATGAAAAGGTATTGCCTGTGGACTACTCTGAATGACTTTACCAATCTCATAATTTGCAGCAGCTGATTGTCCAGCATACGACATGTTTACACCTCCCTAAATGGCCAAACTCCCCACACGGGGCCGTGGTATCGCCACTTGGCGCAAGCACCCGTGAGAGTGCTGTTTGTCTGAAGAGGTGGGTGTGCCCGCTTTTGGTCGACGGCACTGCCACTGGGTCCCTCATAGTACAATAAAGTGTCTCTGGCGGTGGTGGTGCGCACCCAACGTCAGACACACTGTTGTAACATGAGGGGCCCTGGGCCTGTACCACCGGCCACAAGAGAGTTCCCCCACCCCCAGCTCAAATATTGCTCTACCACTTGCACAATTATCTCTCACAGTTCCACCAATGTTTAGTCTATGCGCTGACATCTTTAAATTCCTGCCACTGACAATACCATTGTGTTGACATGTATAATGATACTTAACATAGTCAGGGGCAGTGTCCTATATTTACCCAAGTAAATACTTTGCGTCAAATTACTAGGTCTGAAACTATGCAGAGGAGCCCACCCCTGTACCTAATGATTGCACCCTTTTGTGCTTTTGTTTTGTTGTAATGCGAGACATTAACATGTATTTATTGTTTGGGACTACTAACTGGCAGACACTCATTACAATCGGCCTCCGCTGACAACACCAATGCTGCCTGTGTACCCCTGCAAGAGAATTCAAAGTGTCTACAGCCAAATTTTATTATGTTAGGCCTACTACGCCTGTCTGCGGTCCCTCCTTCCACTAGGCCTCCACTGACCAGACCACTGCTGCCCGTGTACCCCTGGAACCAATTTTAAAGTGCCTACAGCCAAATTTTATTATGTTAGGCCTTCGAAGCCTGTCTGCGGTCCCTCCTTCCACTAGGCCTCCACTGACCAGACCACTGCTGCCCGTGGACCCCTGGAACCTATTTTTAATTGCATAGAGCATCCTTTTTTAATAGTAGGCATACAAAGTCTGTCTGCGGTCTACTATTGAAATTGTCCTCCACTGACCAGAGCAATGCTGCCTGTGTACCCCTGTAACCTTTTTTAAACTGCATTGAGCCACATTTTTGGTTTATGGCCTACTACCTGTGTCTGTCTGCGCCACTCAATAAAGCTGTCCTCCTTTGAAAAAAGCTGAGCGTCAATAGTCTTGTTTTCAGCCTCTAGGCATTTGAAAACTGCATTGGGGCTACTACTTCGGTAGGGCCTACTAACATAGTAACATAGTTAGTAAGGACGAAAAAAGACATTTGTCCATCCAGTTCAGCCTATATTCCATCATAATAAATCCCCAGATCTACGTCCTTCTACAGAACCTAATTGTATGATACAATATTGTTCTGCTCCAGGAAGACATCCAGGCCTCTCTTGAACCCCTCGACTGAGTTCGCCATCACCACCTCCTCAGGCAAGCAATTCCAGATTCTCACTGCCCTAACAGTAAAGAATCCTCTTCTATGTTGGTGTAAAAACCTTCTCTCCTCCAGACGCAAAGAATGCCCCCTTGTGCCCGTCACCTTCCTTGGTATAAACAGATCCTCAGCGAGATATTTGTATTGTCCCCTTATATACTTATACATGGTTATTAGATCGCCCCTCAGTCGTCTTTTTTCTAGACTAAATAATCCTAATTTCGCTAATCTATCTGGGTATTGTAGTTCTCCCATCCCCTTTATTAATTTTGTTGCCCTCCTTTGTACTCTCTCTAGTTCCATTATATCCTTCCTGAGCACCGGTGCCCAAAACTGGACTCAGTACTCCATGTGCGGTCTAACTAGGGATTTGTACAGAGGCAGTATAATGCTCTCATCATGTGTATCCAGACCTCTTTTAATGCACCCCATGATCCTGTTTGCCTTGGCAGCTGCTGCCTGGCACTGGCTGCTCCAGGTAAGTTTATCATTAACTAGGATCCCCAAGTCCTTCTCCCTGTCAGATTTACCCAGTGGTTTCCCATTCAGTGTGTAATGGTGACATTGATTCCTTCTTCCCATGTGTATAACCTTACATTTATCATTGTTAAACCTCATCTGCCACCTTTCAGCCCAAGTTTCCAACTTATCCAGATCCATCTGTAGCAGAATACTATCTTCTCTTGTATTAACTGCGGTGTCTGCCGCTCCAAGGTGTTCCCCAGGTTTCCTCGCCATTGCTTCGATCTTCTGACTCTCGTTTAGTAGTTGTTGAAAACTACACTGCATTAGGCCTACAAATTGGGTATGGGGTGTAGAGACGGTGTGTTCCACTCCAAGGTGTTCCCCAGGTTTCCTCTCCATTGCTTCGATCTTCCGACTCTCGTTTAGTAGTTGTTGAAAACTACACTGCATTAGGCCTACATATTGGGTATGGGGTGTAGAGACGGTGTGTTCCACTCCAAGGTGTTCCCCAGGATTCCTCTCCATTGCTTCGATCTTCCGACTCTCGTTTAGTAGTTGTTGAAAACTACACTGCATTAGGCCTACAAATTGGGTATGGGGTGTAGAGACGGTGTGTTCCACTCCAAGGTGTTCCCCAGGTTTCGTCTACATTGCTTCGATCTTCCGACTCTCGTTTAGTAGTTGTTGAAAACTACACTGCATTAGGCCTACAAATTGGGTATGGGGTGTAGAGACGGTGTGTTCCACTCCAAGGTGTTCCCCAGGTTTCCTCTCCATTGCTTCGATCTTCCGACTCTCGTTTAGTAGTTGTTGAAAACTACACTGCATTAGGCCTACAAATTGGGTATGGGGTGTAGAGACGGTGTGTTCCACTCCAAGGTGTTCCCCAGGTTTCCTCTCCATTGCTTCGATCTTCCGACTCTCGTTTAGTAGTTGTTGAAAACTACACTGCATTAGGCCTACAAATTGGGTATGGGGTGTAGAGACGGTGTGTTCCACTCCAAGGTGTTCCCCAGGTTTCCTCTCCATTGCTTCGATCTTCTGACTCTCGTTTAGTAGTTGTTGAAAACAACACTGCATTAGGCCTACTAGTTGGGTTGGGGCCTTCTATCTGTGTCTGTCGCTCCTTGCTGTTCTCCTACAGTGAACAAAGCTGTGCCGCCGGTTTACTACTGTTGCCAATTTTGAACTGCATTTAGAATACTTACTGATTTGGGCCTACTCTCTGTGTCAGCCTCTCATTCCAGTTGTCCTCCACTGAACAAAGCAATGCCCCCTGGTTAGTCCTGTTACCAATTTTGAACTGCATTTAGCCCACTTTATTCTTTGGGCCCATATCTGTTTCCCCCTCATCCTGCCCATTGCCCAGCCGGTGATAGATGAGTCTGCTGGTACATTGACCCATAACGCAACATTCTCCGTGCACGCTACACTGCAAGATTGTGACCCTGCTGAAAGTCAGGTCCCCCTTCCCGCATACCATACCACATTACACTGGGACAAAGAGGAAGGTGCAGATGAAGGTGCAGGTTCCTTCATCAGGTGGGGGGAGGAATACTCGTTGGCGACGTCACTGGCACAGGGCCTCTCATAGTAAGCAAAAGTGTTGCTGCCGGTGGGAGGCGCCCCCGCCGTGCAAACACACCGCTGTACTTTGAGGGGCCCTGTGCCAGTGCCAATGCCAACAAGTGGGCCCCCCCTGCTTGCTCAGGATCACAGCACTTGCAAAGTTGAAATACTTACCTCTCCCTGCTCCACTGCCGTGACGTGGCCCAGATGTCCTTGGCCCACTAATTGCTTGAACCAGCCCTACCCCCCACAACTTTGGCCAAATGACCCCCAATTTCAAATGCCTTACAATTATTATAAGCTAAATTACAATTGACAAACTTCAGTAGCAAGAATGGATGTTTTTGCCAATACAATGGGCTCTGTACATGTTTTCCTGGCCTCTACTCACTGCCGACTATGCTCCCCCATTGACTTGCATTGGGTCTCGTGTTTCGGTCGATCCCCGACTTTTCGCGATAATCGGCCGATTCCACTCGACTCGACTTTTGAGATAGTCGGGTTTCGCGAAACCCGACTCGACTCTAAAAAGGTCAAGGTCGCTCAACTCTAATGTTGAGTGCCGAGATTTTTTGCTATATATCTTACGGTTTGGGAACCTACTCTGGCACCTCCCTTAAACGGCTGAGCACATGTTTATTTATTTACACTTGAGAGGAAGAGAAAAACGGTACTGGACACCAGAGTGAGCAGCTGTATGTGAGAACTGTATTTTTCACATTATATTATTATATTACATTATTATACATCCGACCATAAGATGCATCCCAAGTTTAGAGGAAGAATTTTTAATGAGAAAATGGGGTCCCTTTTATAGTCTGAATTTACCTTACCAGGGGGCAGAAGTCATGGTGCAAGGTTAGATGAGGTTGGAGCATGGTAACCGCTGGAGGAAGCTTGCACCAACAGGAGTGAGGAAATGCTGCAGGCCCTGGGCTGGAAGGAGGGGATGTGTGGGTGGTGCAAGGCAGTAGATATTGTTCTCTCGGCGATAGGCTTTAGGAAATTGTCAACAGTGTGAGGCAGGAGCGCAGTCTCCACAGCACACACTGATCTCCTGGCTGTGGGCTATAGGATAATGCCTCCAGAAGTGGCATATGTGCAGATTGCGATCTTGGCTCTTCATTGAACTGAGATCTAAATCTGTGTATGCACCAAAGTTGACACCATTTTCCTGTAGCCCACCACCAGGAGATCATTGCGTGCTGCATGGACTCTGCACCAGCCACCGGCTCCCTTCCTTCTATTGCTCCACTCCACACCTGCCTCCCTCCTCCACTGGTAAACTAGATTTGGACTATAAGACACATGCTCATTTTGTTCCTAAATTTTTCAGGAAGAAAAGTATGTCTTAAAGTATGAAAATACTGTATATTAACACACACACTACATTATATGCTTATACACAGATTTAATCAATAAAAAACTTACTTGGAGTGCTTCTTTAAAGGCCAAAGTGGATATTACTTCAGCAATATAGACAGTGACATGCCCATATGTTCCTGTGGAGAAATTATGTGGGATCGCAGCCTTTTCAAACCAACTGTCCTTTGCTCTGAACAATGATCTGCTGCTATGGACAAAAAGTGCTATTATATCTTATCAATATTTTTAGTCAGCGTGGTAAAAAAAATAGTCAGGAATATTTTCAAACTGTAGGATATAATGAATCTAAAGGTACCTTCACACTAAGCGACGTTGCAGCGATACCGACAACGATGTCGATCGCTGCAGCGTCGCTGTTTGGTCGCTGGAGAGCTGTCACACAGACCGCTCTCCAGTGACCAACGATCCCGAGGTCCCCGGTAACCAGGGTAAACATCGGGTTACTAAGCGCAGGGCCACGCTTAGTAACCCGATGTTTACCCTGGTTACCAGCATAAACGTTAAATAAACAAACACTACATACTTACCTTCAGCTGTTTGTCCTCCGGCGCTCTGCTTTCCTCTGCACTGTCAGCGCCGGTCAGCCGGAAAGCAGAGCAGTGACGTCACCGCTCTGCTTTCCGGCTGGCCGGCGCTGACACAGGATGCAGGAGGAGTGCGGAGAAGTACAGCGCCGGGGACAGACAGCTGAAGGTAAGTATGTAGTGTTTGTTATTTTAACGTTTACGCTTGTAACCAGGGTAAACATCGGGTTACTAGGCGCGGCCCTGCACTTAGTAACCCGATGTTTACCCTGGTTACCAGTGAAGACATCGCTGGATCGGCGTCGCACACGCCGATCCAGCGATGTCAGCAGGGAGTCCAGCGACGAAATTAAGTTCTGGACTTTCCTCAGCGACCAACGATCTCCCAGCAGGGGCCTGATCGTTGGTCGCTGTCACACATAACGATTTCCTTAACGATATCGTTGCTACGTCAAAAAAAGCAACGATATCGTTAACGATATCGTTATGTGTGACGGTACCATTAGTCTTTACAGTAGTTTTCTTTCTATAAAAAACTAAGTTACATAGGTTGAAAGAAAAAAAGTGTTCTTATTATTTGTTAAAAACATTCATGTATGAGATATTAGTACATTAACCAAAATGCACCAATATTTAACACAATTGTTTAGCTTAACCCCTTAAGCCCCGAGGGTGGTTTGCACGTTAATGACCGGGCCAATTTTTACAATTCTGACCACTGTCCCTTTATGGGGTTTTAACTCAGGCACGCTTCAACGCATCTCGGCGATTCTGACACTGTTTTCTCATGAAATATTGTACTTCATTATATTTGTAAAATTTATTCGATGTAACATGCGTTTATTTGTGAAAAAACAGAAATTTGGCGAAAATTTAGAAAATTTTGCAATTTTCCAACTTTGAATTTTTATGCCCTTAAATCACAGAGATATGTCACACAAAATAATTAATAAGTAACATTTCCCACATGTCTACTTTACATTAGCACAATTTTGGAACCAAAATTTTTTTGTTAGGGAGTTATCAGGGTTAAACGTTGACCAGCAATTTCTCTTTTTTTCTTTCATTTTTCATTTCATTTTTCCAATATTTTTTAGGGACCACATCACATTTGAAGTCATTTTGAGGGGTCTATATGATAGAAAATAACCAAGTGTGACACCATTCTAAAAACTGCACCCCTCAAGGTACTCAAAACCACATTCAAGAAGTTTATTAACCCTTCAGGTGTTTTACAGTAATTTTTGGAATGTTTAAATAAAAATGAACATTTAACTTTTTTTCACAAAAAATTTATTTCAGCTCCAATTTGTTTTATTTTACCAAGGGTAACAGGAGAAAATGGACCCCAAAAGTTGTTGTACAATTTGTTCTGAGTACGCTGTTACCCCATATGTGGGGGTAAACCACTGTTTGGGCGCATGGCAGAGCTCGGAAGGGAAGGAGCGCCATTTGACTTTTCAATGCAAAATTGACTGGAATTGAGATGGGACGCCATGTCACGTTTGGAGAGCCCCTGATGTGCCTAAACATTGAATGCAGGGGTGCATTCGTGCACTATTATTCATGTACATTTATTCAAAGTACTTTTTTTCTATGTACTTCGGCAGTTATAAATGGCAGTTAGACAGGGCAGGAGACATGTAAGAAAAACTAAATATATTCACTATTCATTGGAAACAGAACAAATACTCACCATATGTATTTGTATATTCTATATCCTGACTGCCACATTCACTCACATTCACTGCCCTTGCATAAACTCTTTACACTCCATCCATATCGGCCCCTCTGTCCTTCCCTCTCCTATGTATAGCACTCATGCTCTGTTCACATTGCTTAACAGTGCAGATCCATTCAGTCCCACCATCCAACACAAGAGACGCTCTCACAAATCACTTAACCATCTGCTCACTCTTTCTATCCTCCTTCTCTTAGTTGCTGGAGACATCTCTCCCAACCCCGGCCCCCCATGTTATAGCCAGTCAAACCGCCCAACTGCTACACTCAGAAACCCCTCTAACCTTATCAATATTCCATGCATGCCTTCTGTATCCTTCAATTGTGCCCTTTGAAATTCTCGCTCTGTGTGTAATAAACTCTCCTTCATTCATGAATTCTTCCTTTCTAACTGTCTTAATCTCCTAGCCCTTACTGAAACCTGGATCCAGCAGTCAGACACCACCGCTGCTGCTGCTCTTTCATATGGTGGACTACACTTTTCTTATACCCCAAGATCAGACAACAGAACAGGTGGAGGCGTTGGTCTGCTCCTTTCACCCAAATGTACCTTCCAAATTATCCCCCAAGTACCCTCACTTGTTTTCCCTTCCTTTGAGGTCCATGCTGTCAGACTCTACGTCCCCTTCTCCATGCGAGTGGTGGTGGTGTATCGTCCTCCCGGCCCCTCTCATCAGTTCCTGGATCAGTTTGCCACCTGGCTTCCACACTTTCTCTCCTGTGACACCCCCACCCTCATCATGGGTGATTTCAACATACCCATTGCTTCTCCCCTCTCCCCATCTGCTTCTCACCTTTTATCTCTAACTTCCTCTTTTGGCCTCTTGCAGCATACTAACTCTCCAACACATGAAGATGGAAACTCCCTGGACTTGGTCTTCTCCTGGCTTTGCTCAGTGGATGATTTCACAAACTCCCCTCTCCTGCTCTCTGACCACAACCTTCTTTCATTCTCTATCAAGAACTGCCATCCCGCTCAGGTCACCCCCACTTTCCACACTTATAGAAACATACAGGCCATTAACACCCAGAAACTTATGAAGAACTTGCAGTCCTCATTGGCCCCAATCTCCTCCATCTCATGTCCTGATTCTGCTCTGAAGCATTACAATGAAACTCTGCAAAGTGCCCTGGATGAAGCTGCACCTCCTATACATAGAACAACTCAGCACAGACGGCGACAACCGTGGCACACGCTGCAAACACGTTTCCTGCAGCGGTGCTCCAGGTGCGCCAAACATCTGTGGAGAAAATCTAATCTACCCGAAGATTTCATCCATTGTAAGTTCATGCTAAAAACATACAACTCTGCCCTTCACCTCTCCAAACAAACCTATTTCAACATCCTCATCATCTCACTGTCATATAACACTAAACGTCTCTTTGACACTTTCCAGTCTCTACTCAACCCAAGAGTGCAGGCCCCAACCACGGATCTCCATGCTGACGATCTGTCCAATTACTTCAAAGAAAAAATTGACCACATTCGACAGGAAATCATCTCCCAATCTCTTCATACAATGCACTGTCCTACCTCCCCCACTGCATCTAGTTCACTCTCTGACTTTGAAGCAGTTACAGAAGAAGAAGTAAGCAGGCTCCTTGCATCATCTCGCCCGACCACTTGCACCAGTGACCCCATTCCGTCACATCTCCTCCAGTCCCTTTCCCCAGCTGTCACCTCTCGCCTAACAAAAATATTCAACCTTTCCCTCACTTCCGGTATTTTTCCATCCTCATTTAAGCATGCCATCATACATGCATTACTTAAAAAACCATCCCTCGATCAAAACTGTGCCGCTAATTATAGACCTGTCTCTAATCTTCCCTTCATCTCTAAACTCCTCGAACGCCTGGTCCACTCCCGTCTTACCTGCTATCTCTCAGATAACTCTCTTCTCGACCCTCTTCAATCTGGCTTCCGCTCTTTACACTCTACTGAAACTGCCCTCACTAAAGTCTCTAATGACCTACTAACAGCTAAATCTAATGGTCACTACTCCATGCTAATTCTCTTGGATCTCTCCGCAGCATTCGATACTGTGGATCATCAGCTCCTCCTCAATATGCTCCGCTCCATTGGCCTCAAGGACACTGTTCTCTCCTGGTTCTCCTCCTATCTCTCTGACCGCTCCTTCACTGTATGTTTTGCTGTTTCCTCCTCCTCTCACCTTCCCCTTACTGTTGGGGTTCCTCAAGGATCAGTCCTAGGCCCCCTCCTCTTCTTTTTGTATACTGCCCCTATTGGACAAACAATCAGTAGATTTGGTTTCCAGTACCATCTCTATGCTGATGACACCCAATTATACACCTCTTCTCCTGCTATCACGCCGACCTTTTTAGAAAACACCAGTGATTGTCTTACCGCTGTCTCTAACATCATGCCCTCCCTCTATCTGAAACTGAACCTGTCAAAAACTGAACTCCTCATGTTCTCTCCGTCTACTAACCTACCTTTGCCTGACATTGCCATCTCCGTGTGCGGTTCCACCATTACTCCAAAGCAACATGCCCGCTGCCTTGGGGTCATCCTTGATTCCGAGCTTTCATTCACCCCCCACATCCGATCACTGGCTCGCTCTTCTTATCTGCACCTCAAAAACATTTCTAGAATTCGTCCTTTTCTTACTTTCAACTCTGCAAAAACTCTTACTGTTTCACTTATTCATTCTCGTCTGGACTACTGTAACTCTCTACTAATTGGTCTCCCTCTTACCAAACTCTCCCCGCTCCAATCTGTGCTGAATGCTGCAGCCAGGATCATATTCCTCACCAACCGTTACACCGATGCCTCTACCTTGTGCCAGTCATTACAATGGTTACCCATCCACTCCAGAATTCAGTACAAAACTACTACCCTCATCCACAAATCACTCCACGGCTCAGCACCACCCTACATCTCCTCTCTGGTCTCAGTCTACCACCCTACCCGTGCCCTCCGCTCCGCTAATGACCTCAGGTTAGCATCCTCAATAATCAGAACCTCCCACTCCCGTCTCCAAGACTTTACACGTGCTGCGCCGATTCTTTGGAATGCACTACCTAGGTTAATATGATTAATCCCCAATCCCCACAGTTTTAAGCGTGCCCTAAAAACTCATTTGTTCAGATTGGCCTACCGCCTCAACACATTAACCTAACGATCCCTGTGTGGCCTATCATACACTTTATGCAGTTAATAGCCCTCTGTGTCTGTACTGTTACATAGTTAGGCAGTTAACTGGTTCATGCAGATTTACATGAACACCCGATCCTTACACTATGGCTGGTCCGAATAACTAAAGCAATTGTTACCATCCATCTCTCGTGTCTCCCCTTTTCCTCATAGTTTGTAAGCTTGCGAGCAGGGCCCTCACTCCTCTTGGTATCTATTTTGAACTTTGATTTCTGTTATGCTGTAATGTCTTTTATTGTCTGTACAAGTCCCCTCTATAATTTGTAAAAGGCTGCGGAATATGTTGGCGCTATATAAATAAAATTATTATTATTATTATAACCCCCCACAAGTGACACCATTTTGCAAAGTAGACCCCCTAAGGAACTTATCTAGATATGTGGTGAGCACTTTGACCTACTAAGTGCTTCACAGAAGTTTATAATGCAGAGCCGTAAAAATAAAAAAATCATATTTTTTCACAAATATGATTTTTCGCCCCCAATTTTTTATTTTCCCAAGGGTAAGAGAAGAAATTGGACCACAAAAGTTGTTGTGCAATTTGTCCTGAATACGCTGATACCCTATATGTGGGTGTAAACTACTGTTTGGGCGCATGGCAGAGCTCGGAAGGGAAGGAGCGCCGTTTGACTTTTCAATGCAAAATTGACTGGAATTGAGATGGTACACCACGTCGCGTTTGGAGAGCCCCTGATGTGCCTAAACATTAAAACTCCCCACAAGTGACACCATTTTGGAAAGTAGACCCCCTAAGGAACTTATCTAGATGCGATTTGAGAGCTTTGAACCCCCAAGTGTTTCACTACAGTTTATAACGCAGAGCCGTGAAAATAAAAATTCTTTTTTTTTTCACAAAAATGATTTTTTTAGCCCCAGTTTTGTATTTTCACAAGGGTAACAGGATAAATTGGACCACAAACGTTGTTGTCCAATTTGTCCTGAGTAGGCTGATACTCCATATGTGGGGGGAACCACTGTTTGGGCGCATGGCAGAGCTCGGAAGGGAAGGAGCACCATTTGGAATGAAAAACTTAGATGGATTGGTCTGCAGGCGTAACGTTGCATTTGCAGAGCCCCTGATGTACCCAAACAGTAGAAACCCCCCACAAGTGACCTCATATTGGAAACTAGACCTCCGAAGGAACTTATCTAGATGTGTTGTGAGAACTTTGAACCCCCAAGTGTTTCACTACAGTTTACAACGCAGAGCCGTGAAAATAAAAAAATCTTTTTTTTTTCCACAAAAATGATTTTTAACCCCCCAAATTTTTATTTTCCCAAAGGTAACAAGAGAACTTGGACCCCAAAAGTTGTTATCCAATTTGTCCCGAGTACGCTGATACCCCATATGTTGGGGTAAACCCCTGTTTGGGCGCACAGGAGAGCTCGGAAGGGACGTAGCACTGTTTTACTTTTTCAACGCAGAATTGGCTGGAATTGAGATTGGACGCCATGTCCTAATGCCCCTGATGTGCCTAAACAGTGGAAACCCCCAATTATAACTGAAACCCTATCCCAAACACACCCCTAACCCTAATCCCAACAGTAACCCTAACCACACCCCTAACCTTGACACACCCCTAACTCTAATCCAAACCCTAATCCCAACCGTACATGTAATCCAAACCCTAACTTTAGCCCCAACCCTAACCCTAACTTTAGCCCCAACCCTAACTTTAGCCCAAACCCTAACCCTAACTTTAGCCCAAACCCTAACCCTAACTTTAGCCCAACCCTAACCCTAACTTTAGCCCCAACCCTAACCCTGACTTTAGCTCCAACCCTAGCCCTAACCCTAGCCCTAACCCTAACCCTAACCCTAACCCTAGCCCTAACAGGAAAATGGAAATACATTTTTTTTATTTTATTATTTTTCCCTAACTATGGGGGTAATGAAGGGGGGTTTGATTTACTTTTATAGCGATTTTTATGATTGGCAGCTGTCACACACTAAAAGACTTTTTTTATAGCAAAAAAAGTTTTTATGTCTCCACATTTTGAGACCTATAATATTTCTATATTTTGGTCCACAGTCATGCGAGGTCTTGTTTTTTGCGGGAAGAGTTGACGTTTTTATTGGTAACATTTTCTGACACGTGACAGTTTTTCATTGCTTTTAATTCCCATTTTTGTGAGGCAGAATGACCAAAAACCAGCTATTCATGAATTTCTTTTGGGGAAGGTGTTTATACCGTTCCGCATTTGGTAAAATGGATAAAGCAGTTTTATTCTTCAGGTCAGTTCGATTACAGTGATACCTCATTTATATCTTTTTTTTATGTTTTGGCGCTTTTATATGATAAAAACTATTTTATAGAAAAAATAATTATTTTGGCATCGCTCTATTCTCAGGACTATAACTTTTTTATTTTTTTGCTGATGATGCTGTATGGCAGCTCATTTTTTGCGGGACAAGATGTTGTTTTCAGCGGTATCATAGTTATTTATATCCATCTTTTTGATCGCGTGTTATTCCACTTTTTGTTCGGCGGTATGATAATAAAGCGTTGTTTTTTGCCTCGTTTTTTTTTTCTTGCGGTGTTTACTGAAGGGGTTAACTAGTGGAACAGTTTTATAGGTGGGGTCGTTACGGATGCGGCGATACTAAATATGTGTACTTTTATTGTTTTTTAATGTAGATAAAGAAATATATTTATGGGAATAATTTTTTTTTCTTTTATTTAGGATTTTTTTTTCTATTTTTTTTTTACACATGTGGAAATATTTTTTTTACTTTTTTACTTTGTCCCAGGGGAGCCACCTCCCTTCCTGCAGTACCCGGATGCCGTGGCCATTTTGGATCCGGGCCTTGCTGCAGGGAGGAAGATAGGAGACCCTCACAGCAACGCGATCACATTGCGTTGCTGCGGGGGTCTCAGGGAAGCCCGCAGGGAGCCCCCTCCCTACGCGATGCTTCCCTGCACCCTCGGCACACCGCAATCATGTTTGATCATGGTGTGCCAGGGGTTAATGTGCCGGTAGCGGTCCGTGACTGCTCCTGGCACATAGTGCCAGTCCCAGGGCACCTTGACGGGATAGTACGTCATATGGGATTAACGGGTTAATAAACAAAAATAGAAATGCATGCTACTTATGTCATAACTATCTTTTGTGTACTATTACGCCATGAAATACAGTGAAGAAAATAAGTATTTGATACGCTATCAATTTTGCAAGTTTTACCACCTACAAAGAATGAAGAGGTCTATCATTTTTATCGTAGGTATACATCAGTTTGTGAGAGACAAAATCTAGAAAATCACATTTCACAAAATCGCATTTTATTGCATGAAATAAGTATTTGATAGAATAGAAAAACTGAACTTAATATTTGGGATAGAAACCTTTGTTTGCAATTCCAAAGGTTGAAGTTTCCTGTAGTTCTTGACTAAATTTGTACACACTGAAGCCCAGCATAGCACTGCACAGCATTACATACATATCTTTTCTAGATCTTTCAGTTTTTGAGGTTGTCGCTGTGCAAAACTGAGTTTCAGCTCCCTCTAAAGATTTTCTGTTTAGTCCAGGTCTAAAGACTGGCTAGGCCACTCCAGGACCTTGAAATGCTTCTTATGGAACCACTACTTAGTTGTCCTGGCTGTGTGTATCAGGTCATTGTCAAGCTGGAAGTTCTAGCCGTGACCCATCTTCAATGCCCTTACTGACGGATGGCTGATATTGGCTAAAATCTCTCTATACATGACCCAATCCATTCCCCTTTCAATATGGTGCACAAAAGCACTCCAAAGTATGATGTTTCCCCCACCATGCTTCACGGTTGGGATGGTGTTCTTGGGGTTGTACTCAACCTTCTTCCTCCAAACATGGCAAATGGATTTGATACCAAAAAGTTCTATGTTGGTCTCATCTAATCACATGACCTTCTCCCATGCCTTCTCTAGATCATCCAGATGGTCATTGGTGAACTTTAAACAGGCTTAGACATGTGGTGGTGTGAGCAGGGGGACTTGGCATGCCCTACAGGATTTTAAACCATGATAGCGTTGTGTATTACTAACTAGGGTTGAGCGAAACGGGTCGTTCATTTTCAAAAGTCGCCGACTTTTGGCAAAGTCGGGTTTCATGAAACCCGATCCGACCCCTGTGCGGGGTCGGCCATGCGGTACGCGACTTTCGCGCCAAAGTCGCGTTTCAATGACGCGAAAAGCGCCATTTCTCAGCCAATGAAGGTAAACGCAGAGTGTGGGCAGCGTGATGACATAGGTCCTGGTCCCCACCATCTTAGAGAAGGGCATTGCAGTGATTGGCTTGCTGTCCGCGGCGTCACAGGGGCTATAAAGGGGCGTTCCCGCCGACCGCCATGTTACTGCTGCTGATCTGAGCTAAGGGAGAGGTTGCTGCCGCTTCGTCAGAAGCAGGGATAGCGTTAGGCAGGGTCCATTAACCACCAAACCGCTTGTGCTGTAGCGATTTCCACAGCCCAACACCACCTTCGGTGTGCAGGGACAGTAGTAGCTACATTTTTTTTTTTTTTCCTCAGCGCTGTAGCTCATTGGGCTGCCCTAGAAGGCTCCCTGATAGCTACATTGCTGTGTGTACGCCGCTGTGCAAACCAACTGCTTTTTTCAAAGCACAAATCCTCTTGTTCCTTCCTTTCTGCACAGCTATCTTGTTTGTTTGTCCACACTTTTTATTTAATTTGTGCATCAGTTCACTCCTTATTGCTGCCTGCCATACCTGGCTGAGATTACTGCAGGGAGATAGTAATTAAAGGAAAGTTTTTTTTTGTTTTTTTTTGTTTTTTTTTTTGTGGGAGATTAAGATTGGCATTTCTGCTAGAGTGCCATCCCTGTCTGTGTCATCTCTCACTCAGTGGGCCATAGAAAGCGTATTTATTTTTTTGCTTGATTTGGGTTCTAAAATCTACCTGAAAAAATCACTACATCAATCAGTGGGAGAAAAATATTGGCCTCAGGGCTTGTGTGCCACTCCTGACTCCTGTGTGTGCCATCTCTCACTCAGTGGGCCATAGAAAGCCTATTAATTTTTTTGCTTGATTTGGGTTCTAAATTCTACCTGAAAAAATCAATAAATCAATCAGTTGGAGATTAATATTGGCCTTTGGGCTTGTGTGCCAGTCCTAAGCGTGCCATCTCTCTCTCTCAGATAGTGGGCCATAGAAAGCCTATTTATTATTTTTTTTTATTGGGTTTATAAATTTTCCCTGGAAAAAAAAAAAAGAGTGGGAGATTAATATTGGCCTCTGGGCTTGTGTGCCAGTCCTGAGCATGCCATCTCTCTCACAAATAGTGGGCCATAGAAAGCCTATTTATTTTTTGGGTTGATTTGGGTTCTAAATTCTCCCTGAAAAAATCATTTTATTTTATTTGGTTTCTAAATTATTCCTGAAAAAATCATTTTTTTTGTATTTTTTTTTTCTAAAGTCTCCCTGGAAAAAAAAAAAAAAAAAATCAAATCAGTGGGAGATTAATATTGCCCTTTCTGCTTGTATGCCAGTCTTGACTCCTGGGTGTGCCATCTCTCTCTCTCCAACTGTGGGCCATAGAAAGCCTATTAATTTTTTTGCTTGATTTGGGTTCCAAAATCTACCTGAAAAAATCACTAAATCAATCAGTGGGAGATAAATATTGGCCTCTGGGCTTGTGTGCCACTCCTGACTCCTGTGTGCGTCCTGTCTCACTCAGTGGGCCCTACAAAGCCTATTTTTTTTTATTTGTTTTCTAAATTCTCCCTGAAACAATCATTTCATTTTATTTGGTTTATAAATTCTTCCTTCACCGTGTAAGTTGTGTGACAGCAACAAATACCGTTAGTTTGGTAACGTTTTTAAAACAATGAGGAAGTCTGGTGGAAGAGGTCGTGGCCGGGGGCGTTCATTGTCAGCTGGTAATGAGGGTAGTGGTAGTGGTGGAGCATCAGCTGGTCGTGGGAAAAAAAATATTGCACCTAAGTCTGGAGCTGTGGAGCCAGGTTCGTCGTCTGGCTACACAAGGCCTCGAACGCTCCCTTTTCTGGGAGTAGGAAAACCGCTTTTAAAGCCGGAGCAGCAAGAGCAAGTTTTGGCTTATCTTGCTGACTCAGCCTCTAGCTCTTTTGCCTCCTCTCGTGAAACTGGTAAAAGTAAAAGCAGCGCGTCGTTAGTGGATGTTCACGGTCAGGGACAAGTCGCTTCCTTGTCCTCTTCAGCAAAAACAACAACAGAGAAGAATGCAGCAGGCGACACAACGGGTTACTCCATGGAGCTCTTTACACATACCGTCCCTGGCTTAGAAAGTGAAGCAGTTAACAGTCCATGCCCATTACAAGTTGAATCTGACATGGAGTGCACTGATGCACAGCCACAACCAGACTACTATGCTGGTCCTTTGACTCAGACCACAACATTGCCCTCGCAGGGTGCTGATCAAGAATCAGACCCTGATGAGACTATGTTGCCCCATCACGAACGCTATACCACCGACCGACACGGTGACACAGACGAAGTTGCACACGAGCTACAAGAAGAGGTAATAGATGACCCAGTTCTTGACCCCGATTGGCAGCCATTGGGGGAACAGGGTGCAGGCGGCAGCAGTTCTGAAGCGGAGGAGGAGGGGCCGCAGCAGGCATCAACATCGCAACAGGTTCCATCTGCCGGGCCCATATCTTGCCCAAAACGCGTGGCAAAGTCAAAACCTGTTGGAGGACAGCGTGGCCATCCGGTTAAAGCTCAGTCTGCAATGCCTGAAAAGGTATCCGATGCTAGAAAGAGTGCAGTCTGGCATTTTTTTAAACAACATCCAATTGATCAGCGCAAAGTCATCTGTCAAAAATGTTCAACTACCTTAAGCAGAGGGCAGAATCTGAAAAGTCTCAATACAAGTTGCATGCATAGACATTTAACCACCATGCATTTGCAAGCTTGGACTAACTACCAAACGTCCCTTAAGGTTGTAGCACCCTCGGCCAATGAAGCTAGTCATCAACGCAACATCCCTTCCGGCAGTGTAGGGCCACCATTTTCTGCACCACCTGCAGTATCTGTGCAGGTTTCTTTGCCAGGCCAAAGCAGTCAGGGTCAGGGAATCACCAGTTTCGTAGTAGGAAACACTGCATCTAGGGCACCGGCGGCAACAATACCATCTCCCACCGTCTCTCAGTCTGCCATGTCCACCGGCACCCCCGCTAGTTCCACGATCTCCAGCTCTCCAGTCCAGCACACCCTACATGAGACTATGGTTAGAAAAAGGAAGTACTTAGCCTCGCATCCGCGTACACAGGGTTTGAACGCCCACATAGCTAGACTAATCTCGTTAGAGATGATGCCCTACCGGTTAGTTGAAAGCGAAGCTTTCAAAGCCCTGATGGACTACGCTGTACCACGCTACGAGCTACCCAGTCGACACTTTTTTTCCAGAAAAGCCATCCCAGCCCTCCACCAGCATGTTAAAGAGCGCATCGTCCATGCACTCAGGCAATGTGTGAGCACAAAGTTGCACCTGACAACAGATGCATGGACCAGTAGGCATGGCCAGGGACGTTACGTGTCCATCACGGCACACTGGGTAAATGTGGTGGATGCAGGGTCTACAGGGGACAGCAAGTTTGGGACAGTTCTGCCTAGCCCACGGTCTAGGAAACAGATGGCTGTAGCCGTTCGCACCCCCTCCTCCTCCTCCTCGTCCTCCTGCAGAAGCGAGACCTCGTCCACAGACCGCAGTCGCACAACCACTCCATCCGCAGCTGCCACTGTTGCACACCAGGTCTCCCATTATGGGGCAGCTACTGGCAAACGTCAGCAGGCTGTATTGGCTATGAAGTGTTTGGGCAACAACAGACACACCGCTGAAGTTCTGTCCGAGTTCTTGCAGAAAGAAACGCAGTCGTGGCTGGGCACTGTAGATCTTGAGGCAGGCAAGGTAGTGAGTGATAACGGAAGGAATTTCATGGCTGCCATCTCCCTTTCCCAACTGAAACACATTCCTTGCCTGGCTCACACCTTAAACCTGGTGGTGCAGTGCTTCCTGAAAAGTTATCCGGGGTTATCCGACCTGCTCCTCAAAGTGCGTGGACTTTGCTCACATATCCGCCGTTCGCCCGTACACTCCAGCCGTATGCAGACCTATCAGCGTTCTTTGAACCTTCCCCAGCATCGCCTAATCATAGACGTTGCAACAAGGTGGAACTCAACACTGCACATGCTTCAGAGACTGTGTGAACAGAGGCGGGCTGTTATGTTTTTGTGGGAGGATACACATACACGGGCAGGCAGTAGGATGGCAGACATGGAGTTGTCAGGTGTGCAGTGGTCGAAAGTACAAGACATGTGTCAAGTCCTTCAGTGTTTTGAGGAATGCACACGGCTGGTTAGTGCAGACAACGCCATAATAAGCATGAGCATCCCCCTAATGTGTCTGCTGATGCAAAGTTTGACGCACATAAAGGATCAGGCGTCTGCAGCTGAGGAAGAGGAAAGCCTTGATGACAGTCAGCCATTGTCTGGCCAGGGCAGTGTACAGGACGAGGTAGCGGGCGAACAGGAGGAGGAGGACGAGGAGGATGATGGGGATGATTATATTTTTAATGAGGAAGCTTTTCCGGGGCCAGTGGAAATTGTTGGCGCGGCAAGGCCGGGTTCTGGTTTTTGGAGGGACACAAGTGACGTGGATTTGCCTGAAACTGCCCCTCAACCAAGCACAACCACAGATTTGAGAACTGGAACTTTGGGCCACATGGCGGATTATGCCTTACGTATCCTCAAAAGGGACACACGCATAACAAAAATGATGAACGATGACGATTACTGGTTGGCCTGCCTCCTTGATCCTCGCTATAAAGGCAAATTGCAAAATATAATGCCACATGAGAACTTGGAACTAATATTAGCAACCAAACAATCAACTCTTATTGACCGTTTGCTTCTGGCATTCCCTGCACACAGCGCCCGTGATCGTTCTCACACGAGCTGCAGGGGCCAGCAGACCAGAGGTGTTAGAGGGGCAGAAATCAGAAGTGGTGTTGGCCAAAGGGCTTTTCTGACCAGGTTGTGGAGTGATTTTGCTATGACCGTAGACAGGACAGGTACTGCAGCATCAATTCAAAGTGACAGGAGACAACATTTGTCCAGTATGGTTACTAATTATTTTTCATCCCTTATCGACGTTCTCCCTCAACCGTCATTCCCATTTGATTACTGGGCATCAAAATTAGACACCTGGCCAGAATTGGCAGACTATGCATTGCAGGAGCTTGCTTGCCCGGCAGCTAGTGTCCTATCAGAAAGAGTATTCAGTGCTGCAGGTTCAATACTAACAGAAAAAAGGACTCGTCTGGCTACCCAAAATGTAGATGATCTAACCTTCATTAAAATGAACCACAACTGGATTTCGAAATCTTTTGCCCCACCTTGCCCGGCTGACACCTAGCTTTCCTACATAAAGGTCTTGCCTGTGGACTATTCTGAACGACTTTTCCAATCTCGTAATTTGCAGCACCTGATTGTCCAGCATCCGACATGTTAACACCTCCCTAAATGGCCAAAGTCCCCACACGGGGCCGTGGTATCGCCACTTGGCGCCAGCACCCGTGAGAGTACTGTTTATCTGAAGAGGTGGGTGTGCCCGCTTTTGGTCGACGGCACTGCAACTAGGTCCCTCATAGTACAATAAAGTGTCTGGCGGTGGTGGTGCGCACCCAACGTCAGACACACCGTTGTAATATGAGGGGCCCTGGGCCTGTACCGCCGGCCACAAGACAGTCCCCCCCCAGGTCAAACAGTGCTCTACGACTTGCAAAATTATCTCACAGCTCCACCAATGTTTAGTCTATGCGCTGACATCCTTCAATGCCTGGCACTGTCAATACCATTGTATTGACATTTTTCTTATGTTAGGCCTTCGAAGCCTGTCTGCGGTCACTCCTTCCACTAGGCCTCCACTGACCTGTCTACTGCTGCCCGTGTTCCCCTGGAACCAATTTTAAATTGCCTACAGCCAGCCCAATTTATTATGTTAGGGCTTCGAAGCCTGTCTGCGGTCCCTCCTTCCACTAGGCCTCCACTGACCTGTCTACTGCTGCCCGTGTTCCCCTGGAACCAATTTTAAATTGCCTACAGCCAGCCCAATTTATTATGTTAGGGCTTCGAAGCCTGTCTGCGGTCCCTCCTTCCACTAGGCCTCCACTGACCTGTCTACTGCCGCCCATGTTCCCCTGGAACCAATTTTAAATTGCCTACAGCCAGCCCAATTTATTATGTTAGGGCTTCGAAGCCTGTCTGCGGTCCCTCCTTCCACTAGGCCTCCACTGACCTGTCTACTGCTGTCCGTGTTCCCCTGGAACCAATTGTAAATTGCCTACATCCCAATTTTTGTTATGTTAGGCCTTCGAAGCCTGTCTGCGGCCCGTTCTTTCCACTACTACTACACTGACCAGGCCACTGCTGCCCGTGTTCCCCTGGAACCAATTTTAAATTGCCTACAGCCAGCCCAATTTATTATGTTAGGCCTTCAAAGCCTGTCTGCGGTCCCTCCTTCCACTAGGCCTCCACTGACCTGTCTACTGCTGCCCGTGTACCCCTTGAACCAACATCAGAAAATATAAAAATAAGTATTTTGCTTATAAAAAAGAAAATACTGGAGAGATATCAAATGCAGACATTTTAACATTAAAAACAAACACATACAACAAAAATCTGGTACAGTACTAAAAATGGCCACCAGCTACAATAACTTTCTCCTGCAAGTAGTTAACAGAAAGTTTTTTTCAATTTAAAACACAGATATGGCATCCAGTGTTGTCCTGTCGCGTCTTCTTTATATTATTGCCAAGAAGATGCAAAACAATGAAAATAATAAAATCATTATTTACCAAAAAAATAGAGTAAGTCAAAACCACATTGCAAATAAACATTCATTACAAATAAAGAAGCAGGGCGCGTCCGAGGGTGAGTATATAACTAATAAGAATATAATCACCCTCGGACGCGCCCTGCTTCTTTCCGACAGCCTTCCTTCCTAAGAATCAGCCCTTCCGTGGTGTAGAGAGAGGGTGTGTTACACTCCAAGGTGTTCCCCAGGTTGCCTTTCCTGAGCTTCGATCTTCATGCTCTCGTTTAGTAGTTGTCGGAAAGTAGGCTGCATTAGGCCTACAAATTGGGTATGGGGTGGAAAGAGATGGTGTGTTACACTCCAAGGTGTTCCCCAGGTTTCCTTGCCATTGCTTCGGTCTTCCGACTCTCGTTTAGTAGTTGTAGAAAACTACACTGCATTAGGCCTACAAAATGGGTATCGGGTGGAGAGAGATGGTGTGTTACACTCCAAGGTGTTCCCCAGGTTTCCTTGCCATTGCTTCGGTCTTCCGACTCTCGTTTAGTAGTTGTAGAAAACTACACTGCATTAGGCCTACAAAATGGGTATCGGGTGGAGAGAAATGGTGTGTTACACTCCAAGGTGTTCCCCAGGTTTCCTTGCCATTGCTTCGGTCTTCCGACTCTCGTTTAGTAGTTGTAGAAAACTACACTGCATTAGGCCTACAAAATGGGTATCGGGTGGAGAGAGATGGTGTGTTACACTCCAAGGTGTTCCCCAGGTTTCCTTGCCATTGCTTCGGTCTTCAGACTCTCGTTTAGTAGTTGTAGAAAACTACACTGCATTAGGCCTACAAAATGGGTATCGGGTGGAGAGAGATGGTGTGTTACACTCCAAGGTGTTCTCCAGGTTGCCTTTCCAGAGCTTCGATCTTAATGCTCTCGTTTAGTAGTTGTTGGAAACTACGCTGCATTAGGCCTCCAAATTGGCTATGGGGTGAAGAGAGATGGTGTGTTACACTCCAAGGTGTTCTCCAGGTTTCCTCGCCATTGCTTCGATCTTCCGACTCTCGTTTAGTAGTTGTAGAAAACTACACTGCATTAGGCCTACAAAATGGGTATGGGGTGGAGAGAGATGGTGTGTTCCACTCCAAGGTGTTCTCCAGGTTGCCTTTCCTGAGCTTCTATCTTCAGGCTCTCGTTAAATTGTGGTTAAATGGAACAACTGCATTTGGCGTACTAGTTGGTTTGGGGCCTACTAACAGTGTCTGCCGCTCCTTGCTGTTCTCCTGGTTTCCTGTCCTGAAATTCCATTTTCAGGCGCTCGTTAAGTAGTTGTTAATGTTAGACTGCATTTGGCCTACTAGTTGGGTTGGGGCCTACTATCGGTGTCTGCCACTCCTTGCTGTTCTCCTCCACTGAACAAAGCTGTGCCGCCTGTTTACTACGGTTGCCAATTTTGAACTGCATTTCGACTACTTACTGATTTGGGCCTACTCTCTGTGTCAGCCTCTCATTCCAGTTGTCCTCCACTGCAATGCCCCCTGGTTATTCCTGTGTTACCAATTTTGAACTGCATTTAGCCAACTTTATTCTTTGGGCCTATATCTGTGTTTCCTCCTCATCCTGCCCATTGCCCAGCCAGTGATAGATGAGTCTGCTGGTACATTGACCCATAACGCAACATTCCCCGTGCACGCTACACAACAACATTGTGACCCTGCTGAAAGTCAGGTTGCTCTTCCCGCATACCATACCACCTTACACGGGGACAAAGAGGAAGGTGCAGATGAAAGTGCCGGTTCCTTCATCAGGTGGGGGGAGGAATACTAGTTGGCGACGTCACTGGCACAGGGCCTCTCATAGTACGCAAAAGTGTTGCTGCCGGTGGGAGGCGCCCCCGCCGTGCAAACACACCGCTGTACTTTGAGGTGCCCTGTGCCAGTGCCAATGCCAACGAGTGGGCCCCCACTGCTTGCTCAGGTTCACAGCACTTGCAAAGTTGAAATACTTACCTCTCCCTGCTCCACTGCCGTGACGTGGTCCAGATTTCCTGGGCCCACTAATTACTTGAACCAGCCCTACCCACCACAACTTTAGCCAAATGACCCCCAATTTCAAATGCCTTCCAATTATTATAAGGTAAATTACGCTTGACAAGCTTCATTAAGAAGAATGGATGGTTTTGACATTAAAATGGGCACTCTAGGTGTTTTCCTGGCCCCCACTCACTGCCGACTATGCTGCCCCATTGACTTGCATTGGGTTTCGTGTTTCGGTCGATCCCGACTTTACGTCATAATCGGCCGATTTCACTCGACCCGACTTTTGAGATAGTCGGGTTTCGCGAAACCCGGCTCGACTCTAAAAAGGTCAAGGTCGCTCAACTCTATTACTAACAGTAATATTTGAGACTGTGCTCTTAGCTTTCTTCAGGTCATTGACCAGGTCCTCCTGTGCAGTTCTGGGCTGATCCCTGACCTTTCTCAGGATTAACCTAACCCTCTGCGGTGACATCTTGCAGTGACCCCAGAAGGAGAAAGTTTGAAAGTTATCATGTGTTTCTTCCATTTTTTAACAATTGTGAAAACATATGTTGTCTTATAGCCCATCTCAGCCTTGTGCAGGTCTACAGTTTTGTCCCTGTGTCCTTAGACAGTTCTTTTGTCTTAGCTATGATGGAAAAGTTGGAAGTGTGATTGGCTGAGTGTGGGAACAGATGTATTTCATACAAGTAACTAGCATTTTTGTGGGAGCCAGATTTTTGCTGGTTGGTAGTTGATCAAATACTTATTTTATTCAAAAAAATGCAAATTAATTATATAAAAATCATACAATGTGATTTTCTGTATGTTTTTGTTAAATTCTGTCTCTCACAATTGAAGAATACCTATAATAAAAGTTACAGACCTCTCCATTCTCTGTAGTTGGAAAACTTCCAAAATTGGCAGTGTATCAAATACTTGTTTTACCACTGTACATGATAAAATTTGCTAATCAACTACTGTACCTTTATACACGCAAAATAAATTGACATTAATATTGAATAACTGAACATCCAATCAGAAATTAGCTCTTTTATGTCACATTTTCAGCTCTCTTGGTATTTTATAATTACACTCAATATGAGTCACAAATCCCTAATTGCTTTGAGCTCTTACTGCTGAAAACTTATGGAAATATAGGTCACTTTAACCCCTTAGTGACAGAGCCAATTTGGTACTTAATGACCGAGCCAATTTTACAATTCTGACCACTGTCAATTTATGAGGTTATAACTCTGGAACGCCTTAACGGATCCCGCTAATTCTGAGAACGTTTCTTCATGACATATTGTACTTCATGTTAGTGGTAACATTTCTTCGATATTACTTGCGATTATTTATTAAAAAAAAGGAAATATGGCCAAAAATTTTCAAATTTTGCAATTTTCAAACTTTGTATTTTTATGCCCTTAAATCAGAGAGATATGTCACGAAAAACAGTTAGTTAATAAATAACATTTCCCACATGTCTACTTAACATCAGCTCAAAAACCAGGGATTCAAGCTTCAGGAGGCTAATTTGCATATTCCAGTTGCCTTCTGGGAGAAGCGAAGTCTCTCTAAGCTAGAAGATCGTTGGGTACAGCCGGGACCAGCTGCTTCGAAAGCATCACCAAACCAGGGATTCAAGCTTCAGGAGGCTAATTTGCATATTCCAGTTGCCTTCTGGGAGAAGTGAAGTCTCTCTAAGCTAGAAGATCGTTGGGTACAGCCGGGACCAGCTGCTTCGAAAGCATCACCAAACCAGGGATTCAAGCTTCAGGAGGCTAATTTGCATATTCCAGTTGCCTTCTGGGAGAAGCGAAGTCTCTCTAAGCTAGAAGATCGTTGGGTACAGCCGGGACCAGCTGCTTCGAAAGCATCACCAAACCAGGGATTCAAGCTTCAGGAGGCTAATTTGCATATTCCAGTTGCCTTCTGGGAGAAGCGAAGTCTCTCTAAGCTAGAAGATCGTTGGGTACAGCCGGGACCAGCTGCTTCGAAAGCATCACCAAACCAGGGATTCAAGCTTCAGGAGGCTAATTTGCATATTCCAGTTGCCTTCTGGGAGAAGCGAAGTCTCTCTAAGCTAGAAGATCGTTGGGTACAGCCGGGACCAGCTGCTTCGAAAGCATCACCAAACCAGGGATTCAAGCTTCAGGAGGCTAATTTGCATATTCCAGTTGCCTTCTGGGAGAAGCGAAGTCTCTCTAAGCTAGAAGATCGTTGGGTACAGCCGGGACCAGCTGCTTCGAAAGCATCACCAAACCAGGGATTCAAGCTTCAGGAGGCTAATTTGCATATTCCAGTTGCCTTCTGGGAGAAGCGAAGTCTCTCTAAGCTAGAAGATCGTTGGGTACAGCCGGGACCAGCTGCTTCGAAAGCATCACCAAACCGCGCGCCTTACGGCGCGCGAATTTTTGCCTGTAGGACATTATTGCAAGAGAGCTTGGCTGAGTAGATTACACAAGAAGGAAAACACACAGCAAGTCAGCAGGATCTAGGAGCAACATGGCAGATGTGACAACCTACATGGTGAGCTGCAGCATGTGCTACATGTTCACAGATCGACCAGAAGAAGAATTAAATTTCACCTGTCAGAAGTGTAGACTAGTGGCCCTTTTAGAAGAAAAGGTGCGGGGTCTGGAAGAAAGAATAGCAACTTTGAAACTCATCAAAGAGAATGAAGACTTTCTAGACAGAACAGAAGCATCTCTACTGGTCACAGAAGGTGCAAAAAGTGTCAGAGAACCTCCAAAAGCAGATGAGTGGAAGCATGTGACCAAAAGAAGCAAGAAGACCATGGAGAAATCACCAACCACACAACTGAAGAACCGATATCAAATCTTTGTAGAGGATGAAGATGGCACACCTAAGAATGAAGCAATACCAGCAAGCAAAAAAGAAAAGGGCACACAGCAACAAGTGACAGCAAAAAGTACAGCCAAGAAGCAACGAAGAGTGGTGGTGGTGGGAGACTCACTACTGAGAGGCACCGAAGCAGCCATCTGCAGACCGGACATAACTGCAAGAGAAGTATGCTGCCTTCCAGGTGCGATGATCAAGGATGTGACCGATAGGATACCAAAGCTCTTCAGCTCCAAGGACGTCCACCCATTTCATCTGATACATGTTGGCACCAATGACACGGCAAGGAAGGACCTACCGACAATCTGCAAGGACTTTGAAGAGTTGGGGAAGAAAGTAAAGGAACTGGATGCACAGGTAGTTTTTTCTTCTATCCTTCCAGTAGACGGGCATGGCACCAGGAGATGGAACAGGATCCTTGATGCAAACAACTGGCTAAGACGATGGTGCAGACAACAAGGATTTGGATTCCTGGACCACGGTGTGAATTACTGGTATGATGGACTCCTCGCCAGAGACGGACTACACCTGAACAAACCTGGGAAACACACATTCGCCAGAAGACTCGCTACACTCATCAGGAGGGCGTTAAACTAGAAGAAGAGGGGACGGGAAGAAAAACATTAGACTCGAACAAAGACGACCCAGGAAAACATACTCAGAAGGGAGGTAAGAACATTTCTAAAACAATCCACAGTGAGGAGATTGGAACAAAACAAAATCCTCTAAACTGCATGCTCGCAAACGCCAGAAGCCTGACAAACAAGATGGAAGAACTAGAAGCAGAAATATCTACAGGTAACTTTGACATAGTGGGAATAACCGAGACATGGTTAGATGAAAGCTATGACTGGGCAGTTAACTTACAGGGTTACAGTCTGTTTAGAAAGGATCGTAAAAATCGGAGAGGAGGAGGGGTTTGTCTCTATGTAAAGTCTTGTCTAAAGTCCACTTTAAGGGAGGATATTAGCGAAGGGAATGAGGATGTCGAGTCCATATGGGTTGAAATTCATGGAGGGAAAAATGGTAACAAAATTCTCATTGGGGTCTGTTACAAACCCCCAAATATAACAGAAAGCATGGAAAGTCTACTTCTAAAGCAGATAGATGAAGCTGCAACCCATAATGAGGTCCTGGTTATGGGGGACTTTAACTACCCGGATATTAACTGGGAAACAGAAACCTGTGAAACCCATAAAGGCAACAGGTTTCTGCTAATAACCAAGAAAAATTATCTTTCACAATTGGTGCAGAATCCAACCAGAGGAGCAGCACTTTTAGACCTAATACTATCTAATAGACCTGACAGAATAACAAATCTGCAGGTGGTTGGGCATTTAGGAAATAGCGACCACAATATTGTGCAGTTTCACCTGTCTTTCACTAGGGGGACTTGTCAGGGAGTCACAAAAACATTGAACTTTAGGAAGGCAAAGTTTGAACAGCTTAGAGATGCCCTTAATCTGGTAGACTGGGACAATATCCTCAGAAATGAGAATACAGATAATAAATGGGAAATGTTTAAGAACATCCTAAATAGGCAGTGTAAGCGGTTTATACCTTGTGGGAATAAAAGGACTAGAAATAGGAAAAACCCAATGTGGCTAAACAAAGAAGTAAGACAGGCAATTAACAGTAAAAAGAAAGCATTTGCACTATTAAAGCAGGATGGCACCATTGAAGCTCTAAAAAACTATAGGGAGAAAAATACTTTATCTAAAAAACTAATTAAAGCTGCCAAAAAGGAAACAGAGAAGCACATTGCTAAGGAGAGTAAAACTAATCCCAAACTGTTCTTCAACTATATCAATAGTAAAAGAATAAAAACTGAAAATGTAGGCCCCTTAAAAAATAGTGAGGAAAGAATGGTTGTAGATGACGAGGAAAAAGCTAACATATTAAACACCTTCTTCTCCACGGTATTCACGGTGGAAAATGAAATGCTAGGTGAAATCCCAAGAAACAATGAAAACCCTATATTAAGGGTCACCAATCTAACCCAAGAAGAGGTGCGAAACCGGCTAAATAAGATTAAAATAGATAAATCTCCGGGTCCGGATGGCATACACCCACGAGTACTAAGAGAACTAAGTAATGTAATAGATAAACCATTATTTCTTATTTTTAGGGACTCTATAGAGACAGGGTCTGTTCCGCAGGATTGGCGCATAGCAAATGTGGTGCCAATATTCAAAAAGGGCTCTAAAAGTGAACCTGGAAATTATAGGCCAGTAAGTCTAACCTCTATTGTTGGTAAAATATTTGAAGGGTTTCTGAGGGATGTTATTCTGGATTATCTCAATGAGAATAACTGTTTAACTCCATATCAGCATGGGTTTATGAGAAATCGCTCCTGTCAAACCAATCTAATCAGTTTTTATGAAGAGGTAAGCTATAGACTGGACCACGGTGAGTCATTGGACGTGGTATATCTCGATTTTTCCAAAGCGTTTGATACCGTGCCGCACAAGAGGTTGGTACACAAAATGAGAATGCTTGGTCTGGGGGAAAATGTGTGTAAATGGGTTAGTAACTGGCTTAGTGATAGAAAGCAGAGGGTGGTTATAAATGGTATAGTCTCTAACTGGGTCGCTGTGACCAGTGGGGTACCGCAGGGGTCAGTATTGGGACCTGTTCTCTTCAACATATTCATTAATGATCTGGTAGAAGGTTTACACAGTAAAATATCGATATTTGCAGATGATACAAAACTATGTAAAGCAGTTAATACAAGAGAAGATAGTATTCTGCTACAGATGGATCTGGATAAGTTGGAAACTTGGGCTGAAAGGTGGCAGATGAGGTTTAACAATGATAAATGTAAGGTTATACACATGGGAAGAGGGAATCAATATCACCATTACACACTGAACGGGAAACCACTGGGTAAATCTGACAGGGAGAAGGACTTGGGGATCCTAGTTAATGATAAACTTACCTGGAGCAGCCAGTGCCAGGCAGCAGCTGCCAAGGCAAACAGGATCATGGGGTGCATTAAAAGAGGTCTGGATACACATGATGAGAGCATTATACTGCCTCTGTACAAATCCCTAGTTAGACCGCACATGGAGTACTGTGTCCAGTTTTGGGCACCGGTGCTCAGGAAGGATATAATGGAACTAGAGAGAGTACAAAGGAGGGCAACAAAATTAATAAAGGGGATGGGAGAACTACAATACCCAGATAGATTAGCGAAATTAGGATTATTTAGTCTAGAAAAAAGACGACTGAGGGGCGATCTAATAACCATGTATAAGTATATAAGGGGACAATACAAATATCTCGCTGAGGATCTGTTTATACCAAGGAAGGTGACGGGCACAAGGGGGCATTCTTTGCGTCTGGAGGAGAGAAGGTTTTTCCACCAACATAGAAGAGGATTCTTTACTGTTAGGGCAGTGAGAATCTGGAATTGCTTGCCTGAGGAGGTGGTGATGGCGAACTCAGTCGAGGGGTTCAAGAGAGGCCTGGATGTCTTCCTGGAGCAGAACAATATTGTATCATACAATTATTAGGTTCTGTAGAAGGACGTAGATCTGGGTATTTATTATGATGGAATATAGGCTGAACTGGATGGACAAATGTCTTTTTTCGGCCTTACTAACTATGTTACTATGTTACTATGTTACTATGTAATTTTGGAAACCATTTTTTTTGTTAGGGAGTTATAAGGTTTAAAATTTGACCAGCAATTTCTCATTTTTACAACACCATTTTTTTTTTAGGAACCACATCACATTTGAAGTCATTTTGAGGGGTCTATATGATAGAAAATAACCAAGTGTGACACCATTCTAAAAACTGCATCCCTCAAGGTGCTCAAAACCCCATTCAAGAAGTTTATTAACCCTTTATGTGGTTCTCAGGAACTGAAACAATGTGGAAGGAAAAAATGAACATTTAACTTTTTTGTGCAAACATTTTAAATCAGAACCATTTTTTTTTTTTTTCTCATGTGTAAAAACAGAAATGTAACCATAAATTTTGTTATGCAATTTGTCCTGAACACGCGATACCCAATATGTGGGGGTAAACCACTGTTTGGGCGCACCGCAGAGCTTGGAAGTGAAGGAGCGCCGTTTTACTTTTTCAATGTAGAATTGGCTGGAATTGAGATCGGATGCCATGTCGCGTTTGGAGATCCCCTGATGTGCCTAAACAGTGGAAACCCCCCACAATTGACAACATTTTGCAAACTAGACCTCATAAGGAACTTATCTAGATGTGTGGTGAGCACTTTAATCCCCAGGTGCTTCACAGAAGTTTATAACGTAGAGCCGTGAAAATAAAAAATCGAAATTTTTTAAACAAAAATGAATATTTGCCCCAAAATTTTTATTTTTACAAGGGTAACAGGAGAAATTAGACCACAAAAGTTGTTGTGCAATTTCTCCTGAGTACGTTGATACCCCATATGTGGGGGTAAACTACTGTTTGGGCGCACCGCAGAGCTTGGAAGAGAAGGAGTGCCGTTTTACTTTTTCAATGTAAAATTGGCTGGAATTGAGATCGGACGCCATGTCGCGTTTGGAGAGCCCCTGATGTGCCTAAACAGTAGAATTCCCCACAATTGACCCCATTTTGGAAACTAGACCCCCCATGGAACTTTTCTAGATGTGTGGTGAGAAGTTTGAATGCCTAAGTGCTTCACAGAAGTTTATAATGCAGAGTCGTGAAAATAAAAAATATTTTTTTTCCACAAAAAAGATTTTTAACCCCCAAGTTTTTATTTTCACAAGGGTAACAAGAGAAATTGGACCCCAAAAGTTGTTGTCCAATTTGTCCTGAGTATGCTGATACCCCATATGTGGGGGTAAACCAATGTTTGGGTGCACAGCAGAGCTCGGAAGGGAAGGAGACTTGTTTTGGAATGCAGACTTTGATAGAATGGTCTGCAGGTGTTATGTTGTGTTTGCAGAGCCCCTGATGTACCTAAACAGTAGAAACCCCCACAAGTGATCCCATTTTGAAAATTAGACCCCCCAAGGAACTTATCTAGATATGTGGTGAGAACTTTGAATGCCCAAGTACTTCACAGAAGTTTATAATGCAGATTCGTAAAAATAAAAAACATTTTTTTTTCCACAAAAAAGATTTTTTAGCCCCCAAGTTTTTATTTTCACGAGGGTAACAGGAGAAATTGGACCCCAAACGTTGTTGTCCAATTTGTCCTGAGTAAGCTGGTACCCGATATGTGGGGGTAAACCACTGTTTGGGTGCACAGCAGAGCTCGGAAGGGAAGGAGCCTTGTTTTGGAATGCAGTCTTTGATAGAATGGTCTGCAGGTGTTATGTTGCGTTTGCAGAGCCCCTGATATACCTAACCAGTAGAAACCCTCCACAAGTGACACCATTTTGGAAACTAGACCCCCCAAGGAACTTATCTAGATGTGTGGTGAGAACTTTAAATGCCCAAGTGCTTCACAGAAGATTATAATGCAGAGTCGTGTAAATAAAAAATATTTTTTTTTTCACAAAGATTTTTTAGCCCCCAAGTTTTTATTTTCACAAGGGTAACAAGAGAAATTGGACCCCAAAGGTTGTCCAATTTATCCCGAATACGCTGATGCCCCATATGTGGGGTTAAACCACTGTTTGGGCACACGGCAGAGCTCAGAAGGGAGGGAGCACCATTTGACTTTTTGAGCGCAAAATTGGCCGTCGTGTTTGGAGACCCCCTGATGTACCTAAATAGTGGAAACCCCCAAATTCTAACTCCAACCCTAACCCCAGCACACCCCAACCCTAATCCCAACCCGATCCATAATCGTAATCACAACCCTAACAATAATCACAGCCCTAACCCCAAAACAACCCTAATCAAAACCTTAACTCCAACACACCCCTATTCCTAATCTCAACCCTAATCTCAAACCTAACCCTAATCCCAATACACCCCTAACCCTAATCCCAACCCTAACCTTAACCCTAATCCCAAACCTAACCCTAATCCCAAAAGTAACCCTAATGCCAACGCTAACCCTAATACCAACCCTAATCCAAACCCTAACACTAATCCCAACTCTAAACCTAACTTTAGCTGCAACCCTAGCCCTAACTTTAGCTCCAACCCTAGCCGTAACTTTAGCCCCAACCCTAACCCTAGCCCTAAACCTAACTTTAGCCCCAACTCTAACCCTAGCCCTAACCCTAACTTTAGCCCCAACCTTAACCCTACCCCTAACCCTAACTTTAGCCTCACCCCTAACCCTAGCCCTAACCCTAATTTTAGCCCCAACCCTAACCCTAACCCTAAATTTAACCCTACCCCTAGCCCTAACTTTAGCCCCAACCCTAACCCTAGGCCTAAGGCTACTTTCAAACGTGCATCGTGTGGCATCCGTCGCAATCCGTCGTTTTGGACAAAAAACGGATCCTGCAAATGTGCCCGCAGGATGCCTTTTTTGCCCATAGACTTGTATTGCCGATGGATGGCCACACGTCGCGTCCGTCATGCACTGGATCCGTTGTGATTTGGCGGACCGTCGTCACAAAAAAAAGTTCAATATAACCTTTTTTTTGTACTCGCATCTGCCATTTCCGCGCATGCATGGCCGTAACTCTGCCCCCTCCTCCCCAGGACATAGACTGGGCAGCGGATGCGTTGAAAAACTGCATCCTCTGCCCACGTTGTGCACAATTTTCACAACGTGCGCCGGTACCTCGGGCCGACGCATTGCGACGGCCCCGTATCGACGCAAGTGTGAAAGAAGCCTAACCCTAGCTCTAACCCTAACCCTAGCCCTAACCCTAAATTTAGCCCCAACCCTAACCCTAATTTTAGCCCCAACTGCTTTTTCCGGCCGGCAGATGGCGACAGATGGCGGGTGCACTGCGCATGCGCCTGCCATTTTCTTTCCAGATGAAGAAGCCGGCGGGCAGGAGAGGACGCAGGAGGACCCAGGGACACCGGTAAGTATAATAGGGTCCCCAAATCCCCCTATCTTTCTGTCCTCTGATGTGCGATCACATCAGAGGACAGAGAATTACACATCGCTTTTTTTTTTTTTATAACCGCCGGTAAACAGTTAATTACCGGCGATCACAAAACAGGGGTCGGTAAAAACAGACCCCGATCATGTTCTTTGGGGTCTCGGCTACCCCCGGCAGACGAGATCCCAAAGATCCTCCTGATGCCGGCCGGCGGGCGCAAGCCGGAAAAGATGGCGGCGCCCATCGGGAGCCACGAGGAGCACTGGGGGAGACAGGTGAGTATCAGGGGCTATAGGGGACCCCATTTCTCTGTCCTTTGATGTGCGATCACATCGGAGGACAGTGGAATTAAAAGGGAAATCGCGGGGTTTTTTTTGCGATCGCCGGTAAACAGTTACTTACCAGCGGTCGCAACTCGAGGGTCGGTAAAAATCCCCCCGAATCATGTTCTCTGGGGTCTCTGCTACCCCCGGCAACAGAGACCCCAGAGAAAATCCAACTCTGGGGGGGCGCTATTTACTTTTTCCACAGCTGTGGTTTAAGTACCCTTAACTGCCGCTGTTAAAAGGTGTATCGGCGGTCGTTAAGGGGTTAAACACCCTCTCTTATCAAAACAAATACCTACTTTAATTAGCATCTTACCACTGAATTCAGCCTTAACACAAAGACTCAACTATTCAGAAAGGGTTTTAGCATGCTTCATACACTTACATGGCTCCATTTTATTATGTTATTCTATTCTATTTTGCTTATTAGAAAGAAGCGGCAGAAAATGGCTTTACTGCAAATCCATTACAAATTCTATTTCTTAACAAAATCATAAAATTATACAACAAGGGGTTTATGCTCATGATATAAAATGCCTTTGTAACTGCTTCGATTTGTCCATAATCTTGAGCATTTTTGGGCCACATTTTGCATCTTCAATTTTGCTTTAGGAGAGACATACAAGAGTGTACCAAAAGAAGCTGTCATCATCTTTTTGGAGGATGGGACTCTCATATGTAAGGATTTCAACAGCAATGTGAATGATTTGGAACCCTTCTTAGGGTACCGTCACACAGTGGCACTTTGATCGCTAGGACGGCACGATCCGTGACGTTCCAGCTATATCGTTACGATCTCGCTGTGTCTGACACGCTACTGCGATCAGGGACCCCGCTGAGAATCGTACGTCGTAGCAGATCGTCTGAAACTTTATTTCGTCGCTGGATCTCCCACTGACATCGCTGAATCGGCGTGTGTGACGCCGATTCAGCGATGTCTTCACTGGTAACCAGGGTAAACATCGGGTTACTAAGCGCAGGGCCGCGCTTAGTAACCCGATGTTTACCCTGGTTACCAGCGTAAATGTAAAAAAAACAAACACTACATACTTACCTTCAGCTGTCTGTCCCCGGCGCTCTGCTTCTCTGCACTCCTCCTGCATCCTGTGTCAGCAGCGGCCAGCCGGAAAGCACAGTGGTGACGTCACCGCTCTGCTTTCCGGCTGACCGGCGCTGACAATGCAGAGGAAAGCAGAGCGCCGGAGGACAGACACGGAATGTAAGTATGTAATGTTTTTTTTTTTTTTACGTTTACGCTGGTAACCAGGGTAAACATCGGGTTACTAAGCGCGGCCCTGCGCTTAGTAACCCGATGTTTACCCTGGTTACCAGGGGACTTCGGGATCGTTGGTCGCTGGAGAGCTGTCTGTGTGACAGCTCTCCAGCGACCACACAGCGATGCTGCAGCGATCGACATCGTTGTCGTATCGCTGCAGCGTTGTTTCAGTGTGACGGTACCCTAAGTCAGTATGACCCCCTGCCGTGACTAGGGAAGGTTGAGTGTGACTCCAGTAATTTTTGTTTTCAATGAGTAGTTCAATATATCAGCTATTTTGTTACTTTTTAGTTGTTATTATAATAGACTGTTCCTTTTTCTGAAAATGTGGTGATCTGGAAGATCAGTCCATTGATGAATTTGTGGAATTGGTTGTGATTTCATGGAGTCCCTGTCAGCAAATTCTATTGGAGGAATTAAGCAAGAAGTGAGCTCCAGAAAAATTCAGTTCTTGCCTGCGTGCCCCTAATGAGGAAGTTCATGGAGATAATCGCTTGGCTGTGAATGTAGATTATTTTGTGCGTGTTAACCAGTCATCACAACATAAATGAAAGACTGAACAACTCATTGGAAAAAAACACCAGAGCCAAAAGCAATCTTCCCAACAATGTCAGCTTGTGTACTACTCAGAAAGGACCCACGAACATTCAACTAGGACCTAAAAAGTGGCCCAACCTCCAGAAGATTATTCCTTTTATTTTGGGTACTCCTTCATGCTGTACAGTACATAAAATGCCCAAAGTATTTTGTAGCACACAAAGCAGTTCTGATTTTTCTTTTGGTATTGTGCAGAAATACTAGAAATTCTAGATTTTTTGTGTGGCTCTATTTCGGCTTCATTGTGGTGCACTATAGCTGTGTTAGGACTGGCGGAATGCACCAAATATAAATTAGAGGCAATATAAGATGCTTTTGCAGTCCAGGGTCCACTGTGCAGAGAAGACACCTGCTGCTCGGTAATGGCGGACTATATGGCGGTATTAAGAGAAGACACACATGGGTTAGCTTCACCTGGTATGAAGGAAGCGAACCCTGTGGCATCACAGGGCCGCGATACCACACAGAGAGCGCAAGCAAGGAGTCACAGAACTCTGCCCCAAGACCCAGGGTCAGAGTCCCTCGAGACCTCTTGCGCTCGATACCGCTACAGTGGTGTCAGGAGTAAACTAAACTTAAAATAGATTTAGCGCACTGGGTGAACGCAGCGTTGCTCTGGCGAACACCACTAACTGCCCTAACTAAGGACAGGTAAGCGCACTGGTTGCGCACGGTGCCACACTGGGTAATACTGCTGTTAGACGCTATAGATTGTGCCTGGTGCTGGTTGGCACTAACTGGCGCTAGACAGCTCCAACATTTGCAAGCATTCATCAACACCAGGGATGGTAATGATTCGGAGCTTTCACTAGAACAGGCATACAGCCACACACACACACACAATAACAGATTTATACTAACACATGGCCGTGCAGCCATGCAAACCTTTTATAGCTGTAGCTCTTCAGGACCTTCCTAGTGATCCAATAGAAGCTGCTACAGGACCTGAGCATGTGACCCCGACCTTCAATGAGAGGTCGACCCATGGGCATGCTCAGTAGGGGAAAAGCAGGACATAGTCCCTGGAACATCTGCTCACCACTAGTGTTGAGCATTCCAATACCGCAAGTATCGGGTATCGGCCGATACTTGCGGTATCGGAATTCCGATACCGAGATCCGATACTTTTGTGGTATCGGGTATCGGTATCGGATCCATAGTGAGGTGTAAAAAAAAAAAGAATTAAAATAAAAAATATTGATATATTCACCTCTCCGGCGGCCCCTGGACATCACCGCGGGTAACCGGCAGGCTTCTTTGTTTAAAATGCACACGTTTAGGACCTGAGGAATGACGTCGCGGCTTCTGATTGGTCGCGTGCCGCCCATGTGACCGCCACGCGACCAATCAGAAGCTGCGACGTCATTCCTCAGGTCCTAAATTCCTAGAATGAGCGCGTTTAGGACCTGAGGAATGACGTCGCGGCTTCTGATTGGTCGCGTGCCGCCCATGTGACCGCCACGCGACCAATCAGAAGCCGCGACGTCATTCTCAGGCACTAAACTCCTCATTCTAGGAATTTAGGACCTGAGGAATGACGTCGCGGCTTCTGATTGGTCGCGTGGCGGTCACATGGGCGGCACGTGACCAATCAGAAGCCGCGACGTCATTCCTCAGGTCCTAAACGCGCGCATTTTAAAAAAAGAAGCCTGCCGGTTACCCGCGGTGATGTCCAGGGGCCGCCGGAGAGGTGAATATATCAATATTTTTTATTTTAATTCTTTATTTTACACATTAATATGGATCCCAGGGCCAGAAGGAGAGTTTCCTCTCCTTCAGACCCTGGGAACCATCAGGATACCTTCCGATACTTGGTGTCCCATTGACTTGTATTGGTATCGGATATCGGTATCGGCGATATCCGATACTTTTCGGGTATCGGCCAATACTATCCGATACCGATACTTTCAAGTATCGGACGGTATCGCTCAACACTACTCACCACTGATCAGTGCTGGTTACAAGGGCTGAGCCTGGAAAGGCAGCAGTAACCTAGTGCACAGTATCAGCTTGAGCCAGATGCTGGGACAGACGTCTCTGCTGAGCAGGTTCTGCCGTGGCTGGAATAGAATGGGAGACCGCAGCGGACATGGTTCGAGATTCCCCCTGTGCAGTGGCGGGAACTCAACACCTAACAAACTGTTTTAGCTTTAAATAAACAGGAAAAACATATTACTGGTTTAAATTCTGGAAAATAAATCAGTCAACACAGAAATAATGGGAAAACTATAGAAAAATGGCCTAAATCAATGGCACTTCCTAAAAATACAAGCAATTCCAACTAGAACAGGAAGCATGAGCCATGGAATAAAATTAATCAACTTTATTGGAAAAATACAGAATAAAATAAATTGAAATTGGAGGAGTACATGTCCAATAATAGCTGCCTGTCAACACCATATATCCCACATATGATCAACCAATGTGACCCACAGATGGTAACTGTCAAAACTATCAAATAGCTCACCGCTCAGATCTCAAGTATGGGAATATATTTATTAGAAATAATGAAAAATAAATAATTATAGTGGGGCAACAATAGTACCTTTAGTGCATTTGCAAATTCAGTGTAACATAACATTGAATTTTACTTTAAATTATATGTTATGGGAAGTAATTCCACAGCAGCATTCATTATGGATATTTTTTTCAGACTGGTATACTAGCTAAGCAGTTTACTAATCTGGGAAGCAGGGCAGGGATGGCGATACTCCCCAATACTGTATTCCTGTGTTCAAAAAAATTGCATTCACTTAAGGAGAGAACCTGTCATCAGGATTTTATACCTCAAAATAAGGGCATGTACTATATGTAAAAGTGCTTTAATGCTAATTAAATTCAGACCGTTCTTGTAGAAATCCATTTTATGTTTTAGCGAAATCCATAGAGAAAACTGTACATTCATGAGTTGCCAAAGCATTGGTGGCCACTGTAGGTAGAGTTCTTCTACCTTTCTCCCTATTCCCTTACTGCTGCCTGCCTCCTGTCTTTGGTTGAAGGGACATTCATGTTTCAGTGACCTGTCAGTCAGAGATAGGATGCAAGCAGCAGGAGCTGGGGGAAAGGCAGAAATGCAGGAGCGAAGTAAGTGCAGTTTCCACCCCACTACACTTGCGGCTCATTAGCATACATTTTCAATTGTGATTTTAACTAAAACAGCAAAACGGATTTCTACGAGAAAGGTAAAGATTTTATCATCACTAAAGCATTAAACATACATGCAAATTGGTTTAGGGTATAAAATCCTGATGGCAGATTATCTTTAAGCAATCGAGGAAGAAAACCGATAGCATAAATTTGCCTTCATTTACAAAACTCTTTTTTGTCAGTAAAAGTAGTGAAGGATCTCCAAACAGTGAAATTTTGCTAATTCCATGTTTAACAATTAAATTATGCCAGACTACTGGAGCAATTGGATGATTACTTTATATATTGGACATAATTTATTACATAACCTAAATTTGGAAAAGAGAAATAATGTGGTGGGGCGAAAGGTTCCTTGTTTGTGTCAATCTCTTACAGAGTAATGCCATTTAAATAGAAATAGAAGATGAACTTAATACATATTCCGCTAATTGACTTCTAAGTGTCACTTTATTATCAACAGCAATTTAATTAAAAAATATAATTGGTTAAACCTGTTTAATAATGTTTTTTTTTTTATCCATTTTATTACACTGATACCTGACAGATGTAAAGTTATCTTGGTATGTCTACTGATGACTATTGATGTACACTAGCAAAGTCATCTAAACAACATTACAAGGGAAACAATGAAAGCAAATACTTAATGAAAACTCAGCATGATCTAATTTCTAATGGAAAAAAATAAATAAAGCACAAATAAGAAAGTAATAAAAAAAGTAATTTGATTTTTCTAATAAGTCTGTAAGAATGCTAAATTTTACCATGCTGTAGCTCTCATTGATTTTTTTTTAATTGGATACAATCTTTTCAATACACAGGTTTTATGTTTTCAGTGCACTGTTTGGTATTAGATTGGCAGTTCATTAGGAATTTTTTTTCTTGTTTTGACATTTAATAGAGATAAGCCATCACTAAAATGTCCAGATGCTTGCTGCTCGAATCAAGCATTTCCTAAAATTTGAATGTTCCTTTCGAGTAACAAGTATTAAGAGACTCAATTGGAAATCCAAGTCTTTTTCTGGCAGATCCTACAAAGAGGTCTGGGGGGGCAGTGAAAATGTTGAAGTTAATGGGAAAAGTGCTGAATGGAAGGATAACAGCATTGGGAAACCCATGGAAGCATCTATCACTCCCAGATTGCTGCTGAGAACAATGTTGTCACACTTTCACTCCACTTTAATGAGTGACAATACAAAATTTAAAATTAATGAGAAATTGCATTTTACAGTAAAAAAATGTTAAGACAATTTTATAATGACTAGTGTTGAGCGATACCTTCCGATATCAAGAAGTATCGGTATCGGATTGGATTGGCCGATATCCCAAAAATATCGGATATCACCGATACCAATGCAAGTCAATGGGACACAAATATCGGAATGTAAATAAGCCCTTTCTGTCCATCTACATCCTGCTCCAGAGGGGGGAAGAGTGTAGGCGGTGCGTGGGCGGACACTGTGCGTGTCTGTGTGTGCGGGCGGGGTCTGTGCGGGCCTGCCGGGGATCTGTATGGGCGTCTCGGGTGTCTGTGCGGCCTGCAGGGGATCTGTGTGGCCTGCTGGGGCTCTGTGCGTGCCTGCCAGGGCTCTGTGCGTGCCTGCTGGGGATCTGTCTGGGCTGCTGGGGCTCTGTGCGGCCTGCCGGGGCTCTGTGCGTGCCTGCTGGGGCTCTGTGCAGGCTGCCGGGGCTCTGTGCAGCCTGCCGGGGCTCTGTGCATGCCTGCCGGTGCTCTGTGCAGCCTGCCGGGGCTCTGTGTGGGCTTGCCAGGGCTCTGTGCGGGCTACCGGGGCTCTGTGTGGGCTTGCTGGGGCTCTGTGCGGCCTGCCGGGGCTCTGTGCAGGCTTGCCGGGGCTCTGTGCGAGCTGCCAGGGCTTTGTGAGGGCTTGCCGGGGCTCTGTGTGGGCCTGCCGGGGCTCTGTGTGGGCTGCCGGGGCTCTGTGCGGCCTGCCGGGGCTCTGTGTGGGCTGCCGGGGGTCTGTGCAGGCATCGTCCAATGGGACCACAAGTCCCAAAGACTGCGTGTATGTGTGCGGGCAGGGTCTGTGTGTGACCATGGGGGGTCTGTGCGTGCCTGCCGGGGGTCTGTGCGGTGTGCCGGGGCTCTGTGTGTGTGTGCCGGGGCTCTGTGCGGCGTGCCGGGGCTCTGTGCGGCATGTGGGGCTCTGTGCAGCGTGCGGGGCTCTGTGTGTGTGTGCCGGGGCTCTGTGCAGCATGCGGGGCTCTGTACGGCATGCCGGGGCTCTGTACGGCATGCCGGGGCTCTGTGCAGGCTGCCAGATCTCTGTGCCTGTGTACAAGTCCCATCGGATGATGCCTACTACAGTGACAGTGTTTGACACATTAGCCAATGATGGGACAGCAGTAGTCCCATCATCCGGCTAATGTGTTGAATGTAAAAAAAAACAAACATACATACAACATACATACTACATACATTACATTCATACATTACATACAATACATACATACAGACATACAGTACATATAACATAGAGTACATACTCACCATTACTTGTCATTTTGATCCCAGAAGCCAGTGTCACCAGTAAAAAATATTAAAATAACAAACAACCAATATACTCCCTGTCTGCAGAAATCCACGAGTGTACCACGACGATCAGCTGATGCGACCACTCTCTAGGGGCTCCAGGAACACAATGACGGGAGGAAGGTATCCTTCTGCACTGTATTCCTCCGCTGCTGAAAAAAATATTCCCTAGTCTAACTTTTGGCATTGCTTGTGAGAAATTTTCCCACGCAGCAATTGCCATAAAGTGAGACTTGGTCCTAAGGTATCCTCTCAGTGATGCACTGCAGGAGCCATTGTCTCGTGTCAGCGTGTCACTGGAGGGCCTATAGAGCAACATCACCCAATGTCACTGTTCTATAGTGGAGATCGTCGTGGGACACTCTTATTAATTGGACTACGGCAGACAGGTAGTATATGGTTTATTATTTTACATTTTTTGCAGGCGCTGAAGTATAGTTAAATGAAGAATATTAAAATACTTTTTTCCTAATGTGTGAGTGTTCTATTACCCCTTTATTACTATTGGATTAATAATGGATAGGCGTCTTATTGACGCCTCTCCGTTATTAACCCAGCTTAATGTCACCTTACAATAGCAAGGTGACATTAACCCTTTTTACCCCATATCCCACTGCTACACGGGAGTGGGAAGAGAGGGGCTAAGTGCCAGAATTGGTGCATCTTACAGATGCGCCATTTCTGGGGCAGCTGTGGACTGGTATTTGTAGCTGGGGGAGGCCAATATCCATGGCCCCTCTCTAGGCTATAAATATCACCCCGCAGCTCTCTGCGTAGCCTTTCTGGCTATAAAATATAGGGGGACCCACGTCATTTTTTGGGATGATCCCCCATTTTAATAGCCAGTAAAGGCTATGCCGACAGCTGCGGGCTGATATTCATAGCAGGCTACAAATATTAGCCCCCGGCCGTCGGCTTTCGCCATCTGGCGCAGAAAATTGCACGGGAGCCCATGCCGGTTTTTTCCATTTTTTTCGTTCTTTTTTTTAAATTCAACGCTCATTAAGGAATCTTTCACACTTGCGTTGGTACGGGTCCTTTGCTATGCGTCGGGCCGCCATACCAACGCACGTTGTGAAATTTGTGCTCGACGTGGGCAGCGAATGCAGTTTTTCAACACATTCGCTGCCCATTCTGAAATCCGGGGAGGAGGGGGCGGAGTTTCGGCTGTGCATGCACGGTAGAAATGGCAGACGCGATGGACAAAAAAGTTCAATTGAACGTTTTTTCGTGCTGACGGTCCGCCAAAACACGACGGATCCGTTGCACGATGGACGCGACGTGTGGCCATCTGTCGCGATCTGTCGCTAATACAATTCTATGGGTAAAAAAAACGCATCCTGCGAGCACATTTGCAGGATCCGCTTTTTTCCCAAAACGTCGGATTGCGAATGCCAAGAGTGTGCAAAGCAGTCATCAAAGCAAAAAGTGGCTACTTTGAAGAACCTAGAATATAAGACATAATTTCAGTTGTTTCACACTCTTTTGTTAAGTATATAATTCCACATGTGTTAATTCATAGTTTTGATGCCTTCAGTGCGAATGTACAATTTTCATAGTCATGAAAATACAGAAAAATCTTTAAATGAGAAGGTGTGTCCAAACTTTTGGTCTGTACTGTATGTGTATATAGATAGATAGATAGATAGATAGATAGATAGATAGATAGATAGATAGATAGATAGATAGATAGATAGATAGATAGATAGATACAGATCAGGCAGAAATTAAGAGACCACGACATAGAAACCCTGTCGTGCGCAGCCCAAACTCCAGACCTGTACCCCACTGAAAACCTCTGGAATGGAAGCAAGAGGATGATGGATAGTCACAAGCCATCAAACAAAGAAGAACTGCTTAAATTTTTGCACCAGAAGCAGTGTTGAAGACTGGTGGAAAGCATGCCAAGATGCATGAAGGCTGTGATTAAAAATTGTGGTTATTTCACAAACTATTGATTTCTGAACCCTTCTTGAGTTAAAACATTAGTATTGTTGTTTCTAAATGATTATGAAAAAATACAAAAATTATTGCTTGGAAATTCGGAGACATGTTGTCAGAAGTTCATAGAATAAAAGAATAATTTATATTTTACTCAAAAATACACCTACTAAGAGAAAAATCAGACAAACTGAACATTTTGCAGAGCTGTATATAGCACTATTGTATTGTCTAAATAAAATATTTTCACTACTTTACTGTATATATATATATATATATATATATATATATATATATATATATATACAGGTCCTTCTCAAAAAATTAGCATATAGTGTTAAATTTCATTATTTACCATAATGTAATGATTACAATTAAACTTTCATATATTATAGATTCATTATCCACCAACTGAAATTTGTCACGTCTTTTATTGTTTTAATACTGATGATTTTGGCATACAACTCCTGATAACCCAAAAAACCTGTCTCAATAAATTAGCATATCAAGAAAAGGTTCTCTAAACGACCTATTACCCTAATCTTCTGAATCAACTAATTAACTCTAAACACATGCAAAAGATACCTGAGGCTTTTATAAACTCCCTGCCTGGTTCATTACTCAAAACCCCCATCATGGGTAAGACTAGCGACCTGACAGATGTCAAGAAGGCCATCATTGACACCCTCAAGCAAGAGGGTAAGACCCAGAAAGAAATTTCTCAACAAATAGGCTGTTCCCAGAGTGCTGTATCAAGGCACCTCAATGGTAAGTCTGTTGGAAGGAAACAATGTGGCAGAAAACGCTGTACAACGAGAAGAGGAGACCGGACCCTGAGGAAGATTGTGGAGAAGGACCGATTCCAGACCTTGGGGAACCTGAGGAAGCAGTGGACTGAGTCTGGTGTGGAAACATCCAGAGCCACCGTGCACAGGCGTGTGCAGGAAATGGGCTACAGGTGCCGCATTCCCCAGGTAAAGCCACTTTTGAACCATAAACAGCGGCAGAGGCGCCTGACCTGGGCTACAGAGAAGCAGCACTGGACTGTTGCTAAGTGGTCCCAAGTACTTTTTTCTGATGAAAGCAAATTTTGCATGTCATTCGGAAATCAAGGTGCCAGAGTCTGGAGGAAGACTGGGGAGAAGGAAATGCCAAAATGCCTGAAGTCCAGTGTCAAGTACCCACAGTCAGTGATGGTGTGGGGTGCCATGTCAGCTGCTGGTGTTGGTCCACTGTGTTTCATCAAGGGCAGGGTCAATGCAGCTAGCTATCAGGAGATTTTGGAGCACTTCATGCTTCCATCGGCTGAAATGCTTTATGGAGATGAAGATTTCATTTTTCACCACGACCTGGCACCTGCTCACAGTGCCAAAACCACTGGTAAATGGTTTACTGACCATGGTATTACTGTGCTCAATTGGCCTGCCAACTCTCCTGACCTGAACCCCATAGAGAATCTGTGGGATATTGTGAAGAGAAAGTTGAGAGACGCAAGACCCAACACTCTGGATGAGCTTAAGGCCGCTATTGAAGCATCCTGGGCCTCCATAACATCTCAGCAGTGTCACAGGCTGATTGCCTCCATGCCACGCCGCATTGAAGCAGTCATTTCTGCCAAAGGATTCCCGACCAAGTATTGAGTGCATAACTGAACATTATTATTTGTTGGTTTTTTTGTTTGTTATTAAAAAACACTTTTATTTGATTGGATGGGTGAAATATGCTAATTTATTGAGACAGGTTTTTTGGGTTATCTGGAGTTGTATGCCAAAATCATCAGTATTAAAACAATAAAAGACCTGACAAATTTCAGTTGGTGGATAATGAATCTATAATATATGAAAGTTTAATTGTAATCATTATATTATGGTAAATAATGAAGTTTAACACTATATGCTAATTTTTTGAGAAGGACCTGTATATATATACATAAAATATGAACATGTACCCTTGTCTCTGCTGTGTGTCTGCCTGGTTTCTTCTCCTTGGTTGGGCAAGGAAGCTTGCCCACTAGTGTTGTCTGGTTGGTATTTTTTTAACATATTTTCCACAGTTGCCATCTTATATAGCCCCGTTATAGAGGACCTTTCCCCCTCAGAAAAAAGATGCAAAGTTCTCCTTGTAGCATGGGTTTAGAAGGGTAAACAACCATTACTCTTTTTTTGGCCAAGATGAATGTAAAGTGAGGGCCAGGGAAAGGCAGCAGTACATAAAGTAGACCATATGTTCCAACGTCAATAAAGCCAACACTTCCCTGTCTCCACCATGATGACAACTCTAAATCTCCTCCTCCTCCTCACTCTCTTGGTCTTCATTCCTGTCCTCAGCTAATCCACATAAGAGAGATGGGACAAAGATTCTGTTGCTACTAGCATCTGTTGCAATAGCCACCGACTCCTTTTCCTCCTTTTCCTCCTCCTCAGTGTCTACCTCCTCATTGCTACCCAAACAGCACTTAGCAGATGAGATGAGGTTCGGCTAGCTAAAATCTCTTTCTGTTATGTCTTCCTCCATCCCCACCTGGTCCGCATGCAATGTTTCATGTTTAATATTGATTAGTGACTGTTTAGGTCTGTTATGCTAACTATGGTGTCATCACCTCTCATCATCTTTGTGGACTCCTCATATATCATACAAATATCAGACATCCATGCCCACTCTTCAGTTTTTGTGTGCAAAGGCTAACCAGAATACCGACGAGCGTGTTGGAGCTGGTACTCAACCACTGGCTTCTGCTGATCACAAAGTCTTGCCAGCATGTGCAGTGTGACGTTCCAGCTCATGGTGATGTTGCAAATCAGTCAGTGAGCTGGCACTTACATGCACTGTTGCAGCATGTGCAGAGCGGCGGCAGCTTTAACCGACTTGCAGAAATTGGACCTGATGCGGTGTACCTTGACCAAAGGCCCTGGAAAATCTGGGTAGGTTTTCAGACACTGCTAAACTAATAAGTTGAGCTAATGTGCCAAGCATGGTAGACAATGCCTGGATAGAGGTGCAGCATCAAAAATCACAGAAAATGTCTGGTCTGTTATTCCTTTAAGTAACTCTGCCATGGTGTGTGGCTTGTCTCCTAGACAAATTAGAATCAGTAGATCATGTTGATGCATCGCTAAGGCTGGTTTCACACTTGCGTTTTAAAAAAAAACGTATGGTGCAAAAACGCATGTAAACGCGTGTAAACGCTGCGTTTTTTTACGCACGCGTTTAACGCAGGCGTCAAAAAAACGCAGCGTTTACACGCGTTTACATGCGTTTTTGCATGCGTTTGCATTTTTTTAAGCAGTTTCCAAAAAAAAAAAATGCAAAAAAAAAAGGTTACCAGACACAACCAATGGGAATACACAGGGCGTATATGATTGTCTCTCAATATATAGACCCTAGGGGTACAGAAATGTTCAGAGCTTGCTACTGTTTCCGGTGTCAAGATGGATCTTTCAATGGAGAACTTTTATTTCAAACTGGAGTTCAGCTTCAAGATTTTCCTTGCCTGTGTTTTTGCTTGGGAGCAAGACCGAAACCGCCAAAGATGGAGAAGGAGACAGCGTCGGCGTATTTGGAGGCACCCCATCATTGAAGTGCGTGAGAGCCATGGAGCATATCACACGCTCTATGCGAAGCCGAATGGCAACCCGGAGAAATTCCAGGATTACACGAGAATGTCTCAAAATTCTTTCCGGGATTTACTGTCTCGTGTCGAAGGATCCATACGGCGACAGGACACACGGCTCCGTAGAGTGATTCCACCTGAGGAACGTCTGTTAGTGACATTACGGTACGTTCCCAAACTAAACCAATGACCGTCAAATTTTTGGTTATGACATGTTTTTTATGTTGTTTTTTTCTTTTTTGTTTTTTAAACACACCATAAAAAGAGCCGATTTTAAATGGTTTTTTTTTTGTTTCTTTTTCTTCTAGATTTCTTGCCACAGGAGAGAGTTTATCTTCCCTCCACTTCCAATACCACCTTGGAATCTCAACCCTGTCCGGAATTGTTGTGGACACTTGTCGTGCGTTATGGAATGTACTCCGTGAGAAGTTTATACCAGTACCCACCGTGGACATGTGGCGGGAAATTTCTGAAAAATTTTTCAACGTGTGTGATTTCCCCAACTGTATAGGGGCGGTGGATGGAAAGCACATCCGCATTATAAATCCTTCCAGAACCGGATCTGAGTTTTTTAACTACAAAAAATATTTTTCGGTAGTTCTCATGGCAATAGCGGATGCGGAGTGTCGCTTCATCGCCGTGGACATTGGAGCTTTTGGCCGTGGCAATGATTCCCAGACTTTTAAGAGCTCGGATATGGGCCGTCGTGTGTATGGCAACAATTTTAATTTTCCCCCTCCACAGCCTCTCCCCAACACTCAAGGCCCACCGCTGCCATTTGTTATGGTTGGGGATGAGGCCTTCCAGATGTGAGAAAATCTCCTGAAGCCATATTCTAGTAGGGACTAGGACCACACTAGAAGAATATTCAACTACAGACTGACCAGGGCCAGAAGAACCGTAGAGTGCGCCTTTGGCATTCTGGTTGCTAAATGGCGCATTCTTGCAACAGCCATCAATCTAAAAGTGGAAACAGTGGACGAGGTGGTCAAAGCCTGTGTGGTTCTACACAATTACCTCATTGCTAAGGAGCAACCACACATTGAACTTGATGAACCAGTTTCACACCCATTGCCTGATTTTCAGCATCACCCGATGCGGTCAACTGCAGCCGTTGGTCTTATGCGGGACCAATTTGCGGCCTATTTTGTGTCCGATATTGGACGGGTGTCATGGCAGGACAATGTTGTGTAAATGTCCTGTTGTATGTTTATCTTTACAAATTATTAAATACAGATACAAATTTTAAAAATTAATAAACTTGACTGTTGGTTGTGTTGACCATGTCTCCTATCTTTTTCCTCTATAAACAAAGGTTGACCAAAGATGGGCAGTAGATATGTATATCATATTTTGTAATCCAAAACCAGGAGTGGGTGATAGATGATGAGGTTTTTTTTTTTTTTTGTTTTCATAATTGACCTCTTGTTGCACTCCCTATTTTGGTTTACAAATAATGATATAAAACACAGGCCGCATACTAATGGAAAAAAATGTAGATTTATTGGTAATCTTCTTGACATCATTGCGTCAAGACTGTCACGCTATCTATACCCATCAAGTCAAGTGTAAGAAATAATGAATTAATGATAAACATATACATGCTCATTAATTCACAATTTCTTACACCTGGCCAGGTAAGCATAGATATGTAGCGTGTGACAACCATTGTCCCATCAGTTTGACAACCATTGTCAAATAATGTGCTATATAAATAAGAGAATATGGTGAATATACAAGGCAGTAATCAACTCAATAGGTCAGGTGTCTATTTTGACATCTGACCCGTTCAGTTGAGTACTGAACTTGATTTCCACCATTTTCTCTTTGTACAGTGACACTACACTAGGTACAATAATAAGAGTATGGAAATAACTAATATTTTTTTGGCCAACTCATATCTGTATACTGAAGAAACACATATAGATGTAGTCTTGTAGTTTATACTACTGGAGATATGTTTTGGCCAAAAGAATAAGTGTGTGGCGAAGTTTATTGGTGTGTATTGAGAGCGCTGAAAGACACAATAAACCAAGCATAATTGTTGCAAATAAACCTTTTTTTATTGAGTTTTAACAACCAAATTTATTTTTTGGTACCGCGACGGGTTGTACCGCGACGGCTTGGGGTAGAGTGACGTAACCGGGGGGTGTTGAGAACTGAAGCCTGGCTCACCGTGGAGAAGGCAATGGTGGCAGGAGAAGGGGCAATAAAACTGGAAGGGTCTGGAAGTTCGGGGATGGGGCTTAAAACATGAGGGGCTTGAGACACACTGGAAGGGTGAGACACAACAGACAATACAGACACATCGGTAGGTGATGGGGAGGAATACTCAGAGTTTTTTGTTTTTTGTGTGTTCTGGGGGTTTTCTTTTAGTTTTTTTTAGGAGGGGGATGTCTTCTTTGGGTAATTGGCTGTTGAGTGTTGGCGGGAGACAATAACACAGTCCGTCTCCATTGTGGAGCGCTTGGCAACGTCAGAGCCCAACTGCATCGCAGTGGGGGGGGAAAGATAAATCCCTGCCAGGGTCCTGGTGCATTGTTTGGGGGGGGGGCATAAAACCCTCCCAGGGTCCTGGTGCATCGTTGGGGGGGGAACATAAGCCCATACCAGGGTCCTGGTGCATCGTTGGGGGGGACCTAAACCCCTCCCAGGGTCCTGCTGCATTGCTGGTGGGGGGGAACATAAAGCCCTGGCAGGGTCCTGCGGCATCGGGGTGGGTCCTGCCCGGAAAGCCATGGCTTGGTCCTGCTGCATCGTGGGGTTGCCGGTGCGATATGCCATGCCTGGGTCCTGCTGCATGGGGGTGGGGGCCGTCCTATACACCTGGCCTGGGTCCTGCTGCATCGGGTGGTGTCCTGCCCGGAAAGCAATGCCTCGGTCCTGCTGCATCGGGGGGGGGGGGGCCAGTCCGATATGCCATGCCTGGGTCCTGCTGCATCGGGAGGGGGCCGGGCCGATAAGCCACGCCAGGGTCCTGCGTCATCGTGGTGTCAGCGGAGGAGGTCCAAGCCGGAGCAGCGGTTGTCACGGTGGTGGCGGTGGGATGTCCAACAGCACTCGTCATCGTGTTGGCGCTGTAGTGGAGTACACCTGTGGAAGGAATAGAGGTGGCCGTGCAGTGGTATGCAGCAGAGGTAGGAATGGTGGTTAATCGTGACAGTGACGGCACAGTTGGATATGCCGCCACATTACGACTCTGACTCTGCTGCATAGCCTGCACAAAAGCAACATTGCAGGCCTGCATCACACTCAGCTGGAGATCAGGGCTAAGGTGTTCCGACATGCCCTGTTGAATTTGATTAAAAAAATGATGAGCTGGCTTCTGGAGGTCGGCTTTAACTTGATCAATGCTTTTGGCGACATCCTGGATGCGGCAATCCAAGAGATTATGGGACACATCCATTCTGTCACCTAAAGCCTTGATTGCTTCGTGTAAAACCAAGCTCAAGTGCAAAAACTCGGGCATGAGGGACCTATCCGAAGCTCTATGTCGCTGCCGGGATGAGCCCGCAAAAATGGGTGCAGTGAAAGAGGACTGCGAAAGGGGAAGACCTGATGGGCCAGCCCCCTGGTCTCCAGTGAGTGTGGAAGACCCACCTGCTGCTGCGCTGCTGGATGGCTGGGACGGGTCCGTGGCTGCCGGCTGAAGGACCGCTCCAAAACCTGTTGCGACAGTCGTGCAGTGTGTGCTGTGAAAAAAGAACACAGAAAATTAATACCAAAATATAACAAGACGGTACATCCTGTGGAATTTAAAATTACAGATTATGTCAATGCAATACAACCGGAAGCATGTAAGAAATACTTACGTTCTCATGAGAAGGACCGGTCTTAAAAAGGCCAGCACACGGTGGTATTTGTAGAGCCGGTGCCTTGCTCTGGAACCACTAGCTGCACTCTTCTCTGCACGCAGGTCCTTGTTGAAGCGGTCCTTCATGGAACGCCAACGTGTTCTTATTTTATCCACTGTGAAATAACAAAAACATATAATGGTCAGAAAAAGTACTTTGGGCCGTGCTCTCTTGACTGTATGTGATGACAGAAACTCCAAAAAGTTTCTTTCATCACACACAGTCAAGAGAGCCCGGCCAAGGTTTCTGCTGCTTCACACTGCAGTGCAATACTTACCAAATGCATTACGGACCCGTGGCGGGGCATTCTCCCAGCCATCCCACAACGCTTGGGCCACCTCACTCCACAACCGACGTAGCATACTATTGACTTTGTGCTGTGGATCCCGGCCGTCCCACAATGGGACTCGCTCCTGGACCAGGGTGATCAGGAGGTCGTTATCGATCCGGTCATCGTCCCGTTGTGAAACCTAAAAGTAAAAGAAAATCATATAACTTTGCTCAATCACATTGGGAAACAAGAAAAAAAAAAGAAGATGAGAAAGGGCAGGAATATGAAAGTCAACTTTCAGAAAAGGATCATACAAGAAAAATTAAAAGAAAATCAAGGGTACAGAAAGGAAGATTCAAGAATATTACAATGAGGACAGTCTGCCTTGTATACATACCCGCTGACGTCTTCCCACCGGACCTTGACTCCGCTGCTCCATCTGTCCCTCAGTTGAAGTGCTCTATAAAAAAAAAAAAAATCAAATTGTCTCATGTGTCGATGTGACAGTCAATACTTACCAAGCTGAAGGACAAAAAACTAACCTCACTGACATGATCCACTTCTGACTGACGTGGCTCAAACTCCTCATCAGATGAAGACTCCGCAGAAAACATTCTGATGCATGTTGAAATTAAAAAAAAAAGAAATTAGGACATGTAGATCCAAAAAATTAAAAAAAAAATGCATTGGCAAGGATATACTCACATTGCTCTGGGTCTTGTCCACCAATGCGTCCGAGCAGGGTCTTGTCTTCTTTGGAGTCTGATGAGAAGTGACCAAAAACTTCCCCCAACTTTCCTTTTATAACCCTGCTGCTATGGGGGAGGCTTATCAGTGTCTAGACAACCTTATCTACAGTCTATTCAACCTTTGTTAAAAAAAACGCATGCAAACGCATGTACAAAAAAAGGCACGCGTCCCCATTGACGCCAATGCATTTTTGGTCCAAAAAAAACGCATGAAAGCGCATGCGTTTTTTTGGGTCCAAAAAACGCCTCTCAAAAATACTACAAGTTGCATTTTGGAAAATGAACGCATGCAGTAAAAAAACGCATGCGATTGAAAATGCGACCAAACGCGTACACAAAAAAACGCATGCGTTTTCAATGTTAAGTATAGGAAAAAAAAAACCATGCGTTTTTTTTGCAAAAAACGCTGCAGACAAAAACGCAAGTGTGAAACCACCCTAAGCCAGTGGTGCAGATCTTTCAGCTTCTGGCTGATGTGGCAGATGAGCTCTGTGATAGCACATCGGAGATGGAAGATGAGAAGGAGCAGGAGGGGTGCAGGAACTGGTGTAGGAGGTGCAGGAAACCCTGATTGAATTATGGCCAGCAATCATCTGCTCTGGGATCACATGTGCCATGCCATGCCAGGGTGTGACAATGTTCAGCCAGTGTGCCGTCAGGGAAATATAGCCACAAGTGTTTGTACATGTGTCAGCCATTAAGTGGACAATCCCAGTTACTGTGATCATAAGGGCACGGATGATGCTCCTGGATACATGCTGGTTTAAGGATGGGACTCCACACTGGGGAAAAAGTGGTGGCTGGGGACCTAGTACTGATGAACGGCCACCATGAGTCACCAGGAATCCTTTGTGTGAAAAAGCCGAAATGGAAACATTTCCACTGCAAGCAACCTGGAAATTTGTCAGGTGAATAGTGTGCTGAGATGAAGATTAGGAATCGTCTAATGATGGTAAATGAGTATGTGCATTGATAGATGCAGGCCAGGAGGCGTCTGCGCCAGTGTTTTGGGCAGATGATTGGGAAGCACCTAGCATAGGGGAAGGGGCAGTGGTGTTATCTAATGGCACCAATCGTAGACCCAGGCATTTGGTCCATCAAGTTGGGTACTTAAAGTGACACTGTCACCTGAATTTGGAGGGAACAATCTTTAGCCATGGAGGCGGGGTTTTTGGGTGTTTGATTCACCCTTTCCTTACCCGCTGGCTGCATGCTGGCTGCAATATTGGATTGAAGTTCATTCTCTGTCCTTCATAGTACACGCCTGCGCAAGGCAAGATTGCTTTGTGCAGACATATACTACAGAGGACAGAGAATGAACTTCAATCCAATATTGCAGCCAGCATGCAGCCAGCGGGTAAGGAAAGGGTGAATCAAACACCCAAAAACCCTGCCTCCATGGCTAAAGATTGTTCCCTCCAAATTCAGGTGACAGTGTCCCTTTAAATGCCATGTGCCTAATCATGCTGGTGGAGGTTCAGTTCTTAGCAATGTACCCCAGACCATGGAATAGTGTATGGGTGAGAAATTTAAGCCAGCTAATTTTTTAACACTGTTTTGGAGTGTTAGATACCACAGAAATGCATCACAGACTAAGAAATAGTGTAGGGGTGAGAAATGTAATCAAGCTAATTTTTATGCTTTTTTGATGCGTTAAATATTATAGAAATGTACCACAGAGCACATTAAACTGTATGACTGAGAAATTTAAGCCTGCAACACTTGTTTGAGTGTTACTTAGCAAAAAGTAGCACAAATCATGTAATACTCAATGGATCAAAATATTTTACATTTTTTCAACCCCCCAAAAAATGCAGCTGCACATTTGGCAGTGGACTGCACAGCTCTAATTCCTGTCCCAATACTCGCCGAGTAACGAGTAAAGACGACCCTGAGCACGGTGATACTGGAGTGATAACTGAGTATCACCGAGCACCATCACTCATCCCTAACATTTAACATTTGATCTTTATATTTTACTGTCTTGACTTGAAATGAAGTACTTTTACATCAATGTAAGCTAGTTTTTCCCATAAATTGACATAATAGTATTATATAGTTATATTTGCAACTGCGTTCGATTAGCGGTACCTGAGTAGGGATCCAGTCCATAACACAAATAGAGAAAAACTTGACACTCAGGGATTGAATAGTAAAGTAGTGAAAATATTTTATTTAGACAATCCAATAGTGCTATATACAGTATTTACCATTTTGGTCCTAGATTCGGACCTTCATCAGAAAAAATTGAATTGTCATAGGCAGGGTATTTCCAGGAGACATAGCACCGAAGGATTGCAATAATAGTCACCTATGCAGTGGTGATATTTATATAATAGTATGTCATGATGATTGTGGGAAAGAAGGAAGGAGAAGACTGGGTTTCTCAATGTATCCACGCTGACCACACACGATGGAATTGTTCTTGAAAGCTTTATTGTGCCGACGCGTTTCAAAATCTTTGGCCCTGAGGAACTGGCAGATTGCCCCTAAATGCATCGGTACAATAAAGCTTCCAAGAACATTTCCATTGTGTGTGGTCAGCGTGCATACATTGAGAAACCCAGTCTTCTCCTTCCTTCTTTATCACATTGGTATCCATGGGAGTCTGCAGCGATCACTGTTTCTTCTCATATCCTACAAGTTGTTGTGACTTTCACAACCTCTAAAGGTGAGTGCACCTACCGTGTGTTGTCATCAAAATTATCACTTTTATCGCTCTATGTGCGCTCTCTCTCCTAAATTTCATGATGATTGTGGGGACACAGGAACTGTGCTTGGGTGATCACTCTTGATTCCTTGTGGATCACTCAGGCAGTCATTGCAATAACCAGCTGAAGAGAAAGGATTATCACAGACATTTAATAACCTTACATGCCGTAGTCAATACAGATTTCTGGTAACAGACTAAGACTATGGGTGCAGAGCTAAAGACAATGGGGATGCTCACTGGTGGTAGCTGCTGTCAATACCACTGCTGAGAATCCAGAGTCAAAAATTTTAATCTAAAAAAATCTATAGTCTCAAAGTGTTTTGCATGGTCTATAGATTTGGAATCAGCAGGTGACTTGCTCTACTGACCTTTCGATAAACATTAACAAAATATGATACATTATGGTAAAGGGCCTAATAGCTCTAGCTAACACTTCAATTAACTTATGCAACCTTTATGATCCCAATAGCAATCAAATTGGATGGCTTAATAAAATCCTACATACCCTCCACTTATTTTCTGAAGGCCTACTTATTTTAGGGGGAGACCTCAATGTCTCACTTAATCCACTAGTAGGTACCTCATCTGGCAAATCTTCTATCTCTCAAAAAACCTTAAGAAAACTACACCTTAATTTGCAATCCCTTAATGTAATAGACCCCTGGAGAACTCTGCACCCTTCGACCAAGTATTTTACCTTTTTCTCTCCCCCACACAATAGCTATCACAGACTAGACTATCTCCTGACGCAATCCCCAAACCTTCAACTTGTTAAATCAGCAAATATCAATATCATCTCAATTTCGGACCATGCCCCAATATTTTTAGAAATTATTGTCACATCCCTACCTCAACCCTTCCACTCTTGGACCTTAACCCTGCTGTTCTGTTCGGTCTGGGGAGACCTATTTTGAACTTTGGTATTTTTTGGGGTGTTCAAGATGCGGTTCTGAAACTTGTGGTTGATTGACTTAAATGAGGATGGGTCGGTCGGCCACGGGTTTCAGAGCCGCATCTTGAATATTTTAAAGAATATTGAAGTTCAAAGTCGGTCATTTTTGACCAACAGAACAGCAGTGTTTTACAAAACGCTAATAGATTCTACAGCCCATATTACTAAGCTTTCCAATTCTTCAATCTTTTTTCCAAGAAAACTCTTATTCAGTCCTGTCACAGCCCGTGGTATGGGAGGCTCATAAGGCCGTTAAGAGAGAAAAATTTGTGGCATTGGCCTCACACTTAAAGAAGAAAGGATCGAGAGAAATTACTTCTATCCTTCATCAAATTATCTAATTTGAAACAATGCATAAACGATCAATAGCAACCGAGGTGCAAGAGGAACTAATTAAGCTGCCAGAAGTTTGAAAAGCCACCAGAAGTTTTACTTTCATGGCAATAAAGGCAGTAAACTTATGACCTCATCACTCAAGAAACGCAATGATAGAACCTCCAGAAAGCAAATTAACTCCACTGATGGCTCAACAGCCATTGAGACTGCCGATATTGCCAAAGAGTATAAAAATTTCTATGAAGATCAGCAGATCACTCCCTACTTACAGCTTCGGTTACTGCTCAGGAGATACTAGAAACTTTATCAACTATTTCCAATGGAAAATCCCAAGGCTCCAACGGACTTCCTATCTCATACCACAAAAAAATGTATTAAATCCCTTTTTCCACATTTGATAACACTGTTTAATCCTTATCTAGCTGGACATCCCTTACCTCAACAATCCTTAGAAGCCTTCATCCCTGTCCTCCTGAAAGACGGGAAAGATCCTAATCTCTGTGCCAGTTACAGACTGATTTCTTTGCTTAATGCTGATATTAAGCTGTGGGCCAACATTCTAGTTAGGAGACTTGGCAATGTCCTCCCAAAGTTATGCCATACAGACCAGGCCGGGTTCATGAGGGGCAGGGAGGGCAAGAACAATTCGGCGAAGATCATTCAATCTATAGTTTTTTGCCTCAACACAGGTTATCCCAGTGTCCCTGTTGTCCACTGATGCCGAGAAGGCGTTTCACAGGGTCAGCTGGAGATATATAGAGAGGATACTAGAGAAATTCCGTTTTCTGCCACAATTTGTTTCTGCAATATTCTCCCCATACTCACAACCCACGGCCAGTGTGAGAGTTAACCCCTTTACCCCAAGGGTGGTTTGCACGTTAATGACCAGGCCAATTTTTACAATTCTGACCACTGTCCCTTTATGAGGTTATAACTCTGGAATGCTTCAACGGATCCCGGTGATTCTGACAATGTTTTCTCGTGATATATTGTACTTCATGACAGTGGTAAAATTTCTTTGATATTACCTGCGTTTATTTGTGAAAAAAACGTAAATTGGGCAAAAATTTTGAAAATTTCGCAATTTTCCAACTTTGAATTTTTATGCAATTACTGTATATCACAGAGATATGTCACACAAAATACTTAATAAGTAACATTTCCCACATGTCGACTTTACATCAGCACAATTCTGGAACCAATTTTTTTTTTTGTTAGGGAGTTATAAGGGTTAAAAGTTGACCAGCAATTTCTCATTTTTACAACACCATTTTGTTTTAGGGACCACATCTCATTTGAAGTCATTTTGAGGGGTATATATAATAGAAAATAACAAAGTGTGACACCATTCTAAAACTGCACCCCTCAAGGTGCTCAAAACCACATTCAAGAAGTTTATTAAGTATACTATAGATACTTGAATGCACTTTGCGACAAATAAAGGGTAATATCATCCTATGTTTGCACCCCAAGCACATATGTCTTCATAAGATTGCCACCAAAATAAAGAATAGAACTAATAGTGGTGCCTGCCCCTATCTCCAAAACACACGCTGATCAGAAATGAAGCGTGGGATGGAAAACGAGGGACGGAGTATCGGTATAGTACACACCGCACGCTAGTGCTGGTTTGCTGGTACGACAGTGTCCACTAACAATAACACGGGAAGCGTGTATGTACCGGAAGTTGACGCGCCATGTTGTAAACATCACATCCTGGCCGGCGCCGGTCTATTGACTCAGTGTATGCGTTCCAGCATTGAGACGCAAGCTGGACGGCGCATTAGAAATAACGATGACCGCATCATTAGCCGACACCAGTCCTTACAATAGCCCCAGGAGGTATCAGAGCCCTAAGTCATTGGGACATCGGATGATGGTGCCAGAGAGGAAGGGGACTGTACACATATATATACAGTCCCAATAGAGGATTCTCAACTAAAATGATGTTACACTGGGTTATTAAGTAGCCGTGACTAGTGAGCCCAGCAGGGGATGAGATGGAGGGTGTTTTATATGGCAGTTATAAGAGAGCCAATGGGCAATTTAGTCTTGCTTGATCCTTTAGTCAGTGCCAGTTGTCCATTGTTTTTGGAGGATTCACATCCCTGTCTGGTCTCTCCTGTTTGCTGTTCTTTTCTACAAAGATAAGTTCTGGCTTTGTTTTTGCTGTCCACATGCTGTGGGCCTTATAGTTCTGTGCATTTTCATGTTTTGTCTTGTCCAGCTTGGTCTGTGTTAGGATTTTTTGCAGCCAAGCTGTATCTCTGGAGATGCAGATATACCCTCCATGTCTTTAGTCAGATGTGGAGTTTTGTATTTTCTGTGGTGGATATTTTCTAGTGTTTTAATACTGACCGCATAGTTCTCTGTCCTATTCTTTCTTTTTAGCTAGAAAGGCCTCCTTTGCTAAATCCTGATTTCAGTCTGCGTATGTCATTTCCCTCTCCTCTCACAGTCAATATTTGTGGGGTGCTGTCTATCCTTTGGGGATTTTCTCTGAGGCAAGATAGTTTTCCCGTTTCTATCTTTAGGGGAAGTTAGTCCTTAGGCTGTGTCGAGGTGTCTAGGGAGTGTTAGGTACATCCCACGGCTACTTCTAGTTGTGGTGCTAAGTTCAGGATCTGCGGTCAGTACAGGTACCACCTTCTCCAGAGTACGTCACATGCTGCTCCTAGGCCACCAGATCATAACAGAGGAGATTGGATAAGTGGATATAGTTGGAGGGCAAAAACTAGTGAAAGCAACCTTAACTGAGTTGCTCGTTCAAGCCCTGGGTTTGGCATGTATCCAACAGAAAGATCCAGCTCACCTCTCTCTTCAGGAGCATCCTATCGAGGTCACCCCTCCTGGGGGCATGTGTACCTTGTCAATCCCTATAAATAGTAAGACACTGGAGTCGCCTCCATGTATGTCATTAACATGCTTGGCATTCGGGGTGTCCCTCTTGTTGCGTACATCACCAAGGTGTTCACCCACCTGTCGTCTAAATTCCCTAGTGATTTTGCCAATATAGGTGATGCAACATACACATGTGACCCTATATATGATGCCCGTAGTTTTGCAATTAATAAATTCTCTAATGGTAAAAGTGTGTTGTGTATTGTCATAAAAAAATTCCTTTCCAGTGTAGATAGAGACGAATGCCACGCAGGTCCCGCATTTAAAACATCATGCTGGTTTCTTTGGTAACCATGTCTCCTTCCTTGGTGTAGTGAAGTGACTATGCACAAGTCTATCTCCCAGGGTTCTTCCCCTCTGGTATGTAATTTTTGGTTCTCTACCAATGAAATCCTCCAGATCCCCATCCATCCCCAAAATTCCCCAATGTTTCTTCAGGATGTTCCTGACAGACCCCGCCCCGTTGACAAAGGTACAAATTAGTCTGGTTTCCTTAGATGTATCCTCCTCCCTACTTTGGGGCATGAGCAAGGTCCCCCTCTCCCGTGCATTAGCATGGCGGAAGGTTTCCCTGAGGATCCAATCTGGATACCCCCTGGCAAGGAACCTCTGTCTGAGGTCGTCCGCCTTTGTTTTGAAGTCCCCCTGACTGAAGCAGTTACGACGCAACCTAAAGGACTGATCTTTTGGAATTCCCTTTTTCAGGGAATAGGGATGATGGCTATCCCATTTCAGTAAAGAGTAGGTTGCGGTAGGTTTTCTATACACAGTGGTTTCTAGGCAATCTTCCCTCTCTGACTTTCTGATGAGAATATCCAGGAATGGCAACCTGTCCTCCTGTATCCCATAGGTGAATCTTTAGCCAATCTCATTTGTATTGAGGGATGCAACAAAATCACAAAAGGCCTCCATGGTACCCCTCCAGAGTATAAAAATATCATCTATATATCTGACCCATAGGTCAACAAGGGCCAGGGAGTCCTCATAAGTCTCAGAGAAGGCAATGCTGTCCTCCTACCAGCCCAGGAACAGAATGGCGTAAGTTGGCGCACATGTATTGCCCATGGCGGTGCCCCTGAGCTGGTGGAGGACATTGCCATCAAAGCAGAAGTAATTGTTGTTTAACACAAAGTCAAGGAGGGTAATAATCAACTCATTATGAGCCCTGTATTGGCACCCCCTTGTGCTCAAGACGTGTTGTACCCCCCGAATGCCACAATGATGTGGAATTGATGAGTACAGAGCCTCAACATCAATGCTGGCTAAGTGGGTGCCAGGTTCCAGAGAAATGCCTTCCAGTCTACGAAGTAGATCCATGGTGTCCCTGACGTAGGAAGGGAGTGAGGTCACAAATGGTCTCAAAATTCTGTCAATGTAGATGCCGACATTTTGTCCAACACTCCCTATCCCTGAGACAATGGGTCTACCTTTTAGTGGGTTCAGTCCTTTGTGTACTTTTGGGAGGTCATAAAACGTGGGCATGATGGAGAGGTAAGAGAAATGAAAACTCGTCTTCACTGATTAATTTCTCAGTTTTAGCTTTAGATAAACCTGTCCTTAGCTCTGACATACATTTTGTGGTCGGGTTTGATGTTACACGAGCATAGGTGGTCTGGTCATTTAGTAATGATAGACACATATCTCTATATTTGTCAATCCTTATCACAACCACGTTACCACCCTTGTCAGATGGTTTAAAAATCAATGATTTATCCCTTTCCAGACCCAGAAGAGCCTCCATTTGTTCCGTACTGAGGTTATGTCGAGATTGGTTCTGGGCCAGTTTTTTTATATCGCCATTGCTAAGGTTCAGGAAGACATCGATAGCAGATAAGTCTCCTCCAACCGCTGCCATTTTTTACTGGGATTTTTGAGCTGAGTAAAGGGGCCATGTCCGTTATTTGTGGCTGGTATTGTGTCTAGGCCTGCCAGAAGTTGTATATCAGGTAACATATCAGGAGAGATACCCAATTCATAGCAAGTTTTTTTATCTTTCTGTTTAAAAAACTTATGCCACTTAAGATTCCTGGTAAACAGGTTCAGGTCCTTAATCATATCAAAAAGAACAAAGTCAGAACTGGGTACAAATGACAATCCCTTAGATAAGACCGACATTTCGACCGCCGTAAGTTGTCTGTCTGATACGTTTAAAACCTGTGACTCTCCTCCCTTTTGAAGGGATTGCGGCTGCGGAATTGATACGGTCGATCTAAAAAAACGGTTCTGGGGATAGAAGACTGAAATCTGTCTCCTCTACGATAACCACTACCCCTCCCCCTCTGTCGACCCCTATGGGTGGACCCTCTGGTCTCTGTATCTGACAGGTCTGTCTCGGTAGATGACAGGTCTGGCTCCCTCTCTCCTCTGTCCGGTCTGTCCGCCACCACTTGATATGTTTTATTATCTTTAAAGTCTTGCAGGTCTCTGAGATATTGTTTATGCTTTCGTTCTTTAAGGTTATATTGAAACTTCTCCATGGAGTTTTGTAATTGACTCTCTTTGATAGTAAAGTCACTTTCTGATTTGAACTTCTTTGTAATTTCGATTTGTTCTTTAAGTTTGTTGTTCAGTCTATCCAAATTATTTTTTTCCACATTAACCGGAATCTGCTTCTTTTTCCCAGAGGCTCATCAGCTGGGGGGTTCTACACCATGCTGCTGGGATAAGAGAGATGCGTAGATCTCTGGGGACGATGCCGTTTTTGATAGTTCTCAAGGCTTTGTAATTCCCACCAAGAGACTATTTGTTCCTTATACACCCTGTTGAAATCTTTAAATGCAGAAGTATAAGTAGGTGTGTATTTTTTTTTTAGAAAAAGTCTTCTCTGAAAAAATATCTTTGGCCTCAGTGAGCCATAGTTCTGTATCAGGGCCTGTTGCCAGAAAACAAGCCATAACAAGAAATATCAATCACTACAAAGAGCAATAGTGCAGAGTAGCCACACCGAGAATATACCCTCTGGGTCAAAGTAGAATCAGCTGTGGAGGATATCCACTATTAAAACATAACTTTTACTAATAGGATTAAAATATTGTACACCCAAAATCAGGCACAAAACAACAAACAAAGGTGCTCAAGTGAACCAGTGCTCAGCATAAAAATTTGGATTGATCTCACCAAAGCCGACGGACAGTAGTTGCTTCCAAAGATACAGAAGAGGTCCAGGGTTGTGAAATAGAGGCAGGGCTAGGAATCCAATATCTACCCTGTATACCCCTGTGTAACTCCTGTCCTCACAAGGACAGGCCCCAAATGGACCTCACTAATGAGAACCACCACACCAAGTGTATAAGAGGGCAAAGTTAATTCTTCTCCTGGAAATGAAGTGTTTTCTCTTCTCTTCTGTATTCTGAGCACTGGTTCACTTGAAGATGTAGACAGCAATGCTTTATTCAGAAGCATGAGCTACAGCAATACCACACACAGTATTATGTTCTGACAGTAAATGTGGTTGTGGAATATTTTGGGATGTCACTCAGCAAACCGGGATCCAACAACCCAGAAATTCGGATCCAAAGTTGGCAGGAGAATCAGGCTTTTTATAGGCTGTTTTGGGACAGTTTCTTTTTTTTAAATAATTTGTCTTAGCTAGAGTAATGTTTAGTGTGTGATTGCCTATTATTTTCTCAAATGAAATAGAAAGCCACATGGAGGTGACAGGAACTTTTTAATATATTGTAATTATGTGTTTTTGTGGGATACTACAGTTTTCTGACTGAGAATTTTTCAGTGATTATTTTGGAATGATAATAAATACATATTCATCTGCAGTAAATAGCTCATTCTTTCCTCTCCGTCTCACAAATGGTTCCCCCTACTCTGCCATCAAGGTAACGCACATTTATTCCAAGTTGACTGGTGTGTTTCCATCAATTTAATCCTCGTGCTGAAACTATATGTCACAGGATTGTGCCTTCTATCATCTTGATGCCTGTTGTTTTGTTTTCTTTCAGACATATAATTTCCCGTTTCTATCTATGATTTTGAAGCAGTACAGAAGATAAAATTATCATCATCATCACAGATTTTCTTGAGCGATTGACTATGCCAGAATTCTTTGGGTACCTGACCCTGAAAATTACCTTAGCAGTGATAACATTTATATTTCCTCTGTAGAGAAATGTAACAAAAAGTATAAAATACAAATGTATAAAAACAGGCTCATTTTTTATCTCTGATTTCAATATAATAAAAGAATAACACTGGTCAACACAAGAGATAGTAGTATTTTTGTTATTATATTATTTCTGCATTTTCAACATATGTGGTTTTTCCTATGTTATTCCCATTTCTTTGCTTGTCTTACTTAATTGTGAATTTTCTGACAAGGACAACATCAGTAAGGCTATGTTCACACCTTGCGTCGGGTCCCTGCGGGTTCTCCCGCAGCGGATTTGATAAATCTGCAGGGCAAAACAACTGCGGTTCTCCCTGCAGATTTATCGCGGTTTGTTCCGCGTTTTCCGCTGCGGGTTTCCGCCTATACTATTGATGCTGCATATGCAGCAATATGCAGCATCAATAGTAATGTTAAAAATAATAAAAATTGGTTATACTCACCCTCTGATGTCCGGATCTCCTGGGCGCTGCACCCGGCGGTCCGGTTCCTAAGATGCTGTGGGAGAAGGACCCTTCGTGACGTCACGGTCATGTGACTGCGACGTCACCGCAGGTCCTGGTCGCACAGCAACTCTGACCGGACGGCCGCGTGCAGCGCCCAGGAGCTCCGGACATCAGAGGGTGAGTATAACCAGATTTTTTATTTTTTAACCCCAAATATGGTTCCCAGGGCCTGGAGGAGAGTCTCCTCTCCTCCACCCCGGGTACCACCCGCACATTATCCGCTTACTTCCCGCAACGTGGGCACAGCCCCATGCGGGAAGTAAGCGGTTCAATGTATTCCTATGGGTGCAGAATCGCAGCGATTCTGCACAAAGAAGTGACATGCTGCGGGTTGTAAACCGCTGCGTTCCCGCGCGGTTTTTCCCGCAGCATGTGCACAGCGGTTTGCGGTTTCCATAGGGTTTACATGTTACTGTAAACGCTATGGAAACTGCTGCGGACCCGCAGCATCAAAATCGCGGCGGTTCCGCGGTAAAAACCGCTAAGTGTGAATATAGCCTTAAGGTTTTACTGGTAAGGGTTATTGACAGTGCAATCAAACAATGGCTGCTTCTTGGAAAGTCACATGCTATAGGGATGAGCCTTAGGCTACGTTCAGACTAGCGTTGCGCGCCGCTGCGTCGGCGACGCAACGCACGACGCACACAAAAACGCGGCAAAACGCACGCAAAAGCGCTGCGTTTTGCGACGCGTGCGTCGTTTTTTGCCGAAAATCGGACGCAAGAAAAATGCAACTTGCTGCGTTTTCTTGGTCCGACGCTAGCGGCAAAAAAGACGCAAGTGTTGCAAAACGCAGCACACAAAAACGCATGCGTCCCCCATGTTAAACATAGGGGCGCATGACGCGTGCGTCGCCGCTGCGTCGCCCGACGCTAAGGCGACGCACACTAGCAGAACGCTAGTGTGAACGTAGCCTAACTGTTATGAGGTGGGAAGATTTGAGTCAGTCAGAAAAGGATGGTGATGGCTGCAAGGATGTGAGACTGACAGGAGACAGGCCTCTACGGGGATCCGAGCCCTGCCACAGGGAGATAGAAGGGAAGGCAGTGGACAGCCGCCATTGTGAGAGGATTTTCACTGCATTTCTGGGAGGGTAAGTTGCCTCAGAAGGAAGAAAACAGCTCAGCCACTGAGGTAATTGAGTGAGGGTCTCCACAGAGAGTGAACCAGAAAGCAACCAATATCACACTGAGAGGCAATATACTGGAGGCACCCAAAAACTGTCCTAATGGGATTCCCAGAAGAGGCCCAAGCAGGGACAAACCATGAAGAGATTGTGGAGGAGGAATACTGCCGGCAGCAGATCTTAAAACTAGCGGCAGAAGAGCAGGAGTGCAGAGCCAAGTGGGAGTCTATAGAGGAGCACATCATGCTGGCCAAAGCCGAAACCCGCAAAGCCAGACCCGCAGATAGGGGTCCAATCAGAAAAGAGACTGTAGTTTCCTTAAATCCGGAAAGAGGATGGGGATTTATGAGTGAACCAGGAGAGCCCTCAGAACTCTTTGTCAACCGCAGAGTCATTGAGTCGCATCTCTTAAAGCGACACCCATACTGTGACCTTTATCCTGGAGACAAAGTGACATTCACCCCTCACAATGGTGAAAGGGGAAGTAGTGTAGCTTACATATCATTCATCAAACTTAATTTGACAGGTGCCTCACCCCTATCAAACAGTATCAAAAGTGTGTGTATCCACCCCACTCGCTGTCAGTGTATCTGACTGCCTCCCCTTTGATACGGCTTTGATATTGTTATCAGAGTATTTGATACAGCACTTCTCACTTTATATCATATCAATTAGATTCTCATTTTATATGATGTTAATATGAGTTTGCTGGTGTTTTATTTGATCGCCCCAATGATCACATAGACCAAAATGATAGTGTTTCTGTAGCATGTTATGTGAAAGGCAATCTGTGTATCAGAGACAAGGTGTCGTGTTCAGGAGCTATTTCCAGGCTTAAACACATGCAGATGTGCTCATGCAGGAACAGAGCAATATCTAGTTGTAGTCAGGGCCGGTTTTAGGCAAAGTGGGGCCCTAGGCAAAAGTTTAAAATGGGGCCCCAAATGCTAACATTGCACATCACACAGAAACATTTCGGTTGTAGTTACATGCGCCGATTTCAGGCCACTAAACGAGTGTGGTTAACAATATTGAAGTCATTTGCCGCTTGTTTCCGGCCACTTTACACTGGCTGAGCAATAATGATGGGGACAGAATAATCACTAGTAAATCAATCTGTCCACATACAGTACCATCTTAGCAGCATATCTGCAGTTTTCACCGGGCGATGTGCTGCTGAGAACAATGATTTTTGTTGCGGCATAACCAATCGAATCACTACATGCATTTTGCACTCCCCCAGTTCTCCATATAGTATAATATACTTCCATAGTCCTCCATATAGTATAATGTACTCCCCCTAGTCCTCCATATAGTATAACTAGATTGTGGCCCGATTCTAACGCATCGGGTATTCTAGAATATGCATGTCCCCGTAGTATATGGACAATGATGATTCCAGAATTCGCGGCAGATTGTGCCCATCGCTGATTGGTCAAGGCAACCTTTATGACATCATCGTCGCCATGGCAACCATTATGAAATCTACGTCGATACTGTGCCCGTCGCTGAATCAGAAACGTGGGATTTCTACGTCCTTTATGACATCATCGTCGCTGTGCCTGGCGGCCTCGACCAATAAGAGACACGGGATTTCCAGGACAGACAGACGGAAAAATATTCCAATTATATATACAGATGTACTCCCTCTAGTCCTCCATATAGTATAACACACTCCCCATAGTCCTCCATATAGTATAATACAGTCCCCATATAGAATATAATTCTGATCTCATATAGTATAACGCAACCCCCATAGAATATAATGCAGTCCCCAACAGAATATATTACTGTGTGTTTTGTAGGGATTGTACTCGCTCGGATGCATAGGAGGAAACAGGAGGCACATTCTCTTCAGCGTTCATGTAGGTTTATTCACTCCATAAACCATTTAAGTCAGCAACACAAGGGTAAACAGTCTTACTTCAAATGGAAAAGTCCTAAGTGTCCATAGTAGAGCTCCGCTCTCTCTCAGACCTGTAGGCACACAGGCTGTGCTATGTCCAGCACGTAGGCTCTCCAGCCTAAATATGGTCTCTGTGTGCTGTTCAGGACGTCTGTCCCCACGTGGAACCGTCCAACACACAGGCCACTCTGCAGTGTCCAGGCAGGACACCTGAAAGTCTGTCCACTTTTGCAGACTCCCAAACACACTCTCTATGTGCTACACACACACCTCTTTACATAGGTGTAACCACACCCACTAACCCATCACATGATTAGACATGTGGTTCTGACATCACCACAGGTCCTGAAACAAACATAGATAGGCACAGTTATGCCCCTTACCCAGGGGCGAGGTATATGGGTAGCCAGACCCTCCCATCTCTCATAGCTACCCGTAACCCGGACCCAAATATCCTAAACAATTTCTTATTGCTTTATGTGCATTACAGAAAACACTCCGGGTCACATCACAGCGACAAGCCTTCTCTCCTTCTCTGTGATACATACAGTGGGGCAAAAAAGTATTTAGTCAGTCAGCAATAGTGCAAGTTCCACCACTTAAAAAGATGAGAGGCGTCTGTAATTTACATCATAGGTAGACCTCAACTATGGGAGACAAACTGAGAAAAAAAAATCCAGAAAATCACATTGTCTGTTTTTTTATCATTTGTTTTGCATATTATGGTGGAAAATAAGTATTTGGTCAGAAACAAACAATCAAGATTTCTGGCTCTCACAGACCTGTAACTTCTTCTTTAAGAGTCTCCTCTTTCCTCCACTCATTACCTGTAGTAATGGCACCTGTTTAAACTTGTTATCAGTATAAAAAGACACCTGTGCACACCCTCAAACAGTCTGACTCCAAACTCCACTATGGTGAAGACCAAAGAGCTGTCAAAGGACACCAGAAACAAAATTGTAGCCCTGCACCAGGCTGGGAAGACTGAATCTGCAATAGCCAACCAGCTTGGAGTGAAGAAATCAACAGTGGGAGCAATAATTAGAAAATGGAAGACATACAAGACCACTGATAATCTCCCTCGATCTGGGGCTCCACACAAAATCCCACCCCGTGGGGTCAGAATGATCACAAGAACGGTGAGCAAAAATCCCAGAACCACGCGGGGGGACCTAGTGAATGAACTGCAGAGAGCTGGGACCAATGTAACAAGGCCTACCATAAGTAACACACTACGCCACCATGGACTCAGATCCTGCAGAGCCAGACGTGTCCCACTGCTTAAGCCAGTACAAGTCCGGGCCCGTCTGAAGTTTGCTAGAGAGCATTTGGATGATCCAGAGGAGTTTTGGGAGAATGTCCTATGGTCTGATGAAACCAAACTGGAACTGTTTGGTAGAAACACAAATTGTCGTGTTTGGAGGAAAAAGAATACTGAGTTGCATCCATCAAACACCATACCTACTATAAAGCATGGTGGTGGAAACATCATGCTTTGGGGCTGTTTCTCTGCAAAGGGGCCAGGACGACTGATCCGGGTACAGGAAAGAATGAATGGGGCCATGTATCGTGAGATTTTGAGTGCAAACCTCCTTCTATCAGCAAGGGCATTGAAGATGAAACGTGGCTGGGTCTTTCAACATGACAATGATCCAAAGCACACCGCCAGGGCAACGAAGGAGTGGCTTCGTAAGAAGCATTTCAAGGTCCTGGAGTGGCCTAGCCAGTCTCCAGATCTCAACCCTATAGAAAACCTTTGGAGGGAGTTGAAAGTCCGTGTTGCCAAGCGAAAAGCCAAAAACATCACTGCTCTAGAGGAGATCTGCATGGAGGAATGGGCCAACATACCAACAACAGTGTGTGGCAACCTTGTGAAGACTTACAGAAAACGTTTGACCTCTGTCATTGCCAACAAAGGATATATTACAAAGTATTGAGATGAAATTTTGTTTCTGACCAAATACTTATTTTCCACCATAATATGCAAATAAAATGTTAAAAAAAACAGACAATGTGATTTTCTGGATTTTTTTTTCTCAGTTTGTCTCCCATAGTTGAGGTCTACCTATGATGTAAATTACAGACGCCTCTCATCTTTTTAAGTGGTGGAACTTGCACTATTGCTGACTGACTAAATACTTTTTTGCCCCACTGTACCTCCTGTCGACTATCCAACCTTTAGCCACGTTACATACCTCCCCCCTCTGCCTAAAGCCTTGGGGCTTGGCACTTGTCCTAAACTGACTAGAAAACCCGTCTCAGTCGTTCCTGACAGTCAAACCGTCTGTCTAAGTCAGGGCCTGTTATTGAACCCTTTCGTCGGCATTCGTCATCACTTTCCGTCACATCCTTTGATAACGATGACCCCTTGTCATCTCGTCTGCTACAGAATCTCCTGCTTAGGTCACTTAACCCTGAGCTAACTGAGGCATCACTGCTTCTACCTGTTTCATCAGGCCACCTTCTCCCATGGTTTTTATTGCCTGGAGAGCAATCCATCCACTTTTGTCTATGTCCTCTGTTAGCTTCAGCTTGAGGACTTCTGGTCTTACGCAAACTCCTTTGCCTCTCTGGCAGCTGTTTATTAACTTGCCGTCTAACCAGGGATTCAAGCTTGAAGAGGCTAATTTGCATATTCCAGGTGCCTTCTGGGAAGAGCGAAGAGTCTCTCTAAGCTAGAAGATCGTTGGGTACAGCCGGGACCAGCTGCTTGGAAATCATCACCAAACCAGGGATTCAAGCTTGAAGAGGCTAATTTGCCTGTAGGACATTATTGCAAGAGAGCTTGGCTGAGTAGATTACACAAGAAGGATAACACACAGCAAGTCAGCAGGATCTAGGAGCAACATGGCAGATGTGACAACCTACATGGTGAGCTGCAGCATGTGCTACATGTTCACAGATCGACCAGAAGAAGAATCAAATTTCACCTGTCAGAAGTGTAGACTAGTGGCCCTTTTAGAAGAAAAGGTGCGGGGTCTGGAAGAAAGAATAGCAACTTTGAAACTCATCAAAGAGAATGAAGACTTTCTAGACAGAACAGAAGCATCTCTACTGGTCACAGAAGGTGAAAAAAGTGTCAGAGAACCTCCAAAAGCAGATGAGTGGAAGCATGTGACCAAAAGAAGCAAGAAGACCATGGAGAAATCACCAACCACACAACTGAAGAACCGATATCAAATCTTTGTAGAGGATGAAAATGGCACACCTAAGGATGAAGCAATACCAGCAAGCAAAAAAGAAAAGGGCACACAGCAACAAGTGACAGCAAAAAGTACAGCCAAGAAGCAACGAAGAGTGGTGGTGGTGGGAGACTCACTACTGAGAGGCACAGAAGCAGCCATCTGCAGACCGGACATAACTGCAAGAGAAGTATGCTGCCTTCCAGGTGCGATGATCAAGGATGTGACCGATAGGATACCAAAGCTCTTCAGCTCCAAGGACGTCCACCCATTTCTTCTGATACATATTGGCACCAATGACACGGCAAGGAAGGACCTACCGACAATCTGCAAAGACTTTGAAGAGTTGGGGAAGAAAGTAAAGGAACTGGATGCACAGGTAGTTTTTTCTTCTATCCTTCCAGTAGACGGGCATGGCACCAGGAGATGGGACAGGATCCTTGATGCAAACAACTGGCTAAGACGATGGTGCAGACAACAAGGATTCGGATTCCTGGACCACGGTGTGAATTACTTGTACGATGGACTCCTTGCCAGAGACGGACTACACCTCAACAAACCTGGGAAACACACATTCACCAGAAGACTCGCTACACTCATCAGGAGGGCGTTAAACTAGAAGAAGAGGGGACGGGAAGAAAAACATTAGACGCGAACAAAGAAGACCCAGGAAAACATACTCAGAAGGGAGGTATGAACATTTCTAAAACAATCCACAGCGAGGAGATTGGAACAAAACAAAATCCTCTAAACTGCATGCTCGCAAACGCCAGAAGCCTGACAAACAAGATGGAAGAACTAGGAGCAGAAATATCTACAGGTAACTTTGACATAGTGGGAATAACCGAGACATGGTTAGATGAAAGCTATGACTGGGCAGTTAACTTACAGGGTTACAGTCTTTTTAGAAAGGATCGTAAAATCGGAGAGGAGGAGGGGTTTGTCTCTATGTAAAGTCTTGTCTAAAGTCCACTTTAAGGGAGGATATTAGCGAAGGAAATGAGGATGTCGAGTCCATATGGGTCGAAATTCATGGAGGGAAAAATGGTAACAAAATTCTCATTGGGGTCTGTTACAAACCCCCAAATATAACAGAAACCATGGAAAATCTACTTCTAAAGCAGATAGATAAAGCTGCAACCCATAATGAGGTCCTGGTTATGGGGGACTTTAACTACCCGGATATTAACTGGGAAACAGAAACCCATAAAGGCAACAGGTTTCTGCTAATAACCAAGAAAAATTATCTTTCACAATTGGTGCAGAATCCAACCAGAGGAGCAGCACTTTTAGACCTAATACTATCTAATAGACCTGACAGAATAACAAATCTGCAGGTGGTCGGGCATCTAGGAAATAGCGACCACAATATTGTACAGTTTCACCTGTCTTTCACTAGGGGGACTTTTCAGGGAGTCACAAAAACACTGAACTTTAGGAAGGCAAAGTTTGACCAGCTTAGAGATGCCCTTAATCTGGTAGACTGAGACAATATCCTCAGAAATAAGAATACAGATAATAAATGGGAAATGTTTAAGTACATCCTAAATAGGCAGTGTAAGCGGTTTATACCTTGTGGGAATAAAAGGACTAGAAATAGGAAAAACCCAATGTGGCTAAACAAAGAAGTAAGACAGGCAATTAACAGTAAAAAGAAAGCATTTGCACTACTAAAGCAGGATGGCACCATTGAAGCTCTAAAAAACTATAGGGAGAAAAATACTTTATCTAAAAAACTAATTATAGCTGCCAAAAAGGAAACAGAGAAGCACATTGCTAAGGAGAGTAAAACTAATCCCAAACTGTTCTTCAACTATATCAATAGTAAAAGAATAAAAACTGAAAATGTAGGCCCCTTAAAAAATAGCGAGGAAAGAATGGTTGTAGATGACGAGGAAAAAGCTAACATATTAAACACCTTCTTCTCCACGGTATTCACGGTGGAAAATGAAATGCTAGGTGAAATCCCAAGAAACAATGAAAACCCTATATTAAGGGTCACCAATCTAACCCAAGAAGAGGTGCGAAACCGGCTAAATAAGATTAAAATAGATAAATCTCCGGGTCCGGATGGCATACACCCACGAGTACTAAGAGAACTAAGTAATGTAATAGATAAACCATTATTTCTTATTTTTAGGGACTCTATAGCGACAGGGTCTGTTCCCCAGGATTGGCGCATAGCAAATGTGGTGCCAATATTCAAAAAGGGCTCTAAAAGTGAACCTGGAAATTATAGGCCAGTAAGTCTAACCTCTATTGTTGGTAAAATATTTGAAGGGTTTCTGAGGGATGTTATTCTGGATTATCTCAATGAGAATAACTGTTTAACTCCATATCAACATGGGTTTATGAGAAATCGCTCCTGTCAAACCAATCTAATCAGTTTTTATGAAGAGGTAAGCTATAGGCTGGACCACGGTGAGTCATTGGACGTGGTATATCTCGATTTTTCCAAAGCGTTTGATACCGTGCCGCACAAGAGGTTGGTACACAAAATGAGAATGCTTGGTCTGGGGGAAAATGTGTGTAAATGGGTTAGTAACTGGCTTAGTGATAGAAAGCAGAGGGTGGTTATAAATGGTATAGTCTCTAACTGGGTCGCTGTGACCAGTGGGGTACCGCAGGGGTCAGTATTGGGACCTGTTCTCTTCAACATATTCATTAATGATCTGGTAGAAGGTTTACACAGTAAAATATCGATATTTGCAGATGATACAAAACTATGTAAAGCAGTTAATACAAGAGAAGATAGTATTCTGTTACAGATGGATCTGGATAAGTTGGAAACTTGGGCTGAAAGGTGGCAGATGAGGTTTAACAATGATAAATGTAAGGTTATACACATGGGAAGAAGGAATCAATATCACCATTACACACTGAATGGGAAACCACTGGGTAAATCTGACAGGGAGAAGGACTTGGGGATCCTAGTTAATAATAAACTTACCTGGAGCAGCCAGTGCCAGGCAGCAGCTGCCAAGGCAAACAGGATCATGGGGTGCATTAAAAGAGGTCTGGATACACATGATGAGAGCATTATACTGCCTCTGTACAAATCCCTAGTTAGACCGCACATGGAGTACTGTGTCCAGTTTTGGGCACCGGTGCTCAGGAAGGATATAATGGAACTAGAGAGAGTACAAAGGAGGGCAACAAAATTAATAAAGGGGATGGGAGAACTACAATACCCAGATAGATTAGCGAAATTAGGATTATTTAGTCTAGAAAAAAGACGACTGAGGGGTGATCTAATAACCATGTATAAGTATATAAGGGGACAATACAAATATCTCGCTGAGGATCTGTTTATACCAAGGAAGGTGACGGGCACAAGGGGGCATTCTTTGCGTCTGGAGGAGAGAAGGTTTTTCCACCAACATAGAAGAGGATTCTTTACTGTTAGGGCAGTGAGAATCTGGAATTGCTTGCCTGAGGAGGTGGTGATGGCGAACTCAGTCGAGGGGTTCAAGAGAGGCCTGGACGTCTTCCTGGAGCAGAACAAAATTGTATCATACAATTAGGTTCTGTAGAAGGACGTAGATCTGGGGATTTATTATGATGGAATATAGGCTGAACTGGATGGACAAATGTCTTTTTTCGACCTTACTAACTATGTTACTATGTTACTATGTCTCTCAAGTCTCAGCTGCTCTACCTCCCTTAGGTATGCCATGCGATATTCCAGGAGCATGCAGATATTCCTGAGACTTTCTCTGGATCCGACAACCAGGAACGGAACCATCCCATCTTCACCCATGACCTGGACCTCTTCATCAGCCGGTATCCCCAGTCTCTTCAGACCAGATTTATCCACCATCTCCTGCATCACTCTCCCAAGTTTCCCAATGACTTTCGCCACCAGACCTTTAGGTACTTGGACTGTGTCTTCCACTAAGCCCAGCCGACTAAGAGCTTTCCTTTCACGCTCCAAACGTCGAACGGCTTCATCATTCTTCAAAATGATCTTCTGCTTTGTATGGAGGCAGTGTAGGTGCATATCCCTCAGGACAGCCACCCGCTTCACTGTGACTTCCCTAGTCAACAGTATGATCAATTGCTGAGTCTCAGGCACTCAGTGCACACTACAAGCCTCTACTGCCTTTCTAAATGCTTCATGCACACCCTTCCTGGCGCACACTTCTCGCATGTCTTCGGGTACTTCTATTATGCTCTTGAAAAGCGGGGTCTCTTCTTCATGGACAACTGCCACAACCGGGTGACTCTCTTGTTCCGCTTTTAGCACGAACTCTTCCTCAGTCTTTTCTTCTGCTTGAGCCTTCACCAAGATGGGCATTGGCAACTCCTCCGCATAGCAGCGACGTTCCTCCTCTCTCTGGAGAAGCTCCTGCTGATGCTTTTCTTGAGCCATTCTGAGCATAACCATATCTTTCAATATGGCCCTATTCATGGCCTGACACGCTGATAGGTGACCTCTGAGTTCAACGACCTCCTTCTCTAGGTCACACACTTTGTGCTCAATTGCTTGCCTCAGGACCCTTTCTTGTTCAACAGTTTCTTTAAGCAGCTCTATGTTATGGTCCTGCTCTCTTTTGGCCAGCACATGTCGCACCACCAGTTCTTTAATTAAACTTTCAAACGGGGGCTCTTGTCCACCCACACTATGCCTCTTCAGAGTTCCACCTGTTTCCGCAACCACCTCTATGGTCTCTCCTGGGCTCTCTGTCTGTTTACTGTTCGGTACCTCTGGACTCTTGGTAACTTCAGAGTTCTCCATCTCTTCAGCATCAGGTACTTCATCATACTGAGCCAGTTCAGTCTTTCCGGGCATTGCAGACGTGGGTCTACTACAGATCTGTTCTGACCCCAGCCCGACACTAACTACCTCAGTGCTAGGGTTTGTCAGAGATAAAGTGACCTCCTCATCAAGGACAATATTGTTATCTGCACCTGACCCTGTCTCTTCCTCATCATCTTTCTTCTCAGAGGGTGTAACTTGTCCCGCCTTTTTGCGTCCCCCGCGACGAGATGAAGATCTGTGATTTTTACTCGGCTCCTCCTTACTGCACTCTTTTCCCTTTTCGCTCGAGTCACAGTCTGAATAGGAGTCACCCCCTCTCCCTCTGTCATCCTGGAACAGCAAGTCCCCACTTAAACAGGTGTCAGACCCACACTTTCTTCCGGTCAACCGTAACTCTGGACTATTAACCTTAGATGTCGCTATCTCCTTTTCACACATCACACCACTCGGAATCACTACAGCCGCCTGTTCTGGTGGGGCTCCCTTAGGGTCATTCTGGATCCTTTTTGAGCAACCAGATACTCCCCTTTCCTCCCACAAATCCCAAAACCTTTCAAAGTCCTGGCCTATTACAACAGGGAATGGCAAGTCTGGGACGACAAGTACATCATGGCTCGCAATAATAGTGGGCGTCTCAATGATTACCGTGGACACCGGATAATCCCTAGCGACCCCATGAACACAGTGGATTTCCGTCTTCCTTCCGGGAATCAGATAGACAGGGAGTGGCGCTCACCAGCGTCACCAAGCTCCCTGAGTCCAGAAGTACAGTTACACACACTCCATTGACTTCTACAGAACAGCTCTGTGACATCTTGTCAGATAGAAAGTCAGTACAATATTCTGGACATGCCCTGTTCGAACACTGAACTCGGCAACAGTCCATCAGCACATTTGCCGCCGCCCCTTTTTGAGCCACCACCCCTATTTGGGTCGCCGCCCCCTTTTTGGGCCCCACCCCCTTTTGGGTTACCGCCCCCTTGAGGACCATTTTCTCCTTTAGGGCCACCACCCCTTTTAGGGACTCCACCCCCTTTTTGGTTACCGCCCCCTTGTGGACCATTTTCTCCTTTAGGGCCACCACCCTTTTAGGGACTCAACCCCCTTTTGGGCAACTACGCCTTTTTGAGATGCAGCCCCTTTTTGGCCAACCATAATTATTTGGGGTCACCACTCCGTGTTGGGACTCCACCCCCTTTAGGGACACCACCCCACTCTGGGGTACACCCCGTGGACTTCCCACCGTACTCTCAGGCCCCAGTTCGCACAGCACACCAATGTGACTCTGGCCCTTTAAGAGTCTGCACACTCTAAACCAGCAATGTCTTTTTTTTTCCTTTGCTGCAACTGCACTTCACAAGGCTCTGCACCGCGGACTTCGTGGACCCACCGATCCACAGCAAAACTTCGTAACCCCACCGAGTTACCGCCAGACGCCTTCAGTCTTCGTGGCCCCGCCGAGCCACAGCAAGTTGATCACAGAAGAAAAAAAAGAAATACATGGACTTGCTGGTCCACAGCAAGCACTTGCACACGTGCTTATAGAAAAAAAAACACAGTCTCTCACTCAGACCTCGATCAGCATAGCACAGACTCCTGTCTGTTACAAAAAAAAATCACTGATCTCGATCAGCACAACACACGGTTTTCAGACCGTTACCCGTTGGCAACCTGCATGGGTTCCTGGACACCTCTTGGCCTCAGAGGTACCCCAGACACAATGTGTTCTGTCTCCGCCATCTAATATTGTTACCCTGATTATTTGCTTGCATAATTGCAGTTTCCTCAGTATACAGTATTGATATATTCATGCCTTTATTCATCTGTGATGCTTTGGCTCCCTCTAGCGGTCAGAGTTATGTTGGCAGTTCAATCTTGTTTTTGTATTATCCATGTCTGATTCTCCTCCTCCTTTGCAATGCATTATGGTAGCTCAGCCTCCATTTCCCTCCATTTTTCCTTTCACTTTCTTCAGTTTGCCTTCAAGGAAAGACGCTTCACTTCATCCCCCTTGCGATTGCATTGCCGGTATGTCTTTATGCTTCCTATAGATATTCCTGCTCTATATTAGCTTAGTTTAACCAGTTTTACTCCCAGTTTAGTCACTAGCTTTCTAAATGTTATGCATAATGTATATCATGTGTATTATGTATCTGTTCTATGCCATGCACTGATTCTATGTATATCATTGTTCACAGTTTCACCGCATCAATATACCACTACGTTTAATAAAGCACAGACTCAACCACAGTCTCCTTATTGGACCCCGGTATAGCGGTTTAGCTGACTGTATAGCTACGTATGAGCCTGCCTCAGCTAGTGAGGACAGAACAGTGAAACGGCAGCCATCCAACTAGTGGGATTCAAGTCACCGGCTACTCAGAGACTAAATACAGCTACAGCAATCTCTGCACAGCCAAGCACTTTCCCAAGACACCATGTCTCACAAATCGCATAGGACAAGATCTGTTACTTCCGTCTCCTCAAAGACAACATCCATCAGCAGCGCTGTCGCCATTGCCCGCGCAAATGCTGAAGCTGCCAAAATACGAGCGAGCTTTGCTGACCAAGAGATGCAACTTAAATTAGAAAAAGCACGCATAGATGAAGAGAGAGCCGATCAAGAGAGAAGGTCGCGCTTAGAGAGAGCCGATCAAAAGAGAAAGTCGCAGTTAGAGAAGGCACGTGTGGATGCCGCCTTAGAAAGCCTAGCAGCAAAAAGGGAAGCTGCCGCAGCCCTCGCCGAAGCAGAATCGCTAGAAGCCGCGCAAAATCCCAAGCTGCATAGCCAAAGCAGTACGTCGAGTCTGGAGTTTCCATTGCAAGACTCACCACAACGCACATCTCAGTATGTTAATGACCTTCCTGATCCAAACTATAACCCTGAACCAGTACCAAAACCAGAATACGACACCTCCAGCGAAGTGAGCGAGAGTCGTCACGAGGCTCAGGACAGAAACAAACTCGAAAATGTGAGGCATAACAACTCTGCTAATGACTACCTTGCCCCTCATCAGGTAACCAACGTGGATCACCCTGCTGACGCACCGTACATCAGGCCGAAGCAATACGACACCGGCTGGCGCCACCATGAGGACACTAACAGGTACGAACGCACCTCACATCACTATCAGGGCGACCCATCACCAGTATACTCTGCTGACAACCGGTTCACGACAGAATTTGCCAAGTTCTTCACACGACGTGAACTGGTTGCCAAGGGACTCATGAAATTCACTGACCGAGCTGAAGGTTACAGAGCTTGGAAAGCTTCCTTCCAAAATGTCATTAGAGACTTGGGGCTACAACACAGGGAAGAGATAGACCTGTTAGTCAAATACCTGGGAAAAGAGTCAGTGAAACACGCAGTAAGGATCAGAGACATTAATATAAACTGCCCTGAGACTGGCCTCAAAGAGATCTGGAAAAGGCTGGATGAGTGTTACGGCTCAGCAGAGGTAATAGAAAGAGCCTTGTTCAAAAGAATCGATGACTTTCCTAAAATATCTAACAAAGGTCTCCAGAAACTTAGAGAGCTAACCGACTTGCTAAAGGAAGTCCAAGTTGCCAAATACGAGGACGACCTACAGGGACTTGCATTTCTCGACACAGCCAGAGGTGTTAACCCTATAGTCCAGAAGTTGCCCTACAATCTACAGGAGAGGTGGCTCACACATGGTTCCACGTACAAATACAAATATAGCGTTCCATTCCCTCCCTTCTCTGTTTTTGTTGACTTCATACACCAACAAGCAAGAATTAGAAACGATCCCAGCTTTGACTTTGCAATACCATATGCCACACCGTCACCACCTGCAAATCCACGCAGAACATCTGTGGAAGTACACAAGACTTATGTGTCTTCTCCAGGTTCTAATTACAGGTCTGCTGGCTGCTCCCAATCAGAGACAAAGGTGCAGGACCCTGACAAGCAGTGCCCACTTCATCAGAAGCCTCATCCTCTCCTGAAATGCAGAGCCTTCAGAGGAAAATCTATGCCAGATCACAGAAGCTTCCTGAAAGAAAACGGTATCTGCTACAAGTGCTGCTCGTCCACAGCTCATCTCGCCAAGGATTGCAAGGTCAGTGTAAAATGCAAAAAGCAAAAAAAGAATATCCAGCTCAACGAGACAGTGAAAAGTAAAAACTTGGTACTTTATTCACTTGATGTAGAAGCAGAGGATAAAAACATCAGCACAATAAGGATAAGAACACTATCTATCTACGCGTTTCAGGTGGCAGAGCACCCTTAATCATGATATCTAGTGTCTAGCCTGTTCCGTGCTTTTTATGTAAGAATCCATTGAACACACCGGTGCAATGATCAGGTGGAAAAGTAATCCACTGAGAATGAAAACACCTGGTGGTAAATGTGAACCAGCAATTGGCCACATGAACACAATTTTATCTGATTGCTCTTTAAAAGTTATTGCACTAATCATTCATCATGAGGAAGAAATGTTACTAAATCTGCAAAAGGACATTGAAACTGCAACCAAAGACGCTAAAGAAAAAATGACATCTGCCCAATTTGATGAGTTTATGAACACCAGCAACTCTAAAATTGTGAAAGCAGAGGTAGACATCATGGACATGAAAAAACGCAAACTGGATCGCGATTTATATGACTATGCTCACGAACAGGTCTACGAGTGGGGAAGGTGGGATAGGACGACTCAATGCCAAAGACCTATCCTTAAATACCATAAACGTCGTGCATCGAAAAATCGCATGCAAAGACAGGTTACTTTTAGTTCATCTGAATTGGACACATCCACTGGAGTCACTGAAGATTCAGACTCAGAACCTTTACAGGCATCAAAAAACTCTTATTTCAAAAAAAGCAAGCCTCCACTGAACAACAACAGAAAAAGGTTTATCGGAGAAAGGGAAGGAAACATCGATGCCAACAAAAATCCTCCAAGATATCATCTCAGACATCAACGTTAGGACAATTTGATGTGATTAATCTTTCCTCGTCTCCTCTAACAAATGATCAAAAAGAACTCCTGTCTTATGGTTTGAATTTTGTGCCTAGCTGTAACTTCAATCTTTTTTCCACTATTTGTGATGTAAACAGGTTTATTAGGAACATTGCGCTCAAGCTACACTTTAAGGACGATTTGGCTGAGACTGAAGGTAATTCATATGAATGTGATAATGTTTTTAAATCCTTCAATTTTGCTGACCAATTGTCACTTATTTGTTTATTAGAACTACAGGAGGATAGTCTAAGTTCTAGCAATAGTTCTAATCCTTCCAGGAATCGCATTAAGGTATCCAATCCCTATTATTATCCTATACAAGCACGCAGATCTGTGATGGACAGGTTTCAAACTGTCATGGAAACACAGCTGAGGCTTCTTTCCGAGACCACCTCTGATGCACGCTTTTATAACAGCAATCTAAAACCCAAATTGCAACGGGCACTACGAGAACTACGTGACAATGATGATCTTGTCATCAAAAACGCCGATAAAGGCGGTTCCGTTGTAGTTATGGACAAAAATAACTATATAGCTTGGGTTGACAAAATGTTATCAGATTCTGCTGTATATAAATGTCTATCTGCCAATCCCACTTCACCTATCAGGGATAAAATCTTTGGACTTATTGGTGAGGGCTTTAGTCTGGGCTTTTTCAACAAAAAAGAGAGTGATTACCTCAAGGTTGCGACCCCCATTACCCCAGTACTATACGCTTTGCCCAAAACACATAAAAATGCATATCCTCCACCTATGAGACCTATTGTTTCAGGTATTGGGTCCCTGGGTGAAAGACTGGGGGAGTGGCTTGACCAGCTCCTTCAGCCTCTCGTCCGGAGAACACCTGGCTATCTGAGTGATAGTACAGATGTACTTAATGTTATGAAAGATCTTATATGGCAGACTGACTTCTCATGGATCACCTCAGATGTTGTCTCATTATACACGTCCATACCTCCTGAAATAGCACTCTATGCATTGAAATTTCACATGGAAAAATACAGTGATTTTCCCTCAGATCTCCAAACCTAAGTAATAGAAGTTACTCAATTCCTCATCACTACTAATTTTTTTTGCTTTAATCAAACCTATTATATGCAAATCAGTGGTGTTTCAATGGGGGTCAAGTACTCACCTTCTCTCGCCAATTTGGTTATGAGTTGGTGGGAGGAGTCTTATATTTACAATGTGGAGAATCCATTTAGGGATTACATATTTTGGTACGGTAGATATATCGATGATATGATATTAATTTGGAATTCCGATGTATCTACCGTGCACAGACTAATTGATTATTTCAACAATAATCCCTTTAATCTCAGTTTTACTGCTCGTCAAGAACATACATGCATAGAGTTTTTGGATTTAAAACTTAAAGGTGTGAATAATTTTCCTGTAGTCACAACTACATTCAGAAAAACTACAGCGGGGAACACAATCTTGAGGGCAAACAGCCATCATCCAAAACACACAATTAAAAGTATACCTGCAGGTGAAATGACCAGAGCAAAACGTAATTGCAGTATTCAGGAGGACTATTCTAAAGAAGTCGAGGACATTAAAGATAGACTCACACAGAGAGGTTATAGCCAATGGTGCCTACAAAGGGCAGAAAAAATAGTTGACAAAAAACCTCGGTTCAAATCCCCACAAACGAAAACAACATCTTCCATCAATCCTATTACTTTGGTTTTTCAATACAGCAATCAATTTGCTTCTATAAGCAAATTAATTAGAAATAATTTAACTATCTTAAGAGAAGATCCTGACATCGCTGCTGTACTTAAACATGGATGTAGAATCGTATCTAGAAAAGCACCATCTTTAGGTAATAGTCTCTCCCCTAGTTCCCTCAATATCCCTCATGTGCAATCCTCTAATTGGCTCAGTGTAAAGGGCTTTCACAAATGTGGTGCTGCAGTATGCAAAACCTGCAAATTTGCACAGAAGCGTTCCGATTTTACAGACGCAAATGATCAAAACACATTTCAAATAAAAACATTCCTCAATTGTAATACCAATAATGTAGTTTATATAATGGAATGTACGACATGTCATCTTAAATACGTTGGTAGCACCATACGCCCACTAAAAACTAGAATACGTGAGCATATTTATGATATAGATAATGCCAATACTCACAGAAATATATCCCAGGTGTCACAACATTTTATTAATTTTCATCAATCCAATCTTGATTACCTCAAAGTCTATGCAATCGAAAAAACACATAGACCCTTCAGAGGAGGGGACACTGAAGTGACCCTGAGAAACAGAGAAACATGGTGGATATTCAAATTGGGAACCAGAACACCTAATGGTCTCAATAAGAGAAAAGACATCATGCTTTTTTATTAGTTACATCACTTCTTACATTTACCTTATCCCCTTGAATGTCTTCTCTTTATTGGCACATCATGTGTTCTCGTGCTGGCCCGATCATGTATGACGTTGCACTCCCCAGTATACACGACTACCCAGTTTTTTGTTTTTTTTTTTTGGTTTTTTTTTGCACAGGTTATCGCTCTTGGGATGTACTCCAATAAATAAATATTTAGTAGCATTACAGTCTGCAGGTTTTTCACCCTTCTCATGTAACTATTTGTCCATTGCTCCTGAAGGGTATCTGAGTTATTGTATGTATACATTAGAGCCTGCGAACTTTTTAGTTAGCAGACTATTCTATTGTATTGCATTGTCTTATTCGTTATGTCACTTTTATGCTTACGTTATGTTTATGGGTATATACTTTTTATAGTCATTTAGTTTCTCTGTTTACCAACCATATCATATTTGTGTTTGCATATATGCTTCTCAGATTTGTGTTTGTATATTATTTTTACAGGTTTTGAATTAGTTAATTATTTCGAGAAATTTGTTTGTTTAAAAAAATTTTTTTTTTTTTTTTGATTTTTTTTTTTTTCTTTTTCTCTTGTGATGGCATCTCCTAACACTGACTAAGGTGACATGCATGCTGATCATCCAATGAAGTCTTCCTCTTCGGATTCCGCTCAAGTTCTGCTTTTTTCCATCTCAAGAAAAATTTACCATCATGCAGTTTGTGTAATTATGCATTTTGGACATTTGTCGTTGCATAAGATCATTATTGTTACATTATTTAGTGACAAGATTTGTTGTGTTCCATATATTCTTGTATTATGTTCGGTTAAAGTACATATGTGTTTCTTTTTTTTCTATTTCTGCCTATTCCGTGAACTTTTTGTTTAATGTGGCCAATTGCTGGTTCACATTTACCACCAGGTGTTTTCATTCTCAGTGGATTACTTTTCCACCTGATCATTGCACCGGTGTGTTCAATGGATTCTTACATAAAAAGCACGGAACAGGCTAGACACTAGATATCATGATTAAGGGTGCTCTGCCACCTGAAACGCGTAGATAGATAGTGTTCTTATCCTTATTGTGCTGATGTTTTTATCCTCTGCTTCTACATGAAGTGAATAAAGTACCAAGTTTTTACTTTTCACTGTCTCGTTGAGCTGGATATTCTTTTTTTGCTTTTTGGATTCCCCACGCCTTGACACAGCGTTTCCGTGCTCCGAGTGGAACTGTTACTATGGTGAGCTGGATTTTCTTTTTCGTTACAGTGTAAAATGCACAGAATGTGGCACCACAGATCATAACACCGCTCTACACCCTGGCCCAGCTCCATGGAGTACACAAAACACGCCAGCTGACAGTGAGCATCGCGGGGAGGAAAGGAACACTGATACAGCTACGCCAGAGATCACTTCACAATGAACCGAGGTTTGCAAAGGGACAATAGACAGTAGGTCCTGTTCAAAAATATGCCTCGTCAAAGTATACCCGAAGGGCCATAGAGACCAAGCTGTAAGACTGTATGCTATCTTGGATGATCAAAGTAATCGATCCTTGGCTAGATCAACGTTCTTTGACCTATTCAACATCAAAGGGCCAAGCACTCCCTACTCCTTAAAGACGTGTGCAGGTACTGTGACAACAGCAGGCAGGAAAGCTACTGACTACCAGATCGAGTCTTTAGACGGACAATTCTGCCTACCACTACCTACGATCATTGAATGTAACCAGATCCCAGACAATAGATCTGAAATACCTACACCAGATGTAGCAATCCATCACGCTCACTTAAAACGAATAGCACACCTTATACCAGAACTCGACCATCAGGCCCAGATAATTCTGCTGTTGGGGAGAGATATCCTGCAGGTTCATAAAGTGAGACGTCATATCAATGGACTCCACAATGCTCCTTATGCCCAAAGGCTAGACCTAGGATGGATCATAATTGGCAACGTATGCTTGGGACGCATGCACGCCCCATCTTCTGTGACAAGCATGCTTACAAATACATTGGCGAAAGGACGTCCATCTCTGTTTCAACCTTGTAACAATGAGTTCCATGTCAGGGAACTGCCACACAGCATCCAACTGCCCAACCATTTAATAGACTTTACTCACGACAGCAGTATAGTGTCGGGAAGCTATGAGGATCAGTTAGGGTGCACAGTCTTCCAGAGAACTAAGCAGGACAACCAAGTGGCAATGTCGGTAGAGGACAAGTTGTTCTTAGAGGTAATGGACAAGGGACTCGTTAAAGATGAGTCCAACAGCTGGGTCGCACCTCTTCCCTTCAAAACCCACAGACCACGTCTACCGAACAACAGAAATCAGGCATTACAACGTTTCTCCTCTCTCATTCGTAATCTGCAAAAGAAACCAGAGACGAAAGATCACTTTTTCTCCTTCATGTCAAAGATTTTTGAAAACCGTCACGCAGAACTAGCTCCCACTCTCAAAGACTCTGAAGAATGCTGGTTCCTACCCATGTTCGGAGTATACCACCCTAAGAAACCAGGCCAGATCAGAGTCGTGTTTGATTCCAGTGCTAAATTTAATGATGTCTCCCTGAATGACGTTCTGCTGACAGGACCAGACCTCAATAACAAACTACTGGGTGTACTTATGCGCTTCCATAAGGATTCCATTGCCTTCATCGCTGACATCCAGCAGATGTTCCATTGTTTCCTTGTGAGAGAGAGAGACAGGAACTTCCTAAGATTCTTCTGGTACAGAGACAATGATCCTACTAAAGAAGTCACAGAGTATCGCATGAGAGTGCACATCTTTGGCAACAGTCCTTCACCTGCAGTCGCCATTTACGGACTCAAAAGGTCAGCTCAGGAAGGAGAACCAGAATACGGAGCAGATGTCAGACAATTCATAGAAAAGGACTTTTATGTCGACGACTGTCTAAAAGCCATGCCTTCAAATGAGACTGCCATCAGTCTTCTCAGGAGAGCTCAGGACATGCTTGCCTGCTCAAACCTTTGGCTTCATAAAATAGCCTCAAACAGCCAAGAACTCATGGAAGCGTTCCCTTCTCAAGACCTATGTAATGGTCTCAGAGACCTGGACCTGGGGTCAGACCCCGCACCAATGCAACGCAGCCTCGGGCTTCTCTGGAATCTACAATCAGACACTTTCACCTTTCAGGTCAGCCAGGAAGAAAGGCCTTTCACACATAGAGGCGTCCTGTCTACCATCAACAGTCTGTACGACCCCTTGGGTTTCGCAGCTCCTGTTACTATACAAGGCAAGGCCCTACTAAGAGACTTAACTAGGGAAACATCTGACTGGGATGCACCTCTGCCACCTGATAAGAGGATCCAGTGGGAAGAGTGGAAGAACTCGTTAGCGGCACTCTCCAACTTGCATATGCCAAGACCATACACCCCTGTGCCATCTACTGAGATACAGAGCCAAAGACTGTACGTATTTGCAGATGCTTCTGTCAAAGCAATTGCCGCTGTTGCCTACCTCAAAACTGTAGACTCCAAATGTCAGTGCCACATTGGTTTCGTCATGGGAAAGGCCAAACTCGCACTACAACCAGAGCACACTATACCCAGGTTAGAGCTTTGTGCCGCAGTCTTAGCCGTTGAGTTAGCGGAGTTCATCGCATCCGAAATGGATATCGACCTGACACAAGCCAAGTTCTACTCAGACAGCAAAGTAGTCCTGGGATATATCCACAACGAAACCAGGCGATTCTACGTTTATGTCAATAACAGAGTGCTACGAATCAGGAGATCAGTTCATCCAAAGCAGTGGCATTACATACCCACAGACCAGAATCCCGCAGATCATGCAACTAGAGCAGTTGACGCAAGTCGACTAGGAAGCACAATGTGGCTCTCTGGACCAAAACTATTGTACATTGAGGAATGTTTTCCAGACACCTTTGAACTAGTAGGAGAGGACTCAGATGCTGAAATCCGCCCTCAAGTGTCTACACTTCATACAATGACCTCTGTTATCCAGCTTGGATCTTACAGGTTCGTCAGATTCTCAAGTTGGAAGTCACTTACTCGAGCCATTACCTGCCTGACTCATATAGCTCGCTCATTCAGGACCACCAGAACTCATGACATGGAAAAATGTAAAGGAGCAGGCTTACCCACGAAAGCCTAATCACCTTCATGGCTGAAGCTGCAGCTATAATCAATGCAAGACCCCTTGTTCCAGTTCCTAACGACCCTGAGGAGCTCTTATTATTGACTCCAGCTACTCTACTTACCCAGAAAACAGGACTGTCCAGTGCCCCTCCAGGAGGATTCGACGCTAAGGACCTCTACAAGCGCCAATGGAGACAGGTACAAAGTCTTGCAAATACTTTCTGGGACAGGTGGCGCAAACTATATTTGTCTACCCTGCAGCCACGTACGAAGTGGCAATCTACTAAACCTAATCTGAACATAGGTGACCTTGTTCTTGTGAAAGACTGTCAGATTCACCGGAACCAGTGGCCACTTGGTCTAGTTACCGCAACGTTCCCGAGCAAGGACGGCAAAGTCCGCAAAGTTGAGCTAAGGATGACCAAAGGGAATGAACCTAAGACATTTTCCAGACCGGTATCTGAACTGGTCCTATTGTTGCCTTCGGAAGAAAGGAGTAGTGACATCCGTTGATGCCAGACGGGGAGTGTTCTGTCTCCGCCATCTAATATTGTTACCCTGATTATTTGCTTGCATAATTGCAGTTTCCTCAGTATACAGTATTGATATATTCATGCCTTTATTCATCTGTGATGCTTTGGCTCCCTCTAGCGGTCAGAGTTATGTTGGCAGTTCAATCTTGTTTTTGTATTATCCATGTCTGATTCTCCTCCTCCTTTGCAATGCAGTATGGTAGCTCAGCCTCCATTTCCCTCCATTTTTCCTTTCACTTTCTTCAGTTTGCCTTCAAGGAAAGACGCTTCACTTCATCCCCCTTGCGATTGCATTGCCGGTATGTCTTTATGCTTCCTATAGATATTCCTGCTCTGTATTAGCTTAGTTTAACCAGTTTTACTCCCAGTTTAGTCACTAGCTTTCTAAATGTTATGCATAATGTATATCATGTGTATTATGTATCTGTTCTATGCCATGCACTGATTCTATGTATATAATTGTTCACAGTTTCACCGCATCAATATACCACTACGTTTAATAAAGCACAGACTCAACCACAGTCTCCTTATTGGACCCCGGTATAGCGGTTTAGCTGACTGTATAGCTACGTATGAGCCTGCCTCAGCTAGTGAGGACAGAACACAATGTCTCTTTCTTTGTTTCACACTGACCCCGGTCAGCACAACACGGATCTCCATCCGTTCTCAGCTTTACAGCCCAAACACATTTTCTCACTGATCCCAATCAGCATAACACGGATCTCCATCCGTTACCTGTTGGTGCCGCACAGGTTCTCGGATACCTCTCTTCTCCTTGAAGGTATCCGGCGAACAACAGTTCTCACTGATCCCGATCAATATTTACTCACGGTTGTCAAGACCGTCCACTCTTCTGGCTCAGACCAGCCAGCGCTGCAACATGTGCTCCTTGGATCGTTTTCCGCATTCGAAACACCAATTGTAGGGATTGTACTCGCTCGGATGCATAGGAAGAAACAGGAGGCACATTCTCTTCAGCGTTCATGTAGGTTTATTCACTCCATAAACCATTTAAGTCAGCAACACAAGGGTAAACAGTCTTACATCAGACGGAAAAGTCCTCAGTGTCCATAGTAGAGCTCCGCGCTCTCTCAGACCTGTAGGCCCACAGGCTGTGCTATGTCCAGCACGTAGGCTCTCCAGCCTAATTATGGTCTCTGTGTGCTGTTCAGGATGACTGTCCCCACGTGGAACCGTCCAACACACAGGCCACTCTGCAGTGTCCAGGCAGGACACCTGGAAGTCTGTCCACTCTTGCAGACTCCCAAACACACTCTCTATGTGCTACACACACACCTCTTTACATAGGTGTAACCACATCCAGGAGCCCATCACATGATTAGACATGTGGTTCTGACATCACCACAGGTCCTGAAACAAACATAGATAGGCACAGTTATGCCCCTTACCCAGGGGCGAGGTATATGGGTAGCCAGACCCTCCCATCTCTCATAGCTACCCGTAACCCGGACCGAAATATCCTAAACAATTTCTTATTGCTTTATGTGCATTACAGAAAACACTCCGGGTCACATCACAGTGACAAGCCTTCTCTGTGATACATACCTCCCGTCGACTATCCAACCTTTAGCCACGTTACAGTTTGTAATAAACATATATATGTGTTACACTGTACATACATAGATACACATACATATACTGTACATGCAAACACACACATACTGTACATACATACACAGATACACATACATATACCATACATACATACACACATATACTGTACATACAGTGGGGCAAAAAAGTATTTAGTCAGTTAGCAATAGTGCAAGTTCCACCACTTAAAAAGATGAGAGGCGTCTGTAATTTACATCATAGGTAGACCTCAACTATGGGAGACAAACTGAGAAAAAAAAATCCAGAAAATCACATTGTCTGTTTTTTTAACATTTTATTTGCATATTTTGGTGGAAAATAAGTATTTGGTCAGAAACAAAATTTCATCTCAATACTTTGTAATATATCCTTTGTTGGCAATGACAGAGGTCAAACGTTTTCTGTAAGTCTTCACAAGGTTGCCACACACTGCTGTTGGTATGTTGGCCCATTCCTCCATGCAGATCTCCTCTAGAGCAGTGATGTTTTTGGCTTTTCGCTTGGCAACACGGACTTTCAACTCCCTCCAAAGGTTTTCTATAGGGTTGAGATCTGGAGACTGGCTAGGCCACTCCAGGACCTTGAAATGCTTCTTACGAAGCCACTCCTTCGTTGCCCTGGCGGTGTGCTTTGGATCATTGTCATGTTGAAAGACCCAGCCACGTTTCATCTTCAATGCCCTTGCTGATGGAAGGAGGTTTGCACTCAAAATCTCACGATACATGGCCCCATTCATTCTTTCATGTACCCGGATCAGTCGTCCTGGCTCCTTTGCAGAGAAACAGCCCCAAAGCATGATGTTTCCACCACCATGCTTTACAGTAGGTATGGTGTTTGATGGATGCAACTCAGTATTCTTTTTCCTCCAAACACGACAAGTTGTGTTTCTACCAAACAGTTCCAGTTTGGTTTCATCAGACCATAGGACATTCTCCCAAAACTCCTCTGGATCATCCAAATGCTCTCTAGCAAACTTCAGACGGGCCCGGACATGTACTGGCTTAAGCAGTGGGACACGTCTGGCACTGCAGGATCTGAGTCCATGGTGGCATAGTGTGTTACTTATGGTAGGCCTTGTTACATTGGTCCCAGCTCTCTGCAGTTCATTCACTAGGTCCCCCCGCGTGGTTCTGGGATTTTGGCTCACCATTCTTGTGATCATTATGACCCCACGGGGTGGGATTTTGCATGGAGCCCCAGATCGAGGGAGATTATCAGTGGTCTTGTATGTCTTCCATTTTCTAATTATTGCTCCCACTGTTGATTTCTTCACTCCAAGCTGGTTGGCTATTGCAGATTCAGTCTTCCCAGCCTGGTGCAGGGCTACAATTATGTTTCTGGTGTCCTTTGACAGCTCTTTGGTCTTCACCATAGTGGAGTTTGGAGTCAGACTGTTTGAGGGTGTGCACAGGTGTCTTTTTATACTGATAACAAGTTTAAACAGGTGCCATTACTACAGGTAATGAGTGGAGGAAAGAGGAGACTCTTAAAGAAGAAGTTACAGGTCTGTGAGAGCCAGAAATCTTGATTGTTTGTTTCTGACCAAATACTTATTTTCCACCATAAAATGCAAATAAAATGTTAAAAAAAACAGACAATGTGATTTTCTGGATTTTTTTTTCTCAGTCTGTCTCCCATAGTTGAGGTCTACCTATGATGTAAATTACAGACGCCTCTCATCTTTTTAAGTGGTGGAACTTGCACTATTGCTGACTGACTAAATACTTTTTTGCCCCACTGTATATACACACAGATACACATAAATATACCGTACATACATACAGATACGCATACATATACTGTACATGCAAACACACATATACCATACATACATACAAACACACATACCGTCATACATACACATACTGTACATGCACACATGCATATACTGAACATACACACACATATACCGTATAGACAAACACACATATATACTATACATACGCACAGATACACATACATATACCGTCATACATACACGTACTATACATACACACACGCATATACCGTACATACACAGACATACTGTACATACATATACTGTATATATAAACACACATATACTATACATACACACAGATCCACATACATAAACCGTCATACATACACATACTGTACATACACACATATACCATACATACACATAGATACACATACATATACCGTACATGCATACACACATATACTGTTCAAACATACAGATACTCATACTCATACTGTACATACATATACACACACATACCATATATACATATACTGTACATAGACACACAGTTATATACACATAGTATACACATACCGTACACATACATATACATACACATACAGTACATACATGCACATAATCATACATATATACATACAAATATATTGCATATACACAGATGCACACATATTATCCACACAGACATGCACATATACTGTACATGCATACACATAGATACACACACACACTGTACATACACAGATGCACATACATCTGCAAGCATATACATACACACATACTAATCTTGTATATCAGGTGATCAGATGAGCCTTGGAGGAGGTCAGTTCAATTGGAGAGGTCTGGGGCACAGAGAAGACAGGACTGATATCAGCCCTCTGGTGCTGCCGTGTTGTCCCGTGCAGTGAGCCTCCTCCCCCATCTCTTCACAGTGAGGAGATGCAGCAGCCTGCTGGAAACAGAACAGTGGAGGGAGCAGATATACAACTTAAGTCCTGCTCTTCCTCCACTGCTGTACCTGACTCCCTGTGTGCTGTGCGGCGGGGCCCCTGACTGTAGGTGAGTACTCACCAGTCTCCATTGGGACGTGCCATGCAGGAGAACAGAGAAACAGCAGCCAATGAGTGCTCTCCTCACTCTGGTGAGGAAAGCGTTCATTGGCCAGCGTCTCTCCCTGCATGCCACGATGCCATTTTGAACTCCTGCACTCCACGCGCCACTCTCTTCCTGGCACTGAGTGTTAGCATGATTACAGCAGGGAGTGAGAGGGGCCCGATGCTTCATGATACAGGGCCTGCCTGCAGAGACCACCCTCCACCCCTCGGCCCCAGAGCAGTGGCACCAGCGGTATGTCCGCCCCTCGCTGGGGCCCCTAGGGCAGCGGGGGCCCTTGGCAGCTGCCTAGTCTGCCTGCCCCTAACGTCGGCCCTGGTTGTAGTAAACAAGCCATCCTTTGTTTATAAAGGCAAAAGCTGTGAGACTTAACTTTGCTTCTTATTTTATATGCAGTAATTTATTAGTTATGAAATTAGCAATTATTTGATATTGTGATTCTCATTTTACACGTGGCTTATAGCTAACCAGTCTCAATGTATGGGCATATTATGTATATGGCCATGTTACAACACTATCAAGTATGAAGTGGGTGTTCATAAAAAAGCAAAGACACAATATTGTAGAAGTTTAAAAGATTTTATGGTTGTAAAATAAATACATCTCAAAGACATTTCAATAACATAAAATATCTTACAGAATATTATAAAAAAAAGTATTATTAAATAGTACAATTAACATACATCAACAAACTTCTTGCAAAATAAATAAATAGTATCAAAAGTACTATTAACCTTCGTCAGGCTGCATAATTTTACAACGTTAACAGGCTGCAGAGGTACAATTGTACCTTCATATATATTTTATTGAAATTTGGCCAATATATTCTGGACCAAAACTGCAGAGATGTCACGAAATTTTAGCCCTCTACGGCTTTTTGAAAAAAAATTTATTGCAATTTTAAAACAGAATAGTTACAATTGTACCTACTCAGCCGGACGAAGGTTAACATACATAATTACACTTCTTACAAAATAAATAATATAGTGTTACAATTCAACTACATTTATCCAGTACATCCTTTACATTGTGAGCCACATGGATTGTAGTATTGGTAGAGACCTTTGGATCGCCCTCATAGGGCAGTGGGGTACTCGGTACCGGGTCCTTCGGTTCTCAAGGGGGATGTCACTGTGGCTGACCCGGTCCGTGGCCCTAGGGACATCCGTTGTAAAAGGCGAAAGGTCTTTAAAGGGGAAATGTTCGTGATGCCACCTGTGGTATTCAGGCAGGGTGACTGACGCTGCTTAGGGGTCCGCTGGGGTGATGTTATGGCAGCAGGATGAAACACCTTCCCACAGGTGAAGTATGTCTCCAGGGCTTCCCAGTGTGTAGATGGTGGATGGTTTGAGGTGCAGTGAAGAACGAGGACACAAGGGTGCAGTCTCTTTACCTTTTTACTGAAGGCTTCAGCGTTCACAGTCCAGAGCACCAGGCAGGAAGAGTCCGGCCAGTTTGGAGGCAAATCCAGAGTCCCCTTAACCAGGTAGAAATCATTAGCCTTCCTCCAGCGCCTGGGAGTTGTAGTACCTTACTGTTGAACCTCTCATAAGGTCCTCACAACTGTTGTAGATGTTCTACATGTTGTGTCTCTTTCTCTATGTTCCCCAGATGGATAGGACAAACCCGTATGACTGGTGGTCTGAGGCTTTTTACAGGGACTCGAGCACACCCCGGCCTCCACAAGTTGCCACCGTGCCTCCTGGGTATAGGGAGGATCAGTAACTTGAAATTATCTGTCCTGCTGGTCTCTGGACCAAGGCATAAAGGACTATTGCTCCCTCAGTGTTCTGGCTACCGGATCCTGCGCCTCAGAAGGAGGCAGCCTATGCAGGGCAGAACTCCTTCTGGTTTCCTCTTCTTTTGCTATGACTTCTCCTCATGCTTTATAATACAGTTCTCTGTTCGTGTCTCTTTCTGGAAGCTGCAGCACGTGGGGCAGGCGCAGCTCCGTGGCGTTCTGTCTAGGCCTCAGACAGGATCCCACCCCTGTCAGGGCCAACTACCTGAGCGGAGCTCAGATAGCAACTGCCTGAGCAAAGCTCAGTCAGCATCTACCCTGAGCCAAGCTCAGTCAGTGTATGCCTAACTTTCTATCTAGACCACCAGTTTTACCTAATTTTGAAGAGTGGCCTAATAAATAGGATAGCATAGCTCCCCCTGGTGGACTGGAGTATGAAGTGGGTTGTGTGTTGGTGTTACCTGGTAGTGAGATCAGGTAGAGGCCTGATATGGGCCTGCCAGATGACAGCTGTTGCGATGTAAATGGCTGATGCGGAACATCCTCCTCCGCTTCTGAGCTACTGGCAGCGGCACCCTCTTCCCCCAATGGCTGCCAATCTGGGTCAACAACTGGGTCAACAACTGGGTCATCTATCACCTCCTCTTCAATGTCATGTGCACCTTCCTCTGTGTCACCGTGTAAGGTGCTATAGCGTTCGGGACGGGGCACCATAGTCTCATGAAGGTCATATTCTGGCTCAGTACACTGCGAGGGCAATGTAGTGATCTGAGTCAATGGAAAAGCATTATAATCTAGCTGTGGCTGTGCATCTGTGCACTCCTTGTCCGATTCATCTTGTAATGGGCTGTTAACTATTTCCCTTTCTAACCCTGGCACGGTATGTGTAAAGAGCTCCATGGAGTAAACTGTAGTGTCGCCTGTCGCATCCTTCAATTTTGCTTTGGGTGAAGGACACAAGGAATCGACTTGTTCCTGACCGGGAGCATCTATTGACGACTCGCTCCTTTTATATTTCAAACTTTCTGAAGAGGAGGCGAAAGAGCTAGAGGTTGAGTCAGCAAGGAAAGCCAAAACTTTTTCCTGCTGCTCTGGCTTTAAAAGCCGTTTTCCTACTCCCAGATAAGGGAGCCTTTGAGGCCTTGTGTAGCCAGACGATGACGCTGGCTCAACACCTCCAGCCTTAGGTGCTATTTTGCTTTTCCCACTACCATCAGATGCTCCACCACCACCAACACCACCATCCCTTTTTTTGGGGGGAGACTGCAGCAAAAAACATGCCCTGTGTATTACACTACACAATGTAAGTGGCACAACGTGGCTGGCAGATATACGACAAACAGAACTGATGTATAGAAACTTGCTAGCAATTTAAATCTCCCTTTTTGGGGGGGGGGACTTCAGCAAAAAATACGCTCTGTGTATTACACTACACAATGTAAGTGGCAGAACGTGGCTGGAAGATATATCAAAAAATACAATGATCAAAGGACAATTCAATCTCCCTACAATGATCAAAGGACAACTATAGCTGCAATAAAAAGGACTGCTGCACACAAAAGTGTGGACAAAGAAACAAGAGGACTGTGCAGAATGGAGCAACAGAATTTTTGCTTTAAAAAAAGCAGTTGGTTTGCACAGCGGTGTACAAACAGCAATGCAGCTATCAGGGAGCCTTATAGGGCAGCCTAATAAGCTACAGCGCTGATGCACAAATAGAAAACTCCACTGTCCCTGAAAAGAAAAGGTGGTGTTGTGTATTGGAAATCGCTACAGCACAAGCAGTTTCGGGGTTAATCTTCCCTCAGTAACTATATCCCTTCTTCTGATGAAACTGCAGCAACCTTTCCCTATGCTAAGCTCGGCAGAAGTAAGATGGCGGTCGGCGTGCATGCCCCTTTATAGCCCCTGTGATGCCGCAGAAAGCAAGCCAATCACTGTAATGCCCTTCTCTAAGATGGTGGGGACCGAGACCTATGTCATCACGCTGCCCACACTCTGCGTCCTCCTTCATTGGATGAGAAATGGCGCTGAAAGCGTCATGCAAATCGCGACTTTGGCGCGAAGATCGCCGACCTCATGGTCAATCTCACACTAGGATCGGGTCGGGTTTCACGAAACCCGACTTTGCGAAAAGTCGACGACTTTTTAAATTGTCCGATCCATTTCGCTCAACCCTACTAACTACTATTTTGTAACGGCATCTAGCCCAGGAAATCCGTTTGGGCCTAGTAGAATTTAGTGATACTCAGCAGCGTATCCCACCCATGAAGCAAGCTACATCGCCTGTTGATCTAATTACTAATTTTAACTGCATCTAGCCCATGAAATCCGTTTGGGCCTAGTAGTATTTAGTGATACTCAGCAGCATACCCCACCCATGAAGCAAGCTACATCGCCTGTTGATCTAATTACTAATTTTAACTGCATCTAGCCCAGGAAATCCGTATGAGCCTAGTAGTATTTAGTGATACTCAGCAGCATACCCCACCCATGAAGCAAGCTACACTGCCTGTTGATCTAATTACTAATTTTTAACTGCATCTAGCCCAGGAAATCCTTTGGGCCCAGTAGAAATTAGTGCTACTCATCAGCGTACCCCACCCATGAAGCAAGCTACACCGTCTGTTTACCTAAGTACTATTTATTAACTGCATCTGGCCCAGGAAATCCATTTGGACCTAATAGAAATTTCTGCTACTCAGCAGAGTACCCCACCCATGAAGCAAGCTACACCACCTTCTTTCTTTTTCAATCTAACCCCTCGGCTCTGGGGTGTCCACTCTCCCTCCAGCTCTCTCCCTCTCACAGGTGGACTTGCGCATGTTTTCACACTGTGGCGAATCTTTTGAGCCCAGGCATAAGAAGTCGTCGAGGTAATGGATAATATGTGCCGCCTTACATGATGACACATTCGAGGTAGCAACTAAACGCCTCAAATAGTGAGCAGGATATGGAGCACCCCATGGGCAAACAGCGATCTATGTAGTATGCTCCTTCACAGAAGCAGCCCAATGGGAGGACACTATTCAGAGGCACAGGTAGTAACCGGAACATCCCCTCAATGTCTGTTTTGGCGATTAGGGTGCCCATTACCAACTTCTTGACCCGCCTGATTACCTTGTCAAAGGAGGCATAGTACAGAGTACTGCACTTGGTTCCGCGTCGATGTTGTCATTTACTGACCTGCCCCTTGGATATGACAAATGGTGGATTAGTCTGAATGTATTGGGTTCATTTTTTGGCACAACTCCCAACGGGGGTAACCCTACGTCTTCTAAGGAAAGTGTTCTGAATGGACCCGCCGCCATTCTACGTAAATATATTTCTTTTTTTATTGTTTTGTCAAGACGTCTGGGTGTTGGTAGAGTGAGTTGAGATTTTTACTCCAGCCTTTCTTGATTTTAGAAGGGCATGACATGCCTATATCTGTGTCTCCTCCTCCTTTTACTCCTCCACCTCTTTTCTTTTCGCATGACTATATGTTGTTGTGACTTTTCCATGTTTGTTGTGTCTTCTGAGCAGTTTGTCAGCTTTTGGACACCTTTTAAGGTGTTTTCTATGTGTTTTACATGTGTTTGTATGTGTCTGTGTTTGTCTGCCATTGGTTTCAATGGGGTTCGATGGTGTTCGTCGAACGTTCGACGAACAGTTCAGTGAACACCTCCCTGTCCGAGGAACCGAACCGAACCCGAACACTAGGGAGGTGGCTCAACACTACTAAGCACTCACTCGAGCGGCAATAAACCCTGCAAACAGGGCATCTGGGCTATTGGGCGCCAGTGCTTTTTTCACAATTCTCTCTCTGACAGGCTTTACAAAAATATTGACAGGAATGGCTGTTCTTGTGATGAAACACCGAATTGCACCACTCACAAAAGTAAGCATCTCCGATAAAGCCTTTCATATTTTTGATACCGTAATAGTGGTTATCATGGAACAATATGAATACGGTTTTACCATTAGCTGTATTGCCGTACTGAAAGTAACGCCAATCACCCTGACTATAGTACAGTACTTTAATGGCGATCCCCAAAAATTTTTCAAATGCTGGAATGTCACTAAAACTCACTAATTGATCATCAGGGATGCCCAGTGCTGTGTGTATGTTTTTAGAGCGGCTCAGTAAAACAGCATCAGTGACATCCGTGTCGTCCATCAAGGCACACACACTAGCAGCCAAACACAGATTTGTTGTGTGTTAAAATTATTCAGCCATTGTCTCTTTTGTTTAATGATATGACTGCTCGCTATAGATTTCAAGCGCCTTTTTACACCACCGCGTCAGTTTTTAATGATGGTGACAACTAGCTTTAACTAATTGGATGCTAGGGATTCAGCGTTACTTTGAAGGGTGCGGGCAACAGCACACTTAAAAAAGATTCAGAATTAAAACTTCCCGGGTATGTTTTGTAGTGAAAATAGGGTCTAAAGTATCACAACCTTCAAACCTTAACTGTACAAAGTCACCAGGTTCAGTGTCCCTGATGATTCTATCCAGTAATGACTGAATGCTGTCATGAACAATATTCACGGCCTGTACAAATGATTGTACACGTTTCAAATTTACAAATCTAAAATGATCTGTATTAGAGTTGAGTGACTTTTACTTTGTTCGGAACCAAAACTCAGGCCCAGTGTATATAACAACGCAATCTAAGTGGCAGAAAGTAGCTGGCTGACGTACAACAAACTTAAAAGACTGAAGTACGGTATATCCATTTGTGAGAATTTGAATCTCACTTTTTTGGGGGGAGACTGAACCAAAACTCAGGCCCAGTGTGTAAAACAACACAATGTAAGTGGCAGAAAGTGGCTGGCTGATATACGACAAACTAACAGGACTGAAGTATATCCACTTTTTGAGAATTTGAATCTCACTTTTTTAGGGGAGACTGAACCGAAACTCAGGCCCAGTGTATAAAACAACACAATGTAAGTGGCAGAAAGTGGCTGGAAGATATATGAAAAAATACAAGGACTGTAGTACAATTTCAATCTCCCTACAATGATCTCAGGAAAAGTATGGCAGCAATAAAAAGGACTGCTGCACACAAAAGTGTCGACAAATAAACAAGATAACTGTGCAGAAAGGAGCAACAGGATTTTTGCTTTTAAAAAAGCAGTTGGTTAGCACAGCAGTGTGAAAACAGCAATGCAGCGATCAGGGAGCCTTATAAGGCAGCTTAATAAGCTACAGAGATGATGCACAAAAATATAGCCTCCACTGTCCCTGCAAAAAAGTGGTGGTGTTGGACAGTGGAAATCGCTACAGCACAAGCAGTTTGGGGGTTAATCTTCCCTCCCTAACTATATCCCTTCTTCTGATGAAGCTGCAGCAACCTCTCCCTGTGCTAAGATGCAGAAGTAAGATGGCGGCCGGTGTGCATGCCCCTTTATAGCCCCTGTGACGCCTCAGAAAGCAAGCCAATCACTGTCATGCCCTTCTCTAAGATTGTGGGGACTGAGACCTATGTCATCACGCTGCCCACACTCTGTGTCCTCCTTCATTGGCTGAAAAATGGCGCTGAAAGTGTCATACAAAACGCGACTTTTGCATGCAGATCCCCGACCTCAAGGCCAATCCCACACTAGGATCAGGTGGGGTTTTATGAAATTGGCTGATCCGTTTCGCTCAACCCTAATCTGTATGTATATGCGTGTTGAAATTGCAGAGGGCCCTTTGATGATGATGGATGTGTTGTAAAAGTACTGTATGATCGGGGACGCGTACATTATCATCAGCAACAGCGGCAGCGTCTGAGGCTTGTGAACTTTGTGTAGATGCATGCCTGGCATTTGCAGAGTTATCTTGGCTATGTGAAAGCTGGTCTGACTCTTGTGGTGACAACTGGGGAGCCTGTAGAGCTATTGCAGGACATGTGCCCCCACGACGCCTCCTAGTGCATAGCACAGGTTTAGCACTGACCAACAATTTTAGAGTCCGCTTTATCACTCTAGTCCTGTTATACCTGGGTAATGTTGTTTTATGCAGGCTGTAACTGATCATCTTGAGTCATAATGGGTTACCTGCAGCTGGTATCTCGCCATCCAGCTGCAGGTTCCGAAGTGCGTATACTTGGGCCTTATTAGCATGTGTTGGGGTTAGTGTTGATAATAATTTTTCAAAAGTGTCACAAAAAACATTATTTTGGGGCCCAGAGTTTGTACCGTAAGTCGCGTGCAAACTGTTCCTTAAACACAGGCATTTCAGCAACGCCCCAAACGATACATGCAGCAGATTTGTAGCTGCCTCAGATACAGATTCTGCATCGTTAGTCAGTACTGACACCGCTGCTTGAATCCACGGCTTTTTACACATCTTAACAGCCCCTAGTAATGGTCTCTTTAACCGTTCCTTGACATTAACAGAGTTAGATACACAGGCATGAGATGTGGCACCCAAATTACAGGCGCCTGATGGACCAGCACCAGAGGAATTAGCTGGTACAGTTAGCGATGCTGCTGGCGGATGTATAGTGTGAGCCACACGTATAATGAATGGTTCTATGGCGGGTTGCTTGCCATCAGCGAGCTGATCAATCTTGCGATCAAGTGTTTCATGAGTCAGTTGGGCTGTGGCACTCACGGTCCTGGATGTGCTTGTTGGCTCTGAAGTATGCTTTGTTTTTCGCTTTTATTTTCAAGGTGCCGATATCACTTCTGGGTATAGTAGCGCTGTGTCATTCACACGGCTGATATTTGTGCTCATAGTGACGAAGAACATGCCCTGACAGGTACCTGGTGCACTATAGAGCTCGAGATGGCGGTAGAAAAAGGGTATCGGATCGCACACATCTATGAAATATGGCACTTTGGATGAGACTCGCCAATGTAAGTCAATGGGTGCGAGAAAAAAAAAAATCGCACAGCACTCGGACCATGCAAGTGCTGTCTGATTTTTACGCACCGTTGTCCTTTGAAAAGCGTGGTGTACAGTAACATCACACTGACAGGTTAGAATAGAATAGATATATACACATAGAATAGGTATATATACATATATATGTGTTAGTGAGACACCTATATATATTATATATTTTCACTTTCCTAACACCACTGATGATCTGTTTGCACCCTACATTAAATTACATCTTAGGGATAAGCATGAAGCTTCTGGTTATCATAGCTGGTACACTGATCAAACCAAGAAAAGGCAGTACATTGACTCCTTTCTTGAAAGAGAAGGTTTAAAATTATGGTCTGAAAATCTAGCTGTTAATCCTGCGAAAAGACAGATCTCCAAGCTTTTCTTAAATTCTTTATCAGGAAAGCATGCTCAATGATCTAATCTATCATGTACCAGCATTGTTAGGGACCCAGATGAGCTTTTTAAGTATTTGTTCCTACCTTACTATGACATTTCAATGTTACATTTCCTTGATGATGACGCCGCAACCATAAACTGGAAATATGCAAAAGGACACCACACAGTCAACAAAAACACAAACATTTTTATAGCGTGTTTTAAAACAGCGTATGCTCGGTTACAGCTCTATTCGCTGCTGGACCGGCTGTAGGAGAGGTGCCTTTATCACGGCACAGATTCAGTTATTTTTGTACATAGGGAAGGTGAGTGGCAACCGCCATTAGGCGATTACCTGGGGGAGCAGACCAGTGAAATACCCGATGGTACACACATCACAGAATTTGTATCCGCGGGCCCCAAAACTTAGGGAAACAAACTCAACACCGGTAAAACTGTCTTAAAAGTGAAGGGTATAACACTAAATGTCGGTAACACTCAATCTATTAATTTCAACAGTCTAAAAGATCTACTTCTGGACTAACCGTATAATTCTGACACAGAAACTCAGAACATATTGTCATACAGCAGTAGGCCATTGTGGGAAATAAAAAGTACTGGGACATTGAAACAAGACCATTACGCAAAACCCAAAAGTGCATTTATACAAAGCGGCGACTATTAGATGATTTCACCACCTTGCCTTTTGGCTATTAGACGAGTATTGTGATGGATACATCACTGCAAAACCCATTCTCATGCATTCTAGCAGGCCAGTCTAAATCTGGAAAGAGCTATTTTGTAAAATAACTGCTATATAATATTGAAAGTAATTTTTCTCAAAAACCCGATAATATTGTTTGGTTTTATTCATGCTGGCAAAAACTATATGATGAAATCTCTCTCTCTTTTCCCAACACCAAATTTGTGGAGGGTCTGCTGAATACATTTGTAGATAACAAATTATTCCCACCAGACTAGGTGAATTTGACTATTGTTAAAGGGAACCTGTCACCTGAATTTGGCTGGACTGGTTTTGGGTCATATGGGCGGAGTTTTTGGGTGTTTGATTCACCCTTTCCTTACCCGCTGGCTGCATGCTGGCTGCAATATTGGATTGAAGTTCTTTCTCTGTCCTCCATAGTACACGCCTGCACAAGGCAAGATTGCTTTGCGCAGGCGTGTACTATGGAGGACAGAGAAAGAACTTCAATCCAATATTGCAGCCAGCATGCAGCCAGCGGGTAAGGAAAGGGTGAATCAAACACCCGAAAACTCCGCCCATATGACCCAAAACCAGTCCCGCCAAATTCAGGTGACAGAGTCCCTTTAAAGGGACACTGTCACCTGGATTTGGAGGGAACAATCTTCAGCCATGGAGGCGGGGTTTTTGGGTTTTTGATTCACCCTTTCCTTACCCGCTGGCTGCATGCTGGCTGCAATATTGGATTGAAGTTCAATCTCTGTCCTCCGTAGTACACACCTGCGCAAGGCGCAAGATTGCCTTGCGCGGGCGTGTACTATGGAGGACAGAGAATGAACTTCAATCCAATATTGCAGCCAGCATGCAGCCAGCGGGTAAGGAAAGGGTGAATCAAAAACCCAAAAACCCCGCCTCCATGGCTGAAGATTGTTCCCTCCAAATCCAGGTGACAGTGTCCCTTTAATGATCTCATGGAGAGTGTTAGCAAAAACTGCAAAACAGAAAATGCATTCACCAAGTATGTGCACCACAGAAATCTGAGCATTTTCTACCTGGTACAAAACATATTTTGACAGGGTAAGAAAAGCCACACAATAAATTTAAACACAAAGTACATGGTGCTTTTTAATAATCCTTGAGATAAATTACAAATTTTAACTCTAGCTGGCCAGATGTACCCCGGAAAAACATGTTTTTTCCTAGAAGCTTTTGAGGATGCCACACAGGAGACTTATGGGTATTTGTTGGTAGATTTGAGAGCTAATACCCCTGAGGATCTTCGCTTAAGGACTGGATTGTTTCCACCAGCGTCGCCTGCTGTTTATGTTCAAAACAAAAACACTTCTAAAAAGTGAATTTTACGTGGAATTCTATGCTGCGTGCATTGTGATGTAAGGATGTCTGAGAGACTCCGGCGTAACTGGGCGCTCTTAAAAACTTTGGTGAAAGCAACCCCCTCTTTCAGAAAGTCTATTTTGTGCAATGCAAGCAATGATTTAATTACAGCCATAGGCAACATTGCTTTAAACTTCTTAAAAGGCAGGATTCCACTGAAAGAGCGCCAAAAAGGCATACTAAAGAAGTGGCGTAAAGCTATAAGAACCCTGAGTGACAGATCTCATCCCATAAAGAAAAAGAAGCTTCTACTAAAGCAGACCGGCAGGTTTATCGGCCCTCTTTTAGGTTTTGCAATTCCAATAATAACAAGCCTGCTCACATGCAAATAATGGAGCATACTTAGAAAATGTATCTCGTCCCCAAACAGGAGCTAGTCAAACTAAGACACCCTACTACAGATAACACACATGAAAGTGTTATTCGTCGCCTTGATGATGAAATTAGCGCCATTTTACATAAAATGAGAATCTAATTGATATGATATGAGGTGAGAAGCGCTGTATCAAATACTCTGATAACAATATCAAAGCTGTATCAAAAGTAGAGGCAGTCAGATACACTGACAGGGAGGGGAGTGGTTACACACTTCTGATACACTTTGATAGGGGCAGGGCACCTGTCAAATTAAGTTTGACGAATGATATATAAGCTACACTACTAGCGATCCGTGACGTTGCAGTGTCCTGGCTAGCGATATCGTTCTGTTTGACAGGCAGCAGCGATCTGGATCCTGCTGTGCCATCGTTGGTTGCTGCAGAAAGTCCAGAACTTTATTTCGTCGCTGGACTTCCTGCAGACATCGCTGAATCGGCGTGTGTGACGCCGATTCAGCGATGTCTTCGCTGGTAACCAGGGTAAACATCGGGTTACTAAGCGCAGGGCCGCACTTAGTAACCCGATGTTTACCCTGGTTACCAGCGTAAAAGTAAAAAAAAAAAACAGTACATACTTACCTTCCGCTGTCTGTCCCTCGCTGTGCTTCTCTGCAGTGTGAGCGCCGGCCAGCCGGAAAGCAGAGCACAGCGGTGACGTCACCGCTCTGCTTTCCGGCCGCTGTGCTTACACAGTGCAGGAAAGCTCAGCGCCGGGGGACAGACAGCGGAAGGTAAGTATGTACTGTTTTGTTTTTTTTTACTTTTACGCTGGTAACCAGGGTAAACATCGGGTTACTAAGCACGGCCCTGCGCTTAGTAACCCGATGTTTACCCTGGTTACCCGGGGACTTCAGGATCGTTGGTCGCTGTGTGACAGCTCTCCAGCGACCAAACAGCGACAGTGTTGTCTGGATCGCTGCAGCGTCGTTTGTGTGAAGGTACCAGTACAAACCCAGACTACGCAAAGTCCAGTTGCTGGACTGTTTTCAGTTGAGTCACCTGTTGTGACACCCACAGCACACTATTCCTAACCAGGAGGTTGCAAACCTGTAAACCTGCCCTGAAAGAGAAAATAAAAAAAAGGACCAACAGATAATGACAGTTGTGGTTAATAGTTAGTTACCTGGTTTAAAAAAAAAGTTTGATAATGTTTATTAAAGTTTAAAGGACAGTAAGGTAATGAATGGTGCTTAACCTGAGACTTTTCCCTGTAAATAGTTGGCACCTCTTAAGGTGCCCCTTATTGGTTTTACCACGCACCGGCAGGGTGAGTGGAACCCTGTTTGTTCACAGACCCAAAGAAAAACCGTTTGGCGTGGCTGAAGACAAGGTCTGGATGCTTATGCCTTGCAGACCTCCCAAGCGTACGTTGGGGGTTTAGAATGGGTCCCCCGAATTGTTATAGTTTGTGCACAAGGACACCCTGTCATTAAAGTGTATGCACTGTTGATACTATTTGATACTGATAGAAAAATTTAAAGGAAACTGAATAGTAGTTGAAATGTCAGACAGTTAATAATATTTGGTATTACAGAGAGTTTCATATATTTTTGGTAAAGCTAATGTTTTGCACTTGTATATATGTTCCTGCAACGTTAAAGAAAATTGACTCCTATAAAGGGAAGAAAAAGTTTTGTACCTGTTTAATCTGTTTTAAGCATTTCAAAAATGTTTGCATATGTCTTTAACCTGTTGTTGTTGTTTTTGTTTTCCAAGTCTGGGAATACTGGATTTAACGGGTGGATGTAACACCCCAGGTAACCGGTTGTTACAGTGGTATTGCTTTCCTCATGGGGAGAGTGATGCCATTCTTGGAAGCAAGAAAGGATCCCTTAGCAGGTATTTAGCACATACAACACTGTTCTGACTGAGCTTGAGACCCGGATTCAGGGGAACTTCCCTATATCAGGCTGGAGGAGGAGTCTGTGAGAGGAGTCTGTGAGAAGGCAGTCTGTCAGAGGGACAGAGCAGAGCGGAAGCAGACAGAGAGTGTCTGAGAAAGGAAAGCTGGGGCCCTACAGATGAGTGAGCCTGCAGCTGCAGGGGAAGGAAAGAGAAAATCAGAGCAGTTTGTAGAGACTGACAGGGAAGAGAAGCAAAGGAGAGTAAAGAGCTGGAGGGAAGCTGCAATTTTTTTTTAGATTGTCACCACCATTGAACTGAACTTACTGTTTGATCTCATTTAAAGGAGAGAAATGCCCTGACAGTGTATCAATCATCCGAATAGATTCTGCTATGTGTGTGGTTCTTTCACCAAAAGGCCAAGTAAATTCAATCACTCATGATTAGTGTTGAGCATTCCGATAACGCAAGTATCGGAATTCCGATACCGAGTTCCGATACTTTTGTGGTATCGGGAATCGGTATCGGATCCATAGTGATGTGTAAAATAAAGAATTAAAATAAAAAATATTGATATATTCACCTCTCCGGCGGCCCCTGGACATCACCACTGGTAACCGGCAGGCTTCTTTGTTTAAAATGAGCGCGTTTAGGACCTGAGAATGACGTCGCGGCTTCTGATTGGTCGCGTGCCACTCATGTGACCTTTGGGTTTTATGGTATGTTCACCAGACGTCGATATAGATAAAAATGATACAGATTTACTTTTCAGGTTGAATGATTCATTTGAAGCTCAATCCATTGACCCTATGGATGCCCCAGTAAGAAAACCATTCATGGGTGGCATAAAATCTCGTTTTATCCCACCCGTCTCTCCTGGTAACGTCATAGATTTGTTCCAAGATTTAGTGATTAAAGATGTAGAAGCAATCTTGTACAAAACTCCTAGTAAAAACTTGAGTAATAAAGAATTGTCGGCATTGAAAGAATTGCAGAGTTGGAAAAATGTCGTTATCAGGAGAGCGGATAAGGGGGGTAATATTGTTATTTTGGACAGAGATTATTATATAGCAGAAGCCTTGTCGCAATTAAATGATCGTTCAACTTATGAAGTACTCCCAAACAATCCCACACATAAATATGTAGTAAAATTGAGATCGCTGCTAAAAAAAATATGTTGAAAAAGGAGTATTGCCTAAAAAAAGAGCTGAAAGCCTTTTGTCTGAACATCCACAATTTCCATATTGGTATAGTATACCTAAAATTCACAAAAACTTGAGAGAACCACCAGGTCGCCCTATAATTTCTGGAATAAATTCAGTTTCTGAAAGTTTGTCCCAATATATCGATTGGTTATTAAAACCACTATTATATTCTATTCCATCATATATAAAGGATTCGGGCGATCTGGTGGTAGCTCTCAAGGAAATAGATTGGCAACCTACATTTGCCCTAGCATCTATAGATGTAGTGAATTTATATACCCGTATTCCCAAAGAAAAAGGTATACAAGCAATTCATAATATTCTGATAAAAAGAGGGGTAGATTCTGATATTATTTCATTTATTTTGGAAAGTTTAGATTTTATTTTGTCTAATAATTCATTTAAATTTATGAATAAATGGTATACTCAAGTTACTGGAACTGCAATGGGTACGCCCACATCTTGTACATATGCTAATTTGTTTTTAGCTATGTTTGAGGAAGTTTATATTAACAACATTAATAACCCATTTATTAAGCATATTCGTTTCTATACCAGATTTGTGGATGACATCATGATAATATGGGATGGCAGTGAAATGGAATTCAATAATTTCGTTGAACATTTGAATATTGCTAATGATTTCAATATGAAATTTACTTCATGTTTTGGATATGACAACCTCGAATATCTAGATGTTAAAATAGAAATTGTGGAAGGGGACATAGTGACTAAGGTGTTTAGAAAACAAACGGCAACCAATAATATTCTTCATTTTGAGAGTGCTCACCCGCTTCATACAAAAAAGGGATTACCTTATAGTCAAATGGTGAGATTGCGAAAAATTAACAATAATAATAAAATATTTAATGAGCAAATCAATGAATTAAAATCTCGTCTCAGAATGAGAGGTTACCCTACACAAATATTAGAGGAAGCTGAAACTCGAATTAGTAAATTTACTCAACAAAATTTCTTAAAAAGAAAAAGAAATAACAGATCTCAATTAGATAATGAAGAAAATAATAGCTTCTCTTTTTGTTTTAGACACAGTAATTTGGACAAAGTGATTCATGCCTCAGTCCGCAAAAACTGGCATATTCTGCAGACAGATAAAGATCTGTCTTTGATTAATAAAAGCACTCCAAAATTCGCATACAGACTTGCTCACAATCTATCAGATTTATTGGTGCATAACAGAATTACAGCACCCAGTAATACTTGGCTCACTTATACTAATCCAGCTGGTAATCATAGATGCGGCAATTGTAGATTTTGTAGTCTACATGTTACAAAAAATCCACTTCAAATAGGCTCTATTACTCATGTCGTAACAGATTTTATCTCTTGTAAAAGCAAGTTTGTAATTTATGTCCTGTTCTGCCCGTGCCGTTATTTCTATATAGGCAAAACAATTAGACCATTGATCGTGCGTTTTAAAGAGCACTATAAGGGCCCCTTTCCACTTGTGTGAGAAAAAAACGGTCCGATTTACGGACCGAAAAAACGGATGTAACGTGTGCGATTGTCATGCGAGTGTCATGCGAGTGTAATGCGATTTTTTAATCACATCATCCGTTTTTACATCCGTATGCAATCCGTTTTTTTTCTCTGCAACTATTTTTATACAGTCATTTACAGGACTATTTACAGTGTTCTGTGCCACAGAATGGTAAGGTATCCGTAAAAAACGGATGGAATACGGATGGTCCGTATTCCATGCGTTTTTTTTCTCGCACCCATTGACTTGCATTGGCGAGTCTCGTCCGAGAATCTCAGCAATACGCAGCATGCTGCGATTTTTTTCTCAGCCGACACAGATTTTTCTCAGTCCGATTTCGGCTGGGAAAAAAATTGCAAATGGAATGTCACCTATTGAAAAACATTGGTCCGAGTGCAATCCGATTTTTTATCGGATTGCACTCGTCCGTTTTTCTCACAAGTGGAAAGGGGCCCTAACTCTATTGCGTCGGGAAAAGGGTGCTTAAGGTTAATTCAGCACATTAGAGAAAAACATAACGCTAATCCGGACTTACTTTGTTTTGCTGGTATTGAAATTGTTTCTTATCCACAAAAGGGAGGAGATCAAAAAAGGATTCTGTTACAAAAAGAAGCCAAATGGATCCTTAATGCAAATGCACAAGGACCCATTGGACTAAATGACCGACTTGATATGTCCGTATTTTTGTAATTTCCTTAAAGGCTATAATGGTGTTTAGTGTTATAATTGATATTCCGGATGATTTCGGCAAATAACACTATGCTTATAAGATTAATATATTCTTCAGATATATGTCAGTCTGCAATGTAGATGATTTATATGTATTAATCACTGTCATAGTTTGTCCACACTGTTTAGTTTATTTAGATCACTTTCTTGATTACACGTCAGATATCCTTTAAAAGGAAATTACGTGTTGTAGTCTACTATCCGGACCCGTCGAAGCACCTGCGTGTGCGAAACGGCCGTCGTCCGAGCTCCTATACCGCACCCTCGTACATACCTGATGTCCTGACGGATGTTATTTTCATTTGTTCTCCAATAAAAGACCACAATCTTCACAGCTATCTCGGGGTGAGTGCCGCATTTTTTCTTCTCTTCTATTACCACTCATGTGACCGCCACGCGACCAATCAGAAGCCGCGACGTCATTCTCAGGCACTAAACTCCTCATTCTAGGAATTTAGGACCTGCGAATGATGTTGCGGCTTCTGATTGGTCGCGTGGCGGTCGCATGAGCGGCACGAGACCAATCAGAAGCCGCGACGTCATTCTCAGGTCCTAAACGCGCTCATTTTAAACAAAGAAGCCTGCCGGTTACCCGCGGTGATGTCCAGGGGCCGCCAGAGAGGTGAATATATCAATATTTTTTATTTTAATTCTTTATTTTACACATTAATATGGATCCCAGGGCCTGAAGGAGAGTTTCCTCTCCTTCAGACCCTGGGAACCATCAGGATACCTTCCGATACTTGGTGTCCCATTGACTTGTATTGGTATCGGATATCGGTATCGGTGATATCCGATACTTTTCAGGTATCGGCCGATACTATTCGATACCGATACTTTCAAGTATCGGACGGTATCGCTCAACACTACTCATGATATTAAAAAGGTGTACCAGATGTACTTTATGTGTCCGCTTCATGATCAAGGCAAAAGCTGGGCCCCTCATGTGATATGCTCAAGTTGTTCAAATGGTCTTCATGACTGGTTGAATATGAGAAAAGTGGCTATGCCATTTGCTGTTCCCATGATTTGGAGAGAACCCAAAAATCATAGTGATGACTAGTGTTGAGCGATTCTTTCCGATATCCAGAAGTATCGGTATCGGATTGGATTGGCCGATATCCAAAAAATATTGGATATCGCCGATACCCGATATCAATGCAAGTAAATGGGACACAAATATCGGAATGTAAATAAGCCCTTTCTGTCCTTGTACATCCTCTTCCGGAGGGGGGAAGAGTGTGGGCGGTGCGTGGGCAGACACTGAGTGTCTGTATGTGCGGGCGGGGTCTGTGCGGGCCTGCCAGGGATGTGTACCTGCCTGCTGGGGCTCTGTGCGGGCCTACCAGGGCTCTCTGGGATCTTTGCGGTGTGCTGGGGCTCTGTGCGGTGTCTCTGTGCGGCATGAGGGGTGTCTCTGTGCGGGGTCTCTGTGCGGCGTATGGGGTGTCTCTGTGTGGGGTCTCTGTGCGGCGTGCGGGGTGTCTCTGTGCGGGGTGTCTGTGAGGCATGTGGGGTCTCTGTGCGGGGAGTCTCTGTGCGGCGTGCGGGGTCTCTATGAGGGGTGTCTCTGTGCACCGTGCAGGGTCTCTGTGCGACGTGCTGGGGCTCTGTGCGGGCATCACTGACAGTGATTGACACATTAGCCAATGTTGGGACAGTAGTAGTCCCATTATCCGGCTAATGTGTTGAATGAAAAAAAAAAAAATACTCCATACATACTCCATTCATACTCCATACAGTACATACATATAGACATACAGTACATTAAACATAGAGTTCATACTCACCATTACTTGTCATTTTTATCCCCGAAGCCAGTGTCAACCTGTAAAAAAGATGAAAAAACAAACAACCAATATACTCCCTGTTTGCAGAAATCCACGAGTGCCCCACGACGATCTCCTGTGGAGAGCAGCAGTATCAGAAGATGCAACCGCTCTCCAGGGGCTCCAGAAACACAATGACAGGAGGAAGGGATTCCTCCACCGCTGTAAAAAAATAGTCCCTAGCCTCACTTATGGCATTGCTGTATGAGAAATTTTCCCATGCAGCAATTGCCATAAAGTGAGCCTTTGTCCTAAGGTAACCTCTCAGTGATGCACTGCAGGAGCCATTGTCTCCTGTCAGTGTGTCACTGAGGGTCCTATAGAGCAGTGACATCACCCGATGTCACTGTTCTATAGGGGAGATCATCGTGGGACACTCGTTATTAATTGAACTACAGCGGACAGATAGTATACGGTTTAATATTTTACGTTTTTTGCAGGTGCAGAAGTATGGTAAGTATGGTTAAATGAAGAATATTAAAATACTAAAATACTTTTTTCCTAATGTGTGCATGTTTTATTAAACCTTTCTTACTATTGGATAAATAATGGATAGGAGTCTTATTGACGCCTCTCCGTTATTACCCCGGCTTAATGTCACCTTAAAATAGCAAGCTGACATTAACCCCTTATTACCCCATATCCCACCGCTACACGGGAGTGGGAAGAGAGGGGCTAGGTGCCGGAATTGGTGCATCTTACAGATGCGCCATTTCTGGAGTGCCTGCGGACTGGTATTTGTAGCCCTCTCTGGGCTATGAATATCAGCCAGCAGCTGTCTGCATAGCCTTTCTGGCTATAAAATATAGGGGGGCCCCACGTCATTTTTTTGGGGGTTCCCCCTATTTTAATAGCCAGTAAAGGCTACACAGACAGCTGCGGGCTGATATTCATATCAGGCTACATATATTGGCCCCCGGCTGTCGGCTTTCCCTCTCTGGCGCAGAAAATTGCCCACGCCATTTTTTTCTGCTTTTTTTTAAATTCAACGCTCACTAAGGCCTCTTTCACACTTGTGTGGGTACAGGTCCGTCGCTATACATCGGGCCGACGTACCGACGCACATAGTGAAATTTGTGCATGACGTGGGCAGCGGATACAGTTTTTCAACGCAGGAGATATTTGCAAGTTGAAAGGTGAACAATTCGTTTATTTAGTGCATCCAGTTCAAAAATTAAACGTTTTCGGTCTAATCACAAGACCTTCATCAGAAACAGTTTTTTTGAGGTACTGAAATATATACAAAATGACACAGGAGAGTATTTAGAACAAAGCACATGATGCACATTATCAATACAAGCGTGATACATTCTGCTCAGAAAATTACAATACATCACTTGTAGTGTGAGTGTGGCGGTCTGAACGGATCTGGCCTGGTGCTCCGTGAGTCGTGAGCCTTGATCGCGAGATGCTATGGACTGTGCATGTGTATAGGAGGACTATTGGAAAAATGAAGGTATCAAGTCCCGCTGAAGGACTATCAGGAAAAAGGATGCAGATAGACCGCCCCAAAGGATACTGAGTACAGAATGACCTCCCCAGACGTGGGGTCATAGAACTAAAGGTGCAGGGGGAATGCCTAAAACATAAAACATTAAATTAAAAACATGAACATGCACATTGTTGCCGTTAATGGATATGCAGTGTGTGGGTATAAAGCCCTAAAAGCCACCATGGAATAGTGAAAACCACCCCTATGTGTGACCACCTGGTCTATCCTAAAAGAAAGCCAATGAGGTGTGTAAGGCTAAAGCTAATGAAGTCCGCCCTTTATATGTCCAGAAAATAGTACCTGGAAGCCACAAATAACCTGTATGGACCCACACAGGTGTCGGCCAAAGCCCGGGAAGGATGAGCGCCTGGGAGATATAGCAAGGAGAAAGAGAGTGAGAAACTATGTACTACGGGCCACGCTGCCCAAAACCTAGAAGAACCACGTAGATAACATTACCTGGGAAAGCCTGGAGATATGGGCGAGAAGCGCTGCTGCAGGGCGATATAATCGCAAGAGGGGAAGCGCTGTTAAAGCAAGGTACAGGACGAAAATAAGTAAAGTAATAAGAATCCCCGGAGGGGACGAGCGCTGCAGTACATGGGGGGGGCGCTATTATTACCTGTAATCTTCCAGAGAACGGCACCGCGCTGCTGGGGTGAGCACACTCCCGGGACCGCTGAGAGATAGCGGCACTTCCAGGTTTAAGAACGCTAGAGGCGGGTCTAGTGGCCCGCTGCGTCATAGGGACACGTGACCGGCGATGCCGCGCATGCGCAGAATAGGCTCCAGGATAAGAGGCAGAAGCCGAGAACCGAGAACCCCTGGGACTGCGCCTGCAGATAAAGGTGGCTAGGACTATACTGTGGGCAGGGATGAGAGCCAGCGCTAGAGGAACTGCAATGTGGCAAAAAGGACCCAGCAACTCTATACTGGGCCCTAACTGGTGGTCACACAGGTGTGATATAGAGATGATGTTAACCCTCTATATCAAAGGCAATTGTGCAGAGATACTGTACCATATGGGGTGAAACCAGTGCTTGGTGCAAGAGGTGATATTACCGGTTCTGTGGGGGAACAAAGAGACAACACAGAGAAATTAAAATCCAATCTACTGGTCAGTCAAAGTCAATATACATCACAATATGATATTAAACATGCACAGTATATTACAAAAAAGCTGAAACGTCATAGTCCCTATTTAATCCCTTTGGTTCAACGGTCTGTAATGTGTAAATCCAGTATGCTTCCCTTCTTTTAAGCATGCTGATGCGGTTTTGGCCCCTCCTAGGGATGTCTACCTGTTCTAGGACCTGGAACCGAAGTTGGGAGATGTTGTGGTTTTTCTCGGAGAAATGATATGGGAGAGGGAGGTGCGTCTTATTGCATCGGATAGTAGATTTATGTTGGGCCACCCTATCCCTCACCATTTGTGTGGTTTCGCCCACATAAGCCAGGCCACAAGGGCATTTGATTAGATAGACAACAAATGTGGACTCACAGGTGTAGAAGCCCCTGATAGGAATAGACCTACCAGTGTGCGGATGGAAAACCGAGGGGCCCTTTTGTACATTGCTGCACTGAAGGCAGTTAAGGCAGGGAAAGGTGCCTCGTCTCTGGGTTTGTAGGAAGGATTGTTTCGAGACCATTGTGCCAGGGCCAATATCTGCCCTGACCAACCTATCTTTGAGATTCTTTGCCCGCCTGAAACATGACAGGAACGGTGCTTTGAATTCCAGGACGTTAGGATAACTTTTTGCCAATATATTCCAGTGTATACTCCTGAGTGCCAAGTGCTATTCCTGCTATTCTTTGTATTATGCTGCTTGCAAGTACTTTCCGTTTCAGGAAAGCATCCACTATGTATTTCCTTTAAGTAGAGGGCTTTTCGGTCTCTTTTGTCCCGCTACATTTAGCCCAACTTGGGTCTCTCCCTAAGGTGGCTAGCATATATGTATCGCTTGCTCACCGAGCCCCACTCCATACAGCCAACCAATTCCAGCCCTGTGCTGATGAGGGCCTAAAGCCCGAAGCACGTGTCCACAGGTAGGAATTGGTTGGCTGTTTAAATTTAGAAACTAATCCGCAGCATTGTACGCTTGGCGGTTCCAAGCGCTGTGGATTAGACTGGGTGGAAAGAGATGATTTGCATAGGTCCGCCTACTGCAAAGGATTCTGGGTAAACCTGCTATTCTTTGTATTATGCTGCTTGCAAGTACTTTCCGTTTCAGGAAAGCATCCACTATGTATTTCCTTTAAGTAGAGGGCTTTTTGGTCTCTTTCATCCCGCTACATTTAGCCCAACTTGGGTCTCTCCCTAAGGTGGCTAGCATATATGTATCCTGAGTGCCAAGTAATTTATTTCTGATAGATGACGGGTTGGATACCTAACTTGTGCCCCTCCAAGAAGCCCTGAGTGCCGTGTTTACTATTTCTACAGTTTTTCAACGCATCCGCTGCCCATTCTGAAGTCCGGGGAGAAGGGGGCGGAGTTGTTCCGCGCATGCGCGGTAGAAAATGGCGGGCGCAACGGCCAAAAAAAGTTCACTTGAACGTTTTTTTGTGCCAATGGTCCACCAAAACACGACGGATTTGTTGCACGACTGATGCGACTTGTGGCCATCTGTCGCGATCTGTCGCTAATACAAGTCTATGGGTAAAAAATGCATCCTGCGAGCACATTTGCAGGATCCGTTTTTTTCTGCCGGATCCGTTTTTTTCTACCAGATCGGTTTTTTCTACCGGATCCGTTTTTTTTCCACCGGATCCGTTTTTTTCCACCGGATCCGTTTTTTTTCCACCGGATCATTTTTTTCCGCTGGATCCGATATTTTCCACCGTATCCGGCCTTTTCCACTGGATCGTTTTTTTTTCCGCCGGATCTGTTTTTTCCCCTGGATCCGGCTTTTTCCTCCGGATCATTTTTTTTCCCGCCAGATCAGTTTTTCTCTGCCGGATCGTTTTTTCCCGCCGCATCCTTTGTTTTCCGCTAGATCCGTTTTTTTTCCGCTGGATCCTTTTTTTCCCGCCGGATCCTTTTTTCCCCGCCGGATCCTTTTTTCCCACCGGATCCGTTTTTTTCCACCAGATCTGTTATTTTCCACCGGATCCGTTTTTTTCTCATAGAGTTGTATTAGCGCCGGATTGCGCCTGATGGCCACACATTTCATCCATTTTTTGATGGATCCTGCAAAAAACGGATGAAACATGTGGCCATCAGGCGCAATCCGGCGCTAGAACAACTCTATGAGAAAAAAATGGATCCGGTGGAAAAAAACGGATCCGTCGGAAAAAAATGATCCGGTGGAAAAAAAGCGATCCGGCGGAAAAAAAACGGATCCGGCGGGAAAAAATGGATCCAGCAGAAAAAACGGATCCGGCGGAAAAAAATGATCCAGTGGAAAAAACAGATCCGGCAGAAAAAAACGGATCCTGCAAACGTGCTCGCAGCATGTTTTTTACCCATAGACTTGTATTAGCGACGGATCGCGACGGATGGCCACACGTCGCGTCCGTCGTGTAACGGATCCGTTGTGTTTTGGTGGACCGTCGGCACAAAAAAATTGTTCAAGTGAACGTTTTTTTGCCCGTCGCGCCCGCCCCTCCTCCCCGGACTTCAGAATGGGCAGCGGTTGCGTTGAAAAACTGCATCCGCTGCCCACATTGTGCACAAATTTCACAACATGCATCGGTACGTCGGCCCGACGCATATCGACGGACCCATACCGACGCAAGAGTGAAAGAGGCCTTAATGAGCGTTAATTTAAAAAAAAAACGGAAAAAAACGGCATGGCCTCCTGCGCAATCTTTTGCACCAGAGTGGGAAAGCCGACGGCCAGGGGCCAATATTTGTAGCCTGCTATGAATATCACCCCACAGCTGTCTGCGTAGCCTTTACTGGCTATTAAAATATGGGGACCCGCCAAAAAAATGACGTGGGGTCCCCCTATATTTTATAGCCAGAAAGGCTATGCAGCCAGCTGCGGGCTGATATTCAGAGCCTAGAGAGGGGCCATGGATATTCGTCCCCTGGCTACAAATACCAGTCCGTAGCCGCCCCAGAAATGGTGCATCTGTAAGATGCACCAATTCTGGCACTTAGCCCCTCTCTTCCCACTCCCGTGTAGCGGTGGGATATGGGGTAAAAAGGGTTAATGTCACCTTGCTATTGTAAGGTGACATTAAGCCGAGTTAATAACGGAGAGACATCAATAAGACGCCTATCCATTATTAATCCAATAGTAATAAAGGGTTAATAAAACACGCACACATTAGAAAAAAGTATTTTAATATTCTTCATTTAACCATACTTACCATACTTCAGCGCCTGCAAAAAAGTAAAATAATAAACCGTATACTACCTGTCCGCCGTAGTCCAATTAATAACGAGTGTCCCACGAAGATCTCCCCTATAGAACAGTGACATCGGGTGATGCCACTGCTCTATAGGACCCTCAGTGACACACTGACAGGAGACAATGGCTCCTGCAGTGCATCACTGACAGGTTACCTTAGGACAAAGTCTCACTTTATGTCAATTGCTGCGAGGGAAAATTTGTCACCCAGCAATGCCAAAAGTGAGACTAGGGACTATTTTTTTTACAGCGGTGGAGGAATACAATGTGGAAGCATACCTTTCTCCCGTCATTGTGTTCCTGGAGCCCCTAGAGAGCGGTTGCATCAGCTGATGCTGCCGTTCTCCACAGGAGATCGTCGTGGGACACCCGTGGATTTCTGCGGACAGGGAGTATATTAGTTGCTTGTTATTTTAATCTTTTTTACAGATGACACTGGCTTTGGGGAACAAAAGGACAAGTAATGGTGAGCCATTTTCCACCGCACATGCGCTGCTGAAATTCCGCCCCCTCCTCCCCAGACTTCAGAATGGGCATCGGATGCATTGAAAAGCTGCATCCGCTGCCACGTCGTGCACAAATTTTACAACGTGCGTCGGTACGTCGGTCTGACGCATTGCGTTGGACTCGTACCGACGCAAGTGTGAAAGTAGCCTTAATGAGCATTGAATTTAAAAAAGAAAGAAAAAAATGAAAAAAACAGAGTGGGCTCCCACGCAATTTTCTGCACCAGAGGGGGAAAGCCGACGGTCATGGGCCAATATTTGTAGCCTGCTATGAATATCAGCCTGCAGCTGTCTGCGTAGCCTCTACTGGCTATTAAAATAGGGGGACCCCCCCAAAAAATGACGTGGGGTCCCCCTATATTTTATAGCCTGAAAGGCTACGCAGACAGCTGCGGGCTGATATTCAGAGCCTAGAGAGGGGCCATGGATATTGACCCCCGGCAACAAATACCAGTCCGTAGCCGCCCCAGAAATGGCGCATCTGTAAGATGCACCAATTCCGGCACTTAGCCCCTCTTTTCCCACTCCAGTGTAGAGGTGAGATATGGGGTAATAAGGGGTTAATGTCACCTTGCTATTGTAAGGTGACATTAAGCTGGGTTAATAACGGAGAGGGGTCAATAAGACGCCTATCCATTATTAATCCAATAGTAAGAAAGGGTTAATAAAACACGCACACATTAAGAAAAAAGTATTTTAATATTCTTCATTTAACCATACTTACCATACTTCTGTGCCTGCAAAAAACGTAAAATAATAAACTAATAAACCGTATACTACCTGTTCGCTGTAGTCCCATTAATAACGAGTGTCCCACGATGATCTCCCCTATAGATCAGTGACATTGGGTGATGTCACTGCTCTATAGGACCCTCAGTGACACACTGACAGGAGACAATGGCTCCTGCAGTGCATCACTGAGAGGTTACCTTAGGACAAAGGCTCACTTTATGGCAATTGCTGCGTGAGAAAATTTCTCACCCAGCAATGCCGTAAGTGAGGCTAGGGACTATTTTTTACAGCGGCGGAGGAATCCCTTCCTCCGGTCATTGTGTTTCTTGGGCCCCTGGAGAGCGGTCGCATCTTCTGATGCTACTGCTCTCCACGGGAGATCGTCGTGGGACACTCGTAGATTTCTACGGACAGGGAGTATATTGGTTGTTTGTTTTTTTCATCTTTTTTACAGGTTGACACTGGCTTCGAGGATCAAAATGACATGCAATGGTGAGTATGAACTCTATGTTTAATGTACTGTATGTCTATATGTATGTACTGTATGGAGTATGAATGAAGTATGTATGGAGTATGTATGGAGTATTTTTTTTTTCATTCATCACATTAGCCGGATGATGGGACTACTACTGTCCCATCATTGGCTAATGTGTCAATCACTATCAGTGTAGCAGGCATCGTCCGATGGGACTTGTAGTCCCATCGGTCGATGCCCCGCACGCCGCACAGAGACACCCTGCATGCCGCAGAGACCCCACACGCCGCACAGAGACACCCCGCACACCACAGAGACCCTGCACGCTGCAAAGAGACACCCTGAACGCTGCACAGACACCCCGCACGCCGCAAAGACCCCGCACACCGCACAGAGACACCCCGCACAGAGACACCCCGCATGCCGCAGAGACCCCGCACAGAGACACCACGCATGCCGCAGAGACCCCGCACGCCGCACAGAGACACCCTGCATGCCGCACAGAGACACCCTTCACGCTGCAGAGACCCCGCATGCCGCACAGAGGCAACCCGCACACCACACACAGACACCCTGCACGCCACAGAGACCCCACATGCTGCACAGAGACACCCCACACGCTGCACAGAGACACCCCGCATGCCACACAGAGATACGCCGCACGCCACAGAGACCCCGCACGCCGCACAGAGACACCCCGCATGCTGCACAGAGACACCCCGCACGCCGCAGAGACGCCGCACATAGACACCCCACACGCCACACAGACACCCCGCATGCTGCACAGAGACACCCTTCATGCTGCAGAGACCCCGCACGCCGCACAGAGGCAACCCGCACACCACACACAGACACCCCGCACGCCACAGAGACCCCACATGCTGCACAGAGACACCCTACATGCTGCACAGAGACACCCCACATGCCACACAGAGACACCCCGCACGCCACAGAGACCCCACATGCTGCACAGAGACACCCCACACGCTGCACAGAGACACCCCGCATGCCACACAGAGACACCCCGCACGCCACAGAGACCCCGCACGCCGCACAGAGACACCCCGCACGCCGCACAGAGACACCCTGCATGCCGCACAGAGACACCCTTCATGCTGCAGAGACCCCGCACGCCGCACAGAGGCAACCCGCACACCACACACAGACACCCTGCACGCCACAGAGACCCCACATGCTGCACAGAGACACCCCACACGCTGCACAGAGACACCCCGCATGCCACACAGAGATACCCCGCACGCCACAGAGACCCCGCATGCCACACAGAGACACCCCGCACACCGCACAGAGACACCCCGCATGCTGCACAGAGACACCCCGCACACCGCACAGAGACACCCCGCATGCTGCACAGAGACACCCCGCACGCCGCAGAGACGCCGCACAGAGACACCCCACACGCCACACAGACACCCCGCATGCTGCACAGAGACACCCTTCATGCTGCAGAGACCCCGCACGCCACACAGAGGCAACCCGCACACCACACACAGACACCCCACACGCCACAGAGACCCCACATGCTGCACAGAGACACCCCACACGCTGCACAGAGACACCCCGCATGCCACACAGAGACACCCCGCACGCCACAGAGACCCCGCACGCCGCACAGAGACACCCCGCACACCGCACAGAGACACCCCGCATGCTGCACAGAGACACCCTGCACGCCGCAGAGACCCCACATGCTGCACAGAGACACCCCACACGCTGCACAGAGACACCCCGCATGCCACACAGAGACACCCCGCACGCCACAGAGACCCCGCACGCCGCACAGAGACACCCCGCACACCGCACAGAGACACCCCGCATGCTGCACAGAGACACCCCGCACGCCGCAGAGACGCCGCACAGAGACACCCCACACGCCACACAGACACCCCGCATGCTGCACAGAGACACCCTTCACGCTGCAGATACCCCGCACGCCGCACAGAGGCAACCCGCACCCCACACACAGACACCCCGCACGCCACAGAGACCCCACATGCTGCACAGAGACACCCCACATGCTGCACAGAGACACCCCGCATGCCGCACAGAGACCCCGCACGCCGCACAGAGACAACCCGCATGCCGCAGAGATCCCCGCACGCCGCACAGAGACACCCTGCATGCCGCACAGAGACACCCTTCACGCTGCAGAGACCCCGCACGCCGCACAGAGGCAACCCGCACACCACACACAGACACCCTGCACGCCACAGAGACCCCACATGCTGCACAGAGACACCCCACACGCTGCACAGAGACACCCCGCATGCCACACAGAGATACCCCGCACACCACAGAGACCCCGCACGCCGCACAGAGACACCCCGCACACCGCACAGAGACACCCCGCATGCTGCACAGAGACACCCTTCATGCTGCAGAGACCCCGCACGCCACACAGAGGCAACCCGCACACCACACACAGACACCCCACACGCCACAGAGACCCCACATGCTGCACAGAGACACCCCACACGCTGCACAGAGACACCCCGCATGCCACACAGAGACACCCCGCACGCCACAGAGACCCCGCACGCCGCACAGAGACACCCCGCACACCGCACAGAGACACCCCGCATGCTGCACAGAGACACCCTGCACGCCGCAGAGACCCCACATGCTGCACAGAGACACCCCACACGCTGCACAGAGACACCCCGCATGCCACACAGAGACACCCCGCACGCCACAGAGACCCCGCACGCCGCACAGAGACACCCCGCACACCGCACAGAGACACCCCGCATGCTGCACAGAGACACCCCGCACGCCGCAGAGACGCCGCACAGAGACACCCCACACGCCACACAGACACCCCGCATGCTGCACAGAGACACCCTTCACGCTGCAGATACCCCGCACGCCGCACAGAGGCAACCCGCACCCCACACACAGACACCCCGCACGCCACAGAGACCCCACATGCTGCACAGAGACACCCCACATGCTGCACAGAGACACCCCGCATGCCGCACAGAGACCCCGCACGCCGCACAGAGACAACCCGCATGCCGCAGAGATCCCCGCACGCCGCACAGAGACACCCTGCATGCCGCACAGAGACACCCTTCACGCTGCAGAGACCCCGCACGCCGCACAGAGGCAACCCGCACACCACACACAGACACCCTGCACGCCACAGAGACCCCACATGCTGCACAGAGACACCCCACACGCTGCACAGAGACACCCCGCATGCCACACAGAGATACCCCGCACACCACAGAGACCCCGCACGCCGCACAGAGACACCCCGCACACCGCACAGAGACACCCCGCATGCTGCACAGAGACACCCCGCACTCCGCACAGACGCCGCACAGAGACACCCCACACGCCACACAGACACCCCGCATGCTGCACAGAGACACCCAGCATGCCACAGAGACCCCACATGCTGCACAGAGACACCCCACATGCTACACTGAGACACCCCACACGCTGCACAGAGACACCCCGCACGCCGCACAGAGACACCCCGCACACCGCACAGAGACACCCCCCATGCTGCACAGAGACACCCCGCACGCCACAGAGACGCCGCACAGAGACACCCCACATGCCACACAGACACCCCGCACACTGCACAGAGACACCCCGCATGCTGCACAGAGACACCCCGCACGCCGCAGAGACGCCGCACAGAGACACCCCACACGCCACACAGACACCCCGCATGCTGCACAGAGACACCCTTCACGCTGCAGATACCCCGCACGCCGCACAGAGGCAACCCGCACCCCACACACAGACACCCCGCACGCCACAGAGACCCCACATGCTGCACAGAGACACCCCACATGCTGCACAGAGACACCCCGCATGCCGCACAGAGACCCCGCACGCCGCACAGAGACAACCCGCATGCCGCAGAGATCCCCGCACGCCGCACAGAGACACCCTGCATGCCGCACAGAGTCACCCTTCACGCTGCAGAGACCCCGCACGCCGCACAGAGGCAACCCGCACACCACACACAGACACCCTGCACGCCACAGAGACCCCACATGCTGCACAGAGACACCCCACACGCTGCACAGAGACACCCCGCATGCCACACAGAGATACCCCGCACACCACAGAGACCCCGCACAGAGACACCCCACACGCCACACAGACACCCCGCATGCTGCACAGAGACACCCAGCATGCCACAGAGACCCCACATGCTGCACAGAGACACCCCACATGCTACACTGAGACACCCCACACGCTGCACAGAGACACCCCGCACGCCGCACAGAGACACCCCGCACACCGCACAGAGACACCCCCCATGCTGCACAGAGACACCCCGCACGCCACAGAGACGCCGCACAGAGACACCCCACATGCCACACAGACACCCCGCACACTGCACAGAGACACCCCGCATGCCGCAGAGACGCCGCAGAGACCACACACGCCGCACAGAGACATCCCGCACACCGCAGAGACCCTGCATGCCGCAGAGAGACACCCCGCACGCTGCACAGAGACACCCCGCATGCCGCAGAGACCCCGCACGCCACACAGAGAAACTCCGCACGCCACACAGAGACACCCCGCACGCCGCACAGAGACACGTCGCATGCCGCAGAGACCCCGCATGCCACACAGACACCCCACACGTTGCAGAGACTCCGCACGCCACACAGAGACACTCCGCACGCCGCACAGAGACACCCTGCATGCCGCAGAGACCCTGCACGCTGCACAGAGACACCCAGCACGCCACACTCAGACACCCTGCACGCCACACACAGACACCCCACACGCCACAGAGACCCCGCACGCTGCAAAGAGACACCCCACATGCCACACATAGACACCCCGCACACCACAGAGACCCCACACGCCGCACAGAGACACCCCGCATGCTGCACAGAGACACCTCGCACGCCACACAGAGACACCCCGCACACCACACGGGGACACCCCGCATGCTGCACAGAGACACCCCACACGCCGCAGAGACGCCGCACAGAGACACCCCACACGCCGCACAGAGACACCCCGCATGCTGCAGAGACCCCGCACGCCGCATAGATACACCCCGCATGCTGGACAGAGACCCCCTGCATGCCACAGAGACCCCGCACGCCGCAGAGACCCTGAACGCCACAGAGAGACACCCTGCACGCCGCACAGAGACACCCCGCACATTGCAGAGACACCGCACGCCGCACAGAGACCCTCCGCATGCCACACAGAGAAACTCCGCACGCCACAGAGACCCCACATGCCGCACAGAGACACCCTGCACGCCGCACAGAGACACCCCGCATGCTGCACAGAGACACCCCACACGCCGCAGAGATGCTGCACAGAGACACCCCGCACATTGCAGAGACCCCGCACGCCGCACAGAGACACCTTGCATGCCACACAGAGAAACTCTGCACGCCACAGAGACCCCGCACGCCGCACAGAGACACCCTGCACGCCACACAGAAACACCCCGCATGCTGCACAGAGACACCCCGCACGCCGCAGAGACGCTGCACAGAGACACCCCGCACGCCACACGGAGACACCCCGCACGCTGCAGAGACCCCGCATGCCGCACAGAGACACCCCGCATGCCGCAGAGACCCCGCATGCCGCATAGAGACACCCCACACAGAGCCCCAGCACGCCGCACAGACCGCAGAGAGCCCCGGTAGGCCCACACAGAACCCCAGCAGGTAGGTACACATCCCTGGCAGGCCTGCACAGACCCCGCCCGCTCATACAGGCACTCACAGTGTCCGCCCATGCCCCGCTCACGCACCGCCCACACTTCATTATACTGCATAATTTCACTATAGGAACTTCCGATTCCGATTTCCGATATCGCAAAAATATCGGAACTCGGTATCGGAATTCCGATACAGCGAATATCGGCCGATACCCGATATTTGCAGTATCGGAATGCTCAACACTAGTGATGACTGCTATTTTTGTTTTGTCAAACTGAATGTCTTTCTACAAAGAACAAACATAAGATTAATTACTCTGAACTTGAATCTGCAATTAGGCCAGTTCCACATGATGGTACCTTGCCCGTTCCTGTACCACCATTGTCTGGATTGCATGAAGATGAAATAGAATATGACGACTATGGAACTGAAGCTACTGGTGAAGACATGGAGACCTCAAGTCGAGATGAGTATGTACCTGACGGAGCAGCCGAGCAGCCAGAACATTTTACTAAACATGAATTAAATTATCTCATCAGAGACCTTACATTGTCAAAAAGATAAAGCTGAACCTCTTGCATCTAGGTTGAAAACAAAGAATCTTCTTCATGATGATGTCAAAGTGTGTTATTACCGAAACAGAAGTAACACTTTAACAGAATTTTTCACAGTTGATGGACCAATGGTGAACTGTAACAATGTGAATGGCCTCTTTGAAGAACTGAATCAAGAGTATTTTGCTGCAGATTGGCGATTGTTTATTGACTCATCCCAGAGAAGTTTGAAAGCAGTGTTGCTTCACAATGCAAATATGAAACCATCAATCTCTATTGCTCACTCATGTCATCTAAAGGAAAGTTATGGAAATCTGTCAGTTGTTTTGGATGCTATACAATATATTCATCATCAATGGAATGTCTGTGGAGATTTGAAAGTGATTGGTCTGCTAATAGGAATGCAAGGAGGTTTCACAAAATATTGTTGCTTCTTGTGTTTATGGGACGGTAGAAATACACTAGAGCATTATGTTCGTCATGATTGGGGACAGAAAAACATCTATGCTCCAGGTAGAGACAATGTTCAGCATAATCCTTTAGTTGCTCCAACAAAAATATTTCTTACTCCACTACTTATAAAGTATTAAAAACTTTGTGAAACCTATGGCAAAGACAAATTCACAAGGATTCCAGTGCATTTCACAGAAATTCTCCAGCATTTCACCAGCAAAACTGAAGGAAGGGGTATTTGCTGGTCCTTAGATCGAGAGCTTATGAGAGATTATGTGTTTGAAGGAACGCTAAGGGTATGTGCACACGTAGGTTCAATCTCAGTGGATTTTTCCGCACCTGTTTTTGTAAATCTGCAGGTAAGCTGCACTGCGGATTACCTGCGGATTTACTGCAGAATTAACCGCGGTTTTTGTGCGGATTCCACCTGCGATTTTACACCTGCGGATTCCTATTATGAAGCAGGTGTAAACCGCAGCGGAATCAGCACAAAGAATTGACATGCTGCGGAATAAACAACGCAGCGTTTCCACACATTTTTTTTCCACAGCATGTGCACTGCAGATTTTGTTTTCCATAGGTTTACATGGTACTGTAAAGGCATGGAAGACAGCTGGGAATCCGCAGTAAAATCCGCAGCGTGTGCACATAGCATAAATGATAAGGAATTGAGATCTTGGAAAAGCTTCAAGTGGATCTGTGAAATCTTCTTAGTAAAACAAAATTCTCCAGAATATGTTGAAGGTGTTGAGGAACTGCTAAATGCATACCAGTGTCTTGGATGTTGCATGTCTCTGAAAATGCACGTTTTGCACTCACATTTAGATTTCTTCCCTCAAAATCTTCGGAATGTAAGCAATGAATAAGGAAAGCAGCTTCACCAGGACATTAAAATAATGGAACACTGCTATCAGGGTTTTTGGAATGACTCAATGATAGCAGATTACTGCTGGATATTATATAGGGACAACCCTGAAAAATCGTATCAACGACAGTCTAATGTCAAGCACTTTTAATTTTTGCTCAAATGTTGGTTTCTTTTTTGCGTTTGAAATTATTTGGTTCAATAAAAACTGTTTTGTGAGGTGAAGCATTTTTTTCTGATATGTAGATTACGGTTTTCTTAATGTTTCCATCATATTTCCGATACCTTATAATAATGATGCTGCTCCATGGAAACAATACGTGCTACAGAGAAACTATATACATTTTTTAAATCAGGACATTTATTATTATTATTATTATTATTATTATTGTTATACACATATGCATTATAAGGCACAATCAATTATGGCTGTTTCTATAGAAAATAAGTTTATTAATAATGTTGCTGTATTCATTTGAATTGCAAATGTGTTATGAGTTCAGTTATCGTTGCAGAAATCCCCATGTCTTTAGTTTCCCCTGGTCATTGCTCCAGGCAAAAATATATTTTTTTCAAGTTACATGGTATTTTATACAAAATTGCATGATGTGCAAAAGCTAAATTAAGGGTAATAATGTAACAGAGAAACATTGCTTCTTAGGAAGACTATCTCAAACTTACAGAATTAAACCATTCAACATATGTCAGAATAGTAAATGCATAAGGAATACATATGTCACTATATAATCACCTGCTTAAGACGTTATCAGTGATGTATGCTATATGCCTCTTTAAACTTTAAAAACCACTGTTACAATTCACCCATTTTTGTATACAATACTGGCAATTATTGGCCACAGAGAATTCAGGGTATGAAAAAAAAAACATGAGGAGATTATGTTCTAGTGATTACTGCAAGAAAACATCTATAATATAACGCTGGGAGCGTCACTCTGTCCGAAGCCTTAATAGACTGTGCAGGCGCAAGCGCCGGCGCAGTCTGGGCCTCACAGAGTGACGCTCCCGGGAGATCGCGGTGTGCGTTCACACTGAACGCACACCGCGATCTCCAACAGAGAAGCAGGGACCGCCAGGAGGGTGAGTATCGCCTATATTCACCTGTCCTGCGTTCCACCGCTGAGCGCCGCCATCTTCCCGGTCTTCGGCCTGTGACCTTCAGTTCAGAGAGCGCGATGACGCGCTTAATGCGCGCAGGAGCCGCCCTCTGACTGAACAGTCACAGCCAGGAGACCGGGAAGATGGCGGCGCCCAGCGCTGGAACGCAGGACAGGTGAATATAGTAAGTGCTGGCGGGCCTGAGCTGGCGGCCATACCGGCACCTGACCCCCACAGCATGCCGGTGTCCTCGCCTGCTCAGGCCCCCCAGCACTCGGCGCCGAGCGGGTCAGAGGCAGTATGGGGACGCAGGATGGAGCAGCACATAAGGATGGGGACGCAGGATGGGAGCAGCACATAAGGATGGGGACGCAGGATGGGAGCAGCACATAAGGATGGGGACGCAGGATGGGAGCAGCACATAAGGATGGGGACGCAGGATGGGAGCAGCACATAAGGATGGGGACGCAGGATAGGAGCAGCAAATAAGGATGGGGACGCAGGATGGGAGCAGCACATAAGGATGGGGACGCAGGATGGGAGCAGCATATAAGGATGGGGACGCAGGATGGAGCAGCACATAAGGATGGGGACGCAGGATGGGAGCAGCACATAAGGATGGGGACGCAGGATGGGAGCAGCAAATAAGGATGGGGACGCAGGATGGGAGCAGCACATAAGGATGGGGACGCAGGATGGAGCAGCACATAAGGATGGGGACCCAGGATGGGAGCAGCACATAAGGATGGGGACGCAGGATGGAGCAGCACATAAGGATGGGGACGCAGGATGGGAGCAGCAAATAAAGATGGGGACGCAGGATGGAGCAGGACATAAGGATGGGGACGCAGGATGCAGCAGCACATAAGGATGGGGACGCGGGATGGGAGCAGCACATAAGGATGGAGACGCAGGATGGGAGCAGCACATAAGGATGGGGACGCAGGATGCAGCAGCACATAAGGATGGGGACGCGGGATGGGAGCAGCACATAAGGATGGGGACGCAGGATGGGAGCAGCACATAAGGATGGGGACGCAGGATGGGAGCAGCACATAAGGATGGGGACGCAGGATGGGAGCAGCACATAAGGATGGGGACGCGGGATGGGAGCAGCACATAAGGATGGGGACGCAGGATGGGAGCAGCACATAAGGATGGGGACGCAGGATGCAGCAGCACATAAGGATGGGGACGCGGGATGGGAGCAGCACATAAGGATGGGGACGCAGGATGGGAGCAGCACATAAGGATGGGGACGCAGGATGGGAGCAGCACATAAGGATGGGGACGCAGGATGGAGCAGCACATAAGGATGGGGACGCAGGATGGGAGCATCACATAAGGATGGGGACGCAGGATGGAGCAGCACATAAGGATGGGGACGCAGGATGGGAGCAGCACATAAGGATGGGGACGCAGGATGGAGCAGCACATAACAGGATGGGGACGCAGGATGGAGCAGCACATGAAAGGATGGGGACGCAGGATGGAGCAGCACATAAGGATGGGGACGCAGGATGGGAGCAGCACATAACAGGATGGGGACGCAGGATGGAGCAGCACATAAGGATGGGGACGCAGGATGGGAGCAGCACATAACAGGATGGGGACGCAGGATGGAGCAGCACATGAAAGGATGGGGACGCAGGATGGAGCAGCACATAAGGATGGGGACGCAGGATGGAGCAGCACATAAGGATGGGGACGCAGGATGGGAGCAGCACATAACAGGATGGGGACGCAGGATGGAGCAGCACATGACAGGATGGGGACGCAGGATGGAGCAGCACATAACAGGATGGGGACGCAGGATGGAGCAGCACATGAAAGGATGGGGACGCAGGATGGAGCAGCACATAAGGATGGGGACGCAGGATGGAGCAGCACATAAGGATGGGGACGCAGGATGGGAGCAGCACATAACAGGATGGGGACGCAGGATGGAGCAGCACATGACAGGATGGGGACGCAGGATGGAGCAGCACATAACAGGATGGGGACGCAGGATGGAGCAGCACATGAAAGGATGGGGACGCAGGATGGAGCAGCACATAAGGATGGGGACGCAGGATGGAGCAGCACATAAGGATGGGGACGCAGGATGGGAGCAGCACATAACAGGATGGGGACGCAGGATGGAGCAGCACATGACAGGATGGGGACGCAGGATGGAGCAGCACATAAGGATGGGGACGCAGGATGGGTGCAGCGCATGACAGGATGGGGACGCAGGATGGAGCAGCGCATGACAGGATGGGGACGCAGGATGGAGCAGCACATGACAGAATGGGGACGCAGGATGGGTGCAGCACATGACAGAATGGAGGCGCAGGATGGAGCAGCGCATCACAGGATGGGAGCAGCGCATCACAGGATGGGGACGCAGGATGGGAGCAGCACATGACAGGATGGGGACGCAGGATGGAGCAGCGCATGACAGGACGGGACGCGGGATGGGAGCAGCACATGACAGAATGGAGGCACAGGATGGAGCAGCACATGACAGGATGGGGACGCAGGATGGGAGCAGCGCATGACAGGATGGGGACGCAGGATGGAGCAGCACATGACAGGATGGGGACACAGGATGGGAGCAGCACATGACAGAATGGAGGCGCAGGATGGTGCAACACATGACAGGATGGGGACGCAGGATGGAGCAGCGCATGACAGGATGGCGACGCAGGATGGAGCAGCACATGACAGGATGGGGACGCAGGATGGAGCAGCACATGACAGGATGGGGACGCAGGATGGGAGCAGCGCATGACAGGATGGGGACGCAGGATGGAGCAGCACATGACAGGATGGGGACGCAGGATGGAGCAGCGCATGACAGGATGGGGACGCAAGATGGAACAGCACATGACAGGATGGGGACGCAGGATGGAGCAGCACATACCAGGATGGAGACCATATACCAATATAAATGCTCGCCACCCGGGCGTAGAACGGGTTCAATAGCTAGTAATTATTTATTCAATTGATGCATGAGGGAAGCAAGGGATTAGAAGCTCTTAATTAGAGATTAGCAAACTTGCTTGTAAAACATTTGCCAATCTCAAATTTGGCCCAAATGTAGCAAATTCGGATTTAGGTTCGGTTTCCAAAGATTTTCTATTCAAAGTCGGCAAAATTTAATCACAGTTCGGTAAATCATTGCGTTTTTCACTAATGCTTTTGTTATGACTTTGGTTAGTATTAGTATAGTGGAACTGTATGATTAGGGGAGAGAGTGTGTCTAGGTCAGAGAAGTTGCAGAGTGTAATTATTTTTCTTTAATAACTTAATGCGCGTACATTCTGGCAGCCAATCAGAGTGAACAAACCATCCACAATGTAATGACACAAAGTCTTCTGTGATTGGCTGCCAAATTCACATGTCCCTATCCATAGAAAAAGCGGACATTTTGCTTTGCTGGCCCCATTATTTCAGTGTCTCAGTGCATAGAAGCCGCTGTGGCTAGGGCTGCTGCTACTGCTGCTGAAAGTGAACATGTCAGTTAGCTATATAGGATCCTGTCCTTTGTGAAATCGATCTTCTTGCATCTAACTAAATTGTGCTAAAACTTTGTTGCAGTCTTAGGACCATCTCACCATTTGTGATAAAACTGTGTTTCTGTGAAAAATCAGAAGTCCAGATTTCAATTTAAAAATCGTTAAGGCTAGTGATGAGCGAGTGCCGTAATATTCGTAATCGCTATATTCGTAACGAGTGCTTTGTAAAAATCGCATATTCGTTCCGAATAGCGAGTACAATTCAAGTCATTGGGAAATGAGAGTAATTTTCTGCTGAATTCTACAAAGGGGTCTGGGGGTCTGAGGAAAAGGCTGAAATGGATACAAAAGTGGTGAAGCAGAATGGGAAGAGGCTGGAGAATATGCCTGCATGCATTTCTGACTCACATATGGTTTCTGGGAATAAGTTTGTTGCAGTGCTTCGCCACTTTTACAGATACACAAGAACAACTACCAAACCTAGATTTCTATTGAATATGTACCTCCTATCTCAGTCACATTGTGGGAAACCCTGTCACAAGGGCCTCCAATGACAAATATTAATTTGGTAGGACCACTCTACATTCAAGATTTGTCCAGTGCACAATATGCATAGGGTTTGTAAAAATTAGCCCTATGGGCTGAGTCATAGTTGATGCAGGAAGCAGGGGCGGATTATCAGATGGTCAATATGGGCGGTAGCCCAGGGCCCAGTGGTCTGGGTGGGCCCCGGGCTACCGCACAGATTGACCCTCTGCTAATCGTCTGTGAATGCCCGCTGGCATTTATGTGACCCCGGACCCGGTGGGCAGAGAGAGGGGGCCCGCATCGGGTCCCTTCTCATCTGCTCACCGGGCCCCTTCCAGCGCTGCGGTGGTTTCCTATTGATGTGCGGGCACGCGCCCGCACGTCGATAGTTAACAACAACAGCCGCCAGCCAATTGGAAATCGGCCGCAGCGCACACGTCGCCGGTGTCTGACATCATTGTCAGTCGCCGGCGAGTGTGCGCTGCTGGAGGGAGCTCGCCGCCTGGAGCGCGGACAGGTGAAGAGACTGTTTTTTTTTTTGTTTTTTGATAAGCTAACAGTGGACACACTGGGGGGCAATGCTGGAGGACACACTGGGGGCAATGCTGGAGACACTGGGGGCAATGCTGGAGACACTGGGGGCAATGCTGGAGACACTGAGGCAGATTGCTGGAGGACACACTGGGGGCAATGCTGGAGACACTGGGGCAGATTGCTGGAGACACTGAGGCAATGCTGGAGACACTGGGGCAGATTGCTGGAGACACTGGGGCAATGCTGGATACACTGGGGCAGATTGCTGGAGACACTGGGGCAGATTGCTGGAGACACTGGGGCAGATTACTGGAGACACTGGGGCAGATTGCTGGAGACACTGGGGCAGATTGCTGGACACACTGGGGCAATGCTGGAGGACACACTAGGGCAGATTGCTGGAGACACTGGGGCAATGCTGGAGACACTGGGGCAATGCTGGAGACACTGGGGCAATGCTGGAGACACTGGGGTAGATTGCTGGAGACACTGGGGCAGATTGCTGGAGACACTGGGGCAGATTGCTGGAGACACTGGGGCAATGCTGGAGACACTGGGGCAGATTGCTGGAGACACTGGGGCAGATTGCTGGAGACACTGGGGCAATGCTGGAGGACACACTATGGCAGATTGCTGGAGACACTGGGGCAATGCTGGAGACACTGGGGCAGATGATTGCTGGAGACACTGGGGCAGATTGCTGGACACACTGGGGCAGATTGCAGGAGGAGACACTGGGGCAATGCTGGAGACACTGGGGCAGATTGCTGGACACACTGGGGCAATGCTGGACACACTGGGGCAGATGATTGCTGGAGACACTGGGGCAGATTGCTGGACACACTGGGGCAGATTGCAGGAGGAGACACTGGGGCAATGCTGGAGACACTGGGGCAATGCTGGAGACACTGGGGCAGACTGGTGGACACAATGGGTCAATGCTGGAGGACACAGTGGGGTAGATGATTGCTGGAGACACTGGGGCAATGCTGGAGACACTGGGGCAATGCTGGAGACACTGGAGCAATGCTGGAGACACTGGGGCAGACTGCTGGACACACTGGGGCAATGCTGGAGGACACACTGGGGCAGATGATTGCTGGAGACACTGGGGCAATGCTGGAGACACAGGGGCAATGTTGGAGACACTGGAGCAATGCTGGAGACACTGGGTCAGATTGCTGGACACACCGGTGGTAATATGCTGGACACACTGGGGCAGATTGCTGGACACACTTTCTGGGGGCAATGCTGGACACACTGGGGCAATATGCTGGACATACTGGGGCAGATTGCTGGACACACTGGGGGTAATATGCTGGACACACTGGGGCAGATTGCTGGACACACTGGGGGTAATATGCTGGACACACTGGGACAGATTGCTGGACACACTGGGGCAGATTGCTGGACACACTGTCTCGGGGCAATGCTGGACATACTAGGGCAGATTGCTGGACACACTGGGGGTAATATGCTGTACACACTTGGGCAGATTGCTGGACACACTGGGGCAGATTGCTGGACACACTGGGGCAGATTGCTGGACACACTGTCTGGGGAAATGCTGAACACACTGGGGCAGATTGCTGGACACACTGGGGGGCAATATGCTGGAGTCAGACACTGGGACAGATTGCTGGACACACTGTCTAGGGGCAATGCTGGACATACTGGGGCAATATGTTGGACATACTGGGGCAGATTGCTAGACACACTGGGGGTAATATGCTGGACACACTGGGGCAGATTGCTGGACACACTGGGGGCAGGACTGGGGGCATGGGCAGAATGTAGACACGGGGCATGATTGGAGACACGGGGCAGAATGAAAGACATGGGGCAGGATTGGATCATGGGGCAGGTTGGATACGATGGAGACAGATGGGGCAGGATGGGGAGATCATATGGTGTAGAATGGATACTCATGAGTGCAGGATGGGAGAACATATGGCTGGAGCCAAGAATGAGACACACGGGGCCAGGGTGGGGAATATTATTACCATAGGGGCTAATTAAGGAATATTATTACTGGAATGATGTATTTGTTTTATTTTTTGAGTATACTCTTTTAAATGGGGGGGCGGTCCTGTTACTGTGCAGAGTGACACTATATCGCCTTTTTTTTCATGTGTTGTAATGTAGAAGTTGTGAAAAATTAAGCAATGTGCTCTGCAAGCGGAGCTCGAGATAACTGTGTTATTTCCTGCAGAAACGAATCCTGGCTGGAAGAAATGATGGCGGTCTGTGCTGGATGAACGATGAAGGACTTCACCTAGAGACGTCATTGGTGAGTCAGTGTTACCTATACACTGACACTATACACTGTATACTATATACAGAGGTCCTGTGTACAATGTCACCAGTGATCACTGTATTACCTATACATTATATACAGAACTTCTGTGTATAATGTCACCAGTGATCTCTGTATTACCTCTACACAGACACTGCATACTAAGTACAGGTCTCCTGTGAATACTGGCACGTATGGTGATAGTATTGTGTTTTTTGTTTTTTTTTTATTACTGATCAGTATTGTAGTATTCAGTCATTATGTGGTGGTAATATGTGGTCTGGAAATGGTGTTGTGATATTTGTCCCTTGTATGTGCTATTTGTTCACTAAGTGGTAATATGTGGTCTGGACATGGTGCGGTGGTATTTGTTCCTTGTATGTGATATTATTCGATCACTGTGGTTGTAATTTGTGGTCTGGTCATGGTGCGGTGGTATTTGTTCCTTGTATGTGATATTATTGGTCAAAATATACCTAAATTGTATTGCAGATTTTAACAAATATTTAATAGGTTACAGTAGAGTAGGGCCTGGCCATTTTTCTGGAACAATCTGGTTCGGGTATATCATGACCCCCGTCACATGACCCCCATCACATGACCCCCGTCACATGACCAGGGGGGCCCACAGTGTCTGAACAGCCCGGGGCCCTGGCTACCCTTAATCCACCCCTGGCAGGAAGCCATCATCCCAAGGGCCTCCAATCACAAATAGTAGTTAGGCTGGAGTAGGAATACTGTCCTGGTTTGTCCACTGTACAATGTGCATATGGTTTGTAAAAATTAGCTCTATGGGCTGAGTCATGGTTGACGCAGGAAGCCATCATTCCAAGGGCCTCCAATCACAAATAGTAGTTAGGCTGGAGTAGGAATACTGTCCTGGTTTGTCCACTGCACAATGTTCATAGGGTTTGTAAAAATTAGCCCTATGGGCTGAGTCATGATGACGAAGGAAAGAAATGGGTTTTTATGTTAAGGGGTTGATGTTAAAGGGAACCTGTCACCTGAATTTGGCGGGACTGGTTTTGGGTCATATGGGCGGAATTTTCGGGTGTTTGATTCACCCTTTCCTTACCCGCTGGCTGCATGCTGGCCACAATATTGGATTGAAGTTCCTTCTCTTTCCTCCGTAGTACACACCTGCGCAAGGCAATCTTGCCTTGCGCAGGCGTGTACTACGGAGGACAGGTTCCCTTTAACAGCAGTAGCATGAATTAGCATTTTTGGTGAATTTAGGTTGGCTTGCAGTGATCTGGAGGGATTGCAAACTGTGGAGATATCCAGTCTTGTTGAATTTAATCAGAGTAAGTCTGTCTGCATTTACCATAGAGAGGCATTTGCGCCTATCAGTGATGATTGACCCAGTGGAACTGAAAACACGCTCTGACATCACACTAGCAGCAGGGCAGGCCAGCACCTCCAAGGCGTATATGGAGAGGTCAGGCCAAGTGTTCAGCTTGGACATCCAATAATTAAAGGGAACTGAAGCATCAGAAAGTACGCATGTATGGTCACTTAAGTACCCATTGAGCATGTTCTGCAACTTCTCCCTCCTTGACGTTTTTACAGGCACAGATAGCCCTTGCTGTTGTGCTGGTTTATTGACAATTGCCCAATTTGTGCATATTTTTCCCCCACCTCTATTGGACCTGGTGTTCGTGTCTCTCTCCATTATCCCTTAGTGTTGAAAACAGCCGCTACCACTGCCACCAGCATTATCTGAGTTTTTCAGCAACTGATCTACAACGGCCCTCAAACGATTTCATTGTAAAACTCTTTGGTGACTCCTAAAGGAGAAAAGGAAATTTCTTCTTGTAATGTGGATCGAGAAAGGTGGCCAACCAGCATTGGTTGTTGGATAAAATGTGTATCATGCGAGGGTTTTGCCACAGACACTTACACACAAACTGTGCCATGTGAGCCAAGCTGCAAAAAGGCAAATGTTCTGTGTCCCCAACAGTAGGAACAGTACCCATCCTCTCCTCATGCTGAATTGCCTCCTCCTCCACCTCCTCCTATCCAGGCCATCCAGGCTGCACAGACATGAAACTTGGGTTTGGTGTCCACTCTGCAGCATTAGGAGTACCCTCGGTAGCACAGAAAAACAAATTCTCTCCCTCCTCATCCTCCTCGTTTTCCTCCTCATCACCCAATGTTGCCTCAGAATATTGGCTGGGCTGGGTAGTATCACCCATTGTGAAATCTGGCTCCATACCAACATGCTGGGCATTCAAAGCTTCCTCTTTGGGATTATGCAGTGATTGTTTCAAGAGAGACAGCCTTGGGATGGTTATGCTTATAATAGCCTGATCACCACGCACAAGCTTGGTGCAGTACTCAAAGTTCTCAAGACCCTCACAAATGTCTATGATCCACACAAACTTGACAGTTGTTAAGTGTGGTGGCTGACTCTCAGTCTGTTGGGCATGTTGAAGCTGGTATTCAGCTAACTGCCCTCTGCTGCTCACTAATCCTCGCCAACATATGATAGGTTGAGTTACACCGCGTGGGCAGGTCGCAAATGAGTTGATGACATGGCAAATTCATGTGCTTTTGCAGCACTGTAAGACCAGCAAATGCGGTAGAGGAATGTCGGAAATGGGTACTAATTCGGCAGACCTTCTCAAGTAGGTACGGCAAGGCAGGATAACTTATCAGTAGTGTTGAGCATTCCGATACCGCAAGTATCGGGTATCGGCCGATATTTGCGGTATCGGATACCGGAATCGGAAGTTCCCAGAATTCAAACTGAACGCAGCAGCCAATGAGGAATGAATGGAGGTGTGGGCACATCCTGTTTAGCATGGTGGGCATGTAAGTACTGGCAAGGCTGTGATTGGCTGCCGAAATGATGTCACTCAGCACTATAAAAAACGCTGCCGCCATTTTGCGCTCACTCTGCTGTGATTTCAGTTAGGGACAGGATGCTGTGTTCTAACTGAGGGCCAGTTGAGATAGCTAATTGCTTTATTTTCCTTTCCAAAGGCTAATTTAGCAAAACGCTGTGTGTTCTTCACTGTTCACCTTGCTCTTGCCTTGCAGCGCTGTTTTAACAGCGTTCTGCAAGGTCTCTGTGTGTGTGTGTGTGTGCAGCTCACTCTGTAGTCTGTGTGCAGCCATATACCCGGTTGTATTCAGCTCAGGGGGGGTTCACACTGCCTCACACAGTTGTCCTTTTTTGCTCATAGTGCAGCCTGCTGCACATTTTTTCTCAAATTTCCTATTAGTGTTTTTCCTCCCGTCTCCAGCTAAATTGTGGAAAAACACTACATAGGATAACCTAGAGGGGTTTTTTTGGGCCTTGCAGAGCCGTTTACGGCTGTCTGCACGGTCTCTGTGTGAGCGCAGCTCGCCCTGTAGTCTGTGTGCAGCCATAGCCGGTTGGATTCAGCTCAGGGTGCGTTACTGCCTCATACCTTGAAAAAAAATTTCATTTTTTTCAAATAGTGCAGCCAGTTTAAAATTTAAAAAAAAAATTTCCTATTAGTGTTTTTCCACCCGTCTCCAGCTAAATTGTGGAATAACACTACATAGGATAACCTAGAGGGTGTTTATTGGGCCTTGCAGCGCCATTTACAGCTCTCTGCACGGTCTCTGTGTGAGCGCAGCTCGCCCTGTAGTCTGTGTGCAGCCATAGCCGGTTGGATTCAGCTCAGGGTGCGTTACTGCCTCATACCTTGAATAAAAATTTCCTTTTTTTCAAATAGTGCAGCCTGTTTAAAATTTAACAAAAAAAATCCCAATTAGTGTCTTTCCACCCGTCTCCAGCTAAATAGTGGAAAAACACAAAATAGGATAACCTAGAGGAGGTTTTTTGGGCCTTGCAGAGCCGTTTACGGCTGTCTGCACGGTCTCCGTGTGATTTAAACTAGCTCTGTAGCCCGATCTGCAAAAAAAAAAAAAGTAAAGTTCACCAAACACAACTTAACACTTGTGTAGGCCACATTGGAAAAATAATAAAGTTTAGTCCACACTTTACAACATTAGTGTTTCTTACACCTGTTAGGAGGAGCATTTCAGGAATAAGCACACTAAGGCCTTAGTACTTTTCTGCTTATCTTTATCTGTCAACCAAGATGAAGAGGGCAGGGAGTAAGGCACGTGGGCGTGGGCGCGGAGCAGGGAGAGGAGCAGGGAGAGGACGTGGTGATTCTGTGCCTGCTGCGGGCGCCGGTGACTCGTCGTCACTCAGTTTCAGCAGGGAACAGTCCTTCATGCGCAGCTTTGTCGAAGAGCGCCGTGCACCGCTGCTGCGTGAAGACCAAATTGAAGCCGTTGTCGGGTGGATGGCAGCTAACGCCTCGGCATCGACTTCAGTTAGTGCCACATCCTCTCAGGCACAGAGCACTGGAGAGCAGCCATCTGTCTCTTCACCACCTGCCAAATTGGCCACTCAGTAAGAGAGCCCAGGACAGGAGCCGTCTCTACTTCTGTTCTCTGAATCTCTTGGCTTGGAAACAGGGGGCCAGCCAAGCAGCATTGGAGAAATGGAAGAAGAGGCAGTGTGCAGTGATGCCCAACAGCTTTTTCTCTCTGACTCTGAAGAGGCGGGTGGGCCAGTGCCTCCGGTGACCACAGCGCAGTACGCATCTGATGATGAAACTCAGGTGCCGCTTTCTGGTGCGTACTGTGCTGCCGAGACTACCCAGGAGGAGCAGTTGGTGGCAGAGGGTAGTGGAGATGATGAGGTCGTTGACCCATCGTGGCGTGAGGAACAGGAAGGTGGTGGGAGCAGCTCTGAGGAAGAGATTCCCCTTACGGGCCAAAGAGGGAGAGGGAGGGGGAAGACTGCGGAGCCTGTAGCCTCCACTTTGGCACCAGTTAGGAGCCTGTCTCTTTCCAAAGCCAAAAATGGCGCTCCCAAGACTTGCAGTGCCTGGTCCTTTTTTGACACAGTTGCAGATGACATTTGTTTTGTCAAATGCAAGCTGTGTCATCAGAAAGTAAAAAGAGGGAAAAATGTCAGCAATCTCAATACCACAAATATGTGGAAACATGTGCGGACCAGGCACGCGGTGGAGTTACAGAAACAGACTGAAGATGTAGGCCAACCAACAGCGGCAGCTACCACCTCTTCAGCTCGTGTTGCCTCTTCCTCCAGCTCACGCACAGCTGGTTTGGCTTCCTCCCAGGATCGCCATGGAAGAACCTCTGGCACTGTTGTCCAGAGACCTTGTGTAATTCCACCCACAGCACCACCTTCCCAGTCATCCTCACACTCCCAGTCTACTCTACAGCCATCGGTAGTACAAGCATGGGAGAAAAGGCGGGCATTCTCGGCCAACCATCCCCGAGCACAGGCTCTGAATGCAGGCATTGCCAAACTGTTGTCCCTGGAAATGCTCTCGTTCAGGCTGGTGGAGACTGACAGCTTCCGTGACTTGATGGCATTGGCAGTCCCACTGTACAAGGTGCCCAGCCGCTTTTACTTCAGCAGGCAAGCTGTCACTGCCCTGCACAGGCATGTTGAGGGAAACATAAAACATGCGCTACTGAACGCCGTCAGTACCAAGGTCCACCTCACCACCGATGCGTGGACCAGTCAGCATGGACAGGGGTGATACGTTTCCCTCACTGCCCATTGGGTTAATGTTGTTGAGCCAGGTACAGATCGTGCGAGTGGCGCAGGACGTGTCCTACCCACTCCAAGGATTGCAGGAATCCAGTCTGTACGCATTGACTCCTCCTCTTACACAAGTTCCTCAGAATCAACTCTGCAGGAGCCGTCACAGTCCACCTCCACATGGACCCGTGAACGTTTACCTATGACCGACATGAGCACAGCCGTGGCCAAACGTCAGCAGGCCGTCTTGAAACTAGTTTCATTGGGGAATCGAAGCCACACAGCGCAGGAGCTCTGGAATGCCATCAAGCAGGAGAGCGATGTGTGGTTACTGCCAGCGAATCTCCAGCCAGGCATGGTAGTGTGTGACAATGGCCGAAATCTGGTGGCAGCTTTGGCCCTTGGCAACCTCACTCACATCCCATGTCTGGCACATGTGCTCAGTTTGGTTGTGCAGAGTTTTCTGAGGGACTATCCGGATCTTGATGCCCTGCTGCACAAGGTCCGCTTAGAGTGTGCTCACTTGCGGCGTTCCAGTTTGGCCAGATCCCGCATTGCTGCTCTGCAGCGCCGATTCCGCCTTCCGGAACACCGCATCATATGTGACCTACCTACCCGGTGGAATTCCACGTTACATATGTTGGAGCGGTTGTGTGAGCAGCAGCAAGCAGTTATGGAGTACCAGCTGCATCAGGCGCAAAGAAGTCGCAGTCAGCGCCGATCAGACTTCACAACCACAGAGTGGGCCACTATGAAGGACGTCTGCCAGGTTTTGCGTCCTTTTGATTATTCCACGCGGATGGCAAGTGCAGATGATGCACTAGTCAGCATGACTGTCCCCCTTATCTGCCTGCTTCAGCAAACTTTGCAAGGGTTAAGGGATGATGTTGTGGAAGAGGTGGAGGATGAGGAGTCACCTTTTCCATCAGCTTCTGGAGAGTCAGCGCCACGTGGTTCCTCACAAAGGGGTACGCAGGGGCCAATTTGTGAGGAGGATGAGGAGGAGTCAATGGAGGAGGAAGAGCTCCGTCCAGAGGAGGGAGCGACACAATTGTCCAGTGGTCAGTGTGTACAGCGAGGGTGGGGTGATGACGATCATGTCTCAAGCAGGGGACAGCGTTTCTGGGCCAGTTGGCACTCTGCAGTACATGGTGGATTTCATGCTGCAGTGCCTGAGAAACGACCGCCGCATCGACCACATTCTCAACATGCCTGATTATTGGGTGTTCACCCTCCTCGATCCTCGCTACCGGGACAACGTCCAAAACCTCATCCCAGCGTTGACCCGGGAGCGTAAATTGCGGGAGTACCACGACACACTGGTGAATTCCATCATCTTCTCCTGTCCAACTGAGAGGAGTGCTGCTAGTGCTTTACAAAGCAGCTCAGTGCGTCGAGGCAGTGGGGGAGGCTCTGCCCAAAGAGGGAGCAGAAGCAGTGCCTCTGCCCAAGGCAAGCCCAGTATGGCACAACTCTGGCACACTTTTGTGTGCCCGCCCCAAATGTCTACACCATCACCGGCGGCTCCAGTCAGCAGGAGGCAACGGTTCCGTCAGATGGTGACAGACTGCATGGCTTGCCCTCTTACTGTACTCCCAGACGGCTCTTCCCCGTTCAAGTTTTGGGTCTCTAAGCTGGATACATGGCCAGAGCTAAGCCAGTATGCATTGGAGGTGCTGGCTTGCCCTGCGGCTAGTGTCTTATCGGAACGTGTCTTTAGTGCCGCAGGTGGTGTACTAACAGACCGTCGCATGCGACTGTCCTCCGATAACGTTGACCGGCTTACTTTCCTGAAAATGAACCAGGCCTGGATCTCGCAGGAATTTGCCACTCCTCTGCCTGATTAAGTAATTGGGTGTCATCCAGGTCTCCTGATGTGTTCATCTTTCTACCACCTGAACTGCTATTCCTGGGCTCCAACACCGCCAGTTGCGGCTCAGAAGTGCAGGCTGCACAGTCAAAACATACGACCCAGTGTTATTGGGTTTCAGTAACGTCAGCTGATCCCCAGCTGTGTAGCCGGCAATGTGTCCTGCGACTGCCACGCTGGCACAACAACCTAAATGTAAGGGAACCTGTCCCCCCCCCCCGTCGTTTGTTACTGAAAGAGCCATCTTGTGCAGCAGTAATGCTGCACAAGGAAAAGGTAGCTCTTTTGGTTTAGCTCCTTGCACACGCAGAACTTAACACTTATAAAATGTGTTCACTGATACCGTTATACCGTCCAGGAGCTGGGACTTTCCTTCGTAATGTGACGCAGCACAGCCGTCATTCCTACCCCCTTGGTGCCATGCGCTGCCTCCTCAGCGTTGTTTTAAGCTGTCACGGAGCCTGCGCTGTTCTGTTATCCCTTGGGCATGCCCTATTTGCGCTGCCTGTCTTCTGACATAATTTGGTGTCAGGCTGGCTGCGCCTGTGCGGCCGCGCTGCCCGAGATCCCGCCTCGCAGTGTCTTCTGATTGAGTCACACTGCGGGCCTGGGATCCATGGGCATGCGCAGTGCATATACTAGCCTCTCACTCCCCTTCTTCACGCTTCTTCAGACTAGGCGGCGTCAGCTGATCCCTAATAGCATGCCACGGCCGTGACGCCGCACAGTCTGAAGAAGCAGGAAGGAGGTGAGTGAGAGGCGATGATATGCACTGCGCATGCCCATGGATCCAAGGCCCGCAGTGGGATTACGTTAGACGAGACTGCGAGGTGGGATCTGGAGCAGCGTGGACGCACAGGCACTGACAGCCTGACACCAAATTATGTCAGAAGACAGGCAGCGCTAATTGGGCATGGCCAAGGGCTAACAGAACAGCGCAGGCTCCGTGACAGCTTAAAACAACACTGAGGAGGCAGCGCACGGCACCAAGGGGATAGGAATGACAGCTGTGCTGTGTCCCATTACGAAGGAAATTTGCACCTCCAGGACGGTTGAATGGTATAAGGGGACACATTTTTAGTGTTTACTTCAGTGTTTGCAAGGAGCATAATTAAAAGAGCAACCTTTTCCTTTTGCATCCTTAGTGCTGCACAAGATGGCTCTTTCAGCTACAAACGTCTTGGGGGGGGTTAAAGGTTCCCTTTCAACTTGCTCCAATCAGGCTTCGGCCTACACTCTGTTCCTCTGCTCCTCCTGCTGACCCTGGGCTCTAACACCGCCAGTTGGTGCCTGGAAGTGCTGTGTGCACAGTTAACAGTCGCTCCTCTGTTATTGGGGTTCAGTAACGTCAGCTGATCCCCAGCTGTGTGTGCGGCAATACCTCCAATCTGCTCCTCCTGCTGTCCCTGGGCTCTAACACCGCCAGTTGGTGCCTGGAAGTGCTGTGTGCACAGTTAACAGTCGCTCCTCTGTTATTGGGGTTCAGTAACGTCAGCTGATCCCCAGCTGTGTGTGCGGCAATACCTCCAATCTGCTCCTCCTGCTGTCCCTGGGCTCTAACACCGCCAGTTGGTGCCTGGAAGTGCTGTGTGCACAGTTAACAGTCGCTCCTCTGTTATTGGGGTTCAGTAACGTCAGCTGATCCCCAGCTGTGTGTGCGGCAATACCTCCAATCTGCTCCTCCTGCTGTCCCTGGGCTCTAACACCGCCAGTTGGTGCCTGGAAGTGCTGTGTGCACAGTTAACAGTCGCTCCTCTGTTATTGGGGTTCAGTAACGTCAGCTGATCCCCAGCTGTGTGTGCGGCAATACCTCCAATCTGCTCCTCCTGCTGTCCCTAGGCTCTAACACCGCCAGTTGGTGCCTGGAAGTGCTGTCTGCACAGTCAACAGTCGCTCCTCTGTTATTGGGGTTCAGTAACATCAGCTGATCCCCAGCTGTGTATCCGGCAACGTGTCATGCGACCGCCACGCTGGCACACCTAAAATGTAAGGGGACCTGTTCCCCCCCCCCTAGGTGTTTGTTACTGAAAGAGACACCATGTGCAGCACTAATACTGCACAAGGGAAAGGTCGCTCTTGAAATTATGCTCCTTGCAAACGCTGAACTACACACTCATGTAATGTGTCCCCTCACACCGTCCAACCGTCCCGGAGGTTGGACTTTCCTTTGTAATGTGACGCAGCACAGCCGTCATTGCTACCCCCTTGCCACCGTGCGCTGGCTCCTTAGCGTTGTTTGATTCCGTCATGAACCCTGCGCTGTTATGTTATCCCTTGGCCATGCACAGTTTGCGCTGCCCGTCCTCTGACATCATTTGTTGTCGTCCTGGCTGCGCCTGTGCGTCCACGCTGCCCGAAATCCCACCTCGCAGTGTCGTCTAATGTGATCCCACAGTGGGCCTGGTATCCATGGCCATGCGCAGTGCATATACTAGCCTCTCACTCCCCTTCTTCACGCTTCTTCAGACTAGGCGGCGTCAGCTGATCCCTAATAGCATGCCACGGCCGTGACGCCGCACAGTCTGAAGAAGCAGGAAGGAGGTGAGTGAGAGGCGATGATATGCACTGCGCATGCCCATGGATCCCTGGCCCGCAGTGGGACTACATTAGATGACACTGCAAGGTTGGATCTCGGGCAGCTTGGACGCACAGGCACTGCCAGCCTGACACCTACATGATGTCAGAAGACGGGCACCGCTAACTGTGCATGGCCAAGGGATAACATTACAGCGCGGGCTCCGTGACAGAACCAAACAACGTTGAGGAGGTGGCGCACGGCACCAAGGGGGTTGGAATGACGGCTTTGCTGTGTCACATTACAAAGGAAAGTCCCACTTCCAGGACGGTTTGACAGTGTGAGGGGACACATTATATGAGTGTGTACTTCAGCGTTTGCAAGGAGCATAATTTTCGGAGCCACCATTTTCCATGTGAAGTATTACTGCTGTACAAGATGCTCCACTGCAGGCTTCGGCCTATACTCTGCTCCTCTTTGATTCCCTGGGTTTCAACACTGTCATTTGCCACCTGGAAGTGTTGTCTACACAGAAAAAACACTAGGTGATGTGTCAGTGGGGTTCAGCACCGCCAGCTGTTCCCCTGCTGTGTAGTCGGCAACGTGTCCAGCACAAGCCACGCTGGCACAACAGAACAAAAGCTGCCACCAGTGCAGGCTTCGGCCTACACTCTGCTCCTCTCCTCCTCCTGCTGACCCTGGGCTTAAACACCGCTAGTTTTTGCCCGGAAGTGCTAGCTGCACAGAGAAAAACACCAGCCAATGTGTTAGTGGGGTTCAGCAACGCCAGCTGTTCCCCTGCTGTGTAGCCGGCAACGTGACCTGCAAACGCCACGCAGGCACATGAACTGAAATTAAAGGGAACCTGGCCCCACCCCCCAGGTGTTTCTATGTATAACAGCCACCTTGTACAGCAGTACTGCTGCATTTGTACAAGGTGGCTGTTTTTTTCTCCTTGCCCACGTAGAATTAAACACATAAAATATGTGTCTCATTAGAGACCATTACAATGTCCCTGAGGTGTGACTTTCCTTTTTAATGACACGCACCACCCCCCTTGGTAGCGTTGCCTGTCTTCTGACATCATTGGTTGGCTGCCTGTGCCTGTGCATCCGCCCTGCCCGACACAACCCCCCTCGTTTCATATATTTTGGCTGCGAGTGTGTGATTGATGGGCATGTGCAGTGCATATGTTCGCCTGTTTTAACTCATCTCCTTCCGCCTTCTTCAGACTGTGCGGCCTCCTGGCCGTGGTAGGCGATAAGGGATCAGCTGAGGCCGCCCAGTCTGAAGCAGGTGTAAGGACATGTGTGAGCGGCAAACATATTTACTGCACAAGGCCACGAATACCAGCCACGCAGTGTGATTTTTTGAAAACACACTGCGGGCCTGGGATTCATATCCATTGCTAACCGCAACGGCCAACATGAAATGAGGTGAGAAGACAGGCAGTGCTCACAGCGCATGGCCAAGGGATCACAATAGCGCAGACTCCTGTACAGCTAATAACAACGCTCAGGAATCTGTGCCCACCACCTAGGTGTAAATTTTGACACCTGTGCTGCGTCTCCTTAAAAAGACAAGTCACGCCTCCACTACTGTTTGACAGTATAATGGGCTAAATAGTGTACGTGTTTTATTCAGCGTGTGCAAGGAGCAAACTAAATAGAGCAACCTTTTACTTGTGCAGCATTAATGCTGCACAAGGTGTGGCTCTTGTACCTTGCAACACCTGAGGGGGGGTTAAAGGTTACCTTTGAAATTGGTTCAACTAGGCTTCGGCCTATACTCTGATCCTCTCCTCCTCCTGCTGACCCTGGGCTCTAACACCGCTAGTTTTTGCCCGGAAATGCGAGCTTCACAGAGAAAAACAACAGCCAATGTGTTAGTGGGGTTCAGCACCGCCAGCTGTTCCCCTGGTGTGTAGCCGGCATCGTGTCCAGCACAAGCCAAGCTGGCACAACCGACCAAAAGCTGCCACCAGTGCAGGCTTCGGCCTACACTTTGCTCCTCTCCTCCTCCTGCTGACCCTGGGCTCTAACACCGCTAGTTTTTGCCCGGAAATGCGAGCTTCACAGAGAAAAACAACAGCCAATGTGTTAGTGGGGTTCAGCACCGCCAGCTGTTCCCCTGCTGTGTAGCCGGCATCGTGTCCAGCACAAGCCACGCTGGCACAACCGACCAAAAGCTGCCACCAGTGCAGGCTTCGGCCTACACTTTGCTCCTCTCCTCCTCCTGCTGACCCTGGGCTCTAACACCGCCAGTTTTTGCCCGGACATGCGAGCTGCACAGAGAAAAACACCAGTCAATGTGTCAGTGGGGTTCAGCAACGCCAGCTGTTCCCCTGCTGTGTAGCTGGCAACGTGTCCTGCAAACGCCACGCAGGCACATGAACTGAAATTGAAGGAAGCCTGCCCCGCACCCCCAGGTGTTTCTATGTATAACAGCCACCTTGTACAGCAGTACTGCTGCATTTGTATAAGGTGGCAGACTTTTTCTCCTTGCCCACGTTTAATTAAACACGTACTAAATGTGTCTCATTGAGACCATTCCACTGTCCCTGAGGTGTGACTTTCCTTTCTAATGATACGCAGCACCACCCTTGTTAGCGCTGCCCGTCTTTTGACATCATTGGTTAGCTGGCTGCGCCTGTGCGTCTGCCCTGCTCGAAACAACGCCCCTCGGTGTCTTATTTTTTTGGACAACGAGGATGTGATTGATGGGCATGTGCAGTGCATATGTTTGCCTGTGTTCACTCATCTCCTTCCGCCTTCTTCAGACTGGGTGGCCTCATGACCGCGGCATGCGATAAGGGATCAGATGAGGCCGCCCAGTCTGAAGCAGGTGTAAGGACATGTGTGAGCGGCAAACATATTTACTGCACAAGGCCAAGAATCCCAGCCACGCAGTGTGATTTTTAGAAAACACACTGTGGGTCTGGGATTCATGTCCATCGCTAACCGCAACGGCTGACATGAAATGAGGTCAGAAGACAGGAAGCGCTCACAGCGCATGGCCAAGGGATAACAAGAGCGCAGACTCCTGTACAGCAAATAACAACGCTCAGGAAGCTGCGCCCATGCACCAAGGTGTTATTTTCGACACCTGTGCTGCTTTTCTTTAAAAAGACAAGTCACGCCTCCACGACTGTTTTACAGTAGAATGGGCTAAATAGTGTACGTGTTTTATTCAGCGTGTGCAAGGAGCAAAATTAAGAGAGCAACCATTTACTTGTGCAGCATTAATGCTGCACAAGGTGTGGCTCTTGTACCTTGCAACACCTGAGGGGGGGTTAAAGGTTACCTTTGAAATTGGTTCAACTAGGCTTCGGCCTACACTCTGCTCCTCTCCTCCTCCTGCTGACCCTGGGCTATAACACCGCCAGTTGTAGCCTGGAAGTGCTAGGTGCACAGAGAAAAACACCCGCCAATGTGATAGTGGGGTTCAGCACCGCCAGCTGTTCCCCTGCTGTGTAGCCGGCATCGTGTCCAGCACAAGCCACGCTGGCACAACTGACCAAAAGCTGCCACCAGTGCAGGCTTCGGCCTACACTCTGCTCCTCTCCTCCTCCTGCTGCCCCTGGGCTCAAACACCGCTAGTTTTTGCCCGGAAATGCGAGCTGCACAGAGAAAAAAAACAGCCAATGTGTTAGTGGGGTTCAGCACCGCCAGCTGTTCCCCTGCTGTGTAGCCTTCATCGTGTCCAGCACAAGCCACGCTGGCACAACTGACCAAAAGCTGCCACCAGTGCTGGCTTCGGCCTACACTCTGCTCCTCTCCTCCTCCTGCTGACCCTGGGCTCTAACACCGCTAGTTTTTGCCCGGAATTGCTAGCTGCACAGAGAAAAACACCAGCCAATGTGTTAGTGGGGTTCAGCACCGCCAGCTGTTCCCCTGCTGTGTAGCCGGCAACGTGACCTGCAAACACCACGCAGGCACATGAACTGAAATTGAAGTGAGCCTGCCCCCCACCCCCAGGTGTTTCTATGTATAACAGCCACCTTGTACAGCAGTACTGCTGCATTTGTACAAGGTGGCTGACTTTTTCTCCTTGCCCATGTGGAACTCAACACGTACAAAATGTGTCTCATTAGAGACCATTACAATGTCCCTGAGGTGTGACTTTCCTTTTAATGACACCCAGCACCCCCATTGTTAGCGCTGCCCATCTTCAGACATCATTGGTTGGCTGGCTGTGCCTGTGCGTCCGCCCTGCCCGACACAACACCCCTCGTTGTCTCATATATTTTGACTGCGAGGGTGTGATTGATGGGCACGAGCAGTGCATATGTTCGCCTGTCTTCACTCCCCTCATTCCGCCTTCTTTCAGACTGTGCGGCCTCATGGCCGTGGCAGGCAATAAGGGATCAGCTGAGGCCGCCCAGTCTGAAGCAGGTGTAAGGACATGTGTGAGCGGCGAACATATTTACTGCACAAGGCCACGAATCCCAGCACCGCAGTGTGACTTTATGGAAAGGCACTGTGGGTCTGGGATTTATGGCCATCGTTAACCGCACCGGCCAACATGAAATGAGGTCATAAGACGGCCTGCACTAACAGGGTATTGCCAAGGGATAACACAAGAGCGCACTCTCCTGTACTGCAAATAACAACGGTAAGGAGTCAGCGCCCAGCACCTAGGTGTAAATTTTGACACCTGTGCTGCGTCTTCTTCAAAAGAAAAGTCACGCCTCAACTACTGTTTGACAGTATAATGGGCTAAATAGTGTACGTGTTTTATTCAGCGTGTGCAAGGAGCAAAATGAAGAGAGCAACCTTAGACTTGTGCAGCATTAATGCTGTTCAAGGTGTTGCTCTTGTACCTTGCAACACCTGAGGGGGGGTTAAAGGTTTCCTTTGAAATTGGTTCAACTAGGCTTCGGCCTACACTTTGCTCCTCTCCTCCTCCTGCTGACCCTGGGCTCTAACACCGCTAGTTTTTGCCCTGAAGTGCTAGCTGCACAGAGAAAAACACCAGCCAATGTGTTAGTGGGGTTCAGCACCGCCAGCTGTTCCCCTGCTGTGTAGCCGGCATCGTGTCCAGCACAAGCCACGCTGGCACAACCGACCAAAAGCTGCCACCAGTGGAGGCTTCGGCCTACACTCTGCTCATCTCCTCCTCCTGCTGACCCTGGGCTCTAACACCGCTAGTTTTTGCCCGGACATGCGAGCTGCACAGAGAAAAACACCAGTCAATGTGTCAGTGGGGTTCAGCAACGCCAGCTGTTCCCCTGCTGTGTAGCTGGCAACGTGTCCTGCAAACGCCACGCAGGCACATGAACTGAAATTGAAGGAAGCCTGCCCCCAACCCCCAGGTGTTTCTATGTATAACAGCCACCTTGTACAGCAGTACTGCTGCATTAGTACAAGGTGGCTGACTTTTTCTCCTTGCCCACGTGGAACTCAACACGTACAAAATGTGTCTCATTGAGACCATTCAACTGTCCCTGAGGTGTGACTTTCCTTTCTAATGATACGCAGCACCACCCTTGGTAGCGCTGCCCGTCTTCTGACATCATTGGTTGCCTGCCTGTGCGTCCGCCCTGCCCAACACAACGCCCCTCGTCTCATATATTTTGGCTGCGAGGGTGTTATTGATGGGCATGTGCAGTGCATATGTTCGCCTGTCTTAACTCATCTCCTTCCGCCTTCTTCAGACTGTGCCGCCTCATGGCCGCGGCATGCGATAAGGGATCAGATGAGGCCGCCCAGTCTGAAGCAGGTGTAAGGACATGTGTGAGCGGGCAAACATATTAACTGCACAAGGGCACGAATCCCAGCCACGCAGTGTGATTTTTTCCAAACACACTGTGGGTCTGGGATTCATGTCCACCGCTAACTGCATCGGCCGACATGAAATGAGGTCAGAAGACAGGAAGCGCTCACAGCGCATGGCCAAGGGATAACAAGAGCGCAGACTCCTGTACAGCAAATAACAACGCTCAGGAAGCTGCGCCCATGCACCAAGGTGTTATTTTCGACACCTGTGCTGCTTTTCTTTAAAAAGACAAGTCACGCCTCCACGACTGTTTTACAGTAGAATGGGCTAAATAGTGTACGTGTTTTATTCAGCGTGTGCAGGGAACAAAATTAATAGAGCAACCTTTTACTTGTGCAGCATTAATGCTGCACAAGGTGTGGCTCTTGTACCTTGCAACACCTGAGGGGGGGTTAAAGGTTACCTTTGAAATTGGTTCAACTAGGCTTTGGCCTACACTCTGCTCCTCTCCTCCTCCTGCTGACCCTGGGCTCTAACACCGCTAGTTTTTGCCCGGAAGTGCTAGCTGCACAGAGAAAAACACCAGCCAATGTGTTAGTGGGGTTCAGCACCGCCAGCTGTTCCCCTGCTGTGTAGCCGGCAATGTGACCTGCAAACGCCACGCAGGCACATGAACTGAAATTAAAGGGACCCTGCCACCCACCCCAAGGTGTTTCTATGTATAACAGCCACCTTGTACAGCAGTACTGCTGCATTTGTACAAGGTGGCTGACTTTGTCTACTTGCCCACGTTAAAATTAAACACGTAAAAAATGTGTCTCATTACAGACCATTACAATGTCCCTGAGGTGTGACTTTCCTTTTTAATGACACGCAGCACCCCCCTTGTTAGCGCTGCCCGTCTTCTGACATCTTTGGATGGCTGGCTGCGGCTGTGCGTCCACCCTGCCTGAAACCACGCTCCTCGTTGTCTTACTTATTTTGACTGCGAGGGTGTGATTGATGGGCACGAGCAGTGGATATCTTCGCCTGTCTTTACTCATCTCCTTCCGCCTTCTTTAGAATGTGCGGCCTGATGGCCGCGGCATGCGAGAAGGGATCAGATGAGGCCGCCCAGTCTGATGCAGGTGTAAGGACATGAGGGACAGGCGACAAAATTTACTGCGCAAGGTCACGAATCCCAGCTCTGCAGTGTGACTTTATTAAAAGAAACTGCGTGTCTGGGATTCATGTCCATCGCTAACCGCAACGGCCGACATGAAATGAGGTCAGAAGACAGGACGCGCTCACAGCGCATGGCCAAGGGATAACAAGAGTGCAGACTCCTGTACAGCAAATAACAACGCTCAGGAAGCTGCGCCCATGCACCAAGGTGTTATTTTCGACACCTGTGCTGCTTTTCTTTAAAAAGACAAGTCACGCCTCCACGACTGTTTTACAGTAGAATGGGCTAAATAGTGTACGTGTTTTATTCAGCGTGTGCAAGGAGCAAAATTAAGAGAGCAACCTTTTACTTGTGCAGCATTAATGCTGCACAAGGTGTGGCTTTTGTACCTTGCAACACCTGAGGGGGGGTTAAAGGTTACCTTTGAAATTGGTTCAACTAGACTTTGGCCTACACTCTGCTCCTCTCCTCCTCCTGCTGACCCTGGGCTCTAACACCGCCAGTTTTTGCCCGGACGTGCTAGCTGCACAGAGAAAAACACCAGCCAATGTGTTAGTGGGGTTCAGCACCGCCAGCTGTTCCCCAGCTGTGTAGCCGGCAACGTGACCTGCAAACGCCACGCAGGCACAACAGAACAAAAGCTGCCGCCAGTGCAGGCTTCGGCCTACACTCTGCTCCTCTCCTCCTCCTGCTGACCCTGGGCTCATAATACTGCCAGTTTTTGCCCGGACGTGCTAGCTGCACAGAGAAAAACACCAGCCAATGTGTTAGTGGGGTTCAGCACCGCCAGCTGTTCCCCAGCTGTGTAGCCGGCAACGTGACCTGCAAACGCCACGCAGGCACAACAGAACAAAAGCTGCCACCAGTGCAGGCTTCGGCCTACACTCTGCTCCTCTCCTCCTCCTGCTGACCCTGGGCTCATAACACTGCCAGTTTTAGCCTGGAAGTGCTAGCTGCACAGAGAAAAACACCAGCCAATGTGTCAGTGGGGTTCAGCACCGCCAGCTGTTCCCCAGCTGTGTAGCCGGCAACGTGCCCTGCAAATGCCATGCAGGCACATGAACTGAAATTGAAGGGAGCCTGCCCCCCACCCCCAGGTGTTTCTATGTATAACAGCCACCTTGTTCAGCAGTGCTGCTGCATTTGTACAAGGTGGCTGACTTTTTCTCCTTGCCCACGTGGAACTCAACACGTACAAAATGTGTCTCATTGAGACCATTCCACTGTCCCTGAGGTGTGACTTTCCTTTGTAATGATACGCAGCACCCCCCTTGGTAGCGCTTCCCGTCTTTTGACATCATGGTTAGCTGGCTGCACCTGTGCATCCGCCCTGCGTGAAACAACGCCCCTCGTTGTCTTATTTATTTTGTCAGCGAGGGTGTGGTTTATGGGCACGAGCAGTGCATATGTTCGCCTGTCGTCACTCATCTCCTTCCGCCTTCTTCAGACTGTGCGGCCTCATAGCCGCGGCATGCGAAAAGGGATCAGCAGAGGCCGCCCAGTCTGAAGCAGGTGTAAGGACGTGTGTGAGCGTTGAAAATATTTACTGCTCAAGGCCACGAATCCCAGCACCGCAGTGTGACTTTATGAAAAGGCAGTGTGGGTCTGGGATTTATGGCCATCGTTAACCGCAGCGGCCAACATGAAATGAGGTCATAAGACGGGCAGCGCTAACAGGGCATTGCCAAGGGATAACACAAGAGCGCAGACTCCTGTACAGCAAAAAACAACGCTCAGGAAGCTGCGCCAAGCACAAAGGCGTTATTTGGGACACCTATGCTGCGTCCCCTTAAAAATACAAGTCACGCCTCAACTACAGTTTGACTGTAGAATGGCCTAAATTGTGTACGTGTTGCATTCAGCGTGTGCAAGTAGACAAATTAATAGAGCAACCTTTTACTTGTGCAGCATTAATGCTGCACAAGGTGTGGCTCTTGTACTTTGTAACACCTGAGGGGGGGTTAAAGGTTACCTTTGAAATTGGTTCAACTAGGCTTCGGCCTACACTCTGCTCCTCTCCTCCTCCTGCTGACCCTGGGCTGTAACAACGCTAGTTTTTGCCCGGAAGTGCTAGCTGCACAGAGAAAAACACCAGCCAATGTGTTAGTGGGGTTCAGCACCGCCTGCTGTTCCCCCACTGTGTAGCCGGCAAAGTGTCCTGCAAACGCAACGCAGACACAAAGCTGACTCCAGTGCAGGCTTCGGCCTACACTCTGCTCCCCCTACTTACCCTTTGCTCCAACACCGCTAGTTGGGGCTGTAGGAAGACAATGTTTGATGGGCAACGCATCCGGGTTCCAGCACCGCCAGCTGGTTCTCGGCAGTGTTTTTGTCACAGGTACTCCCTCGTGACAAACCTGGTTTCAGCACCGTCAGCTGTTTCCGGGTTGTGTCAAACTCGCTGAGACGCCTATGCTTGCCCCGTAGTATTGCAGTCGGGTTAGCCAACTCCAGGGTGCCTCCAGTTTAGGAGCTTCCTATGTGGGCTGCGTGAACTGGTAGTCAAGGCTGGTTCTGTAGTGCCAGTAGGCCCAGCTCCCCCTGTAGGACTGTTGGGGTTCGGTAACTGCGGCTGCCTCGCGGCCTAGCTGTTCTCTCCTCTCCTGTGGGCCTTCGGGTCCACTGCCTGGTTCCAGCACCGTCAGCTGGTTCCGGGCCGAGCCTTTGGCTTAGGTGCCTCCTCCTGGGTATCCGAGTTCCGCCAACGCCAGGCGGTCCTTGGTAGTGCTTTTAAGCGCGGGCACCTACAGCTTAGTAACCGGGTTCCAACACCGTCAGCTGGTACTCGGTCGTGCCATTGGCTCTTGCACACTGTGGCAACGCATCTGAGTTCCAGGACCGCCAGCTGGTTCTCGGCAGTGTTTTTGTCACGGGTACTCCCTCGTACCCAGCCTGGTTCCAGCACCGTCAGCTGTTTCCGGGTACTGTCAAACTCACTGAGACACCTATGCTTGCCCCGTCGTGTTGCGGTCGTTAGCCAACTCCAGGGTGCCTCCAGTTTAGGAGCTTCCTATGTGGGCTGCGTGAACTGGTAGTCAAGGCTGGTTCTGTAGTGCCAGTAGGCCCAGCTCCCCCTGTAGGACTGTTGGGGTTCGGTAACTGCGGCTGACTCGCGGCCTAGCTGTTCTCTCCTCTCCTGTGGGCCTTCGGGTCCACCGCCTGGTTCCAGCACCGTCAGCTGGTACCGGGCCGAGCCTTTGGCTTAGGTGCCTCCTCCTGGGTATCCGAGTTCCGCCAACGCCAGGCGGTCCTTGGTAGTGCTTTTAAGCGCGGGCACCTACAGCTTAGTAACCGTGTTCCAGCACCGTCAGCTGGTCCTCGGTCGTGCCATTGGCTCTTGCACACTGGGGCAACGCATCTGGGTTCCAGCACCGCCAGCTGGTTCTCGGCAGTGTTTTTGTCACAGGTACTCCCTCGTGCCAAACCTGGTTTCAGCACCGTCAGCTGTTTCCGGGTTTTGTCAAGCTCACTGAGACGCCTATGCTTGCCCCATCGTGGTGCGGTCGGGTTAGCCAACTCCAGGGTGCCTCCATTTTAGGAACTTCCTATGTGGGCTGCGTGAATTGGTAGTCAAGGCTGGTTCTGTAGTGCCAGTAGGCCCAGCTCCCCCTGTAGGACTGTTGGGGTTCGGTAACTGCGGCTGCCTCGCGGCCTAGCTGTTCTCTCCTCTCCTGTGGGCCTTCGGGTCCAACGCCTGGTTCCAGCACCGTCAGCTGGTTCCGGGCCGAGCTTTTGGCTTAGGTGCCTCCTCCTGGGTATCCGAGTTCCGCCAACGCCAGGCGGTCCTTGGTAGTGCTTTTAAGCGCGGGCACCTACAGCTTAGTAACCGGGTTCCAGCACCGTCAGCTGGTCCTCGGTCGTGCCATTGGCTCTTGCACACTGGGCCAACGCATCTGGGTTCCAGCACCGCCAGCTGGTTCTCGGCAGTGTTTTTGTCACAGGTACTCCCTCGTGCCAAACCTGGTTTCAGCACCGTCAGCTGTTTCCGGGTTGTGTCAAGCTCACTGAGACGACTATGCTTGCCCCTTCGTGTTGCGGTCGTGTTAGCCAACTCCAGGGTGCCTCCAGTTTAGGAGCTTCCTATGTGGGCTGCGTGAATTGGTAGTCAAGGCTGGTTCTGTAGTGCCAGTAGGCCCAGCTCCCCCTGTAGGACTGTTGGAGTTCGGTAACTGCGGCTGCCTCGCGGCCTAGCTGTTCTCTCCTCTCCTGTGGGCCTTCGGGTCCACCGCCTGGTTCCAGCACCGTCAGCTGGCTCCGGGCAGAGCCTTTGGCTTAGGTGCCTCCTCCTGGGTATCCGAGTTCCGCCAACGCCAGGCGGTCCTTGGTAGTGCTTTTAGGCGCGGGCACCTACAGCTTAGTAACCGTGTTCCAGCACCGTCAGCTGGTCCTCGGTCGTGCCATTGGCTCTTGCACACTGGGGCAACGCATCTGGGTTCCAGCACCGCCAGCTGGTTCTCGGCAGTGTTTTTGTCACAGGTACTCCCTCATGCTAAACCTGGTTTCAGCACCGTCAGCTGTTTCCGGGTTGTGTCAAGCTCACTGAGACGCCTATGCTTGCCCCGTCGTGGTGCGGTCGGGTTAGCCAACTCCAGGGTGCCTCCAGTTTAGGAGCTTCCTATGTGGGCTGCGTGAATTGGTAGTCAAGGCTGGTTCTGTAGTGCCAGTAGGCCCAGCTCCCCCTGTAGGACTGTTGGGGTTCGGTAACTGCGGCTGCCTCGCGGCCTAGCGGTTCTCTCCTCTCCTGTAGGCCTTCGGGTCTACCGCCTGGTTCCAGCACCGTCAGCTGGTTCCGGGCCGAGCCTTTGGCTTAGGTGCCTCCTCCTGGGTATCCGAGTTCCGCCAACGCCTGGCGGTCCTTGGTAGTGCTTTTAAGCGCGGGCACCTACAGCTTAGTAACCGGGTTCCAGCACCGTCAGCTGGTCCTCGGTCGTGCCATTGGCTCTTGCACACTGGGGCAACGCATCTGGGTTCCAGCACCGCCAGCTGGTTCTCGGCAGTGTTTTTGTCACAGGTACTCCCTCGTGCCAAACCTGGTTTCAGCACCGTCAGCTGTTTCCGGGTTGTGTCAAGCTCACTGAGACGCCTATGCTTGCCCTGTCGTGGTGCGGTCGGGTTAGCCAACTCCAGGGTGCCTCCAGTTTAGGAGCTTCCTATGTGGGCTGCGTGAATTGGTAGTCAAGGCTGGTTCTGTAGTGCCAGTAGGCCCAGCTCCCCCTGTAGGACTGTTGGGGTTCGGTAACTGCGGCTGCCTCGCGGCCTAGCTGTTCTCTCCTCTCCTGTGGGCCTTCGGGTCCACCGCCTGGTTCCAGCACCGTCAGCTGGTTCCGGGCCGAGCCTTTGGCTTAGGTGCCTCCTCCTGGGTATCCGAGTTCCGCCAACGCCAGGCGGTCCTTGGTAGTGCTTTTAAGCGCGGGCACCTACAGCTTAGTAACCGGGTTCCAGCACCGTCAGCTGGTCCTCGGTCGTGCCATTGGCTCTTGCACACTGGGGCAACGCATCTGGGTTCCAGCACCGCCAGCTGGTTCTCGGCAGTGTTTTTGTCACAGGTACTCCCTCGTGCCAAACCTGGTTTCAGCACCGTCAGCTGTTTCCGGGTTGTGTCAAGCTCACTGAGACGCCTATGCTTGCCCCATCGTGGTGCGGTCGGGTTAGCCAACTCCAGGGTGCCTCCAGTTTAGGAGCTTCCTATGTGGGCTGCGTGAATTGGTAGTCAAGGCTGGTTCTGTAGTGCCAGTAGGCCCAGCTCCCCCTGTAGGACTGTTGGGGTTCGGTAACTGCGGCTGCCTCGCGGCCTAGCTGTTCTCTCCTCTCCTGTGGGCCTTCGGGTCCACCGCCTGGTTCCAGCACCGTCATCTGGTTCCGGGCCGAGCCTTTGGCTTAGGTGCCTCCTCCTGGGTATCCGAGTTCCGCCAACGCCAGGCGGTCCTTGGTAGTGCTTTTAAGCGCGGGCACCTACAGCTTAGTAACCGTGTTCCAGCACCGTCAGCTGGTCCTCGGTCGTGCCATTGGCTCTTGCACACTGGGGCAACGCATCTGGGTTCCAGCACCTCCAGCTGGTTCTCGGCAGTGTTTTTGTCACAGGTACTCCCTCGTGCCCAGCCTGGTTCCAGCACCGTCAGCTGTTTCCGGGTACTGTCAAACTCACTGAGACACCTATGCGTTGCCCCGTCGTGTTGCGGTCGAGTTAGCCAACTCCAGGGTGCCTCCAGTTTAGGAGCTTCCTATGTGGGCTGCGTGAACTGGTAGTCAAGGCTGGTTCTGTACTGCCAGTAGGCCCAGCTCCCCCTGTAGGACTGTTGGGGTTCGGTAACTGCGGCTGCCTCGCGGCCTAGCTGTTCTCTCCTCTCCTGTGGGCCTTCAGGTCCACCGCCTGGTTCCAGCACCGTCAGCTGGTTCCGGGCCGAGCCTTTGGCTTAGGTGCCTCCTCCTGGGTATCCGAGTTCCGCCAACGCCAGGCGGTCCTTGGTAGTGCTTTTAAGCGCGGGCACCTACAGCTTAGTAACCGTGTTCCAGCACCGTCAGCTGGTACTCGGTCGTGCCATTGGCTCTTGCACACTGGGGCAACGCATCTGGGTTCCAGCACCGCCAGCTGGTTCTCGGCAGTGTTTTTGTCACAGGTACTCCCTCATGCCCAGCCTGGTTCCAGCACCGTCAGCTGTTTCCGGGTACTGTCAAACTCACTGAGACACCTATGCGTTGCCCCGTCGTGTTGCGGTCGAGTTAGCCAACTCCAGGGTGCCTCCAGTTTAGGAGCTTCCTATGTGGGCTGCGTGAACTGGTAGTCAAGGCTGGTTCTGTAGTGCCAGTAGGCCCAGCTCCCCCTGTAGGACTGTTGGGGTTCGGTAACTGCGGCTGCCTCGCGGCCTAGCTGTTCTCTCCTCTCCTGTGGGCCTTCGGGTCCACCGCCTGGTTCCAGCACCGTCAGCTGGTTCCGGGCCGAGCCTTTGGCTTAGGTGCCTCCTCCTGGGTATCCGAGTTCCGCCAACGCCAGGCGGTCGTTGGTAGTGCTTTTAAGCGCGGGCACCTACAGCTTAGTAACCGTGTTCCAGCACCGTCAGCTGGTCCTCGGTCGTGCCATTGGCTCTTGCACACTGGGGCAACGCATCCGGGTTCCAGCACCGCCAGCTGGTTCTCGGCAGTGTTTTTGTCACAGGTACTCCCTCGTGCCAAACCTGGTTTCAGCACCGTCAGCTGTTTCCGGGTTGTGTCAAACTCGCTGAGACGCCTATGCTTGCCCCGTCGTGTTGCAGTCGGGTTAGCCAACTCCAGGGTGCCTCCAGTTTAGGAGCTTCCTATGTGGGCTGCGTGAACTGGTAGTCAAGGCTGGTTCTGTAGTGCCAGTAGGCCCAGCTCCCCCTGTAGGACTGTTGGGGTTCGGTAACTGCGGCTGCCTCACGGCCTAGCTGTTCTCTCCTCTCCTGTGGGCCATGGGGTCCACCACCTGGTTCCAGCACCGTCAGCTGGTTCTCGCCAGTGTCTTTTGCTCTTGTACCTTCTGCTCCCCATCCTGGTTCCAGTACCGTCAGCTGGTTCCGGGCAGAGCCTTTGGCTTAGGTGCCTCCTTCTGGGTATCCAAGTTCCACCAACGTCAGGTGGTCCTTGGTAGTGCTTTCAGGCACGGGTACCTCCTGCTTTTTAACCGGGTTCCAGTAACAGCTGGTCCTCGGTAGTTCCATTGGCTCTTGGACCTTCGGCTACCCATCCGGGTTCCAGTACCGTCAGCTGGTTCCGGGTACTGTCAAACTCACTGAGACACCTATGCGTTGCCCCGTCGTGTTGCGGTCGAGTTAGCCAACTCCAGGGTGCCTCCAGTTTAGAGCTTCCTATGTGGGCTGCGTGAACTGGTAGTCAAGGCTGGTTCTGTACTGCCAGTAGGCCCAGCTCCCCCTGTAGGACTGTTGGGGTTCGGTAACTGCGGCTGCCTCACGGCCTAGCTGTTCTCTCCTCTCCTGTGGGCCTTCGGGTCCACCGCCTGGTTCCAGCAAAGTCAGCTGGTTCCGGGCCGAGCTTTTGGCTTAGGTGCCTCCTCCTGGGTATCCGAGTTCCGCCAACGCCAGGCGGTCCTTGGTAGTGCTTTTAAGCGCGGGCACCTACAGCTTAGTAACCGGGTTCCAGCACCGTCAGCTGGTCCTCGGTCGTGCCATTGGCTCTTGCACACTGGGGCAACGCATCTGGGTTCCAGCACCGCCAGCTGGTTCTCGGCAGTGTTTTTGTCACAGGTACTCCCTCGTGCCCAGCCTGGTTCCAGCACCGTCAGCTGTTTCCGGGTACTGTCAAACTCACTGAGACACCTATGCGTTGCCCCGTCGTGTTGCGGTCGAGTTAGCCAACTCCAGGGTGCCTCCAGTTTAGGAGCTTCCTATGTGGGCTGCGTGAACTGGTAGTCAAGGCTGGTTCTGTAGTGCCAGTAGGCCCAGCTCCTCCTGTAGGACTGTTGGGGTTTGGTAACTGCAGCTGCCTCGCGGCCTAGCTGTTCTCTCCTCTCCTGTGGGCCTTCGGGTCCACCGCCTGGTTCCAGCACCGTCATCTGGTTCTGGGCCGAGCCTTTGGCTTAGGTGCCTCCTCCTGGGTATCCGAGTTCCGCCAATGCCAGGCGGTCCTTGGTAGTGCTTTTAAGCGCGGGCACCTACAGCTTAGTAACCGTGTTCCAGCACCGTCAGCTGGTCCTCGGTCGTGCCATTGGCTCTTGCACACTGGGGCAACGCATCTGGGTTCCAGCACCGCCAGCTGGTTCTCGGCAGTGTTTTTGTCACAGGTACTCCCTCGTGCCCAGCCTGGTTCCAGCACCGTCAGCTGTTTCCGGGTACTGTCAAACTCACTGAGACACCTATGCGTTGCCCCGTCGTGTTGCGGTCGAGTTAGCCAACTCCAGGGTGCCTCCAGTTTAGGAGCTTCCTATGTGGGCTGCGTGAACTGGTAGTCAAGGCTGGTTCTGTAGTGCCAGTAGGCCCAGCTCCTCCTGTAGGACTGTTGGGGTTCGGTAACTGCAGCTGCCTCGCGGCCTAGCTGTTCTCTCCTCTCCTGTGGGCCTTCGGGTCCACCGCCTGGTTCCAGCACCGTCATCTGGTTCTGGGCCGAGCCTTTGGCTTAGGTGCCTCCTCCTGGGTATCCGAGTTCCGCCAACGCCAGGCGGTCCTTGGTAGTGCTTTTAAGCGCGGGCACCTACAGCTTAGTAACCGTGTTCCAGCACCGTCAGCTGGTCCTCGGTCGTGCCATTGGCTCTTGCACACTGGGGCAACGCATCTGGGTTCCAGCACCGCCAGCTGGTTCTCGGCAGTGTTTTTGTCACAGGTACTCCCTCGTGCCCAGCCTGGTTCCAGCACCGTCAGCTGTTTCCGGGTACTGTCAAACTCACTGAGACACCTATGCGTTGCCCCGTCGTGTTGCGGTCGAGTTAGCCAACTCCAGGGTGCCTCCAGTTTAGGAGCTTCCTATGTGGGCTGCGTGAACTGGTAGTCAAGGCTGGTTCTGTACTGCCAGTAGGCCCAGCTCCCCCTGTAGGACTGTTGGGGTTCGGTAACTGCGGCTACCTCGCGGCCTAGCTGTTCTCTCCTCTCCTGTGGGCCTTCGGGTCCACCGCCTGGTTCCAGCACCGTCAGCTGGTTCCGGGCCGAGCCTTTGGCTTAGGTGCCTCCTCCTGGGTATCCGAGTTCCGCCAACGCCAGGCGGTCCTTGGTAGTGCTTTTAAGCGCGGGCACCTACAGCTTAGTAACCGTGTTCCAGCACCGTCAGCTGGTTCTCGGCAGTGTTTTTGTCACAGGTACTCCCTCGTGCCAAACCTGGTTTCAGCACCGTCAGCTGTTTCCGGGTTGTGTCAAACTCGCTGAGACGCCTATGCTTGCCCCGTCGTGTTGCAGTCGGGTTAGCCAACTCCAGGGTGCCTCCAGTTTAGGAGCTTCCTATGTGGGCTGCGTGAACTGGTAGTCAAGGCTGGTTCTGTAGTGCCAGTAGGCCCAGCTCCCCCTGTAGGACTGTTGGGGTTCGGTAACTGCGGCTGCCTCACGGCCTAGCTGTTCTCTCCTCTCCTGTGGGCCATGGGGTCCACCACCTGGTTCCAGCACCGTCAGCTGGTTCTCGCCAGTGTCTTTTGCTCTTGTACCTTCTGCTCCCCATCCTGGTTCCAGTACCGTCAGCTGGTTCCGGGCAGAGCCTTTGGCTTAGGTGCCTCCTTCTGGGTATCCAAGTTCCACCAACGTCAGGTGGTCCTTGGTAGTGCTTTCAGGCACGGGTACCTCCTGCTTTTTAACCGGGTTCCAGTAACAGCTGGTCCTCGGTAGTTCCATTGGCTCTTGGACCTTCGGCTACCCATCCGGGTTCCAGTACCGTCAGCTGGTTCTCGGCAGTGTCTTTTGCTCTTGTACCTTCTGCTCCCCATCCTGGTTCCAGTACCGTCAGCTGGTTCCGGGCAGAGCCTTTGGCTTAGGTGCCTCCTTCTGGGTATCCGAGTTCCGCCATCGTTAGGCGGTCCTTGGTAGTGCTTTTTAGCACGGTTACCTCCTGCTTAGTAACCGGGTTCCAGTAACGTCAGCTGGTCCTCGGTAGTTCCATAGGCTCTTGAACCTTCGGGTAGCCATCCGAGTTCCAGTTCCATCATCTGGTTCTTGGCATTTTCTCAGCCTTCTTGTACCTTCTGCTACATTTCCAAGTTGAAGACCCTAAAGTCGACGACCCGGAAGACCACCCCGATGACGACGACGACAACCCGGAAGACCACCCCGATGACGACGACGACGACGGCGGAGACGACGACGGCGGAGACGACGACGGCGGAGATGACGACACTGGAGACGACGACATGGAAGACCGAGAAGCAGAAGAACAAGAGGCTGCAGAACAAAGAGCAGAAGAACATTAAGCATAACACTTAATATCAGAGCAAAAGATATTATCTAAATTATATGCAGAAGAAGACTAAGCAGTGTATGGAGGTGAGTCCGTTCCTCCTCGTGGTGCCCCTGGATAAAGCCTGATGCTGCAGGCCAAACTGAACGCGGACAAATGTAACTTTTGTGACTGGCAGAACGGAATGTGTAATCTTCCAACTTTTATAGATAACAACTACGGGAATGCCTGTCACAAATGAGAATATGATGAAGAAGTAGAATAGGAAGAATAATAACAGTTGAATAAAATGAATATGTAGAATAGGAAGAATAATAATAGTTGAATAAAATGAATATGAAGAATGTAATAAAAAAAAAAATAGAAGATGAAGAAGAAGATGAATAAGGTGAAGAAGAAGTTGATGTCAAAGATGCTGATGATGATGAAGATGAAAGTGTGGGAAAAGTTAAAAAAAAAAGAAGGGGAAGGGCGTGGAATAGTGAAACATCAATATCTGACAAAATAAAAAAAATATTTACATAGTCAATATCTTTGTCACTCCGAACGTCTTTAAAAAAAAAAAAAAACCATGCTATTCTATTTGATTGGGCTAAACCTCTATGACTTTAATGTCTCCGCCACCTCCCCAAATACATCCTGCATTATTCTTAGTTGTTTTCCTTCATGTAGAATGAACCTACAAGGAAAGAAAGGGTTTATTTTAATTCCGATATTTTGGTCCCATTGACTTGCATTGGGATCGGGTATCGGTATCGGCGATATCCGATATTTTTTGAATATCCGCCGATCCTATCCGATACCGATACTTTCCGATATCGGAAGGTATCGCTCAACACTACTTATCAGAAATGTCGGAACTAGGTTCAGCAATTGAGCCATGCATGGTACGTGTAGCTCTGCTGCAATGTGTGATTTATGACCTAAAGAGATCAGCTTCAGCAGAGCATGTTTCCGCTTTGCCAATGCGCTGTTGCACAGGTCCCAGCTTGGCAATTATGAGGAGGGTACATCAGCAGTGGACCATGAGCAGGAGGGAGGAAGTGGAATATTAAGAGGCGGAAAACCTGACATAACTTTAAGTGGACTAATGTGGACAGCAGAAGGCAGACTGTGACCACAAAAACAGCAGGGAAAATGGCCTGGTGCATGCTTGGCAGCAGGCAGTAGGAAATGTTTGGACTACTGCTTTGCATAGGGCACCAACCGCGTTTTTATATGAGATAATGTGGACAGCAGAAGGCAGGCACTGACACCCAAAACAGCAGGGAAAATGGCCTAGTACATGATTGGTAGCAGACAGTAGAAAATGTTTGGATTACTGCTTTACGTAGGGCACTTCACACCGTTTCAAGTAGACTAATGTGGACAGGAGAAGCCAGGCTCTGACTCCAAAAACAGCGAGGAAAATGGCCTGGTGCGTGCTTGGTAGTAGGCAGCAGGAAATGTTTGGACTACTGCTTTGCCGAGGGTACTTAATGCCTTTTTAAGTGGACTCATGTGGACAGCAGAAGCCAGGCTCTGATCCCAAAAACAGTGGGGAAAATGGCCTGGTGCATGCTTGATAGCAGGCAGTAGGAATTGTTTTGACTACTACTTTGCAGAGGGCACTTAATGACTTTTGAAAAACCAAACCAATGTATATAACAGGGTCTTGATTGACTAGAGAACCAAAAAAAAACAGAGAACCCTAAAAATACCTTTTAATAATGTTGATTAGAAGTACAAAAAAGCAAAAATTCTTTCCTAAAAACAGCGAAAGTTGAGGGTCTATGATATAGATGTCAGTGACAGAAAAATACTGATAGAATGGTGTAAAAATTGTTAGACACCAAATAGAAAACTAAATAGACACAAAAATTTGTGTAAATTAATAGACCACCAATTATTTAATAGACATAGGAAAAGACTAGGGTAAAATAGAGTATGCCTTACACTATTACCGTACCTTCCTAACAGCGGAGGTTGGCACCCTAGGAACTATATGGTGCCACCGCTCCACGTCGACTGACCCTCAAGAAACTCAACAGGAGTCTCTATCAAAAAGCCACCACCAATCACCATACACCTATAATGTAAAGTGCTGTTAGTGCAATAATGCTTGATCCGTATATAATCCTTATATGGTGTATCAAAAAATTCCCAATAATAAACTACCAGGCACTTCCACAATGCATAACCACAAAAAAAGACCTACAATAAAGTAGTCAAAATGAAGCGAACCAAATTAAAATATTACCATATTTATTGAAGACACATAAAGTATATAAAAATGACAGACAAAAAACATAATCCAAGATATTCAACAGGAGGGGCTCCGGACAGTAAACCAACCTTATATAATTGATAGTAAATATATAGCTCCGAAGATCATATACTATAGTGTTCCCTTGGCTATAATATGTGCATTTGCAACATTCTCAAGAATAGAGATTAATAAATAAGCAGGGATCCATAGCCATAAGGAAGTGGGTAAAAACCGCAGGCACACAGCACAACACAGCACTACACTCTCAATCACGAATGACACCAAACTAGATCCAGGGAAAATTCCTATCCACACAAAGGGCCCAAAAACATAGACCAATGTGTTGCAAAATAACAATGTCCTCAGTGTCAATCGGATCACATAAATTAAAGGTTCAATTACCTGTCAGGAGCGCAGTGATAGTGTGCCGATGCCTGCGGGACCACCCAGAACTGCCACAGAGACCCTCCTCACCCCAACGCACGTTTCGCCCTGGCTTATTCCGGGGGCGTTGGGGTGAGGAGGGTCTCTGTGGCAGTCCTGGGTGGTCCTGCAGGCATCGGCACACTATCACAGCGCTCCTGACAGGTAATTGAACCTTTAATTTATGTGATCGGATTGACACTGAGGACATTGTTATTTTGCAACACAATGGTCTATGTTTTCGGGCCCTTTGTGTGGATAGGAATTTTCCCTGGATCTAGTTTGGTGTCATTCATGATTGAGAGTGTAGTGCTGTGTTGTGCTGTGTGCCTGCGGTTTTTACCCCCTTCCTTATGGCTCTGGATCCCTGCTTATTTATTAAACTCTATTCTTGAGAATGTTGCAAATGCATACATTATAGCCAAGGGAACACTATAGTATATGATCTTCGGAGCTATATATTTACTATCAATTATATAAGGTTGGTTTACTGTCCGGAGCCCCTCCTGTTGAATATCTTGGATTATGTTTTTTGTCTGTCATTTTTATATACTTTATGTGTCTTCAATAAATATGGTTAATATTTTAATTTGGTTCGCTTCATTTTGACTACTTTATTGTAGGTCTTTTTTTGTGGTTATATAATCCTTATATGGCCTAATAAGCCCACATAATAATGTGTTGTGGTTCCAAAGACGGAGCTATGTAAATATAAATGGAGGCTCTATAGATATATTCTTCTCCCGTGCTTCCCCCATACTCTGGAACTCTCTACCCCAACACATCAGACTTGCGCCTACCATAGAAACCTTCAAAAAGAACCTGAAGACTCATCTCTTCCGACAAGCCTACAGCCTGCAGTGATCCTCAACCTACTGAACAGCCGCACAGCCAGCTCTTCCCTCTCCTAGTGTATCCTCACCCACCCCCTGCAGACTGTGAGCCCTCGCGGGCAGGGTCCTCCCTCCTTATGTACTCGTGTGCCTTGTTATCTGCTCATGTTTAATGTAATTGTCTATATTTGCCCCGTATTCACATGTAAAGCGCCATGGAATAAATGGCGCTATAAAAATGTATAATAATAATAATAATAATAATATATTCTCAGGTGATAATAAAGAGAGTATAATATAATACGGATCAGAAATAATTAGATAATGAAACCCATCAGTTGCTTATAGCGAAGAGAATATAGTTATCTCATATTAATGTGCTAAAAATAGATAACAACAATCAAAAAATAGTGGGCATACAGATATCTTATAGCAATAAATTATCTAGTGTAAACTAGACAAGTACACCCTACTATATTGTATTGATGTGCCTCTTAGATACCCACAATTTTTTATTGATATAAATAAAACGGATCAACAAAAAAGAACACAGAATGCCTAATGGAACTGAAATATCAGGCTCACTGGTAGACAGGTAGGTCCAAAACGCAAGCAGTATATCTTCAATAACACATTGATTACTGATGGGTCACAAACCATATACAAGCCCCTTTAAAGAAAAGAATATTTTTGGGGAGCTAATTGCAATATGACCATCGGGTTATAGCTTGAACCTGTACTTGTGCGATCAACATGCCTTAGTCTGGAAGTCTCACTGCACTAAAATGCTGACTATTGTGCTTTGCCACTTACCATCCATCCCATGAATTACACCTGGACTGCACCTTGAGAAAGGGGCGAAACGCGCGTCGGTCCTTGGAATGGTTTAGCGCGCAGACTTACTTGGTCATCTGGTTACTAGTTTATTCCGGACTTTTCAGTCTCTCTTTTTGTGGCACTTGAGCACCTTTACCCATGTTTTATATTTAACATCTTTGGTCAGGATATGTGTGTCCTGTTATTACCTGATCCTAGTCTGTTTACATGTTGTACATTATTATTTTCTTAATAAATTGATATTTGGATTACTTTTGAACTTTTTAACTCCAATTTTTTCATATATTTTATGTTATAGCATGAACCTGTACCTGTGCGATCAACGTGCCTTAGTCTGGGAATCTCACTGCACTAAAATGCTGACTATTGTGCTTTGCCACTTACCATCCATCCCATGAATTACACCTGCTGCTTCTTCGTCCTCTGTAACCATGCCAAGTGTTCTCACACAGGTCTCCAGCTGCAGAAAATCCATTTGCTTACCTGCCACAGTCCATGTGAGTGAGAGCCTATCTGTCATGGAGTTATTGCCACGGATATGAGCTAGAAGAACACTGTTAGGGCTAGCGGAACGCACCGAGTAAATATAGATGTTTATTATAATTGGTGCGTTCGCAGCCCGGGGTCCACCGTGCAGGAGGAACCTGCTGCTAGTGAATGGTGGCACTATTTGGCGGTATAGGCTAGCTCTGTTACTTCACAGAGTAGCCATGAAAAGAAAGCACTGCACCCTGTTAGACTCACAGAGGTGCAAGCTAACTGCCGAACTGATAGCAGTCAGTAGCTATGCAAACACACAATCTCCTCACCGGAGGAGTCGGTATTCTAGGGGCTTATTTCAGCCGGGTCCCTGAAAACATACACTACACACAATCTCCCCACCAGAGGTGCCGGTATTCTAGGAGCTTATTTCAGCCGGGTCCCTGAATACATACCTACATAATCACACTGGCGCAAAGCACATAACTTAGATTGATACTAGCGCATGGCTGTGCAGTCATGCTCACCTTTTATATCTGCAGCAAGTACAGGACCTTCCCAGAAGGACCAATGGGAGGCTGCCACAGAAGTTGAGCACCTTCAGGACCTTCCTAGAGGACCAATGGGGTTTGCTGCAGTATCTAAGCATGTGACCCTTGATCTCCAATGAGAGATCTTACCCTGGGCATTCTCAGAAGGGTAAAAGTAGAACTTAGTCCCAAAGACGTCTGCTCGCCGCTACCCAGTACTGGCTACAATAGCAGAAGCTGGAAAGGCAGCAGTAACCCTTTGCACAGAGTCAGGCTACTTTCACACTAGCGTTGGTACGGGGCCGTCGCCATGCGTGGGCCCGACATACCAACGCAAACTGCAAAAAGAAAGAACAACGTGGGCAGCGGATGCAGTTTTACGATGCATCCGCTAACCCATTGTAAGGTCCGGGGAGGAGGGGGCGGAGTTCCGGCTGCGCATGCGCGGTCAGAAATGGCAGATTCGACGCACCAAAAAAGGTTACATGGAACTTTTTTTTGTGCCGACGGTCCGCCAAAATACGACGCATCCGTCGCACGATGGATGCGACATGTGGCGACACGTCGCAATGCGTCGCTAATGAAAGTCTATGGAGAAAAAACACATCCTGTGGGCAACTTTGCAGGATGCGTTTTTACTCCAAAACGACACATTGCGACGTACGTCAAAAGACGCTAGTGTGAAAGTAGCCTCAGACTGAGCGAGACGCTGGGACCAACGTCTCCGCTGAGCAGGCTCCACTGCAGCAGGAGAAGAATGGGAGACCGCAGCGGAGATGGCCCAAGATTCCCCCTATGCAGAGGCGGGAACTCGACCCCTAACATTACCCCCCTTCCTGGGGCCCCCCTCCCTGGACCTCGCTATGCTCGAAGGCAGCAATGAGCTCAGGACCGTAACCCTTCCAGTTCACCAAATAAAATATTTTGCCACGTACCACCTTGCGCCCCAAAATAGTGTTCACCTCGTAATCATCCGTAGACGAACCCGATGTCCCAGCTGATGACTCAGAAAACTGGGACATGTATACGGGCTTCAAGAGGGACACATGAAAGGTGCTGGTGATACCTAGGCGTGGCAGAAGGGCCAGACGGTAGATGACAGGGTTAACCTGTTTGAGGACCTTGAAAGGGCCCAAGTAGCGAGGTGAAAACTTAGTGGACTCAACTTGCAGCCTGATATTACTGGCGGAGAGCCACACTAAGTCGCCAGGAGCAAAGGTTGGAGCGGGGCACCGATGTGCATCGGCGGAGGACCTCATTCTCTCCTTGGAGGCCCGAATGGCATCCTGAGTGTGGTCCCAAATGTCCTGTGCCTCTACAGCCCAGTCTGCCACCCTGGAGTCGGCGGAAGACACGGGCATAGGCACAGGTACCCGCGGATGCTGACCATAGTTAAAGAGGAATGGGGTCTGTCCAGTGGAGTTGGCTACGGCGTTGTTCAGTGCAAACTCCGCCCACAATAGCAAGGATGCCCAGTCATCCTGCCTGGCTGAGACAAAATGTCGCAGATATGTGACCAAGGTCTGGTTGGCCCTCTCTACCAACCCATTCGTCTCGGGATGGTATGCAGAAGAGAGATTCAACTCAATGCTGAGAAGACGACATAGCTCTCTCCAGAACCAAGACGCAAACTGGGGACCCCGGTCACTGACAATTTTGTCCGGCTTACCGTGTAGGCGGAAGATGTAATTTATAAACAACTCTGCCAAGGCCCGTGCAGAAGGTAGCCGTGGAAGCGGCACCAAGTGCACCATTTTAGAATAATGGTCGGTGATAACCCAAATGATGGTACAGCCACAAGACTTGTGCAAGCCCACCACAAAGTCCATCCCGACCATCTCCCAGGGCTTGTCTGCCACCGGCAAGGGATAAAGTAACCCAGCTGGCCGTTGTCGAGGAGACTTATTTTTGGCGCAGGAGACACATGCCCGAATATAATCTCTGATGTCACGGACCATATGCAGCCACCAGTACGTCCTTGCCATCAACTCAGATGTCCTCTTTGTCCCAAAATGTCCACCCACCCTGGACGAATGAGCCCAAGAGAGAACCTCTGGTCACAAGTTAATAGGTACAAAAGTCTTGCCCGGAGGCACTGACTCTAGCGAAACCGGAGCTATGGTTCTCAGGCTCTCAGAAGTGACAATAAGCCGAGGCTCTCTTTCCTCCTCCTGAGAAGACACAATGGAGCGAGAGAGGTGACAGCATCAATGTTCTTCTCCACTGCGAAATAGTGGAGGGTGAAGTGGAACCGGGAGAAGAGCAAGGACCATCTGGCCTGATGAGAATTTAGCCGCTGGGCTGTTTGTAAATATACCAAATTTTTGTGGTCCATGAAGACTTGGAAGGGAAAGCGAGCCCCCTCCAAAAGATGTCTCCATTCCGAAAAGGCCAACTTCATTGCTAGCAACTCCCTGTCCCTGATGGAATAATTCCTCTTCGCTGGTGTGAAGGTCTTGGAGAAGAAGAAGCAAGGATGCTTAAAACCTTGAGCATCCTTTTGGAAGACGACTGCTTCAGCACCAACGGATGAGGCATCCACCTCTATTATTAACAGCTTATCAACATCGGGACGATGTAGGATGGGAGTGCTAGCAAAATGAGACTTAATAGAAGAGAAAGCCTTGGAGACCTCTTCAGACCACAATTTGGGATTTGCTCCTTTCTTGGTGAGGGCTACCAAAGGAGCTACCAAAGTTGAGAAGTGGGGAATGAACTGGCGATAGTAATTAATGAACCCCATAAAGCACTGCACCGCTTTAAGGGAATGGGGTTCTTGCCAGTCCATCACAGCCTCTAGTTTGGCAGGATCTATAGCCAATCCCTGGGCAGAGATGATATAGCCCAGGAAAGGTAAAGACTCCTGCTCAAACATACACTTCTCCAACTTTGCATAGAGGGAATTTGCCCATAAGAGGTCGAAGACTCTGCCAACATCTCTCCGGTGAGAGTCAATATCTGGAGAGAAGATGAGAATATCATCCAGATAGACTACAACCGAGGTGAAGAGCATATCCTGGAAGATATCATTAATAAAGTCATGGAAAATGGCTGGGGCATTACAGAGCCTGAAGGGCATCACCAGATTCTCATAGTGCCCATCCCTGGTATTAAAAGCCGTCTTCCATTCGTCCCCCTCACGGATGCGAATCAGGTTGTAAGCACCCCGCAGATCTAAATTGGTAAATGCCCTTGCTCCCCATAACCTATCAAAGAGCTCAGAAATCAGGGGTAACGGGTACTTATTCTTAACAGTGATAGCTTTAAGACCCCTGTAATCTATGCATGGACGTAATTCTCCGTTCTTCTTCTGCACGAAGAAGAACCCCGCCCCTGCAGGTGACACTGACTTTCTAATGAACCCTATTGCCAAATTCTCCTGGATGTATTGGGACATAGCCTCTGTTTCTGGGAGAGAGAGGGGATAGACCCATCCCCGAGGAGGTTCTGCTCCAGGCATGAGATCAATAGGACAGTCATAGGGGCAGTGAGGCGGAAGGGTCTCGACAGCCTTTTTGGAGAACACGTCTGCATAGGACCAATAGCACTTGGGAAGGGAAGAAAGATCTGCGGGTATCTCGGTAGTGGAAACCTGAACAAACTCCCTCACACATCTGCCCTTACATGATTCACTCCAACCCAATATCCTCCCAGAGGTCCACTCAATATGTGGGGAGCGGAAACTGAGCCATGGTATTCCCAGCAGAATCTCGTCCATTCCCTCGGGAAGGACAAGAAGGGAAATAATCTCTTGGTGGGAAGGGGACATGGATAATGTGAAAGGGACAGTCTGGTGTGTGATTTGTGAGGGAAGTGTCGACCCATTCACTACTCTAACAGTCACCGGTTTGGCGAGCATCACCAGAGGTATTGCATGGCGCAGAGCAAAAGCAGAGGACATGAAATTCCCCTCTGCTCCAGAGTCCACACAAAGCTTGACTCTAGGAGTGGATGAGCCTCGGGATTACCTCCTGTCACTGTATCACCGGAGCCCCTGGAGAGCGGTTGCATCTGCCGATGTGACAACCCTTCATGGGAGATCATCGTGGGACACTCATTATTAAATGGATTACATCTGAACAGGGAGTATATGGTGGTTTTTATTTTATTTTATTTTTTTACAGGTGATTGAGGGCTCCGGGGACTAGGTGATTGGTGAGTATGTACTGTATGTACTGTATGTTTTATGTACTGTATGTCTGTATGTGTGTACTCTATGTGTATGTGGGATTTTTTTTACATTTGAACACAGTAGCCAGAAGATGGGACTACTAGCTGTCACTGAAGCAGGCAAAGCCAGATGGGACTAGTAGCCCCATCAGACGATGCCTGCCTACACACACCCACGCACACACACACAGACACACTCTGATACACACATCTTCCCAGCACACACACATAGTTTCTGCCCACACTCCACCCACACACTCTTCCTCCTCCCGATCTGTAGCGTATCTTGCAGGCACATCCACAGCAAATCTGCAGTTCTTTTTTAAACTTGCGGTTTTGCTAGGGATTGGCCTGACATAATGGAAGTTGATGGGTGCAGAAACGCTGCAGATCCGCAAAAAGAATTGAAATGCTGTTGAAAAATAAAACGCTGCAAATCTGCACATTTTTTCCAGCAGCATGTGCACAATAATTCTCAGTTTCACATTAACTAACATTGGAGGTGCACTGCACTGCGGATTTGATGCAATTTCGCTAGTCCAAAAACGCTGCAGATCCGCATCAAAATCCACAACGTGTGCACGTAGCCTAAGTCTTTCTTATTAAATAAATAATTTTGATCAGTGATGAAGAACAATTGAGCATCTATAATTTTTTCCTACTTTAAGTCAGATACTGATACATACTCATTTTATTCTATTCTGCTTTGATTTTCTGACTGCAGATGCTTTTGTACTATTTTCTGTAAAGAATTTAGGGTGACTATTAACAGCATTCAAACGTATGCCTGACAGCAATATGGACCATAGACACCTTTAGTCGGGTGAAGACTCATTGACTTCAATGGGAATGTCCATTAGGCATGTTTTGATATCTGTGCAGAGATATAGTGCCTTGCGAAAGTATTCGGCCCCTTGGAACTTTTCAACCTTTTCCCACATATCATGCTACAAGCATAAAGATAACAAATGTAAATTTTTGGTGAAGAATCAACAACACGGGGAACACAATTGTGAAGTTGAACGAAATTTATTGGTTATTTTAAATTTTGTGGAAATTCAAAAACTGAAAAGTGGGGCGTGCAATATTATTCGACCCCTTTACTTTCAGAGCAGCAAACTCACTCCAGAAGTTCATTGTGGATCTCTGAATGATTCCTTCCCTGACGAAGGAAATTATACCAAAACGCGCGTCGGGGTGCGTGTGCACACGGATACTCACTCTCAAAGGTACCCTGTATGTTCAGATTGATCATGTTAGTATCACTGGTCTTGTTTTTGATTGAGCACGGCTTAGGATATCTGTGCCTTACCAGCATAAGTATTCCTTTCCCCCTCCTCCTTTTGTTGCTGTGGCATTTATGCACCTTATTTACCCTTAGGCACTGCTTTTATACTGTGTTTTTTATATTTGATCCACCTTGTGATATATATATTGCTTATCTTTTTATGGAAAAAAACTTTTTCACCTTTGCACGCCCAGGTACTATTTATCCTTTATTCTGAACATAAGGTTTATATAAAACACCATATTGAGTCCTGTGATGCACTCTTCTTTTCAATTTTTAAACATTTTGTAACTTGACTCACTGCTACTCAAAGACATATTTATATGAATTCCTTGTCTCTAGCTTTCTCTCACCTTTAGTTTCTCTTTCTGGGTTTTGGTTTCACCTAAGTTGCATCTATGTTTTGTTTTTTATCATCTGCTAATTTTCACTGAATCAGTAGACAGTCTGAGTTATTTTATTCCATGACTCTTAGTATTGGAGCAGTGAAAAAAATGAATAACCCTCATTCACACATAACGTCTTCCATGTTTCATACATTTTATACAGATACCCATAGATTTAAATGGCCATGTCTGATCTGCTAAATTGGTTCAGAATAGGTTATTCTTTGAGTTATACATATCTCACTTTTGGATCCATAATTTTAACAGAATAGTGACTACGTGCATTCCATTCTATGGGTCCAAATGCTGTCCAATAAATAGTCAGTCAGCACTAAGACATGTAACACAGATGTGTGAATATAGCCCCAAGTCTGAGGTTGTATTCATACATCTGTGTGACGTCTTTGTGTTGTCCATTTTTATTTGGACAGTACACCGACCCATGAAGGGTCTTTGATCCACCCACACATCCATTTTATCAATGGGTCTGTGTCTCTTCTACCTGAGACTCAGAGCATGTCCTAGTCTCATCTGTTCAACAGATTAGACTGGGCCATTAAAGTCTATGGAAAGGATAAAATTAGGGAAACATACTTGCACTTTAGTGTTCCTTCTGAGTTTCATCTGTTTTTAACTGATCTACTGTTAGGGGTCTAATTCCCGCCTCTGCACAGGGGGAATGTCGAGCCATCTCCTCTGCGGTCTCCCATTCCTCTCCAGCCACGGGGGAGCCTGCTCAGCAGAGACATCGGTCCCAGCCTCTGGCTCAGTCTGATACTGTGCGGATGGTTTCTGCTGCTTTCCTAAGCTCAGCCATTGTAGCCAGTACTGGTCAGCGGCGAGCAGACGTCTCTGGGACCGTTCTGCTTTTTTCCCTTCTGAGCATGCCCGAGGTAAGACCTCTCATTGGAGGTCAGGGGTCACATGCTCAGGTACTGCTTCAGCTCCCATTGGTCCTCTAGGAAGGTCCTGAAGTTGCTCTGGTATTGTAGCAGCTTCCATTGGTCCTCTAGGAAGGTCCTGAAGTTGCTCTGGTATTGTAGCAGCTTCCATTGTTCCTCTAGGAAGGTCCTGAAGTTGCTGAAGCTATAAAAGATTTGCATGGCCGAGATTTGCATGGCCGCACGGTCATGCGCTAGTATCACTTCATGTTATGAGCTTGCTAATTGTGGTCGTGCCTGTATGATTGTATTCAGGGACCCCGCTGAAATAAGCCCCTAGAATACTGGCACCTCCGGTGAGGAGTTTATATGATTGTATTCAGGGACCCGGCTGAAATAAGCCCCTAGAATACCGGCACCTCCAGTGAGGAGTTTTTGTGTGTTTCTCTGTGTGCGTGACCACTGATTGCCATCAGCTCAGCAGTTAGCTGTGTTCCTCTGTAACGCTAACAGGGCCCAGCGTCCTTTTTTCTGTGTGACTCAGTGAAGTAACTGAGTTCACTTATACCGCCATATAGTGCCGTCATTTTCTAGCAGCAGTGGACCACAGGCTGCGAATGCACCAATTATAACATCCATATTAACTCGGTGTGTTCCGCCAGTCCTCACATCTACTGTCAGTCTACTGCTTCATTAAAAAATGGATGGGAGAAGCATCAGAATTAGTGATGAGCGAATATACTCGTTACTCAAGATTTTCCGAGCAAGCTCGGGTGTCCTCTGAGTATTTTTTAGTGCTCAGAGATTTAGTTTTCTTCGCCGCAGCTGGATGATTTACAGCTACTAGCCTGCTTGATTACATGTGGGGATTCCCTAGCAACCAGGCAACCCCCACATGTACTTAGCCTGGCTAATAGCTGTAAATCATTCAGCTGAGGCGATGAAAACTAAATCTCCGAGCATTAAAAATACTCGGACACCCGAGCATGCTCGGGAAATCTCGAGTAACGAGTATATTCACTCATCACTAATCAGAATCCATAACGATGTAACTAGGTGCCATGAAAAAGGGCAATGGTTATATGAGGATTAATGTGGTAAAAGAGTGCAGTCAGAAAGGTGCGGTAAAGAATAGTAAATTGGGGTTTAAGAAGGACTTGTTGATTACTAATAATAATGATAACAATAAATTGATTTATGGATGATTATTTTATATAAGGGTGCAGGCACAGAGACTGAAGATTATTTATTATTAGGAAGGTATCATGGTATGAATGCAGTCAGTATGTGACATTACAGAAATAGATTTTAACAGATCTACAAGAGATCAAATAAGTGAAGCTGTTTAATTGTTTTACGGTATGTTACAAAGAATATATTGCCAGGATAGGATGCTTAGTTTTAATATATTAGAAACTAGCCCCCGAAAAAACTAATAAAAAAAATCTTCAAATTGTTCCCTAAAGGAATAACAAAAGACAGACAGGCACTTCCAAGTTAATGTGAATAGGTGCATACTAGGAGCAGCCACCTCCATATACAATGTACAAAAGAAGTTGCACTGGATAGTAAGAAAAAAATCATAAATACAGGCTACTGAGAGAGGTATCTACATTTATCCAGGAATTCAGATTTCAGCCTAAGAGAAGTATTCACACTAGACAACTAGGGTCCCAGCAGCATGAGACCACCATGGTTGCTAGGCATGCATGAATTGGCATGTGCTAAGTGTCTCAATTTTTTCTTATTATGCAGAGCACTATTGCTATTTATACAGTACTAGATGATGGCCCGATTCTAATGCATCGGGTATTCTAGAATATGCATGTCCACGTATTATATTGCACAGCCCACGTAGTATATTGGCCAGCCACGTAGTATATTGCCCAACCACGTAGTATATTGCCCAGCTATATACGAACAACCACAAGATGGCAGTCAAATCACTGTCATCTTAAAGAAGCCAACCATAGATAAAAACTTGAATAAATTTTATTACAGAAAAAATAAAGACAATACACATATATATAAAAAAGCTACTTCCTTCTTCACGGGTAATACCCCATGGGAAAGCCGTGAGCAGCACACTATATACTATATCCAGATAAATAAAGTGCGTGTATCACAAACCGCCTATGTTTCTTAACAAACACATAGATTATATAAGGGACTATCTGCATCCCTTTTTCATATCAGTGTCTCATATTTTGAAGCAGCCTTTAAGACCATACTAGCCTATCATACCACCATGGACTAACCATTTCACGTATCACAATATAAGGTAAGTAAGTAGGTACATATACAATTACCCAAATAAGATCTTAGATCGTGTGCATCCTCCCACGGCTCTTCCCAGCGCCCGACGCGCTTTTCGCCCTTGCTTCTTCTGGGGGCGTGTCTATACCCAGGCAAAGTGACGTGTATATATAGTGCCCCTGGTCCAATCCCATGCCGCTGTTGTTAAAACTATTAGCGCCAACTCCGTGAATGACCTTACGGCACATGCGCAGATCCACTCTACTCCGGATGTAATAACCCTTCATGACATCCGCCGGGTGGACCGCAAGCAGGAACGCAAGCCGATACCACCAGTGACGCTGTCTAAAGAGTACGGAGAGGGAGATCCACGCATGCGCACTATCATCTAGAAGACAGGCTTAAATGGGAATACCAAGGAACGACTTATTCATTCAAAAGGTGCCGTAGTGCCGATATTGCATACGGTGAAAGTGCTTAGTGAAAAATGGATGAATGCGATAAGAGTCCATATAAATAAAGGAATGGACTCAATAAATGAATAAATTAATAAAGTGCGCAGTGAAGGGATCAATACCCTAATTATATCAATAAAGTGCATTCAATGCACAATCCATATATAATCAATATTAAAATTAAAAAGATCCACATGTGAAATAAAAATCCACATAGGCATAGAAATAATTTTAATAGATCACTAAAGTGTGCAGTGATGGGATCAATACCCAAAATAATACAGTGCATACTGTGCATAATAATGATAAAATAATACGGTGAAAAAGTGATAAATAATATATAAATGCGAAATATTCATTAATTAAATTTAATGCAGTATTATATATTTAAATACAACCTATATAAAATTTCCTTAAAGTGAAAAGTGCACAATTGAATGACAGGCTTGTCTAATTCCATGAAATCCCATATAAATATGAATATGCAATAATATGTCCCTATTGTACAAACATATACATATATATAAAAAACACCCCATATATAAAATCTTCTCTCAAAATATCCACATATCATACTTATACCTAATTTAATCCATATATATATAAATACAAATACAAAAATACATTCTAATTATATGATATTAATGACAAAATTAACAAATAAATAACAGCATCTGTTCTTTATTCTTGGTGGTAATCCATTCACAAAGACCGGCGTAGAAACAACCTCACATTCTTCATAATACAGCAGCAGGAGGAGGACCATAAATATATACTATAAGTAGATAAAAATACACATAATTACCATACAATTACAACACATACAAATACCCATTAAAATCACCCTTGCCCTTAAAAAATACCTCTCAAAGCAATATATATATATATATATATATCATACTATCTACAAAAACGCTGAAAAACCAAGACTCTCATTGAGACCATTAGGACTTAAAGTTCCCAGGCGATAAATCCATTTACTCTCAGCCTGGGCGAGTGTTCTTGCCAAATCCCCCCCTCGAATACCTAACGTAACCTGATCTATAGCCTTCACAACCAAACCCCTAGCATTACACCCATGATAAAATTTAAAGTGTCTAGCAATGGGTTTCAGGGACACATCATTATCCATATCTTTCGCCTTTTCAATGTCCCTGACATGTTCTCTTGTTCTTACCTTCAGTTCTCTTGTTGTGAGGCCAATGGCCAAGCTACAACTTAGATGTTTTCGAATTTCATACTCTCTGGATCCATCAAAATTACAAAAACTAGTTGCCTTTGTGTGATTGTAGCAACCTTTACATAAACCGCATGGGAAAAATCCCAGTCTTCCCATGTTCCTCTTACTTTTCTTCTGTTCATAATGGCTATGAATCAGAGTATCTTTTAAATTTGCAGATCTTTTAGCAACAAAAGATGGACGATCAGGTAAAATCTGTCGTAAAGTGGAGTCCACTTGTAGAACTTTCCAATGTTTTAGTATAATTTCTTTCTATTCATTCCATTTATTGTTATAAGTTGAAATAAAACGTACTTGTTCCGAATGGTCTTGTTTTCTAGTAGTGAGGGAATCTTTATACAACAGTTGATTACGCGACGTCTTGGAGGCCCTGATGTATCCTCTTTTAATCATCCTTTTGCTATAACCCCTTTCGGTAAATCTTCTTGTCAAGTCCACGGCTTGTTTTTCAAAATTGCTCTTATCCGAACAGATTCTCTGGGCCCGGAGAAACTGTCCAACCAGAATTCCTTGAACTGTAGAGATGGGATGGGAGAAGTCTGCATACAGAAAAGAATTAGTTGATGTGGACTTTCTAAAAATGTCCGTATTGACCACACCATCAAAACCAACTGCAATATTGATATCCACAAAATCAATTTCTCTTCCATATTTAAATGATAATTTGATGTTCTTGGTGTTATTATTAAGATGTTGCATCATAGGTTCCAAGCCCTCCAAAGGGCCTTCCCATATGAACAGAACATCATCGATGTATTTCATCCAGTTATGGATATGACACATCCCCTGGATGAGATCATCTTGGAAAACCTCCCTCTCCCAGGCCCCCAAAAATAAATTGGCATATGAGGGGGCACAAGAGGCCCCGATCGCAGTGCTTTGCAATTGTAAATAAATCCGGTTATTGAAAGTAAAGATATTATGAGTCAATAAAAATTCCAATAGAACCAAAATTAATTCCACCATTTCAATCTCTAATGAACCTGAATTTAGAAAAAATCGTACTGCATCCAGACCATCTTGATGTCGTATAGATGTGTAAAGTGACTCCACGTCGGCAGTTGCAAAAATCATATTTTCATCCAGATACAATTGATCCAGACGCTGCAATGCCGACATGGTGTCTTTGATGTAAGATGGCAGGTTGGTCACCAGAGGTTTCAAGAAATGATCAATAAAACTCCCAATCAACTCACAAAGTCCCCCATTACCTGACACGATGGGACGGCCGGGGGGGTCCAGCTGATTTTTGTGGATTTTCGGTATCAAATAAAAAGTGGGAAACCTGGGATGACTCCCCCGAATCTGTTCCACCAATTTTTTAGTAACCAAACCTTGTGTCAGAGCCTTTTCCATAATCTCAACCAGCTGATCCTGAAAGGACATGGGATTAAAAAATAATTGACGGTAGTGTGAAGAAACGGGGTCAGTGGGTTCTCTCGTCCGCTAGCCCGGCTGTCTTTAGCAAGACTGCATGGACCACGACTCATACCACTGAATGCCTGCTCTATCTCTCAGTGGGCAATACACTACACAGACAACACAGGGTTAAGGTAAAACAATGTGGCAATACTTTATTGAACCACAGCACACAATAGCAAACAGAACAATCCCAACATGGCTGGAATTGCTTGATTACATGGGCGCATATAAAAGATCACTGCGTCTCCACGTATTTTGAGTATGACATGATGTCAGAGCTCCCAGGGTTGCTACTTCATCTGTGGATGCATGCACAAAGAAGAGGTAATGACAAGCATAGGGAGATGACCAAGAACTGTCCATAGTGTCCATACAAGGTCCAAAGCCAGTTGACAGTTACATGGGCGCATATAATAGATCACTGCGTCTCCACATATTTCCATTATGACATGATGTCAGAGCTCCCAGGGTCGCTACTTCATCTGTTGATGCACGCACAGAGAAGAGGTAACGACAAGCATAGGGAGATGACCAAGAACTGTCCATAGAGTCCATACAAGGCTTATCTGACCACCTGGCTTATCTAACCATCTCCATGGAACAAGGCAACCAGCAGGTCCCAAACCTGGCTTTCTCCAAACATATCCATGGTTCAGATATGGTCACTGGATCAGATCTGTGTCCTTCCAACCGGAGCTGAAAACCCCTAGGTTGTTTCCTATAGAATCATAGATCAGTGTCCCTCGTGATGGTGCCATGATGAATTGGCTGCAGTCAGTTCTCTTGTCGGTTGGGGTGGTTTGCAGAATGTCTGGCTGGTAGCTCTGTGTTACTTCAGTCTCGCAGGATGTGATCTCTGAGTTTTTTTATACCCAAGGCATGAAAGCTATTTTTTGAATTACCCAGGGTCCTTCAGTCAAACATCAAGATGAGGTAAACAATGGTGATGGGATTAAGTAGCACTATTAGCATATAAGCACACATCAGTGAACAAAGCTTAACACACCCTATGTACAGTCACTATTACAGACTTACACAGTATGTTAGATAGTATATCAGTTGGCAAGTCTGTCTTCTTGACCCACCAGACATAAACACTAATGGTACCTTCACACATAACGATATTGTTAACGATATCGTTGCTATTTGTGACGTAGCAACGATATCGTTAATGAAATCATTATGTGTGACAGCGACCAACGATCAGGCCCCTGCTGGGAGATCGTTGGTCGCTGAATAAAGTCCAGAACTTTATTTCGTCGCTGGACTCCCTGGAGACATCGCTGGATCGGCGTGTGTGACACCGATCCAGCGATGTCTTCACTGGTAACCAGGGTAAACATCGGGTAACTAAGCGCAGGGCCGCGCTTAGTAACCCGATGTTTACCCTGGTTACCATGCTAAAAGTAAAAAAAAACAAACACTAGATACTTACCTAACGCTGTCTGTCCTCCAGCGCTGTGCTCTGCACTCCTCCTGTACTGGCTGTGTGAGCCGGAAAGCAGAGCGGTGACGTCACCGCTCTGCTTTCCGGCTCCCAGCCAGTACAGGAGGAGAGCAGAGAAGCAGAGCGCAGCGCTGGAGGACAGACAGCGGTAGGTAAGTATCTAGTGTTTGTTTTTTTTAACTTTTAGCATGGTAACCAGGGTAAACATCGGGTTACTAAGCGCGGCCCTGCGCTTAGTTACCCGATGTTTACCCTGGTTACCGGCATCGTTGGTCGCTGGAGAGCGGTCTGTGTGACAGCTCTCCAGCGACCAAACAGCGACGCTGCAGCGATCCGGATCGTTGTCGGTATCACTGCAGCGTCGCTTAATGTGAAGGGGCCTTTAAATTCACAAGCCAATATACAGATAAAAAGCCAGTTCTTTTGGTTGGCAAAAAACATGGTTGTCTGGGAAATTAAGATACAATCTGGTTTCTTCACAGGTAGCATTTAGAGTCATTCAAGAGTTTATTGGCCTGTTTCTCATATTAAGAACAGATACCACTGGTACATATCTTAGAAATAAGTGCCGGGATAACATCCCATATCAATTAGGACATTAACACAGTAACCAGGACACTCCGAAACTACTGATCCTACAAAAATCCATGGAGTAAGAAGTCCCATATACTCATATTAAAAATTCAATAATTTTATTAATAATCACACAAAAAAGGTAACTACAGACTAACAACACAAAATCCAGAAATGGTGCTTGTACAGAGGACACAGACAACTGTAATAACACCATGGGTATATAGAGCGAATAACCCCATACTAGATATGGTACAACGTATAACGGAAAAGTGCTTAGTGCAGTATAAGGTGCCAAAAAGTATAAGGCTGAATCCCTATCTGGGGTAAAGAACTCCGTATACGCTGTGTCACCTACAGGGCCAAAAAGTAAACAAATGGGCAAAGTGCACCTCTCATCTTACCCATGTGCCAGTGTCTGTCTCTTCAGCAGCCCCGACGCGCGTTTCGCGTTGGGCTTCCTCGGGGGGCTGTACAGATGTGTGTGCTGAGCGTATATTTATATAACAGAAGCACCTGTGAGTAATGATCAGCGCCATTGTCGGCGCATGCACGGCGTCACGCAGGCCCGTACTATACACATCACCTCCTGCCCTACCTGCGGCGAGACGGGGCGAGGGAAATCCCCCATGACGTCAGTACCCCATCTCGTCACATCCTGGAGGCAGGAAAGGATGCGCACCGGAATCTGCCGCACCGCGCATGCGCGTGCCGCGGTGGCCATTTTGGAAGAGGGCAGACGTGCTGGAAAGTGAGTATATGCTGTGCAGCGTGAATGGGAGGGGAGGAAAATAACTAGTGAGTGTAACTATATTATCTCCCTAACTTCTATGATAAAATGGCGATCTAAAGTGACATTGTGCCATAAAATCAACCCTCAGAGGAGGGGCAAACACCTAATTGTGCACTCCCTTAACTGGCATATATACTTCTAATCAGCCAGACACAAACCTAGTATAATGTCAATAATAAAAAAGTGCATAAGGGGGCGTACTCCCTAAAGACAATTATAATATAGAGGGGTACACAGACCCCAACTATAAATCTCCCTAAGGGGAAAAAAAATCCCCTAGAAAAAGCATGATAATATAACACTCTGATACAAAATATAAGAAAATAAAATAAAAAACAAAATAAACACTTAAAAAGACGTACATAGCACAGAAAAAATGTCCAGCTTCATTCCAATAATGGATCTTGAAAGATTAACATATGATGTCCCGCTCAAGGTGCCTCTTGATGTCATGCCAAAAAACACTCAGGAAATGATTTATTGGTAGAGATGTAACAATGGAACAACGATACTAAAACAGAAAAAATAAAAACACACACAATTAAAATCCAGAGAAATACAGAAGACCAAATTCTGACCATGATAGACTATAGGAAAGATGAGAAGCTAAGTTGTTCATTTAAACCATGTGGGGACATAGTGCCTAGGGTTGCTATCCAGCGACATTCCAATTGCGCCAGTGTGCATTTAGAATCTCCCTCTCTAATCCCACATCTTACATGGTCAATGCCAAAAATCTTCAAATCCTTAGGATTGCAGCTATGGTACAGCCTAAAATGGCGGGGTATGGTTTTCAAAGTAGCGATGTCATCCACCTTACCAGCCGCCATAATGTCTCTTATATGCTCCCTTGTCTTGACCCTCAATTCACGTGAGGTGAGACCTACATAAGTCAGGTTACACGAGCATTTGGCCATATATACCACAAATGTGGTGCTACAGCTAATGTAGTCAGTAATTTTATACTCTTTCAGGCCATCGGCCGAGGTGAATGACATGGCCCGTATATGATTCCGACATGCCAGGCATTCTCCACAGGGATAAAAACCCCACCTTTGTCTACCTGCTCCAAAAATGGTCGGGGTCTTAGTTGTATAATGGCTTCTGACCAACATGTCTCTCAGATTCTTGCCCCTTCTAGCTGTCATTAGCGGTTCATCTGAGAGATATTTTGTGAGTGTGGGTTCAGTTTTTAGAATTGGCCAATGTCTGCTTAAGATTTTCCTCATTAGTCCCCATTGATGGTTGAACGTTGATATATAACGGATTCTCCCTTCCTCCTCCTTCCTACTCTTATGAGACTGAGATAGCAGATCACACCTCCTCTGGCTTCTGGCACGGCCCAGGCCTCGTCTAATGCTCCTATTACTGTATCCGCGTGCGCGGAATCTCTCCCCAAGGTCCACAGATTGTCTGTCAAATGCCTCCTCTGTAGAACATATCCTCCTCATCCTCAAAAATTGCCCAATGGGTATAGCTCCAATCGTGGAGTCAAGATGGGATGAGGAGGCATGGAGGAGTGCATTGACCGAGGTTTCCTTTCTAAATACATCTGTGTGTATATATCCATTCTCCTGAACCAGCAGCATTATATCCAGGAATGATATATTCTTATTGCTGTAGTTATAGGTGAGCCTGATGTTGAGGCTGTTGCGATTCAGATCCTGCATGAATGATTTCAATTGTTCCACCGAACCATGCCAAATAAACAAAATCTCATCAATATACCGATACCACCCCAGAATCCGTGAGGCGGAGTGGGCGCCCCCCTGAAAAATTCCCCTCTCCCAAAGACCAAGGAAGAGGTTAGCATAGGAGGGTGCACACGCCGCCCCCATAGCTGTACCACGGCTCTGGAGGTAGTATCGGTCCTTAAAAGTAAAAAAATTATGTGTAAGGATGAATCGCAAAAGCCTCAACACCAGGCCACAAACATCCTGATCAATGCTGCTAGACCTGAGAAAGAAATCAGCTGCCTCAAGACCATCATCATGGCGGATAGAGGTGTACAGAGTCTCTACGTCCGCCGTGACCAAGAGCATTTCTGGTTCTAATGTTAGACCATCTAGTCTTCTCAGGACGTCCGTAGTGTCCCTGACATAGGAGGGCAAAGTCTCAACTTGTGATCTCAAATAGTGATCTATAAATTTACATATAGGATCACACATCCCTCCTATGCCAGAGACAATCGGACGCCCAGGAGGATTGACAGAATCTTTGTGGACCTTGGGGAGGAGATAAAAGGTAGGCACTACCGGATATTTGACCACCAATCCATCAAACAATTTCTTGTTGATGGTCCCTTCGTAGAGTACCTCTTCGAGTATCTCGACCAATTCTGACATGATGCCCGGAAGAGGGTTCTCAGTAAGCAGAGTATATGTTTCTCTATTGCGTAACTGCTTGAATGCCTCCCTCTCATACTTGTCGGAAGTCCAAACCACCACGTTTCCACCCTTGTCAGATGGTTTAATAACCACACCTTCTAGTGCCTGAATCTCACGCAGAGCTTTCCTCTGACGCCACGTGAGATTGTCCTTTTTATTTTTGTTGTTAATGGTTCTCAAGTCTGCGGCAACTAGATTCGTGAAAATCTCCACCTGTGGACAAAGTGACAAGGGAGGAAACGTGGTGGACTTAGCTGAAATAGGTGGAGGAGGGATACCTGTGGATGGACCAGCTGACTCACTCTCCAACTCCTCCAGGATAGAGATAGCTTCTTGTTCGGTGATATAAGTGCTCTCCGTTACAGAACGGGAATGGAGCTTTTTCAGAACAAGTTTTCTTGAAAAGAGGTGCAGGTCTTTCAACGCTGTGAAGTAATCATAGTTATTACAGGGAGGCATTCATGAGAGGGAGGCATTCAAGATGTGGGATTAGAGGGGGAGATTCTAAACGCACACTGGCGCAATTGGAATGTCGCTGGATAGCAACCCTAGGCACTATGTCCCCACATGGTTTAAATGAACAACTTAGCTTCTCATCTTTCCTATAGTCTATCATGGTCAGAATTTGGTCTTCTGTATTTCTCTGGATTTTAATTGTGTGTGTTTTTATTTTTTCTGTTTTAGTATCGTTGTTCCATTGTTACATCTCTACCAATAAATCATTTCCTGAGTGTTTTTTGGCATGACATCAAGAGGCACCTTGAGCGGGACATCATATGTTAATCTTTCAAGATCCATTATTGGAATGAAGCTGGACATTTTTTATGTGCTATTTACGTCTGTTTAAGTGTTTATATTGTTTTTTTATTTTATTTTCTTATATTTTGTATCGGAGTGTTATATTATCATGCTTTTTCTAGGGGATTTTTTTCCCCTTAGGGAGATTTATAGTTGGGGGCTGTGTACCCCTCTATATTATAATTGTCTTTAGGGAGTACGCCCCCTTATGCACTTTTTTATTATTGACATTATACTAGGTTTGTGTCTGGCTGATTAGAAGTATATATGCCAATTAAGGGAGTGCACAATTAGGTGTTTGCCCCTCCTCTGAGGGTTGATTTTATGGCACAATGTCACTTTAGATCGCCATTTTATCATAGAAGTTAGGGCGATAATATAGTTACACTCACTAGTTATTTTCCTCCCCTCCCATTCACGCTGCACAGCATATACTCACTTTCCAGCACGTCTGCCCTCTTCCAAAATGGCCACCGCGGCGCGCGCGCATGCGCGGTGCGGCAGATTCCGGTGCGCATCCTTTCCTGCCTCCAGGATGTGACGAGGCGGGGGTACTGACGTCATGGGGGATTTCCCTCCCCCCGTCTCGCCGCAGGTAGGGCAGGAGGTGATGTGTATAGTACGGGCCTGCGTGACGCCACGCATGCGCCGACAGTGGCGCTGATCTTTACTCACAGGTGTTTCTATTATATAAATATACGCTCAGCACACAAATCTCTACAGCCCCCCGAGGAAGCCCAACGCGAAACGCGCGTCGGGGCTGCTGAAAAGACAGACACTGGCACATGGGTAAGATGAGAGGTACACTTTGCCCATTTGTTTACTTTTTGGCCCTGTAGGTGACACAGCGTATACGGAGTTCTTTACCCCAGATAGGGATTCAGCCTTATACTTTTTGGCACCTTATACTGCACTAAGCACTTTTCCGTTATACGTTGTACCATATCTAGTATGGGGTTATTTGTTCTATATACCCATGGTGTTATTACAGTTGTCTGTGTCCTCTGTACAAGCATCATTTCTGGATTTTGTGTTGTTAGTCTGTAGTTACCTGTTTCTTATATTGGCTGGTTGGCCAAATCACTAAATTACCCCCCATCATCGGCCAGTTTGAACACAATGTCGTCCCATGTTTGCATTTCCCTCAAAGACAGCCTTTCAGATTTAGAGAGATTGGATTTACTCCATTATTTCCGTGCCAAACGTTCTATATCCTGTGTCACTAATTTAGTGAAGATCTCTACTGCAGGGCAGAGATTCAGTGCTGGAAAATTTTTACATTTGGTGAATAAATGCTTAGGGATCATACTTACATCCGATGTTTTCATATTTTCCTCCTCCAAGGAGTTCAAGGCCTCCAAAGCCTCCTCTTCAACCAGCGTCGGACTGGAGCACCTTGGGCCCACCAGAGAAAATCATTCTTGGGGCCCACTATGTAGCTACATAGAAATAGATACAAGACCACCAATTGTGCGGTAAAAAGCGCTAATATCAGGGTATAATATAAGGTAGTTCACGTCTTAATAATGTAGCAAGGGTTGGGGTAGCCCCCTCACAGAATATAATGTAGCCCCCTCATAAAATATAATGCAGTCCCCTCTCATAGAATATAATGCAGCACCCCACAAAATATAATGCAACCCTCTTAGGTATGACGCAGTCCCCACCATAGAATATAATGTAGCACCCCATAGGGTATAATGCAGCCCCCCCATATAGTATAATGCCACCCACCACAGAATATAATGTAGTCCCGAGAGAATGCAGTTCCACCACAGAATATAATGCAGCCCCCCCATAGAGTATACTGTAGCCCCCTCATATAGTATGATGTAGCCCCCATAATATTATGTAGTACCTTGAGTATAATGCAGTCCCCCCACAGAATATAATGTAGCCCCCCAGGGCCGTATTTAGAGTTTCTGCTGCCCTAGGCACTTTTAGTGCTGCCTCCCCCTTTGGTGAGTATGACACTATCGGCATAGACTTTGGCAAGAATCGCTGATGTGAAAGTCGCCTTTTGCAGCAGATCCTACAGTTTTCTGCATCTGCCGCGTAACGGATTACTTACGGCAACACTGCGTTCAGCCTCATTCATTCCCTATGGGATTTGCGGCACTTGCCGTGATCTGGCAAATGTGGTACCATACCTCCCAACTTTTGAAGAAGGGAAGGAGGTATAACGTTTGCGGCGCGCGTAGTGCGCCGCGGCAAATTTTAGGCCACGCCTCTGACCAGACCCATTTCACAACTAGTCACACCCATATCCACGTCCCAACCGCAGCCGTTTAGCACTGCTGATCACACTGTTTGCTTATAATTATTGTATATAAAACAAAAATATGGCCACACAGTGCTCCATACTGTATAATGGCCACACATGATGCTCAATACTGTATAACGGCCACCACACATGATGCTCCATACTGTATAATGGCCACACATGATGCTGCATACTGTATAATGGCCACACACAGTTCTTTATACTGTATAATGGCCACACATGATGCTCCATAGTGTATAATGGCCACACATTGCTCCATACTGTATAATGGCCAGACAGTGCTCCATACGGTATAATGATCCCACATAATGCTCAATACTGTATAATGGCCACAAATGATGCTCCATACTGTATAACGGCCACACATGATGCTCCATACTGTATTATGTCCATTGGCCACACATGATGCTCCATACTGTATAACGGCCACACATGATGCTCCATACTGTATTATGTCCATTGGCCACACATGATGCTCCATACTGTATAACGGCCACACATGATGCTGAATACTGTATAATGACCCCCCTCCTGTATGCATGGCTCATCTCCCTCCTATCCCATATACATAGCTCATATTACCCCCCCCCCTGTATGCATGGCTTATATTCCCCCTGCATGGCTCATATTCCCCCCTGTATGCATGGCTTATATTCCCCCCTGTATGGCTCATATTCCCCCCCGTATGCATGGCTCATTCCCCCCTGTATGGCTCATATTCCCCCCCGTATGCATGGCTTATATTCCCCCCTGTATGGCTCATGTTCCCCCCCGTATGCATGGCTCATTCCCCCCTGCATGGCTTATATTCCCCCCTGTATGGCTTATATTCCCCCCTGTATGGCTCATATTCCCCCCCGTATGCATGGCTCATTCCCCCCTGCATGGCTTATATTCCCCCCTGTATGGCTTATATTCCCCCCTGTATGGCTCATATTCCCCCCCGTATGCATGGCTTATATTCCCCCCTGTATGGCTCATATTCCCCCCCGTATGCATGGCTCATTCCCCCCTGTATGGCTCATATTCCCCCCGTATGCATGGCTTATATTCCCCCCTGCATGACTTATATTCCCCCCTGCATGGCTTATATTCCCCCCTGTATGGCTTATATTCCCCCCTGTATGGCTTATATTCCCCCCTGTATGGCTTATATTCCCCCCTGTATGGCTCATATTTCCCCCTGCATGGCTTATATTCCCCCCTGCATGGCGGCTTATCTCTCTGCACCAGCACCCCCACCCGCTCCTGCTCGGCGCGCCGGCTTATGTCCTCCTTCATCCCCCCGTCCCCCCCGTCCCTCATACTCACCTGTTCCACTGCACGGCCGTGCCGACATCCCTCGCGCTCTGTCCCGACTCCAGGCGCCGGCGCCGCAGCTTCTTCCTGCTTGAGCGGTCATGTGACACCGTTCATTAAGATCATGAATATGCGCATATTCATGACCTTAATGAGCGGCGTCACGTGACCGCTCGTTCAGGACGAGCTGCAGTGCAGACGCCAAGACCATCGCTGGAACAGGGTGAGTATTCAAGGCGGGCGGCGGGGGGGGCCCTGGAGCGGGGGGGGCCTGGAGCGGAGGGGGGGGGGCCCTGGAGCAGTGGGGGCCCTGCCAGTAAGTGTCAGTGCCAGGGCCCACCGGAGGATCCTCCGGTTCCCCGGTGGGCCAGTCCGAGCCTGTCTTCAACTGTTGTAGACACAAGATCTTTATCCATCCTGGATGCATGTAACTTTTTCAAAACTAATTTCCTAGCAAGCAGGTGAGTATCCTTTACCGATGTGAACGGGTCTAGATTATTAGGGGGAGAGAAAGTCAAACTACATTGTAAAACCTCAATCTGTTCCTGGAGATATATTGATTATATATGGATCATGCATTGAATGCAATTTATTGATATAATTAGGGTATTGATCCCTTCACTGCGCACTTTATTAATTTATTCATTTATTGAGTCCATTCCTTTATTTATATGGACTCTTATCGCATTCATCCATTTTTCACTAAGCACTTTCACCGTATGCAATATCGGCACTACGGCACCTTTTGAATGAATAAGTCGTTCCTTGGTATTCCCATTTAAGCCTGTCTTCTGGATGATAGCGCACATGCGTGGATCTCCCTCTCCGTACTCTTTAGACAGCATCACTGGTGGTATCGGCTTGCGTTCCTGCTTGTGGTCCACCCAGCGGATGTCATGAAGGGTTATTACATCCGGAGTAGAGTGGGTCTGCGCATGCGCCGTAAGGTCAGTCACGGAGTTGGCGCTAATAGTTTTAACAACAGCGGCATGGGATTGGACCAGGGGCACTATATATACACGTCACTTTGCCTGGGTATAGACACACCCCCAGAAGAAGCAAGGGCGAAACGCGCGTCGGGGCACTGGGAAGAGCCGTGGGAGGATGCACACGATCTAAGATCTTATTTGGGTAATTGTATATGTACCTACTTACTTACCTTATATTGTGATACGTGAAATGGTTAGTCCATGGTGGTATGATAGGCTAGTATGGTCTAAAAGGCTGCTTCAAAACAATGATACAACGAGACAATGATATGAAAAAGGGATGCAGATAGCACCTTATATAATCTATGTGTTTGTTAAGAGGCATAGGTGGTTTGTGATACACGCATTTTATTTATCTGGATATAGTATATAGTGTGCTTCTCACGGCTTTCCAATGGGGTATTACCCGGAAAGAAGGAAGTAGCTTTTTTATATATATATGTATTGTCTTTATTATTTTTTCTGTAATAAAATGTATTCAAGTTTTTATCTATGGTTGGCTTCTTTAAGATGACAGTGATTTGACTGCCATCTTGTGGTTGTTCATATGTATTAAGGAAGTATTATTAAAGATATATAGTTGGACTTACTTGAATGCCCAGCTACATAGTATATAGCCCAGTCACATAGTATATTGCCCAGTCACGAAGTATATTGCCCTGTCACGTAGTATATTGCCCAGTCACGTAGTATATTGCCCAGTCACGTAGTATATTGCCCAGCAACGTAGTATATTGCCCAGCAATGTAGAATATTGCACAACCACGTAGTATATTGCCCAGCCACGTAGTATATTGCCCAGCGACGTAGTATATTGCCCAGCGACATAGTATATTGCTCAGCCACAAAGTATATTGCCCAGCCACATAGTATATTGCCCAGTCACGTATTATATTGCCCAGCTACGTAGTATATTGCCCAGCGACATAGTATTCAGCACAGAGCCATGTAGTATATTGCCCAGTCACGTAGTACATTGCCCAGCCATGTAGCATATTGCACAGCCACGTAGAATATTGCCCAGCCATGTAGTATATTGCACAGCCATGTAGTATATTGCCCAGCCACGTAGTATATTGCCCAGCGACGTAGTATATTGCCCAGCCACATAGTATATTGCCCAGCCACGTAGTATATTGCCCAGCAACGTAGTATATTGCCCAGCCACATAGTATATTGCAAAGCCACGTAGTATATTGCCCAGCAACGTAGTATATTGCCCAGCGACGTAGTATATTGCACAGCCACGTAGTATATTGCCCAGCCACGTAGTATATTGCCCAGCGACGTAGTATATTGCACAGCAACGTATTATATTGCCCAGCCACATAGTATATTGCCCAGTCACGTAGTATATTGCCCAGTCACGTAGTATATAGCCCAGTAAATAAGGCAGCACACTGCAGCGCTAAAACATGCAAACATGAAACATGAAAATTGAACTGCATTACTGCACTAGAAATATGAAAAATGTGAGCGTTTAGCGCATAAAAATGGCCACTTTTATGTGTACCTGGTAGCCACATTAGGTAAGTTTAGGACCTGGTATAAGAGAGATGCCGTAAAGTGGCTACCAGGTACACATAAAATTGGTCATTTTTATGCGCTAAACGCTTTCATTTTTCATATTTCTAGTGCAGTAATGCAGTTCAAATTTCGTGTTTCATGTTTGCATGTTTTAGCGCTGCAGTGTGCTGCCTTATTTTCTTGACTATATATGAGTTGGCGACTCTAGGTTCAGCACCTGTTCACACTTAGTCTATGTTTGGATGTGACGGTCAGTCTTTTGAAATGTATTCTTTAGCGTTCTGACTGAGCACTCCGCCTCCTAGTCACAGGTGTTTTAATTACAGCAGGTCCAACACCCCTCCATAGAGAGAGAGAATTTTAGTCTAAGAAAAGGTTTCACAGGTACCCATTCAGATGGAGACGTTTATTCTCAGCGAGGAAAGGCAAGTTTAGGACCTGGTATAAGAGAGATGCCGTAAAGTGGCTACCAGGTACACATAAAATTGGCCATTCTTATGTGCTAAACGCTCTCATTTTTCATATTTCTAGTGCAGTAATGCAGTTCAATTTTCGTGTTTCATGTTTGCATGTTTTAGCGCTGCAGTGTGCTGCCTTATTTACTTGACTATATATGAGTTGGCGACTCTAGGTTCAGCACCTGTTCACACTTAGTCTATGTTTGGATGTGACGGTCAGTCTTTTGAAATGTAGTATATAGCCCAGTCACGTAGTATATTGCCCAGTCACGTAGGTATATAACACTGCCCATTCAGTATTCAGCAGTGTGTGCACCATATCCCTGTTAAAAAAAGTAATTAAAATAAAAAATAGTTATATACTCACCCCTGGGATCCAGCGAAGCTGGGTGATGCGGCCGCCATCTTCCGTTCCCAGGATGCATTGCGAAATGACCCTGATGACTTAGCGGTCTCGCGAGACCACTAAGTCTTCTGGGTAAGTTCGTAATGCATCTCTGGGAATGGAAGATGGCGGCCGGCACGAGCGCATCGTATGACGACCGAGGGTGAGTATAGCAGGTTTTTGTTTTTTTATTAATTTTAACAGTAGATCTTTTTACTATGGATGCTGCATAGGCAGCATCAATAGTAAAAACTTGGTCACACAGGGTTAATAGCAGCGGATACGGAGTGCGTTACGCGCGAAACGCGGTCCGTTACTGCTAGCATTAACCCTGTGTGAGCTGTTACTGGAGGGGATTATGGAGCGGGCACTGACTGTGGGGAGTATGGAGCGGGCGCCGGGGACACTGACTGCGGGGAGTATGGAGCGGGCACCGGGGACACTGACTGCGGGGAGTATGGAGCAGGCGCCGGGGACACTGACTGCGGGGAGCGGAGAGTATGGAGCGGAGCAAGGAGGGACACTGACTGGGGGGAGTATGGAGCGGGCGGCGGGCACTGTGACTGTAGGGGAGGAACTAATCGGACTGTGCCTGTCGCTGATTGGTCGAAGCAGCCATGACAGGCAGCTGCCGAGACCAATCAGCGATGCGGGATTTCCATTATGGAAGTTGAGGACAGAAAGACGGAAGTACCCCTTAGACAATTATATATACAGATTTCATATATTCCATGTCTACATGCTTTAGCACAACAGAGTGCAACTTCTTTTCTATATTGTTCCCTATAGGAAGTCCATGAATCATTCAAATTGCTGGCTCTCATCTTTAGAGTAAACTTGGACTTCCTCCATGATAGCTGTCAACATGATCATCACTAGTAATTAGGGTTGATCGAAACGGATCGGTCAAATTCAAAAATCGACGACTTTCAGCAAAGTCGGGTTTCATGAAACCCGACCCGATCCTAGTGTGGGATCAACCATGAGGTCGCCGATCTGCGCGCAAAAGTCGCGTTTCATATGACGCTTTCAACGCCATTTTTCAGCCAATGAATGAGGACACATTGTGTGGGCAGCGTGATGACATAGGTCTCGGTCCCCACCATCTTAGAAAAGGGCATGACAGTGATTGGCTTGCTTTCTGCGACATCACAGATGCTATAAAGGGGCGTGCACGTCGACCGCCATCTTACTTCTGCCGATCTAGGCATAGAGAGAGGTTGCTGCAGCTTCATCAGAAGAAGGGATATAGTTAGGGAGGGAAGATTAACCCCCAAACTGCTTGTGCTGTAGCAATTTCCACTGTCCAACACCACCATTTTTTTGCAGGGACAGTGGAGGCTATATTTTTGTGCATCAGCTCTGTAGCTTATTAGGCTGCCTTACGACGGCCCCCCGAAGAAGCCTACGCAAAACGCACGTAGGGGCTGGCGTTTCCACTTCCACACTATGACCATAATGGGTGAGGTCCAGTCCTATACATGTATCTATGATGGGGTTTTTTAGTAGGACATCTAGTGTTTAATTATTATATGTACTATATACTTTATTGAACCTGAGACCTCTGGTCGGACTATATTCCATTAGTGTGGATCTGTGGATTTGTTGCTTGTATCCTTTGCTCGTATAGTAACCCTAAATTGACTATACATTTTTTTTACTATTAGTCTATTTGATGATGTGAATATATTTTGATATCTAATAAATTCTACAAATTTTTATATACTATAAAAGACAGTTTTTTGACTCCATTTGTCTAATTTTATATTTATTGTTGGGAGTTTTTCTGTATGATTTAAACTGAACATATGTGGCTCTGATCTATTTAATTATATGCCTTATAAGGCTCCCTGATAGCTGCATTGCTATTTGCACGCTGCTGTGCAAATCAACTGCTTTTTTAAAAACAAAAATCCTGTTGCTCCTTTCTGCACAGTTATCTTGTTTATTTCTCCACACTTTTGTGTGCAGCAGTCCTTTTTATTGCTGCCATACTTGTCCTGAGATCATTGTAGGGAGATTCAAATTGTACTACAGTCCTTGTATTTTTTCATATATCTTCCAGCCACTTTCTGCCACTTACATTGTGTTGTTTTATACACTGGGTCTGAGTTTTGGTTCAGTCTCCCCAAAAAATGTGAGATTCAAATTCTCACAAAGTGGATATACTTCAGTCCTGTTAGTTTGTCGTTAGTGTTGAGCATTCCGATACCGCAAGTATTGGGTATTGGCCGATATTTGCGGTATCGGAATTCCGATACCGAGTTCCGATATTTTTGTGATATCGGGAATCGGTATCGGGATTTAGATTAATGTGTAAAATAAAGAATAAAAATAAAAAATATTGATATACTTACCCTCGGATGGGCCCTGGTTGTCACCGCTGCAGTCGCCATGTTTTCCTTCCTATGAATGAGCTTGTTAAGTACCTTCGATGACGTCGCGGCTTGTGATTGGTCGCGTGAGCGGTCACATGACCGCTCAGCGACCAATCACAAGCCGCGACGTCATCGAAGGTCATTAAAGCACTCATTCTTAGGAAGAAAAGCATGGTGATTGCAGTTGTGACAACCAGGGCCCGTCCGAGGGTAAGTATATCAATATTTTTTATTTTTATTCTTTATTTTACACATTAATATGGATCCCAGGGCCTGAAGGAGAGTTTCCTCTCCTTCAGACCCTGGGAACCATTACGGATACCTTCTGATATTTGTGTCCCATTAACTTGTATTGGTATCGGATATCGGTATCGGCCGATACCATCTGATACCAATACTTTCAAATATCGGACGGTATCACTCAACACTATTTGTCGTATGTCAGCCAGCCACTTTCTGCCACTTACATTGTGTTGTTTTATGCACAGGGCCTGAGTTTTGGTTCAGTCTCCCCCCCAAAAAAGGGAGATTTAAATTCTCAACAAGTTTATATACACCTTCTAGCTTGGTTAGATTTTCCAAAAAATAAGGAAGTCTGGTGGAAGAGCCCGTGGGCGGTGGTTGCCAGCTGGTACTGATGGTGATGGTGGTGCATCTGGTGGTAGTGGCAAAAGCACAATAGCACCTAAGGCTGGAGGTGTTGAGCCAGCATCATCGTCTAACTAACCAAGGCCTCGAAGGCTCCCTTATCTGGGAGTAGGAAAACAGCTTTTAAAGCCAGAGCAGCAGGAAAAAGTTTTGGCTTTCCTTGCTGACTCAGTCTCTAGCTCTTTCGCCTCCTCTTCAGAAAGTTCCAAATATAAAAGCAGCGAGTCGTCAGTGGATGCTCCTGGTCAGGAACAAGACGTTTCCTTGTGTCCTTCACCCAAACCAAAAGTGAAGGATGCGTCAGGTGACTCTACAGTCACCAAAGTTACTACATGGAGCTTTTTACACATACCGTGCCTAGGTTAGAACGGGAAATTGTTAACTGCCCATTACAAGATGAATCGGACATGGAGTGCACTGATGCACAGCCACAGCTACATTATTATGCTGTTCCATTGACTCAGATCACTACATTGACCTCGCAGTGTACTGAGCCAGAATCTGACTCTGATGAGACTATGGTGCCCCGTCCCGAACGCTATAGCACCTTACACGGTGACACAGAGGAAGGTGCACATGACATTGAAGAGGAGGTGATAGATGACCCAGTTGTTGACCCAGATTGGCAACCATTGGGGGAAGAGGGTGCCACTGCCAATAGCTCAGAAGCGGAGGAGGATGATCCGCAGCAGCCATCTACATTGCAACGGCTGTCATCTGGCAGGCCCGTACCAGGCCAAAAATGTTTGTCAAAAACAAAAACACCATCCGGTGAAAGTAGAACAGCGTGCAATGCCTGACAAGGTATTCCATAGTAGGAAGAGTGCAGTGTGGCAATTTTTTAACCAAGATCCGAATGATCAGTCAAAAGTTATCTGTAAGAAATTATCAAAGACCTTTAGCAGAGGGAAGAATCTTCAAAATTTAAATACAACGTGCATGCTTAGACATTTAACCAGCATGCACTTGCAAGCCTGGACTAACTACCAAACATCCCTGAGCACCTGCTCAGAATGAAGGTAGTCAGCAACGCTACATTGCTTCCCTCACTGTAAGCCCACCGGTTAGGACACCACCAGCAGCAAATGTGGAGGTATCGTCGCAAGGCCAAAGCAGTCAGTGAATCACAAGGTTATTGGTAGGAAACAATGTATGTAGGCCAACATCGAGAATACCATCACCGACCCTCTCTCAATCCTCCATGTCCACCAGCACCACTGCTAGTTCCACCATATGCAGCTCTCCAGTCCAGCTCTCCCTACAAGAGTCTCTCATTAGGAAAAGAAAGTACTCATCCTCTCATCCACATACACAGGGTTTGAATGCCCACATTTCTATACTAATCTCGTTAGAGATGATGCCCTACCGGTTGGTTGAAAGCTAAGCTTTCAAAGACCTGATGGCCTACGCAGTACCACGCTATGACCTACCCAGTCGGCACTTCTTTGCAAGAAAAGCCATCCCAGCCCTCCACCAGCATGTGAAAGACCGCATTGTCCATGCACTGAGGCAATCAGTCAGTTGAAAGGTGCACCTCACAACAGATGCATGGACCAGTAGGCATGGCCAGGGACGTTACGTGTCCATCAATGCACACTGGGTTAATGTGGTGGATGCAGGGTCCACAGGGGACAGCCATTGTGGGACAGTTCTGCCTAGCCCACGGTCTAGAAAACAGTTGGCTGTAGGTGTTCGCCACCCCTCCTCCTCCTCCTCCTCCAGAAGCGAAAGCTCGTCCACACAGCGCAGTCGCACAACCACTCCATCCGCAGCTGCCAGTGTTGCACACGAGGTGTCCCATTATCGAACAGCTAGTGGTAAGCGTCAGCAGGCTGAAGTGAAATGGGTGACAACAGACACACCGCGGAAGTACTGGCCAAGTACTTGCAGCAAGAAACTCAGTCACGGCTGGGCAGTGTACATCTTGAGGCAGGCAAGGTAGTCAGTGATAACGAAAGGAATTTTATGGCTGCTATAGCTCTTTCAGAACTTCAACACATACCTTGCCTGGCTCACACCTTGAACCTGGTGGTGCAGTGCTTCTTCAAAAAGTATCTGCAGTTACCAGCCCTGCTCCTAAAGGTGCAAAGACTTTGCTCGCACATCCGCCGGTTGCCCGCACACTCCAGCCGTATGCTGAACCATCAGCGATCGCTGAATCTTCCCCAGCGCCGCCTAATAATCGACGTTGCAACAAGGTAGAACTCCACACTCCACATGGTTCAGAGGCTGTGCGAACAGAGGCGCACTGTAATTAATTTGTGGGAGGATACACATACATGGGCAGGCACTTGGATGGCAGACATGGAGTTGTTTGGTGTGCAGTGGTCGATGCTACAAGACCTCTGTCAAGTCCTTCAGTGTTTTGAGGCATGCACACAGCTGGTAAGTGCAGACGACGCCATTATAAGCATGAGCATCCCACTAATGCGTCTGCCGATGCAAAGTTTGACGCACATTAAGGAGCTGGCATCTACAGCCGAGGAGGAGGGAGGGCTTGATGACAGTCAGCTATTGTCTGCTCAGGGAACTCTCCTGGATGAGGTGGCGGATGAAGAGGAGGAGGATGAGGATGGGGATGAATATTTATGGGAGGAGGTTGCTTTTCAGGGGACAATACAAACTGGTGGCGTTGCAAGGTCAGGTACAGGGTTTTTGTGGGACACAACTGATGTTGATTTGCAAGAAAGTGCTCCTCAACCCAGCACAAGCAGTGAATTGACACCTGGAACATTGGCCCACATGGCTGAGTATGCCTTTCGTATCCTTAAAAGGGTCCCCGCATTATCAAAATGATGACCGATGATGATTACTGGTTGGCCTGCCTCCTGGATCCAAGATATAAAGGAAAATTACAAAATATCACGCCACAAGAGAACCTTGAGCAAATATTGGCTACCAAACAAGCAACTCTTGCAGACCGTTTGGTTCAGGAATTCACAGCACACAGCGGCGGTTTTGGTTCTCACACGAGCCGTAGGGGGCAACATGTCAGAGGTGTTAGAGGTGCAAAAATCCGAAGTGGCATTGGACAGAGGGGTTTTATGACCAGTTTGTGGAGTGAGTTTGCAATGACCGCTGACACGACAGGTACTGCTGCATCGATTCAATGTGACAGGAGACAGCATTTGTCCAGTATGGTTACGAACTACTTTTCCTCCCTTATTGATGTTCTCCCTCACAGGTCATTCCCATTTGATTACTGGGCATCCAAAATAGAAACCTGGCCAGAATTAGCAGAATATGCATTACAGGAGCTCGCTTGCTCTGCTGCTAGTGTGCTATCAGAAAGAGTCTTCAGTGCTGCTGGTTCAACACTGACCAAAAAAAGGACAAGTCTGGCTACCCAGAATGTTGATGATCTAACCTTCATTAAAATGAACCAATCATGGTGTTAGGGTTGGCGGAACGCACCAAATATATAGTTTATTAGATGGAATTGGTGCGTTCGCAACCCGGGATCCACCGTGCAGGAAAGTACCTGCTGCTAAGTAAGACGGACTATATGGCGGTACTATAAGTATACATACAAGGGTTAACTTCACCCTGCGTGAAGGAAGCGATCCTGTTGCGTCACAGGACCGCGGTACCGCACATAGAGCGCGAGCAATAAGTCAGCGAACACAACCCCAACTAGGATTGAAGTCCGATTAGACCACTGCTGGCACAACACCGCAACTGGGTGTGTAAGGAAACTATTGAAATAGTAAATAAGGCACGAGAGTGCGTGCGGTGCCGCACTGACGGACGCCACTAACCACCCAGGCTTGGGTAAGGAAAGCGCAGAGGAAGCGCACGGCGCCGTACTGGCGGACACAGCAACTGGACGCTGTGATGTGTGTAACGTGCTGTTGGATAAGTCGGGCGCTAGATAGCAAACATACACCTTCCGCGAACAGACATTCAATAGGGAGAGTTATTTAAAGAGCGACTTTCACTCACAACACACACACATATTTACAAGACAATACTAGCGCATGACCGTGCAGTCATGCGCAGTTTATATAGTTGCAGCACAGGAAGCTGCTACTGAAGTTTTTGCCCTTTCAGGACCTTCCAGAAGGACCAATGGAAAGTGCTGCAGTACCTGAGCATGTTTTGCCCTTTCAGGACCTTCCAGGAGGACCAATGGAATGTACTGCAGCACCTGAGCATGTGACCGAACATGTGGCCCTCGACCTCCAATGGGAGACACTGCCCTGGGCATGCTCAGTGTGAGTAAACAAGGACTTAGTCCCAGAGAGGCTCGCTCGCCGCAGATCAGTGCAGGGTACCATAGGAAAGCCAGAAAAGGCAGTAGTGACCCTATGCACCGAATCAGCCTCAGCGAGACGCTGGGAGCGACGTCTCCGCTGAGCAGAGCCCACTGCGGCCGATACCGAATGGGAGACCGCAGCAGACACGGATCGAGATTCCCCCTGTGCAGCAGAGGAAACTCGACTCCTAACATAACCCCCCCTCCTAGGGCCCCCCCCCTCCTTGAGCCTCACTACGCTCAAAAGCTGCGATAAGCAGCGGAGCCCAAATGTGCTCCACAGGCTCCCAGGTTCTATCCTCTGGGCCGTGACCCTTCCAGTCCACCAGATAAAATTTCTTGCCACGTACCACCTTGCACCCCACAATAGCATTCACCTCAAACTCATCCGTGGATGAACCCGATGTCCCAGCAGATGACTCAGAAAACCGGGACAAATGAACGGGCTTTAAGAGGGAAACGTGGAAAGTATCGGTGATACCAAGGCGTGGAGGAATAGCCAAACGGTAGACCACAGGGTTGACCTGTTCCAGAACCTTAAACGGGCCAATGTAGCGAGGAGCAAACTTAATGGACTCAACTCGCAGCCTGATGTTACGGGCAGAGAGCCACACTAAGTCGCCAGGAGCAAAGACCGGAGCGGGGCGCCGGTGTGTATCAGCCGAAACCCTCATTCTCTCCTTGGAGGCCCGGATGGCATCCTGTGTGCGGTCCCAGATGTCACGTGCCTCCACCGCCCAGTCTGCCACCCTAGAATCGGTGGATGACACGGGCATGGGCACAGGGACACGCGGATGCTGGCCGTAATTAAGGAGAAAAGGAGTTTGACCAGTGGAATCGGCTACGGCGTTGTTCAGGGCAAATTCCGCCCAAGGTAGCAAAGATGCCCAGTCATCCTGCCTAGCAGAGACGAAATGTCGCAAATATGTCACCAGAGTCTGGTTGGTTCTCTCCACCAACCCATTCGTCTCGGGATGGTATGCAGAGGAGAGGTTTAACTCTATGCTGAGTAAACGGCAGAGCTCTCTCCAAAACCGAGATGCGAACTGGGGACCCCGATCGCTGACAATCTTATCAGGCATACCATGCAATCGGAAAACGTGTTTAATGAACAACACCGCCAAGGCCCGTGCTGAGGGTAACTGAGGAAGCGGCACCAAATGCACCATCTTGGAGAAATGGTCGGTGACAACCCAAATAATGGAGCAGCCACGCGACTTGGGTAGACCCACCACAAAGTCCATCCCGACCATCTCCCAGGGCCTGTCTGCCACCGGTATAGGGTAAAGCAACCCAGCAGGCCGTTGCCGAGGAGACCGATTCTGGGCGCAAGAAACGCACGCCTGAATATAGTCCTTGACATCTCGGGCCATATGCGGCCACTAGTATGTTCTCGCCAGAAGCTCAGATGTCCTCTTGGTCCCAAAATGCCCACCCACTCTGGAGGAGTGAGCCCAAGAGAGAACCTCCGGTCGCAAGTTAGCTGGTACGAAAGTCTTGCCCGGGGGCACAGACTCTAGCGAAACCGGAGCTACAGTTCTCAGGCTCTCAGAAGGGACAATAAGCCGAGGCTCCTCCTCCTCCTCCGATGACACCACGGAGCGGGAGAGAGCGTCTGCACAAACGTTCTTCTCCCCGGAGAGGAAATGGAGAGTAAAATGGAACCGGGAGAAGAAGAGGGACCATCTAGCCTGGCGAGAATTCAGCCACTGGGCCGTTTGCAGATACACCAAGTTCTTGTGGTCAGTGAAGACTTTGAAGGGAAAGCGAGCTCCCTCCAAGAGATGTCTCCACTCCGAAAAAGCCAACTTCATGGCCAGCAACTCCCTGTCCCCGATGGAATAATTCCTCTCCGCTGGTGTGAAGGTCTTGGAGAAGAAGAAGCAAGGATGCTTCCGACCTTGAGCATCCTTTTGGAAAAGGACTGCTCCAGCACCAACGGATGAGGCATCCACCTCCAAGATAAATGGCTTATCAACATCGGGGCGATGTAGGATGGGAGCACTAGCGAAGTGTGACTTGATCGAGAGAAAGGCTTTGGAGACCTCCTCTGACCACAACTTGGGATTTGCTCCCTTCTTGGTGAGGGCAACCAAGGGAGCTACCAAAGTTGAGAAGTGTGGAATGAACTGGCGATAATAATTAATGAACCCCATAAAGCGCTGCACCGCTTTAAGAGAATGGGGTTCCTGCCAGTCCATTACAGCCTGTAGCTTGGCAGGATCCATAGCCAAACCCTGGGCAGAGATGATATAACCAAGGAAAGGCAAGGACTCCTGCTCAAACACACACTTCTCCAACTTGGCGTAGAGGGAGTTTGCCCGTAAGAGGTCGAACACTTTGCGAACATCTCTCCGATGGGAGTCAATATCTGGAGAGAAGATGAGAATATCATCCAGATAGACTACGACCGAGGTGGTGAGCATATCCCGGAAGATGTCGTTCACAAAGTCTTGGAAAACGGCTGGGGCATTACAGAGCCCAAAGGGCATCACCAGATATTCATAGTGCCCATCCCTGGTGTTAAAAGCCGTCTTCCATTCATCCCCCTCACGGATGCGAATCAGGTTGTAGGCACCCCGCAGATCTAACTTCGTAAATACCCTCACTCCCCGTAGCCTATCAAACAGCTCAGATATCAGGGGTAATGGGTACTTGTTCTTAACGGTGATGGCGTTAAGACCCCTGTAGTCTATGCATGGACGTAAGTCTCCAGTCTTCTTCTGTACGAAGAAGAACCCAGCCCCTGCCGGTGACACTGACTTCCTAATGAATCCTCTTGCCAGATTCTCTTGGATGTACTGAGACATTGCCTCCGTCTCCGGGAGAGATAACGGATAGACTCGACCCCGGGGAGGCTCAGCACCAGGCAAGAGGTCAATAGGACAGTCATAGGGGCGGTGAGGCGGAAGGGTCTCCGCAGCTCTTTTGGAGAACACGTCTGCATAGGGCCAATAGTGCTTGGGGAGAGAGGAAAGATCTGCGGGTACCTGTGTAGTAGCAACCTGAACGCACTCCCTCAGACATCTACCCTCGCAGGATTTACTCCATCCCAAAATTCTCCCAGAGGACCACTCAATATGAGGAGAATGGTAGCATAAGCCATGGTATCCCCTACAGGACCTCATCAATTCCCTCAGGAATGACTAATAGGGAGATTATCTCCTGATGTGATGGAGCCACAGAAAGCGTGAAAGGAATGGTTTGGTGGGTAATCTGTGAGGGTAGTGTTGACCCATTTACCACTCGAATGGTCACAGGCTTGGCGAGCATCACCAAAGGTATTGCGTGACGCTGGGCAAAAGAGGAAGACATAAAATTACCCTCTGCCCCAGAATCCACGCATAGCTCGACCATAAGAGTGGATGGGCCTATGGTAATTGTCCCCTTGAAGGACAACTTTGAGGCAAACGTCGCCGTGTCTAGTGTACCTCCTCCAACTGCCACTAAACGCTGACGTTTCCCCGACCGCTGAGGACCCTTGGAGGCAAGATGTCCTGACTGCCGGTAAACATGACGGACCTTATGTGCACGGGCGGACTGAGACTTGGATCCCGCTCGTGTCACCTCTAAGGCCTCATGTGACTCGGACGCCTGGACTGGAGATTCCAAAGGTTTGGCGAAGGTGGGAGCCAGCCGAAACCTCTGCCTACACTGGGCTCGCTCCAACCTTCGCTCGTGAAAACGAAGGTCTATGCGAGTAGATATGGCTATGAGCTCCTCCAGTGTGGCGGGAATCTCTATAGTGGCCAAAGCGTCTTTCACATGGTCAGCCAGCCCCCTCCAAAATACGGGAATGAGGGTTTTATCTGACCATTCCAACTCAGACGCTAATGTCCGGAAGAGAACAGCAAAATGGCTGACCATGGTTGAACCCTGAGTCAAAGCCAGCAGCTGGAGCGCTGTATCATGGGTGACTTGAGGTCCTAAAAAGACCTGTTTCAGAGAGTCCAGAAACCGAGGAACACTCCACACCACATGATCGTTGCGCTCCCACAGAGGCATAGCCCACTCCAACGCTCTGTCCGACAAGAGGGAGATTATGAATCCCACCTTTGCCCGCTCAGTAGGGAAACGTGCAGCCAGGAGCTCGAGGTGTATACCACATTGGCTCACGAAACCCCTACAGGACTTACTGTCCCCAGAGTATCTCTCAGGCAAAGGAAGGTGAGATAGGGTCGGAACAGAGGTGGCAGTGGGTAAAGCTGCTGCAGCCACGCTAGCAGCCTGAACAGCTATTGCGGTAACATCCACCGCCGAGGTTGCACGCTCAAGAGACGCCAACCGGCCCTCCAGCAGCTGGATGTACCCCTGCAATCGCTGTTCATCCGCCATTACTTAGCCAGATCCTGGCGCTAGTATTCTGTTAGGGTTGGCGGAACGCACCAAATATATAGTTTATTAGATGGAATTGGTGCGTTCGCAACCCGGGATCCACCGTGCAGGAAAGTACCTGCTGCTAAGTAAGACGGACTATATGGCGGAACTATAAGTATACATACAAGAGTTAACTTCACCCTGCGTGAAGGAAGCGATCCTGTTGCGTCACAGGACCGCGGTACCGCACATAGAGCGCGAGCAATAAGTCAGCGAACACAACCCCAACTAGGATTGAAGTCCGATTAGACCACTGCTGGCACAACACCGCAACTGGGTGTGTAAGGAAACTATTGAAATAGTAAATAAGGCACGAGAGTGCATGCGGTGCCGCACTGACGGACGCCACTAACCACCCAGGCTTGGGTAAGGAAAGCGCAGAGGAAGCGCATGGCGCCGTACTGGCGGACACAGCAACTGGACGCTGTGATGTGTGTAACGTGCTGTTGGATAAGTCGGGCGCTAGATAGCAAACATACACCTTCCACGAACAGACATTCAATAGGAAGGGTTATTTAAAGAGCGACTTTCACTCACAACACACACACATATTTACAAGACAATACTAGCGCATGGCCGTGCGGTCATGCGCAGTTTATATAGTTGCAGCACAGGAAGCTGCTACTGAAGTTTTTGCCCTTTCAGGACCTTCCAGAAGGACCAATGGAAAGTGCTGCAGTACCTGAGCATGTTTTGCCCTTTCAGGACCTTCCAGGAGGACCAATGGAATGTACTGCAGCACCTGAGCATGTGACCGAACATGTGGCCCTCGACCTCCAATGGGAGACCCTGCCCTGGGCATGCTCAGTGTGAGTAAACAAGGACTTAGTCCCAGAGAGGCTCGCTCGCCGCAGATCAGTGCAGGGTACCATAGGAAAGCCAGAAAAGGCAGTAGTGACCCTATGCACTGAATCAGCCTCAGCGAGACGCTGGGAGCGACATCTCCGCTGAGCAGAGCCCACTGCGGCCGATACCGAATGGGAGACCGCAGCAGACACGGATCGAGATTCCCCCTGTGCAGCAGAGGAAACTTGACTCCTAACACAAGGATTTCAAATAATTTTACCCCACCTTCCCCTGCTGACACGTAGCTTGCCGGAAAAATGTCTTGCTTTTGGCCTCCTCTTACTGACTTCTCCAATTCCTCCATTTGCAGCTGCTGAATGTCCACCATAGGCCATTTTTAAACCTCCCTAAATGGGCTGACTCCCCCCACAGGGCCGTGGCCACCACCTGGCGCAAGCACCCCTGCGAGTGCCGTTTGCCTGGACAGGTGGGTGTGCCCACTCTTGGGCGACGGCACTGGCACAGGATCCCTCACAGTACAATGAAGTGTCTCTGACGGTGGTGGTGCACAACAAATGTCAGACACACTGTCATAATATGTGGGGCCCTGTGCCAGTACCACCGCCCACGAGAGATTGCTCCCCCAGCTTGAGCAGTTCTCTACCACTTGCAACTGTGTCTGCCACTCATTACAGTTTTCCTCCACTGAACAAAGCAATGCCACCTGTTTAGTCCTGTTACTAATTTTGATCTGCATTTAGCCTACTTTAATATTTGGGCCTACTAACTGTGTCTGCCACTCATTACAGTTCACCTCCACTGAACAAAGCAATGATGCTTGTTTAGTCCTGTTACCAATTTTGAACTGCATTTAGCCTACTTTATTATTTGGGCCTACCATCTGTGTCTGCCACTCATTACAGTTTTCCTCCACTGAACAAAGCAATGCCGCCCGTTTAGTCCTGTTACCAATTTTGAACTGCATTTAGCCTACTTTATTATTTGGGCCTATATCTGTGTTTCCTCCTCATCCTGCCCATTGCCCAGCCATTACTTGATGATTCTGCTGGTACATTGACCCAGACCACTACATTCCCCTTGCACCCTACACAGCCTGAATCTGACCCTGCTGAAAGTCAGGTTCCCCTTCCCGCATACTATACCACCTTACACGGGGACAAAGAGGAAGGTGCAGATAAAAGTGCAGGTTCCTTCATAAGGTGGGGGGCATACTCGTTGGCGACATCACTGGCACTGGGCCCCTCATAGTATGCAAAAGTGTCTCTGCCAGTGGGAGGCACCACCCGCCGTCAAACACACCGCCGTACTATGAGGGGCCTATGCCAGTGCCAATGAGTGGGTCCCCCCTGCTTGCTCAGGATCACAGCACTTGCAAATTTGAAATACTTACCTCTCTGCGCTCCACCATCGTGACATATTCTGCGTTTCCTAGGCCCACAAAAATCTTGAGCCAGCCCTACCCCCCACAACTTTAGCCAAATGACCCCCAGTTTTCAATGCCTAACTATTATTATAAAGTAAATTAAGATTGGCAAGCTTAAGTAATAAGAATTGATGTTTTTGGCATTAAAATGGGCACTGTAGGTGTTTTCTTGGCCTCCACTCACTGCCGACATTGATTCCACATTGACTTGCATTGGGTTTCGTGTTTCAGTTGGCCCCCGACTTTTCGCAATAATCGTCCGATTTCACCCGACCCGAATTTACTGAAAAAAGTAAAAGTCGCTCAACTCTAGCCTACACAACTGTAAAGTGGTGTGTTTGGTGAACTTTATTAACTTTTTTTTTTTCGCAGAACAGACTACAGAGTAAGCTGCACTTACACACAGACCGTGCAGACAGCCATGAACGGCGCTGCAAGGCCAAAAAAAGCTCCTCTATGTACTCCTATATAGTGTTTTTCCACAATCTAGCAGGATTCGGATGGAAACCCACTAATAGGATACATTTTAAAAAATCTGCAGCAGGCAGCACTAATTGAAAAAAGGACAATGGAACAGTATGAGGCAGTGATGCACCCTGAGCTGACTACAACCAGCTGTGGCGGCAGAACAGACTACAGAGTGAGCTGCACTCACACACAGATGGTGCAGACAGCCGTGAATGGCGCTGCAAGGCCAAAAAAGCTCCTCTATGTAATCCTATATAGTGTTTTTCCACAATCTAGCAGGATATGGATGGAAACCCACTAATATGAGAAAAACAGGAAACGTGCTGCAGGCAGCACTAATGCAAAAAAGGACAATTGAACAGTATGATGCAGTGACGCACGCTGAGCTGACTACAACCAGCGGTGGCTGTAGATCAGACAACAGCGTGAGCTGCACTCACACAGATACCTTGCAGACAGCTGTGAACAGCGCTGCAAGGCAAAAACAAGGTTCTCACACAGTGATTGCTAAATTAGCCTGGGTAAAGCACAATGAAGCAATTCGCTATCTCAAAACTGGCCCTCATTCAGAACACATCGTCCTGTCCCAAATTGAATTCACAGCAGAGTGAACCCAAAATGGCGGCGGCGACTTTTATAGTGCATCATGATGACATCATTTCAGCAGCCAATCACAGCCATGCCAGTAGTTACATGCCTACCATGCAGAACAGGATGTGTTCACACTTCTAATCATTCCTCATTGGCTGAATTAAATGAAACTGGCTCTTTGCATTATGGGAACTTCCGATTCCAGTATCTGATATACTGAAAGTATCGGAACTCGGTATCAGAATTCTGATACCGCAAATATCAGCCGATACCCGATACTTGCGGTATCGGAATGCTCAACACTAATGGTAACCACAATATGACAGGTGTAAGCAAGTTGCTGTAAGGACACAGCCCACAGACTAGAGAGCATTCAACTCTAGTTTAAAGAGCCAGAAATAAAACTAAAGTGAGAAAAATGTAGAGGATCATCCACTAATCAATTACCCTGATGCTAATAGTTCATAAGCTGTCGTGATGGATGATTCTGTGTGCTTCATCTGTCTGCATTTCTAACCTGTCCTTATGTTTCTGTAGCAGAATCGATAATGGCTTAGGGGGTTGAATAAAATGCATTGAGACCATATGAACATTATTATGACTATCTAAAACTGTCATTATTATGATCATGTATGAATGTGTTACAATAGTATAGTATTAAAGCACTATATTTCCATTTTGATGGGTCATTTTATATCTTTATTATTGTGCATTTATAAATAAAAAAATAGGTTTTGATTTGTTTTTATTGTATAAACAATCAAAATGTAAAATCTGGGAAACAGAAGTATCTTTGGGACTTTTTCCACTTCAATATTTCTCAATTTGATGGAAAAGGCAATCAAAAATTCCATACAAATCTGATAGAAAATGTGGCATTCTCTATTAAATGTTGTATCGTAGGCCGGAGTCACACTAGCGTATAATATGGATGAGTGCTATGCGAGAAAACATTGCATAGCACTCGGACCATTGTTAATCTGTAGGGAAGCTCACATCACTATATTTTTTCTCGGCCGTATTCTACGTGGAAGTGAAATTGCAGCATGCTGTGATTTTACGCGTATATCAGCTGAGCCTCGCCAATGCAAGTCTATGGGTGCGAGAAAAAAATTGGACACCACACGGACCATCAGTGTGAGTTGCGAAAAATATGCAAGCATGTTCCAGGTGGCAGGAAATTGCCTCATCCATTATCAGGAAGCTTTGGCACACAAATTTCCCTGGCAACCTTAACCAAAAGCCCACAACACTCCTCCACAGAGTCCAGCAACATGGCTAGACAAATTAACATGGAAATGTTGATAGTTCTGGTGCAGGAGAGGCCAGAACTTTGAGACCAACGTGACGCACATTATTCGGACCGTGCACGAAAGGATGCATCATGGAAGCAAATGTGCAGCCAAATATTCACCAATTATGAGGAAATACCTCGTGATGAGCAGCAGGAAATTAGTAAGTACAATCATAAAAACCACACCAAAAAAATATCAGCAAATGAACATAACATCATTATATGTGATGTTGCTAATATCCTGCATTTTCCCACTTTACAGTTGCAAAGTAGCATGCCACGTTACACTGTAACCTACAATGCAAACACTGTGAGCAAAATTTTAAACATTTATTGTGTTACTTTGCAGTGTCTGATGTAACTAGACATTGGTGCAGCTGCCATGACCAGTACCGCCGTGAGTGCCAGCAACGGGCCAGGAGTGGTGCTGAGGGCACAAAAAAAATAAAGTACATCTATTATGATTTATGACTGATTAAATTTTCTGGCTCCCATTCTGGATCTACATCCGTAAGTGCATGCCTGACCCAACATTTTTCTAATGGCCTTGTCTTTGTGCTAAAAAACAGAACAGTCTCAAATCTAGCTGAACTGGAAACTGCTTCTGACTCCGAGGTCAATGTCGACCCTGTTGGTGAAGCTGAAGAAGTGGCTGGACTATCTTCGGCAGCCTCATCAAGGAAACAACCACCACCAGCCTTCTGCAGGATGGGAGGCCAATCAAGAAGATGAGGGCCGAGGCTATAGTAGTAGTCCAACTCTACCTCTGGATATTTCACCTCAGGCTGCAGCCATCCCATGCCGTGGCGGGCACAGGAGAGAGCTTGCCACCACCGGTACCAGGCACCAAGTGGACACTGTTATCTTTCACGCACTGTGAATGATAATTATAAATAATAATTTTATTTATATAGCGCCAACATATTCCGCAGCGCTTTACAAATTATAGAGGGGACTTGTACAGACAATAGACATTACAGCATAACAGAAATCACAGTTCAAACTAGATACCAAGAGGAGTGAGGGCCCTGCTCGCAAGCTTACAAACTATGAGGAAAAGGGGAGACACGAGAGGTGGAGGGTAACAATTGCTTTAGTTATTCGGACCAGCCATAGTGTGAGGCTTGGGTGTTCATGTAAAGCTGCATGATCCAGTTAACTGCCTAAGTATGTAACAGTACAGACACAGAGGGCTATTAACTGCATAAAGTGTATGAGAACATGATACGAGGAACCTGATTATGTTTTTTTTTTTTTATGATAGGCCACACAGGGATCGTTAGGTTAATGCATTGAGGTGGTAGGCCAATCTGAACAAATGAGTTTTAGGGCACACTTAAAACTGTGGGGATTGGGGATTAATCGTATTAACCAAGGTAGTGCATTCCAAAGAATCGGCGCAGCACGTGTAAAGTCTTGGAGACAGGAGTGGGAGGTTCTGATTATTGAGAATGCTAACCAGAGGTCATTAGAAGAATGGAGGGCACGGGTAGGGTGGTAGACTGAGACCAGAGAGGAGATGTAGGGTGGTGATGAGCCATGGAGTGCTTTGTGGATGAGGGTAGTAGTTTTGTACTGGATTCTGGAGTGGATGGGTAACCAGTGTAATGACTGGCACAAGGTAGAGGCATCGGTGTAACGGTTGGTGAGGAATATGATCCTGGCTGCAGCATTCAGCACAGATTGGAGCAGGGAGAGTTTGGTAAGAGGGAGGCCGATTAGTAGAGAGTTACAATAGTCCAGACGAGAATGAATAAGTGAAACAGTAAGAGTTTTTGGAGAGTCGAAAGTAAGAAAAGGGCGAATTCTAGAAATGTTTTTGAGGTGCAGATATGAAGAGCGAGCCAGTGATCGGATGTGGGGGGTGAATGAAAGCTCGGAATCAAGGATGACCCCAAGGCAGCGGGCATGTTGCTTTGGAGTAATGGTGGAACCGCACACGGAGATGGCAATGTCAGGCAAAAGTAGGTTAGTTGAGGGAGCGAACACGAGGAGTTCAGTTTTTGACAGGTTCAGTTTCAGATAGAGAGAGGACATGATGTTAGAGACAGCGGTAAGATAATCACTGGTGTTTTCTAAAAAGGTCGGCGTGATAACAGGAGAAGAGGTGTATAATTGGGTGTCATCAGCATAGAGATGGTACTGGAAACCAAATCTACTGATTGTTTATCCAATAGGGGCAGTATACAAAGGGAAGAGGAGAGGGCCTAGGACTGATCCTTGAGGAACCCCAACAGTAAGGGGAAGGTGAGAGGAGGAGGAACCAGCAAAACATACAGTGAAGGATCGGTCAGAGAGATAGGAGGAGAACCAGGAGAGAACGGTGTCCTTGAGGCCGATGGAGCGGAGCATAGTGAGGAGGAGCTGATGATCCACAGTATTGAATGCTGCGGAGAGATCCAAGAGAATTAGCATGGAGTAGTGACCATTAGATTTAGCTGTTAGTAGGTCATTAGAGACTTTAGTGAGGGCAGTTTCAGTAGAGTGTAAAGAGCGGAAGCCAGATTTAAGAGGGTCGAGAAGAGAGTTATCTGAGAGATAGGGGGTAAGACGGGAGTGGATCAGGATCTTGAGGAGTTTAGAGATGAAGGGAAGATTAGAGACAGGTCTATAGTTAGCGGCACAGTTTTCGTCGAGGGATGTGTTTTTTTAAGTAATGGATGTATGATGGCATGCTTAAATGAGGAGGGAAAAGTACCAGAAGTGAGAGAAAGGTTGAATATTTTTGTTAGGTGAGAGGTGACAGCCGGGGAAAGGGACTGGAGGACATGTGACGGAATAGGGTCACTGGTGCAAGTGGTCGGGCGAGACGATGCAAGGAGCCCGACTACTTCTTCTTCTGTAACTGGTTCAAAGATGAATGATGACAGAGATGAGGCATATTCATATGAGTCTTGCATGATATCTGCACCCAATTCACCGTGAGGTGAAGCTGCGGGCCAGAGGTGCCATACAAATTTTAATTGATGCATGTAGCCCACCAAATAATCGAAACTTGGTATTTTCGAACCTAGAAAGATGACAGTTGTCCAGTGCCAACCAACTTCAAATGCCTGGTATCCAGGATGAGCAGGCACTATCAGTCGCTGAACCACCTCCCACATGGATGCCATAACCACAGCCACATCAAGCCCCAAACCAACACCACCCACAACATGTGCAATTTCCAACTCCAGCTGCACCGTCCCAATAAGGCCACTTGAACATACCCACTGTAGGAAAGTGGTCACAACATGGGTATGTTCGACGTGGCCATTTTGGGGGATATCCACAAATGAGTCACGGCAATAGAGAGGATTATGTGAATCCTTACCAAAGTGCCCAGTACAATGCTACACAACAGGTCCCTTCCTTGTTCCGTAACCTACCTTCAGCCACCTCTCAGGGTCACAATCAGTTTGGGCCACAAAGTACCCAAAGCACTCATACTGTCCTCCCGCTATCACCTCCACCTACAGACTATAATTTGTGAACCAAAGTGTCATCATAACTTAACGTTTTGCTTTGTTCTAAAAATGTTGTTGGCCCTGTAATGGTGTCCAAATATTCCATATGCTTCAAATATGGTATTTTTATGTTTAACAAACATGTTTGCATTAAAAAAGTGAAGTCAAGGTGTGTGTTTTCTGCTGCAGCAACAAGATAAATGATGTGTTTAATATCACTATTAGAACATTATTAGGTCTAAACACCACACATTTCAAACAGTAACATAACTTTATTGTTAACAAAATTAAAATAAATTACAACATAGACACTGCTTTGTCTTGCCATGGAATATATCCCTCTGGTGAAACAAAATAATTACTAAACACATCACGCACTTTAAGTCCAGAGGGCTGACAACATGGATGATGTACATGTGTAGTAGCCATGCCATTATTTCCATCTGCACCATCATCACAGTCATGGATTCTGGTGAAGTTATGAAGCATCACACATGCTTTAATCCCTTCATGACCCAGCCTATTTTGACCTTAATGACCTGGCCGTTTTTTGCAATTCTGACCAGTGTCCCTTTATGAGGTAATAACTCAGGAACACTTCAATGGATCCTAGCGGTTCTGAGATTGTTTTTTCGTGACATATTGGGCTTCATGTTAGTGGTAAATTTAGGTCAATAAATTCTGTGTTTATTTGTGATAAAAACGGAAATTTGGCGAAAATTTTGAAAATTTCGCAATTTTCACATTTTTAATTTTTATTCTGTTAAACCAGAGAGTAATGTGACACAAAATAGTTAATAAATAACATTTCCCCCATGTCTACTTTACATCAGCATAATTTTGGAAACAACATTTTTTTTTGCTAGGAAGTTATAAGGGTTAAAATATGACCAGCGATTTCTCATTTTTTCAACGAAATTTACAAAACCATTTTTTTTAGGGACCACCTCAAATTTGAAGTCAGTTTGAGGGGTCTATATGGTTGAAAATACCCAAAAGTGACACCATTCTAAAGACTGCACCCCTCAAGGTGCACAAAACCACATTCAAGAAGTTTATTAACCCTTCAGGTGCTTCACAGCAGCAGAAGCAACATGGAAGGAAAAAATTAACATTTAACTTTTTAGTCACAAAAATGATCTTTTAGCAACAATTTTTTTATTTTCCCAATGGTAAAAGGAGAAACTGAACCACGAAAGTTGTTGTCCAATATGTCCTGAGTACGCTGATCCCTCATATATGGGGGTAAACCACTGTTTGGGTGCACGGCAGGGCTTGGAAGGGAAGGAGCGCCATTTGACTTTTTGAATGAAAAATTGGCTGCACTCTTTAGCGGACACCATGTCACGTTTGGAGAGCCCCAGTGTGCCTAAAAATTGGAGCTCCCCCACAAATGACCCCATTTTGGAAACTAGACGCCCCAAGGAACTTATCTAGATGCATAGTGAGCACTTTAAACCCCCAGGTGCTTCACAAATTGATCCGTAAAAATGAAAAAGCACTTTTTTTTCACAAAAAAAATTTTTTAGCCTCAATTTTTTCATTTTCACATGGGCAACAGGATAAAATAGATCCTAAAATTTGTTGCACAATTTCTCCCGAGTACGCCAATACCTCACATGTGGGGGTATACCACTGTTTGGGCACACGGCAGGGCTCGGAAGGGAAGGCGCGTTTTTTGCCTTTTTGAACGGAAAATTAGCTCCAATTGTTAGCGGACACCATGTCGCGTTTGGAGAGCCCCTGTGTGCCTAAACATTGGAGCTCCCCCACAAGTGACCCCATTTTGGAAACTGGACCCCCCAAGGAACTTATCTAGATGCATAGTGAGCACTTTAAACCCTCAGGTGCTTCACAAATTGATCCGTAAAAATGAAAAAGTACTTTTTTTTTCACAAAAAATTTCTTTTCACCTCAATTTTTTCATTTTCACATGGGCAATAGGATAAAATGGATCCTAAAATTTGTTGGGCAATTTCTCCCGAGTACGCCAATACTTCATATGTGGGGGTATACCACTGTTTGGGCACACAGCAGGGCTCGGAAGGGAAGGCGCATTTTTTGACGTTTTGAATGGAAAATTAGCTCCAATTGTTAGCGGACACCATGTCGCGTTTGGAGAGCCCCTGTGTGCCTAAGCATTGGAGCTCCCCCACAAGTGACCCCATTTTGGAAACTAGACCCCCCAAGGAACTTATCTAGATGCATACTGAGCACTTTAAACCCCCAGGTGCTTCACAGAAGTTTATAACGCAGAGCCATGAAAATAAAAAATAATTTTTCTCTCCTCAAAAATGATTTTTAGCCTGGAATTTCCTATTTTGCCAAGGGTAATAGGAGAAATTGGACCAAAAATGTTGTTGTCCAGTTTCTCCTGAGTACGCAGATACCCCATATGTGGGGGTAAACCACTGTTTGGGCGCACGGCAGGGCTCAGAAGGGAAGGCACGCCATTTGGCTTTTTAAATAGAAAATTAGCTCCAATCATTAGCGGACACCATGTCGCATTTGGAGAGCCCTTGTGTGCATAAACATTGGAGATCCCCCACAAATGACCCCATTTTGGAAATTAGACCCCCAAAGGAACTAATCTAGATGTGTGGTGAGCACTTTAAACCCTCAAGTGCTTCACAGAAGTTTATAACGCAGAGCCATGAAAATAAAAAGTAAAAATTCTTTTTTCAAAAATGATTTTTTAGCCCGCAATTTTTTATTTTCCCAAGGGTAACAGGAGAAATTTGACCCCAAAAGTTGTTTTCCAGTTTCTCCTGAGTATGCTGATACCCCATATGTGGGGGTAAACCACTGTTTGGGCACATGCCGGGGCTCGGAATTGAAGTAGTGACGTTTTGAAATGCAGACTTTGATGGAATGCTCTACGGGCGTCACGTTGCGTTTGCAGAGCCCCTGATGTGGCTAAACAGTAGAAACCCCCCACAAGTGACCCCATTTTGGAAACTAGACCCCGAAAGGAACTTATCTAGATGTGAGGTGAGCACTTTGAACCCCCAAGTGCTTCACAGAAGTTTATAACGCAGAGCCGTGAAAATAATAAATACGTTTTCTTTCCTCAAAAATAATTTTTTAGCCCAGAATTTTTTAATATTCCCAAGGGTAACAGGAGAATTTTGACCCCAATATTTGTTGTCCAGTTTCTCCTGAGTATGGTGATAGCCCAAATGTGGGGGTAAACTACTGTTTGGGCACATGCCGGGGCTCGGAAGTGAAGTAGTGACGTTTTGAAATGCAGACTTTGATGGAATGCTCTACGGGCGTCACATTGCGTTTGCAGAGCCCCTGATGTAGCTAAACAGTAGAAACCCCCCACAAGTGACCCCATTTTGGAAACTAGACCTCGGAAGGAACTTATCTAGATATGTGGTGAGCACTTTGAACCCCCAAGTGCTTCACAGAAGTTTATAACGCAAAGCCGTAAAAATAATAAATACATTTTCTTTCCTCAAAAAAATTTTTTTAGCCCAGAATTTTTTATTTTCCCAAGGGTTACAAGAGAAATTGGACCCCAAAAGTTGTTGTCCAGTTTCTCCTGAAACGCTGATACCCCATGTGTGGGGGTAAACCACTGTTTGGGCACACGTCGGGGCTCAGAAGGGAAGTAGTGACTTTTGAAATGCAGACTTTGATGGAAAGGTCTGCGGATGTCACGTTGCATTTGCAGAGCCCCTGGTGTGCCTAAACAGTAGAAACCCCCCACATGTGACCCCATTTTGTAAACTAGACCCCCCAAGGAACTTTTCTAGTTATGTGGTGAGCACTTTGAACCCCCAAGTGCTTCACAGACGTTTACAACGCAGAGCTGTGAAAATAAAAAATCATTTTTCTTTCCTCAAAAATGATGTTTTAACAAGCAATTTTTATTTTCTCAAGGGTAACAGGAGAAATTGGACCCCAATAATTGTTGCACAGTTTGTCCTGAGTATGCTGGTACTCCATATGTGGGGGTAAACCACTGTTTGGGCACACGTCGGGGCTCGGAAGTGAGGGAGCACCATTTGACTTTTTGAATACAAGATTGGCTGGAATCAATGGTGGCGCCATGTTGCGTTTGGAGACCCCCTGATGTGCCTAAACAGTGGAAACCCCTCAATTCTAACTCCAACACACCCCTAACCCTTATCCCAACTGTAGCCATAACCCTAATCACAACCCTAACCCCAACACACCCCTAACCACAACCCTAACCCCAACACACCCCTAACCCTAACCACAACCCTAATTCCAACCCAACCCTAACCCTAAGGCTATGTGCCCACGTTGCGGATTCGTGTGAGATTTTTCAGCACCATTTTTGAAAAATCCGCGGGTAAAAGGCACTGTGTTTTACCTGCGCATTTACCGCGGATTGCCATTGTTTTTTGTGCGGATTTCACCTGCGGATTTCACCTGCGGATTCCTATTGAGGAACAGGTGTAAAACGCTGCGGAATCCGCACAAAGAATTGACATGCTGCGGAAAATACAACGCAGCATTTTCGCGTGGTATTTTCCGCACCATGGGCACAGCGGATTTGGTTTTCCATATGTTTACATGGTACTGTAAACCTGATGGAACACTGCTGCGGATCCGCAGCCAAATCCGCACCGTGTGCACATAGCCTAATTCTAAAGGTATGTGCACACGCTGCGGAAAACGCTGCGGATCCGCAGCAGTTTCCCATGAGTTTACAGTTCAATGTAAACCTATGGGAAACAAAAATCGCTGTACACATGCTGTGGAAAAACTGCACGGAAACGCAGCGGTTTACATTCCGCAGCATGTCACTTCTTTCTGCGGATTCCGCAGCGGTTTTACAACTGCTCCAATAGAAAATCGCAGTTGTAAAACCGCAGTGAAATGCGCAGAAAAACCGCAGTAAATCCGCGATAAATCCACAGCGGTTTAGCACTGCAGATTTATCAAATCCGCTGCGGAAAAATCCGCAGAGGAGCAGAATACGTGTGCACATACTGTACCCTAACCCTATCTCTAACCCTAACCCTAGTTCTAACTCCAACCTTAGTGGAAAAAAAAAATTATTTATTTTATTATTGTCCCTACCTATGGGGGTGACAAAGGGGGGGGGTCATTTACTGTTTTTTTTATTTTGATCACTGTGAGGTTTTATCATAGTGATCAAAATTCACATTGGAACGAATCTGCCGGCCGGCAGATTCGGCGGGCTAACTGCGCATGCGCCCGCCATTTTGGAAGATGGCGGCGCCCAGGAAAGAAGACGAACGGACCCCGGGAGGCTCGGTAAGTATGATGGCGTGGGGGGTGGGCACGGGGGGGTGGATCGGAGCATGGAGGGGTGGATCGGAACACGGGGGGGTGGATCGGACTACGGGGGGGTGGATTGGAGCACGGGGGTGGATCGGTGTGCGGGGGGTGGATCGGAGTGCGGGGGGGTGGATCGGAGTGCGGGCGGGTGGATCGGAGTGCAGGGGGGTTGGATTGGAGCATGGGGGGTGGGATTGGAGCACGGGGGAGAGGACAGGACGGGAGAGCGGAGCACAGGATGGAGGGGAGCGGACCACAGATCGGAGGGCTGGGGGGGCGTTTGGTGGGGTGGGGTGGGTGCACATCAGTGTTTCCAGCCATGGCCGATGATATTGCAGCATCGGCCATGGCTGGATTGTAATATTTCACCAGTTTTTTAGGTGAAATATTACAAATCGCTCTGATTGACAGTTTCACTTTCAACAGCCAATCAGAGCGATCGTAGCCACGGGGGGGTGAAGCCACCCCCCCGGGCTAAAGTACCACTCCCCCTGTCCCTGCAGGCTGGGTGAAATTACAGTTAACCCTTTCACCCGGCCTGCAGGAGCCCAATCCGGCCATGACGCATATGCTGCGTCACAGGTCGGAATGGCACAGGTTTTCATGACGCTTACGGTGCGTCAAAGGCCGGGAAGGGGTTAATAAACATATTCACATTTCCTTCACTAAATTGAATGGCTGTCTGCAGGACCCGCCATTTGGCACTGAGAATGAAAATGCACACTCCACCAATCGTCGTGCATGGGATAGGCAAAAATTAAACACTCTGCGCCGGTGGGTCTGGGCTCTACGTGGATAGGGCCTCATGACGTTATGGTTCAATTGAAAGGCCCCATCAGCAACCATCACATAAGGCACCGCTTCTGTAGTAGGCCCTGGTAGCTGACGTTGGGGTGGGAGGTCCAAGTAATTACTGCGCAGCCGCCGAACCACTTTGGAAGAATTGAAGACTCTGGAGTTGCCAGTTCTTCCATAGGACCCAATATCTACAATCATAAACCTGTATGTGGTGTCAACCAGGGCCAACAGCACTACAGAAAAAAATTGTTTACAATTGTAACATTGGGACCCTGAGTTGGGCGGCTTATAAACACGAATGTGCTTCCCAAAGCTATGGGCTATCGATAGCCAGTCTTCTTTTTTGGGCTCAGGCATTACCAATTGATGCAGTCGAGACCATATTTCAGAGCAAGTAGAAGATGGTGGATTTCCCAATTAAGAACTCAAGATGTAGAGCAGCATAGGAGAGCCCAGTGGATAGGAATCTGCTAAAAAAAGAAAAGATTAAAGGATGTATCCATGCATCATGTTAACAGTTTAGGACATCATATAAGTTAGGGACAGTGCAAACTAAGCCTTGGCTCAGCAAGTGTCAACAGTCTTAAATGGCTATGGAACAGATCTAAATTACAAATAACAGGGAATGTGACCTGCAAAATGTACTGAACAAATTAAATTTAAAAAAATGAAACAAATCATTAAAACAAAGAAATGGAACAGTGTATTTAGGTAAAAAAAAAACAAAACATAAGCATCATAGAGGATGAATATAAACCGTAATGTAAGTAAAAGGCGCTCCTCTGAGGAAACGCACTTGCTCCTCTTGGTGTCCTTGAAGGTGATCCCAGGGCACACAGTATCAAGAAGAAGGTCAAATGTTGGCACGCTCATCTGACAATACTGGTAGAACTTGTCAGGATGGCTGTGTAGTGAAGCATACAGATGGTGGAAATGCCCTTTAGTCAGCCATTGCCTCAGAAGCAGATGTACCCACATTGTTCTCTGCCTCCTCAGATCTACAATCATTGGGTAAGACTCCCCAAAATGATGGGACAAAACTCAGTGGAAAAGTACTCGAAGGTAAACCTGTCAGACATGTTTGAAAGCAGCAATAACAAAACACCAGCAAGGACTCAAATGCAAAGATGGGAGAAGGGAACTTGTTGATGAGCCAATAAATATGATTCCTGATTAGGTTTTAATTTATTTCAGACCATTGATCCATTTTATGTCCATTTTGCAAATCTGAATAAAAACCCGGCATTCCCATGTCATACAGATGCCATACGGATCTCATATGGATACAAAGGTGTGAGAAAAATGGATCATTGCATTGCAAACGGTTTACACACGGATGACCATACGGAGAACTCTTGTGCGACTCTCAGCCGAGAGAATCGGACAGATTTTTCATATGTTAAGTGTGACGTCGGCCTTAGAGAGATTCTCCCCTAAACGTATTCTATTTTACAGAACAACATGAGACTTTTTATGCCGATATATAGTATTCTGAGGATAGCCTGCCTAAGTTAAGAAGTCCCATAATTATAAAGTATCTGAAGAGTGAAGACCCTTAAAAATCAACATCAAAAGCTCACATTATTTTATCATGTTGAAAAATAGGAATAGCTATCAAGCTATATATACACTGCTCAAAAAAATAAAGGGAACATTAAAATCCCACATCCTAGATATCACTGAATGAAATATTCCAGTTGTAAATCTTTATTCATTACATAGTGGAATGTGTTGAGAACAATAAAGTCTAAAAATTATCAACGTAAGTCACAACTAATATCCCACGGAGGTCTGGAGTTCGAATGATGCTCAAAATCAAAATGTAAAATGAAGTAACAGGCTGATCCAACTTCAGTGGAAATGCCTCAAGACAAGGAAATGATGCTCAGTAGTGTGTGTGACCTCCATGTAACTGTATGACCTCCCTACAACGCATGGGCATGCTCCTGATGAGGTGGCAGATGGTCTATTAAGGCATCTCCTCCCAGACCTGGACTAATGAATCTGACAACTCCTGGACAGTTTGTGGTGCAATGTGATGTTACGTTGGTGGATGGTGCGAGACATGATGTTCCAGATGTATTCAATTGGATTCAGGTCTGGGAAACAGGCGGGTCAGTCCATAGCTTCAGTGCCTTCATCTTGCAGGAACTGCTGACACACTCCAGCCACATGACGTGTGGCATTGTCCTGCATTAGGAGGAACCCAGGGCCAGTCGCACCAGTATATGGTCTCACAAGGGATCTGAGGATCTCATCTCGGTGCCTAATGGCAGTCAGGCTACCTCTGGTGAGCGCATGGAGGGCTGTGCGGCCCTCCAAAGAAATGCCACCCCACACCATTACTGACCCACTGCCAAACCAGTCATGCTGAAGGATGTTGCAGGCAGTAGCTCACTCTCCACGGTGTCTCCAGGCTGTGTCATGTCTGTCACATGTGCTCAGTGTGAACCTGCTTTCATCTGTGAAGAGCACAGGGCCCTAGTGGCGAATTTGCCAATCCTATTGTTCAGTGGCAAATGCCAAGCGTCCTGCACAATGTTGGGCTGTGAGCACAATCCCATCTGTTCCTCCTTGCATAAGGGCTGAGGTAGCATTCCTGCTGCTGGGTTGTTGCCCTCCTACAGCCCTCTCCACATCTCCTGGTGTATTGGCCTTTCTCCTGGTAGCGCCTCCAGCCTCTGGACACTACACTGACAGACACAGCAAACCTTCTTGCCACAGCTCACATTGATGTGCCATCCTGGATCAGCTGCACTACCTGAGCCACTTGTGTGGGTTGTAGAGTCCGTCTCATGCTACCACGAGTGTGAAAGCACAATCAACATTCAAAAGTCACCAAAACATGAGCAAGAAAGCATTGGTACTGAGATGTGGCCTGTGATCCCCACCTGCAGAACCACTCCATTATTGAGTGTGTCTTGATAATTGCCAATAATTTCCATCTGTTGTCTATTCCATTTGCACAACAACATGTGAAATTGATTGTCAGTGTTGCTTCCTAAGTGGACAGTTTGATTTCACAGAAGTTTGATTTACTTGGAGTTATATTCTGTTGTTTTTAAGTGTTCCCTTTATTTTTTAGAGCAGTGTATTTGACTACTATGTTAAAAAATGACCATGACCAATATTGCCATGTTGATGATAAGTAACTGAAGTTTCACAAGGTATTGTGTAGATTGACAATTATGTCATATAATATGCTCGCTATAAAGGGCTAAAGAAAAAAATGTGTAGAAATTATCCTGTATTATTAGTTATACATGGCTGAATAATAAATTAATATCTGAATAACACTGGAATGGCATTATTAACTATAAAAAAGCTGCTTCTTCTGCTAAGCTTGGATAATACCGTTCAGATACATTAAATACCCAATGTGTAAGTGCCACAGACTGAATAAGTTAAAGCCTGTTAATTGATAGATATAGATATAATGGTTAATAAATCTTCCAGCAATAGAGAAATGAACTAATGATTGAGCTACATGGAATAAATTAGCTGTCATGGGAGCTGCTTGCCTTTCAGCAGGTTTTGGCAATATTATCTCATCCTTATTATCTAGGTTATGCCTCTCACAGCTGCAAACACTACAGGGCTAAGTGATAAAGATCCTTCAATTATGTTCCAGGCTTAAAGGGTAATAATAATTTTTAGCAATGCTTTGTTTTGCTTGTTTATTGAATTGGTGCAATATTTCTTAGATTAGTTTAAAGCTATATGACAGCAGAGTTATCAACTATAAAGACAAAAGGACAAAAAACAGTAAAACAGTTTGCATAATATAAGAACCTTTAATGAAAAGCCTTGAATCAAGCTACTGTTCAAAGATGTCACTAGATTTTTCTTTCTCAAATAACCTTGCAAAATGACAGACTTGATGTTCTTAACAAACAGCTAAGTATTGACAAAAGTGTAGCTTAAAGGGAGTCGAAGCGAGAATTCTTACCAAACCGTTTATACATTCAGACGGGGGCTTTGCCCCTATAAAATCGTACCTGTAGTATAGATTTCACTAATTTTCTTCTACATAAAATAAAAATGCCCATGTTATATAATTTGTAAGTGTAGGATCCTCATGCACACTGCATGGCCATGGACTCAGTGTATTATTCCGTCTTTACAATGACAATTCTTCACAGCTGATTATGTTGATTGACAGCACTTATTTTAACCCCTTAATCCCATATGACGTACTATCCCGTCGAGGTGACCTGGGACTTAATTCCCAGTGACGGGATAGTACGTCATATGCAATCGGCCGCGCTCACGAGGGGAGCGTGGCCGATCTCGGCTGGGTGTCAGCTGACTATCGCAGCTGCATCCGGCACTATGTGCCAGGAGTGGTCACGGACTGCTCCCGCCACATTAACCAAAACATGATCTCAGAGTTCTGGGGGCAGAGGGAAGCATCGCGCAGGGAGGGGGCTCCCTGCGGGCTTCTCTGAGACCCTAGGTACAAGGCGATGTGCTCACCTTGTACTGAGCATCTCCTCCTTGCAGGCCCCGATCCAAAATGGCCACGGGGCTACTTCTGGGTCCTGCAGGGAGGTGGCTTACAAGCGCCTGCTCAGAGCAGGTGCCTGTAAGCCAGGAACACTGCCTGTCAGATCGCTGATCTGACACAGTGTTCTGCAAAGTGTCAGATCAGTGATCTGTCACTATATAGTGATGTCCCCCTCGAGACAATGTGATAATGTAAAAAATATATATATTTTGATGTGTAAAAAAAAATAATAATAAAAATTCCTAAATAAAGAAAAAAAATTTATATTCTTCCCATAAATACATTTCTTTATCTAAATAAAAAAACAATAAAAGTACACATATTTAGTATCGCCGCGTCTGTAACGACCCGACCTATAAAACTGTCCCACTAGTTAACCCCTTCAGTGAACACTGTAAAAAAAAAAAAAACAAGGCAAAAACAGTGCTTTATTATCATGTCACTGAACAAAAAGTGAGATAACACGCAATCAAAAAGACGGATAAAAATAACCATGGTAGCGCTGAAAACAACATCTTGTCCCGCAATAAACAAGCTGCAATACAGCATCATCAGCAAAAAAATAAAAAAGTTATAATCCTCAGAATAAAGCATTGCAAAAATAATTATTTTTTCTATAAAATAGTTTTATCGTATAAAAGCGCTAAAACATAAAAAAATGATATAAATGAGGTATCGCTGTAATCGTACTGACCCGAAGAATAAAACTGCTTTATGAATTTTACCAAACATGGAACAGTATATTTATTTCCATTTTCCCATTAGGGTTAGAGCTAGGGTTAGGGCAAGAGTTAGGGCTAGGGTTAGGGCTAGGGTTAGGTTTAGGGCTAAGGTTAGGGTTAGGGTTAGGGCTAGGGTTAGGGCTATGGTTGGGGTTAGGGTTAGGGTTGGGGCTAGGGTTAGGGTTGGGGCTAGGGTTAGGGCTACAGTTAGGGATGGGGCTATAAGTTAGAGCTAGGGCTGGGGCTAAAGTTAGGGTTAGGGTTGGGGCTAAAGTTAGGGTTGGGGCAAAAGTTAGGGTTAGAGTTGGGGCAAATGCAATGTGATGCCTGCAGACCAATCCATCTAAGTCTGCATTCCAAATGGCGCTCCTTCCCTTTCAAGCTCTGCCATGCGCCCAAACGGTGGTTCCCCCTCACATATGGGGTATAAGCGTACTCAGAACAAAATGGACAACAAATTTTGGGGTCCAATTTCTCCTGTTACCCTTGGAAAAATACAAAACTGGGGGCTAAAAAATAATTTTTTGGAAACAAAATGATTTTTTATTTTCACGGCTCTGCGTAATAAACTGTAATGAAACACTTGGGAGTTGAAAGTTCTCACAACACATCTAGATAAGTTCCTTGAGGGGGTCTAGTTTCCAATATAGGGTCACTTGTTGGGGTTTCTACTGTTTAGGTACATCAGGGGCTCTGCAAATGCAACGTGACGCCTGCAGACCAATCCATCTAAGTCTGCATTCCAAATGGTGCTCTTTCTCTTCCGAGCTCTGCCATGCGCCCAAACGGTGGTTCACCCCCACATATAGGGTATCAGCGTACTCAGGACAAATTGGACAACAACATTTGGGGTCCATTTTCTCCTGTTACTCTTGGAAAAATACAAAAATGGGGGCTAAAAAATAATTTTTGTGAAAAAATATTATTTTTTATTTTTACGGCTCTGCATTATAAACTTCTGTGAAGCCCTTGGTTGGTCAAAGTGCTCACCACACATCTAGATAAGTAAGTTCCTTAGGGGGTCTACTTTCCAAAATGGGGTCACTTGTGGGGGGTTTCAATGTTTAGGCACATCAGGGGCTCTCCAAACGCAACATGGCATCCCATCTCAATTCCAGTCAATTTTGCATTGAAAAGTCAAATGGCGAGCTCAAATGACAAGTCAAATTCCGAGCTCTGCCATGTGCCCAAACAGTGGTTTACCCTACATATGGGATATCAGCGTACTCAGGACAAATTGTACAACAACTTTTGGGGTCCATTTTCTCCTGTTACCCTTTGTAAAATAAAACAAATTGGAGCTGAAGTAAATTTTTTGTGAAAAAAAGATAAATGTTAATTTTTTTTAAACATTCCAAAAATTCCTGTGAAACACCTGAAGGGTTAATGAACTTCTTGAATGTGGTTTTGAGCACGTTGAGGGGTGCAGGTTATAAAATGGTGTCACACTTGGTTATTTTCTATCATATAGACCCCTCAAAATGACTTCAAACGTGATGTGGTCCCTAAAAAAAATGGTGTTGTAAAAATGAGAAATTGCTGGTCAAATTTTAACCCTTATAACTCCCTAATGAAAAAAAATTTTGGTTCCAAAATTGTGCTGATGTAATATAGGCTTGTGGGAAATGTTAATTATTAAGTATTTTGTATTATTAAGTATTTTGTGTGACATATCTCTGTCGTTTAAGGGCATAAAAATTAAAGTTGGAAAATTGGAAACTTTTCAACATTTTTGCCAAATTTCCATTTTTTTCACAAATAAACGCAGGTAATATCAAACAAATTTTACAACTATCATGAAGCCCAATACGTCCCAAGAAAACAGTGTCAGAATCACCAGAATCCGTTGAAGCGTTCCAGAGTTATAACCTCATAAAGGGACAGTGGTCAGAATTGTAAAAATTGGCCTGGTCATTAAAGTGCAATCCACCCTTCAGGCTTAAACGGTTAAAGCGCTGCCTGGAATTAATTCCTAGTCTTGCACACACTAACATTGCACTATCCGAGAGCACACACAGTGTCAGTGAAGGTGTGCTCTCATTCTTTTCTCCTATCTACAGCAGCCGATTGCCGCGCGCAGCATCACACAGCAGACAACATGCTGAAAGTAGAGGAATATTGAGAGGACATATGCATTGACACTATATGTATGACTAGTCATCCAAAAAGCAAGAAGGATCAGAACACATCCATACTGACACTGTGTGCTCTCAATGTCAGTGTGTTAGGGCTGGGGTTTATTTTCAAACATCAATTCAAAGCAATCATTGTCAATCAACATAACTGCAGATGTGGAAGATTGTAAATGAAGGGGAGGAATGGTGCACTGACCCCTTTACCATACCGATGGTGCACAGAGGTCCCCTCATTTACATATGTAATAAATTCTTTTTCATGTTAATCACAATTCATGAAATCTGTACCAAAAGTAGGATTTCCATAGGAACTAAATACCATTTATAAGTGTAAAAATGTTTGATTTCAGTTTTGGGAGTGACATGCCTCTCACAAAACTGTGACATTTCATAAGCTGAATCCAAAACACCAACAATAAACAGTTGAGCATCAAAACTTGACCATGAATGACAGTTAATTGATGTGATGAATCGCATTTCATTTTACACTTCAGCATATTCGGCTGACCTAGCATACCTTGAAGTTCTGGATAATTTTTCTAATTTCCTATCTTATAAAATATATACTGGCATTATGCATGTCTATAAATTCTTCATTGACAACTTTTGACAAGTTACCTTAACCTCCTACCTATATTTGATACAACTTACTTATACTCCTCAACAGAAGTTGGGGCATTAACTGGCTCCTGGTCTTCTTCTGACATCAGAAAAGCAACATTCCAGGATGAAGAGGTTTTTTATCTGTCTAAACAAGCTATTCAATGACAGCCAAAGGTCGAATTATTTTGAACTTTATATTTGCCTTGTTGGACAAATATTACGAAGAAAAAACTTGGTTAGGAGTGATTTGATTCTTTGTGAATCTCAATACTGCAAAGCCTCTACTTGTCTGGAAAAAGATGTGTATAAAACTTTGATCTCAACATATCTAGATACAGGTAAACAGTCATAACCAGCAACATGTTTGCTAACATACAAATCAGGCAGATTTTTTCATGCTTTCTAAAACTAGGAAAAAAATACCAAAAATTATCCATCTTAACCTTTTCTGATCAAGCACACCATGTTTTCATTGCCTGTAAGTATATAAGAATGACTCCTGCATATGGACTAACAAACTTTACTTCCTAAACATGTGGTTTATGCCCAACCTCATTGAGCATGTATTTTAGAAATGATGCGTGCAGGTGCTGGACTTGATTATGGCCATCAATTCTTGTAACAATACTGTGCTGGATGGTTCTTTCCATGGTTATCATGGTGTCCAGACCCCAGGAAATCAAGAATCAGGGTTCTATTCCTCAAATTATCCCCTTTCATTCATGTATCTTGGGTCCACAAATGACACTGTTGAATGTTTCAACATATACCTATTGGTTTGTTATCTTGTTTGCAGATATTTCAACTCCTGTATTGTTCAGCTTCTTGAATTGATGTGGGACTTAATAATCATTATTCCTTGTTGCTAGTGTTGAGCGATACCTTCCGATATCGGAAAGTATCGGTATCGGATAGGATCGGCCGATATTCAAAAAATATCGGATATCGCCGATACCGATACCCGATCCCAATGCAAGTCAATGGGACCAAAATATCGGAATTAAAATAAACCCTTTCTTTCCTTGTAGGTTCATTCTACATGAAGGAAAACAACTAAGAATAATGCAGGATGTATTTGGGGAGGTGGCGGAGACATTAAAGTCATAGAGGTTTAGCCCAATCAAATAGAATAGCATGTTTTTTTTTTTTTTTAAAGACGTTCGGAGTGACAAAGATATTGACTATGTAAATTTTTGTTTTATTTTGTCAGATATTGATGTTTCACTATTCCACGCCCTTCCCCTTCTTTTTTTTTTACTTTTCCCACACTTTCATCTTCATCATCATCAGCATCTTTGACATGAACTTCTTCTTCACCTTATTCATCTTCTTCTTCATCTTCTACCTATTTTTTTTTTATTACATTCTTCATATTCATTTTATTCAACTATTATTATTCTTCCTTTTCTACATATTCATTTTATTCAACTGTTATTATTCTTCCTATTCTACTTCTTTATCATATTCTCATTTGTGACAGGCATTCCCGTAGTTGTTATCTATAAAAGTTGGAAGATTACACCTTCCGTTCTGCCAGTCACAAAAGTTACATTTGTCCGCGTTCAGTTTGGCCTGCAGCATCAGGCTTTATCCAGGGGCACCACGAGGAGGAACGGACTCACCTCCATACACTGCTTAGTCTTCTTCTGCATATAATTTAGATAATATCTTTTGCTCTGATATTAAGTGTTATGCTTAATGTTCTTCTGCTCTTTGTTCTGCAGCCTCTTGTTCTTCTGCTTCTCGGTCTTCCATGTCGTCGTCTCCAGAGTCGTCGTCTCCAGTGTCGTCGTCTCCGCCGTCGTCGTCTCCGCCGTCGTCGTCTCCGCCGTCGTCGTCATCTGGGTGGTCTTTCTGGTCGTCGACGTTAGGGTCTTCAACTTGGAAATGTAGCAGAAGGTACAAGAAGGCTGAGAAAATGCCAAGAACCAGCTGATGGAACTGGAACTCGGATGGCTACCCGAAGGTTCAAGAGCCTATGGAACTACCGAGGACCAGCTGACGTTACTGGAACCCGGTTACTAAGCAGGAGGTACCCGTGCTAAAAAGCACTACCAAGGACCGCCTGACATTGGCGGAACTCGGATACCCAGAAGGAGGCACCTAAGCCAAAGGCTCTGCCCGGAACCAGCTGACGGTACTGGAACCAGGATGGGGAGCAGAGGGTAGAAGAGCAAAAGACACTGCCGAGAACCAGCTGACGGTACTGGAACCCGGATGGGTAGCCGAAGGTCCAAGAGCCAATGGAACTACGGAGGACCAGCTGACGTTACTGGAACCCGGTTACTAAGCAGGAGGTACCCGTGCCTGAAAGCACTACCAAGGACCACCTGACGTTGGTGGAACTTGGATACCCAGAAGGAGGCATCTAAGCCAAAGGCTCTGCCCGGAAACAGCTGACGGTACTGGAACCAGGATGGGGAGCAGAAGGTACAAGAGCAAAAGACACTGCCGAGAACCAGCTGACGATGCTGGAACCAGGTGGTGGACCCGAAGGCCCACAGGAGAGGAGAGAGCAGCTAGGCCGCGAGGCAGCCGCAGTTACCGAACCCCAACAGTCCTACAGGGGGAGCTGGGCCTACTGGCACTACAGAACCAGCCTTGACTACCAATTCATGCAGCCCACATAGGAAGCTCCTAAACTGGAGGCACCCTGGAGTTGGCTAACCCGACCGCAACACGACGGGGCAAGCATAGGCGTCTCAGGGAGTTTGACACAACCCGGAAACAGCTGACGGTGCTGAAACCAGGTTTGGCACGAGGGAGTACCTGTGACAAAAACACTGCCGAGAACCAGCTGGCGGTGCTGGAACCCGGATGCGTTGCCTATTAAAGATTGTCTTCCTAGAGCCCCAACTAGCGGTGTTGGAGCAAAGGGTAAGCAGGGGGAGCAGAGTGTAGGCCGAAGCCTGCACTGGAGGCAGCTTTGTGTCTGCGTTGCGTTTGCAGGACACTTTGCCGGCTACACAGTGAGGGAACAGCTGGCGTTGCTGAACCCCACTAACACAATGGCGGGTGCTTTTCTCTGTGCAGCTAGCACTTGCGGGCAAAAACTAGCGATGTTAGAGCCCGTGGTGAAGCAGGAGGAGGAGGAGAGGAGCAGAGTGTAGGCCGAAGCCTAGTTGAACCAATTTCAAAGGAAACCTTTAACCCCCCCTCAGGTGTTACAAAGTACAAGAGACACACCTTGTGCAGTATTAATGCTGCACAAGTGAAAGGTTGCTCTATTAATTAGTCTACTTGCACACGCTGAATGAAAGACGTACACAATTTAGCCCATTGTACAGTCAAACTATAGTGGATGCGTGACTTGGCTTTTTAAGGAGACGCAGCACAGGTGTCCCAAATAACGCCTTGGTGCTTGGCGCAGCTTCCTGAGCGTTGTTATTTGCTGTACAGGAGTCTGCGCTCTTGTGTTATCCCTTGGCAATGCCCTGTTAGCGCTGCCCGTCTTATGACCTCATTTCATGTTGGCCGGTGCGGTTAACGATGGCCATTAATCCCAGACCCACAGTGCCTTTTCATAAAGTCACACTGCGGTGCTGGGATTCGTGGCCTTGAGCAGTAAATATTTTCGCCGCTCACACACGTCCTTACACCTGATTCTGACTGGGCGGCCTCTGCTGATCCCTTCTCGCATGCCGAGGCCATGAGGCTGCACAGTCTGAAGAAGGCGGAAGGAGATGAGTGACGACAGGCGAACATATGCACTGCTCGTGCCCATAAACCACACCCTCGCTGACAAAATAAATAAGAAACCGAGGGGCGTTGTTTGGAGCAGGGCGGACGCACAGGCGCAGCCAGCTAACCAATGATGTCAAAAGACGGGAAGCGCTACCAAGGCTGGTGCTGCGTATCATTAGAAAGGAAAGTCACACCTCAGGGACAGTGGAATGGTCTCAATGAGACACATTTTGTACGTGTTGAGTTCCACGTGGGCAAGTAGAAAATGTCAGCCACCTTGTACAAATGCAGCAGTACTGCTGTACAAGGTGGCTGTTATACATAGAAACACCTGGGGGTGGGGGGCAGGCTTCCTTCAATTTCAGTTCATGTGCCTGCGTGGCGTTTGCAGGTCACGTTGCCGGCTACACAGCAGGGGAATAGCTGGCGTTGCTGAACCCCACTATCACATTGGCTGGTGTTTTTCTCTGTGCAGCTAGCACTTCCGGGCAAAAACTAGCGGTGTTTGAGCCCAGGGGCAGCAGCAGGAGGAGAGGAGCAGAGTGTAGGCCGAAGCCTGCACTGGTGGCAGCTTTTGGTCGGTTGTGCCAGCGTGGCTTGTGCTGGACACGATGTCGGCTACACAGCAGGGGAACAGCTGGCGGTGCTGAACCCCACTAACACATTGGCTGGTGTTTTTCTCAGTGCAGCTAGCACTTCCGGGCCAAAACTAGCGGTGTTTGAGCCCAGGGTCAGCAGGAGGAGGAGAGGAGCAGAGTGTAGGCCGAAGCCTAGTTGAACCAATTTAAAAGGTAACCTTTAACCCCCCCTCAGGTGTTGCAAGGTACAAGAGCCACACCTTGAACAGCATTAATGCTGCACAAGTCAAAGGTTGCTCTATTATTTTTGCTCCTTGCACACGCAGAATAAAACACGTACACTATTTAGCCTATTATACTGTCAAACAGTAGTGGAGGCGTGACTTTTCTATTTAAGAAGACGCAGCACAGGTGTCAAAATTTACACCTAGGTGCTGGGCGCAGATTCCTTAGCATTCTTATTTGCAGTACAGGAGACTGCGCTCTTGTGTTATACCTTGGCAATACCCTGTTAGTGCAGGCCGTCTTATGACCTCATTTCATGTTGGCCGGTGCGGTTAACGATGGCCATAAATCCCAGACCCACAGTGCCTTTTCATAAAGTTACACTGCAGTGCTGGGTTTCGTGGCCTTGTGCAGTAAATATGTTCGCCGCTCACACATGTCCTTACACCTGCTTCAGACTGGGCGGCCTCAGCTGATCCCTTGTCGCCTGCCACGGCCATGAGGCCGCACAGTCTGAAGAAGGCGGAAGGAGGGGAGTGAAGACAGGCGAAGATATGCACTGCTCGTGCTCATCAATCACACCCTTGCAGTCATAATATATGAGACAACGAGGGGCGTTGTGTCGGGCAGGGCGGACGCACAGGCACAGCCAGCCAACCAATGATGTCAGAAGACGGGCAGCGCTAACAATGGGGGCGATGCGTGTCATTAAAAAGGAAAGTCACACCTCAGGGACAGTGGAATTGTCTCAATGAGACACATTTTGTACGTGTTGAGTTCCACGTGGGCAAGTAGAAAAAGTCAGCCACCTTGTACAAATGCAGCAGTACTGCTGTACAAGGTGGCTGTTATACATAGAAACACCTGGGGGGGTGGGGCCTGGTTCCCTTTAATTTCAGTTCAGGTGCCTGAATGGCGTTTGCAGGACACGTTGCCAGCTACACAGCAGGGGAACAGCTGGCGTTGCTGAACCCCACTGACAAATTGACTGGTGTTGTTCTCTGTGCAGCTAGCACTTCCGGGCAAAAACTATCGGTGTTTGAGCCCAGGGGCAGCAGGAGGAGGAGAGGAGCAGAGTGTAGGCCGAAGCCTAGTTGAACCAATTTCAAAAGTTACCTTTAACCACCCCTCAGGTGTTGCAAGGTACAAGAGCCACACCTTGAACAGCATTAATGCTGCACAAGACAAAGGTTGCTCTATTAATTTTGCTCCTTGCACACGCAGAATAAAACACGTACACTATTTAGCCCATTATACTGTCAAACAGTAGTGGAGGCGTGACTTGTCTTTTTAAGGAGACACAGCACAGGTGTCAAAATTTACACCTAGGTGCTGGGTGCAGATTCCTGAGCGTTGTTATTTGCTGTACAGGAGTCTGCGCTCTTGTTATCCCTTGGCCAAGCGCTGTGAGCGCTGCCTGTCTTCTGACCTCATTTCATGTTGGCCGGTGCGGTTAGCGATGGCCATGAAACCCAGACCTGCAGTGTCTTTTGTTTAAGTCACACTACGGGGCTGGGATTCGTGACCTTGCGCAGTAAATTTTTTCGCCTGTCACTCATGTCCTTACACCTGCATCAGACTGGGCGGCCACAGCTGATCCCTTCTCGCATGCTGCGGCCATGAGGCCGCACAGTCTGAAGAAGGCGGAAGGAGATGAGTTAAGACAGGCGAAGATATGCACTGCTCGTACCCATCAATCACACCCTCGCAGTCAAAATAAGTAAGACAACGAGGAGCATTGTTTAAGGCAGGGCGGACGCACAGGCGCAGCCAGCTAACCAATGATGTCAGAAGACGGGAAGCGCTACCAAGGGTGGTGCTGCATATCATTAGAAAGGAAAGTCACACCTCAGGGACAGTGGAATGGTCTCAATGAGACACATTTTGTACGTGTTTAATTAAACGTGGGCAAGGAGAAAAAGTCAGCCACCTTGTATAAATGCAGCAGTACTGCTGTACAAGGTGGCTGTTATACATAGAAACACCTGGGGGTGGGGGGCAGGCTCCCTTCAATTTCAGTTCATGTGCCTGCGTGGCGTTTGCAGGACACGTTGCCAGCTACACAGCAGGGGAACAGCTGGCGTTGCTGAACCCCACTGACACATTGACTGGTGTTGTTCTCTGTGCAGCTAGCACTTCCGGGCAAAAACTAGCGGTGTTTGAGCCCAGGGGCAGCAGGAGGAGGAGAGGAGCAGAGTGTAGGCCGAGGACTGCACTGGTGGCAGCTTTTGGTCTGTTGTGCCAGCGTGGCTTGTGCTGGACACGATGCCGGCTACACAGCAGGGGAACAGCTGGCGGTGCTGAACCCCACTAACACAATGGCGGGTGTTTTTCTCTGTGCAGCTAGCACTTCCAGGCTACAACTGGCGGTGTTATAGCCCAGGGTCAGCAGGAGGAGGAGAGGAGCAGAGTGTAGGCCGAAGCCTGCACTGGTGGCAGCTTTTGTTCAATTGTGCCAGCGTGGCTTGTGCTGGACACGATGCCGGCTACACAGCAGGGGAACAGCTGGCGGTGCTGAACCCCACTAACACAATGGCGGGTGTTTTTCTCTGTGCAGCTAGCACTTCAGGGCAAAAACTAGCGGTATTAGAGCCCAGGGTCAGCAGGAGGAGGAGAGGAGCAGAGTGTAGGCCGAAGCCTAGTTGAACCAATTTCAAAAGTTACCTTTAACCCCCCCTCAGGTGTTGCAAGGTACAAGAGCCACACCTTGTGCAGCATTAATGCTGCACAAGTCAAAGGTTGCTCTCTTAATTTTGCTCCTTGCACACGCGGAATAAAACACGTACACTATTTAGCCCATTATACTGTCAAACAGTAGTGGAGGCGTGACTTGTCTTTTTAAGGAGACGCAGCACAGGTGTCAAAATTTACACCTAGGTGCTGGGCGCTGATTCCTGAGCATAGTTATTTGCTGTACAGGAGTCTGCGCTATTTTGATCCCTTGGCCATGCGCTGTGAGCGCTGCCTGTCTTCTGACCTCATTTCATGTTGGCCGGTGCGGTTAGCAATGGCCATGAATCCCAGGCCCGCAGTGTGTTTTCAAAAAATCACACTGCGTGGCTGGGATTTGTGGCCTTGTGCAGTAAATATGTTTGCCGCTCACACAAGTCCTTATACCTGCTTCAGACTGGGCGGCTTCAGCTGATCCTTTATCGCCTACCACGGCCATGAGGCCGCACAGTCTGAAGAAGGCGGAAGGAGATGAGTTAAGACAGGCGAACATATGCACTGCACATGCCCATCAATCACACCCTCGCAGCCAAAATATATGAGACAATGAGGGGGGTTGTGTCAGGCAGGGCGGACGCCAAGGCACAGGCAGCCAACCAATGATGTCAGAAGACGGGCAGCGCAACCAAGGGGGGTGGTGAGTGTCATTAAAAAGGAAAGTCACACCTCAGGGACATTGTAATGGTCTGTAATGAGACACATATTTTACGTGTTTAATTCAACGTGGGCAATGAGAAAAAATCAGCCACCTTGTACAAATGCAGCAGTACTGCTGTACTAGGTGGCTGGTATACATAGAAAGACCTGGGGGGGTGGGGCCAGGTTCCCTTTAATTTCAGTTCAGGTGCCTGCATGGCGTTTGCAGGACACGTTGCCGGCTACACAGCAGGGGAACAGCTGGCGTTGCTGAACCCCACTAACACATTGGCGGGTGTTTTTCTCTGTGCAGCTAGCACTTCCAGGCTACAACTGGTGGTGTTATAGCCCAGGGTCAGCAGGAGGAGGAGAGGAGCAGAGTGTAGGCCGAAGCCTGCACTGGTGGCAGCTTTTGGTCTGTTGTGCCAGCGTGGCTTGTGCTGGACATGATGCCGGCTACACAGCAGGGGAACAGCTGGCGGTGCTGAACCCCACTAACACATTGGCGGGTGTTTTTCTCTGTGCAGCTAGCACTTCCAGGCTACAACTGGCGGTGTTATAGCCCAGGGTCAGCAGGAGGAGGAGAGGAGCAGAGTGTAGGCCGAAGCCTGCACTGGTGGCAGCTTTTGGTCTGTTGTGCCAGCGTGGCTTGTGCTGGACACGATGCCGGCTACACAGCAGGGGAACAGCTGGCGGTGCTGAACCCCACTGACACAATGGTGGGTGTTTTTCTCTGTGCAGCCAGCACTTCCGGGCCCCAACTGGCGTAGTTAGAGCCCAGGGTCTGCAGGAGGAGCAGAGTGTAGGCGGAAGCCTACTTGAACCAATTTCAAAGGTAACCTTTAACCCACCCTCAGGTGTTACAATGTTGAAGAGCCACACCTTGTGCAGCAGTAACGCTCCACAAGTTAAAGGTTGCTCTTTAAGTTTTGCTCATTGCACACGCAGAATGAAAGATGTACACAATTTAGCCCATTGAACAGTAGTTCAGTTCTGTATTGGAGGCGTGACTTGTCTTTTTAAGGAGACGCAGCACAGGTGCACATAAATAACGCCTTGGTGCTGGGCGCAGCCTCCTGAGCGTTGTTATTTGCTGTACAGGAGTATGCGCTATTGTGATCCCTTGGCCATGCGCTGTGAGCGCTGCCTGTCTTCTGACCTCATTTCATGTTGGCCGGTGCGGTTAGCAATGGCCATGAATCCCAGACCCGCAGTGTGTTTTCAACAAATCACACTGCGTGGCTGGGATTCGTGGCCTTGTGCAGTAAATATGTTTGCCGCTCACACATGTCCTTACACCTGCTTCAGACTGGGTGGCCTCAGCTGATCCCTTATCGCCTACCACGGCCATGAGGCCGCACAGTCTGAAGAAGGCGGAAGGAGATGAGTTAAGACAGGCGAGCATATGCACATGCCCATCAATCACACCCTCGCAGCCAAAATATATGAGACAACGAGGGGGGTTGTGTCGGGCAGGGCGGACGCACAGGCACAGGCAGCCAACCAATGATGTCAGAAGACGGGCAGCGCTACCAAGGGTGGTGCTGCGTACCATTAGAAAGGAAAGTCACACCTAAGGGACAGTGGAATGGTCTCAATGAGACACATTTTGTACGTGTTGAGTTCCACGTTGGCAAGGAGAAAAAGTCAGCCACCTTGTACAAATGCAGCATTACTGCTGTACAAGGTAGCTGTTATACATAGAAACACCTTGGGGTGGGTGGCAGGGTCCCTTTAATTTCAGTTCATGTGCCTGCGTGGCGTTTGCAGGTCACGTTGCCGGCTACACAGCAGGGGAACAGCTGGCGGTGCTGAACCCCACTAACACATTGGCTGTTGTTTTTCTCTGTGCGGCTAGCACTTCCGGGCCAAAACTAGCGGTGTTTGAGCCCAGGGGCAGCAGCAGGAGGAGAGGAGCAGAGTGTAGGCCGAAGCCTGCACTGGTGGCAGCTTTTGTTCTGTTGTGCCAGCGTGGCTTGTGCTGGACACGTTGCTGACTACACAGCAGGGGAACAGCTGGCGGTGCTGAACCCCACTGACACATCAGTTAGTGTTTTTTCTGTGTAGACAACACTTCCAGGTGGCAACTTACAGTGTTGAAACCCAGGGAATCAAAGAGGAGCAGAGTGTAGGCCGAAGCCTGCAGTGGAGCAAGTTGAAAGGGAACCTTTAACCCCTCCCCAGGCATTTGTTGCTGAAAGAGCCATCTTGTACAGCAGTAATACTGCACATGGAAAATGGTGGCTCCTAAAATTATGCTCCTTGCAAACGCTGAAGTACACACTCATATAATGTATCCCCTCACACCGTCAAACCGTCCCGGAAGTGGGACTTTCCTTTGTAATGTGACACAGCACAGCCGTCATTCCAACCCCCTTGGTGCCGTGCGCCACCTCCTCAACGTTGTTTGGTTCTGTCACGGAGCCCGCGCTGTAATGTTATCCCTTGGCCATGCACAGTTAGTGGTGCCCGTCTTCTGACATCATTTAGGTGTCAGGCTGGCAATGCCTGTGCGTCCAAGCTACCCGAGATCCAACCTCGCAGTGTCATCTAATGTAATCCCACTGCGGGCCAGGGATCCATGGGCATGCGCAGTGCATATCATCGCCTCTCACTCCCCTCCTTCCTGCTTCTTCAGACTGTGCGGCGTCACGGCCGTGGCATGCTATTAGGGATCAGCTGACGCCGCCTAGTCTGAAGAAGCGTGAAGAAGGGGAGTGAGAGGCTAGTATATGCACTGCGCATGGCCATGGAAACAAGGCCCACTGTGGGATCACATTAGACGACACTGCGAGGTGGGATTTCGGGCAGCGTGGACGCACAGGCGCAGCCAGGACGACAACAAATGATGTCAGAGGACGGGCAGCGCAAACTGCATGGCCAAGGGATAACATAACAGCGCAGGGTCCATGACGGAATCAAACAGCGCTAAGGAGGCAGCGCACGGTGCCAAGGGGTTAGCAATGACGGCTGTGCTGCGTCACATTACAAAGGAAAGTCCCACCTCCAGGACGGTTGGACGGTGTGAGGGGACACATTACATGAGTGTGCAATTCAGCGTTTGCAAGGAGCATAATTTCAAGAGCGACCTTTTCCTTGTGCAGTATTAGTGCTGCACAAGGTGGCTCTTTCAGTAACAAACGCCTAGGGGGGGGGGGGGACAGGTCCCCTTACATTTTAGTTGTGCCAGCGTGGCGGTCGCATGACACGTTGCCGGATACACAGCTGGGGATCAGCTGACGTTACTGAACCCCAATAACAGAGGAGCGACTGTTGACTGTGCAGACAGCACTTCCAGGCACCAACTGGCGGTGTTAGAGCCCAGGGACAGCAGGAGGAGCAGATTGGAGGTATTGCCGCACACACAGCTGGGGATCAGCTGACGTTACTGAACCCCAATAACAGAGGAGGGACTGTTGACTGTGCAGACAGCACTTCCAGGCACCAACTGGCGGTGTTAGAGCCCAGGGACAGCAGGAGGAGCAGAGGAACAGAGTGTAGGCCAAAGCCTGATTGGAGCAAGTTGAAAGGGAACCTTTAACCCCCCCCCAAGACGTTTGTAGCTGAAAGAGCCATCTTGTGCAGCACTAAGGATGCAAAAGGAAAAGGTTGCTCTTTTAATTATGCTCCTTGCAAACACAGAAGTAAACACTAAAAATGTGTCCCCTTATACCGTAAAACCGTCCCGGAGGTGCGAATTTCCTTCGCAATGGGACACAGCACAGCTGTCATTCCTATCCCCTTGGTGCCGTGCGCTGCCTCCTCAGCGTTGTTTTAAGCTGTCACGGAGCCTGCGCTGTTCTGTTATCCCTTGGCCATGCCCAATTAGCGCTGCCTGTCTTCTGACATAATTTGGTGTCAGGCTGTCAGTGCCTGTGCGTCCACGCTGCTCCAGATCCCACCTCGCAGCGTCGTCTAAAGTAATCCCACTGCGGGCCTTGGATCCATGGGCATGCACAGTGCATATCCTCGACTCTCACTCCCCTCCTTCCCTCTTCTTCAGACTGTGCGGTGTCACGGCCGTGGCATGCTATTAGGGATCAGCTGACGGCGCACAGTCTAAAGAAGGCGGAGGGAGATGAGCGAGAGCCGAGGGGAAGATATGCACTGCGCATTCCCATGGATCCAAGGCCCGCAGTGTGATTCAATCAGAAGACACTGCGAGGCGGGATCTCGGGCAGCGCGGCCGCACAGGCGCAGCCAGCCTGACACCAAATTATGTCAGAAGACAGGCAGCGCAAATAGGGCATGGCCAAGGGATAACAGAACAGCGCAGGCTCCGTGACAGCTTAAAATAACGCTGAGGAGGCAGCCCATGGCACCAAGGGGGTAGGAATGACGGCTGTGCTGCGTCACATTACGAAGGAAAGTCCCAGCTCCGGGACGGTATAACGGTATCAGTGAACACATTTTATAAGTGTTAAGTTCTGCGTGTGCAAGGAGCTAAAATAAAAGAGCTACCTTTTCCTTGTGCAGCATTACTGCTGCACAAGATGGCTCTTTCAGTAACAAACGACGGGGGGGGGGGACAGGTTCCCTTACATTTAGGTTGTTGTGCCAGCGTGGCGGTCGCAGGACACATTGCCGGCTACACAGCTGGGGATCAGCAGACGTTACTGAAACCCAATAACACTGGGTCGTATGTTTTTACTGTGCAGCCTGCACTTCTGAGCCGCAACTGGCGGTGTTGGAGCCCAGGAATAGCAGTTCAGGTGGTAGAAAGATGAACACAGCAGGAGACCTGGATGACACCCAATTACTTAATCAGGCAGAGGAGTGGCAAATTCCTGCGAGATCCAGGCCTGGTTCATTTTCAGGAAAGTAAGCCGGTCAACGTTATCGGAGGATAGTCGCATGCGACGGTCTGTTAGTACACCACCTGCGGCACTAAAGACACGTTCCGATAAGACACTAGCCGCAGGGCAAGCCAGCACCTCCAATGCATACTGGCTTAGCTCTGGCCATGTATCCAGCTTAGAGACCCAAAACTTGAACGGGGAAGAGCCGTCTGGGAGTACAGTAAGAGGGCAAGCAATGTAGTCTGTCACCATCTGACGGAACCGTTGCCTCCTGCTGACTGGAGCCGCCGGTGATGGTGTAGACATTTGGGGCGGGCACACAAAAGTGTGCCAGAGTTGTGCCATACTGGGCTTGCCTTGGGCAGAGGCACTGCTTCTGCTCCCTCTTTGGGCAGAGCCTCCCCCACTGCCTCGACGCACTGAGCTGCTTTGTAAAGCACTAGCAGCACTCCTCTCAGTTGGACTGGAGAAGATGATGGAATTCACCAGTGTGTCATGGTACTCCCGCAATTTACGCTCCCGGGTCAACGCTGGGATGAGGTTTTGGACGTTGTCCCGGTAGCGAGGATCGAGGAGGGTGAACACCCAATAATCAGGCATGTTGAGAATGTGGTCGATGCGGCGGTCGTTTCTCAGGCACTGCAGCATGAAATCCACCATGTGCTCCAGACTGCCAACTGGCCCAGAAACGTTGTCCCCTGCTTGAGACATGATCTCTGCCCGCTCGTCATCACCCCACCCTCGCTGTACACACTGACCACTGGACAATTGTGTCACTCCCTCCTCTGGACGGAGCTCTTCCTCCTCCATTGACTCCTCCTCATCCTCCTCACAAAGTGGCCCCTGCGTACCCCTTTGTGAGGAACCACGTGGCGCTGACTCTCCAGAAGTTGATGGAAAAGGTGACTCCTCATCCTCCACCTCTTCCACAACATCATCCCTTAACCCTTGCAAAGTTTGCTGAAGCAGGCAGATAAGGGGGACAGTCATGCTGACTAGTGCATCATCTGCACTTGCCATCCGCGTGGAATAATCAAAAGGACGCAAAACCTGGCAGACGTCCTTCATAGTGGCCCACTCTGTGGTTGTGAAGTCTGATCGGTGCTGACTGCGACTTCTTTGCGCCTGATGCAGCTGGTACTCCATAACTGCTTGCTGCTGCTCACACAACCGCTCCAACATATGTAACGTGGAATTCCACCGGGTAGGTAGGTCACATATGATGCGGTGTTCCGGAAGGCGGAATCGGCGCTGCAGAGCAGCAATGCGGGATCTTGCCAAGCTGGAACGCCGCAAGTGAGCACACTCTAGGCGGACCTTGTGCAGCAGTGCATCAAGATCCGGATAGTCCCTCAGAAAACTCTGCACAACCAAATTGAGCACATGTGCCAGACATGGGATGTGAGTGAGGTTGCCAAGGGCCAAAGCTGCCACCAGATTTCGGCCATTGTCACACACTACCATGCCTGGCTGGAGATTCGCTGGCAGTAACCACACATCGCTCTCCTGCTTGATGGCATTCCAGAGCTCCTGCGCTGTGTGGCTTCGATTCCCCAATGAAACTAGTTTCAAGACGGCCTGCTGACGTTTGGCCTCGGCTGTGCTCATGTCGGTCATAGGTAAACGTTCACGGGTCCATGTGGAGGTGGACTGTGACGGCTCCTGCAGAGATGATTCTGAGGAACTTGTGTAAGAGGAGGAGTCAATACGTACAGACTGGATTCCTGCAATCCTTGGATTGGGCAGGACACGTCCTGCGCCACTCGCACGATCTGTACCTGGCTCAACAACATTAACCCAATGGGCAGTGAGGGAAACGTATCGCCCCTGTCCATGCTGACTGGTCCACGCATCGGTGGTGAGGTGGACCTTGCTACTGACGGCGTTCAGTAGCGCGTGTTTTATTTGTCCCTCCACATGCTTGTGCAGGGCAGGGACAGCTTGCCTGCTGAAGTAAAAGCGGCTGGGCACCTTGTACTGTGGGACTGCCAATGCCATCAAGTCACGGAAGCTGTCAGTCTCCACCAGCCTGAATGAGAGCATTTCCAGGGACAACAGTTTGGCAATGCCTGCATTCAGAGCCTGTGCTCGGGGGTGGTTGGCCGAGAATGCCCGCCTTTTCTCCCATGCCTGTACTACCGATGGCTGTGGAGTAGACTGGGAGTGTGAGGATGACTGGGAAGGTGGTGCTGTGGGTGGAATTACACAAGGTCTCTGGACAACAGTGCCAGAGGTTCTTCCATGGCGATCCTGGGAGGAAGCCAAACCAGCTGTGCGTGAGCTGGAGGAAGAGGCAACACGAGCTGAAGAGGTGGTAGCTGCCGCTGTTGGTTGGCCTACATCTTCAGTGTGTTTCTGTAACTCCACCGCGTGCCTGGTCCGCACATGTTTCCACATATTTGTGGTATTGAGGTTGCTGACATTTTTCCCTCTTTTTACTTTCTGATGACACAGCTTGCATTTGACAAAACAAATGTCATCTGCAACTGTGTCAAAAAAGGACCAGGCACTACAAGTCTTGGGAGCGCCCTTTTTGGCTTTGGAGAGAGACAGGCTCCTAACGGGTGCCAAAGTGGAGGCTACAGGCTCCGCAGTCTTCCCCCTCCCTCTCCCTCTTTGGCCCGTTAGGGGAATCTCTTCCTCAGAGCTGCTCCCACCACCTTCCTGTTCCTCACGCCACGATGGGTCAACGACCTCATCATCTCCACTACCCTCTGCCACCAACTGCTCCTCCTGGGTAGTCTCGGCAGCACAGTACGCACCAAAAAGCGGCACCTGAGTTTCATCATCAGATGCGTACTGCGCTGTGGTCACCGAAGCCACTGGCCCACCCGCCTCTTCAGAGTCAGAGAGACAAAGCTGTTGGGCATCACTGCACACTGCCTCTTCTTCCATTTCTCCAATGCTGCTTGGCTGGCCCCCTGTTTCCAAGCCAAGAGATTCAGAGAATAGAAGTAGAGACGGCTCCTGTCCTGGGCTCTCTGACTGCCTGGCCAATTTGGCAGGTGGTGAAGAGACAGATGGCTGCTCTCCAGTGCTCTGTGCCTGAGAGGATGTGGCACTAACTGAAGTCGATGCCGAGGCGTTAGCTGCCATCCACCCGACAACGGCTTCAATTTGGTCTTCACGCAGCAGCGGTGCATGGCGCTCTCCGACAAAGCTGCGCATGAAGGACTGTTCCCTGCTGAAACTGAGTGACGACGAGTCACCGGTGCCCGCAGCAGGCACATAATCACCACTTCCTCTCCCTGCTCCTCTCCCTGCTCCGCGCCCCATGCCCACGTGCCTTACTCCCTGCCCTCTTCATCTTGGTTGACAGATAAAGATAAGCAGAAAAGTACTAAGGCCTTAGTGTGCTTATTCCTGAAGAGCTCCTCCTAACAGGTGTAAGAAACACTAATGTTGTAAAGTGTGGACTAAACTTTATTATTTTTCAAATCTGGCCTACACAAGTGTTAAGTTGTGTTTGGTGAACTTTCCTTTTTTTTCTTTCTGCAGATCGGACTACAGAGCAAGTTTAACTCACACGGGGACCGTGCAGACAGCCGTAAACGGCGCTGCAAGGCCCAAAAACCCTCCTCTAGGTTATCCTATGCAGTGTTTTTCCACTATTTAGCTGGAGACGGGTGGAAAGACACTAATAGGCATTTTTTTTTTTAAATTTTAAACAGGCTGCACTATTTGAAAAAAAGGAAATTTTTTTTCAAGGTATGAGGCAGTAACGCACCCTGAGCTGAATCCAACCGGCTATGGCTGCACACAGACTACAGGGCGAGCTGCGCTCACACAGAGACCGTGCAGACAGCCGTAAACGGCGCTGCAAGGCCCAAAAAAACCCCTCTAGGTTATCCTATGTAGTGTTTTTCCACAATTTAGCTGGAGACGGGTGGAAAAACACTAATAGGAATTTTTTTTTAAAAAATTTTAAACAAGCTGCACTATTTGAAAAAAATGAAATTTTTTTTCAAGGTATGAGGCAGTAACGCACCCTGAGCTGAATCCAACCGGCTATGGCTGCACACAGACTACAGGGTGAGCTGCGCTCACACAGAGACCGTGCAGACAGCCGTAAACGGCGCTGCAAGGCCCAAAAAAACCCCTCTAGGTTATCCTATGTAGTGTTTTTCCACAATTTAGCTGGAGACAGGTGGAAAAACACTAATAGGAAATTTTTTTTTAAAATTTTAAACAGGCTGCACTATTTGAAAAAAAGGGAAATTTTTTTCAAGGTATGAGGCAGTAAAGAACCCTGAGCTGAATCCAACCGGCTATGGCTGCACACAGACTACAGGGCGAGCTGGGCTCACACGGAGACCGTGCAGACAGCCGTAAACGGCGCTGCAAGGCCCAAAAACCCCCCTCTAGATTATCCTATGTAGTGTTTTTCCACAATTTAGCTGGAGACGGGTGGAAAGACACTAATAGGAAATTTGAGAAAAAATGTGCAGCAGGCTGCACTATGAGCAAAAAAGGACAACTGTGTGAGGCAGTGTGAACCCCCCCTGAGCTGAATACAACCGGGTATATGGCTGCACACAGACTACAGAGTGAGCTGCACACACACACACACACAGAGACCTTGCAGAACGCTGTTAAAACAGCGCTGCAAGGCAAGAGCAAGGTGAACAGTGAAGAACACACAGCGTTTTGCTAAATTAGCCTTGGGAAAGGAAAATAAAGCAATTAGCTATCTCAACTGGCCCTCAGTTAGAACACAGCATCCTGTCCCTAACTGAAATCACAGCAGAGTGAGCGCAAAATGGCGGCAGCGTTTTTTATAGTGCAGAGTGACATCATTTCAGCAGCCAATCACAGCCTTGCCAGTACTTACATGCCCACCATGCTAAACAGGAAGTGCCCACACTTCCATTCATTCCTCATTGGCTGCTGCGTTCAGTTTGAATTCTGGGAACTTCCGATTCCGGTATCCGATACGCGGGAAGTATCGGAATTCGGTATCGGAATTCCGATACCGCAAATATCGTCCGATACCTGATACTTGCGGTATCGGAATGCTCAACACTACTTGTTGCACTTCTATTTTTTATGCTTATTCAATATGAATAGCAAGAACTGTCCAGGTCAACGAATGTATATTAACATTTCTTCAATGCTTCATTCCATAATGTTTAAAATAGGTACAGCAAGTCTATAAAAAATTCATACCACAAAGGCGCCCTCACTCTTGGAGGATGAAAAAGATAAATACTATTAAAACAAACATCTTTTGGTTCCAATTAACACATGGGAGGGCTAATTAGTCTAAATTAGATTTGTATATAACACCCATTTGATATATATAGAATCAAACCATGAGCACATGGATCTCCAGACGGTAGCATCAATAACATCAACTGAGATAACTACAGTTTTGAATATGAAAACGTATTCTTGCATGTGTGTGAGCAATTTTGTGGGCTTCTTTCCCCTAAGTAAATTTGATATTTATATTAAACATGTTTTTAGTGATATTGATGTTATTGATATTACCTTATAGTATTCCAATACCTCTGGGATGTACTTATGATTTGCATTTATTGCTATACGAAATGTGTGCTAGACTTAATTCAGACTAATCAGCCCACTCCATGTGTTGACTAGAGCCAAAAGATATTTTCATGCAATAGTGTTCCTCTTTTTATTACACCATTAGTAAGGGCACTTGATGTCAGAAACATGTTGATGGTATACATTTTTTAACGGATTTGCTGTACCTGTTAGACATTTTGGAATAAAGCATTAGAGAAATGTTAATTTACATTTGTTGAGTTGGATGATTCTTTCTTTTTATATTAAATAAGCATAAAAGATGCAGCAAGGAATAATGATTATAAAGTCCCACGTCAAATCAAGAAATTGAAAAATACATGAGCAAAAAATGTCTGCAGACTCGATAACAAACCAATAGGTATGTGCTGAATAAGCACTATAGAATATAAAGTGCAGCAAAGAATAATAATGACTGAATAAATAGAAAGCCTTTAAACAGAATGTACTAGTGTCTGGTAAACTTTTAATATATTCTGGAGATTCTTGCCATATACATAATTTCTTTTTTGCTATTTTAGTACATTCTTTCAAATGGTTCATAGTTTCTAAATATTGTACAAAGGCATTTTTTTTTCTTTAACTGTTGTTACTTTCTATCGCAAAATAGAAAAATATTGGTAATAAATGTGGTATATCTCACAAAATGGAAAAAAAATTGTGCCATAATAGCTGGCTCACATAAAATGATTCCAGCTAATAACTGATCTACATTTGCAGAAAATGTTGTGACTTTTTGAAAAGTCAGAAAAGATGAATCAGGCACAGGGCTGGCGTCAGCACCCGGTGCACCCTGGCAAGTGCCGGGGCCCTGGCGAGACGGGGGGGCCCACTCACACTGTCATGGAGATCCATCTGGCCATTCAATTTGCGCTGACACAAGCATCTTCTCAGTCAGTGCAGGGCCAGGCACATAGGGGTTAAGAACGCAGCCAGCGTGACATTGTCTGTGGGCGGAGAGAGCACATTCTACTGCTCTGCTCTCCAGCCCCTCTCTGGCTGCACTCACTGACTGCTGAACTTACCAGATTCAGGCAGATTCCGGAGGAGCTCCTACCCGCCCTGAGTGAGTGTGATGTATAGCTGTATTCTGACAGTCTGTGCGACCTGGGGCGGCCACAGCTGATATACTGTATATAATATACTTCAGCAGCTGCCCAGGCCCCTAGCACCTGTCCTGTATATGTATATACTGTATCTATACAGCCTGTATGACAGTATATATAATATATATACAGGACAGCTGCTGGGGGCCTGGGCTGGGTGGCTGTTGAAATATATACACTGCACAGTACCACTGCCCTGTATATATACACTGCACAGTACCACTCCCCTGTATATATACACTGCACAGTACCACTCCCCTGTATATATACACTGCACAGTACCACTCCCCTGTATATATACACTGCACAGTACCACTGCCCTGTATATATACACTGCACAGTACCACTCCCCTGTATATATACACTGCACAGTACCACTGCCCTGTATATATACACTGCACAGTACCACTCCTCCTGTCTTGTATATATACACTGCACAGTACCACTCCCCTTTATTTATACACTGCACAGTACCACCTCCCTGTATATATACACTGCACAGTACCAATCCCCTGTATTTATACACTGCACAGTACCACTGCCCTGCATATATACACTGCACAGTACCACTCCTCCTGTCCTGTATATATACACTGCACAGTACCACTCCCCTGTATATATACACTGCACAGTACCACTGCCCTGTATATATACACTGCATAGTACCACTCCCCTGTATATATACACTGCACAGTACCAATCCCCTGTATTTATACACTGCACAGTACCAATCCCCTGTATATATACACTGCACAGTACCACTGCCCTGTATATATACACTGCACAGTACCAATCCCCTGCATTTATACACTGCACAGTACCACTGCCCTGTATGTATACACTGCACAGTACCACTGACCTGTATATATACACTGCACAGTACCACTCCTTGTGTCCTGTATATATACACTGCACAGTACCACTCCTCTTGTCCTGTATATATACACTGCACAGTGCCACTCCTCCTGTCCTGTATATATACACTGCACAGTACCACTCCTCTTGTCCTGTATATATACACTGCACAGTACCACTCCTCCTGTCCTGTATATATACACTGCACTGTACCACTTCTCCTGTCCTGTATATATACACTGCACAGTGCCACTCCTCCTGTCCTGTATATATACACTGCACAGTACCACTCCTCTTGTCCTGTATATATACTCCGCACGGTACCACTCCTCCTGTCCTGTATATATACACTGCACTGTACCACTTCTCCTGTCCTGTATATATACACTGCACAGTGCCACTCCTCCTGTCCTGTATATATACACTGCACAGTACCACTCCTCTTGTCCTGTATATATACACTGCACAGTACCATTTATCCTGTCCTGTATATATACACTGCACAGTACCACTCCTCCTGTCCTGTATATATACACTGCAGAATTTTCAATAGCTATCACTCATGTAAGAAGTGAAATCTGGCAATGTACTATAGCTATATTTCTCTGCTGTATCTGGGCATCATGAATCGGGGTATGTGTTAAAGGGGGTGCCCACTGAGATTCTTTCGCCCGGGGCCCTCAAAAACCTGGAGCCGGCCCTGATCAGGCATAAACGTCTGGGAACCCAAACTCTGCCTGCAGTAGCGAACTAAAAAAAAGCACACCCCTTAACGACCAGAGGTATTTTTGGTTTTGTGTTTTCATTTTTTGCTCCGATTCTTCCCAGAGCCATAACTTTTTTATTTATAAGTCAATATGGCCATGTGAGGGCTTGTTTTTTGTGTGACGAGTTGTACTCTTGAACGACACCATTGGCTTTATTATGTCGTGTACTAAAAAACAGGAAAAAATTCCAAGTGCGGTGAAATTGCAAAAGAATTGTATTTTTTAAATAGGTTCACTAAATGCTAAAACTGACCTGCCATTATGATTCTCCAGGTCATTACAAGTTCATAGACACGAAACTTGTCTAGGTTCTTCATTTTTTAAATTGGTGAAAAAAAATTCCAAACTTTGTTTTAAAAAAAATTGTGTAATTTTCAAGTACCCATAGCGTCTCCATTCTTCATGGTCTCAGGTTGGGTGAGGGCTTAATTTTTGCAAGCTGTACAGATGTTTTTAATGATACCATTGTGGTGCAGATACGATCTTTTGAATGCCCATTATTGCATTTTAATGCAAAGTCGTGGCAACCAAAAAACCTAATTCTGGCATTTTTTCTTACTATGCCGTTTAGCGATAAGGTTAATCCTTTTTTTATTGATAGATCGGGCAATTCTGAATGTGGCGATACCAAATATATTTATGTTTGATTTTTTTTTAAATTGTTTTATTTTGAATGAGGCGAAAAACTTTTATATTTTTTATATTTTTAAAAACATTTTTTTTCACTTTTGACATGCTTCAATAGTCTTCATGGGAGACTAGAAGCTGCTACAACCCGATTGGCTTTGCTACATAGAGGTGATGATCAGATCAACTCTATGTACTAGAATTACTCACTTGGTATGAGCGCCGACCGGGTCGCCGTCACAGCAAGCAGGCAGCGACAACAATAGAGGTCTCCAGGAGACCTCTGGTTGTCATGCCAACAAGTCAGTGACCCGCGATCACATGACGGGGTCACCAGTGAGTCACCAGTGGGCAGATTTCTGGCCTAATGGCCAGAAGAGCGAGTTAAATGCCGCTGTCAGCATTAGACAGTGGCATTTAATGGATTAATAGCCATGAGTTATTCCACCGGCGTTTGCTCCGGGCACATGTCAGCTGTTCAAAACAGCTATCATGTATTGGGAAAGATGTGGTCTCACCACCGGAGCCAACATCAAACGCATGGAGTCAGACATCGGCGTAAATGTATGCCCGATGTCATAAAGGGGTTAGAGTCTTAAATAAAAAGGCTCAAATGGAAAGATGAGTAAAATGGAAAAAAGTGCATAACACAAAAAAAATCATAAAAAATACAATACTGAATTAGGCCCTAAATTGTTTGGTGACAGAGGAGATGGACTATACAGAGAAAACAAAAAACAAACAAAAGAAACTTGGAGAAAAAAATCAAGGTCACCGCAATAGAATCCAATGGCCGTGCACAGAAAGTAGTGTGTGTTAGCAGCAAATGAACAGTATTAAAGAAGTAAAGGTATCCAGCAACAGATCCATCGGTGAATAATTATTTAAAAACTAAGATTTTTAATGTATGACATGGTTCACATTATGCTACAAAACCATTAGTTTAGAAAAAAGGGGCAAGTAACGCAAGAAACTCCTGGCCTTACGTGTTTCAAACTGACTGGTCCTTAATCATAATTCAGGGTGCACTCCTTCCCCCTCTTTGTTCATATGATCGCTATTTTTTGCACTTCAATTTTCCTTGGTTTTTCCTTTTTTCTAGGAACCAAGTCATATGTGACGTACCTATCACTGATTCTATTACCTCTGAGCTGACTGTATGACTTGTATTGGTTTAAAACTTAATAAAAATGTATTGGTTAAAAAAAGAAAGAAATGGAAAAACAAAAAAAAGTTAACTATGTAGTAAATGATCAGTGGGACTCAAGGGATACTGCAATTAAAAAACTGTCAAAATGAGGCTACAAAATACAGGCATAATGGAAAAATCATCTAAAAACAAAAAATGAAGCAAGAAAGAATACGTAATATTCCAACTTCTCTTTTACATAATTAAACAAGTGCAATAACCACAGGAATATAAAAAAAGAAACCACCAAAAGTCATCTCTCTGCACACCAGAACAAAAAAAATCAGGTTTGTGCTAGTGAAGCCTACTGAAGATTCCTCTACAGTTCGTTAATAAGTCTCACTACTATGTTCCCCCTATGCATTCCCTTTGTTTTCCAACCATACATATTTTCTGCACACCATACAACATTCTCTTTCTTGTCAGTGCTTCTGCCTTTGCTATTCAATATTTTTCTTCTTGCTGGCAATGCATTCTTTGCAGGCATTATCGGCCTTAGCTTTTCCACTTTGAACTACTCCATATACCAAGCTTAGGCCAATTATAAAGACATATAAGTACTTGTCTTCTGCTCATTGCACACAATGACGCAGGATCATCCATCTAGTTTCTTCTAGTACTGTTGTCGTGCTGGAAAACATTGAAATCTAGTTCCCTAGTTTTTATTGTATTTTCTTATTTTTAGCCTATTTCCAACATCTGTCCTGCTTATAGATCTCTCACTATTTTCATAGGAAAAAATGGCATAAACGCACAGCCAGTTTCAGAATAGATAATTAAATTTAACCTGATTCATCAAACAGAATTCTGGCAATAAACTGGCAGATATATCACAACATTTCTGAGTAAAGGCTCATGCAGACCAGTGTATAAATAGGACGTGCGCTATCCAACTTTTGATCGGATTTCACGTTGAACAGCACACTGACTGATGTTATCCCATAGGGTTGTTCAGATGAACTTTTCTCGGTCCGACCGTCCATGGGTAAAAATTGCAGCATGCACTACTTATCTGTATATATCGGATTAGACTATTAAATGAAATTCAATGGCTGTGTGAAAAAAAAGAACACACTATAAAACCTACAAAGCATTAGGAGTTAATGCCAGAGTAAAATCAAAATGAATAAACCTTTATTGGTATACAAAACACAATGAATAAAAACAGATTAAAAAAATATGTCAGACAGAAGGCATTTCCACAAAACAAGCCTGGATAACAATTTATCAATCATGCATAAAGTGTATAACTGGCAAAGTAATAAATCAAATCCCAAAAAGAAAAAAGAGAAATGTCACTGGATCAAAGTCGTCATCATATAAGGGGACGCTAAGTGGCTAGCAGTACTAATGACTCAAAGAAAGAAAGATAGTGGACAAAATATCGCAAGAGACCATCTATTAGAAAGAATACAAAGTGGTTCACTGCAAAAGTGCTGGCTGATAGGCAGTAAATATAATTGGCATGAAAAAGACCAAAGTGATAAAAACAAAAGGGGGAATAGATGGTACAGCCTTACAGATTAATGCAGCAATTATAGCAATAAGGTAAAAGTTGCAGATAGGCAAGACCTAATCTCCAGAAAGAACACCTAGACGCATGTTTCGCATACAGCTTCTTCCAAGGGAGTGAATTTAGGACAGAATACACAAATATTTATTTGAGGACCCACAAATAGGACTGACCCCGTTAACAAGCGACGCTCCACCAGCTGCACGGAAAGCCGGAAATCAAGAGGCATGCATATGACATCACCACTGCCCGCCCACACCAATGTGTCAGGGTGTAGGTAGAAAGAAGGGGACCGGAAAGACATGCAACCATGGAAAATGGAGGTGGGGCAGACAACGGGAGCTTCCACTGCTGTCAGCATATTGTATGGTAGCCTCAGTGAACATGGGCGGTTAAAGTACCACAGAGGTTGTAGTAGTAATAGATGGAGCACGGGTAGTCAGGAACATATAGAGCACAGAGCAAAACAAAGGAGTTTGATACGTCTGAGTGGCCAAAGCCTGATTAAAATAAATAGATAAATACCAAGCCTACATTGTAGGACGGTAGGAAAGCAAAACAGGCAATGATAATTATATATAAAGTAAAATACATACAAAAGTGTAATAAAATCAAAGTGATAATATGAGCTGATGACAAAAGAAAGTGTAAAGATTGTGATAAAACAAAGACAGAAGAAGTAAATAAATCAGAATGATGATATAGAATTATAACAAAAGTGAGTATGTGGGCGGCATAAAATAGAAGAATTCAAATAAGATCACACGAAAAATGAAAATGTGACTACAAATAAAGTAGTTGAAAACACAATGGTGTGTTAAAGGTAGAGTAATAAATAAGTAAAATAATAAGGTAGGTTGATACATAAAATAAGGTGCAAAAGTGCCAAAAATGTAAAAGCTTTATTGAAAGAATGTAAAGGGATGTGATACTATGTAAAAAAAGAGTGGAGTGAATGTGTAAACGTAGTCATAAAGAGAAAAATAAACTTGGAAGTGATTACGAACAGATAAGATGACAGATAAATGGTCCATGCCGAAGCAGGGAATAGGTGGTGCAAAAAAATGAATAAAAAAGAATAATATGAAATAAATACAAATTGCAAAAGAGAAAAGAGTAGAAAAGTAATTGTAATAGCAAGTGTCCAGTTTAATAAGAAAATTAAATAGATAACTATTACAAAGGAAAGCTAGAGTTTACATGAATTAGAAAACATATAAAACTATCACCAGGTTATAAAGAGTACCACACAGATGTAAACATATGAAAAATGAATAAGTAATAGACAATGAAAGGCAAATATTTGCTGAGTGCAAACCAATGGCTTACCATCTAGGCACAAGTAAAAAACTAAGAAAGTGAGGTGTAAGGCCTAAAAGAGCCAATTAAAGTTATATAAAATCCACGGGGAAATGCAGCAGGTGGTCCAAAGAATCCAGGCAGAACCCATGGTTGTGGAATGGCTAGTTAACTGTTAAGAAGTCACTGACACATTATGGAAGCTGTGAAGATTTGGGAATCAGCAGAGTTTCCACACATTATTGCCAATTATAAATTGACAGTTGCCTTTGACCAATGTTAACATCACTAACGAAAAAATATTTATACATTTAATATCAGGATCCACAGTGTGACAGCCTCTTAACATACATATACAAGTGCATCTTAATAAATAAGAATATCATCAAAAAGTTAATTTATTTCAGTTCTGAGGTGAAACTCATATATTAGATAGAGTCTTTACAAACAGAGTGATCTATTTCAAGTGTTTATTTCTGTTAATGTTGATGATTATGGCTTACAGCCAATGAAAACCTAAAAGTCATTATCTCAGAATATTAACAAATGAAATCATAGGTTGCTCAAATTCGCCGGGACCTGTGGATTTCAGGAAATTTAGATTGATTTCACTTTGAAGTGAATCATTGAATTGATCTGAATAACTCTTCTTTGAATCTAATTTTTAGTTTTGTACATCCTTTCTTAATTACATTTTGATCAAGCATGAATTTTTGCCTCTACATGATGACACTAGAATAGGTATTTTACTTTACATTATAATGTGTCGTAGACAGAACAGCTGTTGCAGTGAAACTAATTAAAATATAAAGTTGTTTGAATCTACTGCTAAGGAACATACACTAATACAATGTGATTTTTTTTTTTTTTCAAAAACAGGGAAATAGAGTCTGTATTAGTCTTGGGCACTTTTTTCCGAGTGGAGTTGAAGTTTACTCTTATTATATAAAAATCCAAATTCTTCAGAATGTGGATTTTGTAAATCTCACAGCACCATTTCAGGAAATTCAGCAAATTAGCGGTTGGCTAGCCATCATTTGCCGGAACCATAGAGGGAAAGCAAAAGGTTAAAAAAAAATACTTCATCACTCATGTCTCTAGTTACCTCCACAGCTATCTCTTCTCTGTATGGTCCTGTACGTCGTATCTCCACATGCTGCATCTTCAAGCTAGGCCGAGACTTCCAATTGTCTAAAGTGTGTGTTATAAGGTCATAGTGATTGTTGTGACATCACAACATCAATATGACTTTAAAACACACCTGCACATAGACATCCTAGGCATAGCTGCCCACTCTACAACTGGGCCCAAGACATCTGTCTGCATGCACCCTGTAGGGCAGGATTTCCCAAATTCCAGTCCTCATGGACCCCAACAGGTCATGTTTTCAGGATTTTCATAGTGCCGCACAAGTGAGAGAACTCCTGATACTTCCATCACCTGTGCAATACTAAGGAAATCCTAAAAGCATGACCTGTTGGGGTCCGTGAGGACTGGAGTTTGGGAAACACTGCTATAGGGTCAAGGCCTGTAAGTTCACATCATAATATACTATGCACCATGACCTTTCAATGAACACAATAGTTCAGAACTTCAGAAAGTCCAGGAGGGCATGAAGATGTAGTGTATGGTAAAATAATGTGCTGAAAACCACGCTGGGACAGAAAGCAGCAGATGTGTGCAGTTACATTTTGGTTGTTTTTTATACAACTTATACTTATTATGTCCTGGGATCTCTCCAGATGCCAAAGCATAATAAAGGACATTCAATTTGTGGAGAATAAATTTGTGGAGAATAATTTTGCTGTAAATTCAATTTCCCAGTAAACTCCAGGAAATTTGACAAAATATGAATCTTATTATTTCAACACTTCTCTAGTCAGCATAAATCAGAGTCTGACCCTGTTATTGGATCAATGTATGTTTTACTCTAAAAAACTGTTGCGTTTCTTATGCCCCCTTTTTTGGAATGACAGGTTTCCTCTAATGTGTGTATAGGGAAAGACCTTTTAGTCTTGGGGAGCGAGATGTGGGGAAGTCACCGAATACCTGCCTCTTGAACTAGTCGTTCTGTTCATATCGTCCCCATTTGCTTTATAAAAATATGTTTATTGTGAAATAGCATACTATTAGTATACTATTAGTATATAGTAGTATTTTTCGTAGTAAAAATTACTTGACTGCAATAATACAGGTTATTGCCCATGGTCCTCCTATATGAATCAGCTGATAGACCCCCTTTCAGCTTCATGTAAGTAATAAATAATTACAATTAGATTTTTAGAGAGAGAGAGAGATGAAGTTGAAACTTTTGCTTTGGGCTGTAATTACTAATGCGTGTTAGGCAATACTATAGACTTTTTATATTGCTGTGTGGCTAACATCTACAGTATACCATGTAGTGTTCTTTCCCGGCTAACTAATTTTCAAGACTGTCAGTGTCCAGTATATTTTTGATGATGTGCTAATGTGTTGTTGGCAAAGCAATAGGATAATAATAATTTTTGTTATTTTTTTGAAATAATGATAAAAGCAAGTCACTATATGTTAAAAATTCAAAGTTTGACTTTTGTGAAAAGTCAAAATATTTGTTTGATAAAACAATACATGAATTTTTGCATGACTTACAACTCATGTCTATTATTTTTTTGTCAGAAAACATTTGATAAAAGTCTATAGAAACCCAACAATCAGCTATGTATTGATAGCTTCCAAGTTTTCACAACTTCAGAAGTTGAAGATTAGAGATGTTGAATTAAAACATGTGTGATGTTTTGTTAACATGTAAGAAAAAGACACTGTATTATCCTCTCTCACCCATTTGCTGTAAGTCCCTGTATTATTTTCTCTCACTCTACTCATTATATGAACCTATATAGTCCTCTGCCCCTAATAACGTCATATTGCTGCTGAGTCACACAGGGGGCATTGGACATAAAGGGCAGCTTGCCCAGGGTGATTGCAGCTACTTTTTATCGCAGACAATGGAATTACAGGAAAAGATTCCAGAAAGTCATGCCATAAAAGTTATACAGAGGGCAACCTGGGCATGGACCACTTAGAGCCTTGGGCCCCGAACAATGAAGCAAATTCCCTCATTATGACCAGCTCCTACACAGGCCTCTCTCTGTCTCTGGGCCCCTGTGCAGCTGAACAGACTACGTTGGCTGCATGTCTGCCCCTGCCATGCATCCGGTATTTTCATAGTAAGAAAGTATAAATCAGTCTCAGTGCTCATTCAGATGTCTGTTTTTATCACATATGAGAAAAACAGTCCTAGATTCATCATTGGTTTTGTTCATAATATCACGAGATTTTTATCAGTATCATCTGAGTTTTATGATCAGAGTTTGCTTTGAGTTTCAACAGTTTTGCTAGGGTGTGAAATAAAAGTTGCTCTATTTTCTCCCGCCTAGCAGGCAATAATAAATGGACAGCACTTGGACGGCAACCGAGTAGTGCCAAAATTTTTCACAGGCCAATGGACTTACATTGCCGATTTTTATTCAACACTTGGATTAATATCGGACGCGTCTCCTCCATATTGTTTGGACCACTTGGTCTGCAAAAAATAAAAATTGGACATATGAACAGGCCCATAGAAAATGCTTGATATTGGTTCTGTCTATAAAAAAAATGGAAAGAACTCACAAAATGAAGTCTTCAATTTCAAACAGGAGACTAACTTCAAAGCCTTACATCACCATAAGCGTCTGATGTATTTAAGCTACAACTATGAAATAATGTGATTACAGAATTAAAGCCCACGGCGTGGCTTATACTGATATTTAAAGCTGTTTCTCTCAGTTATCTACAGTATACTTTCAAAGGTTCCAAATACCATACATGCATCTGTTTTCTACAAATGTTCCTGTGGTTTAGTACTCAGTTATTCTTGAGGGCTAATAAACAATTCAGCCATCCACAAAACAATTCTCGGAATTCGGAGCTACAGTGCCCTTCAGCTATTGTTAAGATTCAATGGGTTAAAGCAATTAATAAATGAAAAATGTATTCAATTTTCTGCTGTCATGTGACCTGTAAAACAAACGCCCCAGGATTCCTTATGTAAATGTTACATTAGCCCATAATATCATTTTACAATTATTAGAATATTACATTATGTTGTGCTATAAAACAATATTTCAGAGAATATTTTACTTTCACGTGGGATATTTCATTTTCTGTTGCAACGTGACCTGAAAAACAAATCCACAATGATTTCTTATGTACTGTAAATGTTGCATTGTCTTTTAGTATCATTTTAATAGATTAAAATCTTATCCTATTTGCAATATACTGTAGCAGTGTTTAAAGGAATAATTAATTATTTCCAATTATCATAAAAAACCTATTTAGTTGTCATTGAAATTTATTCAACCAATATATTTTAAATTTTTGCTTATGATATTTATATATTAAAAGTACAAGACCCATATGATTTTGCATTCCTCTGAATCTGTAGGCTCGATTGATGGGGAGTACTGAACTCAGAAAAGTTAGTTTTAATTATTTCTTTAAGTGCCTCTTAATATAAAGCTGTTTAAATGTTGTTATGACTGTCATGAAAAAGCTTGTGAGTCCTTTCTATCCCACCCACACATAAAGGGATTGAAAGTCCCTCCTGTATAAAAACTATTGTATACTTATAGGAAAATGAGTCCTGGCGGCATTTAAAGGGACTCTGTCAGCACAGAATGACTGTTCAAACCAAGTACAAGCATCATAGCATGGGCCAGTCACCTAAATATATGATCCCACCTGCTTGTTTTCCATCTGTCTTCACGCTTTTCTCACTCTGTGCTGGCAGAGCCCCATTAAATACATATTTACATTAAAATCCCAACATAAATAATATATTATCATAAATACATAAGGTCAGCATCACACTTCCAACTACATTCCTTTATTAATTTTCAGATACTCTGGTATTCAGTTTTTGACCTACTCGTAGATTCAGATGTTTCTCATCTGGACATGTACTTATTACATGCTGGTAGGGAGTTCTCTGTATCTGAGATATTATTGCCCTTACTAGCTCTCATGTCTCGGTGCAGTTTCATACCTCCACTATTGAGTTTTAACCCCTTTCTGACATCGGACGTACTATCCCGTCCATGTGGGGTGGGCCCCTATGACCATGGACGGGATAGTACGTACAGCGCGATCGGCGGCGCTCACGGGGGGAGCGCCGCCTATCGCGGCCGGGTGTCAGCTGCCTATCGCAGCTGACATCCGGCACTATGTGCCAGGAGCGGTCACGGACCGCCCCCCGGCACATTAACCCCTGTCAAAGATGATCACGATGTGCCGGCGGTGCAGGGAAGCTCCGCGCAGGGAAGGGGCTCCCTGCGGGCTTCCCTGAAACCCCCCACAGCAACGCGATGTGATCGCGTTGCTGCGAGGGTCTTACCTCCCTCCCTCCCTGCTCGAGCCCCGGATCCAAGATGGCCGCGGATCCGGGTCCTGCAGGGAGGGAGGTGGCTTCACAGAGCCTGCTTAGAGCAGGCACTGTGAAGGCTGCAGCGCTGCATGTCAGATCAGTGATCTGACAGAGTGCTGTGCAAACTGTCAGATCACTGATCTGTGATGTCCCCCCCTGGGACAAAGTAAAAAAGTAAAAAAAAAATTTTCAAACGTGTAAAAAAAAAAATATATTCCAAAATAATGAATATTATTCCCATAAATACATTTCTTTATCTAAATAAAAAAAAAAAACAATAAAAGTACACATATGTAGTATCGCCGCGTCCGTAACGGCCCGACCTATAAAACTGGCCCACTAGTTAACCCCTTCAGTAAACACCGTAAGAAAAAAAAAAAAAACGAGGCAAAAAACAACGCTTTATTATCATACCGCCGAACATAAAGTAGAATAACACGCGATCAAAAAGACAGATATAAATAACCATGGTACCGCTGAAAACGTCATCTTGTCCCGCAAAAAACGAGCCACCACACAGCATCATCAGCAAAAAAATAAATAAGTTATAGTCCTGAGAATAAAGCGATGCCAAAATAATTATTTTTTCTATAAAATAGTTTTTATCGTATAAAAGCGCCAAAACATAAAAAAATGATATAAATGAGGTGTCGCTGTAATCGTACTGACCCGAAGAATAAAACTGCTTTATCAATTTTACCAAACGCGGAACGGTATAAACGCCTCCCCCAAAAGAAATTCATGAATAGCTGGTTTTTGGTCATTCTGCCTCACAAAAATCGGAATAAAAAGCGATCAAAAAATGTCACGTGCCCGAAAATGTTACCAATAAAAACGTCAACTCGTCCCGCAAAAAACAAGACCTCACATGACTCTGTGGACCAAAATATAGAAAAATTATAGCTCTCAAAATGTGGTAACGCAAAAAATATTTTTTGCAATAAAAAGCGTCTTTCAGTGTGTGACGGCTGCCAATCATAAAAATCCGCTAAAAAACCCGCTATAAAAGTAAATCAAACCCCCCTTCATCACCCCCTTAGTTAGGGGAAAATTAAAAAAATGTATTTATTTCCATTTTCCCATTAGGGCTAGGGTTAGAGTTAGGGCTAGGGTTAGGGCTAGGGTTAGGGCTAGGGTTAGGGCTAGGGCTAGGGTTAGGGCTAGGGTTAGGGTTAGGGCTAGGGTTAGGGCTAGCGTTAGGGCTAGGGTTAGGGCTAGGGTTAGGGCTAGGGTTAGGGTTAGGGCTAGGGTTAGGGCTAGGGTTAGTGTTAGGGCTAGGGTTAGGGCTAGGGTTAGGGCTAGGGTTAGGGTTAGGGTTAGGGCTAGGGTTAGGGCTAGGGTTAGGGCTAGGGTTAGGGCTAGGGCTACAGTTTGGGTTGGGGCTAAAGTTACAGTTAGGGTTTAGATTACATTTACAGTTGGGAATAGGTTTGGGATTAGGGTAAGGGGTGTGTCTGGGTTAGAGGTGTGGTTAGGGTTACTGTTGGGATTAGGGTTAGGGGTGTGTTTGGATTAGGGTTTCAGTTATAATTGGGGGGTTTCCACTGTTTAGGCACATCAGGGTCTCTCCAAACGCGACATGGCGTCCGATCTCAATTCCAGCCAATTCTGCGTTGAAAAAGTAAAACAGTGCTTCTTCCCTTCCGAGCTCTCCCGTGTGCCCAAACAGGGGTTTACCCCAACATATGGGGTATCAGCGTACTCAGGACAAATAGGACAACAACTTTTGGGGTCCAATTTCTCCTGTTACCCTTGGGAAAATACAAAACTCGGGGCTAAAACATATTTTTTGTGGGAAAAAAAAGATTTTTTATTTTCACGGCTCTGCGTTATAAACTGTAGTGAAACACTTGGGGGTTCAAAGTTCTCACAACACATCTAGATTAGTTCCCTGGGGGGTCTAGTTTCCAATATGGGGTCACTTGTGGGGGGTTTCTACTGTTTAGGTTCATTTGGGGTTCTGCAAACGCAATGTGACGTCTGCAGACCATTCCATCTAAGTCTGCATTCCAAATGGCGCTCCTTCCCTTCCGAGCTCTGCCATGCGCTCAAATGGTGGTTTCCCCCAACATACGGGGTATCAGCGTACTCAGGATAAATTGGACAACAACTTTTGGGGTCGAATTTCTCCTCTTACCCTCGGGAAAATACAAAACTGGGGGCTAAAAAATAATTTTGGGGGGAAAGATTTTTTTTTTTAATTTTCACGGCTCTGCGTTACAAACTGTAGTGAAACACTTGGGGGTTCAAAGCTATCACAACACATCTAGATGAGTTCCTTAGGGGGTCTAGTTTCCAAAATGGTGTCACTTGTGGGAGGTTTCTACTGTTTAGGTACATTAGGGGCTCTGCAAATGCAATGTGACACCTGCAGACCATTCCATCTAAGTCCTCATTCCAAATGGAGCTCCTTCCCTTCCGAGCCCTCCCATGCGCCCAAACAGTGGTTCCCCCCCACATATGGGGTATCAGCGCACTCAGGACAAATTGGACAACAAATTGTGGGGTCGAATTTCTCCTGTTACCCTCGGGAAAATACAAAACTGGGGGCTAAAAAATAATTTTTGTGGGAAAAAATTTTTGTTTTATTTTTACGGCTCTCCATTATAAACTTCTGTGAAGCCCTTGGTGGGTCAAAGCGCTCAGCACACATCTAGATAAGTTCCTAAGGGGGTCTACTTTCCAAAATGGTGTCACTTGTGGGGGGTTTCTACTGTTTAGGTACATTAGGGGCTCTGCAAACGCAATGTGACACCTGCAGACCATTCCATCTAAGTCTGCATTCAAATGGCACTCCTTCCCTTCTAAGCCCTCCCATGTGCCCAAACAGTGGTTCCCCCCACATATGGTGTATCATTGCACTCAGGACAAATTGGGCAACAAATTTTGGGGTCCAATTTCTCCTGTTACCCTCAGGAAAATACAAAACTGGGGGCTAAAAAAATAATTTTTGTGGGAAAAAAATTTTGTTTTATATTTACGGCTCTGCATTATAAACTTCTGTGAAGCACTTGGTGGGTCAAAGTGCTCACCACACCTCTAGATAAGTTCCTTAGGGGGTCTACTTTCCAAAATGGTGTCATTTGTGGGGGGTTTCAATGTTTAGGCACATCAGTGGCTCTTCAAACGCAACATGGCGTTCTATCTCAATTCCTGTCAATTTTGCTTTAAAAAGTCAAACGGCGCTCCTTCCCTTCCGAGCTCTCCCATCCACCCAAACAGTGGTTTACCCCCACATATGGGGTATCAGCGTACTCAGGACAAATTGTGCAACAACTTTTGGGGTCCAATTTCTTGTCTTACCCTTGGCAAAATAAAAAATTGGGGGCAAAAAGATAATTTTTGTGAAAAAAATATGATTTTTTATTTTTACGGTTCTACATTATAAACTTCTGTGAAGCACTTGGTGGGTCAAAGTGCTCACCACACCTCTAGATAAGTTCCTTAGGGGGTCTACTTTCCAAAATGGTGTCACTTGTGGGGGGTTTCAATGTTTAGGCACATCAGTGGCTCTCCAAACGCAACATGGTGTCCCATCTCAATTCCTGTCAATTTTGCATTGAAAAGTCAAACGGCGCTCCTTCCCTTCCGAGCTCTCCCATCCGCCCAAACAGTGGTTTACCCCCACATATGGGCTATCAGCGTACTCAGGACAAATTGTACAACAACTTTTGGGGTCAAATTTCTTCTCTTACCCTTGGGAAAATAAAAAATTGGGGGCGAAAAGATAATTTTTGTGAAAAAATATGATTTTTTATTTTTACGGTTCTACATTATAAACTTCTGTGAAGCACTTGGTGGGTCAAAGTGCTCACCACACCTCTAGATAAGTTCCTTAGGGGGTCTACTTTCCAAAATGGTGTCACTTGTGGGGGGTTTCAATGTTTAGCCACATCAGGGGCTCTCCAAACGAAACATGGCGTCCCATCTCAATTCCAGTCAATTTTGCATTGAAAAGTCAAATGGCACTCCTTCGCTTCCGAGCTCTGCCATGCGCCCAAACAGTGGTTTACCCCCACATGTGGGGTATTGGCATACTCAGGCCAAATTGTACAACAATGTTTGGGGTCCATTTTCTCCTGTTACCCTTGGTAAAATAAAACAAATTGGAGCTGAATTAAATTTTTTGTGAAAAAAAGTTAAATGTTCATTTTTATTTAAACATTCAAAAAATTCCTGTGAAGCACCAGAAGGGTTAATAAACTTCTTGAATATGGTTTTGAGCACCTTGAGGGGTGTAGTTTTTAGAATGGTGTCACACTTGGGTATTTTCTATCATATAGACCCCTCAAAATGACTTCAAATGAGATGTGGTCCCTAAAATAAAATGGTGTTGTAGAAATGAGAAATTGCTGGTCAACTTTTAACCCTTATAACTCCTTAACAAAAAAAAATTTTGGTTCCAAAATTGTGCTGATGTAAAGTAGACATGTGGGAAATGTTACTTATTAAGTATTTTGTGTGACATATCTCTGTGATTTAATTGCATAAAAATTCAAAGTTGGAAAATTGCGAAATTTTCATAATTTTCGCCAAATTTCCGTTTTTTTCACAAATAAACGCAGGTACTATCAAAGAATTTTTACCATTGTCATGAAGTACAATATGTCACGAGAAAACAGTGTCAGAATCACCAGGATCCATTGAAGCGTTCCAGAGTTATAACCTCATAAAGGGACAGTGGTCAGAATTGTAAAAATTGGCCCGGTCATTAACGTGCAAACCACCCTTGGGGGTAAAGGGGTTAAAGGGAACCTATTGTTAGGTTTTTGCACCCTAAACTAAACTCATCTGTGCAAAGGTGCAAAGGCACTGCTGATTACATCCATAGCTTATTTTAGAAATATGGGTTTATGTAATAGAGAAATTTATTGCTGAATTTTTTATGCTTGAACCTTAAGTGCAGTGGATGCGCACAACACTTACAGCTCTGCTGCCTCTCTTTTCTTTCCGCTGCCCAACTCCTGTAAGTGATTGACAGGTCGAGGTAGTGTAGACACAGCACTCATACAAAATAGAATGGGAGGTGCTCAAGTAGGGCGTCCAGCCCGAAACAGTCCAAAAATAGAAAAGAACTTGGCACTCAAATGGTATTGTGGCTTGAAAAGACAAATTGTTTATTGTGCATCCATAAAGCAAAAAGGTTGAACATTTTCGGTCCACATCTGGACCTTCATCAGAACATAATTTATAAATGTCCTGCCTTTTGCAGATCCAATGGTTTTTAGGTTGCCTAGATGATCAGGAATGTCCTGTGTGTGCCAGCGCAGAACGGTATGCGACCGAGGTCACTGCAGAAAAGCGCCTTTAAATAAATAAGTAAAAAGCAAAAGTGAATTTAAATAACACAGGGCTCACAGGGTGATCCGGGTCAGTGATGCGTCAGCATGACAACCAGAGGTCTATTGAAGACATCTATAGTTGTTGATGCCGGATTTTTGTGAACGCCACCCTGTGGTCAGTGCTTATACCAATACAGTAAATCTACTACATAGGAGCGATCTGAGCATCGCTCCTATGTAGAAGAGCCGATTAGGCTATGCCAGCTTATAGCCTCCCATGGCATGGCAAAAGTAAAAAAAAATGGTTTAAAAAATATGAAAAAATTAAAAAAAATATAAAAGTTTAAATCACCCCCCTCAAACCTACATATATTTGGTATCACCGCATTCAGAATCGCCCGTTCTATCAATAAAAAAAATCATTACCCGATCGCTAAACGGCGTAGGGAGAAAAAAATTTGAAAAGCCAGAATTATGTTTCTTTGGTCGCCACGACATTGCATTAAAATGCAATATTGGACGATAAAAAGAACATATCTGCACCAAAAGTGTATCATTGAAAACATCAGCTTAGCACGCAAAAGACAAGCCCTCAACCAACCCCAGATCATGAAAAATGAAGACGCTACAGGTATCGGAAAATTGTGCAATTTTTTTTTTTTTAGCAAAGTTTAGAATTTTTTTACCACTTAGATAAAAAATAACCTAGACATGTTTGGTGTCTATGAACTCATATTGACCAGGAGAATCAAGATGGCAGTTCAGTTTTAGCATTTAGTAAACCTAGCATAAAAACAAAATAAAAAACAAGTGTGGGATTGCACTTTTTTGCAATTTCACAGCACTTGGAATTTTTTACTCAATTTCTAGTACATGACATGCTAAAACCACTGATGTCTTTCAAAAGTACAATTTATCCCGCAAAAAGTAAATCCTAACATGGCCATTTTGAGGGAAAAATAAAAAAGTTATGGCTCTGGGAAGGAGGGGAGCAAAAAATGAAAATTCCAAACCGAAAAACGATGGGGTCATGAAGGGGGTTAAAAACATTTTCTTGAAGTCTAACGGTATGTTCGCATGGTCAGTAAATGCTGCGGGTTGGACACTGCGTCCAACCCGCAGCAGCAAGATGTTACAGCATAGTGGATGGGACTTCAAGAAATCGCATCTCCACTATGCGTGCCTCCGGCATTTCTGAGGAGACGAACATGTGGCGCAACTTTCCAGACCACAACATGTCTATTTATCTTGCAGAGACGCTCAGTCTCTGCAAGATAATTATCACCAGTCCAATGCATTGGGCACGGTGATTCCACATGGTTCAGTGAACACATGTGGAATCACCTGCATTCAAAAGCTGGCAGCGCTTTGGACGGAGCAGACATGTGCTACGTCCAAAGAGCTGCTGATTGCTAACAATGCGGATGTAGCCTTACAAGTCTTGACACTAGCTTCAGAGTACCAAGGCGTGAAAAGTTTGCTTACCACTTATCTTTTTCCCAGTTAGAAGAATATTATATTTAACCAAAAAAACTGAAAAATAGTCTCAGCGAGTCAAAAACCAGACAGCACCCATGTGCCTACGTATATATCATAAATATATGAGAACTATAAAAATATCAGAAGAAGCAATTAATAACAAATCAGACTTATATAAAAAATAATAGATAACAGACAATATCAGAAGACAGATTTGAGGACCAAATGAGGACAAACAGACAGTAAAAAGTGAAAAAAGTTGGGTTTGACAAAGTTGCCCGCCCCTCTAAGGCTCTTAGGAAAAGAGTCTATTTAACCCCCTCCCAACCAGTGACACAGCGTATGCATCATGAAAGTCAGTGCCAATCCGACCTGTGACGCATATGCTGCGTCACAGAATGATTGCACTCCTGCAGGTCAGGTGAAAGGGTTGACTCAAATTTCACCCAACCTGAAGGGACAGGGGGAGTGGTACTTGAGCCGAGAGGGGGTGGCTTTGCCCCCATGGCTACGATCGCTCTGATTGGCTATTGAAAGTGACTGTTTCACTTTCACTTTCAATCAAAGCAATCGTAATATTTCACCAATGAAAATTGGTGAAATATTACAATCCAGCCATGGCCGATGCTGGAATATCATCGACCATGGCTAGAGACCGCGATCTGGCCCTGCCACTGCCACCGATCTCCTCCCCTCATCCTCTCTGTCCTGTCCTCTGCTGTCCTCCGCTTCCATCTATCCTCCTGTCCGCTCCCACCACGGTCCGATCTCACCCCCTGTGGTCTGATCTCACCCCCATTTACCTACCGAGCTCCGGTAAAAATAATAGTAAATAACCCCCTCTTTATCACCCCCATAGGTAGGGAAAATAATGAAATAAAGAAAATATATTTACTTTTATTTTTCCACTAGGGTTAGGGTCAGAACTAGGATTAGGGTTGCAATTAGTGTTAGGGTTAGAATTAGGGTTACGGTTGCAATTAGGGTTGGTGTGTAATTAGGGTTAGGGTTGCAATTAGGGTTAGAATTAGGGTTAAGGTTAGGGTTGCAATTAGGGTTATAATTAGGGTTAGGGTTGCAATTAGGGTTAGGGTTGCAATTAGGGTTAAGGTTAGGGTTGCAATTAGGGTTAGAATTAGGGTTAGGGTTGCAATTAGGGTTAAGGGTTGCAATTAGGGTTAGGGTTGCGATTAGGGTTAGAATTAGGGTTAAGGTTAGGGTTGCAATTAGGGTTAGGGTTAGAATTAAAGTTCAGGTTCGAATTAGGCTATGTGCACATGGTGCGGATTTGGCTGTGGATCCTCAGTGTATTAGCCGCTCTGGATTCATAGCAGTTTTCCATCATGTGTACAGTGCCATGTGTACCTATGGAAAACCAAATCCACTGTGCCCATGGTGCGGAAAATACCGTGCAGAAACGCTGCATTGTGTTTTCTGCAGCATGTTAATTATTTGTGCAGATTCCGCAGGGTTTTACACCTGTTCCTCAGTAGGATTTCGCAGGTGAAATACGCACAAAAAACACTGGAAATACGCAGCAAATTTTTAAACACGGTGTGGAAAAAACCTCACACGTATCCGCAACATGGGCACATAGCCTTAGGGTTAGGGTTGGAATTAAGGTTAGGGTTGGAAATAGGGTTAAAATTAGGGTTAGGGGTCTGTTGGGGTTAGTGTTATGGTTATCTTGTGGTTAGGGTTATGATTAGGGTTGGGATTAGGGTTAGAGGTGTGTTGGGGTTAGGGTTGTGGTTAGGGTTGGGATTAGGGTAAGGGGTGTGTTGGTGTTAGGGTTGTGGTTAGGGATGTGTTGGGGTTAGGGTTGTGATTAGGGTTATGGCTAGAGTTGGGCTAAGGATAGTAGTGTGTTGGGGTTAGTGTTGGAGTTAGAATTGAGGGGTTTCCACTGTTTAGGCACATCAGGGGTCTCCAAACGTGACATGGCACCACCATTGATTCCAGCCAATCTTGTGTTCAAAAAGTCAAATGGTACTCCATCCCTTCTGAGCCCCGAAGTGCACCCAAACAGTGGTTTACTCAAACATATGGAGCATAAGTGTACTCGAGAAAAATTACACAACAACTTTGGGGGTCTAATTTCTCCTGTTACCTTTGGGAAAATAAAAAAGGGGGCTAAAAAATTATTTTTGTGGGAAAAAAATGATTTTTTATTTTCATGGCTCTGCGTTATAAACTTCTGTGAAGCACTTGGGGGTTCAAAGTGCTCACCACTAGGGTTGAGCGAAACGGGTCAGCCATTTTCAGAAGTCGCCGACTTTTGGCAAAGTCGGGTTTCATGAAACCCGACCTGACCCCTGTGTGGGTTCGGCCATGAGGTCTGCGATCTTCTGAATCTGGTATCAGAATTCCGATACTGAGTTCCGATATGTTTGCAATATCGGAAATCGGTATCGGAATCCATATTTAAGTGTAAAATAAAGAATTAAATTAAAAAATATTGCTATACTCACCCTCTGACGCGCCCTGGTACTAACCGGCAGCCTTCCTTCCTTAGAATCAGCGCGTGAAGGGCCTTAGATGACGTCGCGGCCATGTGACCGCTCACGCGACCAATCACAAGCCGCGACGTCACCGAAGGTCCTTCAAGCGCTGATTCTTAGGAAGGAAGGCTGCCGGAAAGAAGCAGGGCGCGCCCGAGGGTGAGTATATTGATAAGGCCCTTCACGCACTGATTCTAAGGAAGGATGGCTGCCGGTTAGTACCAGGGCGCGTCAGAGGGTGAGTATAGCAATATTTTTTATTTTAATTCTTTATTTAACACTTAAATATGGATCCCAGGGCCTGAAGGAGAGTTTCCTCTCCTTCAGACCCTGGGAACCATTGGAAACCCAATGCACTGCATTGGGTTTCGTGTTTCGGCCGACCCCGACCCCGACTTTTTTATAGGATCGGCCAATTTCACTCGACCCGACTTTTGAAAAAGTCGGGTTTCGTGAAACCCGACCCGATCCTATAAAAGTAAAAGTCGCTCAACCCTACTCACCACTCATCTAGATAGGTTCCTTGGGGGGATCTAGTTTCCAAAATGGGGTCACTTGTGGTGGGTTTCTACTGTTTAGGCACATCAGGGGCTCTGCAAACATAACATGACGACCGCAGACCATTCCATCAAAGTCTGCATTCCAAAACATCACTACTTCCCTTCCGAACCCCGACATGTGCCCAAACAATGGTTCCCCCCCCACAAATGGGGTATCAGCGTACTCAGGACAAACTGGACAACAACTATTGGGGTCCAATTTCTCCTGTTAACCTTGTTAAAATAAAAAATTGCTTGCTAAAAAATAATTTTTGAGGAAAGAAAAGTGATTTTTTATTTTCATGGCTCTGCGTTATAAACTTCTGTGAAGCACATGGGGGTTCAAAGTGCTCACCACACATCTAGATAAGTTCCTTGGGGGGTCTAGTTTCCAAAATAGGGTCACTTGTGGGGGGTTTCTACTGTTTTGGGACATCAGGGGCTCTGCAAACGTAACATGACGCCCGCAGACCATTACATCAAAGTCTGCATTCCAAAACGTCACTGCTTCCTTTCCACGCCCCGTCGTGTGCCCAAACAGTTGTTCCCCCCACATATGGGATATCAGCATACTCAGGACAAACTGGCTAACAACTATTGGGGTCCAATTTCTCCTGTTACCCTTGTGAAAATAAAAAATTGTGGGCGAAAAATAATTTTTGAGGAAAGAAAAATGATTTTTTATTTTCACGGCTCTGCCTTATAAACTTCTGTGAAGCACTTGGGGGTTCAAAGTGCTCACCGCACATCTAGATTAGTTCCTTGGGAAGTCTAGTTTCTAAAATGGTGTCACTTGTGGGGGAGCTCAAATGTTTAAGCACACAGGAGCTCTCTAAACGTGACATGGTGTCCGCTAACAATTGGAGCTAATTTTTAATTCAAAAAATCAAATGGCGCCCCCTCCCTTCCGAGCCCTGCCATGTGCCAAAACAGTAATTTACCCCCACATGTGAGGTTTCAAAATTTGAAAATTGCGAAATTTTCACCAAATTTCCATTTTTTTCACAAATAAACCAAAAATTATCGACCTAAATTTACCACTAACAGGAAGCCCAATATGTCACGAAAAAACAATCTCAGAACTGCTAGGATCCGTTGAAGCGTTCCTGAGTTATTACCTCATAAAGGGACACTGGTCAGAATTGCAAAAAATGGCCAGGTCATTAAGGTCAAAATAGGCTGGGTCATGGAGGGGTTAAAGGCACCAAAATGATGGCAATTACACCCCTGTAAAATAACAGGTGTGCCCAAATGACCAAAAAGAGAAACAAGCACAGTCAATCAAAGGTAAACCGGTAAAGTCTGACTCTCCTGCCTCACGGCCTGCCCATGAGTAGTGACTAGCATCACAAAAATATTTTGTTTTTTGTAAAGAAATACACCATGCTTAAAATCTCACTTTTCAGAATAAAAAAAATTGTATAAGCTATATCAAATTTGTCTTAAAAATTCACATATAGGTACCGTGATGGGTGATGTGTATTCTAACATTATTTCAGCAATTTATTCTATAAGATGAGTGTTGCAAACAAAATGAAAAAGAAAAACAATTAAAGTGTTGTTTTTGCTAATCCTCCCTCACAAAAAGTGAAATAAAAGGCAATAAAAAGATTGTATGTATCCATATATCTTGTTAATAAAAAGTTCAGCCCATTATGCACTAAGCAAGCCCTCAGAGAGCTCTGTAAATAAAATAAAAAAATAAAATGTCATGGCTTATAATGCAAAAAATATATGTTTTCATTCAAAAGTAATTATGCTTGTGCAAAAGTAGAAAAATGGAAATACAATATATAACTTCGGTATTAATATTATAAAACTATAGCATTATTTATCCTGCAGGGTGAATACAAATATGAAAAATAACACTTGACTTATTGGTTGTCGCTAGGGTTGAGCGAAACGGGTAGAACATTTTCAAAAGTCGCCGACTTTTGGCGAAGTCGAGTTTCATGAAACCCGATCCGACCCCTGTGCGTGGTCGGCCATGCGGTACGCGACTTTCGCGCCAAAGTCGCGTTTCAATGACGCGAAAAGCGCCATTTCTCAGCCAATGAAGGTAAACGCAGAGTGTGGGCAGCGTGATGACATAGGTCCTGGTCCCCACCATCTTAGAGAAGGGCATTGCAGTGATTGGCTTGCTGTCTGCGGCGTCACAGGGGCTATAAAGGGGAGTTCCCGCCGACCGCCATGTTACTGCTGCTGATCTGAGCTTAGGGAGAGGTTGCTGCCGCTTCGTCAGAAGCAGGGATAGCGTTAGGCAGGGTCCATTAACCACAAAACCGCTTGTGCTGTAGCGATTTCCACTGCCCAACACCACCTTCGGTGTGCAGGGACAGTGGAAGCTCCTTTTTTTTTTTTTTTCCTCAGCGCTGTAGCTCATTGGGCTGCCCTAGAAGGCTCCCTGATAGCTGCATTGCTGTGTGTACGCCGCTGTGCAAACCAACTGCTTTTTTCAAAGCACAAATCCTCTTGTTCCTTCCTTTCTGCACAGCTATCTTGTTTGTTTGTCCACACTTTTTATTTAATTTGTGCATCAGTCCACTCCTTATTGCTGCCTGCCATACCTGGCTGAGATTACTGCAGGGAGATAGTAATTGAAGGACAGTTCCTTTTTTTTTTTTTGTGGGAGATTAAGATTGACATTTCTGCTAGAGTGCCATCTCTGTCTGTGTCATCTCTCACTCAGTGGGCCATAGAAAGCCTATTTATTTTTTTGCTTGATTTGGGTTCCAAAATCTACCAGAAAAAATCACAACATCAATCAGTGGGAGAAAAATATTGGCCTCAGGGCTTGTGTGCCACTCCTTACTCCTGTGTGTGCCATCTCTCACTCAGTGGGCCATAGAAAGCCTATTAATTTTTTTGCTTGATTTGGGTTCTAAATTCTACCTGAAAAAATCAATAAATCAATCAGTGGGAGATTAATATTGGCCTTTGGGCTTGTGTGCCAGTCCTAAGCGTGCCATCTCTCTCTCTCTCAGATAGTGGGCCACAGAAAGCCTATTTTTTTATTATTTTATTGGGTTTATAAATTTTCCCTGGAAAAAAAAAAAGTGGGAGATTAATATTAGCCTCTGGGCTTGTGTGCCAGTCCTGAGCGTGCCATCTCTCTCACAAATAGTGGGCCATAGAAAGCCTATTAATTTTTTTGCTTGATTTGGGTTCCAAAATCTACCAAAAAAAATCACTAAATCAATCAGTGGGAGATTAATATTGGCCTCTGGGCTTGTGTGCCACTCCTGACTCCTGTGAGCGTCATCTGTCACTCAGTGGGCCCTAGAAAGCCTATTTTTTGTTTTATTTGTTTTCTAAATTCTCCCTGAAAAAATCATTTTATTTTCTTTGGTTTCTAAATTATTCCTGAAAAAAATCATTTTTTTTGTATTTTTTTTTCTCTAAAGTCTCCCTGAAAAAAAAAAAAAAATCTGTGGGAGATTCATATTGCCCCTTCTGCTTGTGTGCCAGTCTTGACTCCTGGGTGTGCCATCTCTCTCTCTCTCCCCAATTGTGGGCCATAGAAAGCCTATTAATTTTTTTGATTGATTTGGGTTCCAAAATCTACCAAAAATAATCACTAAATCAATCAGTGGGAGATTAATATTGGCCTCTGGGCTTGTCTGCCACTCCTGACTCCTGTGTGCGTCATCTGTCACTCAGTGGGCCCTAGAAAGCCTATTTTTTGTTTTATTTGTTTTCTAAATTCTCCCTGAAAAAATCATTTTATTTTCTTTGGTTTCTAAATTATTCCTGAAAAAAATTATTTTTTTTGTATTTTTTTTTCTCTCAAGTCTCCCTGAAAAAAAAAAAAAAAAAAAATCTGTGGGAGATTCATATTGCCCCTTCTGCTTGTGTGCCAGTCTTGACTCCTGGGTGTGCCATCTCTCTCTCTCTCCCCAATTGTGGGCCATAGAAAGCCTATTAATTTTTTTGCTTGATTTGGGTTCCAAAATCTACCAAAAAAAATAACTAAATCAATCAGTGGGAGATTAATATTGGCCTCTGGGCTTGTGTGCCACTCCTGACTCCTGTGTGCGTCATCTGTCACTCAGTGGGCCCTAGAAAGCCTATTTTTTGTTTTATTTGTTTTCTAAATTCTCCCTGAAACAATCATTTTATTTTCTTTGGTTTCTAAATTATTCCTGAAAAAAATCATTTTTTTTGTATTTTTTTTTCTCTCAAGTCTCCCTGAAAAAAAAAAAAAAAAATCTGTGGGAGATTCATATTGCCCCTTCTGCTTGCGTGCCAGTCTTGACTCCTGGGTGTGCCATCTCTCTCTCTCTCCCCAATTGTGGGCCATAGAAAGCCTATTAATTTTTTTGCTTGATTTGGGTTCCAAAATCTACCAAAAAAAATAACTAAATCAATCGGTGGGAGATTAATATTGGCCTCTGGGCTTGTGTGCCACTCCTGACTCCTGTGTGCGTCCTCTCTCACTCAGTGGGCCCTACAAAGCCTTTTTTTTTTTTTTTTTTCCTAAATTCTCCCTGAAACAATCATTTCATTTTATTTGTTTTATAAATTCTTCTGTAAAAAATAATTTTTTTTAAATTTTTTTTTTTCTGAAGTCTCCCTTTTAAAAAAAACAAACACAAATCAGTGGGAGATAAATATTTACATTTGCGCTTCAGTGACAGTCCTGCGTGTGTGCCATCTCATTTGTTGCCAACAACAACAGAGTGTGTAACATTGTGGCTGATTTTCGTTGTGGTCTCACCCACCTGTAAAGGGGTAGCTAAATCATACTGAAGTTATAGCTCACCGTGTAAGTTGTGTGACAGCAACAAATACCGTTCGTTTGGTAACGTTTTTAAAACAATGAGGAAGTCTGGTGGAAGAGGTCGTGGCCGGGGGCGTTCATTGTCAGCTGGTAATGAGGGTAGTGGTAGTGGTGGAGCATCAGGTGGTCGTGGGAAAAAAAATATTGCACCTAAGTCTGGAGCTGTGGAGCCAGGTTCGTCGTCTGGCTACACAAGGCCTCGAACCCTCCCTTTTCTGGGAGTAGGAAAACCGCTTTTAAAGCCGGAGCATCAAGAGCAAGTTTTGGCTTATCTTGCTGACTCAGCCTCTAGCTCTTTTGCCTCCTCTCGTGAAACTGGTAAAAGTAAAAGCAGCGCGTCGTTAGTGGATGTTCACGGTCAGGGACAAGTCGCTTCCTTGTCCTCTTAAGCAAAAACAACAACAGAGAAGAATGCAGCAGGCGACACAACGGGTTACTCCATGGAGCTCTTTACACATACCGTCCCTGGCTTAGAAAGTGAAGCAGTTAACAGTCCATGCCCATTACAAGTTGAATCTGACATGGAGTGCACTGATGCACAGCCACAGCCAGACTACTATGCTGGTCCTTTGACTCAGACCACAACATTGCCCTCGCAGGGTGCTGATCAAGAATCAGACCCTGATGAGACTATGTTGCCCCATCACGAACGCTATACCTCCGACCAACACGGTGACACAGACGAAGTTGCACACGAGCTACAAGAAGAGGTAATAGATGACCCAGTTCTTGACCCCGATTGGCAGCCATTGGGGGAACAGGGTGCAGGCGGCAGCAGTTCTGAAGCGGAGGAGGAGGGGCCGCAGCAGGCATCAACATCGCAACAGGTTCCATCTGCCGGGCCCGTATCTTGGCCAAAACGCGTGGCAAAGTCAAAACCTGTTGGAGGACAGCGTGGCCATCCGGTTAAAGCTCAGTCTGCAATGCCTGAAAAGGTATCCAATGCTAGAAAGAGTGCAGTCTGGCATTTTTTTAAACAACATCCAATTGATCAGCACAAAGTAATCTGTCAAAAATGTTCAACTACCTTAAGCAGAGGGCAGAATCTGAAAAGTCTCAATACAAGTTGCATGCATAGGCATTTAACCACCATGCATTTGCAAGCTTGGACTAACTACCAAACGTCCCTTAAGGTTGTAGCACCCTCGGCCAATGAAGCTACTCATCAACGCAACATCCCTTCCGGCAGTGTAGGGCCACCATTTTCTGCACCACCTGCAGTATCTGTGCAGGTTTCTTTGCCAGGCCAAAGCAGTCAGGGTCAGGGAATCTCCAGTTTCGTAGTAGGAAACACTGCATCTAGGGCACCGGCGGCAACAATACCATCTCCCACCGTCTCTCAGTCTGCCATGTCCACCGGCACCCCCGCTAGTTCCACGATCTCCAGCTCTCCAGTCCAGCTCACCCTACATGAGACTATGGTTAGAAAAAGGAAGTACTTAGCCTCGCATCCACGTACACAGGGTTTGAACGCCCACATAGCTAGACTAATCTCGTTAGAGATGATGCCCTACCGGTTAGTTGAAAGCGAAGCTTTCAAAGACCTGATGGACTACGCTGTACCACGCTACGAGCTACCCAGTCGACACTTTTTTTCCAGAAAAGCCATCCCAGCCCTCCACCAGCATGTTAAAGAGCGCATCGTCCATGCACTCAGGCAATCTGTGAGCACAAAGGTGCACCTGACAACAGATGCATGGACCAGTAGGCATGGCCAGGGACGTTACGTGTCCATCACGGCACACTGGGTAAATGTGGTGGATGCAGGGTCCACAGGGGACAGCAAGTTTGGGACAGTTCTGCCTAGCCCACGGTCTAGGAAACAGTTGGCTGTAGCCGTTCGCACCCCCTCCTCCTCCTCCTCCTCCTCGTCCTCCTGCAGAAGCGAGAGCTCGTCCACAGACCGCAGTCGCACAACCACTCCATCCGCAGCTGCCACTGTTGCACACCAGGTCTCCCATTATGGGGCAGCTACTGGCAAACGTCAGCAGGCTGTATTGGCTATGAAGTGTTTGGGCGACAACAGACACACCGCGGAAGTTCTGTCCGAGTTCTTGCAGCAAGAAACGCAGTCGTGGCTGGGCACTGTAGATCTTGAGGCAGGCAAGGTAGTGAGTGATAACGGAAGGAATTTCATGGCTGCCATCTCCCTTTCCCAACTGAAACACATTCCTTGCCTGGCTCACACCTTAAACCTGGTGGTGCAGTGCTTCCTGAAAAGTTATCCGGGGTTATCCGACCTGCTCCTCAAAGTGCGTGGACTATGCGCACATATCCGCCGTTCGCCTGTACACTCCAGCCGTATGCAGACCTATCAGCGTTCTTTGAACCTTCCCCAGCATCACCTAATCATAGACGTTGTTACAAGGTGGAACTCAACACTGCACATGCTTCAGAGACTGTGCGAACAGAGGCGGGCTGTTATGTTTTTGTGGGAGGATACACATACACGGGCAGGCAGTAGGATGGCAGACATGGAGTTGTCAGGTGTGCAGTGGTCGAAGATTCAAGACATGTGTCAAGTCCTTCAGTGTTTTGAGGAATGCACACGGCTGGTTAGTGCAAACAACGCCATAATAAGCATGAGCATCCCCCTAATGTGTCTGCTGATGCAAAGTTTGACGCACATAAAGGATCAGGCGTCTGCACCAGAGGAAGAGGAAAGCCTTGATGACAGTCAGCCATTGTCTGGTCAGGGCAGTGTACAGGACGAGGTAGCGGGCGAAGAGGAGGTGGAGGATGAGGAGGATGATGGGGATGAGTATATTTTTAATGAGGAAGCTTTCCCGGGGTCATTGGAAATTGGTGGCGTGGCAAGGGCGGGTTCTGGTTTTTTGAGGGACACAAGTGACGTAGATTTGCCTGCAACTGCCCCTCAACCAAGCACAACCGCAGATTTGACAACTGGAACTTTGGTCCACATGGCGGATTATGCCTTGCGTATCCTCAAAAGGGACACACGCATTACAAAAATGATGAACGATGACGATTACTGGTTGGCCTGCCTCCTTGATCCTCGCTATAAAGGCAAATTGCAAAATATTATGCCACATGAGAACTTGGAACTAATATTAGCAACAAAACAATCAACTCTTGTTGACCGTTTGCTTCTGGCATTCCCTGCACACAGCGCCCGTGATCGTTCTCACACGAGCTCCAGGGACCAGCAGACCAGAGGTGTTAGAGGGGCAGAAATCAGAAGTGGCGTTGGCCAGAGGGGTTTTCTGACCAAGTTGTGGAGTGATTTTGCTATGACCGCAGACAGGACAGGTACTGCAGCATCAATTCAAAGTGACAGGAGACAACATTTGTCCAGTATGGTTACAAACTATTTTTCATCCCTTATCGACGTTCTCCCTCAACCGTCATTCCCATTTGATTACTGGGCATCCAAATTAGACACCTGGCCAGAATTGGCAGAATATGCTTTGCAGGAGCTTGCTTGCCCGGCAGCTAGTGTCCTATCAGAAAGAGTATTCAGTGCTGCAGGTTCAATACTAACTGAAAAAAGGACTCGTCTGGCTACCCAAAATGTAGATGATCTAACCTTCATTAAAATGAACCACAACTGGATTTCGAAATCTTTTGCCCCACCTTGCCCGGCTGACACCTAACTTTCCTATGAAAAGGTCTTGCCTGTGGACTCTTCTGAATGACTTTTCCAATCTCGTAATTTTCTACACCTGATTGTCCAGCATACGACATGTTTACTCCTAACAAAATGGCCAAATTCCCCACACGGGGCCGTGGTATCGCCACTTTGCGCCAGCACCCGTGAGAGTGCTGTTTGTCTGAAGAGGTGGGTGTGCCCGCTTTTGGTCGACGGCACTGCCACTGGGTCCCTCATAGTACAATAAAGTGTCTCTGGCGGTGGTGGTGCGCACCCAACGTCAGACACACCATTGTAATATGAGGGGCCCTGGGCCTGTACCGCCGGCCACAAGACAGTTCCCCCCCCCAGCTCAAACAGTGCTCTACCACTAGCAAAATTATCTCTCACAGCTTCACCAATGTTTAGTCTATGCGCTGACATCCTTCAATGCCTGGCACGGACAATACCATTGTTTTGACATTTTTGTTATGTTAGGCCTTCGAAGCCTGTCTGCGGTCCGTTCTTTCTACAACTACTACACTGACCAGGCCACTGCTGGCCGTGTTCCCCTGGAACCAATTTAAACTTGCCTACAGCCAGCCCAATTTTGTTATGTTAGGCCTTCTTAGCCTGTCTGCCGTCACTCCTTCCACTAGACTTCCACTGACCAGACCACTGTTGCCCGTGTACCCCAGAAACCAATTTTAAATTGCCAACAGCCAAATGTTATTATGTTAGGCCTTTGATGCCTGTCTGCCGTCACTCCTTCCACTAGACTTCCACTGACCAGACCACTGTTGCCCGTGTACCCCTGGAACCAATTTTAAATTGCCAACAGCCCAATGTTATGATGTTAGGCCTTTGATGCCTGTCTGCCGTCACTCCTTCCACTAGGCCTCCACTGACCTGTCTACTGCTGCCCGTGTTCCCATGGAACCAATTGTAAATTGCCTACAGCCAGCCCATTTTATTACGTTAGGCCTTCGAAGCCTGTCTGCGGTCCCTCCTTCCACTAGGCCTCCACTTACCTGTCTACTGCTGCCCGTGTTCCCCTGGAACCAATTTTAAATTGCCTACAGGCAGCCCAATTTATTATGTTAGGCCTTCGAAGCCTGTCTGCGGTCCCTCCTTCCACTAGGCCTCCACTTACCTGTCTACTGCTGCCCGTGTTCCCCTGGAACCAATTTTAAATTGCCTACAGCCAGCCCATTTTATTATGTTAGGCCTTCGAAGCCTGTCTGCGGTCCCTCCTTCCACTAGGCCTCCACTGACCTGTCTACTGCTGCCCGTGTTCCCCTGGAACCAATTTTAAATTGCCTACAGCCAGCCCATTTTATTATGTTAGGCCTTCGAAGCCTGTCTGCGGTCCCTCCTTCCACTAGGCCTCCACTTACCTGTCTACTGCTGCCCGTGTTCCCCTGGAACCAATTTTAAATTGCCTACAGGCAGCCCAATTTATTATGTTAGGGCTTCGAAGCCTGTCTGCGGTCCCTCCTTCCACTAGGCCTCCACTGACCTGTCTACTGCTGCCCGTGTTCCCCTGGAACCAATTTTAAACTGCCTACAGGCAGCCCAATTTATTATGTTAGGGCTTCGAAGCCTGTCTGCGGTCCCTCCTTCCACTAGGCCTCCACTGACCTGTCTACTGCTGCCCGTGTACCCCTTGAACCAACATCATAAAATAAAAAAAAAAGTATTTTGCTTATAAAAAAGAAAATACTGGTGAGATATCAAATGCAGACATTTTAACATTAAAAACAAACACACAACTAAAATCTGGTACAGTACTAAAAATGGCCACCAGCTACAATTACTTTATCCTGCAAGTATTTAACTGAAAGGTTTTTTAAATTGAAAACACAGATATGGCATCCACCGAGTGTTGTCCTGTCGCGTCTTCTTTATATTATTGCCGAGAAGATGCAAAACAATGAAAATAATAAAATCATTAATTACCAAAATAATAGAGAAAGTCAACACCACATTGCAAATAAACATTCATTCCAAATAAAGAAGCAGGGCGCGTCCGAGGGTGAGTATATACCTAATAAGAATATAATCACCCTCGGACCCGCAATGCTTATTTCCAACAGCCTTCCTTCCTAAGAATCAGCCCTTCCGTGGTGTAGAGAGACGTTGTGTTACACTTCAAGGTGTTCCCCAGGTTGTCTTTCCTGAGCTTCGATCTTCCGGCTCTCGTTTAGTAGTTCTTGGAAACTACACTGCATTAGGCCTTCAAATTGGGTATGGGGTGTAGAGAGAGGGTGTGTTACACTCCAAGGTGTTCCCCAGGTTGCCTTTCCTGAGCTTCGATCTTCCGGCTCTCGTTTAGTAGTTCTTGGAAACTACACTGCATTAGGCCTTCAAATTGGGTATGGGGTGTAGAGAGAGGGTGTGTTACACTCCAAGGTGTTCCCCAGGTTGCCTTTCCTGAGCTTCGATCTTCCGGCTCTCGTTTAGTAGTTCTTGGAAACTACACTGCATTAGGCCTACAAATTGGGTATGGGGTGGAGAGAGATGGTGTGTTACACTCCAAGGTGTTCCCCAGGTTTCCTTGCCATTGCTTCGGTCTTCCGACTCTCGTTTAGTAGTTGTAGAAAAGTACACTGCATTAGGCCTACAAAATGGGTATGGGGTGGAGAGAGATGGTGTGTTACACTCCAAGGTGTTCCCCAGGTTGCCTTTCCTGAGCTTCTATCTTCAGGCTCTCATTAAATTGTGGTTAAGTGGAACAACTGCATTTGGCGTACTAGTTGGTTTGGGGCCTACTATCGGTGTCTGCCACTCCTTGCTGTTCTCCTGGTTTCCTGTCCTGAAATTCCATTTTCAGGCTCTCGTTAAGTAGTTGTTAATGTTAGACTGCATTTGGCCTACTAGTTGGGTTGGGGCCTACTATCGGTGTCTGCCACTCCTTGCTGTTCTCCTCCACTGAACAAAGCTGTGCCGCCTGTTTACTACGGTTGCCAATTTTGAACTGCATTTCGACTACTTACTGATTTGGCCCTACTCTCTGTGTCAGCCTCTCATTCCAGTTGTCCTCCACTGCAATGCCCCCTGGTTATTCCTGTGTTACCAATTTTGAACTGCATTTAACCCACTTTATTCTTTGGGCCTATATCTGTGTTTCCACTTCATCGTGCCCATTGCCCAGCCAGTGATAGATGAGTCTGCTGGTACATTGACCCATAACGCAACATTCCCCGTGCATGCTACACAACAACATTGTGACCCTGCTGAAAGTCAGGTTGCTCTTCCCGCATACCATACCACCTTACACGGGGACAAAGAGGAAGGTGCAGATGAAAGTGCAGGTTCCTTCATCAGGTGGGGGGAGGAATACTAGTTGGCGACGTCACTGGCACAGGGCCTCTCATAGTACGCAAAAGTGTTGCTGCCGGTGGGAGGCGCCCCCGCCGTGCAAACACACCGCTGTACTTTGAGGGGCCCTGTGCCAGTGCCAATGCCAACAAGTGGGCCCCCCCCTGCTTGCTCAGGATCACAGCACTTGCAAAGTTGAAATACTTACCTCTCCCTGCTCCACTGCCGTGACGTGGTCCAGATTTCCTGGGCCCACTAATTACTTGAACCAGCCCTACCCCACACAACTTTAGCCAAATGACCCCCAATTTCAAATGCCTTCCAATTATTATAAGGTAAATTACGCTTGACAAGCTTCATTAAGAAGAATGGATGGTTTTGACATTAAAATGGGCACTCTAGGTGTTTTCCTGGCCCCCACTCACTGCCGACTATGCTGCCCCATTGACTTGCATTGGGTTTCGTGTTTCGGTCAATCCCGACTTTTCGCCATAATCGGCCGATTTCACTCGACCCGACTTTTGAGATAGTCGGGTTTCGCGAAACCCGGCTCGACTCTAAAAAGGTCAAGGTCGCTCAACTCTAGTTGTCGCTAATACAGCCTCACAAAAAATGAAATAAAAGTGATTAAAATGTACCCAAAAAATGGCACAAGTGAACAATATACAGTAGTTTGTCACACACAAAAAAAGAGTGCTCAAAAACTCTATGGAGAAATATAAAAGTTAATGGTCTCAGAATATGATGAATCCTCACAAAATGAAAAATATATATTTTGTATAAATTAGGCTGGTTTCACATTGGCGTTTTTTTGGGTGCGTTTTTGCGGTAAAAAACACAAAAAAAGCATGGTGAAAAAACGCATGTAAACGCGTGTAAACGCTGCGTTTTTTTGACGCATGCGTTTTTGCATGTGGTGAAAAAAACGCGCCGTTTTGACGCGTTTACATGCGTTTTTACATGCGTTTGCGTTTTTTAAATGCATGCTGAGAAATGTGTGACAGCTGCCAATCATCAAAAAAAAGTAAAAAACCCACTATAAACAGAAACAGTTCGGGTTAGGGTTAGGGGTAGGGGTAGGGGTAGGGATCATAACCCTAACCCTAACCCTAAAGGGATCCTACCCCTAACCCTACCCCTAACCCTAACCCTAAGGGATCCTAACCCTAACCCTAACCCTAACCCTACCCCTACCCCTAACCCTAACCCTAAGGGATCCTAACCCTAACCCTACCCCTAACCCTAACCCTACCCCTAACCCTAAGGGATCCTAACCCTAACCCTACCCCTAACCCTAACCCTACCCCTAACCCTAACCCTAAGGGATCCTAACCCTAACCCTACCCCTAACCCTAACCCTACCCCTAACCCTAAGGGATCCTAACCCTAACCCTACCCCTAACCCTAAGGGATCCTAACCCTAACCCTAATCCCTTTATGGTTAGGGGTAGGGTTAGGGTTAGGGGTAGGGTTAGGGTTAGGATCCCTTAGGGTTAGGGTTAGGGTTAGGGTTAGGGGTAGGGTTAGGGTTAGGGGTAGGGTTAGGGGTAGGGTTAGGTTCCCTTTATCACCTTTATGTTGGGGGGTGGCATATCAGTGTGTTTTCTGGTTTTTTAATTAAAAAACGCATGCGTTTTTTACCGCAAAAAACGCATGCACCAAAAAACGCATGCGTCCCCATTGACTCCAATGTATTTTTTGACCCCAAAAAAACGCATGAAAACGCATGCGTTTTTTTTTGGTCCAAAAAACGCTTCTAAAAATACTACAAGTAGCATTTCAGAAAATGAACGCATGCAGTAAAAAAACGCATGCGTCAATAAACGCGACCAAACGCGTACACACAAAAACGCATGCGTTTTCAATGTAAAAGATAGGGAAAAAAAACGCATGCGTTTTTTAAAAAAAAAACGCTGCAGACAAAAACGCAAGTGTGAAACCACCCTTAGTAAGTCACAAAAAAACACTATTGACTTAGATATGTTAATTCAGCTGAACAGTGTTTAAAAAATATCCAGAATTACTGATTCTACCGTGCATTCCATCTCCTATAAAGTGTAATAAAGTGAACAATTCATATGCATGTGAAAATAGTACCTCTGAAAACTACATTTTGACAAACAAAAAATCTCTTAAAATCACTAATTCAGAATATAGTAACACATAAAAAAAATTATTTATTTTCAAGCAGTGCATTTATTGTGCAAAAAGTCATAAAACAGACATATAATTATTAACATTTGGCATTGTTATAATCAGGATGACAATGAGAATAAAACTAATATTTTTTTTACAGCTCTAGAATAGTTTAATGTTTAAAATGTCATTGTAAAATGTCAAACATCAGCAATTCTATTGTTTTTCATTGACTTAGCTGTATTATTTTTTCTTTTTTTTAACCCCTTAAGCCCCGAGGGTGGTTTGCACGTTAATGACTGGGCCAATTTTTACAATTCTGACCACTGTCTCTTTATGAGGTTATAACTCTGGAACGCTTTAACGGATCCTGGTGATTCTGACATTGTTTTCTAGAGACATATCGTACTTCATGATAGTGGTAAAATTTCTTTGATATTACCTGCGTTTATTTGTGAAAAAAATGGAAATTTGGCAAAAATATTGAAACTGTTGCAATTTTACAACTTTTGAATTTTTATGCCCTTAAATCACAGAGATATGTCACACAAAATACTTAATAAGTAACATTTCCCACATATCTACTTATATCAGCACAATTTTGGGAACAAAATTTTTTATTGTTAGGGAGTTATAAGGGTTAAAAGTTGACCAGCAATTTCTCAATTTTACAACACCATTTTTTTTTAGGGACCACGTCATATTTGAAGTCATTTTGAGGGGTCTATATGATAGAAAATACCCAAGTGCAAAACCATTCTAAAAACTGCACCTCTCAAGGTACTCAAAACCACATTCAAGAAGTTTATTAATCCTTCAGGTGTTTCACAGGAATTTTTGGAATGTTTAAAAAAAAATGAACATTTAATTTTTTTTCACAAAAAATTTAATTCCGCTTCAATTTGATTTAATTTACCAAGGGTAACAGGAGAAAATGGACCCCAAAAGTTGTTGCACAATTTGTCCTGAGTACCCGGATACCCCATATGTGGGGGTAAATCACTGTTTGGGCGCATGGCAGAGCTTGGAAGCAAAGGAGCGCCATTTGACTTTTCAATGCAAAATTGGGTTGAATTGAGATGGGTCGCCATGTTGCGTTTGGAGAACCACTAATGTGCCTAAATATTGAAACCCCCCACAAGTGACACCATTTTGGAAAGTAGACCCCCTAAGGAACTTATCTGGATGTGTGGTGAGCACTTTGACCCACCAAGTGCTTCACAGAAGTTTATAATGTAGAGCCGTAAAAATAAAAAATGATATTTTTTCGCAAAAAAGAACTTTTCGCACACAATACTTTATTTTCCCAAGGTTAGCAGAAGAAAAGTACCCCAAACGTTGTTGTGCAATTTGTCCTGAGTATGCTGATTCCCGATATGTGGGTGTAAACCACTGTTTGGGTGCATGGCGTAGGTCGGAAGGGAAGGCGCGCCGTTTGACTTTTCAATGCAAAATTGACTGAAATTGAGATAGGACGCCATGTTGGGTTGGGGAGCCCCTGATGTGCCTAAACATTGAAACCCCCCACAAGTGACACCATTTTGGAAAGTAGACCACCCACAGGTGACCCCATATTGGAAACTATTACTATTAGTAATATAACTATTACTGTTGTCCAATTTGTCCTGAGTATGCTGATACCCCATATGTTGGAGTAAACCCCTGTTTGGGTGCACGGGAGAGCTCGGAAGGGAAGGAGCACTGTTCTACTTTTTCAATGCAGAATTGGCTGGAATTGAGATCGGACGCCATGTCACATTTGGAGAGCCCTGATGTGCCTAAAAAGTGGAACCCCCCAATTCTAACTGAAACCCTAACCCAAACACACCCCTAATCCCAACCACACCCCTAACCCCAACCCTAATCACACCCCTAACTTCAACACACCCCTAACCCTAATCTCAACCATAACCCCAACCACACCAATAACCCTGACACACCCGTATCCCTAATCCCAACCGTAAATATAATCCAAACCCTAACCCTAGCCACAGCCCTAACCCTAGCCCCAACCCGAACCCGTACCCTAATCCTAGCCCAAACCCTAATCCTACCCCAACCCTAGCCCCAACCCTAACCCTAGCCCTAACCCTAGCCCCAACCCTAGTCCCAATACTAAACCTAACCTTAGCCCTAACCCTAGCCCTAACCCTAGCCCTAACACTAGCCCTAACCCTAGCCCTAACCCTAACCCTAGCCCTAACCCTAGCCCTAACCCTAGCCCTAACCCTAGCCTTAACCCTAGCCCTAACCCTAATGGGAAAATGGAAATAAATATATTTTTTGAAATTGTATGTTTCCCTAACTAAGGGGGTGATGAAGGGGGTTTACATTTACTTTTATAGCTTTTTTTATGATTGGCAGCTATCACACACTAAAAGACGCATTTTATTGCAAAAAATATTTTTTTGCGTTACCACATTTTGAGAGCCATAATTTTTCCACATTTTGGTCCACAGAGTCATGTGAGGTCTTGTTTTTTGCAGGACGAGTTGACATTTTTATTAGTAACATTTTCAGGCACGTGACATTTTTTGATCGCTTTTTATTCCAATTTTTGTGATGCAGTATGACCAAATACCAGCTATTCATGAATTTCTTTTTTTGGGGGGGCGTTTATACCGTTCTGCGTTTGGTAAAATGGATAAAGCAGTTTTATTCTTCAGGTCAGTATGATTACAGCGGAACCCCCCAATTCTAACTGAAACCCTAACCCAAACACACCCCTAATCCCAACCACACCACTAACCCCAACCCTAATCACACCCCTAGCTTCAACACACCCCTAACCCTAATCCCAACCATAACCCCAACCACACCAATAACCCTGACACACGCGTATCCCTAATCCCAACCGTAAATGTAATCCAAACCCTAACCCTAGCCACAGCCCTAACCCTAGCCCCAACCCGAACCCGAACCCTAACCCTAGCCCTAACCCTAATCCTACCCCAACCCTAGCCCCAACCCTAACCCTAGCCCTAACCCTAGCCCCAACCCTAGCCCCAACCCTAGTCCCAATACTAAACCTAACCTTAGCCCTAACCCTAGCCCTAACCCTAGCCCTAACACTAGCCCTAACCCTAGCCCTAACCCTAACCCTAGCCCTAACCCTAGCCCTAACCCTAGCCCTAACCCTAGCCTTAACCCTAGCCCTAACCCTAATGGGAAAATGGAAATAAATATATTTTTTGAAATTGTATGTTTCCCTAACTAAGGGGGTGATGAAGGGGGTTTACATTTACATTTATAGCATTTTTTTTATGATTGGCAGCTGTCACACACTAAAAGACGCATTTTATTGGAATAAATATTTTTTTGCGTTACCACATTTTGAGAGCCATAATTTTTCCATATTTTGGTCCACAGAGTCATGTGAGGTCATGTTTTTTGCAGGACGAGTTGACGTTTTTATTAGTAACATTTTCAGGCACGTGACATTTTTTGATCGCTTTTTATTCCAATTTTTGTGATGCAGTATGACCAAATACCAGCTATTCATGAATTTCTTTTTTTAGGGGGGCGTTTATACCGTTCTGCGTTTTGTAAAATGGATAAAGCAGTTTTATTCTTCAGGTCAGTATGATTACAGCGATACCTCATTTAGATTTTTTTATGTTTTGGCGCTTTTATGCGATAAAAACTATTTTATAGAAAAAATAATTATTTTTGCATCGCTTTATTCTGAGGACTATAACTTTTTTATTTTTTCACTGATGACGCTGTATGGTGGCTCGTTTTTCCAGGACAAGACGACATTTTCAGCGGTACCATGGTTATTTATATCTGTCTTGTTGATCGCGTGCTATTCCACTTTTTGTTCGGCGGTATGATAATAAAGGGTTGTTTTTTGCCTCTTTTTTTATTTATTTATTTTTACGGTGTTCACTGAAGGGGTTAACTAGTGGAACAGTTTTATAGGTCGAGTCATTACGGATGCGGCGATACTAAATATGTGTACTTTTATAGTTTTCTTTTTATTTAAAGGAATGTATTTATGGGAACAATATTTTTTTTTCTTTATTTAGGAATTTGTTTTTGTTTGTTTTTTACACATATGAATATTTTTTTTTTACTTTATAATATTGCCCCGGGGGGGCATCATGTTATAATGTCAGATCGCTGATCTGGCACTTTGCAGAGCGCTGTGTCAGATTAGCGATCTGACATGCAGGGCTGCAGGCTTACCGGCGCTTGCTCTGAGAAGGCGCTGGTAAGCCACCTCCCTGCAGGACCCGGATGCAGCCCCGTGACCATTTTGGATACGGGGCCTGCAGGGAGGAGATGCTCGGTACAAGGTGAGCACATCGCCTTGTACCGAGGGTCTCAGGGAAGCCCACAGGGAGCCCCCTCCCTGCGCGATGCTTCCCTATGCCCCCGGAACGCTGCGATCATGTTTGATCGCAGTTTGCGGGGGTTAATGTGCCGTAACTGCTCCTGGCACATAGTGCCGGATGTCAGCTGTGATAGTCAGCTGACACCCGGCCACGATTGGCCGCAATCCCCCCGTGAGCACAGCTGATTGCACTGGACGTACTATCCTGTCACTGGGAATTAAGTCCCAGGTCACCTTGATGGTCCTTGACTATTATGTCCATTGGGATTAAAGGACAACTTATATTGATCAGTGGCACTATTTTGGGGTACATGCATGTAATTACAAAGCTTTTTTAAATTCTTTTGGGGGGAGAAAAAAAAGAAACATCAATTCAGTAATTTTTTTCGATTTCTCACCATAAAGAGTTAATAACATTTTGGCAAATACCTGTGCCACTTACAAATAACTTATTTTTTGAGGAATAGTATTATCACACAGCTATGTGAATGATAAAATAAAAGATGAAATACAAAAATAAAAAATAAAAAATAGGAAAATTGTTTTGTCTCAAAGGTCCAAAAATTGACAATTCCTTAAAGGGTTTATCCGAGACTTTAGAGTTTTTTTTGGCTTTTGGGCTACGAACTTACTGGTAGCTAGTTTCTAACCACCAGCCTTCTCTTACCTGTGAAGATGTTTTCCAGCAAATATAGATCTTCATTTGACCTCACATCATTACAGCAATTTTTTAACTTTCAGTCTGGTTTGTCAATGGGTCATCCCTGTAGTGTCATGCTGATAGATTGATCGGTCTGTACAGATAGGCAGCGAGAAGCCATCTGTCATGATGTGATGGCCTGGAGTAAGGGTGAGGAGCCTAAAACTGTCCCTGGAACTGGGATCTTAACTATCTGTGTTCCAGGGGTACACTCAAAGGTAGAGAGGCCTGGGTCTACCATAAACTCCAACTACACAGCTCAATGCTTTCCAGGAAGAAGATTCTTTCTCCAGCAAGGAATAAATGGCCAAAGCTAGTATATATAAGGAGATGACATGATGATACCAGCTGCAGCTGGGAGCAACCATCTGTATGTTCCCAGTAAACATGGAAAGAGTCCTTAACCCACTTCAGCCCTGATGGAAAGCAAATCCATTTAAAATAGGACTCAAATCATACTGTCTCAACAGAGGACCTGCAATTCATTACCTGTAGTGACCTTGTAACTCCAGGTGTTCCAGAGGGGTGTGACATCCTCTTGACACCGTCTGTCAATCTGCACAACATCTGCAGTGATGTCCCTCTGACAGAGCAGACTGGAAGAGAAGAAGCTGCTTTCCAGTTCACCACCTGACGGCACAATTGGAGGACGTCCTTCTTACCCTCAGTGGGACAGGAACAACAAGCGGTTAAAAGGACCCTCGCCACTCCACCCACCAGTGTTTTTTCTTTCCCACTGTGGATAGGAATGGCAAGCTTTTCCTCTGACAGTGCTTTGCAGATGGTGGGGATCGGGGGGCCCAGCCTTTCCATTCCCTGCCAGAAGACATCTGCGGCTGATACCTGCTATGGGGGGTCCCTCAGCCTCCCCAGTGCAGCGCTGCTGCTGGGGTTGGGTCTGTCTCCTCCGCTCAGGAGGCTCTCGGTCTGGGCGCCTTCTGCTGGGGGGTGAGTGCGGTGGCAGCTTCCAGCATGTGGCCAGTTCCAGCATGCGGCCGCAGCTTTCCCCAGAGACAAAATCTGGAAGCAGTATTGTTCCTTTCTGGGAGAGGTTCCAGTGGATACTTCAAAACCTGACATTCCCAGAATCCTCGACTTCCTGCCACTCTGGTTTGAGAAGGGCCTCCGGCCTAGCACTTTAAAAGTACAGATTGCAGCACTTAGTGTCTTTTTTGATATGTCACTAGCCTCCCATCGTTGGATAGCAAGATTTTCCAGGGCTACGCAGAGAATAAGACCACTTGTGAGAAAATCAACTCCTCCTTGGGACCTAAACCTGGTCCTTAATGCCCTGTGTAAAACTTCATACTTGTTATCAGAAGATATAGGCATAGCCAATCTCTCCTTTAAAACTGCCTTCCTGATTGCCATCACATCAGCTAAAAGATTGGGGGAGATGCAGGCTCTTTCCACTCAGGACCCATATCTTCAAATCTTTGATGACAGGATAGTATTAAGACTTAACCCAGCCATCCTCCCCAAAGTAGTGTCCTCAACAAATATGAATCAGGAGATAATCCTTCCCTCATTCTGCCAACACCCTAGAAACACAAAGGAAGGGGTCTACCATAACCTTGACGTTAGGGAGACAGTTCTAAAATACCTGAGGGCGACAGAAGGTTGGAGACGGGACACTAACTTGTTCATACAATACGGGGGTCCAAATAAAGGTTGTAAGGCAGCAAAATCAACCATTGCTAGGTGGATCAAAACCATGATAAACCTAGCATATACAGACCAAGGAAAAATCCCCCGGATATTCTTAGAGCCCATTCAACTCGAGCTATCTCTACATCATGGGCGGAGAAGGGGGGAGCCTCAGCAGAGCAGATCTGTAGGGCGGCAACTTGGACCAGTCTTTCTACCTTTCCTAGACACTTTAAATTAGATGTCTCATCAGATCAGTTAGCTTTTGGTAGAAAAGTTTTACATGCAGTAGTCCCACCCTAGTTTTAAATCCTTTGGTATTTCTCCAATGGTGCTGTCAGGTGGTGAACTGGAAAACGGTAATTAGTCCTACCGGTAATTGTATTTCCCGGAATCCATCCTGACAGCATTACTAGTTCCCTCCCACTGCAAGTTTATACTATTGACTAATGTGATGTAACATTGGTATATGACTGTTAATAAACTCTCTTTTTTGCATCCATCCAGATGTGGTATTTAAAAAATCACTGGTGGGTGGAGTGGGGAGGGTCCTTTTAACCGCTTGTTGTTCCTGTCCCACTGAGGGTAAGAAGGACGTCCTCCAATGGTGCTGTCAGGATGGATTCCTGGAAATACAATTACCGGTAGGACTAATTACCGTTTTCTTGACCTGAGAACACTGCAAGCAGGAGAGTCACTGGCAAGTAAATTGTGTGTCGGCTCTGAGCTGGAAGAGATCAAGGCATGGCAGAACAGGCTGGTAATTAGCAACTATCTGTTGGAAGTTCTTCACCCAATAGTAAAAAAAAATCCAGATAACCTTTTTAAAGGATTAAAGTTCTTAAATGTAGTGACTTATTAAGTCATGTTTCATATTAAGTCATATTCAAAATACTAATACAAAAAACACGGAGTGATTAGTGAACTGCACTTTTTAGGCTGGAGTCACACTAGCGAGTTTTACGGACGTATGAGTGCAGAAAATACGTCCGTAAAACACGCCTAACAAACGTCCCAATTATTCTCTATGCCCCTGCTCCTATCTGCCGTATTTTACTGATCAGTATTATACGGCTTTCTACGGCCGTAGAAAATCGCAGCATGCTGCGTTTGTCACCGTATTGCGCAAAAAAACGCCAATGAAAGTCTATGGAAGCCAAAAAAATACGGATTACACACGGACCAGCAGTGTGACTTGCGAGAAATATGCAGCGGTGTTAGAGAGAAAAGCCGGCAATTCAGTGCGGTATACAGTAAAATCACACTGACAGCTTACAGTAGAATAGGTAGAATAAATGTGTACACATAGAATAGGTATATATATATATGTCAGTGAGACACATATATGTATATACATTATTACTTCATACAGCGCTAGATAGCTTTAAAGCCGGTAATTCAATTACCGGCTTTTGCTATCTCCTTCCTAAACCCGACATGATATGAGACATGGTTACATACAGTAAACCATGTCATATCACCTTTTTTTTTGCATATTCCACACTACTAATGTTAGTAGTGTGTATATGCAAAATTTGGCCGTTCTAGCTATTAAATTAAAGGGTTAAATGGCGCAAAAAAGTGGCGTGGGCTCCCGCGCAATTTTCTCCACCAGAGTAGTAAAGCCAGTGACTGAGGGCAGATATTAATAGCCTGGAGAGGGTCCACGGTTATTGCCCCCCCCCCCCCCCCGGCTAAAAACATCTGCCCCCAGCCACCCCAGAAAAGGCACATCTTGAAGATGCGCCTATTCTGGCACTTGGTCACTCTCTTCCCATTCCCGTGTAGCGGTGGGATATGGGGTAATGAAGGGTTAATGCCACCTTGCTATTGTAAGGTGACATTAAGCCAAATTAATAATGGAGAGGCGTCAATTATGACACCTATCCATTATTAATCCAATACTAATAAAGGGTTAAAAAAAACACAACCACATTATTAAAAATTATTTTAATGAAATAAAAACAAAGGTTGTTGTAATAATTTATTCTACGCTCAATCCAATCACTGAAGACCCTCGATCTGTAACAAAAAAAAAATAAACCAACAATATCCATACCTTCCGCAGATCTGTAACGTCCAACAATGTAAATCCATCTGAAGGGGTTGAAATATTTTGCAGCCACGAACTCTGCTAATGCAGCGTTGTTCCTGGCTGCAAAACCCCGGGGAATGAAGGTAAAGTAGGTCAATGACCTATATTTACCTTCATTTGCGGTGAGGCGCCCTCTGCTGGTTGTTCCTAGATCGTGGGAACTTTCCTAGAAAGCTCCCAGGCTCGAGTTCATATGAGGACAACCAGCAGAGGGCGTCACACTTGCGATTGCCATGCGAGAAACTCGCGCAAGTCTCTTCTATTGCACTCACAAGTAGGACACTGGCCTTACTGACATAGTGCAACCCTTGTCTGTCTGATTTCTTTTTTTTTTTACATTTTCTAGCTACATATTTTTCAATAAAAGGTACTTTTGTGCTGCAATTTGGCCTTAGCCCATCTTTAAAATGCGCATATTACGCCCATTAGTACTTACCCTCTGTTCACACACTGGTTTTGCAATGCATTTGATGTGTAATCCAAACGTATGCATAGATTTTAATTGACCTAATATTTTCAACAATGTTTCCTTTTGGAATTAGTGATGGTGGTTAGTTGGTGGTGGCTTTAGAATTCCTTTTTTGTACTGTACTATACAAACATAAACCCAAAAAAACGTAACAAGCTAAAAAAGCATAACAAATTTTATTAGATATCATATAAAATAACACGACCCCCCGAGGAAGCTCACGCAAAACGCGCGTCGGGGCCGTCGGACACACACTGGCACCATCACATCTTGCTTGGGTAAGATTGGCAAAGCTCTATTATTACCTATTTTTAGGCTGGAGTAGTATTAACATATATGGCGTTATTAGGGATCTGCATGTTCTTTTATAGCACTATGCACTTTACTTATGGATACATGATGGATTGATATGTTCCTATAAGCCATTTCTGCTATTGTCCTTTCTATGCCCTAGGTGTTATTTGCAGTGGTTGTTGTCCGCCGTACATGTACTATACGTGTCCCTTGTTTGTTATGTTTGTTATTTTATATGATATCTAATAAAATTTGTTATGCTTTTCTAGCTTGTTACGTTTTTTTGGGTTTATTTATACTCCACAGTTTCTCTGTAGGATTAATCGTATATAGGAGTTTTACCCTGTTATTCCTTATGTCCATGATAGGGTGTATCCCTATGAATAGGTTGCATTGATATGCATCAGTGGTATCTGTATTTACTATACAAACATAGTCCACTACAGGTGTTTCATAACAAATATGCAAATTATTATTTTTCAAGTATCTATAGGACATCAATTGGATGTAACAACCTATATAAGTCATATGTCGACCCTATAACCAACCTTGACACATGATTTAATATTGAATATCATGTGATATGAATATTTCATTGAATAAGCCTAGACAAAACGCAGAAAAAAATATAAAAAATAAATGTACAAAGTTAATTATTTTTTATCTTTGATAATATTTGCTCTTGCATTTCTACTGTGTTATTGTAACCTTATTATTTCCCTGAACTTAAAGACTGTTTTTTTTTTTGTTTTTTTTTAATAAATCAAAAGTATACATTAAAATAAGAAACTTTGTAATATATATTATTGGAGAAATCTGCTTCTTTCTCCACCAAGACTGATTATTCATTTTCAAAATTCTCAATTCATGGCTAAAACATTCAGTGAATGCAGACTTCCCATTATTGAGATAAGAGGTGACAGTTGGTTCTCATAAAGTTCTATGGAGAACCGTAACTGACATTCAAGAGAACTTGCCGCAGAATGTCTGCGTCTACCTCTAGCTCCTTCCTCCATTCAATTTTAAAAGCACCAACTGTCATGTCCTATATCAGTAAGAACTTTTTTCTTCACTGAAGACATATTTGACATATTTTACCCATGAATTGAAAGTGTAATATCAGGTGAAAGAAGCAGATTTCTCTTGTAAGATATATTAGAATTTTGCTTATTTTTCATGAGCAATATGGATTTATGTAATCAACCTTAAAACAATGGTTAATATTTAAAGAAAGGAAACATTTTAACCGATATTGTTTTACAATAAATAGAATGTGTATGGTCAGTATTAAATTTATACTCTGCTTTAATATAAGCTACAATACCCAGTGTATTTTACATCAAGATGTTTGGCTGATTTTTGATGGGAGGGAAACTATGTAGTAGGTGATCATTTTCGCTCCTCATGTCCTTTGCTAGCTTATAGTGCCTTATTGTGTAGTGGGAACTTCTATCCAGGTTGGAATAGTTCTTTAATCTCAAGGAATAAATGGGATATTTCATGATTACTTTCTATAATTGGAAAAGAACATAACCAGTAATTAGATTATTGCAATGGTAATCTCTGATTTAATGGAAAATGACATTGAAAGCTACTCAATTTCCATTAAAAGTAGATAATGTGGTAGAATTAAAAATACTTGTGTTCTATCGCTCTTTAGAAAGGATGGTTATTGCTACTTTTCCATATGCTAATTAATGAAGTGTTATGGAAAACTATACCTTTATCTTGATACTTTTTCTTTAGGAGGAATCTGTAAGCAGGTTTTATTTGTTTAATCTGTGAGTAGCATGATGCAGGGATAGAGACCCTGATTCCAGCGATGTGTCACTATTGGTCCGAATACTGTAAAATCACTGTTTTCTCTGCTGTAGATCTGCCACTTTTCTGAATGCTGAGCTCTGCATAACCCCGCCCACATCACTGATTGGCCATTTTCTTTGCACACTGTGCATTGATAAAAAGCTGCCAATCAGTGGTGGGGCAGGGTTACAATGAGCAGGGTGACTACTTAGCACAAGACGATTAGTCATCAAGTGATAATCTCCTGTTTATGAAACACTGCAAAAAGCAGTAAGCGATACATTACAGGAATCAGAGTCTCTGCCACTACATTATGCTGCACTCAGATTACATAGCAAAAACTGTTGACATATTTCCTTTAAATATTCATACTTTATATACTCGAGTATAGGCCAATCCGAGTATAAGCTGAGGCACCTAATTTTGTCACGGAAAACTGGGTAAGCTTATTGACTCGAGTATAAGCCCAGTATATATTATCCCCTCATTCCTATCCTAGCATGCGTGGTTACGCCATCCTGTCCTGCTCTGTGTGGCTCCCCCAGTTGTATGTATGGAGCCTGTTGTCCCATCTTGTATGCATGGCTCCCCTGTCCCATCTTGTATGCATGGCTTGGCTCCCCAGGTCCCATCCTTGCATGCATCGCTGGGCTCCCCTGTCTTTCCCCATCCTCCCCGTCATATTCACCCTCCTCATGCCTTCGCTGAACATCCCTGCATCTCCATTGTCCCAGCGTGGCAGCTTCTTCCTGTGCTCAGCGGTCACGTGGTACCACTCATTAAGGTCATGAATATGCGCTCCACACCTATAGGAGTGGAATCACGTCCATATTCATTACCTTAATGAGCGGTACCACGTGACCGCTCAGCACAGAAAGAGGAAAGAGCTGCTGGCGCCGGGTCAGAGATGCAGTGACGGAGATGCAGCGACAGAGGGTGAGTATTGATGTCTTCTGGAAGCCTGCGGATGCAGCTGTCTCTGTGCTACAGCTCCCGTCACCCCCTCCCCATCGGCTTTTTGGAACATAACTCATGCATAAGCTGAGGGGGGCATTTTCAGCACATGAAATGTGCTGAAAATCTCAGCTTATACACGAGTATATATGGTATACGGTTATATATTTTAGTTTTCAGATAAATTTATTGTCATTAAAATAATTTAGTAGCTACCTAATTTCTGTTATAGACATTAAAAATAAAACATCATTAGGGTCAAGGAGTTAAATTTTGGTAGACAAGTATTAAAAAAACAATCTGTGCTCATGGCAGTCTGCATGGTTTTAACTCGGTACACATTTAATTACTCCTCACAGCTGGCGCGCTATCTATAAAAGTCACAGGATTCTGTAAATGTCAAGATGCCATGGACAACATAGCCATTTGAACAGCAGTAAAGCTTTGTTTCTAGCAAAAGTTTATTTTTCTCTCTCAGAATACAGGTGATGTGGTGCCTGACTAGTCAGTGACTTACATTAACTTGTCAGCAAAACTCATCGCTTTCATACTCTGTCCCAGTTTGTCTGCCTGTTGTTGAAATGTGCTGCAATGTTCAGCAAGATAAAGAAAATAGAAAACATATTTCATGCAAAGTAGAAAAAAGCAATAAACTAGAAACGTTAAATCAAACATATTTTGACAGATAAAATGTATTTTGTTCTGGAATGTCCAACTATTTGTAAATAATGAGAAAACTAGACAATGATTTGCCCAATGATAGCAACGACAAGCCAACCTGATTTTTTTTCTACATGGTAGGCTATGCTCACAAGCCATTCTTTTTTAAGGCAGATGGAAGCAGCTTCAGGATAACATTTGTCAGCCTTGCTTTTACTGAAGCTGCTTTGCTTGGAAAATCTCAGCATCTAAGAGATGCCTTATGTACATAGTATCAGGGTATGTTCACATTGAGATTTTTGAACAGTTTCATAACCATGAGTTTTTTTAAGCAGAAACTGCTTTAGGCCAGTCTCACACGTCCGGAAAAATCGGTACCGGAATTATCCGTGTCCGTGTGCCAGTGCATTTCTGTGGCACATCAGTGTGGCACACGTGCGGCACACGTGTGCCGCCCGTGTGCCCACTGGGTACCATACGCACCGTGCCGGAGACAGCGCTAAAGTTTAGCGCTGTCCCCTGCATCTGGTGCTGAAGCCCCATTCATATCTTCCCTGCAGCAGCATTTGCTGTAGAGAAGATATGAATAATTGTGTGTAAAATCAAGATCCAGGTCCCCACCCCCCTTCCACCCTCTGTGCGCCCCCCCCGCTGTGATGAAAATACTCACCCAGCTCCCTCGCTGGCTGGCGCTGCTTCCTGTCTTGGCCGCACCTTCTACTGTACTGAGCGGTCACGTGGGGCCGCCGAATACAGTCATGAATATGCGGCTGCACCTCCCATAGGGGTGGAGCCGCATATTCATTACTGTAAATGAGCGGCCCCACGTGACCGCTCATACAGAAGAAGGTGCGGCCAGGACAGGACACTGCGAGGGTGCCGGGAGCCGGGTGAGTATATTAATCACAGCGGGGGGGGGGGGCGCACAGAGGGTGGGAGGGGGGTGGGGACCTGGATCTTGATTTTACACACAATTATTCATATCTTCTCTACAGCAAACGCTGCTGCAGGGAAGATATGAATGGCGGCTTCAGCACCAGTGGGGGGGACAGCGCTTACTGTAGCGCTGTCTCCTGCACGGCACGCAGACTGCACATGGACTGCACACGGACAACGTCCGTGTGCGGTTCGTGTTTTACACAGACCCATTTACTTTAATGGGTCCCTGTAATAACGTGCGCTTCATCAAACACTGACATGTCTCCGTGTTTGGCACACGGAGACACGGTCCGCAAAAAATCAATGACATCTGCACAGATGCATTGATTTCACTGTATCTACGTGTGTCTGTGTCTCCGGTACGTGAGGAAACTGTCACCTCACGTACTGGAGCCACTGACATGTAAAACCGGCCTTAGGAAACTTTCCTTTTTACTCATCTTTTGGGATACGTGTTCTTTTTCAAAATTGGTTTTGGAAGAGTTTTTTTTTCCCAGATGTCCTTTGCAATCTTTTCATTCGACAACTTTATTTGGAGAGATTTTCATCAGACTCCTTTTCAAAAAAGGAACATGTACTTTTTCTTTCTACAAGTCATTTCTCAAAAGATGCACAGGAAAAAAACTAGAAAACTAAAAAAAAAATGAAAAACCTATTAAAAAAACATTTAAAAGAATGAACTTAAGGCCGGCGTCACACTTGCGAGTTTTACGGACGTAAGAGCGCAGAATCTACGTCCGTAAAACTCGCAAAAAATACGGCACAATTATTCTCTATGCCCCTGCTCCTATTTGCCGTATTTTACTGATCAGTATTATACGGCTTTCTACGGCCGTACAAAATCGCAGCATGCTGCGTTTGTCACCGTACTGCGCAAGAAATACGCCAATGAAAGTCTATGGAAGCGTGAAAAATACGGATTACACACGGACAAGCAGTGTGACTTGCGAGAAATACGTAGCGCTGTTAGAGAGAAATGCCGGTAATTCAGTGCGGTGTACAGTAAAATCACACTGACAGCTTACAGTAGAATAGGTAGAATAAATGTGTACACATAGAATAGGTATATATATATATATATGTCAGTGAGACACATATATGTATATATATTAATATTTATTCCAGCGCTAGACAGCTTGAAAGCCGGTAATTCAATTACCGGCTTTTTCCTTCTCCTTCCTAAAACCCGACATGATTTGAGACATGGTTTACATACAGTAAACCATGTCTTCTCTCCATTTTTTTTGCAGATTCCACACTACTAATGTCAGTAGTGTGTATCTGCAAAATTTGGCCGTTCTAGCTCTTAAAATAAAGGGTTAAATGGCGGAAAAAATTGGCGTGGGCTCCCGCGCAATTTTCTCCGCCAGAGTAGTAAAGCCAGTGACTGAGGGCAGATATTAATAGCCTGGAGAGGGTCCACGGTTATTGGCCCCCCCCTGGCTAAAAATATCTGCCCCCAGCCACCCCAGAAAAGGCACATCTGGAAGATGCGCCTATTCTGGCACTTGGCCACTCTCTTCCCATTCCCGTGTAGCGGTGGGATATGGGGTAATGAAGGGTTAATGCCACCTTGCTATTGTAAGGTGACATTAAGCCTAATTAATAATGGAGAGGCGTCAATTATGACACCTATCCATTATTAATCCAATACTAGTAAAGGGTTAAATAAAACACAAACACATTTTTTTAAATTATTTTAATGAAATAAAAACAATGGTTGTTGCAGTATTTTATTCGACGCCCAATCCAGTCACTGAAGACCCTCGTTCTGTGAGTAAAAAAACATAATAAACCAACAATATACTTACCCTCCGCAGATCTGTAACGTCCAACGATGTAAATCCTTCTGAAGGGGTTAAAACATTTTGCAGCAAGGAGCTGTGCTAATGCACGCTGCTCCTCGCTGCAAAACCCCAGGGAATGAGGCTAAAAATAGATCAATGATCTATATTTAGCTTCATTTGCGGTGAGGCGCCCTCTGCTGGCTGTTCATAGATCGTGGGAAATTACCTAGAAAGCCAGGGAGCTTTCTAGGTAATTTCCCACGATCTATGAACAGCCAGCAGAGGGCGCCTCACCGCAAATGAAGCCAGGGAGCTTTCTAGGTAATTTCCCACGATCTATGAACAGCCAGCAGAGGGCGCCTCACCGCAAATGAAGCTAAATATAGATCATTGATCTATTTTTAGCCTCATTCCCTGGGGTTTTGCAGCGAGGAGCAGCGTGCATTAGCACAGCTCCTTGCTGCAAAATGTTTTAACCCCTTCAGAAGGATTTACATCGTTGGACGTTACAGATCTGCGGAGGGTAAGTATATTGTTGGTTTATTATGTTTTTTTACTCACAGAACGAGGGTCTTCAGTGACTGGATTGGGCGTCGAATAAAATACTGCAACAACCATTGTTTTTATTTCATTAAAATAATTTAAAAAAATGTGTTTGTGTTTTATTTAACCCTTTACTAGTATTGGATTAATAATGGATAGGTGTCATAATTGACGCCTCTCCATTATTAATTAGGCTTAATGTCACCTTACAATAGCAAGGTGGCATTAACCCTTCATTACCCCATATCCCACCGCTACACGGGAATGGGAAGAGAGTGGCCAAGTGCCAGAATAGGCGCATCTTCCAGATGTGCCTTTTCTGGGGTGGCTGGGGGCAGATATTTTTAGCCAGGGGGGGGGCAATAACCGTGGACCCTCTCCAGGCTATTAATATCTGCCCTCAGTCACTGGCTTTACTACTCTGGCGGAGAAAATTGCGCGGGAGCCCACGCCAATTTTTTCCGCCATTTAACCCTTTATTTTAAGAGCTAGAACGGCCAAATTTTGCAGATACACACTACTGACATTAGTAGTGTGGAATCTGCAAAAAAAATGGAGAGAAGACATGGTTTACTGTATGCAAACCATGTCTCAAATCATGTCGGGTTTTAGGAAGGAGAAGGAAAAAGCCGGTAATTGAATTACCGGCTTTCAAGCTGTCTAGCGCTGGAATAAATATTAAGATATATACATATATGTGTCTCACTGACATATATATATATATATATACCTATTCTATGTGTACACATTTATTCTACCTATTCTACTGTAAGCTGTCAGTGTGATTTTACTGTACACCGCACTTAATTACCGGCTTTTCTCTCTAATATATGTGTCTACTGACACATATATATATATATATATATATATATATATAGACAGTATATATATATTTTCTTTTCTTTTTGGGACACATGGATCACTTCTATAGCGGTATGTTGGTTTTGCTAGCCTGCGAGAAAACCACGCAGTACGGATGCCATACGGATTACATACGGAGGATGCCATGCGCAAAAAACGCTGACACACCCTGCCTACGGAGGAGCTACGGACCACTTTTTTCGGGACTTTTCAGCGTATTACGGCCGTAATATACGGACCGTATTGTTTTACGCTGTGTGTGACGCCGGCCTAAGCCATTCTATGTAGCTATGATACTGTACAGGGTTTTGAATGTCTTTTAACACCTTCAGATTTCTAAAAACACAAGCAGTTAAAAAAGGTAAAATGTTCATTCTGCTGGCATTTTCCATACTGTTTTTACAATACAGGTCAGTGGTAAATCTCAAAAGTCACCGGGAAGGATGTTTTTTTTCTTCATTATTCAATACAGTGTAAATAACAACCGAAAAATGACAGGAAAAAAGACTTCCCAAAATCCATGGGTAAACCCTCCAAAAATACAGCAGTAGCCAAAATTATCAGAAAAAAGCTCAGGAAACAACTGAGAAAAACAGCACAAAACATGATTCAGGAAAAAACTCCATACTTTGCTGAAGCATCTTCAGGGTTCACCTTTTAGAAGGTATTTTGTGCACAAAGCCATTAACATCAATTTAGATTGCAGATAGAAGCAAATTGGACGAGTTTTCCAAGAGTTTTTGAAGCAATTTTTAAGGCGGATTTTGTACAGAATCTACTCAAAATTATCTGCAAAATTACTTTAGTCAGAGTTTTGAAACTCTAGGTATTCCTCAAGTATGTCATTGTTGGTAATATCCAGTTGTTCATATAATTTTTTTTATAGGCATTTTGGTGTAACAATGCTTTTTTGGGGAAAACCACATACTGTATGTATGGAACGTGGGCCTTTTAGGCTCCTGCTATTGTTATCATGTACTCAGCAGTGTTTGTGTCTCAAGTTACTTTATTTGTAGTCAGGGTTTCTGGTGAAGGGGCCAGGGGGTGGATCTTGCCATGTGAGGATGTCACATGATTTTGGGAGGGAGTGATAAGGCCATGACATTATCTCAGGTTCTTCCGAACACAGTAATGAGCTGTGTAGAGAGTAATGAGGACAGTATACACTATGAGCTAATTGCTCAAGGACCTGTGATTATATGATGTTGGGAGGAAGTCTGACTCATTTTCAGTCTCTTTGCAAGCTTCTAAGGCTAGGTTCATATTGCGTTAGAGCAATCCGTTTAGCGCCTAGCGCTAGCAGATTGCGCTAATGCAATGTTGTTTTATGGGGTTGCGTTAAACGTCCCCGCTCTTGCAGATCTCCGATCTGCGAGAGCGGGGAACGGACCTCGGGCGCGCCGCGGACGCTACCAGCAGCATCCGCGGCGCGCCACAAAACACCGGCACATTGCTAGCGCATGCCAAAAATGGCATGCGCTAGTGATGCGCGTCACCATTGCTGTTAATGGGCGCGCTAACAGACGCGTTGCACGGCATTAATTTTGCCGTGCAACGCTGTCCGTTAGCGCAGTCACATTACCGCAATATAAACCAAGCCTTATAGAAACAAAGGGTAGAGCTTGTGAGCCACAAAAATCCGAAGAATTGTACACCGCCTGAAAGAAAGTATAAAAGATAAGAGCTGCTCCAGGGCCAGGAGAAAGAAAACAAAAGCGTTGTTTCATTTGTCCAAGAAATTTAGATAGGAAAACTGAGCGCTTTTGTACCACTTGTGGGGAAAATGTCTGCAAAGAACATTCTTCAGAAAAGAAAACATATGACAATTGTTTGGAAGACCAATAAAATTGAAAATAAAAAGTTAGAAAAGAAATGTAGCTGCAGCTAGTTTACTCTAGATGTATATACCTTGTGTTTTTTGATATCTTTGTTTAAAATTTGGAAAAAAAATGTTTTTGGTGTTTTTTTTTTGCAAAAAATTATAATTAAAATGTTGTGCATTATTCATATCGTATTTTGCAATTTGAAAAAAAAATTGTGAAAGTTATTTATGCGGGTTTCTCCATATGATTTGCATGGGGGCATAAAAGGGCCCCGTTATGTAAAAGTGAAGATATTTGACGTCACGCATATCGTACATTCACGCGTTGGTGCTTCCCAGGATCAACGTTTTCCTTCCATAAACATAATGGAAGGATCCCTGCAGGAGTACAATGAATTGTCACTATTCCTTCCAAATTTTAAATTATTTTCCAGCAAGATAGGAATTAAATAAAATATAACTTTTAGGTTATGTGCACACGTTGCGGATTCTCTGTGGATCCGCAGCGTTTTTTGAGGTGCAGAAACACTGTAGATCCACAATTAATTTACAGTACAATGTAAATCAATGAGAAAAAAAAATGTTGTGCACTCTTTGCTGAAAAATCCGCTGCGGAAACGCTGCGGTTTAAAAGAAGTAGCATGTCACTTCTTTTTTGTGAATCTGCAGCGGTTTTGTACCCATTCCATTATAGAAAACTGCAGGGGTAAAAACCACAGCAAATCCACAAGAAAACCGCAGCAAAAACGCACAAAAAACGCTGCGGAACCGCACAAAAAACGCAACAAATCCACAGGTGCGTTTTCTGCCAGGAGAGGCAGAATCCGCACCAGAAATTCCTAAGCCTAATCCACGACGTGTGCACATAGCTTTATTCATTGCCATACTATTCAGACCAACAATGCAGACAAGACATAAAGTGCTAGTGCTCATAATAACCAGTGCACATATAAAAATGGTTTGACCTTACCCAAGTAGTTTTCCGGACTGGATACACAAAAACAGTAACAGGAGGGAAGCAATATTGGCAGAGGAGAGATAAATTAATAATTTTTTTCTATAGCTCCATGTTGTGCCCCTGCAGTGCTCCCGCCCTGACAAGGACAATACCCAAGTATGGCCTGTTCAAATTAACCCCCAAAAAAGGGGAATTGTATGACCTCCCAAAGTTTGTGTGACCTTCCAACGCGTTTCCCCCTCAGTTTGGAGGTTTCATCAGGGGGATCCCGTTAATGGGAAACAGCTTGGTTTCTTGCAGTGGCAAGCAGTACCAAAAAAGAGCGGTGCCTAACTGGTTTGTTAGTGTCCCTAGATAAAGTTCAATCCACCTGCCATCTCGTCTCACATTGTTTTAATAGTTACCAAGTCTACATCCCACTGTAGTGGCATCTGATGCGTTGGGAGGTCACACAAACTTTGGGAGGTCATACAATTCCCCATTAGTCAAAACACACACGCATATTCTGAGAAGAAGAGAATGGATTTGCCAGTCTCAAAACATTTCACAGAAAAATTCCATACGGAACAACAATTACGCTTTCGCATTATTGATACTATACCAATCATGAAGAGAGGGGGGATTGTGTTCGATTACTAAAGAAAAAAGAACTTGAATGGATAACAAAATTGAACACTTTGAGGCCACGTGGCCTCAATGTTGATTTCAAGCTGAGTTTGATCACATAACGAGGTATAAATATTTTATAACCTCATCAAATTAACAGTTTGGGATCATGTTATGTAACTAATATGATTAAGCTGTTTTCGCTCTCTTGTTTTTTGTTTCAGGCTTTGCATGCCATGTGACAGCCGCATTCACATCTTCATTATCTTCTGTTTCGTTATACTGAAAGGGGTTTTTGTATTTTTTTAGTTTTTTTGTTCTTTTGTTTTTTTGAATTATGGCACTTGTTTGTAATCCGTAGCCCGGGATATCATCTAAAATGCTTTTCTGTTTATTCTGATTAAAAAATTCCTTTTGGGCTGAGGATGAATAGTCTTTGGAACTTGCATTATTGTGGTTTAGAATATTAATTGGTAAACAGTGAATGTAATACTCTGTTGTTATTGACACCGGTACATTACACA